>NC_044559.1:90541298-91909708 GCF_007565055.1 Rhinopithecus roxellana | reverse complement strand
AGTTGGGAGTGCGGGAGCCTGATCTTAGCTCACTGCAGCCTGACCCCCCAGCTCACATGATCCTCCCCCCTCAGCCTTCCAAATAGCTGGGACCACATGGGCACCACATGCCCGCCTAATTTTTGTTTTTTGTAGAAATGGGATTATGCCTGTTCCCAGGCTGATCTTGAACTTCAGGGCTCAGTAGTCTCTCTGCCTCCACCTCCCGAAGTGCTGGGATTACAGGCGTGAGCCACCAGCCCAGCCCTGCTTTAAATTAAAGTGTATTCACTTGATATTAGTACAGCCACTTCGGTGGGTTTTTGCTTACTATTTAAATGTGTATCTTTGTATCCTTTTACTTTCAATCTGTTCATTTTAATTTAAAATGTTTATCTTTAGATAGCACATTGGGATCATATTTTCTTTTTTAATCCTTTCAGCCAGTCGGCTTTTCTTTTTTGTGAGACAGAGTTTTGCTCGCACCCAGGCTGGAGTGCAATGGTGTGATCTCAGCTCACTGCAACCGCTGCCTCCTGGTTCAAGCGATTTCTAGCCTCAGCCTCCTGAGTAGTTGGGATTACAGGCGCCTGAAACCGTGCGTGACTAATTTTCTATTTTTAATAGAGACGGGGTTTTCTTCATGTTGGTCAGGCTGGTCTTGAACTCCTGACCTCAGGTGATCCCCACCTCAGCCTCCCAAAGTGCTGGGATTACAGGCATAAGCCACCGCACCCGGCCAAGTGGTGGATTTTTTTTCTCAGAAAATCTATTCCATTCTTTTTCCAGAAACCAAGTTTATACAACTAAAATAATATTTATACTCCAATTTTTTTGTTCTGAGGTCTTATTGAGTTTTAATAGAATTTCATCTTTACATGTTTAGAAAATTAGAAAATATAGATAAACATAACTAAGTAAATAATAACATCTTTTCCTTCTGTTCAAAGTTCATTACTATTAGCCAAGTGCAGTGCCTCACACTTGTAATCCCAGCATTTTGGGAGACAGAGGCGGATGGATCACTTGACCTAGGAGTTCCACATCAGCCTGGGCAACATGGCAAAACCCGGTCTCTAAAAAAAAATACAAAAATTAGCTAGGTGTGGTTGCTTGTGCCTGCAGTCCTAGCTACTGGCAAGGCTGAGGTTGAGAACCACCTGAACCCGGTAAGTCAAGGCTGCAGTGGTGCAGCCTCTGTCCCCCAGGCTGGAGTGCAGAGGTGCAATCTCGGCTCACTGCAATCTCCACCTCCTAGGTTCAAGCAATCCTCCTGCCTCAGCCTCCCAAGTAGCCGGGATTACAGGTGCGCACCACCACACCAGGTTAATTTTTGTATTTTTAGTAGAAAAGGGGCCTCACCATGTTGGCCAGGCTGATCTTGAACTCCTGACCTCAAATAATCCACCTGCCTCGGCCTCCCAAAGTGCTGGGATTACAGGCGTGACCACCATCCCTTTTCCTTCTTAGAGGCAGGATCTCACACTTTGTCGCCCAGCTGGAGTGCAGTGGCATGATCTCAGCTCACTGTAGCATTGACCTCCCAGGCTGAGGTGATTCCTCTGCCTCAGCCTCCTGAGCAGCTGAGCCACAGGTGCACCACCACACCTGCTAATTGTTAATTTTTTTTTTTTAGAGATGGGGTCTTGCATATGTTGCCCAGTCTGGCAACATGGGATCCTCCAACTCCTGGCTTTGAAGGATCCTCCCACTTCGGCCTCCCAAGCCTGAAATTACAGACGTGAGCCACCATGCCCAGCCTATATTGTTTCATAGTTCTTCAATGTCGTTTTGTGGTCGCTGGAGGTCTGTTCCTTCTTGGATTCCCTGCACAGTGCTTCCACAGCTGCTCCACGTAATCTGCCCAAGACTTCTGCTGCATTCAGTTGAACACACAGGAGAAAACTCTTCACTCCCCAGCCGACCACACAAAGATCCGTTCTCATCCCCAGGGCAGCTGGTCGCGCCACTCGACCCCGCGCCCTGGATAGCTCCAGTTGGTGTGAGCGCGACCAGCCGCCGCGTGATTAGAGCGCTCGGGGCCGGGCAGTCTCCCGTGGGAGTGGGGGCGTGGTGAGTGCGTACGGAAATCCCGCCTTCCAGCGCCCGCGCTTGACCCTGGCCTCAGTGAGCTCCAAGTAGGAAGACAAGCTGGATTGCAGGAAGCGGGAGAGTCGGGAGGACGGCGAAGCGCTCCTCTTCACCATTGGCTGCGCCCGCGGAGCAGCCTCGTGGCGATTGGCCGTACGCGGGGATGCGCGGTATTCTCGCATGGGCCCGCCCCTAGGGCAGTTAGAGGCGCCGGGGTGGTGGGCTGAGCCAGCGGCTGCCGGGAGGCCATGTCCGCAGGCCGGCGGGGCTACGCGGCCCGGCCCTGCTTGTCAGGGCCTGGCCTGGGGCACCGGGGCGGCCGGCGGCGGAGGCGGTGCGGGCGCGGGGCTGGCGGGCGGCGGAGCCTGGGAGGCAGGCGTGGGCGCGGCGGCCGCACCCGGGCCTGCGCGGATAGTCTGCGGGGCGGTCTCGGGCCTCTCTCCATCTCTTAAGTGGTGGTGGCTGTGGGTCTTTCTGCAGGCGATCCTTTTGAGTAATTTGTTTCACGGACGCGCCGTGCTGTGGGGTAAAGCAGCAGTATGCTGCTTTCATCTGTCCGTGAAAACGGTGGGTTTCCTGTCGTGTGTGTGTACCTTGTGCATTTGAGGGCAGATGATATTGTGACTTGGCCTCCCGTGACCGTCCATTCTCAAGGTCTCGCCAGCGTGGTGCAGAAACCCGGCACACCGTGCTTACCTTGGAAGGAGGCTTTCCCTTCCCCACCTCCCTTTCCCCTCCATCTCTTCCCTGTTTCCCCCTCTCCCCCTCACTCCCTCCCGTCCCCCAGCTGTTCTCTCCCCTCTTGCTGTTCTCTCTCGCTCTCTCTTTTTTCTGCATTAAACATTTCGGGAGTGTCTTTGTAAATTATTAACAAGCGTTAGGTCTTAAACATGTGTGTTTACTTGCAGGCTTGAGAACTGGGAGGAGGCTGGAGAAAAGATGCCCTCTGAATCTTTGTGTTTGGCTGCCCAGGCTCGCCTTGACTCCAAATGGTTGAAAACAGATACACAGGTGGGATTTGACATGTCTTTTTCTTGGTGTTTCTGTTTCCATGTTTAAATTTCTCGTGTAAGGCTTTTTTATTTTAGGGTATGTAAGGGGAAGTTAGTTGTATCTTGCTATGTTAGAGGAGCAGGTTTATTTCCTATAACTTAAAATGTAGCAGTCTTGGCCGGGCGCGGTGGCTCACGCCTGTAATCCCAGCACTCTGGGAGGCGAGGCGGGTGGATCACGAGGTGAGGACATGGAGACCATCCTGGCTAACAGGGTGAAACCCCGTCTCTACTAAAAATACAAAAAAATTAGCCGGGCGTAGTAGTGGGCGCCTGCAGTCCCAGCTACTCCGGAGGCAGAGGCAGGAGAATGGCGTGAACACGGGAGGCGGCGGAGCTTGCAGTGAGCCGAGATCTCACCACTGCACTCCAGCCTGGGCGACAGAGCGAGACTCCGTCTAAAAAAAAAAAAAAAAAAAGTAGCAGTCTTTATGGCTGTTTTTGTAGATTGTGCACGGCTGCCTTTTAATTAGTTTCTTGCAAGTGCACTACACTTGAGATCTATTAATAGGCAAAATTTTTTTCCTATTTATTATTACTGGATAAGAAATCTGCCACACTCCTAAGCATACCATGGTGACTGTTATTTGTTATTGATAGTATTTGAGCTGTTTAGTTAACTGTGGAGGGGAAAATTGGAGAAGTCAGTTGCAGTAATTATGGCCGATAGAAACTCACTCATTTTATGAGGTCTTGTGTTTGTGTTTCTGGAGAGACAAGAGTTAGTTCAGTCGAGCTGTTTGTTTTGTATTTGTAACCAATACAAGGACTAAGGACAATTGTGTTGAAACTGAGGTCATGATGTTAGGGTCTTGAGGGCTGAAGGTTCCAAATGGATGGTATATATAGAATTCTACCTGACTTGAAAGTTTCCCTTTCTGGACCTCTGGATGTTGAGGCTGACAGTGTCCATGTGACAGTGCCTTCCGTGACAGGAATCAGCAACCTTTTTTTTTTTTTTTTTGCACGTGTCAATAATTCATTATACTTTTAAAACTTTTAACCTCTTCCTCCTAGTCCTCAAATACTGATTTGTTAATAAATTAAAACTTTCCCGAAGTGTTTTCTGTGAAAGAATAATTGCAAAAGATACTCAAAGAAAAGTTAAGCACATGGAAAAATCCAAAGTATATGTTTTATTCATTACATTTGATGAATTTTTTTGTTGTAGTTTTTTCCTTTCGAGACGGAGTCTTGCTCTGTCGCTCAGGCTGGAGTGCAGTGGCTTGATCCTGGCTCACTGCAACCTCTGCCTCTTGGGTTCAAGCAGTTCTCTGCCTCAGCTTCCTGAGTAGTTGGGATTACAGGCACCCTCCACCTCGCCCAGCTAATTTTTTTTTTTTTTTTTGAGGTGGAGTCTCGCTCTGTCGCCCAGGCTGGAGTGCAGTGGCACGATCTCAGCTCACTGCAAGCTCCGCCTCCCGGGTCCACGCCATTCTCCTGCCTCAGCCCCCCAAGTAGCTGGGACTATAGGCGCCTGCCACCACACATGGCTAATTTTTTGTATTTTTAGTAGAGACGGGGTTTCACCGTGTTAGCCAGGATGGTCTCGATCTCCTGACCTCGTGATCCACCTGCCTCGGCCTCCCAAAGTGCTGGGAGTGTGAGCCACCGTGCCTGTCCCTAATTTTTGTATTTTTAGTAGAGACGGACTTTCACCATATTGGCCAGGGTGGTCTTGAACTCCTGACCTCGTGATCCGCCCACCTCGGCCACCCGAAGTGCTAGGATTACAGACAAAAGTCCATCCATTTGGTGTCAGAAGTGTTGTAAACAGAGGAACTGTTTTCTTAGAGATTTTTAGATACTCATTATTTGTAATCTGGATGGGATATCATGTCTTCCACCGATTTAGATACATTTTTCTAATTATGTTGTTTAGACGGTTAGTAACAGCCTTGTGTGATGGAACGTGTTTACACGTCAAGATTAAGGTTACTTCTCTCTTCTCTTGGCTTACTATGTAAGGAGCTTCATGACAGTTGTTTTGACGGAAACTTCACATTGTCAGTGGCCTAAAGTCATTGTTCTCAGCTTTTCCTTTGTGTCCCAGTGCTCTTGTTATGCTCTCAGTGATAGCGCCCCTGCATAGCAGTGCTTCTCAGTTGGCAGTGGAGTAGGGCCTCGTAAGGAGTTAAAAGATTTTTGATTTATGCTCCTGTTCTACACCCTCCCTTTCCCCATGGATACACAAGCATTGGGCCACACTGGATAAAGCAATTGGTGTGAAATTGAAGTAGGTGAATATCAAAGACTAAGTTTCTCAGTTGTGAAATCTACTAGGAAGTTAATGAAACATCATTTTGGAAGACATGCTTTAAGTAATTTGATATATTGGTTTCTTTTTTTTTATGAGACGGAGTCTCACTCTGTCACCCAGGCTGGAGTGCGGTGGCGCAGTCTCAGCTCATTGCAAGCTCCGCCTCCCAGGTTCACACCACTGTCCTGCCTCAGCCTCCTGAGTGCCTGGGACTGCAGGCGCCCTGCCACCACGCCCAGCTAATTTTTTGTATTTTTAGTAGAGATGGGGTTTCACTGTGTTAGCCAGGATAGTCTCGATCTCCTGACCTCATGATCCGCCCACCTCAGCTGCCCAAAGTGCTGGGATTACAGGCGCGAGCCACCGCGCCCGGCCGATATATTGGTTTCTTTATGAAAATTGTACTGGATCTGTAATAGATATAATTGATGTATTTTAAGTTGTCAAACATTCAGTTAATGATGTGTGTAGTAACTTTTCGGGGAGGGACATTTGCAGAAACTGACTAATGGTATGACATTCTGAAAAGCGGTTACAGATTAAAAATTTTTTATTTTTGCAGATGATAGTGTCGAACACAGTGGAACAAAGAAAGAAGATCTGGATGACAAAGAAAAATGAAGAAGAAACTCCTGCACCTGTGTACAGCGCCAAGTCAATTCTGGACAGTTGGTTATGGGGCAAGCAACCAGATAATCTTCTGCGTTTTGACACTTAGGAAAGCTTAATCTGACGCTCCTTATCTAAATAACTTGGATGGATTATTAGTATTTATGGTAACAATTTTTTTGTTTTGTTTTTTTTGAGGCGGAGTCTAACTCTGTCGCCCAGGCTGGAGTGCAGTGGCGTAATCTCGGCTCACTAAAAGCTCCATCTCCCGGGTTCAAGGGATTCTCCTCCCTCAGCCTCCCGAGTAGCTGGGACTACAGGTACCTGCCACCACGCCTGGCTTTTTTTTTGTATTTTTAGTAGAGATGGGGTTTCACCATGTTAGCCAGGATGGTCTCGATCTCCTGACCTCGTGATCTGCCTGCCTAGGCCTCCCAAAGTGCTGGGATTACAAGCGTGAGCCACTGCGCCCGGCCTGGTAACAATTTTTAAAAATGTAGTTTAAAAAAATTAAATATTGTGGTAAAATATACATACCGTAAAACTTACCGTTTTAAACATTTTTATGTATACAGTTCATTGGCATTAGGTATATTCACATTGTTCCCCAGCCATCACCACCATCCATCTCTAGAACTTTTGCATTTTCTCGGACTGAAACTCTGTATCCATGAAACACTAACTCCTTGCTGCCCCCAAGCAAACGCCATTCTACTTTTGTCTCAGAATTTGATTACTCAAGGTGTCTCCTATAAGGGGAATCATCCACTATTTGTCCTGTTGTGACTGGGTTCTTGAACTTCTTAGGTCTTTGGGGTTCATCCGCATGTGTCAAAATTTTCTTCCTTTTAAAGGCCCAATAGTAGCCCATTACATATGTAAGCCACATTTTATCCCTTCGTCAGTGGCCACTCAGGTTGCTTTCATCTCCTGACTGTTGTGAGTAATTGGTTTAATGCTGCTACGAACATTGGTTTACAAGTGTCTTCTTGAGTCTCTGCTTTTAATTCTTTGTGTCTATACCTAGGAGTGGATTGGATCAATAATGTGGTAGGCTTTTTGTTGTGGTTTTTTTTTTTTTGAGACTGAGTCTCGCTTTGTCGCCCAGGCTGGAGTGCAGTGGTGCAATCTTGGCTCACTGCAAGCTCTGCCTCCTGGGTTCATGTAATTCTCCTGCCTCAGCCTCCCGAGTAGCTGGGACTACAGGTGCCCACCACCACACTCGGCTAATTTTTTGTATTTTTAGTAGAGACGGAGCTTCACCGTGTTAGCCAGGAGAGTCTTGATCTCCTGACCTTGTGAGCCACCACACCTGGCCCAGTATACATCTTTAACTTGTGACTGTCCACTTTCTTTTTTTTTTTTTTTTTGAGATGGAATCTTGCTCTGTCGCCCAGGCTGGAGTGCAGTGACGCAATCTCAGCTCAGTGCAAGCTCCGCCTCCCAGGTTCATGCCATTCTCCTGCCTCAGCCTCCTGAGTAGCTGGGACTACAGGCGCCCGCCACCACGCCCTGCCAATGTTTTTGTATTTTTAGTAGAGATGGGGTTTTACCATGCCAGCCAGGATGGTCTCGATCTCCTGACCTCGTAATCTGCGCACTTCGACCACCCAAAGTGCCAGGACCACAGACGTGAGCCACAGTGCCCGGCCCACTGTCCACTTTCAAATGGTATTACACTGCCTGAGCCGCGGGGCAGTGCTCTGACCACAGGTTCCTGCTTCTGACCTGTTCTTGGTTGGTTGTGTTGCTGTATCATATGTCCAAGTGAAACATGGTATAAACCCCACAGTATGCTGTTTTTGTTTTTGCTTTAAATAGGCAATTACATTTTTTCTCCTCAAATTCGAAAAGAGAAAAAAAAGTCTGGTTTTTTTGAGACAGAGTTTTGCTCTTGTTGCCCAGGCTAGAGTGCAATGACACGATCTCAGCTCACTGTAACCTCCGCCTCCCGGGTTCAAGTGATTCTCTTGCCTCAGCCTCCCTCATAGCTAGAATTACAGGCATGCACCACCACACCCAGCTAATGTTTTTGTATTTTTAGTAGAGACAGGGTTTCACCATGTTGGTCAGGCTGGCCTTGAACTCCTGACCTTAGGTGATCCAGCTGCCTCCACCTCCCAAAGTGCTGGGATTATAGGCATGAGCCAGCGCGCCCGGCCTCTTTTTTTTTTTGGAGATGGAGTTTTGCTCTTGTTGCTCAGGCTCCAGGCTGGAGTGCAATGGCATGATCTTGGCTCACTGCAACTTCCACCTCCTGGGTTCAAGCGATTCTCCTGGCTCAGCTGGGATTACAGGCATGCGCCACCAAGCCTGTCCAATTTTGTATTTTTTGCGTAGAGACAGGGTTTCATCACGTTGGTCGGGCTGGTCTCGAACTCCTGACCTCAGATGGTCCACCCACCTCAGCCTCCCGAGGAGCCACTGCGACTGACCAAAAGTATTTTATGTTAACCTACATGTTTACCATTTTGGGCCCATAAGGTTTTGTTTATATCCCAGCTGCCTTCTGGTATCATTTCCTTCAGTTTGGAGATACCCCTTTACCATTTCTAGATCTGCTGGCAGAGAAGCTTTTCAGTCTGTCAGGGTATCAATTTTGGCTTTATCTCTGACTGGGGCAGGAGAATAGCATGAACCTGGGAGGCGGAGCTTGCGGTGAGCAGAAATCGCACCTCTGCACTCCAGCCCGGTGACTTTTGTTTCCTTCCAGATCCCAAGTATTTCTTCACTTCTATATAGCTGTTTGCGTTTATTTTTGATTAACCATGAAAAAAAAGTTAATGTGTTTTTACTAGGAATGAATATCTTTTCTCCTTTAGCCAAATGTTGTCTGCCAGCCTGTTGTTGCTTCAGCTGTGGGACAGCGGGGCACAGGAGACTGACAATGAGCGTTCTGCCCAGGGCACCAGCGCCCCGCTTTTGCCCTTGCTGCTTTTTAAGCAAGACCAGCGTGCGTGTCCATGGCAGTGTTTTTCTCTGGTGTGTGTGTGTTTGGTGGAAATAGCAGCGAGTCAGATGAGACAGGTGCGGTCACTTGTTTGTGGAGAAGACTCGAATCAGTGAGCACCGACTTCCTTGTCAGCACAGAACCAAGCTTGAAACATGCACTTTTAAATCAATACCAGAAAAGAACAATGAAAACAGTGGCCTGCTTTCTTGGCCTTTCCTGTGTACTGGGCTCTGTGCAGGGCATGTCACCTGAGCTGTCCCTCTGTTGAGTACCAGCTCCCCACTTAACAGGTGTGGATGCCGCGCTCGGGGAGGAGCAGGTGTGCGGGGCCCTGGGCCTGAACCTCTAGGACTGTGGGTCCTCACAGGTCAAGTACAGGTTGGATTTTGCCAGTCTTTTCGGGAAAGTCTTAGGCATTCCAATATAATGCTTTGGTTTAATTTTTCTATTATTTGGCAGTCTTTAATAATCATCGGGCTCTTCTGCCTATAGAAGAATTAGAATTATGATTTAATTTGCAAGTGAAAGTAGGTGTTCTCCAGAGCAGGCAAGGTTTAGATTAAAGTAAAGGTTTTGGTTTTAGATTTCAAGGCCAGCTTGAGATGCTGTGCTGGGCTCCCTGAGAGGTGGTTCTGCCTTTCTCCAGGGGTCCTAGGCCTGTGGGGTGGTTTGGTTGTGTTAGTAATCTGTGTGGACTCAACTTAGCTGTGGTATCATAAATGTATACATGCACAGTCAATGTTGTGGACATGTATACAGCAAATTTCGACATTTGTACAGTCAGTTTATATGCTGCATAAATATATAGATGTGTAGTATAACTGTATCATCGACACGGTCATTTGATGGGCCACATGAGTAAATACCAAAACATAAAGAGTGGTTTTTATTTTATTAAGGGCTAATTGTGTTACTTTAATTTTTCCCTCCATTTCTGAATGTCTGTTTACTTTTCTTTCTAGCTTTTGTCTGGCCCCCTGAGCCCCAGCGAGAGTTTCCTGAGGTACCTCACCCTTCCACAAGACAACGAGCTTGCCATTGATCTGCAACAGACCACGGTTGTTGTCATGGGCCATTTAGACCGTCTGGCTACGCCCTGTTTGCCTCCACTGTGTAGCTCTCCGACGTCTCGTAAGGTGTGTGCAAGAACCACGTTCTCCATGTGTTTTGTAGCTAGTACCACTTCTAGGTTCTCATCCTGGGCCCGTGTGGAGACTTGCGTTTTCTGGTATTGATGGGGGAAGCTGGCTTGTGGTTTTAAACGTGTTTGCAGTTGAAGGTGTTACCCGTGTTGAGAGTGAGTGATGAGCAAGCTGAGGTTCACAGGCCTAGGGACCCAACCTGGGGGCCCAGGTTCCAGGTTCAGGTAGCACAGCCCCAGAGAGCTCCCCTTTATCCACAGCCCCAGGCTCTCCCACCTTCTACAGGGGGTTCCACAGCCTTCTTTATAGTCTGAACGCGGGCTGTCTTAGTATGTAATGCTGGTTATAGTAGTGACAGTATAATTCTATATTCTATCTGTTATGTAATAGTAATGGTAATAGTAGTGATTTGCGTGTATGGAGCACCTGTAGGGTGCAGGCCAGCTGAGGACCTCATGCATGCTGTTGTATCTCATTATGTCAATGAGAAAACTGCCTTTGGGAATGGTGGTGAACTTTGCCTGGGTATAACAGTAATGTTTTGAATCAACTTTTCTAACATTTTATTTCTAATATGAAGAGTATTTATTTTGTTTTACAGTCATTAAACAAAAGGAGGCCCCGTGCGGTGGCTCATGCCTGTAATCCCAGCACTTTGGGAGGCCGAGGTGGGCGGATCACAAGGTCAGGAGATCGAGACCATCCTGGCGAACACGGTGAAACCCCGTTTCTACTAAAAATACAAAAAATTAGCCGGGTGTGCTGGCGGGCGCCTGTAGTCCCAGCTACTCGGGAGGCTGAGGCAGGAGAATGGTGTGAACCTGGGAGGTGGAGGTTGCAGTGAGCCGAGATCCCGCCATTGCACTCCAACCTGGGCGACAGAGCCAGACTTTGTCTCAAAAAAAAAAAAAAAAAAAAAAAATACAGTCACATGGTTCAAAAATCAAACCTAGGCAGAGACACACTGTCGCTTCCCCTGCCCACCCCTTCTACCCAGTTTCCCACCTGCTCCCTCAACTTTTCAGTCTCCTCTGTAACCTCCTTGTTCTCTGGAATGAGTACCTAGTGGTAGCATGTTGCATTACTTGTGTTGCGTGTTTTTTACTAACCATATGTACTGGAGTACTTTATCAGAGTGTCGCTCTTTGTTTTTATAAAGCAACTTAGTATTCAGTGTGCCCATGTGTGTTTTGTGTACCTTTGTTTAGTGAGTCTCTTATTGGTGGATACTTGGGCTTATTGCCACAATGTTGCTATACAAATAGTGCTGAGGGTCTGGTGTGGTGACTCACGCCTGAAATCCCAGCACTTTGGGAGGCCGAGGTGGTTGGATCACCTGAGGTTGGGAGTTTTAGACCAGCCTGGCCAACTTGGAGAAACCCCATCTCTACTAAAAACTACAAAAATTAGCTGGGCATGGTGGCACATGCCTGTAATCCCAGCTACTCGGGAGGCTGAGGCAGGAGAATCACTTGAATCCGGGAGGGGGAGGTTGCAGTGAGCTGAGATGGCGCCACTGCACTCCAGCCTGGGCAACAAGAGTGAAACTCCTTCTCAAACAACAATAACAACAACAATAAAACAAACACAAATAGTGCTGCAGGGCCTGCCCTGGAACACGTGTGCTCCATGTGTGCACGTATGTGTGCCTGTGCCCATGCGCAGGTGGGGATGCACCTAGTGTGGGCTGGTTGTCACCAGGTTGCTCCTGCACAACTTGATTTCTCTCACCGCCAACATGGATGCTGGTCTCCCAGCCTTGCGTGTGGGCTTTTGGGATTTTGCCTCCCTAAAGCACAAAATGGTGACCCTGATGTAGTTTGAGCATTTTAAAGTCTATTAGTATTTAAGGGTCATTGATACTACTTTTTAATGGGCTCTGTTAAAATGAAATGCGATGGAAATGGAAAACTAACCTGTTCAGTCGCTTCATCATACCTATTAAATGAGGTAGTCCGGCGTGGTGCCAGCTATTTTGATGTTTTGAATCAGCATATTTTCTCTTTATTTGCTTTGTTTTTAGCTTATAATATCTCAGTGTTACTCCCAGTCTTTTTATTTTTTTCTTTTGCTGTTGTAAAAGAAAACGTTTACTTTCTTATCTTACAGGGATCATTGCAAGAGGTCACAGGTTGGGGGTTAACGGGATGGAAATACTATGCCAATGTGATTGGTCCGATCCAGTGCGAAGGCCTGGCCAACCTGGGAGTCACACAGTTTGCCTGTGCAGAGAAGCGCTTCCTGATTCTGTCACGCAATGGCCGTGTGCACACACAGGCCTACAATAGTGACACACTGGTGAGTGTTCTGGGCACTGTGCCTGCAGTGTTCCCTTTGGGGGCAGGGTCTGTACTGCAGATGCACAAGTTCTGGTCTTTCTTGAAGCCATTGGGTTTCTGAAGATTGATAAGCTTCTGTTTATTGTATATTATGCTTAATGGTCTCAACTGTAATATTGTCAAGATTTGGGTTGTGAAGGTTAGGAAGTCCTTACAGTGAAACTCATTGCTAATCATGAGATTCCCGTTTGTAAACTCATTTTCCATGTGTAAACTCATTTGACTTTGTGGCCAGGCAGGTGACCGATGAGGGAGTTGGGCCTCATGGGGATAGTGGCAAATTGGGACATGGCATGTTTTCATTAAAGCGAGGTGTTCCTCCCTGTCGGCTGCATGTCTCTGTGGCACGGGGCTAGCCTGCCCTGCCCCTGCGTCGGCTCTGGTCTTGCCGCAGAGCACTTGGAGGCTGCCCGCTGTTCTGTTGGTGCTGGGTGGGAAGGGCTGGAGAGCCGGCCCCGTGGCCTGCAGACACTTATGCCCCACTTCCAGTTAGAGCAGGCTTTGCTCGGGGATACATGATGAAGGAGAGCTGCGCTGATTTCATTTTCCTTGGACTGATGATGACTTTTCTTCCTATTTTTCTTTTTTTAGGCCCCCACAGCTTGTCCAAGGTCTTGCCTCCAGAAACATTGTAAAAATTGCTGCCCATTCTGATGGTCATCACTGCGTAGCCTTGGCTGCCACTGGAGAGGTGTACTCCCGGGCTTTGGGGACAGAGGACGGCTGGGCCATGGGAACACTGTGTATGTATCGCTCATTCCTGTAGAGGACACACTCTCCTTTTATGTTGCCATATCCTAGACAGGCTGGAGTGCAGAAGTATGTTCAGGTGTTTCCAGCTGCCTGGACGTGCAGCGCTGGGGTGGAGCGGGACACTAGGATATGCCCCCTCCTTGGTGATGGCTTAGGAGCTCTGCCCATGTGTGGAACGCAACGGGAATTGGCCTTTCTGCTCTTCTCCACCCCGTGCAGCCTTGGTCGCCTTCTCTCTACTCAAACTGTATCCCCACTCTGGAGTTTGCCAGAACAAATCCCACAGCACTGTTCCTTCATTCACAAACAGTTCACCCTGTCTCCCATAGGTAAGGTTGCCACCCTTTCCTTGAACCATTAGATTATTTTTACAGGAACAAAAGTCAGCAGTTTCTTCGTAATATTATCCTATTCGGTGGAACCTTTTATTGTGAAAGAACAGAAATAAAGTTGTTATAAATGCCAGGTTGTAAAAATTGGGAGGTCTGCCAGCCCCATGAGTGATGGGAACCGTCTTGTGCTTTGCTGTTGTGCGTGGAACTTTGGCATTAGGTTTAAATGAAGGATGTATGTACACACCAACCCAGCAAGCCCACTTCATGCGAGCCGGAGCCCTGAGCAGGGAGCGGACAGTGCAGAACTTGAAGTGAGCGTAGTCGTGACTGCCCTTGTATCCCTTGAGAGGAGCCTGGAGGGCATGGGCCATGCACACCACAGGGTGGAGTTGAGGGCATCATTGCTGACAGCATCCGCTGGGAAGATCCCAAACTGGGAGAAAAGCAGAGTGATGTGTGTCGTGCGGTGCATGTATGCCAAGCTCAGAGCAGCCCAACCCTGACAGTGTTGTAAGGGATTCAGACAAATGTAAAATGAGTGAAAAACAAAAGATTGATCTCCATGGAATTTATAGCTGTTACTCTCACTCTGGATCCTAAGGGCTGGGATTGACATGGGTACACGGGACTTGAAAGGCTTTGAGGTACAGGACAGGGTGGTATGTCTGCTTGTTTCCTTTAGGTATTTATTACTGACTTCGTATAAAATATTCCATAGTAAAACAATTCTCAGTGCAGAGTAAGTGCTAAGATGAGTAACTTATCCCTTATTCTAGGACTTCAAGGAAGGAAGAGAGATCAGTGCAGATGGCAGAAGCTGGAGATAACCTTTTGCGGAAGTTGAAACTTAAGCTGAATAAGGGAGAGGTTGTACTGGGGTAGAGTCATTGGACTGTCGCTGTGTGTGCCTGTGCCACTGTGTGTACTTTGCAAACTAGTAGGTCACAAAGTGAGTAAACCATGCCTTTGGAGAGGCCTGGCTTCTATAGATTCTCAAGAAAATGTCATCCATTGTAGGAACGTATTCTGGATCCTAAGAATAGGATATTTTGTTAACTTTGCCATTTTTTCAACTAGTAAGACTTCTCTACCCTAATCCCCACTGCCTCATACTTTTCATTTGTACAATACAGATTGCAGAGTGCTGGCTTCATTCCATCCACATTCATTTAACACATACATATAAATGTCAGTCAGCTTTGAGGCTTACGTACAACCAGATGACTGAGTTTCAGATGTAGAGTTGGATGGGTTTTGGCAAGTGCACTCGGCTGGGGAGTCACCACCATCAAGATATGGGGCGTGCCCGTCGCTTCCAGGGCCCTGTTTGTACCCTTTGAGTTGATCCCCACTTCCTCCCTCCAGTTCCTGACAACCTCTGAAATGCGCTCTGTTGTTACTATTTTGTCTTTCCATAATTGAATGTAAACAAAGCCATACAGTGTATGGTGTTTTGTTTCTGGCGTCTTTCACTTAGCATGATGTCCTGAGATCCAGCCACGTTGCTGGGTATATGGGTAATTCATTCCTTCTGTTGCAGATGGACCGTGGTTTTGGGCCATTGTGAAGAAAGCTGCAATGGACTTTATTGTACAAGTCTCTTTTTTTTTGAGATGGAATTTTGCTCCTGTTCCCCAAGTTGGAGTGCAATGGCGTGATCTCAGCTCACTGCAACCTCCGCCTCCCAGGTTCAAGCGATTCTCCTGCCTCAGCCTTCCAGTTAGCTGGGATTACAGGGGCCCGCCACCATTCCCAGCTAATTTTGTATTTTTAGTAGAGACGAGGTTTCACCACATTAGCTAGGCTGGTCTCAAACTCCTGACCTCAGGTGATCCGCCCACCACAGCCTCCCAAAGTGCTGGGATTACAGGTGTGAGCCACTGTGCCCAGCCTATTGTACAAGTCTTTCACACTGTTTTTGTAATTCTACTGGATACTGTGCTTGGCATCGGGTTCCAGCTTAACAAAAAGTCATGGAGGTGTTAGGTGTTCAAATTCTCTCTTCCTTATTTTATAAGGTACCTGGAAGGTGAAACTGGCCTGATGCTCTCATGGTCTCCATTTGGATAGTGAATTTCCTTTGCTAACACTAATAAGAAATAACACCAAGAAGAAGGGCATTCATGTTTGTTCCCTTTCTCCCCAAGGCCTCTGGAGGAGCCTTCTCTGGAAAGCAGGCCGGGAAGCACGGGGTGCATATCGCTTGCGGGAGCACTTCCAGCGCGGCCATCACTGTACACCGGGGGCCGCGGGAACTCCGGCTGGCTGGGCAGGGTACGTCTGCCCTGCGTGAGTGGGAGCATGCAGCAGGAGGTGGCCTTTCACAGGACTTAGGGACAGCCGTCCTATCTGTTTGAAGGCTCCAGTGAGAACGAGGCCATTCCAGTGCTGGTAGCTGGGCTTAAAGGACTGATGGTCATCGATGTGGCATGTGGGAGTGGGGACGCTCAAACCCTGGCTGTCACTGAGAACGGTACATAGAGCTCTCGCCACCCAAGACAGGGCCTCGAGGACACGCGTGGCAGCTTCCCTGGAGGAAGTAAGATGCGTACAGTGGGCCTCACGAGACAGCCCACCCTGTTGGGGCTCAGTGGCATTGGTGAAGACGCCCCGGTGGTTATATATGTATATATATATTTATATTATTTTCTTCCTTATGCTTGCTTTGAGTTTATTTTGCTGTTGTTTATCTAAGTAGCTGAGGTGGGAGCTTATTGATTTGACAGGGCTTGTTTGCCTGGGGCCTGTCAGCAGGTTACAGCTGCCGCCATTCCTGTGTGGGCATTTTATTTTTTAAGAATGAGAGTTGGAATGGAATGATTGACGCTCTGAATTGTCTCTGATTAGTATTATTACATTTCTTAATGTTCGGCCACTCTTGATTCCGTGTGGTACTTCCTGCTAAGTCTTTCCGTGTTCTATAGTCTGACGCTGCCGTATCTGCTTGCTTTGAATTTTGCTTTTGTGTTTGTGTTCCTAACTGAGATCATCCTCATCTTTTTTCAAGGGTATGTGATGAGGTTTGATGGTTAAAGTCACATTAATTTTTTAGAAACGACTCGTCTGTCAGTATTGTGGGGGTCTGTCCTTGGCATCTTGTGTGTCTCTGGCGTTGTGGAGTCTTTCTGTTAAATCAGCTGGGTACCTGTCAGCTTGCTTTCTCTCCTGCAGAAGTTGAATGGCAGTAGATAATTGAGTGACTTTTGGGCATTTCTTAGGTCAAAGATGAAATCATTTCAGATACTTCCCTGTATGCATAGGTCCCGCTGCCACTGCCGGGACAGACATTGTCAGAGCCATCTTGCTTCTGCTTCTGTGGGTCCTAGAGCAAAGGTGGCCTCCTCTGAAAGGCTCCTGCTGTCAAGCTTTCAATCTGACATCTTGTCATTTTAAAATATCTATCGATATCGAGTGAGTGATAGACCTTAAAATATCTCCTGGTTGAAAGTTTTGTGAGGTCTGAGCTGTGTTAGGAGATTAGCCTTGCATTCTTTAGTGTAGTTGCTACTTTAGTTGAAGTTTGTGATGATATGTTGAGTAAACTGCCTTGAACAGGCTGCGGACATTGTCTTCCTCACACTGGTGTTTCTTTGGTGCAGATCTTGTAGGGAAGTGTCCCTGCTGTGCTGTTATTTTCTGAGGCGACTCTTATGGTAGAAGTATCCTACCCTGCAGTCTGGCCTTGAGGGACAGTGGGAAATAGCCAGGTGGGCTACGTGAACAGCAGAATTTTCAGCACAGCGTGTGAAAGTGCACACTCTGATCTCTGTGTGCAGGTCTGCTGTGCTGCTTTCATTGACCACGTCATAGTGTGTCATCTCCAGTTTCCGGTTCGCTTGGGTTCGGCCTGCTTTTGCAGGTGGAGTTGTATTGGTGTGCAGGCCTGCCCACTCATTTATGTATTGTCTGTGGCTCCTTTCCTGTGACAGTGGCACAGCGGGGTCATTGGGACAGAAAGCCCACAGAGGCTAAAAATATTTACCATCTGATCGTTGAGGAAAATATTTGACTATCTTTAGTTATTACAAAATAGAACGTGGGAACCTGTGGAGCAATTTGATATCTTCTCTGATTTCTTTTTCCTGATCTTTTACAGTTTTCACCTTTATGTAATTTCACTGTTTTTTTTTTTGTTTTTTTTGTTTTTGGAAGACAGAGTTTCGCACTGTCACCCAGGCTGGAGTGCAGTGGTGCAGTCTTGGCTCACTGCAACCTCCACCTCCTGGGGTCAAGCAGTTCTCATGCCTCAGCTGGATTATGGATGTTCACCACCACGCCTGGCTGATTTCTGTATTTTCAGTACAGACAGGGTTTCGTCATGTTGCCCAGGCTGGTTCGAGCCCACTCGAACTCCTGGGCTCAAGTGATCTGCCGGCCTCGGCCTCCCAGAGTGCTGGGATTACAGGCGTGAGCCACCGTGCCCAGCCTAACAATTTTGTTTTTTAGCAATTCACTTTCATTAAGTTTTTGCAAAGTTTTCAGCTTATTTTTCACAGTAAAAATAAAAATATTTACTTTTGCAATTGTATTTTATCCCTTTATGTAATATTTAATCAACTTACATAATTATGCTGATATATGCAGTTGGGAACACGTACAGTGGTACGGCTGACCAGCGGTCAGCACGGTGGCAACAGAAGCAGGCAGGCAAATGGGAGGGTGGTCCGCAAGCGTCTGCAGTGTGCCGGGCCCCAGTTACTGTGTGTCACGGAGGCAGTGGGCCTTTGGTTCTGTGAAGCAGTGAACACTGAGCCCAGGCTAGTAAGAGTCAGGACTTGGTTTTTCATGTAATGAAAACAAAAAGAAAACTCCGCTTTCCTTTTCTTCTTGCTTCTGTATCAACCTCAGGTGTCACCTAGATTTCATTGCTCAGTAGCCTCCCTCGTAGTATTAACTGTGCATATGGGTGGTCTACATTAGTATTCGTTTTTCATTAGATTATTGTCAGTGATTTAAAATTTTTCATTAAAATGCACAGTTGTTGTTACTTAAATGCATTTGTATTTTTTAGGGCAAGTGTGGTCTTGGGGAGATGGTGACTATGGGAAATTGGGCAGAGGTGGTAGTGATGGCTGCAAAACCCCAAAGCTGATTGAAAAGCTTCAAGACTTGGATGTGGTCAGAGTCCGCTGTGGAAGTCAGTTTTCCATTGCTTTGACGAAAGATGGCCAAGTTTATTCATGTGGAAAAGGTGACAACCAGAGACTTGGACACGGACTAGAGGGACATGTTTGTTTTCCAAAACTCTTAGAAGGCTTGCGAGGTGAGTGCAAACAGAAACTGTTAAAACCCTTCAGGACGGTTTCTTTAGTAATGTTTTAAAGTTTGCAGTTTTGTGTTCGTGACCTGGCATTCCATGAATGGACTGTCATTAGAAACTTTGACTGCCGGCTTGGTACAGGGATTGATGCTAATTGGAAAGTGGGTGTGTCTCTATTGCAA
Source organism: Rhinopithecus roxellana (assembly GCF_007565055.1). Classification (NCBI taxonomy): domain Eukaryota; kingdom Metazoa; phylum Chordata; class Mammalia; order Primates; family Cercopithecidae; genus Rhinopithecus; species Rhinopithecus roxellana. The sequence continues at coordinate 91,890,753 of NC_044559.1, read as the reverse complement.
ATGACTTTGAATTATTCTTACCAAATTTAATTTAAACCCATTGAGTTTTACAAACATCGCCACTTTCTGTGGCAGGCACCCATTCATCACTCAGCAGGCTGGACTCGGGAAGGGTTCCCTCTGTGTGGTGAGGTCACCTGTACTTGTGCTGCAGACACACAGACTGTGAGGGTGCGTTATGCTGTGGGGCCACACTGGCAGGTGGGATTGGGTCCACTTGGGACGCTCTGATGTGAACTCGTCCTTGGTGGGTGATTGGTGCTTGCTCAGTTGCAAAGGTGTCCAGCGTGCATTGTGGTTGGAGGGAACAGATGGAAGCCGAGGTGTGTAGATATGAGTGCTGGCGCCTTCAGCGTGGGCTGCGGGTGCAGGCAGAGAGGATGAGGGCCTCCGCAAGAAGACCCTGAAATTCTTCTATGGCGTTCTTACTAGGGATGTTAAGCTGCTGGAAGTTGGGGTGGGGGCATCAAAACTGTGATGGTGGAGGGATTTTTCTAAGGTAAAACTGGACTTTTCTGTACCACTTGTCCTAGTGGTTGGGAGATAGTCTTCATCCTAGTTGAGAACTGGTGAAGGGCAGGCAAGCTGACAAGAAAGTAGGGAAGAAGGGAAAAAGCAGCGAGAGGTACATCAGATGGACTCTTTAGGGTTCTCTCTCTCCAGGGTGGGCGGCCTTTTTCTTAAAGGGCCGGATTGTATTTGAAGCAGGTGGACCTGGCTGTGTTCCAACACCAGCGTCTTCACAGAAGCAGGCCTTGGGCTGCGCTCTGTAGGGGGGCTGTAGTTCATTGGGTCCTCGTACTACACACATTCTTTGTGTGTTTGCTTCTTTACCAAGTGGGTTTGGAAGTGGGACTTTTAAGTGAGACTTGCCAGTTCCTTTCTCCATGAGTTTTATTTTAACGCATGTTAGTATCTTGATGACTGAGAGTTTTGTGTGCCCATACGGTATGTATTATGTTCTGAGCTTCTGAGATAAGTGGCAGAGTAATAAGTTTCCTCTGTGTCATTGAATGGTGTTTGAATTTCATGCGCCTTCTTGTTTATATTCCCCTCCATTAGGATAGGAAAGCTACGACGGTCATTAGATATAGAAATCGTTTACTTTGAAAGTATTTAAATTACTGTTGATAAACACGTTTTGTTGTTACTGATGTTAACTTATGGTAGGATCCTAGGATAGAATTGTTCCCCTTACTGCACTGTGGTTTTCAGCTGAATTATTTTATATGTTGACATTTCTGAGAAACACCCTTTGTGTTGGCCATGTTAGATTTACCAGGAAGGAAAAATAGAATATTTTGTGTTCCTGGTAAACACAAGAAGTGTTTAAATAGAAACAATGTTTTAAATATTTGATATCACCTAACTCTGAGACTAAAATAGATTTCCTCTTAGGAAGCCTTCCTCAGTGAAGAGTGTGCTGTGTACTGTTATATCTGAGATGGGAGAATATGATCTAATAGTTAACTAAAAGCACCTTGTTTCTCTCTGAATGAAAATCTGAATGAGGAGGAGAAAAAAGAACAGGTCCTTTTCATATCCTAGCATTACGATCTTTGTAGGCTGTGGGTCCTAACAAATTGTAGCTAACAAAATACAGGAGTTCTAATAACACACCCAAAGCAAATGAATTGTGCTTATATTAAAGCAACAGATTATCCTCAAGAAGTTAATATTAAAAGCTTTCTGACCTGAATGGCCTAGTGGAAATACCTATCTTTCTTGCAGCAGAAGTCCTAGGCTTGAAGCTGCATCTGCATCCCTCTTTCCTTGTAGGGAAGAAGGTGATTGATGTGGCTGCCGGCTCCACCCACTGCCTGGCTCTGACTGAGGACAGCGAGGTCCACAGCTCAGGGAGCAACGACCAGTGCCAGCACTTTGACACCTTGCGCGTGACCAAGCCAGAACCTGCGGCATTGCCGGGACTGGACACCAAACACATACTGGGAATTGCCTGTGGGCCTGCCCAGGTACTGAATATAGAGCTTGATTTGGTATTTTGGAGGATTTTGGTTTCCAGAAAAAAAAAAAAAAAAAAAAAATACAGTCACATGGTTCAAAAATCAAACCTAGGCAAGAGACACACTGTCGCTTCCCTGCCCCCCCTTCTACCCAGTTTCCCACCTGCTCCCTCAACTTTTCAGTCTCCTCTGTAACCTCCTTGTTCTCTGGAATGAGTACCTAGTTGGCATGTTGCATTACTTGTGTGCGTGTTTTTTACTAACCATATGTACTGGGTACTTTTCAGAGTGTCGCTCTTTGTTTTTATAAAGCACTTGTAGTCAGTGTGCCCATGTGTGTTTTGTGTACCTTTGTTTTGTGAGTCTCTTTTGGTGGATCTTGGGCTTATTGCCACAAAGTTGCTATACAAATAGTCTGAGGGTCTGGTGTGGTGACTCACGCCTGAAATCCCAGCACTTTGGGAGGCCGAGGGTTTGGATCACCTGAGGTTGGGAGTTTTGACCAGCCTGGCCAACTTGGAGAAACCCCATCTCTACTAAAAACTACAAAATTAGCTGGGCATGGTGGCACATGCCTGTAATCCCAGCTACTCGGGAGGCTGAGGCAGGAGAATCACTTGAATCCGGAGGGGGGAGGTTGCAGTGAGCTGAGATGGCGCCACTGCACTCCAGCCTGGGCCAAGAGTGAAACTCCTTCTCAAACAACAATAACAACAACAATAAACAAACACAAATAGTGCTGCAGGGCCTGCCCTGGAACACGTGTGCTCCATGTGTGCACGTATGTGTGCCTGTGCCCATGCGCAGGTGGGGATGCACCTAGTGTGGCTGGTTGTCACCAGGTTTGCTCCTGCACAACTTGATTTCTTCACCGCAACATGGATGCTGGTCTCCCAGCCTTGCGTGTGGGCTTTTTGGATTTTGCCTCCCTAAAGCACAAAATGGTGACCCTGATGTAGTTTGAGCATTTTAAGTCTATTGTATTTAAGGGTCATTGATACTACTTTTTATGGGCTCTGTTAAAATGAAATGCGATGGAAATGGAAAACTAACCTGTTCAGTCGCTTCATCATACCTATTAAGAGGTAGTCCGGCGTGTGCCAGCTATTTTGATGTTTGAATCAGCATATTTTCTCTTTATTTGCTTTGTTTAGCTTTAATATCTCAGTGTTACTCCAGTCTTTTATTTTTTTCTTTTGCTGTTGTTTGTAAAGAAAACTTTACTTTCTTATTTACAGGGATCATTGCAAGAGGTCACAGGTTGGGGGTTAACGGGATGGAAACTATGCCAATGTGATTGGTCCGATCCAGTGCGAAGGCCTGGCCAACCTGGGAGTCACACAGTTTGCCTGTGCAGAGAAGCCTTCCTGATTCTGTCACGCAATGGCCGTGTGCACACACAGCCTACATAGTGAGCACACTGGTGAGTGTTCGGGCACTGTGCCCAGTGTTCCCTTTTGGGCAGGTCTGTACTGCAGTGCACAAGTTCTGGTCTTTTTGAGCCATTGGGTTTCTGAAGTTGATAAGCTTCTGTTTATTGTATATTTGCTTAATGGTCTCAACTGTAATATTGTCAAGATTTGGGTTGTGAAGGTTAGGAAGTCCTTACAGTGAAACTCATTGCTAATCATGAGATTCCCGTTTGTAAACTCATTTTCCATGTGTAAACTCATTTGACTTTGTGGCCAGGCAGGTGACCGATGAGGGAGTTGGGCCTCATGGGGATAGTGGCAAATTGGGACATGGCATGTTTTCATTAAAGCGAGGTGTTCCTCCCTGTCGGCTGCATGTCTTGTGGCACGGGGCTAGCCTGCCTGCCCCTGCGTCGGCTCTGGTCTTGCCGCAGAGCACTTGGCTGTGCCCGCTGTTCTGTTGGTGCTGGGGGAAGGGCTGGAGAGCCGGCCCCGTGGCCTGCAGACACTTATGCCCCACTTCCAGTTAGAGCAGGCTTTGCTCGGGGATAATGATGAAGGAGAGCTGCGCTGATTTCATTTTCCTTGGACTGATGATGACTTTTCTTCCTATTTTTCTTTTTTAGGCCCCCACACTTGTCCAAGGTCTTGCCTCCAGAAACATTGTAAAAATTGCTGCCCATTCTGTGGTCATCACTGCGTAGCCTTGGCTGCCACTGGGAGGTGTACTCCCGGGCTTTGGGGACAGAGGACGGCTGGGCCATGGGAACACTGTGTATGTATCGCTCTTCCTGTAGAGGACACACTCCCTTTTTGTTGCCATATCCTAGACAGGCTGGAGTGCAGAAGTTGTTCAGGTGTTTCCAGCTGCCTGGACGTGCAGCGCTGGGGTGGAGCGGACACTAGGATATGCCCCCTCTTGGTGATGTGCTTAGGAGCTCTGCCCATGTGTGGAACGCAACGGGAATTGGCCTTCTGCTCTTCTTCACCCCGTGCAGCCTTGGTCGCCTTCTCTCTACTCAAACTGTTCCCCACTCTGGAGTTTGCCAGAACAAATCCCACAGCACTGTTCCTTCCTCACAAACAGTTCACCCTGTCTCCCATAGGTAAGGTTGCCACCCTTTCCTTGAACCATTAGTTATTTTACAGGAACAAAAGTCGCAGTTTCTTCGTATATTATCCTATTCGGTGGAACCTTTTATTGTGAAGAACGAAATAAAGTTGTTATAAATGCCAGGTTGTAAAAATTGGGAGGTCTGCCAGCCCCATGAGTGATGGGAACCGTCTTGTCTTTGCTGTTGTGCGTGGAACTTTGGCATTAGGTTTAAATGAAGGATGTATGTACACACCAACCCAGCAAGCCCACTTCATGCGAGCCGGAGCCCTGAGCAGGAGCGGACAGTGCAGAATTGAAGTGAGCGTAGTCGTGACTGCCCTTGTATCCCTTGAGAGGAGCCTGGAGGGCATGGGCCATGCACACCACAGGGTGGGTTGAGGGCATCATTGCTGACAGCATCCGCTGGGAAGATCCCAAACTGGGAAAAGCGAGTATGATGTGTGCGTGCGGTGCATGTATGCCAAGCTCAGAGCAGCCCAACCCTGACGTGTTGTAAGGGATTCAGACAAATGTAAATGAGTGAAAAACAAAAGATTGATCTCCATGGATTTTAGCTGTTACTCTCACTCTGGATCCTAAGGGCTGGGATTGACATGGGTACACGGGACTTGAAGCTTTGAGGTACGACAGGGTGGTATGTCTGCTTGTTTCCTTTAGGTATTTATTACTGACTTCGTAAATATCAAATATTCCATAGTAAAACAATTCTCAGTGCAGAGTAAGTGCTAAGATGAGTAACTTATCCCTTATTCTAGGACTTCAAGGAAGGAGAGAGATCAGTGCAGATGGCAGAAGCTGGAGATACCTTTGCGGAGTTGAAACTTAAGCTGAATAAGGGAGGGTTGTACTGGGGTAGATCATTGGACTGTCGCTGTGTGTGCCTGTGCCACTGTGTGTACTTTGCAAACTAGTAGGTCACAAAGTGAGTAAACCATGCCTTTGGAGAGGCCTGGCTTCTATAGATTCTCAAGAAAATGTCATCCATTGTAGGAAAGCTATTCTGGATCCTAAGAATAGGATATTTTGTTAACTTTGCCATTTTTTCAACTAGTAAGACTTCTCTACCCTATCCCCACTGCCTCATACTTTTCATTTGTACAATACAGATTGCAGAGTGCTGGCTTCATTCCATCCACATTCATTTTACACATACATATAAATGTCATCAGCTTTGAGGCTTACGTACAACCAGATGATGAGTTTCAGATGTAGAGTTGGATGGGTTTTGGCAAGTGCGCTCGGCTGGGGGTCACCACCATCAAGATATGGGGCGTGCCCGTCGCTTCCAGGGCCCTGTTTGTCCCTTTGGTTGATCCCCCTTCCTCCCTCCAGTTCCTGACAACCTCTGAAATGCGCTCTGTTGTTACTATTTTGTCTTTCCTAATTGAATGTAACAAAGCCCTACAGTGTATGGTGTTTTGTTTCTGGCGTCTTTCACTTAGCATGATGTCTGGATCCAGCCACGTTGCTGGGTATATGGGTAATTCTTCCTTCTGTTGCAGATGGACCGTGGTTTTGGGCCATTGTGGAAGAGAAGCTGCAATGGACTTTATTGTACACTCTCTTTTTTTTTGAGATGGAATTTTGCTCCTGTTCCCCAAGTTGGAGTGCAATGGCGTGATCTCAGCTCACTGCAACCTCCGCCTCCAGGTTCAAGATTCTCCTGCCTCAGCCTTCCAGTTAGCTGGGATTACAGGGGCCCGCCACCATTCCCAGCTAATTTGTATTTTTAGTAGAGAGAGGTTTCACCACATTAGCTAGGCTGGTCTCAAACTCTGACTCAGGTGATCCGCCCACCACAGCCTCCAACAGTGCTGGGATTACAGGTGTGAGCCACTGTGCCCAGCCTATTGTACAAGTCTTTCACACTGTTTTTGTAATTCTACTGGTACTGTGCTTGGCATCGGGTTCCAGCTTAAACAAAAGTCATGGAGGTGTTAGGTGTTCAAATTCTCTCTTCCTTATTTTATAAGGTACCGGGAGGTGAAACTGGCCTGATGCTCTCATGGTCTCCATTTGGATAGTGAATTTCCTTTGCTAACACTAATAGAAATAACACCAAGAGAAGGGCATTCATGTTTGTTCCCTTTCTCCCCAAGGCCTCTGGAGGAGCCTTCTCTGGAAAGCAGGCCGGGAAGCACGGGGTGCATATCGCTTGCGGGGCACTTCCAGCGCGGCCATCACTGTACACGGGGGCCGCGGGAACTCCGGCTGGCTGGGCAGGGTACGTCTGCCCTGCGTGAGTGGGAGCATGCAGCAGGAGGTGGCCTTTCACAGGACTTAGGGACAGCCGGTCCTATCTGTTTGAAGGCTCCAGTGGAACGGGCCATTCCAGTGCTGGTAGCTGGGCTTAAGGACTGAGGTCATCGATGGCGGGTGTGGGATGGGGACGCTCAAACCCTGGCTGTCACTGAGAACGGTACATAGAGCTCTCGCCACCCAAGACAGGGCCTCGAGGACACGCGTGGCAGCTTCCCTGGAGAAGTAAGATGCGTACAGTGGGCCTCACGAGACACAGCCCACCTGTTGGGGCTCAGTGGCATTGGTGAAGACGCCCGGTGGTTATATTGTATATATATTTATATTATTTTCTTCCTTATGCTGCTTTGAGTTTATTTTGCTGTTGTTTATCTAAGTAGCTGAGGTGGGAGCTTATTGATTTGACCGGGCTTGTTTGCCTGGGGCCTGTCAGCAGGTTACAGCTCCGCCATTCCTGTGTGGGCATTTATTTTTTTAGAATGAGAGTTGGAATGAATGATTGACGCTTTGAATTGTCTCTGATTAGTATTATTACATTTCTAATGTTCGGCCACTCTTGATTCCGTGTGGTAACTTCTGCTAAGTCTTTCCGTGTTCTATAGTCTGACGCTGCCGTATCTGCTGCTTGAATTTTGCTTTGTGTTTGTGTTCCTAACTGAGATCATCCTCATTTTTTTCAAGGGTATGTGATGAGGTTTGATGGTTTTAAGTCACATTAATTTTTTAGAAACGACTCGTCTGTCATATTGTGGGGGTCTGTCCTTGGCATCTTGTGTGTCTCTGGCGTTGTGGAGTCTTTCTGTTAAATCAGCTGGGTACCTGTCAGCTTGCTTTCTCTCTGCAGAAGTTGAATGGAGTAGATAATTGAGTGATTTTGGGCATTTCTTAGGTCAAAGATGAAATCATTTCAGATACTTCCCTGTATGCATAGGTCCCGCCGCCACTGCCGGACAGACATTGTCAGAGCCATCTTGCTTCTGCTTCTGTGGGTCCTAGAGCAAAGGTGGCCTCCTCTGAAAGGCTCCTGCTGTCAAGCTTTCAATCTGACATCTTGTCATTTTAAAATATCTATCGATATCGAGTGAGTGATAGACCTTAAATATCTCTGGTTGAAAGTTTTGTGAGGTCTGAGCTGTGTTAGGAGATTAGCCTTGCACTTCTTTAGTTAGTGCTACTTTAGTTGAAGTTTGTGATGATATGTTGAGTAACTGCCTTGAACGGCTGCGGACATTGTCTTCCTCACACTGGTGTTTCTTTGGTGAGATCTTGTAGGGAAGTGTCCCTGCTGTGCTGTTATTTTCTGAGGCGACTCTTATGGTAGAAGTATCTACCCTGCAGTCTGGCCTTGAGGGACAGTGGGGAATAGCCAGGTGGCTCGTGAACAGCAGAATTTCAGCACAGCGTGTGAAAGTGCCCACTCTGATCTCTGTGTGCAGGTTGCTGTGCTGCTTTCATTGACCACGTCATAGTGTGTCATCTCCAGTTTCCGGTTCGCTTGGGTTCGGCCTGCTTTTGCAGGTGGAGTTGTATTGGTGTGCAGGGCTGCCCACTCATTTATGTATTGTCTGTGGCTCCTTTCCTGTGACAGTGGCACAGCGGGGTCATTGGGACAGAAAGCCCACAGAGGCAAAATATTTACCATCTGATCGTTGAGGAAAATATTTGACTATCTTTAGTTATTACAAAATAGAACGTGGGAACCTGTGGAGCAATTTGATATCTTCTCTGATTTCTTTTTCTGATCTTTACAGTTTTCCCCTTTATGTAATTTCACTGTTTTTTTTTTTGTTTTTTTTGTTTTGGAAGACAGAGTTTGCACTGTCACCCAGGCTGGAGTGCAGTGGTGCAGTCTTGGCTCACTGCAACCTCACCTCTGGGGTCAAGCAGTTCTCATGCCTCAGCTGGATTATGGATGTTCACCACGCCTGGCTGATTTCTGTATTTTCAGTACAGACAGGGTTTCGTCATGTTGCCCAGGCTTGGTTCGAGCCCACTCGAACTCCTGGGCTCAAGTGATCTGCCGGCCTCGGCCTCCCAGAGTGCTGGGATTACAGGCGTGAGCCACCGTGCCCAGCCTAACAAATTTGTTTTTTTAGCAATTCACTTTCATTAAGTTTTTGCAAAGTTTTCTTATTTTTCACAGTAAAAATAAAATATTTACTTTTGCAATTGTATTTTATCCCTTTATGTAATATTTAATCAACTTACATAATTATGCTGATATATGCAGTTGGGAACACGTACAGTGGTACGGTGACCAGCGGTCAGCACGGTGGCAACAGAAGCAGGCAGGCAATGGGGGGTGTCCGCAAGCGTCTGCCGTGGCCGGGGCCCCAGTTACTGTGTGTCACGGAGGCAAGTGGGCCTTTGGTTCTGTGAAGCAGTGAACACTGAGCCCAGGCTAGTAAGAGTCAGGACTTGGTTTTTCCATGTAATGAAAACAAAAGAAAACTCCGCTTTCCTTTTCTTCTTGTCTGTATCAACCTCAGGTGTCACCTAGATTTCATTGCTCAGTAGCCTCCCTCGTAGTATTAACTGTGCATTGGGTGGTCTACTTAGTATTCGTTTTTCATTAGATTATTGTCAGTGATTTAAATTTTTCATTAAAATGCTCTACTAAAATACAAAAATTAGCCGGCCGTGGTGGTGGGCACCTGTAATCTCAGCTACTCAGGAGGCTGAGGCAGGAGAATCGCTTGAAGCCGGGAGGCGGAGATTGCAATGAGCTGAGATCGTGCCATTGCACTCCAGTCTGGGCGACAGAGCAAGACTGTGTCTCAAAAAAAAGAGGAAGAAGAAGAAAACCTGATGTAAATCTTGAACCTTTTTATACTGAGCCAAGGCACCTCCTGTCATTGAACCATCATCACCAAACATATGGATGTGCTTACAGTTCATCATCAAAGACTTTTGAAAATGTTCTCAGACTATTGAGCCAGAAGATACTTTCAAGGAACCAGCAACATTTAAGTGTCAGCTTTCAAGGACTTTATGGCTCTTGAGCATGCTTTGCAAAGTAGATGGGCCAAATTGGATCTGTTCCACAGTCCTGCATCATTCTGAGGATGAAACAGTGTTCCTTGGCTTCATCTTCTTGGGGCAGTGACTTCTAGTCACTGTTTCCTGATGCTGCCAAATACTTCTGGGGAGGCCAGAGTGGCCACTGTCAGGGATGCATGGCCTATGACTTTGGGTAATAGTCAGCTGAAGTTATCTCAATACCTTTGGGCCATGTTATTTTAAGTTACAATAGACAGTTTGTGTATTTCATCAACCAACTGGAGGTACTTTCTAGCTAAAAATCACGATTTCAGCATAAAAGAAAAGAAGAGGTAAGTTAAAAGTGAGCACCTGTTCTTCTAAAATTGCTCTACTGCAGATATCAGCCTAGAGAGTTGGCAGATGGTTTTGTGTTTCTAAGCCTGACCTTAGCAGCCCTTCATCAATCTTGAGCTGATTGATTCTCAGGAAAGAGAAGACTCCAGCTTCCCAGGGTACCCAAGACATCTTTGATTTAGTTACTACCTGAGACCAATTAATTAGGCCACACTGATTCTGTCAAGTTTTTCTAACAAAGCTAGGAAACATTGGGCACAGCCTGGTTGGAGCAGGTTTTTATGAGCTCATTAATTACCCCAGTCATGGATACTCCTAAAAGATAAAGAAAAAAGCATCATGCTGCACCAGGGAAGATGAGTGATCTCCAAGGCTGGCAGCTATCTGGTAGCATGATTCCTATAGCCAAGGGGCTCCCCAGATTTAAAAACTTCCACCTACAGAATTGAAACTATCAACCCTTCTCCCTCAGCATCCTTACTCATTGCTGTCCCGGGAAGCTTGTTACTCTGTAGAGAGTTTGCCCCTTGGTTTTCCGGAACTTTTAATTTTTTTAATTTAGGGGCTTTACATAAATTATTTTTCTTTTAAAGTCAGATAGGATGGTATTGGGTTTTTATGACATAGAAGTAATTCACAGTCAGCTCTCAGTTATCCTCTGGTTGGATTACCTGGGGATCTCTCTTACTTTTCTCCCCCACATAGAGCTCTTCTGCCTCTCACTTGGCTTGGTTTCTTTCCTAGCCATTCAGTCTTTGTTCTTCCAAGCGTTAGGGCTAAACTGAGAAGAGTAAGGGCCAGATCTGGGCATGTGTTCTTGATGTAATGAGAGGTGATTAAGGAGAAGTAATAGAAAGTATACCCACTTTTAAAGATTAGTATCTCCAGAACTCTGCCCCATTAAAAGATAACCAAAAGCTAACTTTTGCTAATAAGAACTTTCTCTCCATAACAGATGTTATTTTTGGCAGTGCATGCATTAATTTTAAAAAATTAATATATTAAACATATACAAAGCAAATTACTATACTTACCCTACCCTACCACCAACCAACCAAGTACATGTTAGGCTGTTTCAACACTTATCAACTCATGATCAATTTCATTTCATAGGTGCCCCCAAACTCAGGTGCTTTGTGCTCTGTATTTGGGTTCACCCCCAACCCTGTTTCCTCAGCTAACATGCCCAGAAGGAGGTGACCTAGGTGTGCTGGACTCCTGCTGTACCGTCCTCCACTCCACTCATGAGGACTGAGGCTTGAGAACACCTCGAGTGTCACATTCTATTATACTTGATGGGGAAACTCGAGGCGTCCTGGTGGCAGGCAGGACAAAAGGACAGCTGTGCTGGGCTGCCCACAAATTAGGGCATCTTTGGAGGTTGTCCTCCGATTCTCAATTAATTTTTAGGAGAGCTTTAATTATGCCATCAACAGTCCTCACTTGAACAATCACAAGCACTTCAGCTGGGGGGGAAAAGAGCGACTGACTGGATTTGCATAATCATTTACCCTAATTAGAATGTCAAAAGTTGGTGGCAAAGAGGCCTAGTTGTGCTGTGACTTAGGATCATTTTAATTTAGTCCAATTTCCCATTATTACAACTGCCTTCCTCTTTGCACCTCTGAACCTCTTTCCTTCTAAATGATTTGTAGCTAAACCAGAACTGAAACAATTAGTAACTCGCTTGTTAGGCTGAACTGAAAAAGTCTAAGGGGTTTCTTTCCTTAATTGGAAACACAATTTTAGTTTCCATCTAAATTTATAGTTGCATGGATATCATTCAGAAGCCTATTCTCTGTGTGTGTGCGTGCGAGTGGGCGTATGTGTGGAAGGGGGTAGAATCGTCTTCAAGTTGTACTACAAGAAACAAATAATGTCTTTGAATAGTCACTTTATTCCAATGTTTGAACACAAGGATTGGTGTGTAATAATAGCTGTATAAGATATACTCATTAATAGAACAATATTATTTTTAATAATTTGTAAAGCTTCCATGATGAATTTTTTGGACTACAGGTTTGAAAGTACCAAGGCAGCTGAGAATAAGCAGAACTCCAGATCTCAGGCATAGAACCACCCTGACCCATTAGAGACTGCTTAGGCACGCATGGGTGATTTCTGGGTCCTGCTGGCGAGCTACTTACCCAGGTCCTAGTTAAATCAGGCATCCTCTGTTTTTCCGCCCTCATTCCCTTTTAACAGCAGGAGGCCACCTATTTAATTAGTTGGGGGTGGGAGCGTCTGTAATCTCCTGGGGGTGGCTTCAGCCCCAGGGTTGGATAAGAGGGTGAATCCATTGCCGGGTGTGGCTGGCCTCTCCCCTGCAACATATGGGGAACCTACCACGTCTTCAGCCCAAGTTCCAGCAGCAAGCATTAGTGGAGAGGCCTTCCCTGCTGGGAACACACCCTGCAAAGCCAAGGGCAGGCGGCGTCACTACTAGAGGTCAAGGCAGTTCTTAGACCAAACAGCATCTGGCGAACTGTGCCAATTGGAAATCAATGGCCCTCCCTGGGTGGGTTTAATTTTATGGTTATTTGCACAAACTTACAGCCTCTAACGGGCAGGGGAGAGCTCAGAGCATCCTCCCAGGATTGTTGCAATGGAGTCAAACGTCTTCAGAGTGCATCGATAAGTTGAATTGAAGAGTCTGTTTACTAGGGGTTAGTGTTGGAGCCTGGCTGTCATGCTAAGACAGAGTAAGGATGAGGTTAGCCATCATTTATCCAGGGCCTGGAGATTTGATCCTCAATGCAATACGTGCAAGTCCCAAATGACTTACCACATTGTCTCTAGCCTGAAGAAGACATGGAGGTTCCTCTGCATGTAGCAACATTGAATCATTATGTTCATTTATGTTCAAAGTGCCAACTCCATTTTAAGCAGACCAGTTTTTCTTTACATAAGATTTTGTAGTAGTTACATATAAGATTTTGTAGTAGTTACATAAGTTTTTTTTATAAGATTTTAGAGCAGTTAAGAGGTTGTGTACTGCAGTCAGGCAAATCCAGGTTCCACCACTCACCCGCAAAAGGTACGTAGGGCAAGTTTCTTAACCTCCCTGGAGCTCACTTTCCTCATCTGTAAATGGGTATGATAATATACCCCCATCACTGAGCTGCTGAAAGGATGAGGTAAGATGATATGTTGAAGAGGCTTAATATAGTGCCTGGTACATTAACGCACTTTTTAATAAATCTTGGGTGTTAAAGGTGACAATAATGATAATAATAAAATCCCAGCCATAGGATAGGCCTGTTAACATAGGCAGGAACAGTGGCATTGAAGTAGTAGGGCTAGTTTAAAAACCTTCAACTTTTAACATTTTTACCGTTGAACTCCATAGTCTTAAAGTTGTATGAAAATTCTTTAGCTTTTTTCTTTCTCCTTTGCTCTGACTTGTTAAACTTACTTGTTTCTCATCAAAGAGATGACGATCCAGCCAACATGCTGTATTTTGATTCACCCTGAGATGAATGGGTTATTGCTCTGGAAGCACTTCATGCCAATTCCTGGGTCCCATCCGAACCAGAACTTGGGGTACCTAGCAACAGCTATGGCAATGGCTCCTGTCATGTTTCTCAGGTGGATCATTCCCAGGTGAGAGATGGATAAGGAAGATCAAGTGATGGTCCATGTAGGAGAAAAGCTTTCATATAGCTGGGGATGGGGTTGCTTTTTTCAGGGCCAGACATTGATGGAGTGTGGGGTGCCTGGCCATATGTACCTCAAGCTATCCTCTCTCCCATCAGAGGCAGTTTCATTGCAATGGATGCCAAGAGAATAGGAGCTCTTGAAGACCTCTGCCTCTGCATGGGGCTGGGTGAGGAGCATGGGAGGGGAAGGGCCAGTTCTACCAGATGAGTAGAGAACAGCGGCGGTGGGGAGGACTGTGCTACCAACCAGAATCACAGCTTCTGCAAGATGCTTGATTACTTTTTTTTTAAATTAATCTACAGCTTCAGCTGGCTTCCATCATTGGGGCAGGATCCCTCTTTCTCTAGCAGGTCCTTCTTTCTCTAGTAGACACAACCTGCAGTGGCTTCTGGCTCACAACTGATCTCCCAGTGATTATGTTGGTGCTCCCTATCCTGTTCTCTGGCCAAAGCTAGAGACACCTGTCAAGCTGGCCAGCTACATTCTCTCTCCTGGGTATTTGAAAACGTGACTGAAATAGACAAGTCAGTTTGAGCAGAGTTGTCTCATGATAGTGCTCCAGTGCCAGGAGCAATAGCTCCCAAGGTCACCTTCATTTACGTCCTGACATAGAATTGATGGTTTAAGCTTCACTTGATTTAGTGAGCTACTCCCAGTATCTTTCTCATAAATCCTTTTTTTTTGCTTAAATTAACCAAAGAGGCCGGGCGTGGTGACTCACACCTGTAATCCCAGCACTTTGGGAGGCCGAGGCAGGTGGATCAGCTGAGGTCAGGAATTTGAGACTAGCCTGGCCAACATGGTGAAACCCCGTCTCTAGTAAAAATACAAAATCAGCCAGGCGTGGTGTCGTGTGCCTGTAATGCCAGCTACTCTGGAGGCTGAAGCAGGAGAATCGCTTGAACCGGGAGACAGTGGTTGCAGTGAGCTGAGATCAAGCCATTGAACTCCAGCTTGGGTGACAGAGTAAGACTCCGTCTCAAACAAAATAAGAAATAAAAATAAATAAATAAATAAATAAATACATTAACCAAAGAATGGTTGTTTTCTTTTGCTTCTGAAGATGCTTGAGTGCTACTATTTCCCAACAAAAATTAAAAAAAAAACAGAGTGAGAATGAGTTTTGTACAGTAGGCTTGTGATGTTGTGCAAATGGTTTTAACCAAACCTCTGGATTTTCTTTTTTTGCTTTTTCTTTTCTTTTTTTTTGAGGACAGTCTCGCTGTGTCGCCCAGGCTGGAGTGTAGTGGTGTGATCTCGGCTCACTGCAGCCTCCACCTCCTGGGTTCAATGGATTCTCCTGCCTCAGCCTCCCAAGTAGTTGCGACTACAGGCCGCCACCATGCCCAGCTAATTTTTGTATTTTTAGTAGAGACAGGTTTCACTATGTTGGCCAGGCTGATCTTGAACTCCTGGGCTCGTGATCCACCCACTTCGGCCTCCCAAAGTGTTGGGATTACAGGCGTGAGCCACCATGCCTGGCAGATCACTTGAGGTCGGGAGTTCGAGACCAGCCTGACCAACATGAAAAAACCCTGTTTCTACTAAAAATACAAAGTTAGCCAGGCATGGTGGCACATTATTGTAAACCCAGCTACTCGGGAGGCTGAGGCAGGAGAATCGCTTGAACCAGGGAGGTAGAGGTCAAGGTGAGCTGAGAGCGCGCCATTACACTCCAACCTGGGTAACAAGAGTGAAACTCAGTCTCAAAAAAAAAAAAAAAGAATATCATCATAATGTAACATTTTCCCCATAAGGGCACCTGAGCTGTAAGGCACACGAGTGTAAGGCTGCACGGTGATGCAGGTGCCAGGTGGTTAGCCAGCTGGATCTGTTTCTTGGCTAAGTGATTTGCATCCATGTCTGGCAACCTGGGATTCAAATTTATGCCTACCCAAAATGCCGAAGTGGACTTCCTCGAGAAGAGGTGACTCTGAAATGTTAATTCTTCAAATACCAAGGTCCACTGTATCAGAAAAAAGGCTTTGGGCTCATCCAAGCTGCACAAACTTGTACAGCTAAGTACCTTCCTTTTCTTTATGAACCACAATGCCTTCAGTGATGAGCTGGAAATGAGTCTTGGCTATGTTACTCCTACAGTGAGGCAGGCCACAGATTTCCCACAGTTATCACTGGAAATGGCTTCTTCCATAATATCCATCATTGTAATTCATGTTTGGGCACTGATTTGAACTTGGAAGTCTCTGGCTTTGACTTCTCCAGAAAGCTTCATATGAGGATCTGAATGTGAGGTTGGGTTCGTTTATCTCTGACAGCTCTGGAGCTGGGCAAAATTCTGACCAAGAGACTGAAATCTTTCTCCTCTCTCCCTCAAATAGGGAGGCCTTCTATATGAGGTCATCGAAGGCTGGGTAACTTTGTAGCTGAGCTGAAGCTAGAATTCCTTGTAAGGGCCAATTCATTTCCTTCTCTTCTCTGGCATGGAACTCATCCCCCCTGGGTGGCCATGACATAACCTATCCTCACTTCTGCAGGAGTTAGCGTCGGCGGCACTGCTTTGGATTATCACACATATCACAGGATCTACCAAAACCTCCTTCTAAGGGTTTTCATGCTTCCATGTCAGGAATTAGCAGTTACAACCGTCTCATGGCCTCCTGTCTTGAGTGCTCCTATACCTTACATTTATCTCTCTAAGTCTCCTTTCCTTCCCCTCCCCACAACACACATGGTAGGTAACATCAGGACTGGGACCAGTCCAGCAGGGAGCAGCTAGGGATGTCTCCAGGCAGGTTGTGAAATTAGCAAAGAGTTGGATTAATATCTGGGATCCCAGAGGGAGGCTCTGTGAGATTCACTCACCTGTATGCAGGTCACCTCCTTGAGGCCAAGGCACTGATGGTGACCACCAACACCTGAAGACACACACTGCTCCTCTTCTGAATTCTGTGCCCATTTCTGAAGCATCGCCAAATACAACCTTGAAATGGAAATTTTCTGCAGACTGATTTTTTTTTCCTAATTTCAGGAGCCCACATGATGATGATCAACTCATTCGCCCCAATCCAGGCACACAATTTTAAAATTTGGTGTAATGGCTGGGCACAGTGGCTCAAGCCTGTAATCCTGACATTTTGGGAGGCTAAGGCAGGTGGATCAGCTGAGGTCAGGAGTTTGAGACCAGCCTGACCAACATGGTGAAACCCCGTATCTACTAAAAATACAAAATTAGCTGGGCGTGGTGGTGCATGCCTGTAATCCCAGCTACTCGGGAGGCTGAGGCAGATGGATCAGCTGAGGTCAGGAGTTTGAGAACAGCCTGACCAACATGGTGAAACCCCGTATCTACTAAAAATAAAAAAATTTTCTGGGTGTGGTGGCGCATGCCTATAATCCCAGCTACTCGGGAGGCCGAGGAAGGAGAATCACTTGAACCCGAGAGGCAGAGGGTGCAGTGAACTGAGATCACACCACTGAACTCCATCCTGCCTGACAGAAGTGAGACTCCATCTTAAAAAAAAAAATTTTTTTTTGAGAAAAAAATTTGTGTCTGTATTCAACATGCACAGACTTTTTTCTTGTCATTATTCCCTAAACAATATGGTACAACAATAATTTCCATAGCATTTACTTTGTGTTAACTATCACAAGTAATCTGTGGATGATTTAAGGCATATGGGAGGATGTGCATAGGTTATATGCAAATACAACATCATTTATATCAGGGGCTTGAGCATCCATAAATTTTGGTATCCAAGAAAGGTCCTGAAGCCAATCCCCAACAGGAACCAAAGGATGACTATATAGCTTTGTCTAAGCCAGAATTTTCTTTTCTTTGTTGAAGGGTAGCAGTTTCAGGACACAATTTGGGAAACACACTTCAAAGGACCAACAAAACTGAGCCGGATAAAGTGAGTAATGGGGAAAGGAGGGACTGGGGTTTGAGTCAGCACTCTGGAATTACTCTGAACCACTTGATTCTGGGGACATGTTGGGGATCCTATCAGTAAGAGGTTCTTTTGATGGGCTTCTGCAGAAAACTTATAGGAGTGTTTCTTAGCCCGAAGTGGTTAAGTACATAAGCCAACTTTGGCTTCTGTCCTAGATGACTTACCTAAGTCATGCGTGCCACCAAGGAGCATGGAGGCATGGAACCAATGTTACCTGGGACCCAATTCAGTGTTCCTCAGATAGTAGCAAAGCAAGCTTGCTAAAGTGAATCAAGTGACCTAGAGTGACAAATTTTATGGCAATTGGGAGCAGCCACTAGGAAACAGGACAAATGTGCTGAAAAGAAAGGTCATGAGTGTCACTTGTCACCTGAGCACAGCAGTCAGCAGGGATGTCATGACTGTCAAAGTGCCGGGTGCTCAGGTCCACCCCTGGTCCACCGAAGACTCAAGAGCAGGCAGTCCCAGGGAGGTGAACATGCAAATAATGGCAGCCAGGGCTGGAGGAACTGACTCGGGGGTGAAATTGGCCTGTGAGCAGGATGGTCAGATGCTCAGTAGCAGAGGGACAAGGCAAACTGAGACTCTTTGTTTTGGCACCAATGTTCAAAGATTTGATTTTATGTGAAGAGATGCAGAGGCTCCAGGTAGGGTGCATGCAGTGTGGGAGTAATCCAGTGGTGGGTGCTGGGGCTGGGAAGGTACGTGTAGGTTAGGTAGGCCCCTAGTCCTCTGCTGAGAGAAGAGCAAGAGTCCAGGTCCTCAGAGGAGAGATCTCATGGTGGACGAGGGACCCCATTACCCAAGCTGATGGGAACTTTGGGAACCTAACGAGGAGGGCCTATGGGGGAAGGAGATTTGCAGGAAGGTCCAAAGAAGAAGGTGAGGTTTATGCATCTTCAGGAGCCTCTGGCTCACTCCCAGGTACATCAGACAACACCTAGTGGGAAATGGGGCTCCAAGGAACCCTTGGACTTGGTTCACAGAATGAGGCTCATCTGTGCCTGCAGATTGCTAGATCCTGTGCCTACAGTTTAGCAGAATGGGGACCAGCTGGGCCTGACACAGCGCCTGCTTACAAATCTCAGCATATTTAATGAGCGCAACCGGGTCCCAGCTCCTTTTCTAGAAACTGGGTGCACAGTGAAGAAGAAGGCCGTATTCCTGCCATCAAAGCTCTTACAGACAAGGGCCAGTGCAGCACAGACATGAGCTCTGTGGAGAAAGAGAGCTAGCTGGGTTCAAATCTGGCTGCTGTGTTGCTCAGTTTAACTAGGGCCTTGGTTTTCTTGGCCACGAAATGGGATTACAACTGTCCTCACTCAAAGACGGTTATGAGAATTGGAGTTAATACTGGGTGAGCCTTTGGTATTTCCTGAAGGTGCAAATACTGTTATGGTGATGATAACACCATTTTTTTTTTTTAGTTTAAGGTCAGCCTGAATAAGTAAGAACTTCAGTCAGCCAAGCAGCAAATATGTATTTAGTGAACATTCTAGTAAGAACCAGACATCGAAAATTTGTCCCTTCTCTCAGAGAATTTCTAGTCTATTGGGAGAAGCAGGAAATAAACATATAAGAAGATATCAACAATACCAGTTTTAAATATTCATGGGGGGAGAGATTTTTGCAGTTTGTTCAGCACTATCTCTAGGGCCTAAAACAATCCCTGGTGCATAGTAAGTACAATAAATATTTGTCAAACCTGGCACAGTGGCACATGCCTGTAATT
Organism: Rhinopithecus roxellana; assembly: GCF_007565055.1. Taxonomy (NCBI): domain Eukaryota; kingdom Metazoa; phylum Chordata; class Mammalia; order Primates; family Cercopithecidae; genus Rhinopithecus; species Rhinopithecus roxellana. Next base: position 91,871,362 of record NC_044559.1, on the reverse strand, counting down.
CCAACACTTTGGGAGGCTGAGGCAGGCAGATTGCCTGAGCTCAGGAGTTCGAAACCAGCCTGGGCAACATGGTGAAACCCCATCTCAAAAAAAAGAAAAAATTAGCTGGGCATGGTGGGCACATGCCTGTTGTCTCAGCTATTCTGGAGGCTGAGGTGAGAGGATCACCTGAGCCCAGGGAAGTTGAGGCTGCAGTGAGCCATGATGTGCCACTGCACTCCAACCTGGGTGACAGTAAAACCCTGTCTCAAAAAATAAAATAAAATAAAATAAGATCAAAAATTTGTTGAATAAATGAACAAATGAAAATCAGTTTGAAACAATGAAACAAGTTGGTATATAGTTACCACAGGAATAGAAAAGACTATATACTCATATGGCTTCCAGTTTGCGGTTCTACTTAACGATCGCCTAGGAATCTGATTGGGACAGATGTCTGGCTAGCTAGCCATGGTGTCTTTTTGCTTCCCTCTCAGTGGAGGTCAGTAGGAGGCAGGCGCACAGCCAAGAAGTAAGAGTCAAAAACAATGGTAAGGAGCGATGGGAATACAACCTCAGAATCAGAAGACCTGGGTGTCTGGACACTTAGAATAACTTGTTTAGCCAAGCTGCTGAAATTGCACAAGGAAACAAAAAAGGCTAAACCAACTAAAATAAACAGAAAACCACTTCCCACGGGGCAGGGAGCCGACATCAGCGGCTGGCCTGGGCAAGCGAAGCCTCTGGGCTTTAACTCTGAGCTGACTCAGGTACCGCCTGAAACCTGGATGTAATGAGAGCCATCCTTTGGGGAAGAAAGCCACCTGCTCACTGTGAAATAGCAAATGCCACCATTTCACAGCAGAAACAAAGCAGCAGGTCTGTTGCCATTGCTTTTGGAGGGCATGATTTCTCTCAAAAGGGGCCGTTAGCAAAAGGAAAAAGAGCTGTGTTGCTGGGGGCTGGGAGGGGAAATGTCTACTTTCTTCCTGTGTGTGGGGTCCCTCCACCCCAAGACAGAAATTAAAAGAATGATGTAAAACAAATATCAGTAAAATTTATATTATTTTCCCATAGTCTAATGGGTTGTCTTATGCACCTGTTGAGGAGCAAGACCCTGGTTTACTGCTCAGGGTAGAATTTTAATATCTGTTAAATGGGTCTTACCTGCAGAATTGGATCGTGAATTCCAATGGGGCTAAAGGCTGTCTTATCACTGATGTTGCCTGGCACAGGTCTGAACAGATAGAAATAGTAATCCCTGTCTAAGAGACAAAGTCTCGAATCCTAGTGGACACATGGACACTGTGCAGAGGGTCTCTCTCCACTGGGAGGTAGGGATAGGCCTTGTGGCCTTACTGCGGTCTCGATGAAATATCCCTTGCTCCAGTGAGGGTCCAGTCAGGAAAGCAGAGCTACTCTGAGCATAATGGAAGAAGAAATTTCTTAGAAGGACAAGGCCTTACACAATTGGGAGAGGAGCTAGGGACACAAAGGTCCAAAAAGAAGTTGCTGGCCGGGCACAGTGTCTCACGCCTGTAATCCCAGCACTTTGGGAGGCCCAGTTGGGCAGATCATCTGAGGTCAGGAGTTCGAGATCAGCCTGGCCAACATGGTGAAACTCCGTCTCTACTAAAAATACAAAAATTAGCCAGACATGGTGGTGCATGCTTGTAATTCCAGCTACTCAGGAGGCTGAGACAGGAGAGTTGCTTGAATTCGGAAGTGGAGGTTGCTATAAGCCGAGATTGCACCACTGCACTCCAGCCTGGGCGACAGCAAGACTCCGTCTCCAAAAAAAAAAAAAAAAAAAAAACCCCAAAACAAACAAAAAAGAAGTTGTTGAAGGATTGGATGAGTGTCACTAAACAGCATGGGCTTGGGTGAATGAATCCAAGCATGCAAGGGCTCCAGAAGCCAGGGATGTCCAGCTGCTGAAGTAAGGGCAGGGAGGTGGCAGAGAAGTCAGGTGCTCTGTGGCTGCCACCTCCTTGAGTTCACATGAAGCATCTGGTGGTGGGCCTGGGGCTGCTGTTGCTCAGCAGGGCCAACAGTCGAGAGGGTGTGTGCTGGATGTGGAATAAGAGAAGACAAGCACAAATGGCTCCATCTACACCTCTGTGTCTGTCTCTCCTGTCCCTCAACCTGCCGTCATCTCCAGAGTTTGGTGACTTTACTTATGCCTCCCATAGCTCATGCAACTGCTCATTTGCCCGGGAACTCAAATCTGGAGCCACACAGGGAAAGGCATTCTGAGAAATGTAGCTTCCAGCCTAAGTATGTCACAAAAAGCTTAGCACATCCTTAAGACCCATTCCCTTTGTTCTGGTTCTATATGCATAAAGCAACATCATGATTGTCAATTTGTCTTCTCAAATACCTCAGTACCAGGAAGGAAGGGGCCTGGATGGTAAATGCAGATATTTCAGTCACTGGACAATTAGAGCATCCCCTGAAAATGAACACTTTTAAATATGTGTCTACAACTGTAAAACTGAACCTCAAACTCTAACGAAATCACTAAACTTACTAACAAGTAAGGCTTTCCCTGAGCAGCCTTTTGGCTTCGGTCACTGCCTTTTTTTTTTTTTTTTTTTTTTTTTTGAGATGGAATCTTGCTCTGTCGCCCAGGCTGGATTGCAGTGGCACGATCTCGGCTCACTGCAACCTCTGCTTCCCAGGTTCATGCGATTCTCCTGCCTCAGCCTCCTGAGTAGTGGGGACTACAGGCATGTGCCACCATGCCCCATTAATTTTTGTAGTTTTTTTGTAGAGACAGGGTTTCGCCATGTTGGCAAGGCTGGTCTCGAACTCCTGACCTCAGGTGATCTACCCGTATCAGCCTCCCAAAGTGTTTGGATTACAGGCATGAGCCACCGCACCTGGCCAGTCTCTGACATTTCAAACCAGATTGCTCCAATATCAAAGGCAAAATGAATTTATTTGAATTTTCCCTTCTCTCCCTGTCCCTGTTCTCCTTAAGGTACCAGCATTCAAGAGCAGAAAATTGAAGCAAAAATGAGCAGAAGTGGGTGGCTATTCTATACCCTGGAAAATTGCAGCAGGTTATTTTGTTTATTTAAGCAAGCAGCTATATGACATTTAATTTTATTCCAGGCATAGATCTAAGTGCTTTACAAAGAGAAACTAATTTAATCCTATTGTATGAGATTGATTATACTGTTACTATTCCTCTTTTACATATAACATGAGTGGCACAGAGAAGTTAAGTAAGTTGGCCAAGATCATACAACTGAGATTCATATCATGACTTTATAGTTCGATGTATAAAAGTTTCAAAAATTACTCATTTAATTCAAAATCTTCAGAAACTGGTGACAAGTTCATTTTTATTATCTTTTTTTAAAAAAAACATTCATAATATGTAATCCTCGCTGTCATTTAAAAGGTGACTTTCTTAGGGACCAGGCAGGGTCCTTTGCAGGCCCAGTCTTATTTAATGCGATCTCCCCTATGAGGTAGGTATTATGACTCCTACCTTGCAGGAGGAGAAACAGAAGTGACTTGTGTAAGAGCATACAGCTCAGCTAGTTGCAGGGGGGTCCAGGATTCAAAATGGACTCCAAAGATGGTGTTATGTTTAGCCACAGTGCCAACAGGACTCTAAGATCCACTAGCAAGAAGAGTGAAGGCAGAGTGCAAACTGTGCAAGTCGGTCTGGCTCATGGCAACTAGAGTCTAAATCAAAGTGCCTAGCCAGAATTCTCCAGCAGTGTGCCAAGTGACCAGAAGCTGGAGAACCTCCTGGGGTCCTTTGGTGAGCTTGGATTTTTCTGGTGATTGATCACTGCGGAGACCTGGGACAGGACCCCCCATTGCTGTCATCTTTCTCTTGACCTCATGATTAGTCCCTGTCCCTTCTTTCTGTCCTTCACTGGCTTTTCTCTTCCCTGGACCTTTGAGTGGCAGAGAGCAGAGGTACAAGATTTGGCCTCTCCCTTCCTCTCTCTAAGCATATCAGTCCTTCAATCCTTTTGTGGGTTTTTTCTCCTCCTAGTAACTACGCAGGACATTATTAAAGCTACAGGAACTTGGTTGGGCGTAGTGGCTCATGCCTGTAATCCCAGAACTCTGGGTGGCTGAGGTGGGCAGATCACTGAAGTCAGGAGATTGAGACCAGCCTGGTCAACATGGTAAAACCCCATCTCTACTAAATATACAAAAATTAGCTGGGTGTGATAGTGCACGCCTGTAAACCCAGCTACTCAGGAGGCTGAAGCAGAACTGCCGGAACCCAGGAGGCAGAGATTGCAATGAGCCGAGATCGTACTACTGCACTCCAGCCCAGAAGACAGAGTCAGATTCCACCTTTAAATAAATAAATAAATAAATAAATAAATAAATAAATAAATAAAGCTACAGGAACTGTTAACACACTGCACTTTGGTTTTCAGTAAAATAGGAGTGGACCTCAGCTTCATTGTTCCTTTGTCTTTTGCTGGCTTTCCTCTTAAGTCTTTAGGGGACCCAGAGTCTCCTGACTGCTACACTCTCCATAATGAAGCCTCAGTCTTCAATTTCCATAGTTTTCTCTGCAAATTTCAGAATTAATATTTTTTGCCAAGTGTTTTCCTTTCTCTCTTTTAGTTGTGTGTGTGTGTTTGAGAGCTTTCATCTTAAAAATTAAACACAGTTTTGGATAATAAAGGAATGTTTACCCTTAAACCTATTCTACATATTTTATGTAATAATTTCTAACCATGGATCTTTTACCTCTAAAATAATATTTTCTATTTTTCTATTCCTTCTGCATGTGTAAACTCCTTCTTCCCTGGGCCCACCCCCAATTCCTGCCATCTCCTTATCTCCATCTGCCAGTTTTGATTTCTGGCCAACCACCAGATGTATGGTAACCACCAATTGAACTGGTAGGATCATATATTCAGTATGGAAACACTGTGGAAATTAGTCTGACATACATATTCTTCTGGCCCAAAACGCTATGGATTTTTTTTTTTTTTTTTTGAGACAGGGTCTTGCTCTGCCACCCAGGCTGGAGTCAGTGGTGCAATCATAGTTCACTGCAGTCTTGACCTTGACCTCCTACACTCAAGCTATCCTCCCTTACTTAGCCTCCCAAGTAACTGGTACTACAGGCATTCTCCATTACCCCCAGCTAATTAATTTTATTTCTGTAGAGACAGGGCCTTACATGTTGCATAGGCTGGTCTCGAATTCCTGTGCTCAAATGATGGTGTGGGCCACTGCACCCAGCCTGTTTTTTAAGAAGTCATTCTGCATTCAAAATGTGCAGCTAGCTCCCGTTCCCTACAGGTGAGGGAACATGAATCATTGTCTGGGTTATTCACGAGGAATGTGTTCATTCTGGCCAGTATCTATCATTTATCTAGTTTATTGTTCCAGTCACTCATTCCAGGTTATTTACTGACTACTTATTATTTCTAGTGTCTAGTGTGCTAGACACTAGGGTTATAAAATAACTGATACTGTGCTTTATGCACAAAATTGCTAATCCTATTACTGAAAATTTTATTAGTGACTTGTCTGACTTGGAAGTCACTGGTAGATATCAGTTGGCCCATTGCAAAACGAGGGGCTTGTATTAAGTGATCTTATAATTTTAAGGCCTCTAAAATGAAGGGATGTAGGAGATTTGACTTCTTGCCTTAATCTAATCATTAAATTGCTCAGTGCCTTTTAGTACAATGTTCAGTCTCTAGATCTCAGTCTCCTTCTCCTCTGTAAAATGAATGATGGCCGAGCATGGTGGCTCATGCCTGTAATTCCAGCACTTTGGGAGGCGGAGGCAGAGGCGGAGGCAGGTGGATCACCAGAGGTCAAGAGTTTGAGACCAGCCTGGCCAACATGGTGAAACCCCGTCTCTACTAAAAATACAAAATTAGCCAGTTGTGGTGGCGCACACCTGTAAGTTCAGCTATTTGGGAGGCTGAGGCAGGAGAATCACTTGAAACTTGGGAGGTGGAGGTTGCAGTGAGCTGAGATCACACCACTGCACTCCAGCCTATGCAAAAAGAGTGAAACTCCATCGCAATAAATAAATACATACATAAAATAAAATAAATGAAATGAAATGAAATGTACTACAGTAGGTTAGAAAAAGTGTCCAAGGAACTTTGTTTTGAGACAGGGTCATACTTTGTTGCCCAGGCTGGAGTGCAGTGGTGATCACTGCTCACTGCAGCCTCCACCTCCCAGGCTCAAGCGATTCTCACACTTCAGCCTCCCAAGTAGTTGGGACTACAGGTGCATGCCACCACACCTGGCTAATATTTTTACAACATTTTTCACAGAGATAGGGTCTCACTATATTGCCTAGGCTGGTCTGAAGCAATCCTGCCTTGGCCTCCCAAAGTGCTAGGATTATAGGCATGAGGCACTGCACTCAGCCAAGGAACTTTGTCAATAGATCTTTCTAGGATAAGAGGGTTCTGTGTTCAAGGAGGTCTCAGAAATGCTGGAGTCAATAGGTTTCTTTACTCCAGGATTTCTCAGAAACTTTACTGTGCCAATTTTGCTTCATGACTCTCCAAGAGGAAGACAGCAGATAATGTTTCCCAAATTTATTTGACAATGGAACCCTTTCCCCCAGAAGCATCTTCTTCATACTAATAATGTCTTTCAGAATACATTTGGGAAATGTCTTAAACATGCCCTCTAAAACCCTTTATTGCAGCAATTCTCTCTACCCTTGGATCAACTTCATATCACAGGTGTCTGCTAGTTTATGTTCTAATATAACTGTTGTGTGCACAGTACTATTTCTTGTTTCTCTTCAAGTTATGCTTTCATTGTCTTTGGTACTCGGGCTACAATCTCATCAATCCTGGGTACATGGCCTGCAAAATCATACATCTCATTAGCACTTTGGACAATAACGTCCAGAACAAATGTACAGTCCATTTTGCAGAGAAACATTCCACAGAGCAGCACAGAGGAGCTCTTTGGAGGAAAGGGATGAAGTAAATGAATATGAAGAACAACAGCATTAATAGGGCAGAATTCCTCAGAAACACAGAAAAATATATTTGACATTTTGATGACTATATAACATAGTTTTTTCTGTCACAGGACTGCTGTTCCCAACCAAGACTGTTACGACTCAAAGTAACAGAGCTGAGTGGCTCCACGCAAAAGTCTGTGTTCAACATCTGTCATGCTGGAGATCATTAATGTTCAATTGCTTCCTATTGTCTTCCTGTCATTCAACTTCATTTCATTGTCATTGCTTCAGCTGGGGGATTAATCAACTATTTATGGGAAGACAGGACTTGGAGTCAGGGCAGTCACAATGGGGTTATAGTCTGAGCAATGGTGGGGAAAGCAAGTCACGGTTAAAATACTTCTGGTTTGTGAGAGTTTCTTGATACTTTAATTACATAATCATATTTGAGAATAATGCTGACATGTCCATATCTCGGAAGAAGAAAGAGCATACTTGCTCTTCTTAAAGAATCCAGTAAGGATTCTGGATTGAACCTATTTGGAGGTAGTTTTCTGGCTCATTATCCAGGGTACCCAGGATTGATGAGATTGTAACCCGAGTACCAAAGACAATGAAAGCATAACTTAAAGAGAAACAGGAAATAGTACTGTGCACACAACAGTTACGTTAGAACATAAACTAGCAGACTGTCATTATCAATAGCAGAAACCATGCTTTGCTATTATTCCAGGGGGCAGTTGACACAACTGAAATGTTCAAAGATATAAACTATTTTCAAAAATTGTGCTTTAGGAACTATTTTTTAAAACCTCACAAGTTACTTAGATGTTCTCATTTTGCACAAAAATGTGCATTATGATTAGTTTTCTTTGATTTAAATGTTAAATGATTAGTTATCATCTCAGTGCATTTCCCACAAACATTTATGAACCTGTGGCAGGGGAAATGAAGTATAAATACTGAATTAATTTGCCTAAGTATCTGAACTCAAGCAACCCAATTTTATAATTAGAATAATATAAAGTGTTATACACACGTTAATATCTTTTGATATGTTATAATAATTGTTTCATAGAAAACAGCCAAATTATTTGCACAGTAAAATTCCATGTCTGCAATAATATTGGCACCTGCTAATTTGTTCCAATTTACTTAATAACTAAAATTTTAATGTCAGTATATTAGATCAGCGTTATGCAAAATTGTCACACTTCTCAACAAAGCTACATCATCTTATGCTACAGTCCCGATGTATCTCATAATGCCAAAACCGACATCTTCACACAGATGATTTCTAATAATTTACAAATCCTCGGTTAAGTTTTTGACACGTAAGCTGCCCACTGATATGGGAAAAGATAGACCAAGCTCTGCCCCAACCCCCACCTTGTTATTCTTTTGGGGACAGCCAGGCCACTCCAGATGGTGTGTTAGTTAGTGTTGGACATAGCTTTGGAGAAACTTCAACAGACTAAGGCTGTAATGTCAGGATTTTGCTGTGAGTCGCCCCCTCCCCCCCGCAGTTCCCAGGGTAGGAAGGTGCTGAGATAGAAGCCGAGGGACGCCCGCCCACCTGCCACCACCTGTTCCCTCCTTCAGCTCTCTGCTATAAATTCTCCTGTCTCCAAGATTCATCCCGCACTCTCCGACAGCTACTGCGCTAAAAGCGCTCCTTCCCTGAGCTTCGGGAAAGAGTTCATCTTCCTGCAAAGGAGTCTCAGGCTTTCCCAGAGGACTTGAAAGGCCTTCCTCGAACCAGCCACACCAAACTCTGCTGCAGAAGGTTTCCTTCTCTTTTTCAACTTCACGTTGAGAAAATGACTTTCCCTTGAGCGTCTCAATTTCTCCTAAATTTGGGGAAGTGAAGAGATATCAGCCTGGTCATCCAGTAGGACAGAAGGCCGAGTCCCGCACTCCGCCCTGTAAACTATTTGATTGCACGTGAGTTGCTTTGTTTATGACTTATTTGCTCAGAAGAGCCACGTTGGGAAGCGGCTCGAGAGACCAGCCCACGCGCAGGTCCTGAGCGGGCGTGCGTGCGTGCGAGGTTGGCGCCTCGCTGCTTCGGGCCAAGGATGAAGTCCTGCAAACCCGGCGGCCCGCCGGCGGGAGCGCGCGTTGCTCCCCCGTGCGCGGCCGGCGCCGAGTGCGCGGGCACGTGCTCCGGGGCCGGGCGGCTGGAGAGCGCGGCGCGCAGGCGCCTGGCGGCCAACGCGCGCGAGCGCCGCCGCATGCAGGGGCTCAACACGGCCTTCGACCGCTTACGGAGGGTGGTTCCCCAGTGGGGCCAGGATAAAAAGCTATCCAAGTACGAGACCCTGCAAATGGCGCTGAGTTACATCATGGCTCTGACCCGGATCCTGGCCGAGGCCGAGCGATTCGGCTCGGAGCGGGACTGGGTGGGTCTCCACTGTGAGCACTTCGGCCACGACCACTACCTCCAGTTCCCGGGCGCGAAGCTGCCTGGCGAGAGCGAGCTGTACAGCCAGAGACTCTTCGGCTTCCAGCCCGAGCCCTTCCAGATGGCCACCTAGGGCGCGCGCCTCCGCGGCGGTGGATGCCTGGCAGCCGCTCCGAGCCGCGGCCCTGCCCCAAGTAGCCCAGAAGCCTCCGGCAGCCCCGGATTCTAAGAATGCATTCCTCGAGGAAAATCAGTCGATTCTCAGATTACCTTTATTTGCATCATCAGACCTATGGACGCAATAATTTAATTGCCATTCTTTTCCCCTCCTCCTATTTTGTAGATTTCATTAATGGATCTTGTGAATGGGCTGATTGCTGTGAAAATAATGCCCCCTTTCCCCTTTTCTGGGCTACTCTGAGGGAAAATAATCTTAGGAAAAAAAAATAGGATTAGGCTATTCTGTTCCAGTCCTCAGAGAAATAATCACTTTCTTAAACTTTGTGAGTTTGTCCTGTTCTGGTGAAGTTACGGTATCCATTACTCACAATAGAGCTACCTTCCTGTTGTGTAAATGCGTTTTTGCTTTAGTGCATTGTGTGTGCATGCATGAAGTAGAAACACTTTTTTTTCGGGGTACAGTACATGGGTATCGGTGCTCTGTATTTTTTTAAACTGTGTACACATTATTAAATATAGATTTTATAAAATATAAATAAAAACGTGGATTTGTTTTTCATGCTAACTACCTTGTCAGTTTCCTGATGGCGCTAAAGAACTCTTCGGAGGTGATGATATAGAATGCTTCCCTGAGCAAAGATGTGGAGTGTTTAAACCTAATACGACCAATAAACGAATGTGCCGCTTTGTAGTACTGCCTCAAAAAGCTGATGAGAGTACATGTAATTAATTTGAACATTTTTCTCTGTCACTTGTAAATTTTTGTTGATTTTTTAAAAGATTAAAGTGAAATATTTAGCTTTTAAGTAACTAGATACAGAGTTCCTCAATATTTTATTACCCATATTAAGCAGATTACTAAGTCTTTACAAGTACCCAAATATATGTAGTTATTCTTATATGTATACAGTAATGTACATATACACATATACAGGAATACACACATGTATTTCTAAAACTAACACATAAATTAAAAATATTGCCTTTGGAGGCGATTTTCTTTTTCTTTTTTTGAGACAGAGTCTCGCCCTGTCGCCCAGGCTGGAGTGCAGTGGCGTGATCTCGGCTCACTGCAAGCTCCGCCTCCCGGGTGCACGCCTCCGGAGTAGCTGGGACTACAGGCGCCCGCCACCACGGCCGGCTAATTTTTTTTTTTTTGTCTTTTTGGTAGAGACGGGGTTTCACCGTGTTAGCCAGGATGGTCTCGATCTCCTGACCTTGTGATCTGCCCGCCTTGGCCTCCCAAAGTGCTGGAATTACAGGCATGAGCCACTGCGCCCGGCCGGAAGTGATTTCCTTTTTATCAGTACAAGTTGGACAATAAGGGCTTCACTACCATCAAGACCAATCAAAATGGGAGCAAAATAATAAACATGGTATTGATTTGAATTACTTTTATTAATTTGCTTAACCATTGCATGAATAAACCAAGCCCTTCATATAAAGAGTGACTTGGTGAAGAGTGATGCATGCATTTGGGAGAATGTCTTACTCATAATTAGGAAAAGCAGGACTCTAAGTTATCTATGCATTTGGAATTTGTCTTGTCACAAGTCAACAAAAACAACACCAATCACTCCCAAAACTCTTTTATTTTGGATTCCAAAGTCTAACCTCAGACACAGCTGCCTCTTCGCAGTTTATTTACAGACTTTATTACAATTTTTATTTTCTTAGTTATCCCTATCAAAATCTATTTGGTTTGTAATGAGGGAAAGTGTCTTCCCCAGCCCATACATACATTTACACTTAAAAAAATCACAAGTGGGCCAGGCGCAGTGGCTCATGCCTGTAATCTCAGTACTTTGGGAGGCTGAGGCAGGTGGATCACCTGAGGTTAGAAGTTCGAGACCAGCCTGACCAACATGATGAAACCCTATCTCTACTAAAAATACAAAATTAGCCTGGCGTGGTGTCATATGCCTATAATCCCAGCTACTTGGAAAGCTGAGGTAGGAGAATCGCTTGAACCTAGGAAGTGGAGGTTGCAGTGAGCAGAATTGCACCATTGCACTCCAGCCTGGGCAATAAGAGCAAAACTCTGTCTAAAAAAAAAAAAAAAAAAAAAAAAATCACAAGTGTATTTTCAGAAGCCTTTTGGGAGTTTGAAGCTGCATTTCCCTTTCCAGGTGATATCTGTTAATAAGAAACAGAGGAGAGGCTCAGAACTTTGCTTCCTGCAAATTTGATAGTAAACTGAAAATTTAGAAACTGCAAATTCTTTAGTGAAATGTTTAACTTCTTGACTTCAACAACTTTTAAAAGATGCTGTGTAATCTAGCAGACAAACAACACAATTCTAGAAGTGATGATGCCAGGACCCCTTTCTAGTCACAACTCCACTCTGCAGTGTGCACTTGGGTCAATAGCAAGATTCAAGGCCTTACTCGCTATTAGGGCACAATAGTCTACTTACTCAGATCTCCTGAAAAGCTTCATTAATAACTCCAGTAAGTGTGCAGAGTTTGAGAATGAGCAAAATCGGTGCTTTTATCAGAGAACGTCTCAAAAATATATTAAGATCATTAGTCATTTTCCAGGTAGGGTGTCACATCTCCCTCTCTGAACTGTAAGTACCTTGTGAAAGAGTAGTGTGCTTTTCATTATTTGTCTATGGCTTCTAGTATAGGGCTTTGCACAGAAAAAAATTATTTTTTCAACAGATATTTCATTTTTGGCTACTAATTTAACAACACTTTCTCAATGAAATAAAACAATTCAATTAAAATGATGGGATTCTAATCTCATACTTCTTCCCTAACCTCACACCTCCAAAAGAATGGGAGTCTGTCTTTTAAATATTAAGCCTTTAGCTGTCTGCTTCTGGAAGCAACTTAGCTCTTGCCAAATTTCTAAACTTTCCACCCCAATGTACTAGTTTTTTTTTTTCCTGAAAGACATTTGAGGGAACAGTAAATAAGCCTCAGTGATAAAATCCAATCTTTGATGAAACTCTCCAAACTGTATGTTGAGAGATCCATTGTGGTTTATGAAGTAGGAGCTCAGATTAAACCAAGTATAAAATCTTTCTGCAGTCAAGATTCATCTATTATGATAATAGAATTTAGATTACCAAGCAACCTAAAACTTGCTGTAGTATTTTATACTGTTCATCTTGAACATTCATTTTCTTTCTAGTTTGACAAGACATTAAAATTCAAAAATATTTTTGTATCTGCACTCCCTTTTTTCAACAAATCAACAAATATTATCAAGTACCTACACATACCCAGTCTTATGTGACACCATTCTTGTCCTTGGCTAGACAACCAAAAGAGAACACACATGTTCTAATCAATAAGTAGTCCTAAACAGAGTTTAGCTGAATCCTTCAATAGTGTAGTACCAGGGATATGTGCTATAAAAGCTCCTAAGAGAGGGGCATTAAATAATAAAGGAAGACCTCCTCTGAAAGTTTAACTAGCTATTATTATATGTGGGCTCTCCCTGGGTACAGGCTAGAGACTGAGCTCCCAAACCCCAAGGTCAGAACTCTTGAAGAACCACATACAAATGAATGGGACTATCAAGATGGGAAAGGTGACTGGGCACCGTGGCTCATTCCTGTAATCCCGGCACTTTGGGAGCCTGAGGCAGGAGGGTAACTTGAGGCCAGGAATTCAAGACCAGCCTGGGCAGCAAAGCAAGACTCTATTTCTACAAAAAAATTAGCCAGGTGTGGTGGTATGCATCTGTAGTCCCAACTACTCTGGAGGCTGAGTTGGGGGAGGATTGCTTGAGTCCAGGAGTTCCAGGTTGCAGTGAGCTATGATTGTGCCTCATCACTCCAGCCTGGGTGTCAGAGTGAGATCCTGTCTCAAACACAAAAACAAAAACAAAAAAAGATGGAACAATCCAGCATTAATCTCATTACCAAAAACGGGTTATACTGACTTCTTATACTTTCTATTTGCAGATCTTAAGGAAGATGAGGCTAAACATCCAATATAGCCAGCTTCTTAATGAGTTGACATTTATACTAATGAAGAGCTAAAATTTCTGCTAGATATGGCCCAGATGGGGGTGTATTTAGGTTGTGGTTAGTGGAGCTGCAGGATTCAACAATTAAGGTCCAATTCACTTAAATTTTGCCATATTACAGTAAAAGCAAAGTGCTATTTTGGTACTGAATTTGGCTAGTATCTACTCTCTGTCCAGACATCACTGAAGGTATCTCTTTTCTATACCTATGGGTGAAAGAAATTTCTTTCTTTTTTCTTTTTCTTTTTAAGATGGTGTCTCGCTCTGTCACCCAGGCTGGAGTGCAGTGGTGCAATCTCGGCTCACTGCAAGCTCCGCCTCCTGGGTTCGTGCTATTCTCATGCCTCAGCCTCCCGAGTAGCTGGGACTACAGGTGCCGCCACCATGTCCGGCTAATTTTTTGTATTTTTAGCAGAGATGGGGTTTCACCATGTTAGCCAGGATGGTCTCAGTCTCCTGAACTCGTGTTCCGCCCATCTCGGCCTCCCAAAGTGCTGGGATTACAGGTGTGAGCCACCGCGCCTGGCCAGAAATTTCAAAGTACATATAAGACTATAAATACATGATCTGTTGTTGCATATGTACACGTTTTTCCTTCTCTGGTTATACATATACTAGTGGGTACAAATGTTAACAAGTATTATATTGAATTTACATAGGATTTTTAGATTGCTATTTCAGATGAATAGTGTATCCCCAAAATACCGAAGCTGAAAGACAACAGTCATACATCACTCAACAATGGGCATACATTCTGAGAAACGCATTGTTAGGTGATTTCATCATTGTATGAACATCATAGAGTGTACTTACACAAACTAGATGGTCTAGCCTGCTATACACCTAGACTATATGGTATAGCCTATAGCTCCTAGCCTATAAACCTGTGCAGCATGTTACTGTACTGAATACTGTGGAAAATTGTAACACAATGGTAATTATTTGTGTTTCCAAACATAGAAAAGGTACAGTAAAAATACAGTATAAAAGATAAAAAATGGCGGACCTATATAGAGCACTTACCATGAATAGAGCTTGCAGGAATGGAAGCTACTCTGGCTGAGCCAGTGAGTGAATGGTGAGTGAATGTGAAAGCCTAGGGCATTACTGTACAGCACTGCAGACTTTATAAACACTGTACACTTAGGCTACACTCAATGTATAAAATATTTTCTTTCTTTAATAATAAATTAAACTCAGCTTATTGGTAATTTTTTTACATTTTCAAACTTTTTGACTCTTGTAAAAGCACATTGCTTAAAACACAAACACACTGTGCAGCTATACAAAAATATTTTATTTCTATTTATTCTATACGATTTTTTAAAATTAAAATTTATTTATTTATTTATTTTTTTACTTTTTAAACTTTTTTTGTTAAAAACTAAGACATAGAAACACACATTAATGGCTGGACATGGTGGCTTATGCCTGTAATCCCAGCATGTGAGAGGGCTGAGTTGGGTGGATCATCTGAGGGCAGCCCAGCCTGGCTAACATGGTGAAACCCTGCCTCTACTAAAAATACAATAATTGGCTGGGCATGGTGGTGCATGTCTGTAGTTCCAGCTACTCAGGAGGCTGAGGCAGGAGACTCGCTTGAACCCTGGAGGCGGAGATTGCAGTGAGCTGAGATTGCACCATTGCACTGCAGCCTGGGCGACAGAGCAAGACTCTGTCTCAAAAAAAAAAAAAAGAAAGAAAGAAACACACATTAACCTGGGCCTACACAGGGTCAGGGTCATCAGTGTCACTGTCTTCCTCCTCCACATTTTGTCACACTGGAAGGTCTTCAGGGGTGGTATCAGGCCTGGAGCCATCTCCTATGAGAACAATGCCTTCTAGAATATCACCTGAAGAACGTGCCTGAGTCTGTTTTACAGTTACCCATTCTTTTTACAAGTAGAAGAAGTATACTCTAAAAGTATGTTATAATAGATACATAAACCAGTAAGATAGTAGTTTATTTTCATTATCAAGTATTATGTACTGTACCTAGTTGTGTGTGCAGTTGTTTGAATATATATGAGTGGCAGAGCAGTTGGTTTGTTTATAGTAGCATCGCTACAGACATGTTGAGTCATGTGTTGCGCTATGATGTTATATTACTGTATTAGTCCATTCTCACACTGCTATGAAGAAATACCAGAGACGGGGTAACATAAAGAAAAGAGGTTTAATTGACTCACAGTTCCACATGGCTGGTGAGGCCTCAAGAAATTTACAATCATGGCAGAAGGCACCTCTTCACAGGGTGGCAGGAGAGAGAATGAGAGCCAGCAGGGGAAAAGCCAGACTCTTATAAAACCATCACATCTCGGGAGCCTCACTCATTTTCAAGAGAACAGCATAGGGGAAGCTGCTCCCATGATTCAATTACCTCCACCTGGTCCCGCCCTAGACACCTGGGGATTATGGGGATTACAATTCAAAGTGAGATTTGGGAGGGGACACAGAGCCAAACCGTATCAGTTACCTGCAAATTCACTAGGTGATAGGAATTTTTCAGCTCTGTTATAAGCTTAACAGACCACTGTCATATGGGTGATTGACTAAAACATTGTTACGCAGCAAATTACTGTTCTGGAAAACAAGAATTTACCCATCTCATATACTAACTATATTGTTTAATTTTAAAATTTTCTGTATATTATGCTGTTTTAACACTTAAAAAAACCTTTCTGGGCTGGGTGTGGTGGCTCCTTCCTGTAATCCCAGAACTTTGGGAGGCTGAGGCAGGAGGATCACTTGAGCCTGGGATTTGAGACCAGTCTGGGCAACATAGTGAGACCCTGTCCCTACAAAAAAATTTAAAAGTTAGCTGGGTGTGGTGGTGTGCACCTGTAATCCTAGCTACTTGGGAGACTGAAGTGGGAGGATTGCTTGAGCCCGGAAGTTTGATGTTACGAGTACCACTGCACTCCAGCCTGGGTGAAAGAATGAGACTGTTTCTTAAAACAAAACAAAACAACAACAAAAAACTTTTCTGGTTGGGGAGAGACTGCCCCTCTTAAGGCTGGCCAGTGTTTAAGGATAGCAAAGGACTCAGAGGAAAGCTTGCCTTTAGTATGCAGACTAACCAATCCAGAGATCTGGCCTGTACACACCAGGAGGTAATATTCACCTGCCTTAATTATCTCAGGGCCAGATACCAGGCAGCTAGGGACCTCTCCTTAGAGCCTGTCCAAATTATTTAAACAAGCCAATCCTGCCCTGCCTTGCCTTCCTCACAGGAACTCTGATAAGGGCCGTGGCCTAGGCTGTCACCCTGCTCCAGCCCCTTCTGACTCCTGATCGAAGCTGGTGCTTCCCCATGTGGCCCTGGATGGTGTGATATGCCTCCTGTTTCTAGGATCTGTGAATACAATAAAGTTTGTTTTCTTGAGCCTTTCCTATGACTCCTATCATGGGCACAACTGACTGACCATCACATAACAGAACACAGAATACTAAGAGAGTGGGAGAGAAAAAAAAAAAAAAAAGCAAAACAAGCCCAACAATTAATTGAGAATAAATAAAAGTTTATTTAATGAATAAAGAAACAGTCCACCACATCCTCTAAATTGCCTTTAAAAACATGCAGCTTATATTAAATTCTGATTCATAAATTTAATTTTTATTCTTCTAATTGCAAAATTTCCAAACCAAACACAATTAAAACAAATCCTTAAGAAAGCACGACTAGGGAACAGCAACGGTTGTCATGTAGATGACGTGTTCTACCAGAATACAATACCATGTGCCTTCTGAGGAAGGACGTGATTCATGCTCGCAGATATTTTGGCTTAAATGATCACTGGTTTTCAGTTCCACAGAAGGTCTTCACATGCATGATGTGGAGGAACAGGGATAAAAGCCAAGATCTGTTAATTGCTTTCTAGTAACAGAGGCGAAATATACAGTTTATACAATGCACACATTTCAAAATAGCCACTATAATGGCTTTTGCATTAAGATTTCAATAATCAAAAAAAGTATTCTAGAAAATAAGTTGACTCCAGCTTCCTGAGATGGAAGCATACCGTATTTGCGAGCCTTCTGGGGCCTGATGTGTTTTCCAGTGGGAAGAACTCATGCAAGGAAAGGGAGAAAAAGCGTTACAAGGTGTCACTTGATTTGGATTGAATTAAGTCAGCTGTGGGTGCTCCATGACTCCTTACTTGAAGTGTGTGTGTGTTTGTGTGTGTGGGTGTGCAAGCACACATACATCATTTGTCAGTCTTTATGTGAATCAACAGGATTAAGTTCAGACTTGATGTAGCTGAGAATGCAAAAACAGAGACCAAAGGATATGCTTATTTTTGAGGGTTCACGTATACCAGGTATTCTAAAGCTGATTCATTTCAGTGTAAGGCCACTGAGACGCTGGCATGGGATGTTTCTTCATTAGGGTTGGGACAGCACTGTGGAGTTGTCCTGAACTACTTACGCCAGAAGGGAATACAGAAACTCCCTTGCTATTTCTCTGCACGGTGGAGTCATCATTTCCACTAGCTTCAATCATAGACGCAGGAGTCAAAATTCCCCTAGGCTATTCTGCCTACGCTGAAGTAAATTTCCCTGGAATCTCCCTACAGAAAGCAGACAGGATATTTCTTGAAATCCATTTGATTTTTCTTTAGGTTTGTCCATTTATTTCTTTGCTGCATGCCATCTTGGAAGACAAAATCCCATCACTGTGTACTACCCTTCTAAGGAAGGACAAAGTAGTGGGCAGGAAAGAAA
Organism: Rhinopithecus roxellana; assembly: GCF_007565055.1. Lineage (NCBI taxonomy): Eukaryota > Metazoa > Chordata > Mammalia > Primates > Cercopithecidae > Rhinopithecus > Rhinopithecus roxellana. The sequence continues at coordinate 91,853,150 of NC_044559.1, read as the reverse complement.
TGTGAACTTTTTTTTTTTTTTTTTTTTTTTTTGAGACGGAGTCTCGCTCTGTTGCCAGGCTGGAGTGCAGTGCCGCGATTTTGGGTCACTGCAACATCTGCTTCCTGGGTCCTGGGTCAAGCGATTCTCCTGCCTCTGCCTCCCAAGTAATTGGGACTACATTCATTATCATAAAGTAATCTTTAAACCTGAAAACTATAACTACTTTTTACATTTTAAAGAAAAATGTACATTTATTTCAGCCTTAAAATACTATTGTCAAATAATGTTGAAATATTTTAATTTTTTTATTAGAGAAACAGATTCTATTCACTTATATGTTAAAATCATCTAGCAAATTAGTGTTTATAGCAGTACAGCCATTTTCAATACTCTCAGCATTTATGACACAATTCTCAGAGGATTGAAAAGTGTGCTCTTTCTTTATTTCTTTCAAGTTCAAGGCTATTTCTCTCTGGAATTCGAAGTGGCTATTATGTACATATTAACCAAAGGCAGTTTGTTTATGGTTCTATAATACCAAGTATGCTAACTAATATAATTAGACAGAAATAAGAGGCAAACATATTTTTAGCAAATAGGCAATTTTTTTTGCACTGCACAGATTTTTAAAAACATGATATTAGCAACTTTTTAGCATACTGATGACCACCGCATTGTCAAAGTTTAGAAGATGCTTGGCATTCTTCAAGCAATGCTTCAGTAATGAACTTTCTGAAATATTGATCCACTTAAAACAAGAAAAAGCTATTAGTGATTAAAAGGACTTTGACTCTATTGAAGTCTAAGTAACTGCTCATTTACTGGTAAGGCATGTTGATTTTCAACTCAACCATTAGTGGAAATATTTTCAATGCAGGTTACCCAAGGACCCTGGAAGGGACCCTGAATAAAGGCTATTATGAGTAAATTTGCCTACATTTATGGTTTCCCTGGCAGTTTTGAGTTTACAACCAACTTATTAATAGCCCATATGCAAATAAACTCAAGGTCCCAGCTTGGAAGGTACTTTGGGAGCACGTGGAGGAGAAGGAAGAAAGGAAGAGGCTGTGATCAGCAGGAACACTTCGGGTGTCTGAGTCAGTTTCCTCTATTTCCTCTCGCAGCTTGATTTTCTAAAAAATTCTGCCAGCAATTTTATTAAACAGAAGTTAATGGGAGGGAGAAAGCAAATGGTTTTAAAAATTTAGCACCTCTGTGAAGTTAAAAGACTCTTGGCCATTTAGAATTTGTTCAGTTGGACTGCTTTCTTCTGGATACCAAGCCAAGATGCATGGAACTGGAGTTAGGTCGTTGTGGAGCAGGAAGGACCCTGGCAGGCCTTGGGGAAGGGATGAGATGGGACAAGTTAGAGCAGTGAGATTATAGAACATGGGGCACAGGGCACCTGGGGAGAAAAGCACAGAATGAAGGCTAGATGCAGAAAGGATCATAGACACTCTAGCTTTGACACATCACAGGCACCAAAAAGGAGGAGGAAGTAGTCTTTCTTCTCTTACTCACTGCTTTGTCTGGTTCCCTGTTCTGGGGACCATAACCCAATCTAGTGTAACAGGTACAGGTATGCCTTGGAGATACTGAGAGCTCTGCTCCAGACAATAAAGCAAGTCACATAACTTTATTGCTTTCCCAGTGCATATAAAAGTTACATTTATACTGTAGTCTATTAAGTATGCAATAGCACTGTGTCTGAAAAACAATGTACATACCCTAATTAAAGAATACTTTGACAGGGCACGGTGGCTCACACCTGTAATCCCAGTACTCTGAGAGGCCCAAGCGGGAAGATCGCTTGAGCCCAGGAGTTTGAGACCAGCCTGGGCAACACAGTGAGACCCTGGATCTACAAAAACTTAAAAAATTTAGCTAGGTACTGTGGTGAGAGCCTGTAGTCCCAGCTACTGAGAGGCTGAGGTGGGAGGATGGCTTGAGCCATCCTCCCACCTCAGCAGAGGTTGGAGAGGAGCAGAGGAGGCAGAGGTTGCAGTGAGCAGAGATGACACACGGCACTCCAACCTGGGTGACAGAGCCAGACTCTGTCTCAACAACAACAATGAACCAACCAAAAAAACTTTACTGCTAAAAAAAATGCTAACAGTAATCTGAGTCTTCACAGACTCATACTCTTTTTGCTGTCAGAGGGTCTTGTCTTGATGTTGATGACTGCTGACTGATCAAGGTGGTGGTTGCTGAATGTTACAGTGGCTGTGCCAATTTCCTCAAATAACAGTGAAGTTTGCTGCATTGATCGACTTTTCCTTTCATAAATGATTTCTCTGCAGCATGCAATGCTGTTTAATAGTGCTTCACCCACAGTCAAATTCTTTCAAAATTAGAACCAATCCTCTCAAATCCTGCTGCTCCTTTATCAACACAGTTTATGTTATACTCTAAATTGTTTGTTGTTATTTCAACAATGTTCATAGCATCTCCACCAGCAGTAGTTTTCATTTCAAGAAACCACTTTCTTTGCTCAGCCATAAGAAGCGACTTCTGATCTGCTCAAGTTTGATCATGAGACAGCAGCAATTCAGCCCCATCTTCAGGCTCCACTTCTAATTCTAGTTCTCTTGCTATTTCCGTCACATCTGCAGTGACGTGTTCCATTCAAGTCTTGAACCTCTTGGTCATCCATGAGGGTTGGAATCAAATTCTTCCAAACTCCTGTTCATGTTGATATTTTGACTTCCCATGAATCACGAATGTTCTTAACGGCATCTAGAATGGTAAATTCTTTCCAGAAGCTTTTCAATTTACTTTGCCCAGATCCATCTGAGGAATCACTGTCTATGGCAACTACGGCCTTAAGAAATGTGTTTCTTAAATAATAAAACTTGGGAGCCAAAATGACTCCTTGATCCATGGGCTGGATCAAGAATGGATGTTGTATTAGCAGGTGTGAAAGCAACATTAATCTTGTACGTGTCCATCAGAGCTCTTGGGTGACCAGGTGCATTGTCAATGAGCAGTAATATTTTCAAAGGAAACTTTTTTTCTGAGTCTCAACAGTGGGCTTACAATATTCAGTCAATCACACTGTAAACGGATGTGCTGTCAACCAGGCTTTGTTGTTCCATTTATAGAGCACAGGCAAAGTAGATTTAGCACAATTCTTAAGGGCCCTAGGATTTTCAGAATGGTAAATAAGCATTGGTTTCAACTTAAAGTCACCAGCAGCATTAGCCCCTAATGAGAGAGTCGGCCTGTCCTTCGAAGCTTGGAAGCCAAGCACTGACTTCTCCTGTCTAACTAGGAAAGTCGCAGATGGCATCTTCTTTCAATACAAGGCTGTTTCATCTACATTGAATATCTGTTGTTTAGTGTAGCCACCTTCATCAATGATCTTAGCTAGATCTTCTGGATAACTTGCTGCAGCTTCTACATCAGCACTAGCTGCTTTGCCTTGCGCTTTAAAGTTATGGAGATGGCATCTTTCCTTAAACCTCATGAACCCACCTCTGCTAGCTTTCAGCTTTTCTTATTTTATTTTATTTTATTTTATTTTATTTTATTTTATTTTATTTTATTTTTTGAGACGGAGTCTTGCTCTGTCGCCCAGGCTGGAGTGCAGTGGCACGATCTCGGCTCACTGCAAGCTCCGCCTCCCAGGTTCACACCATTCTCCTGGCTCAGCCTCCCAAGTAGCTGGGACTATAGGCGCCTGCCTCCATGCCTGGCTAATTTTTGTATTTTTAGTGGAGATGGGGTTTCACCATGTTAGCCAGGATGTTCTCGATCTCCTGACCTCGTGATCTACCCACCTTGGCCTCCCAAAGTGCTGGGATTACAGGCATGAGCCTCCATTCCTGGCCTTACTTCCAACTTTTCTTTTGCAGCTTTCTCACCTCACTCAGCCTTCACAGAATAGAAGAGAATTAGGACCTTGCTCTGACTAGGCTTTGGCTTATGCGAATGTTGTGACTGGTTTGATCTTCTATCCAGATCACTCAAACTTTCTCCATATCATCAATAAGGCTGTTTTGCTTTCTTATCATTTATGTGTTCACTGGAGTAGCATTTACTTCCTTCAAGAACTTTTCCTTTGCATTCACAACTTGGTTAACAGGCCCAAGAGGTCTAGCTTGTGGCCTAGCTCAGCTTTTGACGTGTCTTCCTCTCAAAGCTCAATCATTTCTAGCTTTTGATTTAAAGTGAGAGACATATTACTCTTTCTTTCACTTGAGCAGTTAGAGGCCAATGTAGGATTATTAATTGTCCTAATTTCAATATTGCTGAGTCTCAGGGACTAGGGAGGCCCAAGGAGAGGGAGAGAGATGTGGGAACAGCCAGTTGGTAGAGCTGTCAGAACACACAGAACATATAGCGATTGAATTTGCTGCCTTCTGTGGGTGCAGTTCTTGGTGCCCCAAAGCAATTATAATAGCAACATCGAAGATCCCTGAACACAGATCACCATAACTACATCATAATGTTGAAATTTTGAATTGTTGCCAGAATTACTAAAATGTGACACAGAAACAGGCAGTGAGAGCACATGTTCTCGCAGGGTTGCTACCGACTTTCAATTTGTAAAAACTGCAGTATCTGCGAAGCACAGTGAAGTGAGATGCAGTTAAAGGAGGTATTTCTGTGCTATAATCAGTCATGAATTAGACGGGGTTTTCTGGATTCACTTGAGAATCTAGCATTGGGGTGATATGTGTATAAGGAAATATAGTCTCAGTTTTAAACAACCACTTTACAAATGAGTATGTGGAGCACAACCCGTTTATCATTTGAGGATTATGCAGGTGAGACTGTCCTTACCAAAGTCATCTTTTGACTCCTCTGGGAATGATTCTTTCAGGTACGTGTCCTTCAGGGCCCTAAATCTACTTGCTGCTTGTCTATTGACCATGTTTTCTTATTGAATGCCTACAAAAGTTAAGTGATGAATAAAAAGAGAAGGATGCATTTAAACCAGTTCTGCTATTTGGAAATTCTGAGTAAATCCTTAGTTTGGTGAAGAGTGATATATCTCAAAAAGGCGGTTTTTGTTTAAACGGTGCATTTTCTTTCTCCATTTTTCCCTCTGATCCCCAATGCCATGACTAGTTAAGTCATGAAGAGCCCTTCAGTTGCTTGAAGAGAAGGGTGCTTATGGGATCTGCACAGATTTTTGAAATAAATGGCGAGGCAAATTGCATCAACTTTTCTTCTTTCCTTGGTCCGTTTTTTGTAGGTTTCTGAGCTTCCTTTGGGGGCTTCATGAAAGCTGCATGTCTAACGAATGTAGCACAAAATAGTAGGGTCTAATAAAGCCAATGTTGTAAAAGCCAGTGTGTGTGTGCTTATTTCTATTTTCCAGGCACATACTGCATGCGTAACCAGGGGCAGTACCTTCCTCATGGATTCCAGCACTACAGTTTTGTGCCATCTGCATCCCTTCAGACCTTTACAGGTAAGTTCTATGACCAAATCATGGTAATGAAATGATTCTTCTCAACCTTGGTTGCTCATCAGAATCACCTGGGAAGCTTTAAAAACTACCGATGCCTGTGTCACAACCCCAGGGCTATTGATTCAGTTGATTTGAGAAATGGCCTGGGTGTTGAGATTTTTAAAAAATCTCCCCAGGAGCTTTTAATGTGCAGGAAAGGTTAACAATCATTGCTTAGACTGAATACATTTTATACAGAAATAAACTAACTTATATACGATTTAAAATTCCACTTAGGTCGATAAATATTTATTGAGTGACTACTCTATATAAGGCATGAAGACAAACTCCTGACACAGTCCGTACCAACAAGTAGCCAAAACCTAATGCAAACAAGAGTAGGCTAGTGCAAGAGGGGGGGCAGGCAGGTACACAGAGGCTGTGTTCTGTACAAAACGCTGTAGAGGCCAGGTGCAGTGGCTCACACCTGTAGTCCCAGCACTTTGGGAGACTGAGGCTGGTGGATTACTTGAGGTCAGCAGTTTGAGACCAGCTTGGCCAACATGGTGAAACCCCATCTCTACTAAAATTACAAAAATTAGCCAGGCGTGGTGGGGGGTGCCTGCAATCCCAGCTATCTCGGGAGGCTGAGGCATGAGAATTGCTTGAACCCTAGGAGGCAGAGGTTGCAACGAGTGAGATCACACCCCTGCACCCCAGCCTGAGCGACAGAGTGAGACTCTGTCTCAAAAACAAACAAACAAAAAAACACTGTGGAAAGCAATCTTTTCTTCCTCCAGACTCAAGGAATTTTGTATAAGGCTTCAAAGAAAGTAGAATTCTATTTGGTTGGAGATGTATTTGGTTCGATTTTAGGAGGTCCTAAAATATATCAGAGGTAATGGCATTTGAAATGGACTTGAAGGAACTGATAAGGCTTCCGTAGGTGGAGACTGAGGAGAACCTTCCAGGCAGAGGCAGAAGAAAGGCATGTGGCTGGAAAGCGGGGTCTTGTGTGAGGTTTGCTGCTGTGTTGGGTATGTTTTCTGAGCAATGGATGAAAAGCTTTGGGATCATATTAGGGTAGCACAGGGCAGGTCAGCTGGTACCTGAGTTGGCTCCAGGTAGCCATTAGGGGTTTGAACACTTGAAATAATATTAATATAACTGGAGCAGTTATTGAGTAGGGAGAAACAGCAGGACTAGAGGCAGGAAGACCAGAAGGAGTATGTTATGGTTGAAGTCAGAAGTATTGAGGTCAAGCGGCCGGACCTGGTGGCTCATGCCTGTAATCCCAGCACTTTGGGAGGCCAAGGCAGGCAGATTACTTGAGGTCAGGAGTTCAAGACAGCTTGGCCAACATGGTGAAACCCTGTCTCTACTAAAAATACAAAAATTAGTTGGGTGTGATGGCTCACGTCTGTATTCCCAGCTCCTGGGGAGGTTGAGGCAGGAGAATTGCTTGAACCCGGGAGGCAGAGGTTGCAATGAGCCAAGACTGTACCACTGTACTCCAGGCTGGGTGACAGAGCAAGACTCCACCTCAAAAAAAAAAAAAAAAAAAAACAAAAACCCGACTATTATTGAGTGCAAGTGAAGGAAGTAATGGAAGTCTGAACTGGAGCACTGCAGGGGAAAGGAAGAAACTCCTGACTATAAGAAGAATGATAGAAGTAGAATTAGCAGGACTTGTCCATTGATAGGGTAGAGGAAGCAAAAACTGACTTGGATGTTTCTTATTAGAATTATGAAGAACGTTGATGGTGCCATTAACAGAAATCATTAAACTGATTGAGGAATGGTTTATAAAGGGAAGGTGAATCTGATTTTGGATATGTTGAAAACAAACATCCAATGGAACTAAAAATTTTATTCAAATATTCCTCATTGTAATTGAATTCTAATTGGATTCTTTTATTTTGTAGAGATAGAGTCTCGCTATGTTGCCTAGGCTGGCCTCGAACTCTTGGGCTCAAGCGATCCTCCTGCCTGGGCCTCCCAAAGTGCCGGAATAACAGGCATGAGTCATCGTGCTGGGTTGAATTCTAATGGAATTCTTAAAGCAGGGCCCTGATTTGTTTGACACGGTGGTTCTCAACAAAGGGGTATTCTGCCTTTCAGGGAACATATGGCCATGTCTGGAGACATTTTGGGCTGCCACAACTTGGGGAAGAACAACTAGTGGGTAGAGGCCAGGGATGCTGCTAAACATTCTACAATGCACAGGACAGTCCGCCATAACAAGGAATTATCCAGTCCAAAGTGTCAGTAGCCTTGAGGTTGGGAAACCCTGCTGTAACATAATCTAATAGTTCAAATTGCAGGAATTGTTAGGCCTGTTAATATTTGGGAGTGAGACAGTGCCACCTAGTGGCCAAATGTAATATTTATCCTAGTTCTCTGTTGAACACCAAAGCGGAGAGAAAAAATTCAGAAAGCACAGAGATGAAGAGATGAAGAACATCCTTTCATGGGAGAACTATCTAGGGTTTACAGAAGTAGGTGTGATGGGGAGGTCTGGTGTACACTCTAGAAGCAGTCCTGGAGTTAGAAAGTGCTCTTTAAGCTGGACACGGTGGCTTACGCCTGTAATCCCAGCACTTTGGGAGGCTGAGGTGGGTGGATCACTTGAGGTCAGGAGTTCGAGACCAGCCTGGCCAACACAGCGAAACCCCGTCTCTACAAAAAATATAAAAATTAGCTGGGCGTGGTGTTGCGTGCCTGTAATCCCAGCTACTTGGGAGGCTGAGGCAGGAGAATCGCTGGAACCTGGAAGACAGAGGTTGCAGTGAGCCAAGATCGTGGCATTGCACTGAAGCCTGGGTGACAGCAAGACTCCATTTTAAAAAAAAGAAAGAAAGAAAAAAGTGCTCTTTGTTTATAAGAGATCTCATAATAGAAGTCAATATGGAAACAATATTTTACTGGATTCCATACAAAATGCATTCTATTTCATTAAGGGTGCCTATATTGTACTACTGTTACTGAATACATTAAAAAACAGAATCCAATAATTCTGCTGAATAATTGAAATAGTTATTGCTTGAGGATGTAACCTATGGCATTTTGTTTTATTAAGAAATAAAGATTGAAAAGATTTTTAAAGTTATGAAAAAATAGAACGAAGAGCACTAGAAACTTCTACTTTGCTTCAAGAGACAGCATTCTGCATGCCTCAAATATTACCTTCTCTAGTAGGTTGTGAGCTCTCTGAGGGTAGGGACTGTGACTTATTCATATCTTTATATCTGCCTCAGTATCTAGCACAGCATCTCATACAGAGTAGACATACAAATGATTTCTCGAGTGAATGAATTTATTTTTATGCTGGAAATTCTTGCCTTGAAGTGAAGAAAGTTTCAAGCTTTTCTAAGCAGTTACTATCTGTTCACACAAATACAATGCCAGCTGGAGGTGCTTGGCACAGATAGCACCAGAGATTCGAGCACAGGGAATTGATAACAGACACCTGCAATTCATTTCCCTGGACAGCCTAGAGCAAACTGTGCTATCATGGCAGTGTTTGGACTGGTGTGTGGGTGGTATACTCCTGCAGAATATAAGATTAGGCTCTCTTATAATAGACATAATAATAGAAGATTCATTCATCCAGCAAATATTTATTGAATGTCTACTTTGTGCTAGGTACTCTTCTAGGCATTAGGGATATCACAGTGAACTTAAGTCTAAAAATTCCTTAAGAGGCAGGGTTTGAATTGGTGATTAGAATAAAGATGCATATTCCCCTTTCCCCCAACTTTTCCACTTAGCAGAATATTTTCTACATAGAAAATGCAATTTGACTAATGATCTCAAAGCATTTCAAAGCGATTAAAGACCTCTCCTTCCAAAACCACTGCTCTGCTGGGGCAAGTGACAAAAACAACACTCTGCCATCATTTCCTCTCCTTGTTTGTATCTCTTCCTTCCTCCTACACTTTCAGACTTTTGGGGAGAGGGGGAGGAGCGCATGAGGTGTATTTTATGGGTAAATGATGACTCTTGCACATTTTGTAAGTGCCAGTTGAAGCTAGTAATTTTTAAAGTGACCCCGCAGAGGATTTCTTTCTGATTGGCTTATTAGTTCTAGTGTCCAGGGATATGCAAAGTCAGAAAAAAACCAGTCACCACCCAAAATAAAATGGTGCAGACAAGCTGGTAAGGCCATGTTTTGGCCACAAAATAAGTGCACTGTGCAATATCAAGTGTTTCAGTGAGTTTTTGGACTCTCAAGCACATTTTGACACCTTATTATGTGGCTCAGTACACCCAGGATATGCAAATCAAAAGTGTCTGTCTGCATACGTGAGTTGTATGGCATGACCTCCTAATGCTAAGTGGAAGCTGATTTAGTGAATTCACCAAAACTACTGCTATACATGTAATCGTTGAAAGGCGATGGTGACCTCCCCACCTTTCTCCTTGGCATTGTTTGGTGAGTTAGTTATATCCTAAGGTCACTACTGCCTAACTGCTCTCAGCCCAGGCATATTGCTCCTAATTGCTCCTAGTATGACCTAAACATCCCTAACACAACAGGGGGCAGGGGAGCATGCTGGTTTTTTCCCAAAGCAGTGGATGGCAACTGTGCGACATCTTTGGTTCATCTATATTATCTTCTCACATCTCTGTTGGAATCTTTAGAAGGCACGGCCCTACCTTTCTCCCTCAGCTGAGACTGCAAGAATCCCTAGCTGACTTGTTCAAAGCACTCCTTGCCACAGGTCCAGCAGCGTGGGAACTTACTCAACTTCAGTTGTTTGGAAACCACCAAGTCTGGCTTGTTCTCATTCCCCCTCCACAGTCCGCTCTGTTACACAGCAGGCACCCAGACATTCTTAAAGTTCATCACTCTCCACCACACTCCGAGAAGAGCATGAATACACAATCGTGCTTTCCATGGAGGAAAAGGCAGAAAATATGTCAAGTCCTTTACTGGTGAGAGATCCGTAGCGACTGCCACTGGGCCGGACAGACATGGGCGGTGGGATCTGATGGTGCCACTGAGCTGGAAAATGGACCAAATAATGTGTTATGATCAAAGGAATGCAGTCCAGCAGGTACTCTGTAGAGGCACATTCGGTTCTCACCCCAATGCTCCCTGCAGATTCTTGGTAAAGCATGTAACTATATCTGGGTCTGAATTGCCTCATCTGTAGAAGAGAACAATAAAGCCTTCCCTGCCAGGAATAAGGAAACTGTGCTGGCAATGTCTTAAGCCCCTAAATCCAAAATCTGTGATTCTAATTCAGTAAGATATTAGAATCCTACAAGTGAGAGATTAGAATTCCTCTAAGATGGGGCCAGGCACAGTGGCTCATGCCTGTAATCCCAGCACTTTGGGAGGCTGAGGCAGGCACATCACTTGAGCTCAGGAGTTCAAGACCAGCCTGGCCAACATGGTGAGACCCAGTTTCTACTAAATACAAAAATGAGCTGGACATGGTGGCGTACACCTCTAATCCCAGCTACTCAGGAAACTGAGGCATGAGAATCACTTGAACCCAGGAGGTGGCGGTTGCGGTGAGCCAAGATCACGCCAAGGCATGCCACTTCACCTGGGTGATAGAGTGAGACTCCATCTCAAAAAAAAAAAAAAAAGAATTCTGTAAGATGGAAGAGTGAGTGACTAGGGTGATTTCTCAAGCTTATCCCCTTCCACCAGCCTACCATGAAGGCCTGTTAGGGGCAGTGTACAGAGGGTTGTAGGCTCTCAAAGAGGGCACCTCAAAAGATAGAGATAAGAAAGCTGCAGAAATGAAAGCCAAACAATGGGTTTGACCCTGCGCAGTGCCTACCTCACACCCTAATCACCCCAATCACCCCAATCAGCCATTACCTACCTACCCATCTCCCTAATCAGGTTCTATTGTTACAGCAAGAAGACTGAAAAGTAATTTAGGTACAATCAACCATGGTTCAGGGACAAAAGATAATTTATTAGAGTTTCTATGTTCACCAAGTGCTGCTGTGTTTAGCAGACATGACTTTAAGGTTTGAACATGGCCTGAGTGAGATACCCATCCAAACTTCATAGTCTCTGCCGTGGTTCCTGATTCAGAAATTACCAGGCAATCTTCTGATTAGGTTTCTGGGTACTTTGATGTGGAGAAGCGCGTTCCCTACGTGGGGAACTCTCAGGCTGTGGGTTCTGGAAAGCTGTGCCCCTTTCTAGCATTCCGATTTAGAAATTGGTCCTTTGTTGATTTCATCATCTTGATTCAGTTTTTCAGTCTATATACCTCTGAGTGAATTCAGAAAAATAAAAATCTGGGGGACCAAACCTACAGCAGCTTCACTAAAGAGCAGGCACTCAGTAAGGCCTGATCTTGCACAGTGTCTCCTCCCAGCCCCTCCATCTCTTAGCCCTTCCCTGCTCTCTCTGACATCGTAACTGGACTACTGCAGTTCCCAGGATTAGGAAGTGAGAGAAGAGAGAGGGGAGCCCTATGTGTCCCCATTCCTCAGAAAGGCAGGAAGTGTGGTGGCGGGGAAGGGAACTGATTCCAGCCCAGGTCCTCCACGCCTTCTCCATCCTAGGTCCCAGCTGAGGAAACAGCACTGCCTGTTGTTGGTGCTATGGAAGCAGGACAGGAACGAAAGGGAGAGGAGAGCCAGGACAAAGTGACCTGGAAACTCAGCCACTGGAGGGCAGGATTGGCACAAGAGTCATCTGTTTCAGGGCTTATTGGTAGGGAGTTTCTCAGTTGGAGACCTACTGCCTTCTGACTTGGTGAAGACTGGGAAATGGTTAAGGACTTAGCCTTGATTAAGGAATCTATCACTATTGGCCTCTTTCTCCCCCGATTTTTCCAGGGAAAAGCACATTAGTGTCTGCTTCCTTCACAGTTTAATTTCTTCTCAAGTCGTAGGATAAGGGAAAATAACCAGAAAATTGTATATTTTCTCCAAAAACTAGACCTAGGGAAAATGGCCCCTCCTGCATGGTACTAAACAAAGGGAATATCTGCTGTGTACTCATAAATAGCAGAGACGTCTATCAGGCAATAGACAGAGCTACTCTTATTTATTATGTTGGTTAATCAGGTTAAGCCAGTTTTGAATGTGAGACTTTCTAATCAATTATGGTTTTTAAAAAAAGGATTAAAAAAAAGAAACACTCTTTTGGGTTAAGAAATATGTCTCCAAAAATACCAGTTAATGTCAAAAAGTGTAGGATTGACTACACAAATACATAAATAAAAATTAATTTCTTGGATCCTTTTGAAAATTGGAAATGTGGTTCAAAGAAACAATGCAAAGGCCTAGATTTGCTTCCTAGCTGTAGTCACCAACCTCTCTGAGCCTTCCATAAATATATAACACAGCCAATTCAAGTGTGGGGGAGCTTCCCAGAAGACGTGCTCCAGCTCGGTCTAAAAGGTTGAGTGGAAACTCACAGGGAGGGTGGGGCGGGCTGTTCCAGGTGGTGGGACAGCCTGTACAATGTTGTTACTCTCATGTAATCTTCAGCCTTAGATGACGGTAACTACAATTATAATAATCTCATGGGTCTGGGAGATTTAAGGGTATCACTTTGGGTCCCGCCTTTGGAAGAGAGAGGGGATCCTATGTGTCATTCTACAAATGTCACTTGATATTATTATTATTAGGACAGCTCTCTATTATTAGAGAAGTCTGATTGGGGGATTGGAGCAATACACATTTGTTAAATGAATAAATGAAAGGAGTATCAAAAATTCTGCTGGGGGATCACAGGTAGTGGGAAGTTCCAGTGGGTGGCCCGCAGTAGCAAGGAGATGGCAAGAAAACACTGGATGTTCAGAAGCACAAGCACTTGCAAACTCTGGACTAGCTGTAATTCCTGGTATTAGAGGCCCTCTTTTGGAAGAAGGTTAAGCTCATAGTAAAATGTAAAAATAATGCCCTGAGGTAACCAGGATGAGATGACTTTTAAAATCTATCTCTTAAACACTAAAATATAGCATAGCCTACCCAATTCATTTATGGAAGCATACTCCATCTATCTTTATTTTATTTATTTATTTATTTATTTATTTAGAAGCAGAGTCTTGCTCTGTTACCCAGGCTGGAGTGCAGTGGTGCAATCTCGGGTCACTGCAACTTCTGCCTCCTGGGTTCAAGCGATTCTCCTGCTTCAGTCACCTGAGTAGCTGGGATTACAGGCATGTGCCACCATGCCTGGCTAATTTTTATATTTTTAGTAGAGGTGGGGTTTCACCATGTTGACTAGGCTGGTCTTGAACTCCTGACCTCAGGTGATCTGCCTGCCTCGGCCTCCCGAAGTGCTGGGATTACAGGCGTGAGCTACCTTGCCTGGCCCACTTATCTTTAAAGAAAGATTTTTAAGCTATCAGTTGCATGCAGATGTTCAACTGACAGCATTACACTTACCGTATATATCCAGCCTGGCAGTGCATGACACGATGCCGGCTTCGTTCTTGGCTGACAACGTGTACCATCCAGCATCTGATTTCTTGGCTGGCTGAATGAGAAGGCAGGCATACCCTGTTGTGTCCTGGTGCATACTGGAGAAAAAGAGAATATACCTATATTTTATTTGGGGGCAGAAGTGCCTTTGTCAAATTTAGGGTTCCAGGAAGAAGGGGGAACTCAGCTTAAGGCAAACATCAAGACAAATTTGAAGGTGGAAGACGTCACAGAAGAGCAGCAGTGAGCTTCATCATACTAGGAGGAGGGGGCAGCTGGGGCTGAGACCTGCTCTTGCCCTCCCCACTGCTGCAAGTCCACTGAAGTTGCGCTCCCCACCAGCAGAACCCCCACTTTTCACAACCAAAGTTCAGAAAGCTCTCTTTTCCAAACAAGGTTGGACATTGCATCAATTACTTTGTTAGGATGCTCTGGGAAAGCAGGACAAAATAGAGCCAGGGGGTGGATGAACTGGCAGCATAGATGGCATTTCCTAATGTAACCAGCCGGGCTCATGCAGCATCCAGCTTCATGAGGTTTAGGAGGAAACCAGCCTGCTGTTTCCTTCTGTTTTTCTCCACATCAATAGTTTTTCACCTTGACTGCATATTGGAATCCCAGGCCATATCCTAGGTAATTCCATCAGAATCAAAGGCTGGGATCCAAGCATTAGGATTTTTGGAGACACCTCAGAGATTCCAATATGCAGCCATGGATCAAAAAACATCGGGCCACATGTTCCCTACACCCCTTGCTGGCCTGGCCCTCTTATCACTCATAGTTCCAACCTCTCCTATGGGGCTGTCACAGCTCATTTGCACGGTAGGGACAATAGCAACAGCTTCCTGAGCTCAAAGGATGAATAAGTGTTTACCTTTCATTGAAAGTTATTATGTCTAAGAATTTATAAAGTAATAAGAATAAACAAGAATAAATCAATTAATAACAAGTACAACAAGAATAAAGTAATGAAATATCCACCACGATTTCACTAATTTAACACATTGGCTACCTTCACCTTCTGATTAGCTAATTAATTAATCCATTCATTCTTCGATATATTTCTTTAGTAAACACTTACTGGATACTATGTTGGGGAAAATGCTGGGTGCTGTTGCCTTGGGTGCTGAGGGTGTAAAGATGAACAGGACAAAAATTCCTTCTCTTTTTTTGAGACAGAGTCTTGCTCTGTTGCCCAGGCTGGAATGCAGTGGCATAATCTTGGCTCACTGCACCCTCCACCTCCCGGGTTCAAGAGACTCTTGTGCCTCAACTTTCCAAGTAGCTGGGATTACAGATGCCCACCACCATGCCTGCCTAATTTTTTGTTGTTTTTAGTAGAAATGGAGTTTCACCGTGTTAGCCAGGCTGGTCTGGAACTCCTGACCTCAGGTGGTCCACCCGCCTTGGCCTCCCAAAGTGCTGGGATTATGGATGTGAGCCACCATACCTAGCCAAAGAAATTCCTTCTCTAGAAGGATCCCTAAGTTTAATGGAAAATAAATAAATAAAAGATAAATAAGTAGAAATAAAGATAAATAGAATGCAAATGCTAGAGTAATGCTGTGGGAAAGATGCCTGGAGAAGACAGAGGGGAAAAGGTTATTCTGGGAAGCCGCAGTCATCAAGGAGGAAGCATGAAGATACTGGATGTTCAGAAGCACAAGCATATGTGAGGTTAGGCTCACAGAAAAATGTAACACTGTATAAAGACCTGAGATGACTAAAATGAGATTACTTTAACAATCTATTTCTCAAGCACTGAAATATAATGCAGCCAATTCAAGGGTGGGATAACTTCCCAGAAGATGTGCTCCGGCTCAGTCTCAAAGGTTGAGTGGAAACTCACAGGGAGGGTGGGATGTGGCTGTTCCAGGTAGTGGAACAGCCTGCACAAAGGCATGGTGGTGTGGGAGGGAGCATGGCATGTTCTTTACAGCTGGGGTTGGAGTGCACACTGGGTACGGGCCAGTGGGGGGACTGGGAAGAAGGCAGGGGAGACAGTCACGTGCACCATGGTAAAGGGATGGGACCCTTCCTCTCAGATTATGGGAAACTAATGATGTATTTTAAGCAGAAGCTGATATGATCAGTTTGTATTCTTTTTTTTTTTTTTCTGAGACGAGGTCTCACTCTGTAGCCCAGGCTGGAGTGCAGTGGTGTGATCTCAGCTCAGTGCAACCTCTGCCTCCCAGGTTCAAGTAATTCTCCTGCCTCAGCCTCCCAAGTAGCTGGGATTACAGGCACGTGTCACCATGCCTTGCTAATTTTTGTATTTTTAGCAGAGACAGAGTTTTGCCATGTTGGCCAGGCTGCTCTCTAACTCCTGACCTCAGGTGATCCACCTGCCTTGGCCTCCCAAAGTGCTGGCATTACAGGCGTAAGCCACTGCACCCTGTCAGTTTGCATTCTTAAAAGATCATCTTCACAGTGGTGAGGAGGTGTATTGAATAGGGCTTGAGCCTGGCCGCAGAGAGACACATTAGCATGCTATTGCTGTAGTTTAGTGAGGTGAGGCAATAACAGTGGAAATTCATGCATTTGTTCATAAATCCTTCATCTTACATACTATGCTACCAGGTGAAAGGCATTGGGTGTTGTGATGAGTCAGGACATATGAAAACAAAGGAGACGCGGTCTCGTCCCTCAAGATGCTCACAGTCTAGTTGTGGGAGAGAGAATGAAAGCATCAATACTAACAATTGTGACTATGTCCAAGAGTTGCTGGTAGAAGAACATCAACTCAGTCCTGGACCAAGCAGGGGAGGAAGCAGGGGCGCTGCTCTTCCTTAGACAGATGATGTTTGAGGTGAGTGTTAAGGGATAACAGACATTAGAGAGGTGGGCTGCAGCGTGTGGGTAGGGGAGAAGGCGAAGAGAGTTCCCAAAGAAGGAATGTCCTGAGCAGAGGCATATAGGTGAGAGAAGTAAGGGACATGAAAACCGTAAATACTTACAGCACAGTTATAATCATGGTGATATACAGGCAGTTCCTGACTTAGGATGCTTGCATTCCATATGCTCCTTAATTTATGATGGGGTTACATCCAGATAAGTCCATCGTAAGTTGAGGAGCAACTCTCTCTCTCTCTCTCTCTCTCTCTCTCTCTCTCTGTGTGTGTGTGTGTGTGTGCATGCGTGCATTTATTTAGGACCATTCAGATGTTCCTAGGTGTGTGGTTTTCAGAAGCTAATCACTATGACTTTAAAGTATCAAAATATCCTATTCTTTTTTTCTTTTGAGACTGAGTTTTGCTTATCCCCAGGTTGGAGTACAATGGCATGATCATGGCTCACTGCAGCCTTCAAGTCCTGAGCTCAAGCAATCCTCCCTCCTCAGCCTCCTGAGTAGCTGGGGCTACAGGTGTGTGCCACCATGCCTAGCCAATTAATTGTTTTTAGAGATGGGGTCTTGCTATGTTGCCCAGGCTGGTCTTGAACTCCTGGTCTCAAGCAATCCTCCTGCCTTGGCCTCCCAAAGTGTTGGGATTACAGGCATGAGCCACTGTGCCCAGCCAGAATGTCCTATGCTTACATTAAAATGACAGGCATCTTTTCATTAAAGGCAGGGGGAAGACGAATGGGCAGTGAATGGGCAGCGGTCTCTGAGTCTTAGGCTTTCCCCACCGCAGCATCTCAGTCACTCCTCCTCCCTCCCCTGCCACTGCCTTCCCCAGAAAGTGGTGACTAAACCGAGCTGGTCCTCAGAGTCCAGGGCTGAGCAATCACCCAGCCCCAGCAGTCAGCCTCGACTGGGAATGAGCTTTCCAGACATTGATTTTGTTTTTGCCCAATAAAAACATATTTAAAATTGTAGACCCTCAGTTTACTTAGTGTATATAGTTTAATCTAGTTTAACATGTTGCATTGTTAGATTGGAGCGTTAACCCAAGACTATTCTCTGTTCTTGCTTAAGTTTTACTGGAGAAAAATACACACCCCCACACCCCCAACACACACAATACGCACACATATTTTAGATGACAAAATTCTTTAAACCCAACAGCTACAACATCCTCTGGGGCAATTTCATTTTACTGTGGAGAAATAATTTTCAGTAGAAAGTTTTGTACGGAAGCTACCTTTACTTACTTGTCCCCTTGTAGGATAAAACCAAAATGGCAAATTAATTGCCATTTCCCTAAGTTGGTTAGGGAAGATTTTTTTTTGAGACAGCGTTTTGCTCTGTCGCTCAGGCTGGAGTGCAGTGGCTCAATCTCAGCTCACTGTGAGCTCCGCCTCCCGGGTTCTCGCCATTCTCCCGCCTCAGCCTCCCGAGTAGCTGGGACTACAGGCGCCCGCCACCACACCTGGCTAATTTTTTGTATTTTTAGTAGAGACGGGGTTTCACTGTATTAGCCAGGATGGTCTTGAGCTGACCTCATGATCCACCCTCCTTGGCCTCCCAAAGTGCTGGGATTACAAGCGTGAGCCACACAGCACCCGGCCTGGTTAGGGAAGATTAAGCAAGGTACCCAGTTTAAGAAACTGGGTCCTTAAGCTTACCTTAAAAACAACCATTTAGTGATGGATGGAAAAGGAGTATAACTGCCTTGATGTTTTATTTTGTTTTAGTTTTTTTACTTCAAAGAGCTTTTCTAGGTCCTAATATAAATGAAGACATGGGACAAAAAATGTGCAAAATCTGTACCTGATCCTCTCTCTGGTGAAAGGGATGGTCTCATTGTCTTTCTTCCAGTAGAACACAGGTGGGGGCATGCCTATCACGCGGCACTCCAGTCTCACGGGGTGGCCTTCGGGAACACCGCAGTTCTGTAGTTTCTCCAGGATCACTGGTGCTTTCTTCACCTCTTTGGCTGAGCAAGAAAAGGGTCATTCTTTTTCTCTTTTTTTCTTTTTTTTTTTTTTGGAGTCTTGCTCTGTCACCCAGGCTGGAGTGCAGTGGTGCAATCTCAGCTCACTGTAACCTCTGCCCGCGTCCCTTCCCCACCGGGTTCAGGTGATTCTCCAACCTCAGCCTCCCCAGTAGCTGGGACTACAGGTGTGCACCACCATGCCTGGCTATTTTTTTGTCATTTTAAGATAGATGGGGTTTCACCATGTTAGCCAGGCTGATCTCGATCTCCTGACCTCAGGTGATCCACCTGCCTTGGCCTGGCAAAGTGGTGGGATTACAGGCGTGAATCACTGTGCCTGGTGGAGAAGGGTCATTCTTATTTGAATAGTAAGTACTTTGAGGCTCATGCCTCACACTCACCACAGTTCTGGAATTTAGCACAGCGGGCATGCACCCACCTTACCTCCTGGTCAGAACACTCCTCATGTCTCTTAGTGAGGATCGCTGCCTTGATAAGAGCTTCAAAAATGGTTTAAAAAACTAAAAGAAATGGGGCAACCATCTCTGCACATCCCAAGAGAGGCAATACTTGAGGATCTGGGTCATACACACGGGATGCAAATGCCAGGAATGGTGGAATTAAAGGAATTTCTTTTATATCTCAACAGTATAGTAGATTTTGAGAAACCATATATTCTATTTACTAAAACAGATTTTGGGGGGGGGAGGAGTTTTATTTTGTAGAAGACATAATAGTTTTTCCACAAAAATCTGACACCTACAGAATAATACTATTTAAAACACACACACACACAAGACTGTGCTTCCCAAGGAGGCTTTTAGAGATTTGGCCAGGACAAATTTAGGTAAAGGTACCTCATGTCTTAGGGTTCCAAAGTCAATATTTTTTAGCAAAATAGTGGAATAAAGGTAAAAGCCTGAAATCAATGTATTCTTGCAGAATGAGTTTTTCCTATTTTATTGGTGAGAAGAAATTAAGGCCGGGCACGGTGGCTCAAGCCTGTAATCCCAGCACTTTGGGAGGCCGAGACGGGCGGATCACAAGGTCAGGAGATCGAGACCACCCTGGCTAACCCGGTGAAACCCCGTCTCTACTAAAGAATACAAAAAACTAGCCGGGCGACGAGGCGGGCGCCTGTAGTCCCAGCTACTTGGGAGGCTGAGGCAGGAGAATGGTGCAAACCCGGGAGGCGGAGCTTGCAGTGAGCTGAGATCCGGCCACCGCACTCCAGCCTGGGCGACAGAGCCAGACTCTGTCTCAAAAAAAAAAAAAAAAAAAAAAAAAAAAAAAAAAAAATTAAAAGTGAGGAAAGAAAAAAGATATACAGGGAAAACTGCCACTAGCCTAGAGCGAGGATTAGCATGCTGAAGGCACCCTGATTTCTTCTTCTTTCTTCTTCTTCTTTTTTTTTTGAGATGGAGTCTTGCTCTGTCACCCAGGCTGGAGTGCAGTGGTGCAGTCTTGGCTGACTGCAACCTCCCCCTTCCAGGTTCAAGTGATTTCTCCCACCTCAGCCTCCCTAGTAGCTGGGATTACAGGTGTGCGCCACCACACCCAGCTAATTTTTGTATTTGTAGTAGAGATGGGGTTCCGCCATGCTGACCAGGCTGGTCTTGAACTCCTAACCTCAGGTGATCCGCCTGCCTCAGCCTTCCAAAATGCTGGGATTACAGGTGTGAGCCACCGTGCCCCACACCCTGATTTTCTTAAAGGGTCACACCGAGAGCAGGAGGAAGCCCAGTACCAGAATTCCTGCATTCTGAAATTTACTTCTGGTTGGACTACTGCTCTGCAAGGCTGGCACCTCCCAGATGACAATGTCTTGTTATCCTTATGGATAGGCATTACAGTGTTTTGTTCACATCATCTAAGAATATAAAGTTTCATTTGTTTAGATATTGATTCAATATTTCTTGGGCACCTTCCACGTTCCAGGCACTGAGATACGCAGAAGAGAGACAGAGGCACTGGAGATGCGCAAGACGAGCCACAGTCTCTGACCTCAGGAGCTCAGCATCTCTTCAGGGAGGCAAAGAATTAACAGTTACACAGAAGGCCCTACGTACTCTGTGAATCTCTCCTTTTCTGAGTGCTATAGAAACACTTTATGGTTGTTAGGCTGGGAAGGGGTAGTTGTGCCTGGTGGATTCACTGTACTTGGCGGTGACATTTCAGTTAGGCCTTACAGAATGAGTAGGAAGTTGCCAGGCAGAAAAGGAGATTCTGGTAGAGGGATCATTGGTGCAAAGGCATGAAAGCTTAGACCGGGGACAAAGAGCCTGGTATGTTCCAGGAATGATAGACTGCAGGGCAAGTAACTGGAATTTAGTGACAGCTAATGGATGGATGGATTGATTGATGATTACAATGGCTCTCATTTATTTAACGGGTATTATGCACATGGTGTCAGGTTATGATTTTAGATTACTGGCATGGTTTTGAAAGTGATGTGGGAAATACCAACCCTACCACAGTGAAGGGGAAATTGAGATTGGAGTTAGCTGGGCAAAGGATGAAGGAATTCTGGCAGAGGCTCTGCCTATTTGGGCAATGACTTTGGAGGAAGTTTTGTTTAGGGGTCCCAGCAGCAAACCTTACCTACTACAGAGAGCTCCAGACTAAAAGAATTCTGCCCAGTTTTGTTGGTAGCGATGCACGTATAGGTCCCTGCGTCGCGCTGAGTGAGAGGGTCAATGAGCAGAGAGTGGACTCCGGTCTCCCTGACCAGCATCTTGTGGGAGGCATCTGGTAGCACAGGTTGGTCATTGAGTAGCCACGTCAGCTCCGGGGGCGGTAAACCACTCACCTAATAAACAACAGGACAGCTGAGGCAAATGACTGATGACAGGCACATTTATTTGATGGCTGAATTCTTTATCCTTGCTTGACACCAAACAGACAGTGAGAGAAAACATGGAGTGATGAGAAAGCTCTCTGTAGGGGCATCGAGAGAAAAGAAGGGTCTGAATAAACGGCTGCATGAATTTGAACTGTATGGTACTTTGATCACAGTTGACATCATGGTTAACCTATGTGATTATACTCTAGATTAGAATAAATAAGAATTAAAAAGCGAAATAGATACAATAGGCCTGCAGCATCAATTTCAGAGACGATATACTGCTTACATACCTAACAGCCAAGAGAAAAGCCAGATTTATTTTTTCTAAAAAAAAAAAAAAAAAAAATCCCAAAAAACCAAAACAAAAAGACAGGATACATGTGCAGAACGTGCAGATTTGTTACATAGGTATGCATGTGCCACAGTGGTTTGCTGCACCTATTGAGCTGTCCTCTAAGTTCCCTCCCCTCACCCCTCCCGTGTCCCCAACAGGGCATGGTATGCCTCCTCCCTGTGTCCATGTGTTCTCAGTGTTCAACTCCCACTTATGAGTGAGAACATGTGGTGTTTGGTTTGCTGTTCCTATGTTAGTTTGCTGAGGATGATGAAAGGCCAGATATTAAACCAGAGTTCTTGAACCTTGCTGTATATTACAATCATGTGGGAGGTGTTTAAAAATCCTGGTGCCCTTTTACCATAAATCAGAATCTCTAGGGATGGGACCCAGGCATGGGAATCTTTCAGAGTTTAGGGAGGGGGATGTAATAATCAATCTGAATATTATTTAGGCAGCCACAAAGAGAAGAAGAACCATAGATAGCATAGATAGAAGTGGACCCTTTATGGATGCTTAATCTCAAGCTTTGGCTAATTTGCAACTAAGTCTTCCATAGCATTTTGCATCTATGGGGCAGAAAGGGTGATGTAAGCTTCTCTTCATACGGAGAGATATCCACGCTGCTCAACTAAACCCTGGTCAAAAAATGAGAATGTAGAATAGCTAAAGGTAAAGGAGGTTGATTAGTATGGGAAACCAGCTTTTGTTCTCATATACTACCTTGGAGCCATATTTTCGTCTATACATTTTCAAAGGCCACACGTCCAACAATTCACTTCAAGGATGTGAAAATCACACCATATGGCTTTATAGTTTTTATCACTTTCCAGACACCAAATGAAAAGTCTTGTATCTAAATCTTCCATAGCATTCTAGAATTCTTAAAAGGCGTAGATGCAAATGTCTGAATTATAGTAGTCCTCCTTTTATCTAAAGTTTCAGTTACCTGAGGTCAACCACAGTCTGACAATATTAAATGAAAAATTTCAGAAATAAAATTTCTAAGTTTTCAGTTGTGTTTCGTTCTGAGTGGCATGATGAAATCTCATGCCGTCTTACTCCATCCTATCCAGGGTATGAATCACCCATTTGTCCACTGTGTTCACACCGTCTATGCTACTTGCCCATTAGATGCTTAGTAGCTGTCTTGGTTATCAAATTTAAAAAATACTATATATAGGGCTCAGTACTACCTAAAGTTTCAGGCATTCACAGCGGGGCTTGAAACGCGTGTCCTTCAGATAAGGGAGAACTACTGTGTATCACCTCTTCGGTTATCTTCTAAAAATGCAATTAACTTGATATAACACCAATGTAATTTTTATTAATATATAATGATTCAAAAATTTCATAAAATAATTTCATCTGACATTAAATACTCTAAACAAGCTTTATGATAAAAAAAAAAAGTGATCTCTCTCCCTTCCCCATCTCATCTTTCCTGAAAAAAGAAACCCACAAAACAAATACAAACAAAAATGAATGCAAACAAATACAAAATATGAACAGATCTGGAACCAAGGATGGGTGCCGGAGTCTACCTTACAGTCCAGCCGACAGAGGCGCCCCTCGTGAGCTACCATATCCCCAGGAGCCTGCAGGAAGTGTGGTCGGAAAAAGCGTTCCTGTAGGGGCTCTTTGTCTCTTTCTTGCACTCGGGATCTTCCCCTATAAGAACAAGCATGTTCAGATATTAAACATAGAAATAAGTTTACAAATTTATGATGATAGGCATTTAGGCATGGCTACAGGACCTAGAGAACAGATTTTTTTTTTTTTGAGGGGAGAAAGGGGAGGCTGGAGCTTAAACAATAAATAATGGTGTGGAGCTGATGTAAAACACAAAGTGGTAAGTATCTCACAGACTGTGGGACTGTCTTGTGAGATCTGCAATCAAATAAACAGGCTTAGCTTCTTTCTGTCATTCTGGGTTAAGTGGGCTCAGCTCACCTTGCTATGAGTTCAACCAGTTGTTCTAAAGTCATCAAAATAAACAAATAGATTAGTATTCAATCTGAACCTCAAACAAGAGCCAAAAGAGAAGTCCTGTTTATTATCCAGAGCAAGGCAGCTGCAATCCCTGTGTCTTTGAGTAATAAAATTTAACCTGGCTATAAATCATGGCAGACCATTAAAGATGAGTATGAACTTAAACTGGATAAGACTGACCAACAGTAACAGCTGTTCTTAAAAAAGAAAGGAGGAGGAGGAAGAGAAAGAGGAGGAGCAGGCAAAGGTAGAGGGGGCCAGGTTTGGTGGCTCAAGCCTGTAATCCTAGCACTTTGAGAGGCTGAAGCAGGTTGATTGCTTGAGGAGTTTGAGACCGGCCTGGGCAACACGGTGAAACCCCATCTCTACGAAAAATACAAAAATTAGCCGGGCATGGTGGCACACATCTGTGGTCCCAATTACTTGGAAGGCTGAGGTGGGAGGATAACTTGAGCCTGGGAGGTGGAGGTTGCAGTGAACTGAGATCGCACCACTGCATTCTGGCCTGGGTGACAGAGTGAGACCCCATCTCAAAAAAAAAAAAAAAATAAAAGAGGCCGGGCGCGGTGGCTCAAGCCTGTAATCCTAGCACTTTGGGAGGCCGAGACGGGCGGATCACGAGGTCAGGAGATCGAGACCATCCTGGCTAATACGGTGAAACCCTGTCTCTACTTAAAAATACAAAAAAAAAAAAAAAAATAGCTGGGCGAGGTGGCGGCGCCTGTAGTCCCAGCTACTCGGGAGGCTGAGGCAGGAGAATGGCGTAAACCCGGGAGGCGGAGCTTGCAGTGAGCTGAGATCTGGCCACTGAACTCCAGCCTCGGTGGCAGAGCAAGACTCCGTCTCAAAAAAAAAAAAAAAAAGAAAGAAAAGAAAAA
Source organism: Rhinopithecus roxellana (assembly GCF_007565055.1). Classification (NCBI taxonomy): domain Eukaryota; kingdom Metazoa; phylum Chordata; class Mammalia; order Primates; family Cercopithecidae; genus Rhinopithecus; species Rhinopithecus roxellana. Next base: position 91,828,492 of record NC_044559.1, on the reverse strand, counting down.
AAAGAAGAAGAAGAAGGTATAGTTGCAATGCTGGTGAAATACTGTATCTGAAACATGGGTCACTATTTTTGTTCCTTTGGTAAGTCACATTTAATTCTTCTGCGTCAGCAGCTATGGAATGCTTTGCTAAGACTTTGTGGCATCATAAGATTCAAGTGGAGAGCCAGGCTCTTTCTTCTTAGTGGTTAGTAAAATCAGAGAGGAAGAAAACCAGTTGTTACATTGAAGACAACAACAAAAATATTCCATCAATATACATTCAATCATTAAAGGTTTCTGTTTTATTAAACAAAAGATGGTAACTTACTTCAATGGGTCTGATTTACATATTATGTGTGCAGGTGCTACTGATGGTTACAAATTTTGAACCATTAAAAGCATGCCAGCTTGGGAGTGGTGGCTTGTGCTTGTAATCCCAGCACTTTGGGAGGCCAAGGCGGGAGGATTGCTTGAGGCCAGGAGTGTGAGACAAACCTAGGCAAGATAGTGAGACACCTGTCCCTACACACACATAGAAAAATTTAGCCTGCATGGTGGCATGCGTCTGTAGTCTCAGCTACTTGGGAGGCTGAGATGGGAAGATGGCTTGAGCCCATGAGTTTGAGATTGCAGTGAGCTATGATCACATGACTGCACTTCAGCCTGGGCAACAAAGTGAGACTTTGTCTCTAAAAAATAAAAATCAAACTTAAAAAAAAAAAAACCCCAGAGACTAGTGCTTGTTAAACTTTACTGTGCTTGTGAATCACCTGGGAATTCTGTTAAAATGCAGATTCTGAGTCAGTAGATCCGGAGTGGGGCCTGGGATTCTGCATTTCCAGCCAACTCCCAGGTGATGCTGATGCTGAAAGTGAAGGACTACTCTTAATTAAGAATTCATGGATCCAGTACTTCGGTGCTCATGATAGTGGGGAGGTGCTTGGGAAGGACCTAGAGAAAGGGAATGCTTATTGTCTTTACCTGTGAGACTGACCAGCAGAGGTTAGTCGACTGCGAATGGGCAAACTTTGTACCATCAAGTGGCCAGAACAGCTGATTCTCCCCTGACAAACAGAAAATGAACAAGATTAAAATAAGAAGAATCTCACACTTTTTCAATGTACATAAAATTTACTGGACCAGAACATTGTGAAATTTTGGCTATTATGAGTTTTTCTTTGGAGGAGAGGAATAAAAACAATAAAATATGATTTCTTAAATCACTGTTAATATTCCGGGGGAGAGATTTTTAAGAGTATGGTAATGACTTTCATTTTAAACTGAGATATAAACAGCACAAAGGTAAAAAGAAATTTGAATTCTTATGTACTTAACGTTATTTGCAGTCATAATTTAAAAGCATGGCCAAATATTTTCATACGTTCCTCAACAGAGACTCTTTAAAACTAACATTTCAGTAGGAATGGATGTTATAGTTCTGTACTTCCTACCCAAATAGTAATTGCAGATGTTTATTCTGCCACATCTTTTAGGGGAGTTTTAAGATTTGGCTTCATTCAGAAAAGGAAAGTGGATGATTATGGCTTTCCAAGTTTAAAAAACAAAACAATCCAAAAAATGTGGACATTCTGAGTTTGAGGGACATTCACAAACCTTTGCAAAGTAATTTGCCTATTCGCTAAAGAGCAAACATGACAGATCATTCCTGATAGAATGATTGGTATAATGATTGATTGACTCTTCAAGAGAATCAATGTGTTGAGAAACACAAGACTGAGTTCAATAAGTCTGCAAGGTATACACAGTGAAAAAATTGTACTACTGTCCCTTGACAAAGGCTGAAGGATTGAGTGACCTGTTAGTGGCTAACTAGTCTTTTAAGTTGTGATGCTGTGCCCTAGTTACACACAATCACAATGCTTCTCATTCATTTTCCTCAGCAATCCTTAGTAACTTGCACTTCTCAAGGTCTCATTCACAATGACATCAACCGCTCCTTCCTCAGAGTGCAGCACAGCGCAGAACCCTGCGTCTCCACCTGGGGGTTGGCTGCCATGATGGTGTAGTTGCCATCGTCATCACTGGTGGTGGATTCAATGTGCAGAGAACATGTCCCATCTCCTTCTCGCCTCATTTTGCAGTGCTCATTTCTCTTAGAAATCTGCTTACCATCTTTGAACCAGTAAACCTGAAATGAAAAATTATCAAGATGTACACTGTTTTGTTTATCTTTAGAGATTAATAAACTAGGGTCTGGGGTGAGGCAAGGGACAACTGCCATCTTTTAAGTGACCCATACTTTATGAAGCACTTGGAAAAAAAGTTATAAAACATATTAAAAATGACTGTATAATATGCCCCTCCACTTGTACCTATATAATACTATTTAACATTAAATGTTATTATTTAGGTAAAGAATCCAATATAATTTAGGACTAAGATGAAGTTTTTGATGATTTTTCTTGTACTTCATATTTAGTTTTAAAAACCACCCTAAGGAATGGACATGTCTTCAGAAACAAAATAATGAAAACCAGGAGACTGGATATTTTCTCATTATCTTATTTACAAGTTCAAGTCTCCTGAAGTTGCAGATCTCAGCACTTAGAATAAGTCACCTTGCTTGAAAGGTTAGTATGGCTTGTTGCACTAAATGGAATGAAGCTAGGATTAACTTGCTAAATTTCTCATCCAGCCAAAATGTAAATATCTATGTGTGTGTGTGTGTGTGTGTGTGTATACGTGTGTGTGTGTGCACATACACATCTATCTATATATCTCATGTTAAGTTTTGCATGTGTGAAGGAGATCTCTCAGAGACAGAGGAGATAAAGTACTGGCTGCAGCTGTCCTCCTCTACTTTTCCTGGTTACCTAACCATACATGATAACACTATGCTAATGTTTATGAAAGAAGAGCAGAGAGATTCTCTGCCACAAACCATGCTGGGTGTAAATCCTTCTCTCAGCTGACTGCCAAAAAATCTGCTGATTGATGTGATTTTTCAGCATCCAGTGATAACGATATGACATTTTTAGCATTTACCAACCTAATACTAATGCTACAAATATAGCTCACTTTGTACAAGAACAGGTACCCTGTGGATATTAAATAGGTATTAAGTAGACAGAAAAATATCAGTTTGGTGAGTTTGATGGCTATGAAAATCAATAGCCCAAAATATAGTATTGTGACTAAGACACTTATTTTAAACTTTTATTAAAATTTGAACTTACCCATAAGTCTGATTTCTTTTTAGCCTGACTATTTAATGATCTCATTCCTGATGGGTTTTTTTTTTTAAGTGAAATTATCTGGGCTTTGCTAATTTTCTGGTATGGGTTTTCATTCTCTCTGTAGCTACTTCACTAGAGTCTGATAAGACTTTCTTACTAAGAGGGAAGTTTATAGCAATAAATTCCTACATAAAAAAAACCCAGAAAGACTCCAAATAAATGAGCTAAAGAGGCATCTCAAGGAACAAAGAACAAACCAAATCCAAAATTAGTAGAAGGAAAGAAATAATAAATACAAAGCAGAAATCAATAAAATTGAGACAAAAAATACAAAAGACCAAAAATACAAGAGATGAAAAGTTGGTTTTTTAAAAAGATAAACAAAATTCACAAACATTTAGCTAGACTAAGAAAGAAAGAGAAGAGAGAAGACCCAAATAAGTAAAATAAGAGATGAAAAAGGAGACAATACAACTGATACCACAGAAATACAAATGATCACTAGAGACTATTGTGAACAACTATATGCCAGCAAATTGCAAACCCTGGAAGAAATTGGCAAATTCCTGGACACATACAACCTACGAAGACTAAACTACAAAGAAATAGAAAGCCTAAACAGACCAGACCAATAATGAGTGATGAGATTGAAGCAGTAATGAAAAAGTCTCCCATCCAAGAGAAGCCCAGGGCCTAATGGATTCACTGTTGAATTCTACCAAATATTTAAAGAAGAACTAATATCAGTTCTACTCAAACTATTTCAAAAAATTAAAGAGGAGGTAATACTTCCAAACTCATTCTACAAGACCAGCATTATCCTGATACTCAAACCAAAGACCCAACAACAACAACAGCAACAACAACAAGACAACAAGTAAATATTCCTGATAAACATAGGTACAAAAATCCTCAACAAAATACTACCAAACTGAATTCAACAACACATTGAAAAGATTATTCTTCATGATCAAGTGTGATTCATCTCAGCTCTGCAAGGATGATTCAACATAGGCAAGTCAATAAACACGACACATCACATCAACAGAATCAAAGACAAAAACCATATGATCATTTCAATAGACAATGAAAAAGCACTCAATAAAATTCAGCACCTCTTTATGATGAAAAAACCCTCAACAAATTGAGTGCAGAAGGAACACAACACAATGAAAGTCATATATGACAAACCCACAGCTAATATAGTACAGAACAGGGAAAAATTGAACGTCTTTACACTAAGATCAGGAACAAGACAAAGATGCCCACTTTCACCACTTTTATCCAACATAGGCCTAAAAGTCCTGGCCAGAGTAATTAGGCAAGAGAAAGAAATAAAGGGTACCCAAACTGAAAAGGAAGAAGTCAAATTATCCTTGCTTGCAGATGACATGATCTTATGTTTTAGAAAAATGTAGGCTCTATCAAAAACCTCTTAGGGTAAACAAATTTAGTAAAGTTGCCTAATACAAAATCAACATACAAAAATCAGTAGCGTTTCTATACACTAACAGCAATCAATCTGAAAAAGAAATTAAGAAAGCAATACAATACCTACAAAAATAAATAAATAAAAGCCTAGGAATAAATTTAACCAAAGAAGTGAAAGCTTTCTACAAGGAAAACTATAAAACACTGAAAGAAATAGAAGACGGCACACACACAAATGGAAAGATATCCCATGTTCACGAATTGGAAGAATTAACATTGTTAAAATGTCTATACTGCTCAACGTGATCTTCAGAGTCAACGCAATCCCTATCAAAATACCAATGACATCCTTTGCAGAAACAGAAAAAACAGGCTGGGAATGGTGGCTCACGCCTGTATTCCCAGCACTTTGGAAGGCCAAGGTGGGTGAATCACTTGAGGCCAGGAGTTCAGGACCAGCCCAGCCAACATGGTGAAATCCCATCTTTATTAAAGGTACAAAAATTAGCCAGGCGTAGTGGCACACAGCTGTCATCCCAGCTACTCGGGAGTCTGAGGCAGGAGAATCACTTGAACCTGGGAGGTGGAGGTTGCAGTGAGCAGAGATCTCACCACTGCACTCCAACCTGGGCAATAGAGCGAGACCCTGTCTCAAAAAAAAAAAAAAAGAAAAAGAAAAAAAAGAAATAGAAAAAGCAATTCTAAAATTCATATGGAATCACAAAAGACCATAAATAGCCAAAGCAATCCTGAGCAAAAAGAACAAAGCTGGAGGCATTATGCTACCTGATTTCAAATTATACTATAAAGCTATAGTATCCAAAACACCACAGTACTGGCGTACAAATAGACACATAGACCAATGGAACAGAATAGAGAACCCAGAAATAAATCCATGTATTTATAGCCAACTCATTTTTGACAAGGTCACCAAGAACATATATCCAGAGAAAGGATAGTCTCTTCAATAAATGGTGCTAGGAAAACTGAATACCCACATGGAGAAGAATGAAACTAGATCCTCACCTTTCACCAGATAAAAAAAATCCACTCTAAATACATTAAAGACTTAAATGCCAGGCCTGAAACTATGAAACTACTAGAAGAAAACAATGGGGAAACACTATAGGATATTGGTCTAAGCAAATTTTTTTGGGGTAAGACCTTAAAAGCACAGACAACAAAGGCAAAAATAGATAAATGGGATTACTGCAAGTAAAAAGCTTCTGCACAGCAAAGGAAACAATTAACAAAGTGAAGAGACAACCTACAGAATGGGAGAAAATATTTGCAAAGTATTCATCTGACAAGGGATTACTAACTAGAATATATAAGGAACCCAAACAACTCAATAGCAAAAAACAAAAACCAAAATCAAGACTGTTAAAAATGGGCAACAGACCTCAATAGGCTGGGCGCAGTGGCTCACGCCTGTAATCCTAGCACTTTGGGAGGCTGGGGTCTCCAGGGTGGATCACCTGAGGTCAGGAGTTTGAGACCAGCTTGGCTAACATGGTGAAACCCCATTTCTACTAAAAATACAAAAATTAGCTGGGCATGGTGGCGGGCGCCTGTAATTCCAGCTACTCAGGAGGCTGAGGCACGAGAATCGCTTGAACCTGGGAGGCAGAGGTTGCAGTGAGCCGAGACTGTGCCACTGCACTCCAGCCTGGGGGACAAAGTGAGACTTTGTCTCACACATACACACAAAAGACCTGAATAGATATTTCTCAAAAGAACACATACAAATGGCCAACAGGTGTATGAAAAAATGTTCAACATTACTAATCAACAGGAAAATGCAAATCAAACCCCAAGAAATATCATCTCAGCAGAGTTAGAATGGCTATTACCAAAAAGACAAAAAAAAAAAAAAAAAAAAAAAATAACAAATGCTGGTGAGGATGTGGAGAAAGGGGAACCCTCATACACCATTGGTGGAAATGTAAAGTAGTGCAGCTGTTATGGAAAACAGTATGGAGACTGTTTTCTCCAAAAAACTAAAAATAGAACTACCATATGATCCAGCGATCCCACTGCTGGATATATATCCAAAAGAAAGGAAATCAGTATGTTGAAGAGATATCTGCATTCCTGTATTTATTGCATCACTATTCACAATAGCCAAGTTACAAAATCAACCTATGTGTCCATCAATGGATGAATACATAAAGAAAATGGGGTATCTATACACAATGGAATATTATTCTGCTATAAAAAGAATGAATGAAATCCCATCATTTGCAGCAAAATGGATGAAACTGGAGGTCACTATGTTAAGTGAAGTAAGCTGGGCACAGAAAGACATGTATTGCATGTTCTGACTTATATGTGGGAGCTAAAGGAAATGATCTCATGGAGATAGTAAGTAAAATGGTGGTTACCACAGGCTGGGAGGGGTAGATGGGAGAAGGGAATGAAGAGAGGTTGGTTAATGGGTGAAAACGTACAGTTAGAAGAAATAAGTTCTAGTACTTGATAGTGTAGTGGAAAAATTATAGTTAATAATAACTTGTTGTATATGTCAAAATAGCTAGAAGAGAAAAATTGTAACGTTCCTAATACACAAAAAAGATAAATGTTTGAGTGATGGATATCCCAGTTATCCTGATTTGATCATTACACATTGTATACAAGTATAAAATATCGCATATACCCTAAAACATGTATAACTATATCAATAACAAATACAAAAAAGAAGAAAAAACATTGTGTATATTTTTTAAAGACCTTCTTGAAGGCACTGTCTATAGTTCCATGCTGTTAGGTGGCCAACTGGCTTGTCATCTTCCCCTACCTTTGGAACAGGTATCCCAACAATTTTGCAGGTGAATGTGACTGGAGAGCCTTCTGTGACCCGGAAGTGCTTGAGTCTCTTGTCAAAGATGGGAGCAATACACTTGCCCGTGGGGATCTCATCATGTTGAATTTCATCATCTGATTCATCAACAGGAGTACGTTCCAAGCGAAACTCTATTTCATTCATCAGCCTCTGCTCAAAGCTTGAAATTTTGTACTCCTGTCAAAATGACAAACATGTTTCAATTTCCATATGGCAAGGAAGAACATGTCCATCAGCACAACTGAGGAAGCCACTTTTTAAGATTCAGACGTCAGATTTATACCATGAAATCCAAATAAACCAGGTATGTTCCAGATCCAGTTTCTCACCATGGAGCACTAAAGGAAATGTCAGTGTCTCTCCTAAAATCCCACATGGCCTTAGTGCAGCCTAATATTCCACCTGAGCATGCAGTCCCAGTAGAATTCTGTAGGAAATGGAATGTAGATGGAATATAATTTTCAGAGCTACTATTAGTGTTCCTTTCAATATGGATAACTTCCTATAGAGTTATTTTGGCAAAGCCATTCTGAACTGCATTCTGATATATGCCTGCAATGCCTGCATCACCAGCTTCTTGTCTCTACTGGATTTTTCCATCTTCACACTTCAGGAAAAGCTGTCTTGAAAAATATATCTCAAAAAAAAAAAAAAAAAAGAAAGAAAAATATATCTCTACTGTAACAATACAAGATGGTGGGGGAAAAAAAAAAAAAAAAAAAGAGGCCAGGCGCAGTGACTCACACCTGTAATCCCAGCACTTTGAGAGGCTGAGGTAGGTGGATCACCTGAGGCCAGGAGTTTGAGACAAGCCTGGCCAACACGGCAAAACTCTGTATCTATAAAAATACAAAAATTAGCTGGGTGTGGTGGTGCACACCTATAATCCCAGCTACTGGGGTGGCTGAGTCATGAGAATTGCTTGAACTCAGAAGGCAAAGGTTGCAGTGAGCTGAGATCATACCACCGCAATTTAGCCTGGGCAACAGAGCAAAACTCTGTGTCAAAGAAAAAAAAAAAAGAAAGAAAGAAAGAAAAAGAAAAGAAAAAGGAAAACATCTCTCTTAACCCCATATCTACTTTCACTGCATCTCTCTGCCCCTCTCACAACAAAACCATTTGAAATAATTCTCTACTGTTATGAGATCATATCATTGTCACCTATTCTCTTGCTAACCTACTTCAATTAGTCTTGTGTTCTTTTTGTTCCTCTGAGATTGTGACTGTCAGGGTCTTCAAATATGCCACATCTAATTGTCATTTATCTATTCTTACCTTACTTGATCTAAGCAGCATTAGACACAGATGACTACTTTTTCCTTTTGAAACATTTTCTTCCGTGACACACCATACTGGTCTTTCCTTCTCTTTCTCTCGCCGTACCAGTCTCCTGTGCTGGCTCCATCTCTGCTCTAGGTGAGCTCATCCAATGTCCAAGCTTCAGATACTTTCTGCTGATGACTCCCAAATCCATATCTCCAAGCCTGTTCTCTTTCCCAGAATTCCAGAGTCATATACTACTATTCTACATTATGATGTCTAATGGGCATTTCAAACAGGATGGCTCAAACAGAACACGCTTGACTTCTGTCCCCCAGAGATACTCCTAACCTCCTTTTCCTGATTTCAGGAAATGGCACCACTATTCATCCACTTGGTTAAGTGATTAAACCAATGTTTCTCACACTGTCTACCATGAAAATTCGGTTTTAAAAATTTCCAGCCTGCACTTTTGTAAAGTAAAATAAAAACAAATTACTAGCAAAATGAAAGAAATGCAAAATTATTGCATTTCTATATAAAACTTCCCTGTCAAATTTCTATAAAATTTTCTGAATTGTTACTCTTTTTTTTTTTTGAGACGGAGTGTCCCTCTGTTTTATTGCCCAGGCTGGCGTGCACCCTCTGCCATGCCCAGCTAACTTTTGTATTTCTGGTAGAGACGAGGTTCCACCATGTTGGCCAGGCTGATCTCGAACTCCTGATCTCAAGTGATCTACCCACCTCAGCTTCCCAAAGTGCTGGGATTATAGGCATGAGCCACCATGCCTGGCCCTGCATGATTACTCTTAATTTCTGTGCTAATCTCAAGGCAGAGAGGTGACATGTTGCAGGCTGGCACAGGTCCTCGGACCACACTTTGACAGCACTAAGTAAACCCTAAAACTAGGACTCATCTTGGATTCCTCTTACTCCCTCTCCCTGCCATAGCCTGCCCATCAAACTTAAATGTCACCTCCCCAAAGCAGCCTCCCCAGATCCCTTCATCTAATGTAACTCCCCATTCTAATTCTCTACATAGCACTGGTTATTATCTAGTATTTTTCTTGTTTGTTTATTGATTGAATGATTGAATCTCCAAGTGTTAGAATGGTAGCTCCACAAGAGCAGGGATCTTGTTTGTCTTCCTTCCCCCTATACTGACAGCACCTAGAAGAGTACTGGCACCATGGCAGGTGAGCACTTAATAAGTATCTGAAGAACGAGTGAATACATGAATGAAGTAGAAGCAATCATTTGTTCTGACATTACCACATCTTTGAGGAATCTGGAGCCATGTGCTTGGGGTGAGAGTGAGACCTTTGGTTAAACTTATGACTCTAGTTGACCCTAATTTTATAATTTAGGGGAACTCTATGGAGAAGGTACTGGCATGCTCCTGAAGTGGAATTTGGAAGCACATGGCTGATATGCACCTGCCCCTAGTCAGTGGGAGAGTGACTGAGTTCAGCACTCGTGCATTCTCAAGCTAAATCACATTAGTGATGTCCTCTAATTACTGTCTTATACATTCAGTAGAATCATCTGAATTTGAATAGAATTTTAACTTCGGAACTACAGAAACTAAGTGTTTCTTGGTTTTAATTTGTTGGAATCAATTTTAAATCTGCTCCTCTCTGCCACATCTCAAACTGGGTAAAAAAAAGTAAGTAGGCCGGGCGCGGTGGCTCAAGCCTGTAATCCCAGCACTTTGGGAGGCCGAGACGGGCGGATCACGAGGTCAGGAGATCGAGACCATCCTGGCTAACATGGTGAAACCTCGTCTCTACTAAAAAATACAAAAAACTAGCCAGGCGCGTTGGCGGGCGCCTGTAGTCCCAGCTACTTGGGAGGCTGAGGCAGGAGAATGGCGTGAACCCGGGAGGCGGAGCTTGCAGTGAGCTGAGATCCGGCCACTGCACTCCAGCCTGGGTGACAGAGCGAGACTCCGTCTCAAAAAAAAAAAAAAAAAAAAAAAGTAAGTACCCAGTTCTTATAGGGTGGAAAAAGTGATTAATTTCCCGTAAAGTTTATTAATTTTTAATGAGATCATTCAAATCAGTTAAAGTAAAAGATTGTTACTGGATTCTGAAACCAGATTTAGTTGAAATATATTAAGATTATTTTCTACATTATAGGAATATTTTTGGGAAAAGTTAATAATTAAAGCTTCCACTATCCACCTATTAGGTGAAACTATGTGAAACTGACATTTTGTAGGTCAACAACAGTAGACTATCAGAAGTTTCGTGTGATTCAACCTAATTCTTCACAATGACTGTATTTTCCATAAATATATTATATGGTCTCACAAGTTTGAAGTCTTTTCTAGACTTGCCAGTTTAAAATCACACCAGGAAATTTCTTTTCTTTGTTGGACTGTATTCATGATTCTAAATTGATATTACTTTTCTTTTTAACAAATTTGAGTTTATTTTCCAGGATGTTTAGAAGTAAACCAATAAGTCGTTTTATTCCGTTACCATGTGAGATAGGTGCTACATTTTATTATTTATTATTTTCAAATTACATTCAAAAAGAATAATTCACATAGTTCTCACTCCACATGCAGATCCTAGACCCCAAACTTTTCATGAGGGTGACTTCTCCATTTATTTCAGGCTCTGTGATCATTGGTGGAGAGGGGTGTAGACTGGGTGCCTGTGTTCACGGGGAGAAGTGCCTAGAGGTGCTGACTGAGCCTGTATCTGGCAGGGGGTGTTGGGGAGGGTACGTGGATGGCACCCACCCTGGAGGCCCACTAGGGAATTAGCTGGGGACTCTTGCTATGGGTAAATCATAAAGAAAATGTTATTGTTTCCTAAAAGCTAATCTGTGCTTTTCAGAGTTTTCTGTTCATATTTCAGAAACAAAGACTAAAGCAAGCAGAAGTCCCAGTTTCTTTCTTGTTTTCCTCTTTTCTTTTTTCTTGTCCTTTCCTTTCTTTTCTTTTTGCTCCCTCCCTTCCTCCCCTCTTTCATTCCTTCCCTCCCTCCCTCCTTCTTTCTGACGTGATTTCGTCCTGTTGCCCAGGCTGGTCTTGAATTCCTGAGCTCAAGCAATCCACCCGCCTCGGCCTCCCGAAGTGTTGGAATTACAGGCTTGAGCACGCCCAGCCAGAAGTCCCAGTTTCCATCATCACCAAGTTACAGTCATCCACCCTTAAACCGTTAACAGGAATGGGGAGGCTGTATGGCTTCAGATGTTTCCTTTTCACCCACCAGAGATTTTCCTCTTTCTTCTCTCGATGCTACACATCCTGGTCCTCCACCTCCCATTTCCAGCCCCCACTTCTCAGCATACTCCCAGGACTCGAGTAGTGCTGGCCAGCCAAGGACAGGGCACAGGCACCGAAAGCCAGAAAGGAAAGCTCCAAGACTTCGTCTCCCAACCTGTCCCTTCCCTGACACTGGGGCTGCAGCTGTTTCCCCAGACCTAGTCCTGGTGTTATCCATTGCCTGCCCTCATTCCATTTCTGTTTCCTCTGCTCCTGTCTCACTTCTATGTCCTGCCACAGTTCCTTAAACAAATGCCTCAAAAAATACAAAAATTAGCCGGGCGTGGTGGCGTGTGCCTGTAATCCCAGCTACTTGGGAGTCTGAGACAGGATAATCGCTTGAACCCGGGAGGCGGAGGTTGCAGTGAGCCAAGATCATGCCATTGCACTCCAGCCTGGGGGACAAGAGTGAAGCTCCATCTAAAAAAAAAAAAAAAAAAATTGCCTCCAACAGTTAACAGTGGATCTGGGTTTACTCTGGTAAATCTTATTTGGGTCATTCATGCATCCGATCCTTTTACCAGTTCTCTATGAATGGCCCTTGTTCCTATGGGACTCTGTGAAAAAAAGGGCATATCAAGGTGGATATCAGACTCTTTTTACTCTCACATAGTCTGTTTCCAGTTATTCCTGAAAACTCTTACAAAGGCTTTACTTGCTTGATATCAGGATATTACGTATCTGAATCCAAATTACCAGGAACAAAAGAAAAACTTGAAGGATTAAGAGAAACAAGAAGAGGTCTATAGAATAAAAAAAAATGAGTAACCAAGGAGCCAGCCCAAAATGGAGAAGTATTCTGGGGGGTTTTCTTTTCCTTTTTTCTTGAGACAGGTTCTCACTCTGTCACCCAGGCTGGAGTGCAATGGCGTGATCACAGCTCACTGCAGCCTCAACTCCTTAGGTTCAAGCAGTCCTCCCATCTCGGCCTCCCAAGTAGCAGAGATCACAGGTATGCACCATCATGCCCAGCTAATTTTTAATTTTTTTTCTAGAGATGGAGTCTCCCTATGTTGCCCAGGCTTGTCTTGAACAGGGCTCAAGCAATCCTCCCACTTTGGCTTCCCAAAGTGTTGGGATTACAGGCATAAGCCACTGTACCCGGCCTCTGGGGGTTTTCAGTAGGCAAGAGGTCTTAACCTTCTATGGCTTCTTGTTTTATTATGTCCTCAAATTTCCAATCCATCCATACCACCTCTAGCCCCTATTCTAATAGAGTTCTTGCTATAAGCTAAAGAACCTTCTCTGCAGTTTCTATTGCCTGCCTGGGGAGAACTGGTAAGTTCTTGGCTAACTACACTGTTAGAATTATTACAGGGAAAGATGAATTCCTGAAATTCTATATTATGAACTATTTTTTTTCCAAATAATTTTTTTTTTTTTTTTTTTTTTTTTTGAGACAAGGTCTGGCTCTATTGCCTAGGCTGGAGTGCAGTGATGTGATCTCAGCTCCTTGCAGACTTTGCCTCCTGGGCGCAAGCCATCTTCCCATCAGCCTCCTGAATAGCTGGGACAACAGGCACACAGCACCCCCACAGCTAGCTAATTTTTGTATTTTTGGTAGACGGCGTTTCGCCATGTTGCCCAGGCTGGTCTTGAACTCCTAAGCTCAAGCAATCCGCCCGCCTCAGCCTCCCAAAGTTCTGGGTTTACAGGCGTGAGTCACTGTGCCTGGCTCCAGAGAAATATTATTATACATGGTGGTAAGTTATGATTATACTTATGCTTCAGAAACACAATGGGTTATAGATATACAGCCTTTAAGCACCTGCCTGAGAATATAAATACCACATTGTCTCTATGTATTCCAAACAACTAATTTTAGGAACTTGATTTTAAGTTAGGGCCTGATTTTGCAGAATTTAAATGCTTGAATTAACTTAGCCAAAGGAACTACAGAAGCAATATGATGAAAATATGTGCTTTTTGTTTGACCATAAATGTGTATAGTAAATACACATTTGGCTATATATTTATTATCTTAACCAGTACTCCAAGTTGAGAGGTGATGAAAACAGAGAGCTCAATGAGTTGTTTAAAATATACTATTAGAGGCCAGGTGTGGTGGCTTATGCCTGTCATCCCAGCACTTTGGGTGGCTGAGGCAGGCGGATCAGCTGAGGTCAGGAGTTTGGGACCAGCCAGGCCAACGGGGTGACACCTCGTCTCTACTAAAAATACAAAAAAGTAGCCAGGCGTGGTGGTGAGTGTCTGTAGTCCCAGCTACTTGGGAGGCTGAGGCATGAGAATCACTTGAACCTGGGAGGCACAGGTTGTAGTGAGCCGAGATCGTGCCACTGCACTCCAGCCTGGGTGACAAAGTGAAACTCCATCTCAAAAAAACAAACAAACAAAAAAACACACAAAAAAACAAAAAAAGCCATATATATATATATATATATATATATATATATATATATTATATACATTATTAGTAACCAGGCAGTGAGGATACACTTGTAACCAGATTGTAATCAGAAGTTTCTACTGAGGCACCAAGATGGGCTAGATATCAGAAAACAAGTGACTTTTGAGACACACTGTTCTTCAGAAGTTTCAAAGCAGGTGCGTAAGGACAGCTTAGATGATTTCAACCTTTTACCTCCATCACAGACACAAGAGTCAGGAGGGAGAAGACCCAGCAAGAGGACTTTGGAGAGAGCCGTTAATGCCTGTGAGATGCCCACCTCCATCCCTAACCCTGGGGTACTTGTTTCACCTCAAGTTTAGCGAGGGAGATTAAATGGACCCCCTTGGAGAGGGTCCATTGGAGAGCTTGGCAAGCTTGCTATGCCTCCTACAGTTAGGGGGACACAGGGGTTTGCCATCTGCCCCCTGCCTGAGAAATCTAAAGAGTGAGGAGCAAGCTGGTTGTTTGGGGATGGGCAAGTGGAAGGCTGTCTTGAGTGGCCTGCAGGCCTACAGTGTGTCAGGGCAGAGGGCGTGCTGTGGTTCCCATGATGCATCCCTAGGCCACGGACAAAACAAAGTCAATGTGGGATCAGCTTAGGTCCTTTCAGGATCAGGAAAGGAAGGAATCAGGAGCAGAAGTTAGGCCGGGCGTGGTGGCTCACGTCTGTAATCCCAGCACTTTGGGAGGCTGAAGTAGGTGGATCACTTGATGTCAAGAGTTCGAGACCAGCCTGGCCAACATGGTGAAACCCCATCTCTATTACAAATACAAAAGTTAGCCAGGCATGATGGTGAGCACCTGTAATCCCAGCTATTCAGGAGGCTGAGGCAGGAGAATCTTGAACCCAGGAGATGGAGATTGCAGTGAGCCGAGATCATGCCACTGCAATTCAGCCTGGGCAACAGAGCAAGACTCCGTCTCAAAAAAAAAAAAAATTAAAATTAAATGTAAAGGTATTTTCTGCACTGTTCTGCACAAACGTTTCACTATCAATTCACTGTCCATAAATGTGCATTTTAAATGTCCAGTACGGGGTTTATGCTGTGTTCTCCATGTTCTTTTGCCTCATCTCCTTTGTGAGTAAAAACAGGAGTTTTTGTGTTAGCTGCTCATAGATGATGTCTACACTCAAAGGAAAGAATATATTTTTCTATGTAAATCTGGGTGTTATAGAAATTAAATCAATGAGAAATGACCCATCCTCTCTAGGCTCATGAATTGCATGGAATTAGAGTTGCTCTATGACAGGAAATGAAAAAGTTAAAAATATTTACTTCAGAAGAATATGCCACTTGAAAATATAACCATTTTTTTTAAAAACAGACAATCCTCTTAAGGCTGATAAATTGACAACTTGAAACATTTGATTTCTGGGACACATCTGCAAAAAGTTTCTTCAAATTGGCAGTTCCTTCAAATTGGTGGAGACAGTTTTTCTGTTGCCAACCATAGTGTAATGACGCATCCCAGTTGGACATGGCACTGCTGAGGTATGGGCCATGATCCAACAGTCACTGCCTGAGCTCACCCCTGGCTTTCTCTACTCTGTGTCCTGAGCCTGGAATTCAGGGGTAGATAATCAAACAGGATCAAGCCAGCTAGGAAACCTGCTCAAAGTGTTCCCAATAGATTCTGGGTATGAAGTGCACTAAAAGAAAGCATTGCATGTTAGAGAAAGTGTTCTCCTCTTCTTTCCAGAGACAGCCAGAGTTTAGAGACAGAAGAAAAGATTCTTAGATAAACTTGGAGGTAGGCCGGGCACAGTGGCCCACGCCTGTAATCCCAGCACATTGGGAGGCCAAGGCAGTGGATCACTTGAGCTCAGGAGTTCGAGACTAGCCTGGGCAAAATGGTGAAACTCCGTCTGTACAAATAACACAAGAATTAGCCAGGAGTAGTGGCACGTGCCTGTAGTGCCATCTACTTGGAGGTCTCAGGTAGGAGAATTGCTTGAGCGCGGGAGGTGAAGGTTGCAGTGAGCAGAGAATGCACCATTGCACTCTGCACTCCAATCTGGGTGACAGAAACTTGGAGGTTCACATGCCTAGAAGATAATTTCTTTTGCTATTTATCTAGCAATCACTTGTTGCCTTCAATAGAAATAACTAGTTGTCATAGTCTACCCTGTCTCTGCTGCCAAATTCTTAGTAAGTACCTATTATGTGCTAAACACTGTGATAGACAATGGGGATACAACATTCTGCACCTTCTCTACAACAGTCTCTCCAACATTCTCTACCTTCAAGGAGCTTGCATAAAAATACTTTTAATCCAATTTTGTACTTAAGAATAAAGAATTCTTAAAAGATGCACAGATTTACTTTATACTTAAATGTTTGGTTAACACAAGAGTTTTGTTTAATTTCTGTGTGCTTTTAAAAGTTTTCATCTTGGCAAAACCTCATCTCTATAAATAAACTACAAATAAGCAGGTGGCTTGTACCTGTAGACCCAGCCACTGGGGGTGGGGCTGAGGTGGGAGGATTACTTGAGCCCAGGAGGTCAAGACTGCAATGAGTGGAGATCGCACCACTGCACTCCAGCCTGGGTGACAGAGTGATACCCTGTCTCAAAAAAATAAAAAAGTTTTCATCTTTTAAAATCAGCTGATTAAGTTGGATTGTTACCATAATGGGTAGTATCCATAATGAGGTATAATCAGAATCTATATAGTCAAGTGAACTATTTTCCATAGTTTTGCAGCAAATCCAAACTTTTCTACTTGGTTAACAGTTGTATTACCTTATCTGAAACCAATGTAAATCCCATAGCTGGGGTTAATCCAGCAATGTTCACTGAGCACCTACTCTGCACCATGCACGACAGGGATGCAGCAATGAACAAGACACCTCCCAATCTGAGCCCCTAGGGAGCTTCTGACTGCTGCATTCTATGTGGGTCCATGGCAGAGGATACAGAGACACTTCACTATCCCAGCAGCCGGGGTCCTGCAATGCCCAAAGTGGGCAGCATAAAGCCAGTGGCCTTACAAAGTAGAATGTAAGGCCAATGTGAAATTCTTGTTAGAAAGGGAATGAATGGCATGACTATTCATGGCTCACAAAAGAGGATTGTCATAAAGAATTCATGGTAAGAGATGAAAGAGGAAAGACTTAAATAGAAGATCTGACAGAACAGCTTAGAAGGAGATTAGAGGAACAAAAGGCAGAACAAATATTAGGTACTTATTTTTTTCCCTCTGTCACATAGGGCAGTATCTGGAAACTGCAGATAGTTTAAAATAAATAATAATAATAATAATAATAATAATAAAAAGCAGGGGGTGTGAGAGGACCAAATAAAGAGATGGGAAAGTTTCCAGAGAAATGAGGTCAAGGAGGAAAGCTGGAATAAGACATTAGCTGGGGGTAGAGGGGTGGGAAATGGAGATTAGAAATTAACAATCAATCAACATAGCTAGTTAACAAATACTTACTGGGTGCAGAACTTCATGCTAAGTCATGTATGAATTAAAATCATTTGTCATGAAAGCTCCATTATGCTTTGCGATCCTGGATTCCTTTTTTTAAATTTTTTTGTTTTTGAGGCACAGTCTTGCTCTGTCACCCAGACTGGAGCTCAGTGGCACAATCTCGGCTCACTGCAACCCCCACCTCCTAGGTTCAAGTGATTTTCCTGCCTCAGCCTCCCACGTAGTTGGGACTACAGGCACCCACCACCACACCCATCTAATTTTTGTATGTTTAGTAGAGACGGGGTTTCACTGTTGGCCAGGCTGGTCTTGAATTCCTGATCTCAAGTGATCCGCCTGTCTCGGCCTCCCAAAGTGCTAGGATTACAGGCCTGAACCACCACGCCCGGCTGTGATCCTGGATTCCTTTGACTTTGTAGACTCACCACTCTAACTTAAACCATTTAGGTTTTATCGATATCCAGTCAAGATCCACTGGTGATGAATGGTACTCTTCAGAATAGGAAACGATGCAGCCTAAAATCTAGAAATAAGGAAACCTTTCTCTTGGCTTATCCCCAACTCAAAGACACTTGGTTGTAAGTTTAGAAAGCTAAAAATTTTAATAAATATGAGCCTCTGAAAGGATGGCACCTTCTCATTTCACAAGGTTCTAAGAATCAACAAATGTTACTTGCTAATTGTAAATATATAAGTTAACGAGTTAAAGGGCAAAGACTGAACTATCACAACAGAGAAACACAAAGCAGTAGATACATCAAAGGAAAACCATTTTAAAACATAATTTATAAATCTGAGTTCTGGGGAGAAAATTGGTTATAGTCAGTAATATTCATTGTTCAAAGACTTCTGATTTATTTTCATGCTCTGCACAATGTGTTAATGCTAGATTATGCAAATGTTCTAGGACAGTTTATTCTTTATTTACTTAGAACTAAAATAGGGCAAGAGAACCCAGCTTTCTGGACCTAAAAATTTTCAAAGCAAAACAAATGCATACTCTTCCGAAGGAATCATTTGCACCCCCTTCCCATGTGTGTAGGCTGATATGGGAGTAAGAACACAGATTGTTTTCATGCCTGTGACCCCGGACGCAGGCCTAGATCAATACATAGGTGTCTCTTCATAATTTTTCTCTGCTTGTCTAATGTTTTTACACTTTCCTAAGCTGACTTTCTTCTTAACTTCACCAGCGTGGGTCACAGTATATTTTAGACAGTTCTTCACGACGTTTTTACTGTCATTTCCCAAGGCAGCAATGGATAAAACAATATAATATGATCATCATTTTATTTCCCAAAACTTCCTCAGAGTCAACATCTGCCATCCAAATGCAAGCACTCCATCTCAGACAGCTCCTACCTTCCCAAATTTCATTTATGCAGCTTGGATTTCATTATCCATGGCATGGAACATAGTCTAAGATCAATTCTGTAATTAACCAACTGTAATAATTCTCAGAATAATAATTCTCAGAAGAATGACACATGTCACAAATATTCAGATGAGTGTGTTGAGATGCTTTTAGAGACTTTCCTAGTTCCTGCGATTAGTCCAGAAGTTAATTCATGATGGAGGTTTAAGCGAGATTTCCACTGGATTTATGGCATTCAATTTGTGGAATTTCACGTTTACATGTACACACATGTCAGGTAACTAAGAGAAAAACCCTTCTTTCCCCTGAGTTGGGCAATGGGGTATCCTGGATCTACCTACAGATTAACTATAAAAGTAAAATCAAACAGCGTATGTACTGAGCTAGCATTGTTTTTACAAGGCTCTAATTGCTTGCTCTCCCAGTTGTAAAAGACATAGGCTGAATACAGCTATGATTACAATGACTTAGAAGGATTAATAACCACAAGTGTGGTGACAGTATTATAGGAAAACAAATCTGCATTAGATAGAGCAACATTTATAGGGCTTGAAGGTAACTGTTCTCATAAAACTGAAAACGCTGCAGCATTTCAGGGAAAATGTGAGAGTATCCCGGAAACCATAGCTCTAGTTCCAGTTCCACTATTGAGCCTGTGCCTTAGTTTCTCTGTCTAGAAGATGGAAGAGAAGAACAGTGGCGTTGGTATTTGCTTCCCAGAAATAGATGAAATTTGGTGAAATAATCCATGAAAAGTATACTCAGTTATGGCAAGTTTAACTATTGCCCTTAATAATTTTAAGTGAATTTTTAAAAGGTTTTAAGCACCACATTTTCAAAAGAATCCACTCAGTATAAGTTGCTCAATATATAACACAATTGCAAACTACCGTATATCCATGGCTCCACTGGAAGTAAGAGACAGAAACACTAAGGAAAACAGCATGTGCTCCGGGAAATCGGGAACTTTGTTTCTAGGAGTTCACAAATTCCACAATATTTGGCATATTGTATTGACTGAAATTTTGTTATATTTTTGTCAGTTCCCATCTTGGGAAATAAACCAAGAGTTAGATTATTAAAATGTAAACCTGCATTAAAAATAACCATGTGATTCTCAAAAGCAAAAATAAATGCCTCAAATCAGAACATGTTCAGTCTATCTTTCTTTTGTTTGAATGATGCTCGCAGGTGGCTTTCCTGTCTTTCCTTTGGTGTAAGCATTTACTAGAAAGCAAAGAGTTGTACAGGTTGAACCACAGGAAATTGTCTAATGGCTATTTCACATGATTCAACCTAATATAAGGATTGAGAGGTACTGGTGACCAAACTTTTAAGCACATTAGATTGAAGATTAGACAACTTAGAACCCCAGAGTTCCTTAAAGTCTAGGTCATAGGCTGGGTGTGGTGTCTTACGCCTGTAATCCCAGCACTTTGGAAGGCTGAGGCAGGATTGCTTGAGCCCAGGAGTTTGAGACAAGACTGGGCAAAATGGCAAGACCCCGTCTCTACAAAAAATTAAAAAATTAGCTGGGCACGTAGTCTCAGCTACTTGGGAGGCTAAGGCAAGAGGATCGCTTGAGCCTGGGAGGTCAAGGTTGCAGTGAGCCATGATCGTACCACTGCACCCCAGCCTGGGTGACAGAGCGAGACTTGTCTCAAAAAACTTTAGATTGTAAACTGGGCTGAGGATTGCTGGGATTCATAATAGATTGTCTGCTCTCTTCTTTAATGTATCCTATTCTAGGTAAATACATGTAAACAAGTAAACTGAGTTAACTACTGGGAGAATTAAGAACTACAGATCCACACAGGCAGATTTCTTTGGTTAGTCTGTGCTCTACCATCTGAGCTGCAACATCAGCCTCACTGAGGTTACCTGAGTATCCGAGGACTGAATCAAGCAAAATTATATTCCTTACAATAAAATTTCAATAAACCTTCTGAATCCAACAATCTTACCTGCTGGTTTGGTCTGACATCACTGAAATTTATTTTTTTCCCCAAGTCTCGAATCACCGCGTTCTTAGTTTCACGAATGTGATCATCACTCACTGGTTGAGGAGACTTTGTATTTTTCTTCACTAATCCCTGGGACGGCCTGTAAGATAAATCCACACCCGACACACCCATGAAAAGCACTGGCCAGGGTGAAAAGGCCTAGAAATCAGAATGGTTGAAGTGACAACCAGAAACCAGCAGTCATTAGGCACTTAGGGAATTAAGCCCTGTGCAGAGAATCAGTATTTGTAAAGGTCTTTTTGATATTTTAATTAAAACAAAATTTTTTTGAAACAGAGTCTCACTCTGCCACCCAGGCTGGAGTGCAGTGGTGCAATCTCGGCTCACTGCAAACTCCGCCTCTTGGGTTCAATGATTCTCCTGCCTCAGCCTCCCGAGTAGCGGGGATTACAGGCATGCACCAACATGCCCAGCTAATTTTTTGTGTTTCTCCTAGAGATGGGGATTTCACCTTGTTGCCTAGGCTGCTGTCAAACACCAGATCTCAAGTGATCCACCTTCCTCGGCCTCCCAAAGTGCTGGGATTACAGGCGCGAGCTACCACACCTAGCCTGATATTTTAATTATTAATAATCATTCAAAGTAATCATCTCCTTTGTCCTGAAGTGTTCCACATCCATTCTGTGTCTAAGAGAATAAGATTATCTAGGAATCCACAAAATGAGAGTCCTGTCCCAGATCAAGCTATTCACTGCACGTATCGCC
The DNA here is from genome assembly GCF_007565055.1 of Rhinopithecus roxellana. NCBI lineage: Eukaryota > Metazoa > Chordata > Mammalia > Primates > Cercopithecidae > Rhinopithecus > Rhinopithecus roxellana. The sequence continues at coordinate 91,806,556 of NC_044559.1, read as the reverse complement.
TCTTAACTAGCATCTTACATCAAGAAACCCCAATGACACTTACATGGATGGTGCACTTCTAGGCAGCCCCATGGCATTTGTGGGTGGGATGGAAGGGAGAGAAGGCAGAACAGAGCTGAGAAAAGCCACTGGGTTCTGAATCCGGCTGGTAGGAGAGACAGGAGTTGGGGACACACAGCGGGGCTGAAACTGGTTTCCGCTGGGGATGGAAAATGTGAGTGGTGGTGGTGTTGGCTCTGTTGGGCCTGGTGGGGGTGGTTCATTTTGGATGGAAAGCCCTCCTGGAGATTTGGTTTGCATGGAGGGGTGAGACACTAAGAGGCTTTCTTTGCTCACTGTCCTCTGAATAGTTTGAGGAGTGCTGCTCAAAGTGAACACTGGAGAGCTGGAAGGGGCCACAGTTGCTGCGGTGGTGTTCGTGGAGGGGAAGAAATGCTTCGGCCGGGCCAAGCTGAACGTCTGTGATGAAGGAGCCTTCACCTGCTTACTGGATGTTGTCACCGCTGGGGGAGCAGTGGAGTTCAAAACACTCATGTTGAAAGGAAACTCCTTAGGAGATGAAGGAGATGGGTTTTGCAACTGGTGTTGTTCCAGTAAGACTTGGTTATGAAGCTGTTGTAACTGAGTGGAATCACTGTACACAAAACAAGGGTAAACAAGGGTGGAGAGAGAGAAGGAAATGTGTTATTATTGGCCTCACCTTTCAAACAATGTACAGACAGACTGTTTATAACTTGATGATAGGCAGGGCACGGTGGCTCATGCCTGTAATCCCGGCACTTTGGGAGGCGGAGACAGGGGGATCACTTGAGTCCAGGAGCTTGAGACCAGCCTGGGCAACGTGGTGAAACTCTGTCTCTACAAAAAAAAAAAAAAAATTTATATATATATGAGGCCGAGGTGGGAGGATTGCTTCAGCGATCCCAGGAGGATCCCAGGAAGATCACTTGAGATCCCAGGCTTGAGCCTGGAGGCGGAGATTGCAGCGAGTCCTGATCGTGCCACTGCACTCCAGCCTTGGTGACAGAGTGAGACCTGTCTCAATAAATAAATAAAATAAAATAAAATAAAATAACTTGACCCTAATAAAGAACACACAACCAGAGTGGCAAAAATCAGCTGACCAATAATTGGTGAGTTTGTCCTTCCTTCTTTCCAAGGGCGTCATTGACACTGTATTCTTTGTATTGTGACCTTTGAGTTGTGCAACAAAGAGTTTATAAATTGGAAAAGAGAAATAGAGACAATGTTTCTCTTGTAGGCAGTGCTGAGAGTTCTGATGACTAGCGAAAAGTATCCCAGCTTCAGAACAGAAGGCACTGAGCTACACACCAGTGTGAGTTACTGAAAAGGGCCGAATTCTCCATAAGAACATGCTGTATTCTCCACTCTGCCTTGTTTTAGAGCAGACCTTAACAAAGAAGCCAGATGTGTCTCAGAGGGGTTTCTCATTCTCTTGTGATGACAAACCTTTATAGATAAGGTGACCATATGTCCCGACACATTCAGGAAGGTCCTGGTTTAACATCTTTTCCTGGCATCATTATTTTTGTTTTTGTTTTTGTTTTTGTTTTTGAGACAGGGTCTTACTCTTTTACCCAGGCTGGAGTGCAGTGGTGCGATCTCCGCTCACTGCAACCTCTGCCTCCTGGGTTCAAGCGATTCTTGTGTTTCAGCCTCCCAAGTAGCTGGGACCACAGGTGTCTGCCACCATGCCCGGCTAAATTTTGTATTTTTAGTAGAGACAGGGTTTCACCATTTTAGCTAGACTGGTCTTGAACTCCTGACCTCAAATGATCTGCCCGTCTTGGCCTCCCAAACTGGTGGGATCGCAGGCGCGAGCCACCGTGCCTGGCCCTGACATCATTATTAATAGAAGTCACTTTCACTCTCAGAAATGTCCTAATTTGAATGATGATTATTTGCTCACCCTGATTATAAACCTTGCCTTAGACTTTTATTGTTCCTAAAAGGAGAAAGATCAAACTGGAAGCAGTTTCTCCATTTATAGAACCTGAGTCACAGAGGCATCACATGATTTGCCTTAATGGTCCGTTGAATTCAATGGTCTGTTGAATTCAGTGGTCTATTAAATTTCTCTTCATGAAAGAGTTCTTTTTTAACAAAGTGTAATGAAAATGTCTTAAAATCATATATGCATAAAGTCATTAAGGCTGCCAAACTTTGATGTTTAGGAGAATCTACTCTTGAATGAGTAACCACAGGAGGACCCATATGTGGGATCACAGTGCTTCAGGACCACTAATTATATGATCTTTATTTTATTTTTATTTTTTAATTATTTTAGGCAGTCTTACTCTGTCACCTAGACTGGAGTGCAGTGGCACAATGGCGGGTCACTGTAGCCCCGACCTCCTGAGTTCAAGTGATCCTCCTGCCTTAGCGTCCCAAGTAGCTGGGACCACAGGTGCGCACCTCCTGGCCCCGCCAATTTGTATAGTTTTTGTAGAGTTGGGGGTCTTGTCATGTTGCCCAGGCTGGTCTCAAACACCTGAGCTCAAGCAATTTGCCTGCCTTGGCCTCCCAATTTGCTAGAATTACAGGCATGAGCCACTGCGCCTGGCCGGTTTTATGTTCTTTGGAAATATGTGTTGCTTTTGGGACACAGAGACTCTGCATTATAAGGAATACAAAAGAAATTATTAAGGATTTTGAATTCTGAAGATAAAATGCCAAACAACAAACTTGAGATACTGTATCAAGTACTTTTGAAAACGGTTTTGGCAATGACAATTTCTGGCAGTGTGTGCTGGAGCCAGTTCACTGGCTTTGAAGAACAGATAGTGCACATCTCATTTCAACTACCCATTCGATGACTTTCTCTTAGTAGCTTGAAATTGGTGCAAATGCTAAAAATCAGGGCTTTCTCTCCCCTGTCGGTCATTGAACACTTTCCAGTGCATCACTGACTTGGAAAACTAATTCTGAGTAAATCTGCTGTGGTTTTAGCAGCAGTCACTGTGCTGGTTGCACATTTGAATCACCTGGAGACTGTAAAAGACAAATGAACCTTGCTGATTTAGGCACCTGCTCAGTTAATTTACCTGCAATGGAATTCAGACAGAGTTATTATTATCTTTTCAAATGTAGGTCAGTCATTCTCAAACTTTACTGGGCCTCAGAATCCTCTGCAGGGCCTGTTAAAACACAGGTTTCTGGCCCCCATCCCTAGAGTTTCTGATTCGGCAGGTGTGGGGTGGAGCCTGGGAGTCTGCATTCCAACAAGCTTCCAGGTGATGCTGATGTGGCGGGTCTGCCTACCACAAGGCCCCAGCTGATTCTCACAGTCACCCAGGACTGAGAACCGCTGCCCTAAAGAAACACTTGGCCCCAAAGCATAGGCTTTCCTAGTATATTCTGACCTTTGTCTGACATGTATCTCACTTTTAAATGTTAATTATTGTGTTTTCCTGGTGTAGCGGGTGAGTGGTAGGGAGTGGGGAAGAGTTGCAACTCAGGGTTGTTACTTTCTTTTTCTTTTTTCTCTCTTTTTGAGACAGAATCTTGCTCTGTCACCCAGGCTGGAGTGCAGTGGCATGATCTCAGTTCACTGCAAACTCTGCTTCCTATGTTCAAATGATTCTTCTGCCTCAGCCTGCCGAGTAGCTGGGATGACAGGCATGCGCCACTATGCCTGGCTAAATTTTGTGTTTTTAGTAGAGACGGGGTTTCACCATGTTGGCCAGGGTAGTCTAGAACTCCTGACCTCAAGTTATCCACCTGCCTTAGCCTCCTAAAGTGCTGGGATTACAGACGTGAGCCACCGCGCCCAGCCGAGGTTATTTCTCTAACTCTAGACCAGTGGTTTCCAAACTGGCTGCACATTAAAATAATCTGATTCAATTTAGATGGAAGGCATAAATATTTTTTAAAACCTCCAAATTTTATTCTAGAGTGTGGCCAGGATAAGGAATCACTGCTCTAGACAGCTTAATATTCAATCTGAAATTTCAAAGTCAGGCTTTGATGATACAAGGTTTAAAAATGATGGCTTCCCTTTCTGTTGCAATTTTAAGATCTACTTTATCTCTATTTTCCATATGAATAGCAAATAGAAGGAACAAGCAGAAAATTGTATCCTTGAGAAGACTGAGTCAATATATTTTAATGCAAAATGTGTGAGGTTAAACCAATGAGGTTAAAACTAGCAAGAAAAGGTTGTAGGCATGTAGATTTACAAAGGGTGTGTGTATGTGTGAGTGTGGTGAATATATATATTCATATCTATACTAATGTAAACATATGTATACACAAGAGAAAACTTAAGGAAGGCAAAGAATATTAAAGAATTATATAGTGCCGAGAACTATGTTTCTAGAGGGTGTCACTACATGATTTATTAGAGAGACGTCTATGTTAATTGGAAGTCTCATGCGGCAGACACTGCTGTCTACTTAATTCCTCCCTTGTAAAAGAACCCGATTTTGTTTAGGGTGGCAATATGTGCAGCTAAAGACTGCACTTCCAGCCTCCTTTGCAACTAATGTCTCATCTGCCTAAATTCTGGCCAAAGAGGCAGAAGCAGAAAATTTTGGTTGAAACCTCTAAGAAGTCTCCTTAGAAGAGATTCTAACATCAAGAGTGATGTCTGGGTGCAGTGGCTCACACCTGTAATCCCAGCACTTTGTAGATGTGGTGACTTGATCACCATCAGCTGTCTTGGGCCATGAGGGGACCTAGGGAAAAAGCCAGTGTTTGGGATGGCAGAGCAGAAAGACAGAAGGAGACTGGATTCTTAATGACCATGGAACCAACATTCATAGCCCCAGACTCCCTGTCTACTTTCTTTATATGAGAGAAAATAAACCCTCAAGTATTTAAACCCTGTTAGTTTGGGTTGTCTGCAACGTGAAGCTCAACTTAATCCTAACTGACATACCTGAGGACTGAACTCTGACCTTTTTGTATGCTCAAATCCTATCCTAAGGGACCTAGGGAAAGTCACTTCTAAAACAAACCATAGCCATAAAATCTCATGAAACAGGTCTTTTTTTTTTTTTTTTTTTTTTTTTTTTTTAAGAAAGAATCTCATTCTGTCACCCAGGCTGGAGTGCAGTGGTGCAATCTCGGTTCATCGCAACCTCTGCCTCCTAGGTTCAAGCAATTCTCCCACTTCAGCCTCCTGAGTAGCTGGGATTAAAGGCATGCGCCACCAAACCTGGCTAATTGTAACAGGCCTTTTTGACCCACTGTATGGTGGTTTTCTTCTCATCCCGACTCTGGCATGGCATCACGTGACCAACAGCAGACTCCCTTATTTTAACTTAAACATTCCTTTCTACTGACTCCAAGTTTTCAGACAAAACTTAACTCTTTCAATTGCCAACCACAGAATCCCCAGCCCCACCTATGACTGGTAAGTCCCTGCTTTGCGATGTCCTGCATTTTGGGGCCAAACCAATGTTTATCTTCTTGTATTGATGTATGATTTTACCTGCAATTCTTGTGTTCCTGAAATGCATAAAACCAAACTGCAACCTGACTGCCTTGGGTGCACTTTCTCTGGACCTCTGGAGACTGTGTTTCCCTGGGTCGTAGTCACTCATATTGACTTAGAATAAACCTCTTTAAATCTGTTGGCAGAATTTCTTTTTTCCATCGTACTATGTATGGCCCCTAAAACTGTTACCGGGGAAGAGACAGTCCTACAAAGGAAGCAATTCCCCAGGAGGTTGTTTGGGGTTACCTGTCCCCTGTAACTCCCTTCTCTGAGAACTTCTCCCACCTACAGTTTCTTCCAAACATAAATCCTCTAACAGTTGAGTGTACTGGGGGAGGGGGCAGGAGGTCACCTGACCAGCCTGGACCAACTAGAATTGGGAGTTGAGCTGCTGAGATTGATTTAGTTAACAGTGGTACTTGACACAGATTATGATGTGGAATGGGGACATGGCCATGATGGGCCACTTATGAACTGATGGGTCTTCAAAGAGAGAAGAATGGATCAGATAAGTAAAGAGGAAACAAGGAGATGCTCATGTAGACAGAGGGCGAACCAGTCGCACAAGCTCTAGCAGACAGAGGCTGGACTGACCTGTGATCCTGAGATGACAGGTGAAGAGGCCCAGCTCCTACCTCTCCAGTTCTTCTCCTGCAGGGCTTGGTTCTGTTTGGCTTACCCATTTCTGCCTATATCCCTGCAGTAACCTCTTCCCCTCTTTTTACTTTAAGTGGATTCCTGTTTCCTGTGACTGACAGGACTTTGAGGGGACTGAGACATTTCCGGATGTCACTTGCTTAGAGGCATGTTTCACAACATTGAATCTTATGTCCAGAATTTTGCCGTATATGGTTTAGAATATAAACTAAACACGAATGACTTCCAGTGAACATCTCATGGTGATGAGCAAGCCACAGTGGGTGCACTGGTGCTGTAGATTTTGATGTTGATATTTAAAAGTTTTTGTAATTAGAAACAATTTTTTATGAATTTGATGTGTGGATGAAACAGGAAATAATAGCAATATCATGCCCTGTATTTGCTATGTTGTGGATGGACATTTTAAACATTGTAACATGGCTTTCTTTTTCTTTTTTTTCTTTTGAGACGGAGTCTCGTTCTGTCACCCAGGCTGGAGTGCAGTGGCACGATCTTGGCTCACTGCAAGCTCCACCTCTTGGGTTCACACCATTCTCCTGCCTCAGCCTCCCAAGTAGCTGGGACTACAGGCGCCCGCCACCATGCCGGGTTAATTTTTTGTATTTTTAGTAGAGACGGGGGTTTCACCATGTCAGCCAGGATGGTCTTGATCTCCTGATCTTGTGATCTGCCCACCTCAGCCTCCCAAAGTGCTGGGATTACAGGCGTGAGCCACCGCGCCCGGCCGTGATTGCAACACGGCTTTCTAGGGAGTCAGGACAGCAACCACAGTAGGCTCCTGAGTTGAGTCAGAAAATCATGACCACTTCTTTATCCTACTATATTTATCCAGCAGCAGCGCGGAACTATCTAAAAAATACTAAATAACTTTTCTATAATGACTACAGAAGCTTAAATTGAAGCAGAAATGAGAAATATAAGGATGAAATTACAGACTGTAAAGACGATCAGATACAAAAAACGTCTTTATAAGAGAAGCACAGAAGTGCTTTACCTGGGGCCTCTAATGTCAGAATGTCAGACAAATGTTTCTGAATTAGTTTAAGTGCAACATTGCTTGGAGGTAGAATATTAATTAAGGATAATAGTGATAGTGTGCTTCTATTAATGTAAGGATGTACATTTGGCAAAACATTTAATGTGTATTTTCTCATTTGGGAATTCCCCTTTTTGGTTCTTTTTTTTTTTTTTTTTTTTCCCCTGGACAAGTCTTGCTCTGTCACCCAGGCTGGGGTACAGTGGTACAATCACAGCTCACTGTAGCCTGAAACTCCTAGGCTCAAGTGATCCTCCTGCCTCTGTCTCCCAAGTAGCTAGAACTATAGGTATGCATCACCATGCCTGCTAATTTTTTTACTATAAATTTTTTTCTTTTAGAGACAGGGGTCTCACTATTTTTCCCAGGCTGGTCTCAAATTCCTGGGCTTAAGCGATCCTCCTGCCTCGGTCTCCCAAAGTGCTGGGATTACAGGTGTGAGCAACTGTGCCTAGCTGAGTTCCATTATTTTTAAGATCAGACTCAAGAAAAGATCATAGAAGCTCCTGGTTATTCATCCTACTTTTTACTTACAGTTTGGGTTTGGCCAGAACTGGAGGGGGCTCTTTGACGGGGGAAGAAGGCTCTGGGATTTTTGCTGCCTGTCCATTGAACCTCTCCTGGAAAGAATCGGGCCTGGTCTGTCTGGTGGTCACCACGCCACCCTCAGAGGATGCTTCACTTCCTTTATCATCTTCAGGCAGGTTGAAGTGCACACGAAGCCCAATCCTAGAGCTGGACCGGGGCTCGTTGTGGTTCACCAGAACTCCCTCGAGTTTGGGTTTGGGGGGTTGTTCCACAGACGGAGGCTCTGAGTCGGGTGGGGAGGGCTGTGGCTCAATAGCAGCCAGGTTGGTGGTGGAGTTGGCTGAGTGAAGAGACCCATCGTTGCTGAGGTCCTCATTTCCTGAAAGGACAATAACAGGACCTGAGTTGTCAGCCACTGCAAGCCTGAACTGGGGCATGTGCACAAATGGGAAAGTGTTCACACCAGATGAATGTATGAATGGGAAATGCTTGTCAAAAACAGATCATCATTGGGGCATTAAAGAATGGTAAGGATACAGGAAAAAAATTAAATTAAAAATAAAATACTAAATTTAAAGTATAAATACCCCTTTGGAAAGAAATTTAGAAATTTATTGAGGAGATGTTCTCTTAGGAAATATAATGGCGACAGCAGGGTAATTGCGGTGGTGGCTGTAAGTGCAATAAGAAATGGAAGACTGGACACTGTTCAAGAACATTTTCCTCAATAATTCAAATCTTTTTGGGAGAGCCAAGCCAGCTTCGTATGAAAAACAGTAAGGAATGGTAACACGAAGTCTGCATATTCACACTCAAAGTCACAGTCTAAACTGTTCTGGCATTAAAGGGTCCTTACCTCTCACATGCAGCTGTGCAATGCTTGACACTGTGCCGTATTTGTTGCTTGCAGTACATGTGAAGCACCCAGAATCTTCTGCAAACACCTCAGCAATGACCAAGGTGCAAATCTCCTCTATATGCCAGTGAAACAGAATGGTTACTGACTTAATTATGAAAATAGAATTATAGAATTTACTGATATCAGATGATGATTCTACAAAGTCAATATAAGAAGCCAGTTATATTAATTCTTTGAAAACAATTGGTCAAAACAATTATTTGATTGAATTGACTGATTAGTAGGCAAAATGAGTCAAAGAATGTAGAAACAATAACTCCATGCAGACAGGCCAAGTATTGACAGGGGGAATTTTTTTTTTTTTTTATAGACGGAATCTTGCTCTGTCACCCAGGCTGGAGTGCAGTGGCAAGATCTCGGCTCACTGCATCCTCCACCTCCCAGGTTCAAGTGATTCTCCTGCCTCAGCCTCCCGAGTAGCTGGGACTACAGGCGTGTGCCACCCGCTAATTTTTGTCTTTTTAGTAGAGATGGGGTTTCGCCATGTTGACAGGCTGGTCTTGAACTCCTGACTTCAAGTGATCCGCCCGCCTCGGCCTCCCAAAGTGCTGGGATTACAGGCGTGAGCCACCATGCCCGACCTGACAAGGGGATTTTGTAAAAATTGTTACATATTATGGATTCTCAGATAATCTTCTATTCTTATGTCATCAGTACAGATGGCAAAAATCGAAATGAATGACAATAAACTTTTGAAAAATCACAAAAACAAACTAGGAGTCAAAGGAAAAGGAAATTTCTGTGAAATTAAAGAACTAATAAAACATTTTCTAAACCTAGGTCTCTCGCTATTTCCCTGGGGAACTTTTGCAGTAAGATTATTTTAAACAAGGACCACAATTTAAAATTGGACAGCAAATATTTTGCTTTACTAGTAGTAAAGAAGTGATAGAGTAACTTGAAATTCTGGGTGAAAGAAGAGTGAAAGGCATTTCTACTTTTGTATCACTATGGTAAATCTTATGGATTACTCTGATACACTGTGAACAATGATCCTCTGTGAATGACTACAGAGGTGATTCCCAGGTAGAACCACATGACTGCCATCCAAAATTATTAAAGTTAGATATTCCTTGACAGCTAATAAAGAGGAGGTATAAGACAGTAGCATAAACCTCCAGTTATCACTCCATAGAAATGACATTAAAAACAAAATTATTAAAAAATAGTTGCATTAGGAGAAACTTGGCAGGCATCTCAGTGCTTCATGATAATTGAATTGAATTAACTAGACCATTTCTAGGAAATCTGGCTGGGGGGCATGGCAGGCAGTATTGAGTATTGCTGTTTGAACGCGTCCCCCAATATTCATGTGCTGGAAACAATTCCCAGTGTTTCAGTGTTGGGATGTGGAGCCTAAGGGGAGGTGTTTACGTCATAATGCCTCTGCCCTAATAAATGGATAAATGTTGTTATCATGGGAGTGGATTCGTCATGAAAGTAAGAATGGCCTCCTCTCTCCCTCCCTTCTCTTGTGCACTTGCTTTCTTGCCCTTCTGCCTTCTGCCATGGAATGACACAGCATGAAGGCCCTCATCAGATGCAGGCCCCTTGATCTTGGACTTTCCAGCCTCCAGAACTGTAAGAAATAGATCCCTGTTCCTTATTAAAAATCACCCAGTTTCAGGTATTCTGTTACAGCAGCACACAGTGGACCAAGGCAAGTACCTACTCAGTAACTCTTCCTCCTCCTACCTCCTTGTTGATAGAACTTTGGCTTTGTCTACTCTACTTGGAGTGGTCATATGTTTTGAAGAAAGCTGGCCCCTCTCAGCCTCAGGTGGTAAATCATGACTGGTCTAAGCCAGTCAAGCTAACTCCATTCTTGTTAAGTGGTAGTTGAGACACATAATTCCAGTCAGTGTGATATTGAAACCATCACCACAGGGTTGACAAGAATTGCATGCTCGGTTCGGGAAAGAAATATAGTTAAGCGTTAATCAGGCTGCACTTTGACCCACTTCCTTTGTCACTTAAAGTCATACAGCACTAGATCCTGACCATCTGCATCTGCTTGTTCCTATAGATAGGATTTCTGACATTAGGATCATAAGACTATTTAAGAATTGATTTGCATCCGCGTTGTTCCTATAGACAGGATTTTATTTATTTATTTATTTATTTTTTGAGATGGAGTCTTGCTCTGTCACCCAGGCTGGAGTGCAGTGGCGTGATCTCGGCTCACTGCAAGCTCTGCCTCCCAGGTTCACACTATTCTCTCGCCTCAGCCTCCCAAGTAGCCAGGACTACAGGCACCTGCCACCACACCCGGCTAATTTTTTGGATTTTTTAAAGTAGAGATGGGCTTTCACCATGTTAGCCAGGATGGTCTTGATCTTCTGACCTCATGATCCACCTGCCTCGGCCTCCCAAAGTGCTGGTATTACAGCCATGAGCCACCGTGCCCAGCCTCTATAGACAGGATTTCTAACATTAGAATCATAAGGCTTCTATTTTTTTTGAGACAAGGTCTTGCTCTGTTGCCCAGGCTGGAGTGTAGAGGCATAATTTCCACTCACTGCAGCCTACACCTCCCAGGTTTGAGTGATCCTCCCACCTGAGCCTCCTGAGTAGCTGGGACCACAGACATACACCACCATGCCTGGCTAATTTTTAAGTTTTTGTAGAGGTGGGAGTCTCACTATATTGCCCAGGCTGGTCTTTAACTCGTGTGCTGAAGCGATCCTCCCACCAAAGTGTTGGGATCATAGGTGTGAGCTACTGTGCCCAGCCTCATAAGGTTTTTGTTTAGGATCTCTTAAGGCATTTTTTCAGACCATGAATTCCAGCAACTAGTTTGAAGACCCCCACAGAAGATCGAGATCAGCAATGAGAACATGGCTTCTTCATCTCCCGGTCCCATGACTTCACCCTGCACTTTTCAACCAACCAGTGATCTCCGCTCTTCAATCCACTCCAAAACCCTTAAAAATCCTAGCCCGGCTAATTTTTGTAAATTTAGTAGAGATGGGGTTGTATGTATGTTGGCCTGGCTGGTCTCGAACTCCCAACCTCAGGTGATCCACCTGTCTCAGCCTCCCAAAGTGCTGGAATTACAGGTGTGGGCCACCATGCCCAGCCTGAAGAGAGAATTATAGTAATGAGATCACAAACCAGCTTTCTCTGACAGGGTTGCAAATACAATCTGATTTTTCTGGGTGGCACAGAGAGGGCATTCGGATGTTTTTGCCCTGTTTTGTGAGTGACTTGAACTTTCTAAGTTCGCCTACTGTCACTTGTATTTCATCTTAGTATCCTCCCAACTAAATCAAATCACATCACAGATATTTTACCGAATCTCTGCAAGCTGCAAAATCTGATGATGCATAAGTTTTGAGATACCTAGGCTATGGAACTGAAATTCACCTAGCATTATAAAAATTGCTTTGCCTAGTTTTGAGAGGGCTTAAATGGCAGCCATTTATGGAGGAAAAGAAACACTTCTCAATAACCAAGACACACTTCTCAATGACCAAGAACCAACTGCATTCATATGAGGTATTAAATATATATTCCAGATTTGCACATGCTCCCCTCCTCTCCTCCTACAATAATAGCTATAGCTCATTTGGATGGCTTTTTTTTTTTTTTTTTTTTTTTTAAGAACAGATGCTTTTTCTGTCACCCGGGTATTGTAGTGTCACGATCTTGGCTCACTGCAACCTCCACCTCCCAAGCTCAAGCGATTCTCCTGCCTCAGCCTCCCAAGTAGCTGGGATTACAGACATGCACCACCATGCCTGGCTAATTTTTGTATTTTTCCTAAAACTTTATTTTTCACTTTTTATTCATCTCAGTGTAACTTCATTATGCATTCTTATATATATAAAATCACTCATATACTAATGAATTACAGTTGAAATCATCTTTACCTGGCTCTGCCATGGATCGAGGTTCTAAAAGAAAAAGAAAAGTAGAAGATTCTGAGCATTTATTTTCCTGAGAAACTACATGTTCATCAGAAGCCTCCTATATAATTTCACAGTCTCTTGCACACTCAGGAGTGATACAATAAGGTTATGTGACAATATTGAGTAAGATGACTTTAACAGGGGTAGGATGGATATTACAGAAAGGCAGCAAAAGACCAAAAACTGGTTTTTTTTTTTTTTTTTTTTTTTTTTGAGACTGAGTTTTGCTCTTGTTGTCCAGGCTCGAGTGCAATGGCACGATCTTGTCTCACTGCAACCTCTGCCTCCTGGGTTCAAGCAATTCTCCTGCTTTAGCCTCCCAAGTAGCTGGAATTACAGGCATGTGCCACCACAACAGGCTCATTTTTGTATTTTTAGTAGAAACGGGGTTTCATTGTGTTGACCAGGCTAGTCTCGAACTCCTGACCTCAGGTGATCTGCCCACCTCACCCTCCCAAAGTACTGGGATTACAGGCATGAGCCACCGTGCCTTGCCCAAGAGCAACAATTAAATGATATTGCTTCCTCTTGAAATAAATCTGGGCTTCCACTTGGGGTACATAAACCTTAGCCAAGGACGTTTCCGAGTTAGCTCTATTTCAGAAATGACTTGCTTTTATTGGCACTCATTCAGCCTTACCTGAAAAAGGTTTGTGAAGACTGAGAGATTGTTCTTGGCTTTGGGCTCTGATATTCTAATAAAATGTACACTATACCTCCTGCTCTGAGGTTTCTAAGATTCAGAGCCTCAGGATAGATCAGAGTTTTTTCAAGAGTAGGTTTTGTTTTGTTTTGTTTTGTTTTGTTTGGTTTTTTGAGATAAAGTCTCGCTTTGTTGCCCAGGCTGGAGTACAGTGGCAAGACCTTGGCTCACTGCAACCTCCACCTCCTGGATTCAAGTGATTCTCCTGCCTCAGGCTCCTGAGTAACTAGGACTACAGGCGCCTGTCACCACACTCGGCTCATTTTTGTATTTTTAGTAGAGATGGGGTTTCACCATATTGGCCAGGCTGGTCTCAAACTTCTGGCCTCACGTGATCCGCCTGCCTCGGCCTCCCAAAGTGCTGGGATTAAAAGGTGTGAGCCACCATGCCCAGCCAGGAGTAGGTTCTTACCTTAAAATTCTTTGGGCTTCATGAAAATGCCCACGGTGGTACTGAATATAGGTGTTTAATTGATATTGAATTGCCAGCACTCAAAAAGTAGTTGTTGAACTTAGTTTTAATCTTCTTCACTGGTAAACCCACTGAATTTTTTTTCTCTCTCTGTTTTTTTTTTTTTGTTTGCTTGCTTTTTGTTTGTTTGGTTTGTTTTGTTTTGAGATAAGGTCTCACTCTGTTGCTCAGGCTGGAATGCAGTGGTGCGATCTCAGCTCACTGCAACTCTGTCTCCTGGGTTCAAGTGATTCTCCTGCCTCAACCTTCAGAGTAGCTGGGACTACAGGTGCATGTCACCACACCCGGCTGAGTTTTTGTTTTGTTTGTTTGTTTGTTTTGTTTTGTTTTGGTAGAAACAGGGTTTCACCATGTTGGCCAGGCTGGTCTCAAACTACTGACCTCAAATAATCCGTCTGCCTTGGCCTTACATTACCTGCCTTACATTACAGGTGTAAGCCACTGTGCCTGGCATCTCTCAGTTTAAATGGCATTCAGAATATATTATTGTTGCTGCTACTGCCAATAAAACCTGACAGTAGCACTGATTCCTATGTCACACTGATCTAAGGACTACTGTTTTGTGATAGACAGAAAAAGATTAAGAAAAAAGCAAGTAACTCACCACAAAAAATGATGTGTGTGAGGTAATACATATGTTCATTAGCTCAACTTAGCCACTCCACAATGTATATATATTTCAAAACATCATGTTGTACATGGTAAATTGTAAAATTTTTATTAATCAATGTAAAAAATAAAAAATAAATAAACAAAAGTTATACATGTTCATTGTGGAGAAACTAAAAAAATACAGAAATGCAAAAGGAAGTAAAACAATTGACCCTAGACTCACTGCCCAGAGAAAGACTGCCAACATTTTAGCAAATTTCTTTCCCAAGTTTTTCTATAATAGATTGTTCTACATAGTTAATAAAACATATTTTTAAAAAGCAAGTATGTTGCAATGTAGTTTATGGCTGAAATGGGTCAAGGAGAAAGCACTGCATGACAAGGTGAAAGCATGGTGCAATAAGAAAAGAAGAACTAACTATGTAAATTTCTAAATAATTCTTACAATAAAAAAGAGCAAGAACCCAATGTGAAATAAAGAAATACAAAGACCTAAGTAAACATGAAAAAGAAAAGTTTCATCCCAGATTTAATTAGTGAAGTGCAGATTAAAACAAGTGTTCCCATTTTTGGCCTGTAAAGTTAGTGAAGATTTTTAATAAAATGGTTAACACTCATTGTTGGTGAAGGTGTGAGACGAAAGGTATTCCCATGTATTGTTGGTTGTAGTAGGATATAGCTAGGGCGACGTGTGTCCCAGTTCAACTGGGACAGACCTAGTTTATGCCTGGGATCCCTGTATAATTATTAATAGCATCCTCTTTCACTCCCCCAAAGCGTCTCAGTTTGGCTGATTAATTGTGTGATCATCCTAAATTTAGTTCAATCCTTTGGGGTGGCATTTTGGCAACATATTTTAAAAGCCTAAAAATGTAAATTTACAGCAGCAATTCTCGTACTAGAAATTTATTCCAGGGCAGTAACTGTAGATATTCACAGCTACTGGGGAGGCTGAGGTGGGAAAATCGCTTGAACGGAGGAGGTGGAGGTTGCAGTGAGCCGAGATCGCGCCACTGCAATCCAACCTGGGTGACAGAGTGAGATTCCATCTAAAAAAAAAAAAAAAAAAAAGTAAGGAGGCTCTGTGTTTATTGACATTGAAAGGCGTTCATTAAATGTTGAGTAAATAATCAATTTACAAAAAAAGAATATGATGATTTTCTTTAAAAACTATGCATGGAAAATTTCTTGGAGAACATATACTGAAATATTAACAGGAGTATGACTACAGGTGTTTTTTATTTTATTCTCTTGACTATATTTTTAGTTAGTTGTTAAAAAGTTATAAAAATAAGTGTGTACAATAATTTCATAAAAACAAAATATCAGAAAATAATTTAAAGCATTAACTTACTTTTCTGTAAAATCCTAAAATCTGGAGAATCTTCTATTAAAGTCCCTTCTCTGTACCACTCAACCTTAGGAGATGGAGCTCCTTTTACTCTGCATTCAAAGACAACCAGCTGACCCTCAGAAGCTGACAAATTTTGTAGCATCTATAATGATAAGAAGAATGTAGTTAGAACCAAAAAGTACACATTTTTGTAATCTAGTCCCAGTGTTGAATTTTAGAAAAAGATGCCATCTCCAAATTTGGATTTTTCTCCAAAGCATCTATATCTCTAGCAGCTTCAGTTCTGTGGATGTGCATTCAAAAGTAGTTTTGAGAGCTTGTTTGGAGGTTCTAGCAGGGGAGCGCGGCTACTGCTATGCCCCTGACCGAAGACCGGTCCTCCTATATCAGGTATGGTCATCTTCTTCCACTGAGTGCACAGCTTCAGGAGGGACGCACATGGAGCAGGGAGGGAGGAAGAGGACACCCGCATAGCCAGCTGGATCAGCTGAATTAATTCTGTCAATGGGGTGACAGATGTCGCAGCCAGATCGCCCTCACATCCCAAAAGTAGGTTTGAAGACAGAATCATCTGAACTCATATAAAGCTTTTCCCTCACTCTTGTTTTCCTTTCTCTCTCTACCAATGCTAAGTAAATTTATTAAATATTAAGGCAAGACATTTTGAGTAATGTAGCTACTTTTAATACAGTATCTTTGGGGTGGTTTTTTGTTGTTGTTTTGGTTTTGGCGGCGGGGGGTTTTTTGTTTGGTGTTTTTTGTTTTTTTTTTTCTCTGAGACAGGGTCTCACTCTCTTTCCCAGGCTGTTGTGCAGTGTTGTGATCATTGCTAACTGCAGCTTCAACCTCCCAGGCTCAAGCGATCCTCTCACCTCAGCCTCCTGAATAGCTGGGACTAAAAAGGCACAGGTCACCACGCCTGGAATTTTTTTTTTTTTTTTTTGATAGAGACAAGGTTTTGCCATGTTGCCCAGTCTGGTGTCGAACTTCTGGGCTCAAGTGATCCACCCGCCTTGGCCTCCCAAAGTGCTAGGATTACAGGCTTGAGCTGCCGCACCCGGCCTCAGTACCTCTGTTCTTAAATGCCCAAGTTGTGTTGGATTTCTAGAAATAATAATAATCTTTAAATCTGCAGTGAGTATCTACTAGATGTGTTCAACATAGGAGTGATGTATTAGTCCACAAAAGAATGTGGCTGCTCATAATGTGGAAGGGTTATATGGCCCTAGTAACTGGTTCTGTCTTCCTAGCTTTGCCTTGTTTACATTCTGCAGTCCTGGAAATTGATTTTCACTTTGCTATTTTGATTTCCTTATGTGGTCTTTACAGGATAGCCTCACTAATCCGTTGCGGAATAAAAGCAATCACAGTCTTTATAAAATCCTAGTCACACATACAGTCATATGTCACTGTAAAATATGTTGTAAATTTGAGAAGGAATCATTAAATGCTTTTCCACACTCCCACAATAAAAGGTTTACAGAGACCACTTTGAATTGTAAGATATCAGTGTATACTATACTAGACTCTAGAAGATAATAAAATGCACATTTTTTCACAACTAGTTTCTTATTCATCATGATTTGTGAGCTGAAAACCATACATTTCTTTTCTGTAGTTGGCAATTCATGTGATTATGAAATACTTCTTTGGTACATGTATTGGTATATTTTTGTTTTTCATTTGGCCCAAAGACTGTAAGCATAAAAAGGTTATAATTAAACTTCCTCCAAAAACTCTGTAAGCAACAAATGCTGCATGGCTTTCTATTATTACAATTTTTGGACCTGCATTTAGGAAATACTGGCTCTTGCTTCAGAGAAGGGGAAAGTCGATCGTTTTTTCTCTTTTGTCATTCGCTGTTACGAATATTTCGTTATTTTTTACAGTTCTTGTCTGAACAACTTATGATATTCTGTACTTGGTCCTATCGTACTTAATAGCATTTGTCTAAGGAGCATATGGGGCTGGGGAAAACCACATAGCAGTAGCTGTGTAAGAGACTTTCACCGCAGGGGTGTTATGCATTGATAATTGTGACAGCCAGGGGGCGCTGTAGTTCAACGCTAGTGTTTTATTCTGTCTGAGGTCCCAAATTTGTTTGCTGAAGTAATTCAAGATGGGATTAGCACCGAGTGGTTTCTGAATTAATAAAGAACTATTTGACCGAAAAATCTAATTATTCTTTGTCGTCCCAAAACATCTACTAATGACAAGAACAGAAAACAGGAAGCATCAGTAAATTTTGGGTGCTCCCGGCAAACTGGTATGTCCTCCACCCTGACCTCTGAGCAAATTGTGTGCTCAAATGGGAGCTTTGGGACCCATTGAAAACTTTAATGGCACTTAGACACCTTCCTGGAGCTTATACATAATAAAGTTTTCATTCCTTTACTGAGTACTGATGATGTGCCACACTGGAATGAGCTTCCATCACAGACATTAGGAGGCCCACTCCACACACTGTAGTATCTCATATAACTAGGCTGGGCTCGTGAATAGAACACAAGTCTTGGCCTTTGATGTTAAATGAATAACAACCACCTGATGGTTTAAATTGTGAGCACCATATTTTCTCAAAGTGATCCTTTTGCAAGCAGGGCTTTCGTGTAACCTCTGCAGATTGAGAACTGGCTCATATATCTGAGCTGAACTTTAGGCCATATCAGAGCATATTAGATTGACCTCATTCTGCTGTGAATGTACTGTTTCATTTACTCAAACCCTCCTGCCACCACCACCTTTTTTGATGTTTGGTTTGGTTTTCTAATTGGTTTGCCTCAAGAAGGAATGAAAACTATGACTCTTAACAGAGGGTCATCTCACAAGCCACTTAGAAAACTGTTAAGAGTCATAGTTATAAGGATGATGATGGTTGTTATTGCTGAAAGCTGCTTTTCTACAAAGTTTCATGAGAAAGAGCTGGCTCATATTGCCACAGATCAGGATCCAAACCAGTTACACTACTAGAACATAGTGTAGCTGACATCACGTTCATCACAGCAGTAAGTCTTAGGCTGTTTGCTACTAATGGCATGGGGTGTACAGACTTGATCATATTCATTTCAGCTTCACTGACAACAAATGAGACAAACAGTCTCCAACCAGCAAAGATTAAGTTAGTCTTTTCTAGGAAATATGAATCTGGACTAAAGTCATTATAACCAAAGATCTACAACTTCCTCAGGTATGCAGCATTCAAAGTGCAAATCTATCTTGTGTGTCATCACTAAACTGGTCATCTGGGAGGACATTCTTTGTAGGGTGACTTGACAACATAGAGACTTGGGAAGCATGTCTTCTTCCATGGCCATTTGACATTTTACTTTTTTTCTCTATTCTTTCGAAAGACACTCTGAAGTCACAAAGTAATGAAAATAATAATTTCTTCTTAGCTGAAATGGAAGGGTTTTTTTGTTTTGTTTTTTGAGATGGAGTCTCACTCTGTCACCCAGGCTGGAGTGCAGTGGTATGATCTCGGGTCACTGCAGCCTCCACTTCCTGGGTTCAAGTGATTCTCCTGCCTCAGCCTCCCAAGTAGCTGGACCATAGGCGAGTGTGACCACGCCTGGCTAATTTTTGTGTTTTTAGTTAGAGACAGGGTTTTGTCATCTTGGTCAGGTTGGTCTTGAACTCTTGGCCTCAAGTGATCCTCCTGCCTCAACCTCCCAGAGTGCCGGAATTACAGTTGTGAGCCACTGTTCCTGGCCTGAAGTGGAAGTTATTTGTCACAGAATAAATGTGTGCCTGCTTTGTGCCAAGCACCATGCCCACTGCTATAAATGTGAGTTGAAAGGATATAGTTCTTGCTTAGTAGATCTATAACCACAAACATAATGCTGGGACATCCTTGAGAAAGAGCATCTGCCTTATTGGTTAAAAGATGTCAGCTACAAGGTTCATTTTGTCATTTTATTTGTTTTTAAATTAGTTGATAATTTTGCACCTTGGAAGATGCTGCAAGTTCACAGTGCTTTAGGATGGAGTTAGATCAAAGTGGTTTGTACTGATAAAGAACTGTTTGATTGAAAGCTCTTTTGCCTCTTGACTGTCACAAGTGCCCCATGCAATCATGGAGTAAGAAAAGTCTCCAGAATTGATTGACTGGGGAGAGGGGCCCATGAACTCCAGAAATCTGTATCCTGCTACTGGCCCAGTTATTTCAGGGTTTCCTGCCTTTGCTGTTATATAATGAAGTGCTCTTTTTCAAATTCTCACTTCCCCTGCCCCCTTGCACTCTTCAAATTACTGCTGAAGCAGCTGGGGCCAGGGCTGCTGCAGCCTTGAAAGCCTGCCAGAGCAGCTGCTGCTGGGGTGGGAGCAGTGATAGGAGTAAGATTCTAATTTGATCATCGACCTCCCTTCGCACTCAAGAAGTGTGAG
The DNA here is from genome assembly GCF_007565055.1 of Rhinopithecus roxellana. Taxonomy (NCBI): domain Eukaryota; kingdom Metazoa; phylum Chordata; class Mammalia; order Primates; family Cercopithecidae; genus Rhinopithecus; species Rhinopithecus roxellana. The sequence goes on along the minus strand of NC_044559.1, from coordinate 91,786,517 downwards.
TGCTGTTTTCCCTGCATAAACAGAGCGAAAGTATTTTTGATACTGCGTAGAGGATGGAGGATAATCTATCTATATCCACAGTTAAAGAGCATTTAAAAACATAGGTATGTTTACAAACATCATGTATGAGTAGAGTAGTGAACTAGTTTTGGAATCCCATAGTCCACTCTCAAATTCTACCACTGTTTTGCTGGGCAACCCTCCTTTTCATTTTAACTTTTTTTTAAAAGAAGATAAGTACTTCGCTGTCACCAGCAGAGGAAGGAGTTAAATAAAACTCTGCTCTCTAAGCGTTTCTTTAAAAAAAAAAAGTGGCTTCTTGCCACGACTGGCAAAGAAATGCTTTGTTGGGCAGTATAGAAAGTGAGTCATAGGGACTGGAATGCCAGAAGTCCCTAAACAAGTAAATAGAGCAGGAGTAAGCCAAACAAACATATGCAAATCATCTGTTATCATGGCTCATAGCCACATGATACCATCCATCACTGGTGGCTCTGACTCAGAAATTTGCTAATGACACTGGCAGTGACTATGACCTCAATCCTGCCCTCACTGACGGAAACTAATGCAAGCACATCATTGCTGATAAGTCTTTCTGGAATCTGAGCCACTGCCTATCCTAGTGCCCAATGCCTGAACAATCCTTATCCCATTTATGGAGGCAAAAGCACATATCCTGATGAGGCTGGGAAAACCTCATCAGGGTTTGGGTCTGTGTACTAAGGACCATTTTCCCACCATGAAGCTATTTCTTTTAGAGATTTTATCTCACAAACAAAATACGTTAATGATTAATTCATTTTCCTATTTTTATTTATCAAAAGTATATGTATCTGCCAATCAGAGCATCTAATTAGTAATAGAAGGAGCTAATCAGAGTCGCCATACAAAGGCAGCTCAATCTGTGGCTCTAATCAGCTCATGAAAATTAGATATAAAGAACAAATGTGGCTGGGTACCGTGGCTCACGCCTGTAATCCCAACACTTTGGGAGGCTGAGTGGGCAGATCACCTAAGGTCGGAGTTCCAGACCAGCCAGGGCAACATGGTGAAACCCTGTCTCCACTAAAAATACAAAAATTAGCCAGGTGTGGTGGCACACACCTATAGTCCCAGCTATTCGGGAGGCTGAGACATGAGAATCGCTTGAACCCAGGAGGTGTAGGTTGCACTGAGTCAAGATCATGCCACTGCATTCCAGCCTGGGTGACAGAGGGAGACTCTGTCTAAAAAAAATAAAATAAAATAAATGTTAGTTGGGTGCGGTGGCTCATGCTTATAATCCCAGCACTTTGGGAGGCTGAGGTGAGCAGATCTGAGGTCAGAAGTTTGAGACCAGCCTGACCAACATGGTGAAACCTAATGTCTACTAAAAATACAAAAGATTAGCTGGGCATGGTGGTGGAGGCCTGTAATTCCAGCTACTTGGGAGGCTGAGGCAGGAGAATCGCTTAAACCCGGGAGGCGGAGGTTGCAGTGAGCCGAGATCACACCATTGCACTTCACCCTGGGCAACAAGAGTGAAGCTCCATCTCAAAAAACAAACAAACAAACAAACAAATAAAAATAAATGTTAAAGTCCTATTGGACTTTTCAAAATAATAACAACTTTTTACCTATTGTTGCCTCTATGGACTCCTATCTAGATATTAGAGACAGTCTTCAAGGTGAACGGGAGAGATGGAAAGGTAAACAGCTTTACTGTCATGATAAACATGTCAGAGGTATGCTCCGGGTGATACATGTAAATCAAAAATGAAATTCTTAGCGCACACCCGCTCCGCACCCTCCCCTGCCTGCCCCCTACCATCTGAATGGACCCCTCCTCTCAGCAAGGGCATTCTGAAGCTAACCTGAAAACTAGTTCAGGTCATGATGGGAAGGGGACATGCCTCATTATACCTCCTGGAATTACTGATAGAACAGACTCTGTAAGTCTGATAAGATCTGATAAAAAAAAAATTTACAATCTATTCTCTGAAGCCTGCTCCTGGAGCAGACATTCCTTTCTATTGTTAATAACTCTTTCAACCAATTGCCAATCAAAAAAATATTTGAATCTGCCTCTGACTTGGAAGGCCCCACTTCCAGTTGTCCTGCCTTTCCAGACCAAATCAATGTACATCTTACATGTACGGATTGATGTCTCATGTCTCCCTAAAGATACAAAACCAAGCTGTACCCTGACCACCTTTAGCATATGTTCTCAGAATCTCCTGAGAGCTCTGTCACAGGCCATGGTCACTCATATTTGGCTGAGAATAAATCTCTTCTAACTATTTTACAGAGTTGGACCCTTTTCATAGACATAGATGCAGGGAAGACATCAGTACCTAGGAAGATTTGAAATTGAGTGGCTATATCACCTGACATCCCTTTGATGTCACCTGTCTGTCTGGGCAGACGGAGTTGAGGAAGGGAAGAGAGGGGGAGACTAGCTGAGCCTGAGTATAAACTATCTTGTGGTTTAGCTGCCTTTGAAGAGTCAGCACTGTCTCTAAGGTATGACAAACTGGCATGATAAATTAAAGTGTCTGTGGCACTTAATCCCTGTTTTAAGGTTAGATGACTTAGAAATGACGATAAGAGGCAATAAGAAGTAGCTCTCTTAGCTGTGTTACAAACACACATACACCCCCCCACATAAAGGTCCACCTATAACTCGTCATCAAAGTCTTGCATCCGCCAAATCACAACATATTGCTCTCCTACTTCAAGACTTTGAAAATAGTAAAGCTAAAATCTCAAACGCAGGTTATGAAATGAACTTGAAAAATTGAGAGGCAACTTGTTTCACATAAGAATGTTTGCCTAACTGATATGGATATTGGTAAACATGGTTTGTTCGCTCTAGACTCCACTCTGGGTTTTGGAAAACCATCTTGAATGATCTGATACAGCAGAACTCCCATGAAACAGATGCTTCTGTAGAAGTTGTGGATTTAGCTCTTCCTTTAAGGATCAGTACTCACTAGAAAAATAGCTCATTTTTCCCATTTTGCTCATACCAGGATTTCTCAGTTTCAACACTGTTGACATTTTGAGCTAGACTATTTTTGTTGTGGGGAGCTGTCATCCTGTGTGTTGTAGGATGTTTAGCACCATTCCTGGATGCCAGGAACGCAGCCCCCGAATTGTGACAACAAAAGTGTCTCCAGACATTGCCAATGACTCTGGAGGACAAAATTAACCATGATTGAGAACCACTGCTCTAAACCAAAGTATACTTCAAAGAGGATAAAATCTATTTGGGCCAAAGTTTGGTGTTCATACAAACAATAAACTGTAAATCCAGGCATAGTTTTGGCCTGTTTGGTCTTCATAATACATAAAATCCAATGTGACTCAATTTTTTCACCTTCACACTGAGTGCATTGGGCAACATGTAAACACAGTCTGACAGTCTGAGAATTGGGAGAACTTGTTCGTAGTCCTGATTTTGCCACTAACTGGATCTATCACATTGGCTACATGGCTTCACTTCTCTGGCCCTCCTTGGTTTTTCATTTGTAAATGAATGTGCTTGACTAAATTTTCTAGTGCTAAGTACAAAGAATATGAGACTCAGATTTTGATGCCACCTCAATAGTTGATACTATGGAATAGAAAAAGAAAGCTCTTTGTCCTAGAGGGAGGGAGGCTTTATGTTAAACCCCCTAAGAGCATTTAACTCCATCTCCTTGAGCACCTAAGCCAAGTATCTGTAATTGAATTTTTCTAAAAATTCAGAGAAATCTTTGGAGTAATATGTGACTAGAAATTTATCACTTGACCTCTAGGGGCGGCTCCTATGTTGAACAGTTGTGTAATGGCCACAGAGATCAGTGTGGTAAGAGGGAAAGACATTTCTCTCATTACTAAAACTGTTATTAGAAACCTGGGACTTGAAGCGATACTGTAGTAATTACCAAAACAACCCCAAACCCTATACTGTACATATATAAGACCAAATCCTGAGATAAAAATGAATAAATCTTGTATCCTATAACTTTGGGTGCTGTGGTATCTTTAAAGCCACGACAGAAATAAGTAATATTTTTATTACCTTTGTAAACACAGGAGCTGCAATGATAGGTTTTCCATCCAATCCTTGCAAGTAATTGGTGGGGCTCTGACACTGGTAGAAGGGAACCAACAGTAGATTCATTGTTACTAAGATTATTAGATGGACAATGAGACATAACAAACCTATATAATTTGGTATATGAAATGCATCCCAAACCAAAAAACTGATGCATTCTAAGTTTGTGAATCACCGATGTCAAATTTTGGACTGAACTGACTCTATTTCTCTTTAGGTCATGGTGGCTATAAAATATGTGCTGCCTATCCCCATGGCACCCCTTCACATATAGATCTATGGATCTATGTCATTAACCCTAAACCTCCAAAGAGGCTCCATAGAACCCCTGGGGCTACAAAGATCACAGTTTGAAGACCAGTGGATTAGAACTAAAACTTGACTCCTCTGCACTACTAACTGGGTTGGATAATTTTTAAAAAGAGGTTGTAGATAGATATATTTAAATATATTGATCATCAATAAATAAATATATCAGGCTTGGGTATGGTGGCTCACAGCTGTAATTCTAGCACTTTGAAAGGCTGAGGTGAGAGGACGGCTTGAGGCCAGGAGTTCAAGATCAGCCTGGTCAACACAATGAGACCTCATCTCTACAAATAATTTTTTCAAAAATAGAAAAGAATATATATATATATAAAAGAAATACATCAATAACATGTTATAAGTATAGAGAGTATGACTTCATATGTTTTAAAGTCTATGCATACATATATGTATTCTTCTATATGCATAGACAATGCCTGGAACTACCCACCAGAAACTACTAACATGAGGTACCTCTGAGGAGTGAAGGCACTGGAATAGAACCTTGACTAAGCTTTTTACTTAATACATTTTTTGCAGGGGTGGGAGGACAGGGTCTTACTCTGTTGTCCAGGCTGGAGTGCAGCTATGCTATCACAGGTCACTGTCGCCTTGACGTCTCAGGCTCAAGTGATCCTCCCATGTCAGCCTCCCAAGTAGCTGGGACCACAGGTGCATGCCACTAGGCCTGGCTAATTTTTTTTTTCTTTTTTTAGAGATAGGGTCTCGCTATGTTGCCCAGACTGGTCTCAAACTCCTGGACTCAAGCAATCCTCCCACCTTGGTCTCCCAGAGTGCTGAGATCACAGGTGTGAGCCACCACAGCTGGCATATTTCTGTATTTTTAAATTGTTTTTACAATAAGCATGTATCACTATTATTAACTTGAAGGATGAGAGCCTTTGCTGTTTTCTAAAAAATAACTACATGCTTGCTTCATCTTAGAAAGTGGAAGTCTCTGCAGCTCCATGAAACGAATCAGGTTTTATGATATAGGGTGTTTGTTCTAGGCCAGTCTGAGAGCTGGCAGCTCACTGCATATGTAATCAGCACTCTTTAGAAAGCTGAAAAGCCAGGGACTAATTTGTAAAGCGTTTCTTTTCCTCAGAAATTTGCCTATGAAGCCCGAGAATATGTTCCCAAAGCAACAGGAATCACTGCTCTCAAACATCAGAAATACAAGGTGATTATCCTGATGATGGAGTTGCACCTGAGAAGAACACGGATCATGCCATGCAGGATGGTCATGGTCACCATGCCTGTCTGTCACAGTGGACGGCACTTGTGTTTCACTTAGATTCTTGTACCTGCTGGATGGTTGCCACACCAGGTTGGGCCACCAAATGCTGAGCTTGGGGTACTGCTGGAGGAATGGCTGCAGAGGTAGTGGGAGGAGATGACACCTCATTTGGCTTCTGGATTCTGAGAAATTATTAAAATATAGATTATAAAACAGACCCATCACTCTTTGTGAAAATTATTTTAGGAAAACTAGTAATGGCATCACTGCTTACAGGTGAGTGTAATAAAAATCTTTGTTTGATGATATTTTACAAACATTGACCAAGGACATTTTTGCTACACACTTTGTTAGGCAATGCAAACACGAAAATAAATAAGACACTATTCCTGTCCTTGGGCCATTGTTCTCAGTGTAGCCAGGGAGTCAAACATATTAACAGTTAACTGAGATCCAAGACAAAGGCGGTGACGGAACCATGTGCAGAAGGTAATTTTTTGAGATTTGTTTTGTTGTTACCCTCGGTATTTTCCCTCCCCCTCCCATTTCAAGTAAGAGGCCAGGCTTTGTAAATCTATACCTCTTATCCAAGACAGGGTCTCATATATGTAAAACTTAACCTCTGAGAATTTGGCATGGCAAAAAGCAGAAATGGCATAAAGTCAACAAACTCTTCAAGTTTGTACAAATTAAAGAGAGTATTTGAAGGGCAAGAGAGCCAGCAAGTATTCTTGAGAAGGCTGCAGAGGGAAGATTATTTTAGTTTGGCTATGGAAGAGACAGAGGTCTGTGGATCTTGCCAGAGAACCTGACCCCAGGGAGAACCTGCGTCCAGACGGGAAGGCCATCTCTCTCAGTAAAGGGATCCCAGTCTTGTTAAATATATCAGTAATTACACATGTCAGAAAGCAACAAGCTCTGGGCTTGAAGGGAACTTGGAATTTGGGACATGGGCCTCTCACCTGTAACCCATGGATAGATGACTGATGACAGAGGGCTTTCCTTTGGTCTAGGGGTTATATCTTTTTGCTTCAACTTCCTCATCTCTAAAATGGGGAAATAATAATTCCTGTGGGGGCACAGTGGCTCACACCTATAATACTAGCACTCTGGGAGGTTGAAGTGGGTGGATCACTTGAGGCCAAGAGTTCGAGACCAGCCTGGCCAATATGGCGAAACACCGTCTCTACTAAAAATACAAAAAAATTAGCCAGGCATGGTGGTGTGCGCCTGTAATTCCAGCTTCTTGGAAGGCTGAGGTGGGAGAATCATTTGAACCTGGGTGGCAGAGGTTGCAGTGAGCTGAGCTCGCACTACAGCACTCTAGCCTGGGCAACAGAGCAACACTCTATCTCAAAACAAACAAATAAGTAATACAAAATTCTTATCTCATAGGGTTTTGTGAGGATTAAATGAGATAATTCATGTAATGTGTTTAGAATGGTGCTTGCTCCAAAACTGCTCTCTCTCTCTATGGCTCATTGTAAAACTGTGAGGGGGAAAGTGACACTCAATACCAGACTGAATGTTTTCCCCAACCAGGCAGCATCTGGTCTCAAAACAGAATGATGTGCTGATGCAAAGCCAATCAGTATGTCCAAAGCATCTGTTTTCTTCTACAATAATAGAATACCTGATTCCTTTACGTGGTTGCTCCAAATAAAGACTACATATCCCACATTCACTGCAGCTAGGTGTTGCCACATGAGTACTTTCTGGTTATGGGATATGAGGGATAATGGTATATGTATTTTAAGAGAGATGACCTTAAAAGGCTGACGAGCCTTTATTTCTTTCTATTTTAGCCTAAGAAGATGAGGGCAACATCTTAGCATGAGATAAAGCAGAAAACAGGAAGCAGACAGGAACCTAGTGGAATGTGGAGTCATTTTACCCACCAAATTCCGATTTCTATGTAAATATGAAATAAATATCTGTTTCATTTAAGTCACAGTTAATTTGAGTCTCTATGATATACACCTGAGGCTAAATCCCAACAACTACAAGTAGATTTAGAGCAAATAAACAAATGGGATATTTCTTGCTTATTTAAGTTTATAGATCAAAATTCATACCCCTTAGGTTTGTAACACATTATGGAAGTCACAAGGAAGGAGTGATGCATGTGCAATAGGGGAGTTTATTACAGAGTTCAAAGAGAAAGAACATTTAGACTGGGTTTTGTAGGATAAATAAGAGTTTGCTAGACAGAGAAGATAGGGCAATCCTAGCAAAGTGAATAGCTTGAACGAAGGAGTGAAGAGGAACTATACATGACTTGGGTGAGATGTCAACAATGTAGACAGCCTGAGGTAGGGAAGGGAGGAGGGGACAGCAAAACTTGGTTGATGCTCTTCTGAATAAGGCTTTGTATGTACGCCATGTGAAGATTTTTTTTTAAATGTTGCTACTTGTTTCGTGTTTGATTTTTGTTTTCTCATAGATAATAATCTTTTTCTGAGTCAGGAAAACAATAGGATCAGAATCTTGATCTCTTTTAGAGAATAACTGGTTGTAGTTTGGACACTGTAAAACAGAGAAAAAGGCAGAAGCAGACAGAAAGCCCTTTAAGGAGGTGGTTGGCATAAAAGGCAGGAGAGAAGGAGGAGTTGACTCAAGGCCACGAGAATGATAAAGGAAGGGGGTCAAAGAGGGATCATTTACTCTGGTTATGAATGTTCATATCTGCACAAAAGCTAGAAGCAACTTATCATTTCAAGGTAGGCATGCACAAAGGATTTCTGCCCTTAAGGAGCTCATCCTCTGTAGGGAGTAAATTGGAAAGATTCAAATTAATCTGCTAGGCAAGACTTAAGCAAAAGTAGGGTCTTCTTCAAATCCACTCAATTTGTTTATTTATTCATTTAATTTTGTGGTCAAACCCTGGAGCCGCCCTCCTTAAGTTCTAGTAACCAATTAATAGCTCTTTTTGAGCTATTAATCGATCTGAGGATGCTAAAGCTATAAGACAGAAAATCAGAATTACCGATTCATCTCTTCCTTGTTAGGGTCCCCTTCTGAGTCAGAAGAAGAAACCCCTGGAAAAACAAAAACAAGACACAAGATTGTTAAGATGATAATTTCTTAAATTGGTTCCTAAACACAACATAAGATTTTTAAGATGATAATTTTTTTACCTGATTCCTAGATATCTGAATAACTACAGAATCTTAGAAATGAACTCAGTGATTCCCTACACTAACACCCAACTTAACAAACGAGGAAATAGGCCCCAAGAAGTTGAAAGAATTGCTCAAGGTCACATGTCTAGTTAGTGCTAGTGTTCAAATTAACTGACTCAACTTCTTTTTTTTTTCTCTTTTTCTTTTTTGAGACAGAGTGTCGCTCTTTTGCCCAGGCTGGAGTGCAGTGGCGCCATCTCGGCTCACTGCAAGCTCCGCCTCCCGGGGTCACGCCATTCTCCTGCCTCAGCCTCCGGAGTAGCTGTGACCATAGGTGCCCGCCACCACGCCCGGCTAATTTTTTTTTTGTATTTTTAGTAGAGACGGGGTTTCACCATGTTAGCCAGGATGGTCTCGATCTCCTGACCTCGTGATCCGCCCGCTTCGGCCTCCCAAAGTGCTGGGATTACAGACGTGAGCCACCACGCTTGGCCACTGACCCAACTTATAAGTATTCTTGTATGTAAAGCACCTGCTGATGCCTTTGGCCTAACAGAGCAGTATTTGCAGACATTCTCTGGTGTTCATAAGTCCTCTTGCTCTTGGCCTACACAGATTGAATATAAGAAGGGATTACACTGGATTCCAAACACCGTAGGTGTAGGTGGATCCTCTTCTGTTCAGTCTAATATTAACAAGTCATACTTCATCGTGAGAGAGGGGGTGTTTAAAGTCTTTTTGCCACAAAGAAAAAACAAAAATAAAAACCCAGCAATTGAATCTCAGCACTGTTAGCAGAGCTTTGATCCTGGATTTACTTCTCAAGATAGTGCATTCCACGAAGATATAACACAGCTAAATCTGGATGTATTTATTGGACTCCAAAAATGTGAGGATAAAAACACATACACATACAACACATTTCTATTCATGTATTTATTCAAAAAATGTTTACCAAATACTCACTATGTACTTGGTACTATGTAAGTACATTGTACAAGTACATATTGGAGATGTAACATAAGTCCTGGCCTTACAATCTAGTTGATAAATGGGCATCTATACCATAATAATATGTTTAAATGCTAAAACCAAGGCATACATAAGGTATTATTGGTAAAAAAAAAAAAAAAAAAAAAAAAAAAAAAAAAAAAAAAAAAAGTGCTAAAGAATGATCTGCAGACAAAATTCAGAGGATAAGATAAAATAGGAGCACAAATTTAGGTAGATACAAAGGAGCATAAATTGATTTTTTTCGCCTCATATTAATCATATAAACTTGATGCCAATGTGAACGCCTTTCCAGTGTTCCCAAATGGTATCCATGCATCTACCCTTAACTCCCTGCAGTATATTCTCAAACAGCAGCCAGAGTGACTGTTACGTCAGATTGTCCAGGTGCAGTGACTCACACCTATAATCCCAGCACTTTGGGAGGCTGAGGCGGGCAGATCACTTGAGGTGAGGAGTTTGAGACCAGCCTGGCCAGTATGGTGAAACCCCATCTCTACTAAAAATACAAAAATTAGCCAGGTGTGGTGGCGCACACTTGTAATCCCAGCTACTTGGGAGGCTGAGGCACAAGAATCATTTGAACCCAGGAGGCGGAGGTTGCAATGGGCCGAGATCGTGTCACTGCACTCCAGCATGGGCAATAGAGTGAGACTCCGTCTAAACAACAAAACAAAACAAAACAAAAAAAACTAAGATCATGTTATGTCTTTGCTCAGAATGCTCCAGAACTTCTCATCTACTACCTCAGGGTCAAAACCAAAGTTCCTGCAATGACCTACAAGGACTTTTGTGGTCTGCTTACCTCCCTCCTTCCACATCCACCCCATCTTACCTTTCGACCTCATCTTCTGTTACTTTCTTGCTCACTCCGCCCTGGCCACATTGGCTCATCACTGTACCTTAAGACAAGCACCCTCCTACCCTCAGGGCCACTGCGCTTGCTGATTTTTCTGCCTAGAGTAAATTTCTCTCAAACGACCTTGTAGCTTATTCCCCACCCCTCCACCTCCCACATTCACACATGCGCTATTCCCATTTCTTTTTCTTGCTTTTTATTTCTTTCACAGTGTTTAGATAAACCTATCATATCATATATTTTATTTGTTTAACTTGTTTATTTTCTGTCTTTCCCATCATATAATGCAAATCATCGGTAAATGAGTCTAAGCGTTTTTGTCTACTTGGTTCACTGCTGTATCCTCATTGCCTAAAATAGCGTGTGGTAGAGGAGGCCCTCAATAACTATTTATTTAGTATAACTAAATGTCTTACTATTAAGTGTCATACTCCAAGAGTATTTTGTTTTACCTTCTATATAAATCTCAGCAGAAGTTGAATCTGTCCCATAGATGTTAGAAGCAAAGCAGGAATAGCGTCCTGTGTCCTCTTCAAAGGCTTCCGCAATGGTCAGTGAGTGCAGATTTCCTGCCTGGACGATGTGAATGTCTGGGGAATTTTCAAGCTCCTTGCCTTCACAGTACCACCTGCAGGGAAAAGAATATGGTCATTGGACATGACTCAAATGCGAGACAGTAACATTGACAGCTCCAGATATTCTCTTAAATGAGCTTCATTTAAAGTCAGAACCAACAACAAAAAACCCCCATCATTATAACATTATTTTTTTATAACAACAGTGAGAAGAGTTGGCAGTATTCAAACCGCATTGACACCACACTCAGGAAATTAGAAAGTAGCTCCAGTTAAGAATGGTACAACTGAGAAAACTGGTGAGAAAGCAGGAACAGCCAAGTACAAAGATCGGGGTCTTTGATGCGGAACTTGGCTTCTCCTAAAATGACTTTCTGATTCCTATCATATGCATTAAGTGCTACATTAGCTTATGTAGAGAGAATCTAAAAGATAATACAGGTTTGTAAAGTTGAGGACACTCATTTCTTTCTATTAAGTTTCATCTGACCTAACTAAATGAAAATTAATTTGTTCTGTTACTTGAGCCATCGGAGTAAGGAGGAGGGGTATTCTCTCAGGAGTGGCCCAACTCTGGCAAATAACCCAAGTTAAATATGTTTCTATAGGTTACTATATTTTCTTTTAATTCTATATCCTTGAAGTTAGAAATTTATATTACAGCCTAGTTTTCTGGCCAAAGTTTACCAGAAATACTATATAAAATAATGTTTAAAATGTAGAGGTGCATAATAAGAGAAATGGACATTAAAATTAAATGGAAATTCCATTATTCACGTAGAAGATTGGCAAAAGTCTAAATGTTTGACCACTCTTATGCATTGCTAGTGTGAATGGCATAAACCCTATGAAAGAAGTCTGCCAATACTGCCAGAATTACAGATGCAAATATCCTTGGACCCAACAATCCCACTTGTGGGAATCTATTGTACAGATCCACTTGTATACATATAAAATGACGAATGTATAGGCTACTCATTCAAACAGCAAAACATTGTAAACTATTCAGGCATTCATCCTTAGGGGACTGATGCAGACACACAACGGAACACTATGCTGCTCTAAAAAGAAGATGAGAATGATCACTAGGTACTAACATGGAAAGAATCCCAAGATATATAATTGAATTTTAACAGTAAGGTGCAAAATTGTGCATATAGGGTGCTAGCCTTGTGTGAGAAATAGGGTTTATGGGTTGCATTATGTCGTCCTGCCATAGATATGTGGAAGTTCTACCCCACCCCCATACTTGTGACTATGACCTTACGGGGGGCAAGAAATAAGATATGTTCATGTTGTTTGCATTTGCAGAAAGAAAATTGGAAAGAATAAAATGCAAATCACAAGCAGCTATTAAGGGCAAAGGGAAACAAGATGGATAAGGACAGATAGGAGTGAGATGACTCAATGTACCTTTTTTTTTTTTTTTTTTTGAGATGGAGTCTCACTCTGTCACCCAGGCTGGAGTGCAATGGCGTGACCTCGGCTCACTGCAACCTCTGCCTCTTGGGTTCAAGCAATTCTCCTGCCTCAGCCTCCTGAGTAGCTGGGATTACAGGTGCCCCCAACCATGCCCAGCTAATTTTTGTATTTTTAATAGAGATGGGGTTTTGTCATTTAGGCCAGGCTGGTCTCGAACTCCTGACCTCGTGATCTGCCCACTTTGGCCTCCCAAAGTGCTGGGATTACAGGTGTGAGCCACCATGCCTGGCCTGGCTCAGTGTACCCTTTTACATTTTTTCATTTGTTGAAATAATAACTGTTAACCAACTTAATAAAAAGTAATTAACTGGGAGGTATAATAACTACTAAGTATCAAAAATTAAGTAGCCCTGGCAGTTGCTAATCTTTCCTGTAATTTAGATCTAACCACTCAGTGCTGAAATCCATCTTCTCCCTCCTACCATTTATACAGCAAGATTCTTTTTTTTTTTTTTTTTTTGAGACTGAGTCTTGCAGTCTCGCTCTGTCACCAGGTTAGAGTGTAGTGGTCCGATCTCTGCTCACTGCAACCTCTGCCTCCTGGGTTCAAGCGATTCTCTTGCCTCAGCCTCCCGAGTAGCAGGGACTACAGGTGCACACCACCATGCCCAGCTAATTTTTGTATTTTTAGTAGAGACAGGGTTTCACCACGTTGACCAGAATGGTCTCAATCTCTTGACCTTGTGATCTACCCGCCTCAGCCTCCCAAAGTGCTGGGATTACAGGCATAAGCCACCACGCCTGGCCTTTTTTTTTTTTTTTTTGTGGAAAAGTCTCACTCTGTTGCTCTGAAGTACAGTGGCATGATCATGGCTCACTCCAGCCTCAACCTCCCCGGACTCAGGTGATCCTCCCACCTCACCCTTCCAAGTAGCTGGGACCACAGGCACGTGCCACCACACCTGGCTAATTGTATTTTTAGTAGATATGGGTTTTGCTATGTTGCCCAGGCTGGTCTTGAACTCCTGGGCTCAAGCAATTCATCTGCCTTGGCCTTCCAAGGTGCTGGGATTACAGGAATGAGTCACCACATACATCCTATAAGGCAAGATTCTAAAGCACACTGAAGAAAACTCACCTGTTCAACTACTTCCCAACAGTCAAGCTATTCTTTATTATTCCATGAATATGCCATGGTCACGCCCCAACGTTCAAGTCTCTGCCCATGTTTTTTTTCTCTGAGATTCTCTTTTTCTGCCTTTCAGCTACTACAAATATAAGTCATCCATCAAAATTCTGCTCAGATATCACCTCCTCCACAAAGCTATATTTTGCTATCAATTCTGAATAATTGTTATGTTTTCTAACTTCACCTAAAAAAAAAAAAAAACTATGTCATGCAAATACTTGATTACACACTCTTTTATTATTTTCTATTTTGAAAATGTGTCCAGTTTCCTAGGTTGTAAATTCTTTGAAGGTAAAGACGGTGTCTTAGATGCTCTTGTAAGCATCCACAGTGCCTACCATAGTTTTCTATATGCGCTCTCCTTTGGCCATCTTATCTCATCCTATAGTTTCAATTATTACCTCTATTTGGGACAACATCCAAATTTGCCTTTCCAGCTCTGATTTCTGGACCCCATCTCCCATTACTCTTCCCTTTACTACGTTCCAACCACATTGGTCTTTTGATTCTGTGAACACATAAGCTTTTCCCCACTTTGGAATTTTGGTACTTCCTGAAACCCTCCTCCCCCAGATCTTTACAAAGATAGGTCCTTCTCATGAGTCAGATCTCAGCTGAAATGTTGCCTTCTCAGAGAGGCCTTCCCTGACCCTCTTCCCAATATAGCCCCCTTATCCTCAGTCACTCTAGCACATTACCCTCTTTTGTTATCTTCGTAACATTTATACTATCTGAAATTGTCTTGTTTATTTTGTTGTGGTTTGCTCCCTTCACTAGACTGCAAAGTGCATGAGAGGACCGTATTGGTCTTATTCACCACTACAATGCCAGCACCTACAATAGCGCCCTGGAACATGGTAGGAACTCAGAAAATAAGTGTTTGATGGGTTTGTCGAAAGACTGAATGATGGAAAAAAATTCATAGTTAATATTTTCTAAGTATTTGTTATTCGCTTTATCAAGTTCTATGGCAACCTTTGATTTCTGTTGTGGCAGCGGTAGTACATAGAGCTGCTGAAATGGGTTCATAAATCTCCCAAAGCATAAAACTACCAAGACCACAAGGAGCTTGTACAAACAAATCCTCAGAGCGTGTGCAGCTCCAAATTCAAATACTGGATGTCCGATTAAACATGACATATGGATCACATATATTTATCTTTACTATCCTCCTGAAATGCCCCTAAAATGAGAATAAAATAATTTTTTAAAGGTACAAAACCATAAGGACAAAAAGAATGGAAGGGGAGACAATAGCAGACCTAAGACTTCAAAACTCTTGGAAGGTGGAAAGAAGGTTGAGGAGCCAGGAGATCTGAGAAATGTGGAAACCAAGTGCCCACTTGGGGATATTAGTGAAAGAAGAAGCCAATTTGTGCAGCAGAGCCCCAGAAAGTTTTGGGATTTGGAGACACAAGGTTGCTGACAATAGGGGAAGAGATACAGAGCTTACAACAGGGAGATTGGTTACAAGTTTGGAAAATGAGCTTTTAGATCTCCCCACTAGGTCACCTCTCCTCTTCTGAGCCATTAGTGAATGTCCCAGAATGAAACTGAGTTGCAGGCTGAACCAGCAGCTGCTCCATGTTGGAGCAGGAGGAAGAAGGGCTTCTAAAGGGATTTCTCTAGGGAAAAACATGGTCCTTATGGATCACCTAAGACTTCATGGAAGAGAATATTTAGGAGAAGTTACACAAATCTGTTGGTGAATTAAGACAAATTTGCAATAAAAACACATAATTAAGCATTTTTAAAAAATAGTGTCATCAACTTTAAGGTCAAAATAAAGAGTTGTATCAGCAAAGAAACATTCACTTTACCCTATCAAGCTTGGTAGTGAACAATACTTAGGTAGTAACAGGATGGTAAGCAGTTTTCTAAACCACAGTGTGATGATTATAATGAAGTGATAAAGGAGCAAGGGGAATGTTAGTGTAAGGGGTGCTAACCCTTCATCTTGCAGAATAGGAAGTCAGCAGAAATAGCTAACATCAGCAAACCAAGCAAGCAATAGCGGTAGAAGCATATCACAGTAGTTCCGAAGGTGTAGCTCACTTTCTGTGAAGACAGAACTAGTTTTATATAATACAAAGATATTATTTGCTTTTTCCTTGTGTTAACATGTACACTGATGATGCAAAGCCACTGTGGGTCTAACTGCTGGTGCTTTAGCAACACAAATTAAAGTACTGTTGCAAAACTGATTAGTGGTTATTGCATTTACCACCACACTTGCAGTTTAAAAAAAGAAAAAAGAAAGAAGAAAGAAAAAGGGGCCAGGTGCGGTGGGTGGCTCACGCCTGTAATCCTAGCATTTTGGGAAGCTGAGGCGGATGGATCACCTGAGGTCAGGAGTTCGAGACCAGCCTCACCAACACAGAAAAAACCCAGCTCTACTAAAAATATAAAAATTAGCTAGGCGTGGTGGTGCACACCTGTAATCCCAGCTACTCAGGAGACTGAGGAAGGAGAATCGCTTGAACCCAGGAGGCACGGAGGTTGCAATGAGCCAAAATTGCAGCACTGCACTCCAGCCTGCACTACGTAAGTGAGACTCCATCGCCAAAAAAAAAAAAAAAAAAAAAAAAAAAAAAAAAAAGAAAAAGAAAAAGAAAAAGAAAAATTCCGTTTCACCAAAAAGTGTCCTTGATGAAGCAGTAAAAATCATTACTTTTATTAATCTCCACCTTGAGACCATGTGTTCTTAATATTTGGGTGGTAAAATGAGAAGTATTAATAGCGTAAGTATTAATAGCATAAAAATCTGTTGCATATGGAAGAACACTTGTGTGATGTTTACATTAAGGGTTGAACTAACTGCTTAATGCATGAAACAATATTTTAACTTGAAAGAACGAATGATAGACAAATTGTGGTTATTCAAACTTGGGTGTTCAGCAGACATTTTCTCAAAAATGAAGGAAGTAAACCTGACATTTCAAGTAAAAAAAAACCTGACTGTATTTGTTAGAATGAAAAAATCGGAGGTTTCAAGGGAAAATTAGAAGTTTGGAAAACTTGTATCCTCCACAGTAAGTTCATGGTTTTCCAATACTTAAATAATTTTTTATGAAATCAGTGATGATATTAACAAATGTGATTTAAAAATATTATATAATAAAATGTATCACCTTTTGGAATATCTGCATTACTCATTTTCCTGATGACTAATGCATGGTATTATCCATTCAAAGTTCAAGACAGACCAGTAGGTTTCAGTACAGCACAGTACAAAAGTTTATTGGTGTGGTTTCAGATTTCACATTGCAACGAATCTTTCAAAAATGACTGCTAGTTAATTTTAATATGGTATCAAATAAGAACAGCCACAATTTCCTGAAAAGACTATTAAAATACTCCTTCTGTTTCTGACTACGTAACTGTGTAAGGTTGGATTTTTAAAAATTTACTTCAACCCAAACAACATAATACAACAAACTGGATGCAGAAGCCAATGTGAGGATCCAGCTGTCTTCCATTAAACCAGATATTAAAGAGATAGGCAAACATTGAAAAACAATGCTACTCTTCTCACTAAATGTTTTTTTGTTCGTTTTGGAAAATGCAGCTATTTTTTATAACATTTTTTGTTAACATGTTTATTATTACTATTTAAAAATGAATAAACAAATATTTAAAATATTTTTTCAGTTTTAAATTCTAATATGATAAATAAATAAAATATTACAATTCACATAAAACCTCCTTTGGGCCTCATTGATTTTTTAAGACTGTAAAGGGATCCTGAGAACAAAAAGTTTGAACCACTGTCATGTTATTTAGAAGCTAGCAGTAAATAAACAGAAAATTGCAAAAAAGGGTTGAAAATGGTCTGTTCTTTAATAACATTTGGCTTTTAAAGCAATGTAACTCTATTAATTTGATAAAACAAATATCAATAGCTATTTCAAAACTAATACTTTCCATTATACAAACATTATAGGATTATTTAAATTCTTTAGAGAACATTTCTTGTCCTTACCAAAATCAGAGTGGAAACATCTATGAGCAATTGGATAGCCAGAAGGAGATAAATGGAATGATTCAAATGCCCAAACTCTCTGTCAGAAGTGTTTTTGTCCTTACTCAGATGGCCAGGATGGCCTCAGCAGGCCTAAAAAAACAATCGGTAACCGTCACTCCAACTTTAACAGCATGACCCACTCAGAAATTAGGCAGGGATCAGGCTGGCTTCTGAAAAGGTATTAATTTTACCCAGCTATGCTGAAGACTTTTGAGGGTCAGGGGGAACCATACTCTCAAACCTCCATCCATGTTAGGGAATGTTTTCATAGAAATGGCCTGACTGGCGGCATGTTTTTAGAACGCCAAATCCTCATGACACTTACAGAATGGCAGTAGATGCCAGGCATGATTCATGGCTCAATAGAAATGAGTCAATGATTGGGATAAATAGGGCAGGTCCAGATGGTTAAAGAAAAGGACCCACCTTTCATGCACAAGGATGGCTTGCCAGATCTGCTCATTTGGCTAGCTAGCAAGCCTGGGAAGAAAGAAGGAAGACACTGAAAAGACACATTTTTCAGATTTAACTGGACTTTTGGCTGCGTGTCACCATTCTGCTGTGAGGTTACTATTTCTTCTAAAACATGGCTTGGATAAATATTATGACTCATTGTTTTAGCACATTAACAACTTCTAAACGTAATTTGAATGTGTTATTCTGACTCATCAGTAATAACGCTTGTTAAAAGAATGATTACTCAGAGTCTTTCTTTAACCATGCCCCAGCCCTTCCAAAGTCTCTATCCCAACTTCTGTTATTCCCTCTCCTAACACCCTGTTCTTTTCCTTTCTGGAAACTTTATATATTTTATAATTATATAGTTATTTGTAGTTTTATTTGTTTTAATGTTTCTCTTCCTTACTGGACAATAAACACAAGGGCAGAAATTATCCCGTTTGTTTTGTTTACCTCTGTCTATCTCACACCTAGCACAGTGTATGGTATGTTTCAGCTGCTCAAAACATATTTGTTGTATGAATGTTAACTGAATGAACTCAGTTAGGGTCATTATTGCCTTAAGTTTTTTACATTTTCATTTTTTCAAGAAGGCTTGGGCCCTAGAAGAGGACTTTCCTTTAATTGTCTTTGCCCAACTTCTTTTAACAATGCTTGATCTCTTAAGTGAAGAATGTGGGGCCTAAAACACAGCCAAAAAGTAGTGCATTTACTTACTCACATTTCCAGCTCTTTCCAAGCATCAAAGCAACTCTTCTTCATATACAGAGTGCAACTGGAGTATATTGGACAATAAGATAATAATAGACGTCTAAAAAAGTTACGTTGAATTTTGTGACACAATTTGTATGTCCTGTTTGACTGCTACTGAGTTAGTAAACTTAAGTCTTCATGTCCATGTTCCACTCATGGGAGGGTATGGTGTAAGTGGAAGGATATGTCTATGTTTTAAGTGTTCTTAAAATTTATTGAGTTCTAGCCGGTCACGGTGGCTCACGCCTATAATCCCAGCACTTTGGGAGGCTGAGGCAGGTAGATCACTTGAGGTCAGGAGTTCGAGACCAGCCTGGCCAACATGGCGAAATCCCCATTTCTACTAAAAATATAAAAATTAGCCAGGCGTGGTAGTGCATGCCTGTAATCCCAGCTACTCAAGAGGCTGAGGTGCGAGAATCACTTGAACCTGGGAGACAAAGGTTGCAGTGAGCCAAGATGGCGCCACTGGACTCCAGCCTGGGTGAAGGAGTGAGACTCTGTCTCAAAAAATAAATTAAAAAAACAAAGTAAAATAAAACAATTTATTGAATTATTCCAGGCAGAAACTTCTTGGTAACTTAAGAAAAGCATAAATAGGTAGTGGCTAATACCAAGACATCAATACCACCCCTTACCACATATCCTATTTTAGATATAACAAAACAGAGGGTGAATAAATGTGAAGATGAAAACAGTTCCTAAAATAGTTTTTTTAAAATGTTAAATTACTTTGAGGAGGAGTGACTAGAAAATTTTTATTGTCTCCTTCTAGAAATCCTTCTTTTACTTTGTCTCATAGTACTAAATTGCTATGTAATTTACTTATTTATTAAATATAATATTTATCTGTTCTCCTTCACCTCATCTAGAATGTAATATGGCAGGAAACTTTGCTTTATTTACTGATGAATCCCAAGTATCTGGAATAGTCCCTGATAGTAGTGAGACTAGTAGGGAGTGCTGAATGAATTGTTATTGAATGAATGAACAAATGAACATCTTGAATTTTTTAGTTTTGTTGTTGTTGTTAATTCAATGTACTTGAATTTTTGCATGTTATATATTTTGAAGAATGGTTTCTTCCCTTCCTCTGTTTGCTATGTTAGCTCTTTCTTTTAGAGTAAATTATTCTATTTGTTCAATTTAGTGCCTCTCATAGTGTTGACTTCTTAGCTTTTTGAAAATCTTGCTTTTTTGTGGAGGTTGGCTCTGACTACAGGGAATATTTTTAGTGATTGCTGGGGAGGAGCACTGTAATTTCAGGTAGGCATGTACTGTGTACCAGTAGCTCCTCAGTCCTCTCTGCTATCTGGGACGCTGCCCTGCTTGTCCAGCACACATTTGCTGCTCTGGCTTCTGTGTAAATTGGCAGTGCTTGTGGCTCAAGCAGGGGAAGCAGGAGGTACTGACCTACACAGCTGCTTTTAATGTAGCTCCCAGATTAATCACCCTGACCCCTGGGTCCCCTGTCGCTTATTGTATCTTTTGCCCCTGAGCCTGGAGCATGTCCAGAGAGTTCCTTACTCTGCAACATTCTCTAGGATATAATTTGGGCTTTGGGTTCTCTTGTCAATCAGGTTCCATCTGCTTAGAGGCAGATTTACCATGAAACCAATGACACTTCAGGGTTCCTTACCTACATGGCTCCCTTCCAAAGCCCTATACCTAATTGCATATTTACAATTTGTATTATTTATCTTAAAGGGGACTTCCCAAACTGTGGACACTTCTGGGCCCACAAAACTTGACCCTCTTCCATCTATACGCTTTCTACCTTTGAGAAATTTGTTAAAATTTCAGGTCTATAGGCTGGGCACTGTGGCTCATGCCTGTAATCCCAGCACTTTGGGAGGCTGAGGCAAGTGGATCACGTGAGGTCGGGAGTTCGAGACCAGCCTGGCCAAGATGGCAGAACCCTGTCTCTACTAAAAATACAAAAATTAGCCGGTCATGATGGCAGGCACTTGTAATCCCAGCTACTACAGAGGCTGAGGCAGGAGAATCGCTTGAACCAAGAAGGTGGAGGCTACAGTGAGCTGAGATCATGCCACCGCACTCCAGCCTGGGCGACAGAGCAAGATTCCATCTCAAAAAAAAAAGAGAAAAATCAGATCTACACATGGCATTCTATATGGTTTTCCAGTTAGGTTTTGGGGTGTTGGAAGAGAAGATAGGCCCAAATGCTCAGTCTACCATTTTGGGAAGATGATGCCCTTTTCACTGCTAAACTACTTCTAATTTGCCTTCGGTGCCCATCACCCTCACAAACTGCCCTTACTGAGGTCATTATGGCCTCCCTGTTATTAAATCAAATGATACTTTTCCATATTTATCTTACTTGATCTCTAATTAGTATTCACTGTAGTCAACTATTTAATCCCTCTTGCAGCAACTCTTCTTTTTTATGACTGCCCTATATCCCCCCTACCATTTGGGATGTTCCTTGCCAATTTCCTCTAGGGGATTTTTGTCATCTACCCAAACTTTAAATCTTGGCATTCCTTTGCAGTATGGTCTGGACAGGAGTGATACTTGAAGTAATTAACTGCTGATTCAGAATGGATGCCACTGCCAATCAGAAAGATGTAAACCATAACCAGCCTCAAGGGCTATACCAGTTGTACTAATTAAATATCACACTTGGAGCTTGGGGCCAATTATCTTCTGACAAAAATATGAGAAAGAAAATTGAGGCAAATTTTGTACTTGAACAAAAATGCAAAATCCTTTTAAAAATTAGCAAATCGAATCTTGAAATATAATAAAAGATAGTGCATTATGACAAAATTGTGTTTATCCAAAGAATTCAAGGTTGGCTTGCCATTATAAAATCAATATTCTTTACCATACTAACAGAGTAAAGGGGAAAAACACATGATAATCTCAATAAATGCAGAAAAAGTGCTTGAAAAGACTCGACATCCATTCATGATTTTAAAAAATCTTAGTATTTTTAGACATCAGAACTTACAACAAAACCCTACAGAATATGTTATTATAGAACTAGAAAGCATTCTCTTCAAGATCAGAAATAAGACTAGAGCATGTATTGAACAGAACAAGACACTTCTGTTCAACATTGTACCAAAGGATTCAGTCAGCTCAAAACAGCAAAAGTAATGAAATATGAAATAGAGGATTATAAAGGAAGAACACACCCAAAAATCTATAGATAGATCTCCATAAATTTAGCGGTTGTTGAATGAGGAAAAGTCCTCCAAAGGAGAATTGTTTAATGAATTTAACAAGGTTATAGAAGTTGATTGTATTTCTATTATATAACAAACATAGAAAGTAATTTTTAACAAAGATACCATTAATAATAGCATTAAAAATAATAATAATAATAGCATTAAAAATGAGATGTCTATGAATAAAGCTAACCAAGGATTTATAAGACCCCGAGAAAAGATTACAAATCTTTTTTGAAAGAAATTAAACAATACTGCCTATGTAGGCTGGCATAGTGTCTCACACCTGTAGTCCCTGCTACTCAGGACAACCAGGCGGGAGGATCACCTGAACCTGGGAGTTCAAGGTTACAGCAAGCTATCACTGTGCCACTGCACTCCATCCTGGGTGACAGAAATTAAAGAATACCTTTGAAAACTGAGAAATATGCCATGTCCTTAATTATGGAAGCTCAGTGTTTTAAAGATGTCAACTTCCCCTAAATCGATCTACAGATTCAATGCAATTCCAAAAATCTTATTAGTGTTTTTTTTTTTCTTTTTTTTTGAGACACAGTCTCGATCTGTTGCCCAGGCTGAAGTGCACTGACACGATCTTGGCTCACTGCAACCCCCACCTCCTGAGTTCAAGCGATTCTCTTGCCTCAGCCTCCCAAGTAGCTGAGACTACAGGTGCCTGCCACCACACCTGGCTAATTATTGTATTTTAGTAGAGATGGGGTTTCACCATGTTGGCCAGGCTAGTCTCGAACTCCTGACCTCAAGTGATCCACCTGCCTCAGGCTCCCGAAGTGCTGGGACTACAAGCGTGAGCCACTGTGCCCGGACTAGATTTTAAAACTTGATAGAAGGATTCCAAAATTTATATTATAGGGCAAAAGAGCAAGAAGAGCCGAACGTTCTTAAAATGAGAAAGTTGGAAACCAAGAGCTGTGAAAAGTCTATTATAACGAGATAAATAAACTACAGGAAAATAAGAGAAAGCCCATACGTTTAAGAATTTCAATTTCTGATGAACTGACGCTATAGATCAGTGGAGAAAAGATGTACTTTTCCATTAACTGGTGCTAGAATAATTAGCTATTCAATCTTAAAAAATGAAAATGGGTTCCCTGCTTTACATCATACACAAAAATCAACTTTAAGTGGATTAAAAACTTAAATGTGAAAGACAAAATTATAAAATTTTTAGAAGACAAAATACAAGAATATCTTTACGACTTTGAGGTTAGGAAGAATTTCTTAAACTAGATGCAAACTACAAAAACCAAAATCATAAAGGAAAAAATTAATTAATTTGGACCTAAAGTTAAGAATATCTAATTATCTAAAGATAAATTAAAATAAAATAAAAATAAAAAGAGAAAATAGAAAGATAAATGAAACCAGAAGAGGATATTTTCATAACATGTTATATGACTAGTATCCAGCAGTATCCAGGACATTGTCCTTTTTTTTTTCTTTTTTTGAGAGGGAGTTTCACTCTTTTCCCCCAGGTTGGAGTGCAATGGCACAATCTCGGCTCACTGTAACCTACACCTCCTGGGTTCAAGCGATTCTCCTGCCTCAGCCTCCCAAGTAGCTGAGATTACAGGCGCCTGCCACCACGCCTGGCTAATTATTGTATTTTTAGTACAGACGGGGTTTCACCATGTTGGCCAGGCTAGTCTTGAACTCCTGACCTCAGGTGATCCACCTGCCTCGGCCTCCCAAAGTGCTGGGATTACAGGCATGTGCCACCACGCCCAGTCTATCCAGGATATTTTAAAAGTTTTATAAATCAATAAGAAAAGAACAAACAGGCCGGGCGCGGTGGCTCAAGCCTGTAATCCCAGCACTTCGGGAGTCCGAGACGGGCAGATCACGAGGTCAGGAGATCGAGACCATCCTGGCTAACAACGGTGAAACCCCGTCTCTACTAAAAATACAAAAAATTAGCCGGGCGAGGTGGCGGGCGCCTGTGGTCCCAGCTACTCGGGAGGCTGAGGCAGGAGAATGGCGTGAACCCGGGAGGCGGAGCTTGCAGTGAGCTGAGATCCGGCCACTGCACTCCAGCCTGGGCGACAGAGCAAGACTCCGTCTCAAAAAAAAAAAACAAAAAAACAAAAAAAAGAAAAGAACAAACAACCCAATAGAAAAATGGGTGAAAGATGTAAACAGGCCCTTCATAAAATATGAGCCCTGAAAGGTCAATAAACAAAAAAATTTCAGCCTCATTTGTAACTGTGGAAATGAAAATCAAAACCGCTTGAGATAATACTTCATACCCATCAGACTGCAAAAATTTAAAAGTCTGGTATAGGTTGAGCATCCCAAATCCAAAAATATGTAATCCAAAATGCTACAAAAATTTAAAACTTTCTGAGTGCTGACAACACTCAAAGGAAATGTTTATTAGAGCCATTCAGATTTGAAATTCTCAGATTTGGGATGCTCAACCAGTAAGTATAATGCAAATATTCTGAAATTCAATAAAAACTGAAATTTGAAATACTTCTGGTCTCAAACAATAATATCAATATTGGCAATGATGTAGAACAACCAAAACTCTTACACAATGTCGGTGGGAATGTAAATCAAAACAATTCCTTTGCAAAACAATTTGGTATTATCATAAAGTTTAAGTTATACATAGTCTGCCAGCAATTTTATGCCCAACACACTCATTCACCAGGAAGAACTTGTGTACTGGTAAAGTATATTAGAACGCTTGTAATGGCATTGTGCATATTAGGAAAAATCCTGTAAACAACCCAAATGTACATCAATAATATAGTATTCTAGCCGTACAGTAAAATACTACATAGCAATGAAAACAAGTGATTTAGAGTTGCGTGTAACATGGATATACTTTTTTTTTTTTTTTTTGAGGCGGAGTCTCGCTCTGTGGCCTGAACTGGAGTGCAGTGGCCAGATCTCAGCTCACTGCAAGCTCCGCCTCCCGGGTTTACGCCATTCTCCTGTCTCAGCCTCCGGAGTAGCTGGGACTACAGGCGCCCGCCACCTCGCCCGGCTAGTTTTTTTGTATTTTTAGTAGAGACGGGGTTTCACCGTGTTAGCCAGGATGGTCTCGATCTCCTGACCTTGTGATCCGCCCGTCTCGGCCTCCCAAAGTGCTGGGATTACAGGCTTGAGCCACCGCGCCTGGCCAATATACTTTTTAAAGAAAAAAATTCAAGTAGTAGAAGAAAATAGACATTCTGATTTCACTTGTATCAAAGTTTTAAAACATGTTAAAGTTACTAGTATTATTTTTAAATACGTTTTCATTATGAAAACCTTCAAACACACATAGAAAGACTAGAACAATGTATCCCTTTGCTTAGCTTCAACAAATTATCAGCAGTTTGTTAGAACACAGACGGCTGAGCCTCTTCCCTAGACATCCTGATTCAGTGGGTCCGAGACGTGGCCTGTGAATTTACCTGTCCATCAATGTTGCAGGTGAAGCTGACACTGCTGGTCCACAGACCCACTTTGAGTAGTCTGCTCTAGGAGGCTTTTAGAATCTGACCTCTTGGAACTAGTTTAAGGCACATTTAAAAAAAGAGAGAGAGAGAGAGAATCTGGCCTCTAGTCTCTATACTTATCTCAAACCATTTCCTCCTCACTCTTTAAGATTTAGTGACATCAAGACATAATTTCTTTCTTCAATTCTTCTAAATCTTTAAGATTTAGTGACATCAAGACCAATTACCTTGCTGTCTCAAGTGCTTCACATTTTCTATTCCCTAAGCCTGCAACACTTTTCCCCACAGCCCACTTTGCCAGGCTAACTCTTAGCTGTCCTTTATGTCTCAGCCTTAATATCGCTTTTCAAGAAGACCTTCCCAACCCACAAGGTTTGGTCCCTTTGCTATACGCTCCCTCTTTTATAACATTTATCACAATTGTAATCATATAGACAGTTATGGAATTTGTGTTTATTATCTGTGTTCCTTACTATACTTTATGCTACATGAAGGCAGGGAATTTGTCTGTCTTGTTTGCTGCTTTAACCTTAGTGTCTACAACAGTATGTGGCACATAAATAGGCACTTAATATTTGTTGGATGAATGAATGAATGAAGGTATCCAGATTTTTCCAAAAAGTAGAAAGAAAAAGTCTCTAAATAGTGTAATATGAAATTAAGATATGCTTTTTATTTATAACTATTTTGTTTCTACACTACTTGTAGACAAATGACTGGAAGCAGCAATAACAAAACTTAACAGCCATAGCAGGCCCAACATCTACAAAAGGTCAATTTGTGCTGCCTCCAAAGGTTGTGTACAAGCAAACATAGAGTTACCCAGCTGTACATTCCTGGGGAAAGAATTTGGAGCTGGGATACAAGAAGGGATCACGGCCATTTGCTGTGAATTCTCACAGACTCTTTCATCTCTGGGTAATACATGAACGTATTTCATTTTCTAAGACAACTCCACCAATGAAGCTATGTCCAAGAAAGATTAACAGGCTTGCAAAACACACTAGCTTCAGTGATACAGGATTCCACCCTTCTTATACAATTTCTACCCAATTAACTTGGAAATCAATAATATAAGCAAAATAATTTTTCAACTTGTTAAACTAGGGTTACAAGAACTTGGGCAAAATACTGATTATATAATACACAGGAGCACATAGGTTAGGCTTCAGTTGCCCAGTAGACTTATTATATTTTCTTGCTAAGATAGCAAAAAAGAATTCTATCCTTATTGACTGTGGTGTTCCTCTTCAGCAAACCAAAATGTCTCATTACTTTGTTATTTTAATGTATTTTTAAAGGAAATCCTCTGAATCAAAATCTGTTTTCCTAGGTCCTGTGGAGATGCCTCAAGAGTTTCAGTGGCGAACAAACAGGTAGGTCTCCAGGTGTCTCTACCCCACCCCTCTTCAAAACCCAATAGCACTACTTTATCTTAAAAAAATGTACGTGTCCCAGGCTGGGCACAGTGGCTCACACCTGTAATCCCAGCACTTTGGGAGGCTGAACCGGGCAGATCACGAGGTCAGGAGTTCAAGACCAGTCTGACCAACATGGTGAAACCCCATCTCTACTAAAAATACAAAAATTAGCCGGGCATGGTGGCATGCACCTGTAATCCCAGCTACTCAGGAAGCTGAGGCAGGAGAATTACTTGAACCTAGGAGGTGGAGGTTGCAGTGAGCCAAGATCATGCCACTGCACTCCAACCTGGGTGACAGAGTAAGACTCCACCTCAAAAAAAAAAAAAAAAGAGAGAAAAAAAAAGATATATGTGTCCCAGGCCGGGGGGTGGTAGCTCACACCTGCAATCCCAGCACTTTGGGAGGGCAAGGCAGGTGGATCACCTGAGGTCAGGAGTTTGAGATCAGCCTGGCCAACATGGTGAAACCCCGCCTCTACTGAAAATACCAAAAATTAGCTGGGTGTGGTGGCAGGCGCCTGTAATCCCAGTTACTTGGGAAACTGAGGCAGGGGAATTGCTTGAACGCAGGAGGCAGAGGTTGCAGTGAGCCAAGATCTGGCCATTGTGCTCCAGCCTGAGTGACACAGAGAGATTCTGTGTCAAAAACACTACTCCACTCTAGCACTGGACTGAACCAACTAGAAGTTGGTTCCAAGTGTTACTTGTGTTTACAGTTCCTTTGTAAGGACAGATATATTGTGTCAAGCTTTTCTCGGTGTCCAGGGTATTCCTTGGAATGTTTCTAGTTCCACTACTCTCTCATCTGACTTTCAGTCCTGCATATCTGCCTGCCTATTGGAAATGGTCCATCTGTCCCCTGAGACTCAAATTCCCATCGACCTCCTCCACAAACCAGCCACTTATTTCCTTGTCTCCATCCTTGCTGGAGACCCCATCTTTCTCTCAAGTGTCCAGGTCCACAAACTTGTGGAGTAAATTTTGTATACCCGTCCTTCTTCTGTGGTGTGTCACCAAGTTCAGCTTGATTTCTTTTCTTCTAAACATTGCTCGCTGACATCTTTCCTCCTCGTTCCTACCACACCCACCCGAGTCCCACCAGAGCATCAGATGCCTGGGATACCTTCCGCAGCTTCCTAAGTGGCTTCATGGCTTCATTTTTTCCAGATGTGACTTATTCTTCCAGATTAATTCTTCTTAAATCCTCCCTTTCATCTTGTTACTTCTCCATACTCAACCTTAAATGGTTTCCAGTTTGTTTTGAAGCCAAGTCTGAACTACTCTGCTTTGTTTTCAAGGTTCTTCAAAGTCATCTGACTCTACTCTCTTTTCCAGTTTGGTCAGTGTCCTCCCTGCCATATGAAAAATCTTATTATAATTAGAGTGCCTGTGCCCTTCCATAAATATGTTGAAGTGACCTGGCCTGAAAGGACCCATTCCTTCCACCTACCTCTTCAACCTTATCTCTAATCTTTCTTACCTTTACTCTGTGTTCTTGACATAGATGAGTACTTATGGTTCCCTGATAACACTTGCCTCGGGAGCTTTGCACTTGCTTTCCCCTCTACCCTTGGCATCCTCTACCTCCTGAGTTAAAGCTTCCTTCATCATGTGCTCCAGGCTAAGCAACTCATATACTCCTTTAAACCACCACTGCCTCCTCTACAGACTCCTGTCATAGCCCTTATTACATAATACTGCAGTGATGGATTTGTTTGCTGTCTGGCTGATTCCTAGCTCTTAGACTGTGAGCCACCCTCTCAGAAGAGTTTAGATTTGGTTTCAAAACAAGATTCCTGACCTCCACTAGCTCACAATTGTTTTGTACTCCCAGTGAATCACTTTAGTAACTCAATTGGTATTTGTTGAATGAGTAAATAAGAAACTTTCTACCTAAATTTTCACTATTCAAAGTTCAAGTAAAATCCTCCTACATCTCTGAAGACTTCTTTGACTTTTCTAGTCCTTCGCTCCTTCTCTGACACCTGACACTACTTAAAGTTTGTACTATAAAAATTAGGATTATTTCTTTAACTGTATTGCAAGTTCCTTGAAGGCAGGGATGCATATTTATATTGTGTCTGTCATTGCATTGATCACAGTGCTGAGCACACAGTAAAAACTAAATAAATACATATTTGCTTTCTGATTGGAATTCTATAAATTCTGTGCTTAGGAAAATGACAGCTACTAGTCTACTTGGAAAATTCGAATTCTGTTCTTAGTCTAATTGCAGTCATAAAATTAAGTACTAATTCATTCAGAAAATATTTAGCATATACCTACTAATTTCCTAGCATCGAACCAGTGGTTAGGATACAGGTATGAATGCTGTCAGTAAAGAAATTCTTCCCAGGAAAAATTAGCATTGCTACATGGAAACTGTGTACATTTCTTTCACTTTTAAATTTGAAGATTTGTAAATTTTTAGTTGGCTGATTAAATGGTTTCTGAGTGGCCACCACATTACTTTGCTTTGTGGGGAATGTCTTCCTAATTGATATTTCTTAGTGGTGAATTAAATTCATTCTTGTATCTGAGATTGTCATGGTTGAAAAATGGGTAGGATGAGACCTGAATGATCTGGTCTAATTTTTTTTTATAATCAATCTATGTCCAGAAACTAATGGATTGGACAGGACCAATCTAAGTTTTGTGTATATCACAACTGGAGGGCTCACCAGCTTACTTAGACTGACCAGATGCCACTGAGTGGTAGCTGTCATGGGGCTGTGATGACATCTCACTAGCATTACCGACCAGTCTCCAGGAGTATCATCAGGCACGTTCAGAGCAGAAGGGCAGACACCGCCTTGTGGTTTTCAGTTCCAACCCTTTGCTACATCTTAAGCCAACTGTCTCACTTCTGATTTAAATCTAAGTTGAGTTTCTTGTTTTCCTGTTTCCTTATCCACTAGCTTATTCAACATTTCTGAGTGGCTACTATGAGCCCAAAGCTGTGCTTGGTGCTCAAGACACGAAGGAAAAAACAACAGAATCCCTGCCCTCAAGGAGGTCAGCAGGATAACCTAATAGTCAAATGTATCTGCCATTGTAGAGATAATATTTGACATTGCCTTATATTGCCTTTGAAAAGCAAAAATCAATATATGAATATGTCTTTCAGCCAGAATCCCTTGAATTAATATGCATGTATAAATAAAAATGCAATTATTAATACTACTATTGTCCTATAATATGAATATTATGGAATAAAAAGATGATGCCCAGATGCCCTATTTACATACAGAGAATAAACGTTAAATAGTAATGAAAGTATTTTCTAGTAATAATCAGGTAGTTACAAACACAAAGTAACTCTTATAGGACTCTAAATTCCAGGAATTCTCTGCAAAAGTAATCCACTTCAACCATATTGTTCACATGTTATTCCATTATAAAATCAAAGGTAGGACATGTTACTCTGGGGGCTAAGGCTAGTTCCAGGTTTTGTGGGACCTGAAGCTCATTAATGTGGAAGGGCTCTTTTAAAAAGTAAAATAAAATTAGAATATGCAAAATCAGGCATAGCCTAGGCAAGCGAGAACTCCTGAAACTCATACTGCATTTGCCTCACAGAAAAGCTGACCATGGTAGGCAAATAAAAGATGAATATCCTCTCTATCCATCAGTCATAGTGTTCATGAAGCTGACATTGAAAGTTTATCATACATTTAATACATGTATAATGAATCTTTAAATTGACTTTACCCTCAGCCCAATTCTGTCCGTTTTTATGCTATTATTTGGGTTTCTTTAAAGTTTAAAAAAATATTGCAGGTATTCATTGCATAGAGACCATTTTTAGGCTATAAACTATAGCCTTGCACTGTCCAATACTGTAGTCATTAGACACATGCAGTTATTGGGCGCTTGAAATGTGGTTCGTGCAACTACATAACTGAATTTTTAATTATATTTATTTATTTACTGAAGGAGTCTCGCTCTCTCGCCCACGCTGGAGTGCAGTGGCGTGATCTTGGCTTACTGCAAGCTCCGCCTCCCGGGTTCACGCCATTCTCCTGCCTCAGCCTCCAGAGTAGCTGGGACTACAGGGGCCCGCCACCAAGCTCGGCTAATTTTTTTTTGTATTTTCGGTAGAGACGGGGTTTCATCGTGTTAGCCAGGATGGTCTCGATCTCCTGACTTTGTGATCTGCCCGCCTCGGCCTCCCACAGTGCTGGGATTATACGCGTGAGCCACTGCGCCCAGGCAAAATGAAGGCTGTATTCCCTAGGAAATTTTAACATCCAAATTGAAATATGCTGTCAGTGTAGAATTCACACTGGGTTTCAAATCTCTGCTATAATAAAAATAATGTAAAATTTATTAATAATTCTTACACTGGTTACATGTTTTTATTTTTATTTTATTTATTTATTTATTTATTTTTGAGACAGAGTTTCGTTCTTGTTGCCCAGGCTGGAGTGCAGTGGTGCGATCTCGGCTCACCACAACCTCCGTCTCCTGGGTTCAAACTATTCTCCTGCCTTAGCCTCTCGAGTAGCTGGGATTACAGGTGCCCGCAACCACGCCCAGCTAATTTTTGAATTTTTAGTAGACATGGGGTTTCTCCATGTTGGTGAGGCTGGTCTCGAGCTCCCAACCTCAGGTGATTGGCTGGCCTCGGCCTCCCAAAGTGCTGAGATTACAGGTGTGAGCCACTGGGCCCAGCCTACAATAATGTTTTTAATATGTTAGTTAAATAATGTATATTATTAACTTTAATTTCACCTGCTTTTTAGTTTTTAAAAATGTAGCTACTAGAGAAATTAAAACTACATACGTGACTAGGTTTACATTTCTATTGGACCAAGCTGCTTTAGACACCGACTGCTTTTCTCAAAGCGGGTATATAACTTTGGAAACCACGTACTTAAAGGATAATACTTGGGAGGGTCATGGTAGATGGAAAGCAACATTACTCAACATTACCAGTGGGGCATTTTTACCTTACTTGAGGTGGTGGAATTCCTACCACTATGCAATCCAACTGTACTCGAGTTCCCTCTGGAACTTCTCTGCTCCGTAACTTTTGAGTGAACCGGGGAGGTTGCCCCAGAGGTTCTTCATAGTACAGAGACGAAGGGGAAGACCCTGGGGTGGTGTCTCCACCAGCCGCCTCATTGGCAGCCTGCTCTGCTTCACGCCTCTTGGCTTCCTGCTCTTCGAGGGCGTGATTCACTTCATTATCCCTGGTATCCGCAGGGATAGGGATGGGAACAGAAGATCTTTCTCGTCTTTCTGACAGATCTGAGAAACTGGAGCTGTTTTCCTGCGTAACTTTGTTTTGAGATTCCAGTTTACTCTTGTGGTTTTTGCAGGCACGAGGTCTAATCCTTTTGGAGCTGTGGGATTTGAAAAGGGAGGATAGCTCTTCAATGAAGTCGGCAGCCTTATTTAAGAATACTTTTTTGGACTGGGTTTCAGAACAATACTGTGGCTTTTTTGCCTCCTGGGGACTTTCTTTGGAGCTGGTGGGACTTCGAGGGTTATCCTGGCAGAAGTTAGGCTCAAAACTTAAATTAGGTGTGTGTTTCATCTGATCAGAAGAAAGTCGTTTTCTAGCTTGAGTTTCATCTGCCTTCTCCAAAGGGTCGTGATTGATGGCCAGTCTTGCCAGATTGACACTTTCATCTAACTCTTCTTGACTCAGAAAGGCTGAAAGATCTGGAAGGTCATCTTGGCCTCCGCCTCCTTCAGCAGCCCCAGAAGGACTGCCAAAATGGAAAGGGTTGGAGGAAGGCTCCGCTCGACTCCTCTCATTGTTTCCCCGATGTCTGGTTTCAGCTAAATAGCTCTCTCTTAGAAGCTGAGATATGGAAGTAGAAGCTTCTACGCTGTCGTCTTGCATGCTGTCACAAAATAATAATAACAACAAGTTTGGATCATTTCTAGGGAATAACAAGTCTATGTCTATTATAGCATGGCAGATTCGTTAGAAATTAAAGCTCAAAATAAAGAATTGCCTAATTTTAATACTTTTACAAACTTACTATTTATTTATTTATTTTTGAGACAAGGTCTCACTTTGTCACCCAGGCTGGAGTGCAGTGATGCAATCTTAGCTCACTGCAACCTCCACCTCATGGGCTCAAGCTATCCTCCCTCCTCACGCTTGCACGTAGCTGGGACTACAGGCATGTGCCACCACACCTGGCTAATTTTTGTATTTTTTGCAAGACAAGGTTTTGCCATGTTGCCCAGGCTGGTCTCGAGCTCCTGGACTCAGGTGATCTGCTCACCTCAGCCTCCCAAATTGCTGGGATTATAGGGGTGAGCCACCGTGCCCTCACCATTTTATAAACTTTAAAGACTTAAATATTACTCTCAGACTATGAAATAAGTAAGAATGGAATGAAATTTCCCTGCAAATAAAGACCTGGATGATTACCACTTTATTAAACTCTTTAAATGCAAGTTCAGTTGTGAAAGCCATGACATAACTATAATAATATTAAACAACATTTCTAAGCCTGATATTGATAATGTTGATAATGATCTTTTAGTTATAAAGCGCTTTCATACACAGAGATTTGCTCTCCACCCTCTCCTCTTTACCTTGAATGTAATAGAATTATAGAAATTGACAAAAAAAATACTTTTAAAGTCTTAAGAAAATAATATAATAATGCAAGCCAATTTTGTATTTTTGATATTATACCCATTTATTCATTCAAACATTTACTAAAGGATGGCAAATTTGTGACTTAGGCTGTCACTACTCTCTCTCATCCTTAAAAGTTGCAGCTCAGTGATTACTGTACTTTCCCCCTTTACCTTGACTTTCCTAACACTCCACTCATTCAGCCATCACCAATCAGAGACGGCAATGCAGATGAAGACTATTTGCCATTCGTGGCTACTGTGTGGGAAAGTAGAGAAAAAAGTAATCTTCTAAATATTTTCTGGATTTAACATCCTATAACAGAACTTACTTCAGTTAATTTCTTTCCTTTCTCTTATATGACAGCGTCACTTATATCACACATAAGGCTTCCTAGGAACTGTCCTCGTCCCCAAACTTCTAGAATGCTACTCCAAACTAACCTCTGAATTGGCAAAGTAGGCAGCCACCTTGAGAGGCAATTAGAGATGACTGAAAGGACCATCCACAGTAAAATATTTTTCCCACCTACTTGCACAGACTGAGATTGCCCCAACTAGAGCCACTTATTTGGATAAAGTCTATTATGCCTTTTAAAAAATATTAATCTAAAATGCAAAGGTGACAGGGTGCAGTGGCGCACGCCTGTGATCCCAGCACTTTGGGAGGCCAAAGCAGGTGGACCACCTGAGGTCAGGAGTTTGAGACCAGCCTGGGCAGCATGGTGAAACCCTGTCTCTACCAAAAACACAAAAAAATTAGCTGGGCTTGGTGGTGGGTGCCTGTAATTCCAGCTACTTGGGGGACTGAGACAGGAAAATTACTTGAACCCGGGAGGCGGAGGTTACAGTGAGCCAAGATCACACCACTGTACTCCAGCCTGGGCAACAAGAGCGAAACTCTGTCGCAATAAATAAATAAAATAAAACGCAAAAGTGTTGGAGAGCAAATATTTGTCTACAAAAGTGTTTATCACATGATAATATTTACAAATTGGAACCATGTTCAGTAATAAGAAATTAGTTAATTAAATTATGACATACTCATTAAATAGAACTATATGGCTATTTGTTAAATTTTGTGGAACAGTGAATAATATACAAAACAGTATGTGAAAGTATAATTGATACCCCAACTGAAAAGCTTTCTCATTTGTGCACCAACTACATGGAGGAACAGTTAAAGATATACGAAACAAGGTGCAAAATGTTATTTGAAAATGTAACTAATACACCGGAAATCCTCATTTGTAACTCAACTATTTCTTTAGCCTCGTTTAAGTTTCTATTTATGTTTAGATGGGGGAAAAATTAAGTGCCTTATAAATCAGGATGGCTTTCTCTCTATTCATTGGACATTACTGTTTATTGTGTTTTTTTATTTCCTTCCTTCCTTCCTTCCTTCCTTCCTTCCTTCCTTCCTTCCTTCCTTCCTTCCTTCCTTCCTTCCTTCCTCTCTCTCCTTCCCTCTGTCTCTCTCTTTCTCTCTTTCTTTCCTTCTTTCTTTCTTTCCAGGGTCTCACTCTCTCACCCAGGATGGAGCATAGTGGCATGATCATAGCTCACTGCAGCCTTAAACTCCTGGATTCAAGCAATTCTCCCTCCTCAGCCTCCCAAGTAACTGGGACTACAGCCAGTGCACTACCACACCTGGCTAATATTTAACTTTTCTGTAGGAACGAGGTCTCTCTATGTTGCCCAGGCTGGTCTCCAACTAAAAGAACCTCAAGTGATCCTCCCACCTCCACCTCCCAAAGCTCTGGGATTATAGGCGTGAGGCATTGTGCCTACCCTGTATATTGTGTTTTAACGTGACTTTGTCTTTTACTCTTTATTTTCAGATAGCTTTTACATTGAGGCAACATGGAATGAGCATTGGCCTTGGTACCAGATAGATCTAATTCCAAATTCTACTTCATGTCTTAACAATTATGTAACTTTGAGAAGTTTACTTAACTTCTTTGAGCTTTGGTTTCTTCATCTGTAAAACATGAAAAAATCTGTTTCCCAGGGGATTGAGGATTAATAACATCAAAGGCAAAGTCCTTAAAATAGGGCCTGCCACTATAATGGGTATTCGACTGATGTTCATAAAGAACAATACTTTGGTGAAGGTGATGTCAAAGTTGAAGAACTTTAAAAAAGTTTATATTTGTGAGGAAATAGAAAAGAAAATTCTTAGATGGGTTTTTTTTTTTTAAAGAAGCCAATTGAGGTGTTAATGTACCTGTTCTTATGTTTATGGTTATGAGAAATTATTATAACAAAACTTTCAGGTATTCAAAATAAAGATTTCTTTAATGTTTTAATGTAGTACTTATGACCTAGTACTTTGGCGTTAGATAGAACTGGGTTCAAATCCTAGTTCTGGCACTTCCTAATATCCTAGTATAAACTTGGGAAAGTTTAAACACTATACGCCTCAGTTTACTCATCTGTAAAACAGATATAATAGCAGTAGTCATATCATAGATAGAAGTGATGATTAATGTGCTTGGGATTTAGTAAACATTCAATAAATGGAAGTTACTATTACTATAATAATAATTATTATTATTCAACAACCATGGCCATGTATCATGGCCTCCATTTTATAGATAAGAAATGGAGGCAGAACCAGTGAAGTGACCTGATCCGAGGTTAATTTGAAAATTATCATTTTCAAATAATTCATAGTTTCATAGTTAATTCAGTGTATCTGTATTCTATTGAAATACAGTCTCATGAATTAACTGTGTCGACTTCAGATCTTTGTATTCTCTTTGCTTGGAGTGCTTTCTGTGCCCACCTCTTTTCACTCTCTTATCAGGCCTAACCCTGCATGGTCTTTGGTTCCTAGCTGAGACATCACTGCCCTGGGATTTCTTCTCTTCCCTGAGTTGGGTACCTCTCCAATGTGCTCCCAAAGCTTGCTGTCCTTGACACAGTCTCCAAACACAGTACTTATCACAATACATTAAGTGTGTGTATTTTCTTCTCTGTCTCCCTATGTTTTGTACACCATCATTTCTGCACCCACATAGCACATAGAAGGTGGTTAATAAATATTTGTTGAATTAATGTGTTCATTAGAATTTTCTGCTAACTCTATTATTAGCTTTCACTTTTTTTTTTTTAAAGACAGAGTTTCACTCTTGTTGCCCAGGCTGGAGTGCAATGGTGCGATCTTGGCTCACTGCAACCTCCACCTCCCACGTTGAAAAGATTTGCTTGCCTTAGCCTCCCAAGTAGCTGGGATTACAGGCATGCACCACCATGCCTGGCTAATTTTTGTATTTTTAGTAGAGACAGGGTTTCACCATGTTGATCAGTCTGGATGGTCTTGAACTCCTGACCTCAAGTGATCCACCTGCCTCGGCCTCCCAAAGTGTTGGGATTACAGGTGTGAGCCACCGTTCCTGGCCTATCTTTCACTTTTAATTGTAGGATAAAATAGGACAGATAAAGGAGGACAAAGAAAACTTATAGACACAAAGAAAAACTATAAACTGGCAAAGGCAGTCATAACTTTAAGATGACTTTCAAGTGAAAATTTATTTATGGTGGATAAAATAACTGAAATCATGCTTTGTTTTCTTTTTCTCTTTCTTTCTTTCTCTCTCTCTTTCTTTCTTTCCTTCTTTCTTTTTGAGATAGACTCTTGCTCTTATAAATGGCACAATCTCGGCTCACTGCAACCTCTGCCTCCTGGGTTGAGGCGATTCTCCTGCCTCAGCCTCCTGAGTGGCTGGGATTATAGGCACCCACCACCATGCCTGGCTAATTTTTGTAGTTTTAGTAGAGATGGGTTTTCACCATGTTGGCCAGGCTGGAATGCTTTGCTTTTATACCAGAAGTATCAGAGAACATCTGATTATAATCAGAAACCTGGGTTTGAATCCCAGCTCCAACACTAAATAACTTTATTTTCTTGAGAAAGTAACTTAATGCATCTGAATCTCAGTTATCCTCATCTGCCAGATAGGATAACAATTTTATCTTTGAGGATTCTCAGATGAAAATGCATATGTAAATTGTTAAACTGATAAAATATTAACCAAAATAAAAAATATGAAAATTATTTTCTTTTTTAAGCATTAATTTTAAAACTTTCTCTTTTAAGCCTTAATTTTATAACTGTTATAAAATTTGTACTTAAAAAATCACAAGTGCTATTATAGGTACCCTATAATTCATTTATTTCATCCAATAAATATTTATTGATCATCTACTATGTGCCAGGCACTGTTCTAGGCACTGTGGATTCACTGGTGAACAAAAGACAAAGTCTCTGTCCTAATGGAACTGACATTCTAGTAGGTAAAATCTCAATGTTAGGAAGAAAAATAAAATAGAAAATGGGGATCGAGAATAATGGAGGAGGGAAGAAGGTGTGTTATTTTAGCTAGCAAAGTCAAGCAAAGTTTATAATGCAATGGAGAAGTTACTTATGTGACCATCTGGTAAAAAAAAAGAATGTTCCTGACTGAGGTAGAAGTAAGCATCAAAGCCTAAAGAGGTGAGTGTTTTGTATGTTTAAGTCAAGCCCAGTGAGCAAAGAAGTGCGTGAAAAAGAAGAGCGAAAGAAAATGAGGTCAGAAAGGTACAAGGCCAGATAATTTAAGGTCTTGCAGACCATGGAAAGGACTTCAAATTTCATTAAACCTGTGAAGGGAAAACCACTTAAAGGTTTTGAGAAGCAGATGACATGGTTTTGAAAAAGTTCAATCATGGCTGCTATGCAAAGAATCAAACTGAAGGAAGTAAGAGTGGAAGTGAGCAGATCAGTTAGGAGACAATTGTAACATGCTATGCAAGAGATGATGGTGGCTTGGATCAATGAGTGGTAGCCATGGGAGATGGCCAGAAATACTCATATTTGAGATATCTTTGAAAGTAGAGCCAATGCGGTTTGCTGATAGATTAAAATGGGATGTGAAAGAAAGGGCAGTCAAGAATGACTCCAATATTTATGCCCTGAGCAACTAGGTCATTGGCAGAATCATTTGGTGGGACGAGGTAGGAGCAGGTTTCAGGAAATAAACTCATAAGTTCTCTTAAACATTTCAGCTGCAGTATTCAGAGTGTCATTTGCCTTTTTTTTTTTTTTTTTTTTTTTTGAAATGGAGTTCCACTTTGTTGCCCAGACTAGAATGCCGTGGCGCAATCTCGGCTCACTGCAACCTCCGCCTCCCGAGTTCAAGTGATTCACCTGCCTCAGCCTCCTGAGTAGCTGGGATTCCAGGCACACGCCACCACCCCTAGCTAATTTTTGTGTTTTTAGTAGAGATGGGGTTTCACCAAGTTGTCCAGGCTGGTTTCAAACTCCTGACCTCAATGCTGCCTGCCTTGGCCTCCCAAAGTGCTGGGATTACAGGCGTGAGCCACCACATCTGGCCACAGTGACATTTGAATTTGTTTCTTCTTTTCTGTTTCTCACAAAATGGAAAATTAGATTTTTTCCCACTTTCAAAATAAGAATGAATAATTGCCCTTGAAAGCAGATCATGGCATTGGTGAAATGGTACCAGATTGGAAATGAAACAATTAATGTGGCATCCACCATCAAGACAGACTTTAGCAAATCACATAAAATAATTTGGCAACATAGACAGCTTACTATACTTCCTTTACTTTCCTAAATATCTCTACTTTTTTCCCTAGGACCTTTCTGGAAAAGAGGATCTGCCCTAAGAACTTTCTGAAAATGTTAAGAGTCAGGTTTATGGTGGGGCACAGTGGCTCATGCCTGTAATCCTAGAACTTTGGGAAGCCAAGGCGGGCAGATCACTTGAGGTCAGGTGTTTGAGACCAGCCTGGTCAACATGGTGAAACCCTGTCTCCACTAAAAGTACAAAAATTAGCTGGGCATGGTGGCAGGTGCCTGTAATCCCAGTTACTTGGGAGGCTGAGGCAGGAGAATTGCTTGAACCTGGGAGGCAAAGGTTGCAGTGAGCCGAGATTTTGCCACTGCACTCCACACTCCAGTCTGGGCAAAAGAGCTACACTCTGTCAAAAAAAAAAAAAAAAGAAAGAGTCAGGTTCATAAAAACAGAAGTTTGAGGCTGACACCTTTGGACATGTTTTTCAACTCATGTTAACTCGGTGCTATCCTTCTTCAGGCTCTAAGAAGACCCTGTTGTTGGAAATACATGGAATAAACTCATTTTTTAGTTATAATATGAAAATTGAAGCTGAGGAATTGACCAGAGAATTGGCAAAACCTAGTATGAAGTAACTTGAATTCAAACATAAGTACTGAAGTATTCTGACCGTGAAGAATTAGATATTTAAATGAGAAAACAAACCTGGGTGGGAGGAATGCTGAGATGTTGGTCAAAGGGTACAAAGTTCCAGTTACACTGGGAGAAGAAATGAGTTATGGAGGCCTACTGTACAGCATGGGGACTATAGTTAGTAATAATGTAATATATTCTTGAATAGTTCTAAAAGAGTAGAGCTTCAATTTTCTCACCACACAAAAAAGGGGTAAGTATGTGAGGCTATGGACATATTAATTAGCTTGATTTAATCATTGCAAAATGTATATATATAGCAAAACATTACATCATATACCACAAATATATAAAATTTTTAATTTGTCAATTAAACCTTCATAAAGGTAAAAAAAAGGAATCTATTTTTTTAACGTGTCTTTTTTTTTTTTTTTTCTTTTTTTGAGACAAGATCTCACTCTTTCACCCACGCTGGAGTATAGTGGTGTGGTCATGGCTCGCTGCAGCCTTGACCTTTGGGGCTCAAGCAATCCTCCCACCTCAGCCTCCCAAGTAGCTAGGACTACAGGTGCTTTCTACCATGCCCAGATAACTTTTAAAATTTGTTGTAGAGATGGAGTCTTCCTATGTTGCTCAGGCTGGTCTCCAACTCCTGGGCTCAAGCGATCCACCCACCTTGGCCTCCCAAAGTGCTGGAATTACAGGCATGAGCCACTTGCACCTAGTTACATGTGTCTTTAAACACTGCTCTGCATTCATTATAGTGCGGGAAGTACATTCATGAAAAAAACAAAGAATGCCCAAGTAATCTAAATCTGGTTTAGAGGCAGGCCCAAAATTAGCCTAACAGTTAATAATTATTTCTAAAGAGAGCCAGAATAGGAAAAGATAAATATGTTTAAGTAACTCATCTAAAACAGGAATGAGCAGAGCTACCCTACTCACTTCATAGGTCTGTTTGTGAAAGCACTTTAAAACTGTAGAGCACCATGCAAATTTGAGGTGACCTTTTGCTGGTGATGCGTAATTAACATGCCCAGAATGCTTTTTAGGGAAAGAAAAAAATAGACTTTGCTCCCTCTCTTTAATGCCAGTATTGACCTATTGGTTTTGCCTTCTATATCTGATGATATCACCCTAGAGAAGTATCTAAGTCAGTTCTTTTGGAGAAGTTCTTGCTGGGTCAAAAACCAAATCCCAGTGAATAGGAACCAGTCCTGGAGAGTTATGTACAGATCACCTTTTTAAAATCTGGGTGCAGATGCAGTGTACTTGGTACACTATTACAATATCCATCCCTTCACTATTACAGTGATTATCCCCATCTCAGTTTTATTTCTAGTCTATTTTTGGTGTGAATGGCATTAGTAATTTAATAAATTAGTATATACTGCATTACCAGAGTAAGAACTTGAGGAATATGGAAATATGTCAAGAATAATATGGAAATCTTGTAAGACTCATTATCTCAAAGATTTTTCAGTTTGAAAGAAGAAAAGATAAATACAGACAAATGTATACATCAGAAAAGAATGTAGAGATCAAGAGGCCGAGCAGAGATGATCTATCAGAGAATCAGTGCGAATCTGTTTAACTAGGGACATTCCTTTAAGGGCAGAGGTTAAGTAATGAAGACTTTTAGGTAATAGGCCAAAGGTGAGTAAGCCATTTTCTTATTATTATTTTAATCGAATTGGTTAAAGTAAGAATGTAGGGTAAAAAGTAAAGATTTCGTTGGAGTGGGAGAAAAAGAGACTGGCTCCTACGAAGCGTATTATGTATGTGTTTGTATCCAGAGGATGATAAACATGTAGAGAAGCGCTAGTGAAAGACACTGCAGCCAGAGCTCAAAGGTACTATTTAATCTGAAAGAGAGCAAAGAAATAGTGTAAAAAATAAATCCTATGGCCCATAGAAAGTCTAATGGAAGGCAATCAAGAAGACTTCAAGAATCTAGGATCAAAAAAGAAAAAGGGTTTGGTTGTTGTCTCAAAAGTGATAGGTATAAGAGGTTTTTTTTTTTTTTTTTTTTTTTTTTTGAGACGGAGTCTCGCTCTGTCTCTCGGGCTGGAGTGCAGTGGCCGGATCTCAGCTCACTGCAAGCTCCGCCTCCCAGATTCACGCCATTCTCCTGCCTCAGCCTCCCGAGTAGCTGGGACTACAGGCGCCCGCCACCTCGCCCGGCTAGAATTTTGTATTTTTTAGTAGAGACGGGGTTTCACCGTGTTAGCCAGGATGGTCTCGATCTCCAGAGGTTTTATGTCACTCTCAAGATCTCACCATTCACAGTGAACCAAGCTGTTATATAGGAAATCCCAAATGAGAAACTTTTGTCAATCCCTATTAACTCAAATATTTATTTTTTAAATGAAAAATTTAACCCTTTCATTCTTCTTCTGCTTCTTACTATTTGTGTCATTTTTAAGGTAATTAAGGATTTGAAAAAAGCTAACTTCTCTAATTAAATTGACATAGTACATTTGCTAGATTGAGAGAGCAGTAGGTGTCCCAAGGGATCTCAAGATCAAGTTCTAGTTCAAGCACTTTGTCAGGAGGCTCTATTGGGCCCCTCCCTGACAGTAGAGTGCGCTGTGACTCCCAGTGAACTGTGTAGCAGGAAGCCTGCACAGAGCTTGTCAAGGTGACTCTGGTTATACATAAACTCTGAGAACTCTATAACTACTGCAGATAAATAGTCCCACCAACTTTTGTTCCCACCAAAAATAAATCTGCTGAAAATGTTCTTAAATTTCTAAACGGACCATTCAGTCTCTACTTGAGTTGTTCCCTTTAAGCAAATGGGTAATGTTCTAGTAGTTTTAAAAACATTTGGTCAACCATGAAGCACCACAGAAATTTTAAAAAATATCTCTGTGTTGCTTGAGTCTTTTTCATCCCCTAGGAGAGGGGGAAAACCTGTTAGGAAAACCCTTTCATTTTTTTATCTTGTTATCTAACACCATGAGACCAGCAGCATCTTTGTCAAATCTCAATGTGAATGAAAAAAAAAATTAATTATTCTAGGGTTGGCAGGAGGATTTGACTTATATTTTCAGGTTAGTGAACGGAGTCTACTAATGC
The DNA here is from genome assembly GCF_007565055.1 of Rhinopithecus roxellana. Lineage (NCBI taxonomy): Eukaryota > Metazoa > Chordata > Mammalia > Primates > Cercopithecidae > Rhinopithecus > Rhinopithecus roxellana. The sequence goes on along the minus strand of NC_044559.1, from coordinate 91,743,487 downwards.
TATTATGAGTAGGAATTAACTGTTGAAAAATTGAACTCTCACTTTTTCACATACCCACATTAGTTCGTTAAAATCCTTTCAAAATGGAACATGATTTACCTGTTGTCTCATATCTTCAAAAGCAAATTTGCAAAAACTACCACTAGTCCCAAAACCAGCTTGGATAAAAACTCATTCAACTTCTTGTGTCCATAAATTGTAGTTCTGTGTCTGTTCTACTGAAAGTGCCTTTGTAAGCATATTGTAGTAGTGTCTATATTATAAATTGTAGATATATGGAAGACTGGGGTTTTAACACATTATTATGAGTTCCAGTAGCATTAGCCATATACTATAAGTGGGGATAGAGACACACTTCCAGAATTTGGATAGTGTTCAACTGTTTGTTTCATAGTCCATTATTATAAGATTCTGTAATGCCTATAATTTTATCTCTTGACACCTCTGTAAGTATATTATTCATATATTTCAGATTTCTTGGGATGGCCATGATTTTAAATATTTTGCTTGTAGTCAAATCGTGTGTCAGACAGTATATCTTATTTTCTGTTTTAAAAAACATGTTTATGATAGCTATAAGTATAGACATTCTCAATTTCCTAGAAAAGGACTATTAATTTTATGTGAACTCAAGAGCTGTTATTATTGAGAGACTATAAAGTTATGACAAGTTTTTAATTTAGAGTTTGTAGGATTCATTTCATTACTACTAAAGTAATTGAATCATAGTTTTTTGATAAAGAAAACTGGATGACTATTTTGTTTCTTTCAAGCTGATGTTATTATCTTTAATAAGAATATAAAAATCTGTTGATAAGGTAATAAAACTCCTTAACACCATTACTGTAATGTTCACTTTTGAGGACTGGAAATACTTAATAATCCATCTTTTCTCTTTCTTTCTTATACAGTTTTTAAAATATAACTCAAGATGTGCATCTAATTACTGCTAATAGTGCAATGTACCAGGCCAAACATTTGCCACTGACTGTCAAGTGTCTTTCTGATGCAGCTGAAAAGGGAGAGAGAGAGAGAAAGAGACAGGGAGAGAGAGAGAGAAAGGAGAAAGAAAGAGCAATGTCCCTTGAGCAAGACTTTCTGCAGCTGTTGTGTACATTAATCCAGGGAGCAGATCTTCCAACACTAAATATAGCAAGCGTATCCTTTTACATGATAAAAAAATTTTAAATGAAAGTCTTTATGCAGGCACATTATTTTAGATTCAACTTCCTTTAAAAAGGAAATAGGCATTGCATACATATTCTCTTTATAAACAACATTCTTTTAATAAACGAATGTGTGGAAAATGCCAATGAGATATGCAACATGTCACAACTTCCTCTGTCGAGATATTTTTCCTTAGGAACTCAGGCAGGCTGTGATCTCTGTGAGTCTCATCAATCCCCTCCAAAATCTTTACATGTGGAAAGCTTTATTTTTCACTTAATTTCATGTCCCATCATATGTAATTAGACAGTTATCCTAGGTTTCATTTCAAGTAACAGTAATGAGTTCTTTGAAATATTCGCTTTTCCACTGTCAGTGCCCTGTTATCAAAACACACTTGTGAACTTAAATCTGGATATTACCTTTCTTTTCTTAGTTGACCCAGATGAGGATGTCCAATCCAGGCACTCCACTGCAATGATAATTATCCAGGGAGAACTTTTAGATGAAAGCACAGGAGAAGAGGGAAATTCTTCACGCCCTTGGAAATAGAGAGTAGCCGTCCATAGAGAGTGAGGAGTTAACCTTAGTTTCAGTGAAGATGGCTGTAAGAAGCTGGACAACCTGTCACCACCAGAGCCAGAGCATTTGTCAGCTCACAGGTCCCAAGTTATTTTGAGCTGTATAAACCATGTGCCTGTGAAACATTCCACCTGATTGGACAGGAGAAAACTGAGCAAAGGGATTCCATAGCAGGACAGCACCTATAGGGGGTGGGGGTCAATCAGTTCTTTTACCTATAGAATTTCCCTTATAGCCAGAGGCCCAAGTTATTTATTGATTGATGTTTGGAATGAACACTAAATGCATTATACCATAGTTCATCAGTCAAAACAATGACATTATTTTTAAATGTATGAAAACTCTTAATTTTTAAGATCTTTAATTTTAATCAATAGGAAATTTACTCTTATTAAATCACTGATACATTTTAGGAAATTTGACTGTGAAAAGCCAACAGAAGCTAAGGTCTAATGTTTTAAAGCTGAGAGCTTTTTTGAATTGTTTGTCCAAAGGCTAAGCAAAAGCCGAGAAGGTAATTAACGTTAAAAATTCCTTGGCCAGGCACAGCGGCTCACGCCTATAATCCCAGCACTCTGGGAGACTGATGTGGGCAGATCACCTGAGGTCAGGAGTTCAAGACCAGGCTGGCCAATGTGGTGAAATCCCATCTCCACTAAAAATACAAAAATTAGCCAGGTGTGGTGGCGCATGCCTGTAATCCCAGCTACTCAGGAGGCTGAGGCAGGAGAATTATTTGAACTGGGGAGGCAGAGGTTGCAGTGAGCCGAGATCGCACCACTGCATTCCAACATGGGGCCCAGAGTGCAACTCTGTCTCAAAAAAATAATAAAATTTAAAATAAATAAATAAATAAATAAACTTGAAAAAAAGTTAACCTGATTGCTTAATATAGATTAAATGATGCTATAACATTATCAGTCATGGTAGAAGCCAGGACTTTGAAAATTCAGACTTAAATGCTAGTTATTATTCTTTAAAAGGGTCATTCTTAGATTCTGATAGCATGAAATACATTGGTTTAAATCTAGCTGTCTTAATTAAGTCACACAACTGCTTAAAGGGTTTCTTCCTAGTCATTCATTCATTTGATAATTATTTACTTAATGCCTACTGTGTACCACGTACTGAGTATAAAGTAGTGCACAAAATACACAAAAATTTCTGACCTCATGGAATTTACAAAGAGATCTTTATCCTCTTCAGTCATTGTGAGACTATTTATAGTACATTGAACAGATATAAAATTTCTTTGTTTATTGTGATAGCACTGGAGGTTTAATTACACCTTTTTTATGTGGTTTTAGGCTTACACAGGCAAAAAAACAATGAGGAACACTTTTAAATAATTCAGATTGAAATAACTGGTATTGAGGACAGAAGAGGATACAGGAGGAAATGAATTATCTGTATAGGTTATTCTCATTACCACTGTAATCCAGAGCTTCAATGTACAGATTCATTTGCTCTCTTACCTAATCTTGTGCTGATACTAATGTCAAGACCACTTAATTGTCTTTCTGCATATTCTATTTATGTGGATATGCCAACAATTTATTTTTATTTAAAAAGAGGATCTTCCTCCACTATCCCACTCAGATCTTAAGCCATAATCAATGTAAGTGCTGCTGGGTCTTGGGTGGTTCTCTCCCACAGGAAAGTAGAACCTCTATTTCAGGTGGCTAGTAAAGGCAATGTTGAAACACAGTAAAAGTAAACACATTTTTACTTTCCTGCAAACTGCCATGATAAGCCTGGTATTCTACCTTTCACCCAGGTATAGAATACTAAGGTTGAAGGAGACTCATACTAAAAGGTAGAATAAAGCTGGTTGGGCAGTGAAATTAGGAATCTATATAAAGAATTAAAGTAGGTTAAAGAAGAGTTACAGAAAAAAAGAAGCCAGCCGGGCGCAGTGGCTCACGCCTGTAATCCTAGCACTTTGGGAGGTCGAGGCAGGCGGATCGCTTGAGCTCAGGAGTTCGAGACCAGCCTGGGCAACGTGGCAAAACCCTGTCTCTACTAAAAATACAAAAAAATTAGCCGGGCGTGGAGGTGCGTGCATGTAGTCCCAGCTATTCGGGAGGCTGAGGCAAGAGAATCTCTTGAACCCCGGGAGGCAGAGGTTGCAGTGAGCCAAGATTGTGACACTGCACTCCAGACTGGGTGACAGAGCAAGACTCTGTCTTAAATAAATAAATAAATAAATAAATAAGGAACCAAAGAAATTCTGAATGGCAGTCATCTTTCTCTTTTCATTTTTACTGCAGCATCTTCAAATACAGATACCATACACAATTTTTGAGCTCTTTGAAAAAAAAACTGAATATAAATGTTTTAAATAAATAATATTTAGCAATTGTGAACACTTTGGTTATAATACATCAAACATATTTTAGATTTTAGTTTTTAAAAACTAATTTCTGTTCCCAAATAAGCCAGCTACCACCTTGCTTATCTTCAGTCGCAATTGTATAAACATTATACCACAAACCTACTAGTTCAAGATTTCATCAGAGTTTATTGATACAAAAAATAATCTTTAAAACTTTTTAATGCCCAACATAGTTAAAAACAAACTTTGTTAAGTGGCAAGCAAACACAAGGTTGGTTACAAGCCTTCCTATAAAGTTGAGTGGCTCATCCAACACATGTGTTTCTTGTGGTTTGAACACGATCCTGTGCTTGCCTTCAGCTGTTTTCTTAATTCAGTCAGTCAGCCACAGAAACAATTTACTCACATTGGAATGATCCACAGGAATGCCAAGGAATCTGGAAGATCTATGACAGAGGAAGTCTTCATTTGGATGAAAAGCATGGGAGAATGTCCATGCTATTAGATTCATATAAAATGTTTGCATTTGCTATTTTTTTATATCGCTATAGGCTCCAGTTCTCTAAAACAAATTACTCACATATACCAAAGCTTCAATAAGTTTTGCTTGAAGTTCATAGATTCATCTTGATGTATCCAGTATCAGATGAAAAAATTAAACAAAATCTCTATGCCGTAGTTTTGAAAAACAGAGACTGTACATATTTTTTAGCCATTTTTAATGAGAAAAATTTTCACAGCAAAGACAAGTTCTTGACCATCCAAAAGAGTAGATGGGTAGTGGATTATAAAAGATCTTATACAAAAGGCATGACAACAATGTAACTGAAAAAGACAATGAAACCGTTAAGAAATTTCTTTTTCATCTGAACTACTGAAAATGCTTGCCTGGGAAAACTAAAAACATTTAAAAAAAAAAACTACTTAAAAGTTCAAAACCCACTTAGTTTTAAAAAACTAAACACATTTTAAAAAACTAAACAGAACACCTGCTTTAAAACATTATCCTGAGAAATAAATTTGTGGTTACCTGTCTCAGGAGAAGCACCATTCCTATATCAATCAACCAGGATGATCTAAAGTCCAAATCTCACTGCCTAACTTGTGTCAGACACAAAAGTGGCATGAAGGAAATGCGATACTGCCCCGCCAGAGTAATGAAGGGTATTTACAGGGTTCCGTTGCAGATCCAGGGACAGTCATTTAGAACAGATTGCTCTTTCAGATCAACTTTAATAACTCAGTCTGCACGATGTTCTTAGCCTGGAGGGCTGGTGGGGGTGGATAATGACTAAGATAACTAAGGAAATAGGCTTTCTTGATTTCTCCTTAGACTAAAAGAAAATAAGCGTGAAGAAATTCTCAATAATAAAGCATGTGGAATGCAGAAGATATCTATACACAGGATGCATATTACATGTATAAATATCTTTATTTGGTACCAAATTGGGACTATGGTCAAGGCATTTACTAAGGTAAATATGGAAAAACAATCAATTATTACAACACTTCCTGTTTGTTCCCCTAATTTTAAGGTGATTAAATTAAAGCTTTACCATGTGGTTTGCATTAAAACACAACAAAGCTTCCTTCACTTGTGCTTTTGGTATGCAGTACATATCAAAGTTTACACTTTTCAAAAAGTATTATTTCCAAGAAGAAAATCTATTCAGAACTTTTTAAAAAAGCACTCTGAGACTAAATTACTGAAGAAATCTGGAACAATTGTTATCACGTATGTACTCCTGAAGGTATACAGTTAAATCCTACTTCTCACTACATTAATATAATGATTATATTAACACACATAAATATGCTATAGTCTTGGTAGAAATAAGTTAATATTCCTTAGCTATGTGCTAGGCACTATGCTAGGCTCTTTGTGTATGTGTTTTATTTAATGATTCCCTTAATGTCTTTGAAGTAGGTATTGTTATAATCCTCATTTTACAGATGAAAACTTGAGGCTTAGAAAGAAGTTTAAAACTTGCCCAAGATCACACAACAAGTAAGTGACTGAGCCAAAATTGAACCTGAGTCTGTGTTCATAACCACTGCAAATATTCAAATGATTATATTTCCAACATATTTGAGAAAAATTAAAAAGTAAAAATGAATAGAAAACATATCAGGCCAGGTGCACTGGTTCATGCCTGTAATCCCAGCACTTTGGGAGGCTGAGGTGGGCTGACTCACCTGAGGTCAGGAGTTCAAGACCAGCCTGACCAACATGGTGAAACCCTGTCTCTACTAAAAATGCAAAAACTAGCAGGGCGTGGTGGTGTGTGCCTGTAATCCCAGCTACTTGGGAGGCTGAGGTAGGAGAATCGCTTGAACCCAGGAGGCACATGTTACAGTGAGCCAAGATTGCGCCACTGCACTCCAGCCTGGGTGACAGAGTGAGACTCTGTCTCAAAAAAAATAAAGAAAGAAAGAATAGAAAATATATCTTTCTTTTAATAAATATTCTAAGGGAACACTATATAGGGTTTAAGTTTATAATTTTTCTGACTGAAACCAACCTTGAAATTATTTTGTATGACTAAGCAAACAAAAAGAAGTGATAATTTAGAAAGAAAAAAGCAAAGGCTTGCAATAAACTCTATATGCAATGTTTCATCTGGGAACGTAAATTGATAGGTAGACTGGAGCATTAGGCATTAGTGCTGAAAAGTGGGGCATTGGAAGCAGTCAGAATGCTGTGACAGACTTATTTTTTTGTTTCTATTTGTTATTGTGCTGAAACAATATAAGAGGTTTGTTCTTTTAAAACTAAATTTAAACGCTTTGGTGTAATTTCTGAGCACAGCAACATAGGTCAATAAAGTTTTTACAAGTTAGGGATAGGAAAATAGCAGCTTGAATATTCTTTCTTTGTAAGGTGAGCTCAAAATATGCCAATATGCCAGGCTCTGAGTGATTCTACACAGATTCTATTTTTGGTCTGCTTGGACATCTCCAAAAACTGAAAACAAATTTCAGTGTTCTTACTCATGACCCAGGTAATCACACTAATACTAATGATGTGCGGGAAAGGAAATAGGAACTAACATTTCTTACAAGTGTATTCTAGGCTGGGGAGTAACCTAAGTTATTCTCATTTAATTCTCATAGCAACCCTGCAAAGTGTTGTTATCTGCATGTTACTGGGAGGAAATTAAACCTTAAAGAAGCATAGTTTTCCCACAGTTACCCAACCAGTGAGTTACACAGTTGAGTGGATCCTAACCTAAGCCTTTTAAGGCCTTGTTGTTTGAGACAGAGTTTCACTCTTGTTGCTTAGGCTGGAGTGCAATGGTGGGCTCTCAGCTCACTGCAACCTCCAGCTCCCACGTTCAAGCGATTCTCCGGCCTTAGCCTGCAAAGCAGCTGGGATTACAGGCGCCTGCCACCACGCCTGGCTAATTTTTGCATTTTGAGTAGAGACAGGGTTTCACCATGTTGGTCAGGCTGGTCATGAGTCCTGACCTCAGGTGATCCGCCTGCCTCAGCCTCCCAACGTGCTGGAATTACAGGCATGAGCCACCACACCTGGCCTAACCTAAGCCTTTTAGTTTAGAACTTGCTCTCTTTTCAATGGCCCCCACTGCTTTCTCATGAAGAATAATCTTTAAGATTAGTTCAAAAATCGGAACTCACTCAAAGGAAGAAATTCATCATGATTTTCATATGTATTCATGGGCAATGCGATTGTTAAAGATATCACTTTAGTTTTACTGACTTTGTGTTTATTTAATAGAAACATGAAGGGAACAGAAAAATAGCATATGACTAAGCTCTAGGGCTATTTTCACAAGGAAGACTCAGTAAAATTGGTTGACTGAAATAGCAACAGCTAATACACACTTCTGGGAAGTTACCATCTTATTACATATAATTTGTCTGGAAAATAGTAAGTACCAAATGGAATTAAACCTTTGTCAAGAAGGGAAGAGTACAGAGGAAGAGTTTGGAGAACACAGACCATGGAAAATTCAAAAGAAATTTGTGTCTTATGTCCTTATCCAAGTTCACATTTTTATTTGCATATGAATCTATATGTTTGGCATTTTCCTGAGTCAGCAAACTTCCAAGTTAATAAAGGTAGTAGGAAGACCTGCAAAATCTTATTGTTTTGCTTTTTTATCCATTTTGTTCACCTCCAAATTGCTCTTCATTCCAAACTAAGAATGAATTAATCAAAACAGCCCAAACAAAGATTCATGGCTCAATGTAATTATCATGTGTATTAAACATCTTAGACCTCCTTTCCCTTCATCTTTTAGGCTAAACAGTGAGCTTTAGTTTGAAATGCAGGTGATAACGTCACTAAAAGGGATAAGTAAGAAGATAATGTTACAGAGAAGTTAAACACAAAAATTTATCACAATGGGGATAAATTTAGCTGGGGATAAATCTTTTATAGATAAGTCCACTGGTCTGACAATATCGTGCAAATTTTCTTTTTTTTAATTGTAGTTAATTTAATAAAATCAAACACAAAGAAAATATTCCAAGAGCTCCCATAAGTAAAGAGCAGTTCAGCTGCAAAGGAACAAGACTCAGACTGCCATTCGATTTCCCAACAGCGACACTGAATGCAAAACAATAGAGCCATATTTTTAAATAATGGAAGGAAAAGAAATTTGAACCTAGAATATTATTTTTAGACAAACTGTCATTCAAATTTGAAGGTATAATAAAAGTACTGTCTCACATAGGTCTCAAACTGTTTGCCATACAAAGACTCATTTTTTGTGAGAAAACATTTTGGGGGAAAGTAATAATAATAAGAAAAGCACAGCAGGTGAAGTGGCTCACAGCCATAATCCCAGCATTTTGGGAAGCTGAGGTGGGTGGATCACTTGACCCTAGGAGTTTGAGACCAGCCTGGGCAACATGATGAAACATCATCTCTTTAAAAAATAAAAAAATAATTAGCTGGGCGTGGTGGTCTGTGCTTGTAGTACCAGCTACCTGGGAGGCTGAGGCAGGAGGATCGAGCCTGGGAGGTGGAAGCTACAATGAACTTTGATTGTGCCACTACACTCCATCCTGGGCTGCAGTAAAATGAGACCCTGTCTCAAAAAAACCAACCAACCAACCAAACAAACAAAAAAACAGGAGACAGAAATAGAGAAACAGATCCCTGAAAATTAGTGTTTAAGAGATAGAGAATTAATGAAAACCAAATATTTTGGTAATATTCATTATTCAAGAGAACCCAGAATTTAAATTCTGGGCAGTATCAAAAGATTAAAGGCAGATTACAATGTGATAAAGTACTTTTCCTGTTAGGAGAAAAATGCAAATATTAATAAGTTAAAGAAGTCAACAGGGATAAGTAAACATGAGACTGTATCTTAAGGATAACAAGTATAAAAACAAAATGTACAGCTTCTAAACCAAGAGAAGAAAACTTGACCTATACAATTGAAATCAGGAGCAAAAACAAAAAGGAAGAAATGAGAAGTTCAGCAAATTAAAAATATAATAAGCTATCAGAAGGAAGTTTTAAAACTTTGAGTAAATATAAGTACAAATAGGTTAAATCCACCAACTAAAAGACAGATACTGTCAACCTGGAGTTAAGAACAAGAATATTAAATAAACACATTGAAGACAAAATGAAAAAAATGTTAAAAATAAAAGGAATGAAAGCTTAAATTAAGCCACTATGAACCTAAAGAAAGTTGGCATAGTAATCTTAATATCTGACAAAAAAGAATATAAGGCTAAAAAATACCATCGGGCCAAAGGATGACATTACATACTGATGAAGGCAGCTACAGCGAATTTTCATCAAGAATAAGAAAAGCTTTGGTATAATCAGAAATGTGGGCATCCCAATCTTATGAAATACAAACCACCGTTCTGGTCTTACCTGCCACTCTTCTACACAATTACTTATCTCCAACCAAAATGTTCCACCAATATTTCCTTGCCTTCTCTTTACCCTGTGCCTTTGTTCACTGTCGCTTCCACTTATGTAATTAAACAACTACTTGTTGCAGTGTTTCTTATATTGTTGAATTAAACCATGTCTTTATTTATGTATTTATGTATTATTTACTCAACTAGATCAACTTTTTGAGAATTGAAGCTATACAAAATTTTTCTTTTTGGGTCACGCAGTTCTAATCTCAAGGCATGACACAAAGTAGGAACATAATAAATATTTATCTGTGGCATGCCATAAAAATGATGTATAAACTGTCCTAAATTATTTAGTTAATCAACACATATTTACTGAACACTTATTATGTGCCAGGAAAGATCAAATGGCCCAGACTCTCAGCAACATTAACTGATTTAATTGTCATTAATGGTTACGATATTTGTTTAAAACAAAAATACTATTAAGAATTAAATCAAATGAAGAAAGGAGCTAAAAATGATTGTGTGTTCACCACGCACCAGTCACAAACTGAGGAACTATCTGTGTATTTGGCTCAATGGATGCTTATAATTCTTGAGATAATTGGTATAAGGGAACTCTTGCTTTTGTAAAAGGCTTGGTGCCGTTTTCAGTGACCACCTTGCCCAGGGGTTCTTCCCTAGGTGCTCATAAAAGGTGTTTTCGTACTTTTACATCCTTCTAAACTGGCTTACTACTATTTTTTTCTGACTACCTTTGCCCAACCTTTGTTTTACATAAGGTTTTTACATAAGGTCCTTTCCACCCTGTAAAGATCAGGCTCTTTCTTGCTTCCATATGCTGCTTCTAATGAGTTTTGTGCTTCATGACCCTAATCCTCATTGCTGATGGGCAGTTCTGTTCATTCTCATGTGCTGGTTTTGGGGATCCCAGCTCAAGCCACAGACTGTTTCCTGTTTGCCCAGAAATAAACAGTACCCTTAAAACACACATAATATTCTCTAATTTCAATCGAGATTTCAACTATTTGTGACTGACTCCAAACTGGACTTATTTCTGGAAAGGCAGATAAGCCAGAATGAATTATTTAGCTCCCTGAGTGACCCTAGCTCACCCCAACCTAGCATCCACATCAACCAAGCTTTGTTGTTCATATTTAATTCATAATTTAATTTACTACAACAACCCAGGAAGTATAGGTCATTGTCCCTATTTTGTGAAGGATGAAACTGAAAAAATTATATGCCACTGTGGTTTTTGCAAATTCAAGGATCTGAAAAAGACTCAGGAAGCATACTTTAAGATGGTCCCAAGTATACTATATCATTATCCTCTTTTTATAGAGAAGGAAACTGAAGATCAGAGAAGAAATTGCACAAAGCCACTCAGAGCTGTGATTCACATCTAAGGTCCACACAACGCTGAAGCCCAGCTCTTGTCTGCTACACCACGCCACATTTCAGAGGCCTGCACGCTAATTAGTAATGCATTCAGAAATCTATTTGGAAAAAAACACAGAAGATGCAGAGTAACAAGATGGAGACATCCAGTGATATTGGGATTACCTTGATTTCATGACTTCCTCCAAAGTGTTTCCAAGTCCTTGGAAATGCAGGTGATTTACTATTTCTCACTAGTCAAAGAAACAGCTTAAAGGAACTGAAGCAACAATACATAATAAGCAATTCTCTCTGTGCATCTCTACCTGCAAATTATTAGCTTTTTTTTTTTTTTTTTTTGAGACAAAGTCTTGCTCAGTCACCCAGGCTAGAGTGCAGTGGCACGATCTTGGCTCACTGCAACCTCTGCCTCCCAAGTTCAAGTGATTCTCATGTCTCAGCCTCCTGAGTAGCTGGGATGACAGGCACGTGGCACAATGCCCAGCTAATTTTTGTATTTTTAGTAGAGACAGGGTGTCACCATGTTGGCCAGGCTGTAGTTACTATTTTTTAAGTAGACATCTGAAGTTATCTACAATCACATATTGGTTATTACATGCCAATAAAAACAACAACAACAACAAAACAACACTCCTGCCCTTGAAATTGGTCTTCGTTATGATTATTTTGTATATAGGAAAGTTAAGCAGTAGAAAGGCCATGCTGTATGTCCATGTAAGCCAGCAGTAAAACCCAGATTTTCAAGTTGACATTATTAATTTAGTCTAATGAGGGTTATTTTGGGAGGCATCCCAAATTTTATCTCTTAGCAAAACTGGAGCAATAGATGTGTTTCAAGTGAGACTTACAACAGCTTTGAGTAACGGGGTGTACAAGGCAACAAAAAGAAACATTAAAAGGTGGTTATAGATTATTTTATATCCCTAAACAGTAATTACTACCAATATTATTTTACTAAGTCTTAAGAAAACTGTGAGAACCAGATTTATTTATGTATTCATTGAAACATATCTAATTGCTTCATGAACTTTATTTTAAAGGTCACTTAGTGTATTAAAAACTTCTTCCCTGGATACTACGGGAAATCTCATAAAATAAAGACCCAGATTTTCAAAAAAATTTTTTTTTTTTTGAGATGGAGTCTTGCTCTTGTCTTCCAGGCTAGAGTGCAATGGCATGATCTCAGCTCACTGCAACTTCTGCCTCCTGGGTTCAAGCGATTCTCCTGCCTCAGCCTCCTGAGTAGCTGGGATTACAGGCACCTGCCACCATACCCGGCTAATTTTTGTATTTTTAAAGAGACGGGGTTTTGCCATGTTGCCCAGGCTGGCCTTAAACTCCTGACCTCGTGATCTGCCTGCCTCGGCCTCCCAAAGTGCTGGAATTACAGGTGTGAGTCACCGTGCCCGGCCAAAAAATTTCTTATATGCTTTCCAATTTTGCATGAATAGTGGTGAAAATAATCTAATTACTACATTAATAAAAAGAAGTAGCTGGACTGCCTGTTTGTCATTCGCTCCCCAATCATGTGAACTATGTATTGGAATGAAGTGTTTGATAGAGATTTATTTTATTTTACCTCTCAAAGTAATTTAGATTCTAAATCTATTAATCTAGAAAGTGAAGGGCAGAGAACGTTTCCAAGTGCCACGATCAGGTAATGTTTAACTTAAATAATAAAAAAATAGATAAGCATAAAAGCCATATTAAAATTGAGATCTTTTTTTTGGAGACAGAGTCTTGCTCTGTTGCCCAGGCTGGAGTGTAGAGGCACAATTTCAGCTCACTGCAATCTTCGCCTCCCAGGTTCAAGAGATTCTCCCACTTCAGCCTACCAAGTAGCTGGGATTACAGGTGCATGCCACCACGCCCAGCTAATTTTTGTATTTTTAGTAGAGACAGGGTTTCACCATGTTGCCCTGGCTAGTCTGGAATTCCTGAGCTCAGACAATCCACCCACCTTGGCCTCCCAAAGTGCTAGGATTACAGGCATGAGCCACCATGCCCAGCCTAAAATTGAGATATTTAAGGACCTTAAGTTCAGAATAATGATGCACATGAATTAAGTTTAAGAAAGGGACATCATGTCTTTTGAAAACAAATAATTAAAAACTAGTACTGAAAGATGAACAATTTTAAAATTGGGAAATTGATATATGCCCCATTTGGTTTGGACACAGATTTTTTTTTTAAATCAGTTTTATAGTAAGATGTTAAAAGAAATAATCAAATAAATGCTATAATTACGAAGAGACTTATTTAGTATTTAGAGCTGTATTCCAACTCCGCCACTTATTATGTGAGAAACATTAGGCAAGTTATTTAATCTCTTTGTGCCTCCTCTGTAAAAGAGGAAAATATCATAGGAATGCTGTGAGACTTAAGTGAGTTAATACTTTTAGAACAATGCCTGGCTCCTAGCAAGTGGTCAATAAATGTTAACCACCACTATTATCATTACTATTATAAAAATTTATTTATTTTAAATAAACATCTTTTAGTTCACTTTGTGAAGTCGCAAAGAGTGGAGCACACCCAGTTGCACTGAGCTGTAAACTCTAAGGAAAGGCCAAAGGCTGAATGGGCCACCTAGACTGATGAGTCAGATGCAGCAGTAGTTCAGGTTTCCAGACTGATTCAGTCCTTGGCGTCTATCCTGAGGCTGACAACAAGAATGCTAATTAGTGCCAAGGGTGATGAGTTTTGTAACATGGGGTGCTCCATTAGAGATGCAAATCAGATCACTTACATCTTGTATAGAGCACAAATAGTAATCAAGTTCAGATTCACACCAGTAACATAGAAGTAAAATGCTTCATATCTAGTTACCATGCTCCCGAACCATATACTTCTGAATTCTATGTTCTCGACTCTCCTACTGCCAAGGAGCTAAACATAGCTAAAGGATTTAAATTATAATTTGATCTGACAACCAGGTATCAAACAGTCCTTCTGTAGCCAAATAAGTAGAGCAGAGACAAATATCAGAGCTGTATATCCAGTTTATGGTATGTGCTTTGTGATAGGAAAATAATAATTGAGGGTACTGGTATATATCTTATATTATCTGATCTAAAAAGGATGTCAGCATAAGCTTGGTATTCAACATAGACCAACCAAATTATTGTTAAGGTTAAGTGATTTAGAAGAGAGAAATCTAGGCAAGTGAGGAATATCCTAACCTTTCTATGATCGTGAATTGTCCAATAGACTACCAAGGAATGCATATAAATACTCTCATGTAGAATAAGACAAAGCAGACTCAGTTCTTCTAAATAAATGCTCCTAAGGATAATGATGATGAACTGGGACAGATGCCAAATACAAAGGAACAGTGATGTTTTAAATCCTATTACATTAAAATGCCCAAATATTATTAATAACACTGTGCTTGAATAATTTTTTTGCCTCACTCTGTCGCCCAGGCTGGAGGGCAGTGGCGCGATCTTGGCTCACTGCAACCTTCGCCTCTCCGGTTCAAGCGATTTTCCTGCCTCAACCTCCCAAGTAGCTGGGACTACAGGTGGCTGCCACCATACCCGGCTAATTTTTGTATTTTTAGTAGAGACGGGGCTTCACAATATTGGTCAGGCTTGAACTCCTAACCTTGTGATCCACCCGCCTCAGCCTCCCAAAGTCAGATCTACTTTAATACTCATGTTTCACATGTGAGAAAACTGACATACAGAAAGAACAATTGACTTAGAGTTACACGGCAAGTCAATACTGGAGTATTAGGAGTTATCATTTGCCCAGACCAGTGTTTATCTTATATATTTTCAGGTTTTGGTGAATCTTGTCCCCATAAATAGGATGACATGATTTAGGAATTATTAGAAATATCAGTTGATTTGTATATATTATATTTTACCAATCTCTGAATCAAATTCACACCTAATAATGAACTATCTTAGCATAATTCTGTTCTATTTCAATTTTGTGAGTAAAAGGCCTAATAAAAAATTTATTTTGAAATCTGATCTCCAGATAACAATTTTTTTTCCATTCTGAATTGTGGTAAAATATGCATAACATATAGTTTACCATTTTAACCATTTTGAAGGTTTCAGTTCTGTGACATTGAGTACACTCACACTGTTGTATAGTCATTATCACCACCCATCTCCAGAATCTTTTTCATCTTGCAAAATTAAACCTCCCTATCCATTAAACAATAACTCCCTTTAATCCCCTCTTCCCCCAACTGCTGGCAACCACCATTCTCCTTTCTGTCCCTAGGACTTTGTCTTGCTACCCTTAGTTCCACATAACCTATGCTTATGAACATTCAAAAATGTTTTGTCTTTAAAGAAAACTTAGGGGAAGAGATTCTTTAAATTATTCATTTCCAATTAGTCTCTGAAGTGAGACTGTAACAGAGTTCTGCCGGGAGGATCCACATTAGGCTGGTTCTAAGTACTCAGTTTGTTGAGTTGTAAATGGCTGGTACTTCAGATGGGAGGCAGGGAGACTCTGGTCTGCAGTGTGATTTGTGAGAGGCTCTCCTACCTTGCCACAGTGCACAGGATGCTTCTGCAAATTACAGCAAAAAAAGAGTTATTCATATGTACTGCCTTTCATGCCTTATACTTTTTCTTTTTTGAGACAGGGACTGACTCTGTCACCCAAGCTGGAGTGTAGTAGAGCAATCTCTTCTCACTACAGCCTCGACCTCCCAGACTCAAGCAATCTTCCCACCTCAGCCTCCTGAGTAGCTGGGACCACAGATGTGTGATGCCACACCCACACCCAGGTACTTTTTGAATTTTTTGTAGAGAAGAGGTTTTACCATGTTGCCAAGGCTGGTCTGGAACTCCTGAGCTCAAGCAATCCACCCACCACAGCCTCCCAAACTGCGCCTGGCCTCGTGCCTTATATCTTCTTCTTTGTTTTGAAAAAGTCTCCCTCTGTAGACCAGGCTGGAGTGCAGTAGTACAATCTTGGCTCACTGCAACCTCCGTCTCCCAGGTTCAAGTGATTCTCAGGCCTCAGCCTCCCTAGTAGCTGGGATTACAGCACCCACCACCATGCCCAGCTACTTATTGTAATTTTAGTAGAGACAGGGGTTCACCATGTTGGCCAGGCTGGTCTCCAACTCCTGACCTCAAGTGATCTGCCCACCTCGGCCTCCCAAAGTGCTGGGATTAAAGGCCTGAGTCACCGTGTCCAGACCCCATGCCTTATATTTGACATAGTCACAGCCACCTATTTTTTGTTTTCTTTGAAAATGCTAAACTTTAAGTATAAGACCCAGTAACATTATTTCAGACAAGCCTAATTTACTTCCATCTCGAATAGGGGCTGGGTAAAACAAGGCCAGACGCGGTGGCTCACGCTTGTAATCCCAGCACTTTGGGAGGCGGAGGTGGATGGATCACCTGAGGTCAGGAGTTGAAGACTAGCCTGGCCAACAGTGAAACCCCATCTCTACTAAAAATACAAAAATTAGTTGGGCGTGGTGGCGGGCACCTGTAGTGCCAGCTACTCAGGAGGAGGCCGAGACAGGAGAATCGCTTGAACCTGGGAGGTGGAGGTTGCAGTGAGCCGAGATAGTGCCATTGCACTCCAGCCTGGGCAACAAGAGCGAAACCCCGTCTCAAGAAAAAAAATAAAATAAAAAATAAAATAAGGCCGAGACCTACTGGGCCGCATTCCCAGCAGATTAGGCATTCTTAGTCATAGGATGAGATAGAAGGTTGGCAGGATTGGTTTCACAAGCTATAGATCATAAAGACCCTGCTGATAAAACAGGATACGGTCAAGAAGCCAGCCAAAATCCAGCAAATCTAAGATGGCGATGAAAGTGACCTTTGGTTGTCCTCAGTTCTCATCATACTCTAATTATAGCATATTAGCATGCTAAAAGACACTCCCACTCACCACTACCGTGACAGTTTTCAAATGCCATGGCAATGATAGGAAGTTTCCCTATGTAGTCTAAAAAGTGGAGGGACCCTCAGTTCTGGGAAATATCTACCCCTTTCCCGGAAAACTCATGAATAATCCACCCCTTGTTTAGCATATAATCAAGAAGCAACAATATGTATACTCAGTCTATGTATACTCAGTTCTGCTTACTGAGTAGCCCTTCTTTTATTCTTTTACTTTCTTTTTTTTCTTTTTTGAGACGGAGTCTTGCTCTGTCGCCCAGGCTGGAGTGCAGTGGCGCCATCTCGGTTCACTGCAAGCTCCGCCTCTCGGGTTCACGCCATTCTCTTACCTCAGCCTCCAGAGTAGCTGGGACTACAGGCGTGCCCGCCACCACGCCTGGCTAATGTTTTGTATTTTTTTTTTTTTTTTTCTAGTAGAGACGGGGTTTCACTGTGTTAGCCAGGATGGTCTTGATCTTCTGACCTCGTGATCCGCCTGCCTCGGTCTCCCAAAGTGCTGGGAATACAGGCCTGAGCCACCGCGCCTGGCATATTCTTACTTTGTTAATAAACTTGCTTTCACTTTACTCTATGGACTTGCCCTGAATTATTTCTTGATCCAAGAACACTCTCTTGGGGTCTGAATCGGGACCCCTTTCTGATAACAGCTACATTTTTAGAGCCATGGTTTTATCAAGAGTTTTAAGCCATTTTAGAATACTTGAGAGCAAAAATAATGAAACTTAGCAAGGTCAAAAGCACTGGTTTCTAACCTTTTCAAGGTTGGGATGAGGCCTCCTTTTTCCAACATGTAAAAATGTTGTAGACAGCTGGACCTGGTGGCTCACACCTAAAATTCCACCGCTTTGGGAGGCCAAGGCAGGAGGATCACTTGAGCTCAAGGGTTCATGTGAGACCAGCCTGGGCAATATGGTGAGACTTCATCTCTACTAAAAAAAATAAAATATAAAAAATTAAAAAATAAAAAAATTATCTGTTTTCAGATAATCTTTGATGTACACACGGATTTGTGGGCCCATTACAGTTAATTCATGGCCCTCCAGGGGTCTTGCTCACAAGTTGAAAACCACTGATCCAAGAAAACAAGCAGGTTCTATCCCCAGCTGTATCTCTCACTAGCTATACAGCCTTGGGTAAATCATTCTACATGCTTCAGTTACCACACCTTTTCAGTTACAGAAAAGTGAGGAAACTATTTTGCTTACTTCAGGAAATTTACAATGAGTATAAGAATGAAATAATATACAAAGGTTTGAAAGCTTAAACATGACACATAAAATAAAGTGACATAATTATGAAATAATTTGAATTTATAGAAAACACATGGAAGCATCATAGAGCACTCCTACACTCTGAAATTTTAACTAGAAAATCAACATATTATGAATAATGCATGTAATTTGACGTGTCTTAAGAAAAGAACAGGGCCGGGCTTGGTGGCTCAAGCCTGTAATCCCAGCACTTTGGGAGGCTGAGATTGGCGGATCACGAGGTCAGGAGATCGAGACCATCCTGGCTAACCCGGTGAAACCCTGTCTCTGCTAAAAAATAGAAAAAAACTAGCCAGGCGAGGTGGCGGGCGCCTGTAGTCCCAGCTGCTGGGGAGGCTGAGGCAGGAGAATGGCATGAACCTGGGAGGTGGAGCTTGCAGTGAGCCAAGATCCGGCCACTGCACTCCAGCCTGGGCGACAGAGCGAGACTCCGTCTCAAAAAGAAGAAAGAAAAGAACAACTAGATTTCCTGTATTTATAAGGATGTTCATCAAGAACTGCTTGTAACAGCAAAAAAACTGGAAACAACATACGTTTCTTTTTTTTTGAGACGAAGTCTCACTCTTGTTCCCTAGGCCGGTGAGTGCAATGGCTCGCTGCAACCTCCACCTCCTGGGTTCAAGCGATTCTCCTGGCTTAGCCTCCTGAGTAGCTGGGATTACAGGCGCCTGCTACCATGCCCAGTTAATTTTTGTATTTTTAGTAGAGACAGGGTTTCACCATGTTGGCCAGGCCGGTCTCAAACTCCTGACCTCAGATGATCCACCCATCTCGGCCGGCCTCCCAAAGTGCTGGGACTATAGACGTGAGCCACCGCGCCCGGCCAACAAGACACGTTTCTTAACATGGAAAGATGACATGTAAAATTTTTTTCACCAGTTATCAAAACAATATTTATAATATGACTCCACTTTATTTTTTAAAATTCTGGAGTAAAATACTCTTTTCTTTCTTTTTAAGAGACAGAGTTGTGCTCTGTTGCCCAGACTGGAGAGCAGTGACACAATCATAGCTCGCTGCACCCTCAAACTCCTGGGGTCAAGCAAACCAGTCGCCTTGGCCTCCCAAAGCACTGGGATTACAAGTGCTAGCCAAAGAACCCAACCTGGATTACAATATTTTTAAATGTTAGTTATAGCCGGGGAGTAGAATTACGGGTGATTTTTCTCTTGTAATTTTTTTGGGGGGACTGCACTTAAAAAAAAAAACAAACAACTTCTAATAAAAGTGTTTATTTTTATAAAGAGAACAAAATAGTAAAACTCTTCCTCCACATCAAAAAAAGAGAATGGCTCAAGGACATCAAAAGAAGGAAAAAAACAAAAAACAAAAAACAAGAGCAAATTCGGGCTGTA
This sequence comes from Rhinopithecus roxellana, assembly GCF_007565055.1. Classification (NCBI taxonomy): domain Eukaryota; kingdom Metazoa; phylum Chordata; class Mammalia; order Primates; family Cercopithecidae; genus Rhinopithecus; species Rhinopithecus roxellana. The sequence continues at coordinate 91,723,629 of NC_044559.1, read as the reverse complement.
GTCTAGGCTGGGCGCGGTTGCTCATGCCTATAATCCCAGCACTTTGGGAGGCTAAGCGGGGGCAGATCACTTGAGCCCCAGAGTTCGAGACCAGCCTGGTTAACGTGGTGAAACCCCATCTCTACCTAAAATACAAAAATTAGCCCAGCATAGTGGCAGGCACCTGTAGTCCTAGCTACTCGAGAGGCTGAGGTGGGAGGATCACCTGAGCCTGGGAGGTGGAGGTTCCAGTGAGCTGAGATTGCACCACCACACTCCAGCCTGGGCAACAGGGCAAGACCTGTCTAAGAAAAAAAAAAAAAAAAAGGTGGCTGTAGTCTAGTTGATGGTACATATGCATGTAGGTGCACTTGTATATATATCTTTAAATGTAAATATGCGTATATCTATATCTTAAGAGGTAATAGAATGACAGGTAGGAAAGAGAAATCAGAGAATAAGGAATCAGCACTGTCCACCCAAGAGAGCCCTATCTGCTCCTGATGGTGAAGCTGGGAGCCCAGGCCAAAGCTCAAAAGATGCCATAATCAATTACCCGCCTTTCTCCAGTCCATGCCTACCCAGCAGCGTTCTAATTTCAATTTAGTTTTTTAAAAAACAAGTTTCCTCATAAAGAAAAGAAAAGCTGATTTTTAACATAACATGCTATTTGGTTTGCTTTAAAACAATTTTTCTCATAGTAAATTAACAAATCAGAATTCTGGCTGATATAGTACTCTCTTAGGAATTTGGTTAATGCAAGTACTTTGCTAAGGGACTGGATCACTCTAAGAATTTTGGGGAAAAATATATATTAAGTTTCTGAGTTTGAAAAGCTGAACACCAGACAATGAAGCCTGGTAATTTCATCAATGTAATTACAAGCTACAAGGTCTTATGACAGTCAACCAACTGGACTTTCCTAAGAAGCAATCCTATAATTCAATGTGTCACCTTTAGCATGAAATAAACACAGGGCAGGTATGTCTTGGAGACATAATGGAGTTTTGCAGTATGAACAATGGGTATAACATTTTAGCTATAATCCAGTGTTATCATTCCTAGTCTGGAGATGTAGATAAATTAAAGATCAGAGAAAGTAAGTAGGTTATCTAAGATTATAACTGATAGTTCAAACTTGAAGTTATAATTGGTGCCTCCTAGTCCGGGATATGAAACTATTTCCCCCAGCCCTTATGAAAGGATGTCACAGCTCTATATTGCAGATATTCATGACTATATATCTACCTTCCCTGTTTTAATAAGTGCTCATTGAGGCCGGGCACGGTGGCTCACACCTGTTATCCTAGCACTTTGGGAGGCCGAAGTGGGTGGATCACTTGAGGTCAGGAGTTCGAAACCAGCCTGACCAACATGGTGAAACCCCATCTTTACTAAAAATACAAAAAAATTAGCCAGGTATGGTGGCGGGCACCTGTAATCCCAGCTACCTGGGAGGCTGAGGCAGGAGAATTGCTTGAACTCAGAAGGCAGCAGTTGCAGTGAGCCGAGATCACGCCACTGTACTCCAACCTGGGTGACAGAGTGAGACTTTGTCTCAAAAAAAAAAAAAAAAGAAAAAGTGTTCATTGAGTAGTATGTTCAAAGCGCTCTGCTAGGTTAAGATTTTTTTCAAATCTGCTCTGTAGGTTTTATAACACGAGTAGGTGTCTAACACTGAAAGTAGGATGGAGGAAAATATGCCTATTTACTAATAACCTAATACCTGCAAGGAGCTGTTCTAGACACACTACATCATACTTCATTTATTATTTACTAAAACCTTAGGCTGTGTCCCATATAAGTTATCTAATGATATCCTAAATGGATATACTTCATTCCATCAGATCATATCTGAGATGATCGTTAAGGGAAAATTATCATTACTGTAAAGCATTTATTAATCATTTCATTATATATAATACTGAAGTACCACTATAACTGGAAAATCTTAGAGTAATGGGTTATAAATATTCACTGAAAACAGAGACTGGAGACAATTACAGATCCTCTTTAAGGTAAATCAACAGTTGATACTTCAACAACAAAAGAACCTTCTTTTCTCTCTTCTCACACATTTAAGCATTCTCTTAAAAACAAACAAACACAAAACAGGCCAGGCTAAGTGGCTCACACCTCTAATCCCAGCACTTTGGGAGGTCAAGGTGGGTGGATCACTTGAGGCCAGGAGTTCAAGACCAACCTGGCCAACATGGCAAAACCCTGTCTCTAATAAAAATACAAAAATTAGCTGGGCATTGTAGCACATGCCTATAATCCCAGCTACTTGGGAGGCTAAGGCATGAGAATCACTTAAACCCGGGAGGCAGAGTTTGCAGTGAGCTAAGCTAGAACCACTGCAGTCCATCCTGGGTAACAGAGTGAGACTCTGGTTCAAAAAATTAAACAAAAAAAAAACAAACAAACTCACAAAAGACTACACATTGTATGATTTCGTTGATGTGAAATATCCAGAATAGGCAAGTCTATAGAAACAGAAAGTAGATTAATAGTTTCCTGGGGCTGTGAGTGGGAGGATGTTGGAGGAAAAGAGGAGTTACTGCTATTGGATATGAGGGGGTGATACAAATGTTCTAAAATTGTTTATGGCAATGGTTGCACAACTCTGTAAATTTTCTAAAATCCATTGACTTACACACTTTAAACAGATGAATTGTATGATGTATTAATTATATCTCGATAATTTTTTTTTTTTTAAGTTCTGAACTTCTGCTATTCACTTGCACAACTCCTTCAGATTAACCCTTTGAGAAACTGTTAATAGCACTGGAAGGTTTTACCATTAATGAGGAGCTGTAACTTCAAAAAGCAATTGGTAATATATTATTAAAATGAATTCTAGTATGGGAGACAGAAACTTATAGAAATGATGGAGAGTGATAGATCAGTACCCTGACTGGGAGCTATTCATGTGCAATGCAAAAATTAATCACTGAGCCAGTTCTTTATGAAACAATAATACAGAATATTCTGGTCCCCTCCAGGATTCTGTTGACTGTCCTCAATCAGCTCAATTGCTCTGCACTTCATTCATGAAAAAAGCACACTGTTGCCCACTGAGTCCTATTTGTATTATCTCTGATCTTTCCTTTCTGGCTCTGCAGTTTCTTTACATTGCTTGGCAATGCCCTTTCATCATTCCTTTTCCCACATGGCTTTAAAGATTTTCTAGGACACCCTCCCCTCTTTACTCTAACACTTGAAAGAAGCAGCAACTACACACCCCAGAGAGCCCCAATTCGGTAAGGTGAGAGTGAGTGGTTCAGATGAATACCCTGAGTAAGGATGAATGGAAGAATGTTCTTAATCTATTGCTCTTTTAATCACTAGATTCCTGGAGGCACCTTTTTACTGGACAGTATTAAATATTTCAATTATCTGGACATCCCCTTAAGAAATATCTTGCTTTACCTTCCAAGATGAGTTTTGAGGGAGGACCTTACCTGGCACAAATAGCAGTGGAGCTCCAAAGGCTACATTGGATAGTTCCAGCCAGGACTCCCAGCCCCTCACCTCACTTGTTGACGGCAGGGAAGGCTGCCGTGGCTTTCCCTTCCTGGGTTTGCCTGTCCTGCTAATTTTAGGCTGCTTCCTCATGTGGCTGCCATGGGTATCAGAGCATGTGGCTCCCCTTGGAGGAGCTATTTTCTCCTGTGAGCCTCACTTGTTTGTTTCCAGCTTCTCTCCCTTCTCCCTGCTCCCCACCTCTGTAGGGTAGAGCTGTTTCATAGTACAAAATAAAACATCTTTCAGAATCATGCTCTATTCTGCGTTTATTCCTGAATCTAAGACACCAAGGGAAACTTTCTTTTTTCCCCCAAGGGAAACTTTTCATGTTAGATTTAATTGTACCTGCCAATAGCAAGATTTCCAAATCATGTTTATTTAATGAATATTTGCTAAATTCCTGCAATGAATAAGATCTTGCCCTAGGTCACTGGGATAAAATGATGAGCAAAGCAAACTTGTATTTCACTGATGAAATCTTAATAACAGAGATTTATTAAGCTTCTGCTATGTTCAGTGTTCTCTGTTAAGACTTTAAAATATAAAAATCAATAGGTAGAACCCCTTTCCCCAAAGAGCTCACAGATATTTCAATATGTAGGGAGAAATTCAAAGACATAGGTCTTATAAATTCCTGTTGAGATTTAGAGATAATTAATGGATTCACTCATTCAGTTAATCAGTAAAACTGGATCTGAGATTATTTTATGGACATAGTATTCTGTTACGCACTGGAAACAAGAAATAAAAGTATACCACGAGTCCCTTCCTTAGAAAGATAACAATCTAAACAAAGAACGATTGCTCAATTGACAAATATTTAATGGATATTTACTATATATATACTAAGTCTTCTCCATTGAGGACTTCTTGATAAGCAGCATGTTTGCTTATGCAAATAACATATAAATATATAATTCCTTTGCTTTTTGGCAGTAATTATTTCTATCTTCATCCTTCCTACCATGGCCTCAGTTCAGGCTATCATCGATTCCAGCCTGGAATGATCCTTTTTCCTTACAGACATTATTTTGAAAGATTTTATGTACTAAATACAATTTTCTGAGCCAAGGTGGGTGGATTACTTGAGGCCAGGAGTTTGAGACCAGCCTGCCCAGCACGGTGAAACCTCATCTCTACTGAAAATACAAAAATGTGCTAGGTGTGGTGGCGGTGAGGGGGACCTGTAATCCCAGCTCGGGAGGCTGAGGCAAGAGAATCGCTTAAACCCTGGAAGCAGAGTTAGCAGTGAGCCGTGATCATACCACTGCATTCCAGCCTGGGCAACAGAGTAAGGCTCTGTCTCAAAATAAATAAATAAACAACAAACAAACAAACAGACTCATAAAATAGTCTAACAATTTATTTATTATATTTATTTATTTATTATTATTTTTTTTTCGAGACGGAGTCTCGCTCTGTCGCCCAGGCTGGAGTGCAGTGGCCGGATCTCAGCTCACTGCAAGCTCCGCCTCCCAGATTCACGCCATTCTCCTGCCTCAGCCTCCCGAGTAGCTGGGACTACAGGCGCCCGCCACCTCGCCTGGCTAGTTTTTTGTATTTTTAGTAGAGACGGGGTTTCACCGTGTTAGCCAGGATGGTCTCGATCTCCTGACCTTGTGATCCGCCCGTCTCGGCCTCCCAAAGTGCTGGGATTACAGGCTTGAGCCACCGCGCCCGGCCTTATTATATTTATTAGTCAAAAATAAATATTTGATAACTACAGCTTCTGATTATATTAAACAAGTTGTATTCATTCATTCCTGGGGATACAAGGGTAAAAAGATCCAAGTTCCTGACCTTCAGCTAGCAGTCTAGTGAGGGAGAAGACAAAAAATTGATTATGTTGAAGTGTGGCAAGCTCTGTAGCAGAGGATGGCACCAGAGAGGAGGGTGTTAACTGTCACAGATAGGGCAAGTTTTCATTAAGAAAGTACTGCCTAAGCTGAGTATTGAAAAACGAGAAACTTGCTAGGTTAGGAGCAACATGAAAATTTAGGAAGATGTGAGAGAGCATTTCATACCTCATAAAACAAAGATGAGGTGTGATTTGAGGAATGTGACAGGAATGAGGTTGCAGAGGGCAAAGGCTTGATTACAAAGAACTTTGAATGCCTAAATTATAAATGTTTTGAGGAGGTATGATCAAATCTGCATTTGAGAAAGATCACCCAGTGGCTGTGTGTTTGGACCAAAGGGCCAAGACTATAGGTAGTCCACAGACCAGGGGAAAATGTCCAGGCTGGAAGAGATGATAGCCTGAACTGAGGCCATGGTAGGAGGAATAAAGATTGAAATAATTACTGCCGGAAAGCAAAGGAATGATATCTTTAAATGTTATTTGCATAAGCAAACATGCTGCTTATCAACTTAAATGATGTAAGTATGAAAGTATAGTAAACAATATGAAAACTCCATGCAGCATCCCAATATTCTCCTTTCTATCACCCTGAGCGTTTTGCTCTTCTTTGGAGTCAGAGGAGTTGAACAACCTGGAGAAGCCATTCTAGGCATTCAAAGCACAGGTGATGATTATTAACACAACAAGATATGCCAGAATACATTCAACTTAAGATTTGTATTCAACTTGGATAGAATAAGACTGAACATATCCATTATCTATTTCTGTTTGTGGTTAACTGCCCCTGTAGGTTCATGGTCTGGCATGTCTTCCATATGAATATAACTAAGCCCCCCAATACTTGGAAAGAGGTACTTAGTACCTTGATGAGTAAAAATAGGTTACAAAACTCCAACATCCATTGAACAAACTTTCATTGACTTCTACATGTGTACAATATGCTTTGAAGTAAAGAAAAATATCAGGGCTGGGCACAGTGGTTCACGCCTGTAATCCCAGCACTTTGGGAGGCCAAGGCAGGCGGATCACAAGGTCAGGAGTTCGAGACCAGCCTGGCCAACATGGTGAAACCCCGTCTCTACTAAAAATACAAAAATTAGCCAGGAGTGGTGGTGGGCACCTGCAGTCCCAGTTACTGAGGAGGCTGAGGCAGGAGAATCGCTTGAACTGGGAGGCAGAGGTTGCAGTAAGCTGGGATCGCACCACTGCACTCCAGCCTGGATGACAGAGAAAGATTCCTTCTCAAAAAAAAAAAAAAAAAATCAGAATGGTGTTCAGTATAGTATTAGCAGTATGTATCTTGGGTAATTTTTCTGATAGTTCTTTACTTCTTTACTGAATTATTTTAATTATTAACAATAAGCATTACTATTTTAAATAAAAGCTATTTTAATTTTCTTCTTTTTTTTTTTTTTTTGAGACAGGGTCTCACTCTGTCACCCAGGTTGGAGGGCAGTGGTGCAATTTCGGCTCACTACAAAGCAATACTCCTGCCTCAGCCTCCTGATTAGCTGAGATTACAGGCGCCCACCACCACAGCTAATTAGCCCAGCTAATTTTTTTGTATTTTTAAAGTAGAGACGAGGTTTCACCATGTAGGCTGGGATGGTCTCAAACTTCTGACCTCAAGCAATCCACCCACCTCAGCCTCCCAAAGTGCTGGAATTACAGGCATGAGCCACCGTGCCCAGCCTAATTTTTTTTAAATGGGAGTTCCCCATACTAAGCAAATTTAAAACTGAATAGTTTTACACTTTAAAAAAAAAAAATCTTCTCTAGTCTATTTGTAACTGACTTAGAGAAAGATGACAAGATATTTCACCCTTATCATAGATTAATTCAATACATAATTATATTCTCTGATTATACAGTCCTTTAAAAATAAACAAAGATGTTTCAACATTAAGTACAATTCTGACATTAACCCCAGGGTTTCTATTTTATTGTCAACACTACCAGAGCTTGTGAATGGGAGCAGTTTGAAAGCTGCTCTTTGGAAGTTAGCTTGCTGGATAATGCTTCCTTTTAAAGATTGAATAGATGAAGTTGTTTGTTGGAAGTGAACAGCACACAACACTTCAATTCACTTCTTAAGATCCTATGTTTACAAAGAGTAATTTTTGTTTGGCTTTAAAAAAAAAAATAGGTAAAACAGCAGCTTGAATTGCATTGCATTTTTCTTGGGCAAATATTTCTGTCATTTCGATATGGTTAAACTCTATTTAGGCAGTGTGGAGGTGGCAACTATAATTTGTCTTCTAGGAACACTCTGTCCTTCCTAGTCACTACTGCTTAACTGTTCTGTCAGGCTATCAGATTTTACATTGAGATTATAAGAGCATTTTTCAAACCCTAATGAAAATCTGTCCATAAAAATTGTGGTGTTTTATTTATTTCTGGATGCCAACTATTAGGACAATCTTTTTCATTTTTCTGAAAGAAGCACAAGTAGCAATAGAGTTTCTTTTTTAAATTTGCCATCACTGTGCATAAAAGTTATCTGTATGCTAAAGGAAACCAATAATTAGTTCTATAAACACAAGGAGTACACTAAACTTAAGGAAGTTCGGGGCAGGGAGGGTTAAAAAGCTTTTTCATCTTCTTACTTTTGTAGTTCTCCATGCTGTTTTCATAAAAATTGTAATGCTTGGTTAAGAATCTGAAATATACTGTCAGTTCCCATTATAAAAGTGATAATCAAATAAGATGCTCAACAAGGCTTTGTCTTTTATAACATTACTTTGAAAGTTACTAATAAGGGATTCAATAGATGAAGATATCCATGCTCTGGCTAATTGTTATCCAAAGCAGCAGTACTATTAATTTGACACAGATCTGTAGTTACTATCAGTTTTAGTCTTAATTTTATTTAAGGGCAGTGAGGCATGCAATATAAAAATATACATATTCTTCCCCAATTTATATTTCTGACAGTTATATTAGAACTTTCAACCTCAAATATCTTTATAAGACCCTTCAAAATCAGTAGCAACAAAATAGTTCAGTTTGCTACTCAAAAGTATGACTGATAAGCTCTAATAGTTGAGATTCCTCCTTCTTTGCTAGTCTCTGCTATTTCTATGCTCTGTTTTCTTTAAGACACGTAGATTTAAAGGAATCATATAAGTATAGGTTCTACACTTTCATATTGTGTTACTTTGGTGATGCTGACTATTAACTGGAACTCACAGAATCCTCATTTTAGGATTGCTGTGGTTTAAAGCTAATTTTAAAGCATAGCCTATCATGCAATTAAGTCTTTGATTCTAAATACAAATTTTATTTTTTCACTGCCACAAAAAGCAGGGTGGTTTGAGAGCTTTCTCTGTCAAGAAAAAGTAGTAACTGAAGTAATCGCACTATAATTTCAAATGTATGAACACATCCCCACATACTGGTGAAGGGCTACATTACATGTGATTTTTCACATTTATGCCTGTTTGAATGCCATTTGAATTTTGAATTCCTATAATTAGGCGATGGAAAACAAACATAAAGAAATCATACAGAGTTATAAAAGGAGAACATTTAAAAATATTTCTGGTATTATGATGCAAACAGTACAACTATTTCACACTGGGATACTGAGAAAGGAATTGAAGCCAGAATGTAAATTTGGAGCCGGAATAAAGGTTGGGATAATTGCGAAGGTGAAAGTAGAGGAGTCCTATAGTAAATAACCTGGAATTATTATTCTTCATGTGTAGATTAAGTGGCATATTCTGTGACATACAATATTCTCAATAAAATTATTTTGCTTGCATCCATTAGAAAGAAGGGCCAAATTTTCCTCTCTGCTGTCTCATTTATGTGGCAGGAGTGAGTTATTTCTCCCATCTTACTCTTTTCTGGAACAGGCTCATACCTACCTAAGATAATAGAAGAATGACTTTTTTTTTTTTTGAGACAGAATCTCTGTCACCCAGGCTGGAGTGCAGTGGCACAATCTCAGCTCACTGCAACCTCTGCCTCCCAGCTTCAAGCAATTCTGCTGCCTCAGCCTCCCAAGTAGCTGTGATTACAGGCACCCATCACCATGCCCAGCTAATTTTTCTATTTTTAGTAGAGACGAGATTTCACCGTGTTGGCCAGGCTGGTCTTAAACTCCTGACCTCAGATGATTCGCCTGCTTTGGCCTCCCAAAGTGCTGGGATTACAGGTGTGAGCCGCCGCGCCCAGCCACAAAAGGACTTTTTTATAATGTAATTCAGAAGGAAAAAAGAAATGGCTATGGACTGAATTGTGTTACACCCCTCAATCTGCCACCCCTGAATTCATAGGTTAAAGTCCTAACCCCAGTACCTCAGAATGTGACTGTATTTGGAGTTAGGTTCTTTAATGAGGTAATAAGGTAAAATGAGGTCATATGAGTGGGACCTAATCCAATATGACTTTATAAGAAGAGATGGCTAGGACACAGGGACCACACAGACCAACTGAGGAAAACATGAACACACAGTGAGGAAGTGGCCATCTACAAGCCAAGGAGAGAGGCCACAGAAGAAACCAAACCTGCTGACATCTTGATGTTGGACTCCAGAACTGTAAGAAAATAACTTTCTGGTGTTCAAGCCATTCAATCTGCGGATTTCATTATGGCAGCCCCAGCAAACTAATATAGAAATTCACTCTTAATAACTCAAACCTAAGGTCAAAACAGAACACTTGCTTCTTCCTAGTCAAAACCTGTCCCCCTTTACTTCCCTCAACAGTCATCCTCAATTTTGTAAATGTCATTTCTTTTCACCCAGTTGCTCAAGTCAGAAAACTACCAGTGGCCCAACATTTCTCATGTGTTCTGATCCCCACATACCCTGTGTCACAATCCTGTTAATCCTATCCCCAAAGTTTCTTATGAATCTACCTCTTCATCTCCATCACTACCACAGTCCCTGCCATTATTATCTCCCATGTGGATTATTGCAAAAGCTTCCTCAGTAATCTGATTTTCTCCATCTTCTCTCTCCTCCAATCCAGCAATCCTGTCCAGTTCAGTAGCAGAAGAAATATTTTGGTCACTACCCCCTCTCCGGCTTACAACTCTTGAGCAGTACTTGGAATAAAAGCAAACTTCTTAACGTGCCCTACTTGATCTAGCCTCTGACCGTCGGATCCATCTTCTGCCTATCTCTGAACTTATCTAGTATCCCTGTTTTTTTTCTACGCTAATTTTTGTTCAGTTCCTGGAAAATGTCCAGTTCTTTCCTGCATCAAGGGCTTCATTTTGCTCCCTCCACCTAGAATGTTTTAGGACTCGATCCTTCTCTTCCTTTATTTTCAGTTTTAATTGCAAAACTCCTCTACTGAGGCTTTCATTACCCATTCTACTTGAAGGATTCACTCTGTTATTCTCCATGTCTACCCCTTGTTTATATTTATTACAATTTGAAGTACTTTTACCTGCCCACCCACTTGTTTTTGTCTATCTTTCTAATAGAATTGGGAGCGAGGTGCTCAGTAAATACTTGTTTAACGAATCTGGTAAAAGATTTGATGCCTTATGTATGTTTCAGGCTAAAGCCATAATGCTAAGCCAAAGGCCCAGGAGAAGGGATGACCATGGAACCCTTAAGAAAAAGGATGGAAAGAAGGGAACTCTCTACACGGAAGTACTCACTGAGGAACTAAAGAAGGCATGGTTGTGCTTGACAGAATGAAGGTTTGCTTTCCAAACCTTGGAAAGCAAGAGTGAGTAAAAATGACTAGAGGAGGCTTTTCCAGTTGCCCACTCAAAGTGGAATCTGTGATTTGGTTACAGTTAGTGAAAAACATTTTTAGACAATACCATCTTCAAAGTTAACAATAAAAGGACTACACTTGCCACTACATCCTTATTAAAGCTTACTTCACTATATTATAATTTTTGTTTTTTGTGTCTCATTGACTAGAAAGTTCCTTGAAGACAAGATATTATTTTATCTCTCTTTGCGTTGCCCAGACCTAACAGAGTTCCTTGTCCCATGTAAGTACTCCACAAACGTTTGCTGAGTCAAGTGGTCCTGTCTAAAATCCATGACACCAGAAGTTTATTTGGGCTATGTCCACAGCCTCTAATATGCAAATAGAAGAAAGCAAGAAAGAACTATAAGATGTTCAAGAATAATGAAAAGGTGAATGGGAAAATAGACTTTAGGGCAGGAAGAACTGTGGTGTCAAGGAGAGGAAAATGAACATGCACTTAGCAAATGTGCATCCCAGGCTAATGAGATTATCTGTAGGCAGAAGGTACATAGATTATGTTGGTCTTTATCTCTTCTGAAATAATGTTTTCAAAATAGATGTTACCACATAAATCACCAGTTTTTCTTTAGGGTAACTGAGAGGTAGGTGCAAGTCACATTAAGTTTATAGAAAATTAAGATAATAGAATAGTTATGACTCACTGATAACGAATTATAGTAGGTTGAATAGAGCTCCCCCAAAATTCATGTCCATCTGAAACTTCAGAATGTGGCTTTATTTCAAAAATACAGTCATGCACTGCATAATGATATGTCAGTCAACAACAGACCACATATAGGATAGTGTGGTCCCATAAGATTATAATAGGGTATTTTTACTGTACCTTTTCTATGTTTAGATACACAAACACTTAGTGTATGATACAATTATGTTACAGTTGCCTGTGGCACTCAGTATAGTAATATGCTGTACAGGTTTGTAGCCAAGGAGCAATAGGCCATACCATATAACCTAGGTGTTTAGTAGGCTACACCATCTAGGTTTGTGTAAGTCCACTCTATGTTGTTTACACAATGACAAAACTGCCTAACAATGCATTTTTTAGAAAATATCCCATCATTAAGGGACGCATGACTGTAATATCTTTGCAGATGTCATCAAATTATGGCTCTAGAGATATAAATAAGTTATAGATCTAGATTAGGTGGGCCCTAAATTCAATGACTGGTATTCTTAAAAGGGAAAGGAAAGAGGAACGAAAGGAGAGATCACAGAGGCAGGGAAGGAGGCCATGTGAAGACGGAGGTTGAGATTGGAATTATACTGCTACAAGCCAAGGAATGACGGGAGCCACCAAAAGCTAGAAAAGCCAAGGAAGGATTCTTACTAAAGCCTTTGGAGGGAATGCAGCACTCCTAACACCTTGATTTTAGAATTCTCACCTCCAAAACCATGAGAGAATAAACTGTTGTTTTAAGTCACCAAGTTTGTGGTACTTTGTTACAGCAGCCCTAGGAAATTAAATATAAGGATCAAAAGAAAACTGAGGGGTAATCTTTTAGCTGGCACAAATGAACTCAAATTGACATTCCCACGTATACAGTTCTAAAATGTCTGACACCTCTAAAAGTAATGCTTAGCAAAACAGAAACTTCTAATTCACTTAAAGGAGTCAAATAATTCAGTATATAACTCATAAGATCCTCTTGACACTCAATATTTAAAACATTTCATAGAATTACAACCTTGACTTAAACTATACATAAATGTGAATACATACGTTGCAAATAAAAGGAAAATTTGATTCCTTTGAAGTTCTGTATTTACTTTTAGATTAAGGATATAATTATGCATATTTACACTTTCAACCTCTTCTGTTTTTGAAGCAAGTAAGATTTCTCTTATCCACAACTTTTTAAGCCATAAGTTAAATATTTATAGAAATCTGGAAAATAGAGAAAACAATTGCTTCAAATTTCAACACTCTAACACAATTTGTAGTATTTTGGTTGTTTCTTTTCCATCTTTTAAAAACATGGCTACAAGCAGGAAACATACAATTTTGTACTCTACTTTTAGAAGAACCTTATGATTGTATCATGTAAATTTTGCAGCAACACGGTTTGTCAAATTGTAATTTTACCAGCCACATATCAATACCTATTTTTCCATGTTGGAACTTAGGTTGCTTTTATTTTTTTATTTTTTAGTTTTGTGTTTTAATATGGAACTTAGACTGCTTTTAATTTTTTTTATTTTATATTTTTTGTTTTTTGAGATGGAGTTTTGTTCTTGTCACCCAGGCTGGAGTGCAATGGTGCGAATTTGGTTCACTGTATCCTCTGCCTCCTGGGTTCAAGTGATTTTCCTGCCTCAGCCTCCAGAGTAGTTGGGATTACAGGTGCGCACCACCAAGCCCAGCTAATATTTGCATTTTTAGTAGAGATGGTATTTCACCATGTTGGCCAGGCTGGTCTCGAACTCCTGACCTCAGGTGACCTGCCTGCCTGGGCCTCTCAAAGTGCTAGGAATACACGCATGGGCCACCGCGCCTGGCTGGCTGCTTTTAATTTTTGCTATGGGAAATAACACTACAATAAAAATCTTGTTCATAGTTTCATTCACCCACCCTCATGTTTTTATCTATCCTGCTAGAATTGGGAGGTGTAACATAGCAGGTGCTCAATAAACATTTGTTGAATGCATCTTGTATTTCCTTAGGACAGAATCCAGAAGTAATATCATACAGGTAAATGGTTTAGGGCAATGTCTCACAATAAATATTGCCATTATTATGAACTATTATTAAATGAAATTTACTGGCTCTTGAAATATATTGCCAAATTTATTTATTAAAAGGTTGTGATAATTTACAATGCTGCCAGCACTATTAATTAATTAATCCAAGAGGTTTTTTTTTTTTTTTTTTGAGACAGGGTCTCTTACTCTGTTGCCCAGGCTGGAGTGCAGTGGCACAATCTCCACTCACTGCAACCTCTGTCTCCTTGACTCAAGCAATCCTCCCACCTCAGCCTCCTGAGTAGCTGTGACCACAGGTTCACACCACCCCATCCAGCTAATTTCTGTCTTTTTCATGGAGACGCGGTCTCATCATTGTTGCTGGGCTGGTCACGAACTCCTGAGCTCAAAGCAATCTGCCCATCTCGGCCTCCCAAAGGGCTGGGATTATAGGTCTGACCCACCGCACCCAGCCTCAGAAGTATATTTTTAGCACTTGCCGTGGGCCAGGAACTGTTCAAGATCCTGGGGGATAGAGCACGGAGCAAAACGGACAAAATCATTGCCTTTATGAGTTTTCATTCTAATGGAGGAGGTGAAGTTAAATATCTATTTAAGTAATATATAAACAGATTGTATATAATTGCTTGTCCATTTTCTTAGTTATATATATTTTTATATGATAAGTATAATACATATTTATAAATTATATAATTAAATGTCAGTTTGTTATAATGGATATGAAGGAAAAGCAAGCAGGATAAGATGATAGGGAGAAAGGGAATGGTTTTTTGGATAGGCTGATCAGGGAAGTCTGGAGAGGTGACATGAGTAGAAACCTGAATGAAGAAAACGAGGTGAGATCCAGCAGGAGCAGTATGGCTGGAAAGAAGGGAGAAAGAGAAAGAGTGGAAGAAGAATGAATACTACTTTTAGATGTCTCTCAACAGTCTGAGCATTATTTTTTTAAATAAAAATAGGTAAAAAAATAATTTACTCTTGTTATAAATTAAAATTATTTTCTTTCTGGTCATATGGATGGCATTCCCTTACTAGTAATTCAGGAGAAATAATACTAGTAACAGTAAAAGCTAACATTTACAAATCTCTTGCCACATACAAGGCACTGTATGTGTCATTTTACTGGCTTCACAACAACCCAGTGAGATATGGATTATGAACATAATTATAAAAATTATGGCTGAGATGTAATATTCTGTAAAATGGACCATTAGCAAATGCCTCTGTGTTTGGGGGGATAGAAGGACAGAGGTCTGAGGTAAGCTTATAGGTTTAGGCTCTGAATTCAGATACACCAGCACCAGAGATCATACTCACCATTATCTCATGCTGCATTTATACAACAAATTTACATTATTCTAATAACCCTAGAATCCTATACTTGTTTCATCTTAAAGATAATCACATGCTACTTTCTAAAACCTTGCACCATTGTTTCGCAGATTTATAAGGTTAAAAGGAACATGCAGAAATGTCCATTCCACTTTCCACAAGCAAGATCAATCTTTAAAAATGTTCCAGATAGATATACATCCAGGTGGAAGAGACAGCTGTCCACCAATTCATGCTCTCCCTTCCACAGCACAAAGTAGTACTTGGGAACTCAGGGACTATGTTTCCCAGCACCCTTGTTTCTAGGGGCAGAGTTCTGTTTTGTGTACAGTAGTGATATGTGGCATTTCTCAGACAAGGATTTTAAGAAGCTCACCCTCCCTCATCTTCTCAGGTCCCTGGAAATCAGTTTTCACTCATTAGGAACACTTATTTGGACTGCTAAAAAGGTTAAAAAATACACTTTTATTATATTAAGTCACCCACATTTTAATTTTTATGTATTGTAGCATCAAGTGTATATCTTAAAGATCCTGAATTCCATAACTTCCCTTTTAATGATATATTCTGAGGCAACAAGCCCTAAAGGGTAAAAGACCACAAACAAAAATCCTACAAGAGGCCTGGAGCGGTGGCTCACACCTGTAGTTCCAGCACTCTGGGAGGCCAAGGTAGGCAGATTACTAGAGCCCAGGAGTTGTAGATTAGCCTGGGCAATGTGGCAAGACCCTGTCTCTACAAAAAACACAAAAATTAGCCGAGAGTGGTGGCATGCGTCTGTAGTCCCAGCTACTCAGGAGGCTGAGGTGAGAGGATCCCTTGAGCCCGGGAGGTGTAGATTGCGGTGACCGGAGATGAGCAAGACCCCATCTCAAAAAAAAAGAAGGCCAACAAGAGCAATGAAACTCTCAAAATATGAGTATTTTCTGTGAACATTCCTACCATTTCTAACGTTGAAATTATGCTTTCCTTGCTCAAGCATCTTGTCATTCTACATTCATTTCTTTTTTCTTTTTTTTTGAGACGGAGTTTTGCTCTGTCGCCCAGGCTGGAGTGCAGTGGCTCCATCTCGGCTCACTGCAAGCTCCGCCTCCCAGGTTCACGCCATTCTCCTGCCTCAGCCTCCCGAGTAGCTGGGACTACAGGCGCCCGCCACCAAGCCCGGCTAATTTTTTTGTATTTTTAGTAGAGACGGGGTTTCACCATGTTAGCCAGGATGGTCTCAATCTCCTGACCTCGTGATCTGCCCGCCTCGGCCTCCCAAAGTGCTGAGATTACAGGCGTCAGCCACCGCGCCTGGCCTCTACATTCATTTCTGTAACATACTGTTGTGGGTTAAATTTGATCCCTCAAAAGATAAGCTGAAGTCCTAACCTCCAGTACCTGTGAATGTGAACTTTTTTTTTTGAGATGGAGTTTTGCTCTTGTTGCCCAGGCTGAAGTGCAATGGCGCGCTCTAGGCTCACTGCAAAACCTCCGTCTCCCAGGTTCAAGCGATTTTCCTGCCTCAGCCTCCTGAGGAGCTGGGATTACAGGAATGCGCCATCACGCCCGGCTAATTTTGTATTTTTTCAGTAGAGACAGGGTTTCTGCATGTTAGTCAGGCTGGTCTCGAACTCTCGACCTCAGGTGATCCGCCCACCTCGGCCTCCCATAGTGCTGGGATTACAGGCGTGAGTCACTGCGCCCGGCCAAATGTCACCTTTAATTGGAAATGAGTTTTTTGCAGATGTAATAACGTTAAGATGAGGTCACAATGGATCAGGGTAGGCTCTAATCCGATATCTGGCGTCCTTATAAAAGGGAAATTTGGACACAGACGCACAGCGAAAACAAGGTGAAGAGGGATGCTTCTACAAGGATTGCCAAGGATTGTTGGCAACCATCAGAAGCTAGCGGAGAAGGCTGGAAAAGATTATCTCTCAGAGACCCCAAGAGAGAACTAACCTTGTTTTCACCTTGATTTTGAAATTCTGGCCTTCAGAACTGTGAGACAATAAATTTCTGTTGTTTTAAGCCTCTCAATCTGTTTTAATTTATTATGGCAAGCCTAGGACACGAATACACACACTTGAACATATTCTAGAACAGACAATTCTTATCTAAAACATGTTTTTCAACAAGAGATAAAGAAACAGGCCAGGCGCGGTGGCTCACGCCTGTAATCCCAGCACTTTGGGAGGTCGAGGCAGGCGGATCGCCTGAGGTAAGGAGTTTGAGACCAGCCTGACCAATATGGCGAAACCTTGTCTCTACTAAAAATATAAAAATTAGCCGCGCGTGGAGGCGCATGTCCGTTGTCCCAGCTACTCGGGAGGCTGAGGCGAAAGTTCCAGTGAACCAAGATTGCGCCGCGCCATTGCACTCCAGCCTGGGGCACAGAGCAAGACTCTGTCTCAAAAAAATATATAAAATAAATAAATAAAAATAAGAAAAGAAAAAGAAAGATGGCCTATTTGTGGAACTTCTTCTAGGTACTGAATATTCATTCTAGCAATGCCAGACTTAGAATTTCAAAAGTGCTTTGTTTCAAGTTCTCCTGCTTTTTAAGAAGCTAAGGCTTAGCCTAGGAGATCCAGACTTCGTTTTTATGAATCAGGGACTGCAGCCAAATGTGTAATTTTCTCTGATAGAATGAGGCCCTCAATTCAAGCCTATCTTTCAGGGGGAGTGTAGAAAGTGATGGGAGCCAACACTGTAACAGGAACCTGAACTGGTGGTGGTATTAGTTCGAGTAGCTTCAGCCATTGCTATCAATACATCTCACATGCTCAGACTGGCTCCAGTTGAGGTCATGGGATAAAATAACTCTTCACCAGGCTTTATATTCATAATCGTGATGTTTCATCTGCTACTTTAAAATCTCCTTGGGAAAAGAAAGAGTAAAATAATAAAAAGACCAGCTAGCATCCATGAGCACAAAGACAACCAAACCAAAAAACAGTGATTTTCTTCATTAAAAGGCTCTGTGCACGCGAAGCATTCTCAAAAACAGTTTACACCTTCTTCGTTTGTCTTCGCAAACTCCAATTTTCTGTATTTGACTTTTCCCTCTTAAAGCAACGCAAAGCTACACACTGCGCAGCCGCCTGTGGCCAGGCGCCCCCGGGAGTATTCTGGCGCAGGCGCGGGGGCCGGGAAGTGGGCGGGCTCGCGCGCGTGCTCTGCGGTTCACTTCCGGCCAGCCCCTCCCCCGCCTCCCTCGCGTG
Source organism: Rhinopithecus roxellana (assembly GCF_007565055.1). Taxonomy (NCBI): domain Eukaryota; kingdom Metazoa; phylum Chordata; class Mammalia; order Primates; family Cercopithecidae; genus Rhinopithecus; species Rhinopithecus roxellana. The sequence continues at coordinate 91,705,278 of NC_044559.1, read as the reverse complement.
GCCACCTCCCCCTCTGCCTTCTCCTACCCAGTCTCTTCCCCAACTCTCCCCACCCCTCGTGCTCTCCGCCCCGCTTGCCTCCTGTTCTTCCCCGCCCGCTCCATCCGGGTCGCTGACGGCTGTCTCTGGACTGGACAGCAGTGGCGTCCGCTTTTCTCTAAGGAACCTGGTAAAGTTTCACAGGGGCCGGGGAGGGGAGCAGCGGAGCAGCGGCACAGACGCCGGAGGTGCCCTGGTGATCACCGCCACTGGCTGACGGAGGACGGTCCCAGGAGCCGGATACCTGCTTCAGCGACCGCGCTGCCTTGGTCTCTGGGGAAGGGCCGCCCCCCGTCACTTTGGGCTTCCCCTGCCCTGAAGGGCTGGGCGAGTTGTGGCCCCAGTGGGTTCGGGGGCGTGTGACGGCGTTAGGGAGGGGCAGGCCGGGCTGGGCGGATGCAGGCCGGCCCGGCACAGGGCGCTTTCTCAGCGCTTCCTAGGGGTGAGGGGCGTGGGGCGAGGGCAGGGTTGTGGCTCCCTGGCCCCGGGGCTGGAATGTCGCACCTCCCTGGGGATGGGCTTCTCTCAGGTTGAGGCCACTGGCTGCCAAGCCTCGGCCGCCGGCCTCTGAGGCTGTTGCGAGCGGCCGGTTGCGGTAGTTGTCTGCTCGGCCGCGAGGTTGGGTGTGTGCAGATGATTTCTCTTTCCCGGTCCCCATGAGCTGATCTGGGTGTACGTTCAGGGAAAGACGGGACTAAATTGCTTCTCATTTCCCTACCTGTTGCTGGCGAGAGGACGCCTCTGTGCTTTAAAGAAAAGGGTGGTTAGACCTCGCGCGCTGAAGTCGGGGTATTTTCCTGTATTACTCTTATTTTGTTTTTTAAATATGGGAAGACAATGCAGAAGTCTTGGGAATTATAGAGTTCTGATGCCCCGAAAGAATGAAATCAAACTTCTGTTAATGGATGATGGGTCGTGGAATGGGACACCTTGGGCACTTGCTAACAGGAACGTAGGAAAATTGAGGTTGAGACTTCGCAGGCTCTGTAAGAATGTGCATGACTACTACAGAATAAGGCTGACTTCCTGTAATTATGACATTTAGTAACGCGATGTGTTTAAAAATCTACGTATGTATAGATGAAGTGGACTCTGTTATTTGTGTCTTTACAAGTGAAGAAATATTCAGTCAATGTGCTGGAAAGTTCTACAGATTTCGCCATCAGACTATCAGTGCCCCAGCCCCCATTCCTATTCTTGAAAAATCAGCAGTGCTGGAGTTATTTGCAATTAACCCCCGCCAATCTTTAAATAATTGTCTCAGAGGTATAGATAGATATAGATTGCTCACGGGAGAGTTTTTTAGTCCCGGTTACCAATTGTAATAAAAGAGGTTGAATTTTGGAGAGAATTGATATTTAAACTGCATGTTTTTTTTTTCTGTATTATAATTATGCAAATTGATTTAGTTTTAAAATTAGTGAGGTTGGAATGTTAGTATTTTGATTTGAAAAATGGGATCTTTGGAGGTGATTTGAGATTGTGGTTTGGTAAGAGAATCCTCATTTTCTCTCTGGCCTATTAAGAATAATTGGGAGAGTCGTTTAAATTGTGGAAAATTGCTTTAAATTTCCATTGTTGATTTTATTTCTGTTACAGATAAGAACTTCCATTTTCTGTTGATGTGGAGGTAGGTATTAGAAGGCTTAATTATACTAGGATTTGAGAGAGATTGCAAGGTTATGTTTCTGCAGTTGGCTAAATTTTTCACTGTGTATATTTGCTTTTTGGGCAGTGAAAAGATGTCTTATTTCTTGCTCCCATTGAAATTATTTAAAACAAAAAGTAGAAAAAATTGTGATTAATTTCATCAAGGTACTTACTCCCATTAGTTTAGTCTATCACAAGATAACCAGAAGTCAAAACTAGTTAATATGTTTTAAATTTTGCAAAGGATCCTAGAAAGTGACATATTTTCCCTAAAACTTTCTGTATGATACATTTAAAAAAATACAACTGATTGGTTTTTGAAACAATGATACTTATGTACCATGTTATAAAGTAAATTTAGTGTTTACCATGTAGCAATTATTGTAGCCTAGCACTTGAAAGAGCAGTTATACATCCTTTTTTCTTTGAAGTCATATTAACTTCTTTCTATTTCCTCAGATATAGGGTACCTCCAACTTTCCGGGGTTTCAGAAGAGAATTTTTTATTGAAACTGGAAGACCAAAATAATTACAAGCATGTTGTGCTGGGGCAATGCATCCTTTGGACAGCTAGGTTTGGGTGGAATTGATGAAGAAATTGTACTAGAGCCCAGAAAAAGTGACTTCTTTATAAATAAAAAGGTCCGAGATGTAGGATGTGGACTCAGACATACTGTATTTGTTCTGGATGATGGAACAGTGTACACTTGTGGATGTAATGATCTAGGACAGCTAGGTCATGAAAAATCCAGAAAGAAACCAGGTAAGTTGAAACGTTTTTAAAATTTGCTATTTCTAATAATTATATCATTTTAAATTTGAATCATCATATAATATCTCTAGTTGTAATTATATGTTTATCAAACTTTAAAAGAAAGTAGAAGTTATGTATTTCCATTATATTTGTATATTTGTATGGTTCTAAGTACTTTATGTTGTGGTTTCTTTTTTTTTTACGACTAGTATTATGAAACCTTATTTTGTATGACAATATAAAACAATAAAGAAAATCAGCCTGCAGTATATAGGTCTTTGGTACAGAATGTGTAGTGTGCAGGTCCTCTTTAATAAATTCTGTTCAGCCACCGTGGATAGATTTTAAATGCATAATTTACTTTGTGTTTACCTTACCTTGGGAGTGGGGGAAGAAAACAAGACGAAAAGCTTTTTACTTTGACTTGCTTGCCTAAAATATGTTTTTATTCTTTTTATCCCTCTGTCATAGTATTTTAAATATGTAATTTTATTTGGTTTAGTTAGAAATATCTTTTATTCCTCTAATCTTTTACTTTCTGTAGCATTGCTAGCTATTCAAGATTTTGTGACTATGAAGTGTCCTATTTTGTAATAGTTGTACAAGCAAAATTAAATAATTTGTAGGGTAATGAGAATTTTGAGGAATTTGGTCACATTTCATGTTCTGTTTTCCTGGATATTGTATTTTAAAATCAAATATTTCTACATTTAGGAATATCATTGTTATGTGAGTTTTGCTTTCAATTATGATAACTAAAAGTTAATGATTTCAGGTGGTAAATTCAGATGAGACTGCAGCTATACTGACTTAAACAATTTCTTTTAACTGTAACAATAATGGCACTTCAGTATTTTCTATAGCAGTTATTTTATCAGTTTATTATTTAAGTGGTTTCTGTTGTTACTCAACTTTTGAGAGATTAATGTAATCTGAGATATTCAGACATTAAATTAAGGCACGATTCATCCTTCACATCATCTCACGACCATGCCAAATCTCACTTTTCTGACTTACAAATACTGTATTGTTTTCATCCTTTCTTTGTGGTTAAGGTCTTAGTGTATTTTCTTCTGCCTTAATTTGTAATTTATTTTTTATTGGATAAATGATAGTGACATTCGTGAAATAGATTTTCAATTCTTGCAGAACTCAATAAATGGCAACTTTCTTGTACTCTACCTGTCTAAGAACGTTTAATGGATTCCTACCAGATTTTCATAATCTCAGGCATTGAGTTGGTCATATTGATAGAAATGAATGGTAATTTACTGATATGCATTTGATGATTGTCTCTGCTCCAGAGACAAATGGGCCCTTTTCTATTTTTGCTTAACTTGGAATGCTGCCTCAGGTTGAGATTTTCATGGTACGGAGGCTGCTGCTGTTCTTTGTACTTCAGCATGCCCCATAGAAATAACTGAACATCTCTCTGTATTACTTTAATAATTTCTGAAAGGCTGTAGGGCAAGTAGAAAGTAAAAAGCCAGCACATAGGAATAAAATGTTTAAGTGTTAGAGGTAGACACTGTGTACTAATAGTATAATGATTATAGTGCCAGGAACGGCTTCCAACTATATAGATGAAATTCTGAGAAACTTAACTAGCTAGAATAGGCTTCTTTGTGGTCATGTTGACATTGTGATGATTGCATTGTGACATCTATATCATCTTGATTCAACCTGGAAGCATTATTTGGTAACGTAAAGTTGGGGTGGTAAGTTTCCCTAATTTGGGATACCTCTTTAGGATTGCCTCATTGTTGTCCCAATTACACCACAGTCTATGGAAGAGAAAAGTGACAGACATTAACTTTGTCTTTGAGAAATTTAGAGTCTGGGTTGGGAGTTAAGGTGTACATGAACAACTAGAGAGAATTTGAAATTAGACATGATATGCTGTGTACTTTGAGCCTAAGAAATTTAAATGATGGGAAATATTATGGGATAGAATTAAAGTAAGGTTTCTGGGAGAAAATAAAGGCTTACATTTAGTTCTATTGGTGATCACATGAACAGCTAGGAAATAAGTCTGGAGCTGAAATAGCTTAGTTTTGTAGAAGGGGGGTGGTGCTGATCCTGAGAAAAGCTTTTTATTATCAGAAGTTCTGGTTCAGTGATACATTGAAGTGAACCTAGGTTTCAGAGGGAAGAGAAGGAACTTCAAAAAGTAGTAGTTGCTCTCATAGGAACTTCACCTTTTAATCTCAGCCTTGATTGAAGATTTTTTTTTTTTTTTTGAGACAGAGTTTCGCTCTTGTTGCCCAGGCTGGAGTGCAATGGCGCCATCTCGGCTCACCGCTACCTCCGCCTCCCAGGTTCAAGCAATTCTCCTGCTTCAGCCTCCCGAGTAGCTGGGATTACAGGCGCCTACCACCATGCCTGGCTACTTTTCATATTTTTAGTAGAGATGGGGTTTTACCATGTTGGCCAGACTGGTCTTGAACTCCTGACCTCAGGTGATCCGCCTGCCTTGGCCTCCCAAAGTGCTGAATTACAAGCATGAGCCACCGCTTCTGGTCTAAGATGTTTTTTAAATAATGTTTTTCACTAAATTTTCAGAATTTTTTAACTAAAGTTATTTATATTTGGAATAATTCGTTAATGATTTAAATGTGTCATTTCCCCAACCCCTTTTTAAATTTGTAAATTTGAGGACTGGATTAAAAGATAAAAAGTTGTTGGATCTTATTTATTTTAAAGTCTTCTGGTAACTGAGCAAGTTGGTTGTATTTCTGGGACCATGTAATAAACATAGGTCACTTCACAAGAAGTTTTTTGTTTGTTTTGTTTTGAGACAGAGTCTCACTCTGTTGCCCAGGCTGGAATGTAGTGGCATGATCTCTGCTCACTGCAACCTCTGCTTCGCAGGTTCAAGCGATTGTCCTGCCTCAGCCTCCCGAGTTGCTGGGACTATAGGCACGTGCCACCATGCCTGGGTAATTTTTTGTATTTTTAGTAGGGACGGGGTTTCACCGTGTTAGCCAGGATGGTCTTGATATCCTGACCTCGTGATCTGCCCGCCTTGGCCTCCCAGAGTGCTGGGATTATAGGCGTGAGCCACCGTGCTCAGCCGACTTCCCAAGAGCTTTAAACTTGTGTCAGAAAGCAGACAGAATGGACGGAACTAAGAATTGTTTCTTTACGTAGATTGGCTTTATAAATATACATATTCCATAACTAATAAGGAGTAAAAGAGAAAGAGGTAGCCTTATTAAGGATAAATTATTCTTGAGATTCATAATAACCTACTGGAGGACTTGGCCTGACAATGTAGTAAATAGATTTAACCTGTGGCCTATTGAAAAGCAGTGTTTCTGTTCTGGACTTTTTAGGAACCACATAGAAAGATTTAACTGAATTCCTTTATTATACTAAAGGTGCACATTATGTTTATGTTCATCTCTGTTGTCTTGTATGTGTATGTCCTTTTCCATCACTACTAGCTTTTTCTGAATTATTTCCAGAGAAGTGAATGTCTGTTTCACTTTCATGTTTTTTTCTTCATAAGAACTTTAAAATACTTTTAAGCTAATGTCTCAATTTTTTAATTTATAGCTAACAGATAAATTTATTTAATCTTCAGTGTGCTAAACCAGTCCATTTAAATGAATTGTTGGTTTTTTTAGACTTTCAAATTCAGTTCTGAAGATTTTAAGTATGGGAAGTATACTTTTCTTTAAAAGATCCTTTTCTTACTGTATATCTAATCATAGGTATAATTTGGTGACCATGGTCCTAACTATATGTTTTGCACATTGATTTCCATTTGTTTCATGTTAGAAACAGTATTAAACTGTTTTGTGACCATAATTTATAAATAAAGTGGTGTTCTGTTTAAAAACAAGCCCTGTTATCTAAAAAATAGTTTTTTGTGTTTTATAACATTCTTTCAAATGGAGTGTTTCATTTAATTCTCACAACAGTTGTATGTAGCTAAGGCAGGTATCATGGTCCCTATTTTACAGATGAGGACACTGAGGTTAAAAGAGATTAAGAGACTTAATAGGGTCACTTGGCTAGCACATCTTGAGACCACCCTAAATCTTGTGATTTTTATCCTTAATCTTACAAATCTTTTCCTTTGCTGTATTTAGAAGGTAGAAGAATATTTGTTCACTTTTGGGAAAGGTGGTTTCCATCAGTATTTTATTGTAATTCCAAGGGTTTTTTTATTTTTTATTTTTTTTGAGATGGGATCTTGTTCTGTTGCTCAGCCAACAGTTGCCCATTGCAGTGGTGTGATAATAGCTCACTGTAGCCTTGGACTCCTGGGCTCAAGTGATCCTCCTACCTCAGCTTCCCTGGTAGTTGGGACTACATTTATGTGCCACCATGCCTGCTTAATTTTTTTTTTTTTGAGACAGAGTCTTGCTCTGTCACCCAGGGTGGAGTTCAGTGGTGTGATCTCTGCTCACTACAGCCTCCACATCTTGGATTCAAGTGATTCTCCTGTCTCAACCTCCCAAGTAGCTGGGACTACAGGTGTGTGCTGCCACACCCGGCTAATTTTTTTGTATTTTTAGTAGAGGCAGGGTTTTACCATTTTGGCCAGGGTGGTCTTGAACTCCTGATCTCAGGTGATCTGCCCACCTCGGCCTCCCAAAGTGCTGGGATTACAGGCGTGAGCCACCAGGCCTGGCCAATTTTTTTATGTTTGTTAGAGATGGGGGTCTTCCTGTGTTGCCCAGTCTGGTCTCAAACGCCAGTCCTCAAGCTATCCTCCTGCCCTGGCTTCCCCAAATTGCTGGGATTTATAGGGATGAGCTACTGTGGCAGCCAAGAAAAATCTTTTAAAAATTACTATCTTATAACTAAGGTTATATAATGAAGACAGCATATTTTATTATCATCCCCCTTGTGCACAAACTCAAAAATCATTTTAAAAACTAATGAGAAGATTGAGAGTTCTATTTTCAAAATGTAATGTTGTACCAACACAAACAAAAATTCAAATATGTATAGTGTATCACTGAATGGAAGACTAACTTGATTAGCAGAGTTTATAGGTAATAGTTTTAATAGTATGATAAAATTTATTGTGGTTTATGTTGAACTCTTTTTAAAGATCATGAGCATTGATTCTGTGTTTTCCATATCCTCGAATGGTAATTTCTACTGTTGAGTCATTCCAATAAAAGCTTTTTGGTCACATAGTAGTGATTACTTGGTTTGCCTTTCTTGCTTCTTCATTTTTCTGACCTGTCCTCTCTCTGTTCATAAAACAAATCTATAAAATATAGTTGAAATTTAAAAAGTAATATAGGAAAATATAACTATGGGAAATAAAGTTACTCACTTAAGGGTGGGTTAAAAATAAAAATACCAGATTATCCCACACATTTCTTACTGAACCAGAGCATTTAAACCAAAGAAGCTCATTGTGTTTTATAACTCCCAGTTTTCACAATACCTTCTAAGGAAGAGAAAGATGTGGATGATAGATTTGAAAAATGTAATTACTTGGGTCAGGAGTGGAGGCTTGCTTTGAACACTTTGAGAAAGGTTAGTACCCAAGAATCAGTGTCAAGGGTAGGAAAAAAAATCATAATGCAAACAGATGACTACTGTTAGAGAAATGTATAATAATACTTTACTTTGTGTAGGACCCTACATCTGAGGAATTTCAAGAGCATTACACAATAACTCATGGTTCCTTTCAAAATGCTTGTGACACAGTTTGCAAGGATTATCCTCATCTTAGGGGATAAATTTACGGAGAAATGGCAGCACAAGTTGGTAAGTAACTTGTCAAAATAGGTGACTGGTGAACAGCTATAAGTTGAATCTGAAAGTTGGAGTCTACCAGTCTCCTACCTTATTCACTAAATTGTGCTAATGTTTAGAATTATTTACAGTAATATCTTCTGTTTGAGGCAGATCAAATACTAGTGCACAGATTGTTTCCCTACCATTCTATTTGATGGCCTGTTAAATCATTATTTTACCAAGATGCTTACATTCTGATGCCACTTTGATACTTCATTATAACGCTGTGTGGTATGAAGAATATTTAAACAAGTGAACAGAAACTTAACTATGGTAATACCCAGTCTTTTCTGTTTTCTATTATATATTGTATACATCCCCTTGTCTAACTGCTATGCTGTACTACAATCCAAGGTCCATAGTAACTGACTTGCAGAATTGATTTGGTGGCTAACCTTGGAACTTGGATTAGTTACGTTGTATAAAGTCCACCATGTAAATACATGCATCTCTCTCTTAGATGCATTGGTTTGGTGGATGCTTTATAAAACTCTTAAAACCTACACAGAAGACAAAAATAGCAGTAGATGCCTAATCTGAGCAGTCTAACAAAGGGAAGCTTCTTTAAAGGACTTGGAACCAGTGATTTTCTCTTGGGTATGTTAATGTTTTTACATGATTAGAAGTGAGCCACATACTTTCCTTAAAAGATTTAGCAGTGCGGTAGATTTTGGTTTCACAATTTGGGTAGTTAGCAGATTCTTGTTGCAGATGGCAGTCTGGGGAGTCTAGTTTCCATTATCTCCTTAGTAAGGACTCTTAGGGTTCCATGTTCCCAATAGATTATACAAATGTAGCACTGTTTTTCAAGCTCATTTCTCACAAAGGCTTGCATTTTTAAAACTGCTTTGAAGAAATAAAAGTTACTTCTGTATTCCTAGGCTATAAAGTATATCAAGTGCTTGGGATACATATGAAAGAATCGAATAGAGGCGGCATACTCAAATGTTCATATAAAAGTTTATTTGGGCTTGGATAATGTTAGTAGAAAAATGGGTAACACTAATAAGGAAACTATATTAATGAGCTCATGGTTGAACTTCCTGTTCCCCTGGATTTTTTTTTTTCATATTGATGGAATTTAAAAGGCAGTTATTTTAAATCGTGATAAATTATGATGATTACCTTATATGCGAGAAAAACCTATGCTGTGTGCAATTATACATTTTATTGGAGTTTTGTTTTTTTAAACTGGATCTTGCTGTCACTGGAGTACAGTAGTTAAATTGTGGCTCAATGCAGCCTCAACTTCCCCTGGGTTCAGGAATCCTCTTACCTCAGCCTGCTGAGTAGCTGGGACCACATGTGCATGCCACTATGCCCAGCATATTTTTGTATTTTTTGTAGAGACAGGGTTTCACTCTTTTGCCCAGGCTGGTCTCAAAGTGATTATCCCACCTCAGACTCCCAAAGTGCTGGGATTATAGGCATGAACCACCACGCCAGGCCTTATTAGAGTTTTTTTTTTTTTAAGGGAAATTTCATGCATTTCGGTGGCTTATTCCTTAAACCATAATGTTTTATTTGCCTAGATTTATTCTTGTGTTCATTTCTAGCATGGCAGAATTTTGGTTTAGCCTTTCTTGGCCGTAAGACATTCTGGAATCCTTTAGTAATGGGCTTTTCAAAAATTATTTGAAAATATCTTAATTACTTTTTTATTCATATCTAAGATTCGCCTCATTTTATTCCTTTGCTAGGTGTTATACTATTCTGAAATAACACATTTTTAGTTTTTCACAATTGTTTTCTATTATTAAAGTATTACATGTTCTTGGTAGAGAATTTCTAACACATAGGAAAGTAAAAACTATAATGCCATCATGCATAGGTAAATAGTATTGTCACTTGAGACCTTTTCTATATTCATATATGTTTCTGATTAAAAACTGGGAATGTGTTCTTGTATCTCAACTTTTTCCCCCAATAATAATTTAGTATTTTCCCATGTTTTAAAATTTTAGGAATATTGGGAATATTTAGGAATATAATTAACATTTTATCATTTAGATGTACCAAAATATATTTAAGTATTCTATTTTTCGGATTTTTTTTTTTTTTTTTTTTTTGAGATGGAGCCTTGCTGTTTCCCAAGCTGGAGTGCCTGGTGCGATCTCCACTCACCGCAGCCTCTGCCTCCTGGGTTCAAGTGATTCTCCTGTCTCAGCCTCCTGTGTAGCTGGGATTACAGATGTGTGCCACCACTCCCGGCTAATTTTTTGTATTTTTAGTAGAGACAGGGTTTCACCATATTGGCCAGGGTGGTCTCAAACTCCTGACCTCGTGATCCACCTGCCTCAGCCTCCCAAAGTGCTGGGATTACAGGCGTGAGCCACTGTGCCCAGCCTATTTTTTAGAATTTACTTCCAGATTTTTGTTATAAGTTAATACTGCAATGAACATACATATCAATTCAGTCTTTATTTCTTTTTCTTTTTTTCTCTCTTTTTTTTTTTTAGACAGAATCTCACTCTGTTGCCTGTTGCCTAGGCTGGACTGCAGTGGTGCCATATTGGCTCACTGCAACCTCCACCTCCCAGGTTCAAATGATTCTCCTGCCTCAGCCTCCCGAGTAGCTGAGATTGCAGGCATGCGTCACCATACTTGGCTAATTTTTTGTATTTTTAGTAGAGATTGGGTTTCACCATGATGGCCAGGCTGGTCTTGAACTCCTGACCTCAGGTGATCCACCTGCCACGACATCCTAAATTGCTGGGATTACAGGCCTGAGCCACGGTGCCCACCTATTTCTTTCTTTTAATTATTTTTTATTTTGGGGGGACAGGATTTTGCTCTGTTGCCCAGGCTTGAGTGCAGTGGCATGATCTCAGCTCATGGCAACCTCCGTCTCCTGGGCTCAAGCAATTCTCCTGCCTCAGCCTCCATAGTAGCTAGGATTACAGGCGTGTGCCACCATGCCCGGCTAATTTTTGTATTTTTAGTAGAGGTGGGATTTTGCCATGTTGACCAGGCTGGTCTAGAACTCGCGGCCTCAAGTGATCTGCCCACTTCACCCTCCCAAAATGCTGGGATTACAGGCATGAGCTACCACTCTGTTTCTTTATTATTATTTGAGACAGAGTTTCGCTCTTGTTGCCCAGGCTGAAGTGCAATGGTGCAGTCTTGGCTCACTGCAGCCTCCGCCTCTCAGATTCAAGTAACTCTCTTGCCTTGACCTCCTGAGTAGCTGGGATTACAGATGCCCGCCAACACGCCCTGCTAATGTTTTGTAATTTTAGTAGAGACGGGGTTTTGCCATGTTGGCCAGGCTGGTCTCGATCTCCTGGCCTCAGTTAATCCACCCGCCTCGGCCTCCAAAGTGCTGGGATTACAGGCGTGAGCCACCACACCTGACCTACCTCTGTTTATTTCTTTAGGAAAAAGAACATCTTTAAGGAATGAGAACTGAATTTATTGTTTAAGCACAGTTGTGTCTAATTTTACGAAGTTTATATACTCATAAGATATTTGTAAATGAAAGTTTTTAAAATGTATGACAAGGCCGAGCGCGGTGGCTTACGCCTGTAAACACAGCGCTTTGGGAGGCCGAGGCAAGTGTATCATGAGGTCAGGAGTTCAAGACCAACCTGGCCAACATAGTGAAACACCGTCGCTACTAAAAAAATAGAAAAATTAGCTAGGCATGGTGGTGCGCCTGTAGTCTCAGCTACTCGGGTGGCTGAGGCAGGAGAGTTGCTTGAACCAAGGAGGCAGAGGTTGCAGTGAGCCGAGATCTGCACTCTAGCCTGGGTAACAGAGCGAGACTCCATCTAAAAAAATAAATAAAATAATAAAAGTAAATAAATAATTACAATTACAATATTATGACATAGTAGGGAATAGAAAGCAAATGCACAAATAATAGAAATGCAATTAAAATATGCCAAGTGTTATAGGATGTATAAACAACAGTGCTGTATAGAGATAGTATACTATCAGATAGCAATAGGCAAGTTTGAGGCTGGGGGAAGAGTAGTCCATGTAACTGAGATGTCTGAGAATAGTGAGCAGGAAGGTTAGAAAGGCAAAATTGAGGTCAGATTATAGAAATAAATTCAGGAGCTTGAATTTAATTTGGTGAATATCCACTGATAGTTTGTAATGGGAATTACAATGGATTTATAAAGGAAAGGTTTAAAGGGAGAGAAATTGGAGGTAAAGAAATAGGCTGTAATGGTAGTCCTTGAAAGCAAGAAAGGAGCAGGTAGATGATGGAGAGACTTAGGGAGGCAGAAAGAATGGACAGGCTTTGATAACCAGATGAAAGTAAATAATAAACATAAATGGAAGAGCTAGGTATGATCCTAAGTGGAATCATTAGCTGATAGAAATAAGGAATCCAGGAAGAGAAGAAATATTCTCTTTTATTTTAAGAGGCAAGTTAAAAGATTCTGGTAAGGTGAATTTTGTAGTAAACTTAATAATACTGAGTGAGCAGTAAGAAATGTAGTACTGTAAGTGGGGGCTAAATGCGTGAAGTGTTTATTTTCGATTTTGTTTTATTTTCAGTTCAGATAGGCTGACATTCCAACTGTTGACTTGTCCCCAGTTCTAACCTATTAAGTAATTAATAATTCATTAACAATACTTTGTGCTTTTGGAAGACTGCTTAAGGCACGTGGTGATACAATACCATTGTAAATTTAAAGTGACCTAAATGGTTGCCTCCTCCGTCTGTTTTGTAAACCTGAATTTGAGATGGAGTATCGCTCTGTCATCCAGGCTGGAGTGAGTGGCACCATCTCTGCTAACTGCAACCTCCGCCTCCCAGGTTCAAGTGATTCTCCTGCTTCAGCCTTTCAAGTAGCTGGGATTACAGGCACCCGCCACTGTGCCCAGCTAATTTTTTTTTTTTTTTTGTATTTTTAGTAGAAACGGGGTTTCACCATATTGGTCAGGTTGGTCTTGAACTCGTGACCTGAAGTTATCTGCCTGCCTCGGCCTCCCAAAGTGCTAGGATTACAGGCATGAGCCACTGCTCCCGGCCCATTTGCTTATTCTTTAGCTGACACAAACCTATTCTTTTTTATTTTTTGAGACGGAGTCTCGCTCTGTCGCCCAGGCTGGAGTGCAGTGGTGCGATCTCGGCTCACTGCAAGCTCCACTTCCTGGGTTCATGCCATTCTCCTGCCTCAGCTTCCCATTTAGCTGGGAGTACAAGCGCCTGCCATGACGCCCGGCTAATTTTTTGTATTTTTAGTAGGGACAGGTTTCACTGTGTTAACACAGTGACAGGATAGTATCGACCTCCTGACTTCATGATCCGCCTGCCTTGGCCTCCCAAAGTGCCAAACCTATTCTTAATTACTATGTTTGACTTCAGGACTTCCCTCCAGGTCTTACTGGAAACAAAGCTTTTGCAGTCAGAAGGTGCAATGACATAGGTGTAAGTTGCTTTTGGTTCCACTAGTAGCTGAAATAATTTTAACTATAAGTTGGATATATGCCGGCAATGTAAGCAAGAGCTATTGGGAAATTCACCTTTTGCGATAATGCCGTTGCTTCTGTGAAAGGGAAACAGGCGTGGGGAAGAAACAGGTAAGGCTAAAAGAGGTCCTAAAGAGCAGAATTATGAGTATCTGAAAAGCAGTTGGAAGAAAGTTTAGCTACTTTACCTATACATTATTAGAAGACATTTGTGACTTTTTTTTTTTTTAGGGTGACATAACGAGGATAAAGTAGATGTTAGATTGCTTCCCAGAATTGATCCAAAGTACTTATCAATCAGCATGTATGTAATTTCTAATTCAAGTATTGCTTAGCTATAGATTTAATACTTAGGCTCTCTAATAGGAATGAACTTTATATTTTGAAGAGTTACTAGGTAGAAGCCTGATTGGTTGATGTTACCTGTACCTGAACATAGACCTATTCACGTTTTCAGTTGGGAAGTTGAATGAGCCTCTGCAACTGAGAATAAGGGGAAAAGGGAACACATTATAAGTTGGTACTGCATTGTATAGGGTGAAGAAATACACAAACCATGTAATTGGAGAGAAATTTAGTGTTGCAATATTTAGAATGTATTATTTACGGCTGGACTTGGTGGCTCACGCCTGTATTCCCAGAACTTTGGGAAGTCGAGGTAGGTGGATCACAAGGTCAGGGGTTTGAAACTAGCCTGACCAACATGGTGAAACTCTGTCTCTACTTAAAAAATACAAAAATTAGCTAGGTATGGTGGCATGCACCTGTAATCTCAGCCGCTTGGGAGGCTAAGGCAGGAGAATTGCTTGAACCCGGGAGGTGGAGGTTGCAGTGAGCCAAGATCGCACCACTGTTATTTGTGTCACTGCACTCCAGCCTGGGTGACACAGCAAGACTGCCTCAAAAGCAAACAAAAAGAATATTATTTACATATTGTAATGCTGATATTAAAAAAATAGTAGCAGTAAACCTCCATTATGTGCCAGGTACTGTGCTGAATCCTTTATTCATTATCGAAAAGTCTTATATCTGTCCTGCAAAAGCTGTGCTGAATCCTTTATTCATTATCCGAAAGTCTTATATCTATCCTGCAAAAGTATGTGTTTTGGTGAGAACAGTCAGACTTTAGAAGATTAAGTAATTCTCCCAAAGTTGAAATTAAAACTAAGTAGAAACAAGAACCAATAAGAAGAACAACAGAAGAAAAGAAACCGTTTATAATAGCGAGAGAAACAAAATAACCCAGGAATAAAGTAGTAAGAAATGTGCAAGATCTCTATGAAAAAGACTTGAAAGCATTACTGAGGAACACAAAAAACTTGAGCAAATGAAAACCACATTTATGGATAAGGACATTCAACCATATCAACCTGTCAATTTTCTCTAATTTGTAAATTTAGTGTGATCCTAATGAAAATGTCAAGTGACTTTTTGGGGAAGTAGACAAATGAATACTCAAGTTCATATGGAAAAAGAAAAAGTAGGAAAATTCTAAAAAAGAACAGTAATAAATATTAACTTTTTTAAAGACAGTTTCTAATATACATTAAAATGAGCAAGGTGTAGAGAGCAATGTATAGAGAGCTACATTTTGGGTTTTTTAAACAAAGAAAAATATACACTTGCAGTTGGTTATAGATACACAAAAAACCGTGGAAGGATATATACAACTAATAACATTGGTAACTCTTGGTGTAGAGGTGGGAAAAGAAGTGGTGAGAGTTAGGTTGATGGAGAACATACATAGTAGACTTTTCACTGCATACCTTTTTAAAAACAATGTAAATATGTTACCCATTTTTTTTTTTTTTTAAGGGTAGGCTTTGGAATTAGAGTGCTTGCATAAAAATCCTGGCTCTGTTGCTAGATCTGTTTTCTTGGTCACATTGCTTAACCTCTCTGTGCCTAGGTGTTCTCTTCTCTAAAATTAGGATAATCATGCCAAACTCCGAAAGTAGCTGCAGGAGAATCACTTGAACCCAGGAGGTGGAGGTTGCACTGGGCCGAGATTGCGCCACTGCACTCCAGCCTGGTGACAGAGTGAGACTCCTGTCTCAAAAAAATAAAAATAAAACGTAACAGTGCAAAGAACAATGCCTGGCATATGGTGAGTATTCAATAAGTGTTTGCTTAGAAGAAAAAACAATATTAGAGTGGGAATTTAAATTTAGGTCTGCCTTATGGTAATGTGATATTATGCTGTTTCATATTTGCCTGGTGACTGTTACATTGTCTTATATGGAAACTATATTGCTTTCATAATTACCTCCAGATATACAATACAGATCTTTTCATTTATGCCTGAAGTTCAGGCATTTATTCAACAGAGAGTTGTCTTCCTACTATGCCCCTGATATTGTGCTAGGCATGAAAGTACTTCTTTGTCTTTAGCCTTCAATTAACCTTACTGGAGCTCTTACTCAAACACTATACCAAAATTTAAAAAATTGACTGTTTATGGTACTTAGAGGTAATGCTTTATTGGAGCAATATAAAATGATTTGGATTCCTTTACCTTCAGACTTTAAAGATATAATAATGATACCAAAAAAGAAAAGAATTAAAGATGCCTTTTTTTCTTGCGAGAAGCACATAAATGATGGCAGTTAGATTGATCATTGATTTTAAGGTTATTTAATGATTAATAATTATAAGGTGGCCAGGCGTGGTGGCTCACACCTGTAATCCTAGCACTTAGGGAGGCCAAGGCAGGTGGATTGCCTGAGCTTAGGAGTTCAAGACCAGCCTGGGCAACATGGTGAAACCCTGTTTTTACTAGAAATAGAAAAAATTAGCTGGGCATGGTGATGCACGCCTGTAATCCCAGCTACTCTATTCAGAAGGCTGAGGCATGAGAATTGCTTGAACCCAGAAGGTGGTGGTTTATGTGATTGCACCACTGCACTCCATCCTGGGCAACAGAACAAGACTCTGTCTTAAAAGCCAAAAAAATTAATAAGGTGTAGTTTGTGTATTGATATTTTGAGGATCATAGACACTTGAGTAAATACTACTTAGTTATACTATTTTTTTTTTTTGTTTTGTTTTTGAGACTGAGTCTCACCCTGTCACCCAGGCTGGAGTGCAGTGGTGCGATCTCAGCTTAGTGCGACCTCTGCCTCCCGGGTTCAAGCGATTCTCCTGCCTCAGCCTCCCAAGTAGCTGGGATTACAGGCATGCGCCACCACAGCTGGCTAATTTTGTATTTTTGGTAGAGACAGAGTTTTACCACGTTGGCCAGGCTGATCTCGAACTCCTGACCTTGTGGTCTGCCCGCTTTGGCCTCCCAAAGTGCTGGGATTACAGCTGTGAGCCACCGTTAGTTATACTTTTAAAACCAGCCCTGCCCCTCCCAAAATGATAAGCTGACCTTAAAATGTAGAATGCATGTGTTTGATTGTACTTCTCTACTCTTATTTTGCATTTGCTGTTATTTTCACACCAATCTGAATAAAATTTTGGCTTAGTGTGTTGATAAACTGTGCATCCACTGTTATACAGTGCTTGATTATGAGAGAAATTTATACCTCAAGAAAATCAAGGACAAATACATATATATCATGTATGTTTGAAATTGTATAAAACTGATAAGTTGGGGAGAACAAAAAAAGGAACATTTAAAATGGAAGCCATTGCGGTTATCTATCTTTATCTGTCAAAACAAAATGCAAAAACAACTCCTTTTCCTTGTTTATTAATGCTTGCACTCACTTAGATTCAGACCTTAGATTCATTTTAGGGTCTGTTTCCTTTCCCGTAGCACCCACATTGAGCCAGTTGCCAGATTTTAGTTATTTTTCTCAGTGACTGTCTTGTTTTTTAATTTCCTTTGCAAATAGTTTGTGTGACTTTGAGCTAATTACTTTGAACTGTTGGGCCCTTAGTTTCCTTTTCTTTCAATCTAAAATTCTTTGTTTTCATTCTGGGCTATTACTGGTGTGCATGAGAACTGTGGCCAGTAGCTCTTTAACTGGTCTCCCTGCTCCACTTCATTCTTCTTATTAATTCTAGGTTAATCTTTCCAAGGTATATTTCAGTTTCTCTGTCTTGAACTTTGCCCAGCTAAAGTACTATCTCCGTCGTTACTCCTTGGTCACTTTTATAAGAATTCAAGTCACACATTTTGAACTATCAAGTACAGTCCATGGAATTCAGTAAGTTAATAAATTGCATCACTGTCTTCCCATTACAATTATCTTCCCTACCGTGTCATCTCCTGGACGGTAGAAAACCTTGTCTTAACATGTCTTTGCTAAAACCACAGTGAAACACTGTGGTACACATGGAAGCAACTCAGGGCAGGGTTGTTGAAAGAGCACAGGATCAATGTGTTTTATTGGTTGTGTCTTAGGAAAGGAAGATCATAGAGTCTTGTTTTAATGAACTTGATCACCATCAGCTAAATTACAGTGGACATTTTAAAATTTAAAACTCTACTAATATATTCTGAGGGTTCATTCTTGCTTGTCTTTGAAAGAAATTGAGCTAAAGGAACTATATGATTGTATTGTATTATGTTGGAGTCTTTATATTTCACCTTTACCTCTTCTTTCCTCTTCAAAGCAATTAATTTTAGCAGTTCATAGACATCCAGGTAGTACTTCTTTAAAAGAAAGGGGCCAGGCGTGGTGGCTTACGCCTGTAATCCCAGCACTTTGGGAGGCTGAGGCCGGTGGATCTCCTCAGGAGTTCAAGACCAGCCTGGTCCAACATGGTGAAACCCCGCCTCTACTAAAAATACAAAAATTAGTCAGGCATGGTGGCCAGTTCTGTAATCCCAGGTACTCGGGAGGCTGGGGCAGGAGAATTGCTTGAACCCGGGAGGCAGAGGTTGCAGTGAGCCGAGACGCGCTACTGCACTACAGCCTGGGCAACAAAGCGAGACTCTGTTTCAAAAAAAAAAAAAAAGGATATTGTAATGCCCCTAAGTAAAAATAAAACTATATTTTGGAAGTAAATTATTGAAACATAACTATGTTATATTTGAATATTAGCAAAAGGACAGCGGTTCAATAAATAGGGAAATGTTTATAACTTAGTGCCTTTATCTGTGAAGCTTAAGGATAATGGCAAACCTTTCTCATGGTGTTATGAGGGTTAAATAAGATTAAGTAATTAAAGTGCTAAGCTTAGTGCCAGGCACATAAGCTCTTTATATATGTTAACTGTATTCCTCTATATAAATAGAATATATAAAAGGGGTATGAACTTGTCAACATACCCATTACAAAGAATTTGTTAATCTTGTTAGTTGTTTCTTCGTATAAACATTTTATTGTTTGCTGTCAACTAAGACATGTAAGTTACTTTATATTAACTTTAGATTTTATCAGGGAACCCACTGAAATACTTTCTTGCCTATGGATTGTACCATTTCAAATTCCTACTGGTAATTATTAGTAATAATTAGAGGGAATAAAAATTTTCATTTCATTTATTGATGGTTTAGTTTTGTTTGTTTCTTTAATTCTGAATTTGTCTTATAGTTTGTGATGATTGTTAAGTACATGATGTTAGAGATCCTTCTAAAAGTATCAGTTACCACCAGCCTGGGCAACATGGTGAAACTCTGTCCCTACTAAAAATACAAAAATAGCCAGGCATGGTGGCACATGTGTGTAATCCCAGCTACTCGGGAGCCTGAGTCAGGAGAATCGCTTGAGCCTGGGAGGCAGAGGTTGCAGTGAGCTGATCGTGCTACTGCACTCCTGCCTGGGCAACAGAGCGAGACTCTGTCTCAAAAAATAAAAACAATATAAAAATAAAAATAAATATAAAAGTATTAGTAAACAATAGTTGTACTTTGTTTTATTTAAACAATAATTTCACTATTATTTTTCAGTAATAGGGAAGTTTATGCCTTGAGTGAAGTAGGCTTTGGTTATTTGTTTTCTCTGCAACAAAATTAGCAATGTAATTATTTAAAGTTAGAAACAAATCTGAATTACTCATTGATGTTATTCACTAATCCCAAGTGATTAATATCTTTAAAAAGTCAGAATCATGAAATGGGACAGATGCGCGGCTCATGCCTGTAATCCCAGCACTTTGGGAGGCCGAGGTAGGTGGATCACTTGAGATCAGGAATTTGAGACCAGCCTGGCCAACATGGTGAAACCTCATCTCTACTAAAAGTGCAAAAAATTAGCTGGGCGTGGTGTTGCCAGGTGGGCGTGGTTTGCTGAGAGAATTTCTTGAACCTGGGAGGTGGAGGTTGCAGTGAGCTGAACTTGTACCACTGCACTCCAGCCTGACTAACAAAGTTAGTGAAACTTGGTCTCAAAAAAAAAAAAAAAATCATAAAATACTTCAACTACACATTCAGTTGTTTAATAAAACAAAGAAGAAGAAAAGAAAAATTAAAAAACATAAAAAACCAGTGTTAAATTTGGTAATCATTTTCCCAATCTTTTATTTGCATACATGTGTAAGAATGGAGCTCTACAATACCTTTTTTATTTTGTAGTATGGTATCTTGAGAACTTTAAAGTTAAATTTTTAGACATGGATTTTAGGTATACTTTGCATTGCCCTAGTTTAGAGTTTTGAGTTGTTCAGAGAGAAGGGAAGGGGAAATCTGTATCTTTAACAACTAATGAGGCATGGTAGGACAGAGGATTTGGAAACTTAAGGTCTGGTGGAGTTGAAATGATCTCTTTAAAATAGGTATTTGACAAAGTATATTCCTTCTGACCTCAGTATTAAAATTTTTCAATGTGGATATACTTGTTGCTCTTCATAGCTATTGATTCTAGATCCTGTTAACATGAACATAAAATATCAACAGAGATTTTTGTTCTCTATATAAAATGACCAATGTTTTAGTTTGTGGTCATTCCTGGACATGGGCATTCATAGAACTGCCAAATACTTGAGTCAGCAAATGTGCACTTTACCAGTGGAGATTTAAGGCAGTGCTCTGCCTTTTTGTTCTAGCAGTCATTGCAAACAAGTGGCCTTTTTGTGATATATTTAATGCCACATTTTTTTTTTGCATGTTTTGCCAATCTTATTGGTGATTTTACTGTTTAAAATGGTCCCCAGGCCGGGTGCTGTGGTTCAAACCTGTAATCCCAGCACTTTGGGAGGTTTACTTGAGTCCAGGAGTTCAAAACTAGCCTGGGCAAAATAGGGAGACCCCTATCTCTACAAATAATTAAAAAATTAGTGGGGTGTGGTGGCTCATGTCCGTGGTCCCAGCTACTCAGGAGGCTGAAACAGGAGGATCACCTGAGCCTGGGAGGTTGCTACTGCAGTGAGCTGTAATTTCACCACTGTACTCCATCCTGGGCGACAGAGACCTGGTCTCAAAAAAAAAAAAAATGTAATACTTAAATACATACTAAATGAGATATTTTTAAACAGAAACATCCCTAAAACAAGATTATGTATTTATCGGTTGACAAAAATGTTCTGACCAGAGTCTTGCAGGAAACTTACCTTGTATTTTCTTTAGGGGCAATAATTCAATATTTGCTAAGTCAGTGTTCATGGTGACTTTATAGGACATAACTACTGCACATAGTGAGAATTGATTATTCCTAGCTAGACTAGAATAAAAAGACTAAAATAATAAGTGGAAGAATGATGTGGTTTCTTAGAAGGATGATGCGGTAGTGAAATAAACCATCAGTATTTAGCATCCTTCTGTTTCTTTGTGCATTGTACAGAATATTGTGTCATCTTTTAAGATGTTATAAAATAAGTCTGGAGTCTCTATCTTTGTAGCTTTTATTTTCCTTTTTTTGTAGCTTTTGTTGACCACAATTAAAACTATAGGATTTTTCCATTCTTTGTTCATAATGGCAAAGAGAAGAAAATTGACAGAGGGAGATGTTTCACAATTCAGACATATCAGAGAGAGCAGCACTTTATGATGGTGAAATTGATCATATAAATGAACTCTTACACAATGAATTGGAGATGATGATACTCTATGAATTTTCACAAGCTTAATTGATAATATTTCTGAGGTCCCAGAGGACATAGGATATTCTTACCCAGTTACTCATTCAGCAGAAAGTACTTTGTTATGTAATTATTTTGCAACAAGAACCTGGCCCTATCTATCCTGTATGTGAGACAGTATTTTTTTTTTAACGAGGTTTGTGCAGAAACATGTACTTGATGTAGTTTGTAAGCAAACAAACACTAAAGTTGGATTTGCCTACAAAGGTGATTGGAAGGACACAGATGATGTAGAAATGAAAATTTTCATTAGGTCGATCATTGTAGTTGTTTTAAAAATAAGCCTAAAAATGAAAGTTTTTCTTTATGAAGCAAAGAAGGATGGCCTCTTTCTCTTCGGTAAAATGATGCACCATTAGTGTTTTCAAAAGTATGATTAATGATAGAACCAGAAGTAGTGATGAATAAGGACCTATTAGAGATATATTCAAAGTCGTTATCTACAAAGTGGATATGTTTCATCTGTATAGCACTTTATCTTTTCAGGTTTTGCCTATGTCTCTGACAAATGAATTCAAAAGCCAATCTTTTCTATTTGTGTTTTCCTTTTTGTGCCTCTGAAAATTAAATGTCTCTTTTCTTCTTTCCTTGAAGAGAAATACTGTGACTCATAAATACTGATAGGAACACAGTGATTTTTTTTTCACACTTTTTATATGAACATTTTGAAGCATAAAGAAAAGTTGAGGCCAGGCACAGTGGCTCATGCCTGTAATCTCAACACTTTGGGAGGCTGAGGCAGTTGTGTTGCTTGAGCTCATGAGTTTGAGACCACCCTGGGCAACCTAGTGAAACCCCATCTCTAAAAAATACAAAAAATTAGCCTATAGTCTCAGCTACTCAGGAGGCTGAGGTGGGAGGACCACTTGAACCCCGGAAGCGGGGTTGCAGTGAGCCGAGATCATGCCACTGCACTCCAGCCTGGGTAACAGAGTGAGATCCTGTCTCAAAAAAAAAAAGAAAGAAAAGTTGAAAGAATAGTGTTAACATTGGCCGGGCTCGGTGGCTCACGCCTGTAATCCCAGCACTTTGGGAGGCTGAGGCAAGCAGATCACGAGGTCAGGAGGTTAAGACCATCCTGGCTAACACAGGGAAACCCCGTCTCTACTAAAAATACAAAAAAAAAAAAAAAAAAAAAAAAAAAGCCAGGCATGGTGGCGGGCATCTGTAGTCCCAGATACTCGGGAGGCTGAGGCAGGAGAATGGGGTGAACCCAGGAGGCAGAGTTTGCAGTGAGCCAAGAGCGCGCCACTGCGCTCCAGCCCAGGCGGCAGAGCGAGACTCCTTCTCAAAAAAACAACAAAGTGTTAACATTTTGCCATATATTTTATCTGTGTGTGTTCATATTTTTAAATAACATAGCTTTTTATTTCTTAATTACTATTGACTATAATGATTATATGCTGTTATTAAACCTTTCCAACAAGTTTAGCATCAAGCATTTGTAATTTCAACATCTTTTAGCCCTTATTTATCAAAGGATTCAATAATTTTTTTAATGGACTTGCGTGGCAAGTTTTTTTTGTTGTTGTTGTTTTGGGTCTTCTTTGAGTTTTTCTACTTATCGTCAATTGATGTGGTTTAATCCCCCTCAACTCTCCGTTTTCTAATTGTGTGATTGACCTTTAAAGGTACATGTATTTTGGTGATAAAAAGTTAATAATAGCACACAGTACCTGGAACATAGTAAACAATAAATGTTTGCTGTTAGATTTGGCATGAGTTTTTTTGCATCCCTTTCTTACATGAAGCATTACTGGGCCAGGCTTTGTAAGTGAATTTTTTTGTTTGTTTTGTTGGATTCATTTATTTCTCTTCATTCTTGCTTGTCATTCATTATCTCCCTTTTTAGGCCATCTTGATTTGAGTATTCAACCAGAATTTGACTTGGATGTAAAATGTCTCAACAAACCATTCATATGACTTTCTAGGACACTGGGGAAAAATGGTTGAGATTATTCATTTTGATGAGCCATTTGGAAAAAATAGATAATTTTTAAAAAATTGTAGTGAAGTTATCAGTTTTGTGTATTTGATATCTGAAAAGTCAGCTATTAAATATTATTCTCAAGTCATGTGTTTTTATAATAATGTATTGCTGAAGTCATTATCCATTTTCAAAGTTAGTATCCCAATAATTGGATGGGGCTAAAATTCTGAAAGAACCAAAGTTAACTTTAGTGTTTAGTATGTTGAAAAAAATTAAAGAGCTCAGATTAGTTTTAAAATGAAAACAATGGTTTTAATACATTGCGTTAACTACTTATTCTAAGGATCTGTTTCTTTTATATTTTTTAAGTTACATTTTGTTTATTGTTTGTTTTGAAAAGACAACATATTCACATGGTTCAAACATCAAAGCAATTTAAATATACATTGAGAAGCTTAGCTCTTACATTTGACCACACTATTGTTCTCTCTGCCTATATCCCTTCTAAATAACTACGCTTGTTAGTTGTTGTTTTTTTGTTTTTGAGAAAGGGTCTCACTTCAGTTGCCCAGGCTGGAGTGCAGTGGTGCAATCTTGGTCACTGCAGCCGCAGCCTCCCGGGATCAGGTGATTCTCCTATCTCAGCCTCCCAAGTAGCTGGGACTATAGGTGTGCATGGCTAATTTTTTGTTTTTTTTTTAGTGGAAATGGGGTTTTGCCATGATGTCCAGGCTGGTCCTGAACTCCTGGACTCAAGCAATCTGCCTGCCTCAGCCTCCCAAAGTACTGGGATTACAGGCACCACTGCAGTCTGGCCTTGTTTGTTTTTTGTTTTGAGACAATCTCACTCTCTCCCAGGCTGGAGTGCAGTGGCACAATCACGGCTCGCTGTAGCCCTGACCTCCTAGGCTCAAGAGATCCTCCCACCTCAGTTCCCTGAGTAGCGGAAACTATAAGCATTTGCCGCCATGCCTGGCTAATTTTTAATTTTTTTTGTAGAGATAGGGTCTCATTATGTTGCCAAGGCTGCTCTCGAACTCCTGGATTCAAGCCATCCTCCCACCTCGGCCTCCCAAAGCGCTAGGTGGCGTGAGCCACTGTGCCTGTTCATATGTTAGTTTTTTGTGTATCTTTCCAAAGTTTTTTTGTTTTGTTTTGTTTTGTTTTGTTTTTTTTTTGAGACAGTCTCACTCTGTCACCCAGGCTGGAGTGCTGGAGTGCAGTGGTGTGAACTTCGCTTGCTACAACCTCTGCCTCCTGGATTCAGGCAATTCTCATATTGTGATTACAGACACCCTCAACCTAGGCTGGTGTCTAACTCCTGGCCTCGCCTCCCAAAGTCCTGGGATTACAGGTGTGAGTCACTGTGCCCGACCTGTCTTTCCAAAGTTTTTAAAATGTAGATACAATATTAGCAAATATGAATATGTTTTCTTCTTCCTCTTACACAAAAAATAGCAAATCACCTACACTATTCCACATCTTATCATTTTTTCTTCACCACTGGATAATATACCCTGGGGATCTTTTCATAACAACGTGTAGTTTCCTCTTTTCTTTATTATTATTTTTTTTTAATTGCAGAGCATAATATTACAGTGTGTAGATGGAATCTTTGGATACTGGAGAATTTCCAGTCTTTTGCTATTGTATATAGTGCTGCAAATATATATGTACACATACACAGAGGTATATCTATAGGACAAATTCCTGGAATTGGAATTGCTAGGTCTGAAGGGTGAATGCATGTGGGTTTTGTTAGATATTGCCACATTTCTCTTCATAGAAGTTGTACTGTTTTGTTCTTAGACAAACAGTGTACAAGAGTGCCTTTTTCTCCCATGAACTGTTGTCAAACTTTTTGATTTTTATCAGGTGAATAAATGATATCTTGGTATGTGGGTTTTTTAAAAAACAAATTTAAAAAATACCCTTTCTTTTTAGAGCAGTTTTTTAGGTTCAGGGCAAAACTGAGCAGAAAATGAAGAGTTCCCTTCTACTTCCCGTCCCCCACCATGCACCACCTCCCCAGCTTTCTGGTTGTCCTGCAGCACAATGGCACATTTGTTAAAATCAATGAATCTACACTGACATATCATTATCACCCAAATTCCATAGTTTACTTTAGCATTCATTTTTAGTGTTACACATTAAATGGATTTTAACAAATGTATAATGACATGTATCCATCATTGTAATATCAGGCAGAATAGTTTCACTGTCCTCAAAATCCCCTATTCTCTGCCTATTCATCCCTCCCTCCCTTTATCCCTTGGCAGCCACTAATTATTTTACTGTCTCCATCATTGTGCCTTTTCCAGCTTGTCATATAGTTGGGATCATATAGTTTGTAGCCTTTTCATATTGGCTTTTTTTTACTAAGTATTAAGTACATTTCCTCTATGTCTTTTCATGGCTTGGTAGCTCATTTCTTTTTAGCACTAAATATTCCATTGTCAGGATGTACCACAGTTTATCCATTCACCTACTAAAGGATGTCTTGGATGCTTCTGGGTTTTGGCAATTATAAATAAAACTGCTGAAAACTTCCATGTGGGCTGGATATGGTGGCTCATGCCTGTAAATCCTAACACTTTGAGAGGCTGAGGTGGGAGGATCGCTTGAACCCAGGCGTTCATGACCAGCCTGGGCAACATAGTGAGACCCTGTTGCTACAAGAAATTAAAAGATTAGCTGCGTATGGTGGCCTGTGCTTATAGTCCCAGCTACTCTGGAGGCTGAGGTGGGAAGATTGCTTGAGCCTGGGAGGCTGCAGTGAGCCATGATTATGCCACTGCACTTCAGCCTGGCAACAGAGTGAAACCCTGTCTCAAAAAAACAAAAAAACAAAAACACCATGTGCAGGTGTTTATGTGGACATAAGTGTTTGAGTAAATATCAAGGAATTGGGTCATATGGTAAGAGTATATTTAGTTTTGTCAGAATCTGCCAAACTGTTTTCCAAAGTGGCTGTACCATTTTGCATTCCCACCAGCAATGAAGGAGAGTTCCTGTTGCTTCACATCCTTGCCAGCATGTGGTGTTGTCAGTGTTTTGTCTTGTGGCCGTTCTAATAGGTGTGTAGTGGTATGTTTTTTTAAGTTGTAATTCCCAGGAGACATAAATTGAACATCTGTTTGTATGCCTGCTTGCCATTTGTGTGTCTTCCTTGAGGAGGTGTAAGTTTTGGTCTTTTACCTGTTTTTAAAATGGGATTGTTTGTTTTCTTCTTGTTGTTCAGTTTTAAGCATTCTTTGTTTACTTTGGATTAACACTTTATCAGCTGTATCTTTTGCAAATATTTTCCCCTGGGCTATGGCTTGTCTTATTCTCCTGATAGATTTTTTAATGAAGCTTAACCCATATGGGAAAGTGCAAAATTGAAAATACATGTATAGCTTGATGAGTTTTCTGAGCTAATCTATTATTGGCTTCTCAGTGTAGTTTGAATTTGCATTTCTCTACGGGCCATTTCTGGTTTTTTTCTCAGAACTTTTGGTTCACATCTCTTACCCACTTGTCATGTGAATTACTGACCTTTTTTTCCCCCTAGGAAATCAATAAAAACTGGGGATGTTATTTTGTCTGAGATGAATAATATTTTTTGCCGCCTTGTTTTCATCAGTTTTTTGACTTTGCTGTTGGTTTTGCTATAACAATTAACTTGAATTTCCTCAAATGGATACATGGAATCTCCTTCTCAGGACTCAGCTAGTTTTCACTGTTTTCCAAAATTCTTCATGTTTGTTGTTGTTGTTGTTTTGGAGACACGGTCTCACTCTGTCGCCCATGAAGGAATACAGTGGCACGATCACAGCTCACTGTAGCTTCAACTGCTTGGGCTCAAGTGATTCTTCCCCCTCTGTCTCCCCACAGGTGTATGCCACCATGCTTGGCTAAATTTTTAAAAAATTATTTGTAGAGATGAGGTCTCACTATGTTGCCCAGGCTGGTCTCAAACTCCTGGGTTCAAGTGATCCTCCCACTTTGGCTTCCGCAAGTGCTGGGATTACAGGTGTGAGCTACCTGGCCTGGACTATCTTTTAAGGTTTCCATAAATAGCTCATGTTCCTTTAGTGCTTTTTGTATATGTTTATCTTAGCATTTAGTCACAATCTTTATCTCACCTGTTTTTCCGTAGGCCATAAACTCATTGAGGGCTAGGATGCTTGTTTTATTCTCTCTCTGTCCGTGCTTGGAGCACAAGAAGTGTACAATACAACTGTTGAATATAAATGATTGCTTCTTTGTTTCTTGGATTTGGTGCCTTTGACTTTACAACCATTGCTTTCTTTACAGCTGATGCTATTAATTTGTTATTGTTGAACCAACCAAGCAGTCTTACTTACCCCCCTTTACATCCTGTCATTTTCTGCTACTTCCTTTGAGGATTGTTCTGGAGAGACCTTGACTTTTTCTGGAACCTCTGTGAGAGATAACAGATCTTTTAAACATTTACTTCTTCATAATTAAGGTTTATGGGAATGTTTTGATATAAACAAATGATGCTTTACTTCTAAGTATTTTTTCTTTATTTTTTTTTTTGGGAACAGTGTCGTATCTTGTTTTCCTTTTTTGTTTTTGTATGTTTCTGTAAAATAATTTTTTAAAAGCTCTACAAAAAGTGAGATATTAGTGTAATAAACTTCCATGTACTGGAAGCTTCAGGAGTAGGTAAGTACTTAATACATCATTAGAGTTGTGCAAGTTCCTAGAGGCTATCTAGGGCTAACTTCCCACTCCAAAATGCAAGATAGTAATTTAGATACAATTTGAATTTCTGTATCGATAGGAATTTTAGCCTCTTTGGTTCAGTCTGTTTTCGTTATTGAACAGCTGCATTTGTAAATTGAGCTAAACTATGCCTCTGAAGAAACCCTGATCCAGTTTTAACCACTTTCAACATAAGACTTTTAGTTTGTTGAAGACAATGATTATAGCTTTCTTATTAAGCTGAAATAAAGTTAATTTTAAATGGCATCTTTTAAAAAACTTGTGGTACTAGTAAAAAAAAAAAACTGACAAACACATCTTGAGGACTAAGAGAAACAAATTCACTTTCCTTATTAATTTGTCAATTGATGGCTACTGGTAGTAGGGCCAGTATTTTAAGTTAATTTCTGATTTAAAACTTGAACATATTTTAACCACGTAAGCAGTTTTTATATCTTTTAATATTAAGTTGGCAATCCACAAATGGAAACCCTGTCAGTCATGGCTTACAGCCTTTCAGTTCTCTACTCACCGTATCTAATAGATGCTTTATTTATGAGATCTTTAAAAAATTTGCTTTCTATTCAGAAATTGCTAATTCAGTTTATTTCCTTAATTTTCTTTTTTTATCTTGAGACAGGGTCTGGCTTTGTCACCCAGGCTGGATTGCAGTGGCATGATCTCAGCCTACTGCAACCTCCATCTCCCAGATTCAAGCAATTCTCCTGCCTCATCCTTTCTCGAATAGCTAGGATCACAGGCGTGCACTACCACACACCCAGCTAATTTTTGTATTTTTAGTAGAGATGGGGTTTCACCGTTTTGGCCAGGCTGGTCTCGAACTCCTGACCTAAAGCGATCTGCCCTTCTTGGCCTCCAAAATGCTGGTATTATGGGCGTGAGCCAGCACACTGGGCCTATATCCTTAATTTCAGAATCACTTCATGGCAGCGTATACATTGTAATATGTGTGTCAGTTATGATCTTATTGTTAAAATCAAGCAGCCCAGGTTATTTAAATGATTTCTTCTTCTTCTTCTTTTTTTTTTTTTTTTTTTCCACCTGGACTCTTTTATTAGTAATAGATTTGAATAGAAGGTACATTCTGAGAGAATCTTTATAAGCCCTTAACTTCTTCATGAAAATGATCAGGTCACTTAATATTCTGAGTTGATTTTGTCCTGTAATATATTTATCTGTGGTTTACCACAATGAGAATTAACGTATGGAATATGTTTGTTGAATAGTTTAAAATAACTGGTTATATCTAGCATTATGTTTAAGCATTTCTTTAGCTTGTTTGTATAAAATGAAGAATGTGTTTTGTTCTTATTGGAAATTCAAAACTAGAATGCAGTGTCTTTTTCTTTGATTTCTGTACTAGAATGCAATATCTCTTTTCTTGATTTCTGTAGAGCAGGTTGTTGCCCTGGATGCCCAAAATATCGTAGCTGTTTCATGTGGAGAAGCTCATACGTTAGCGCTAAATGACAAAGGCCAGGTGTATGCTTGGGGTCTCGATTCTGATGGACAGCTTGGCCTGCTAGGATCAGAGGAATGCATCAGAGTACCCAGGTAACAAAGGTGACCAGAAAGAGGTCCTTAACAATCTTTTAAAATAAATTTATTAATCTAGGTCGTTCTGCTTATCTTTGGGCATGTAAGAGTTGACATCTCATTATTTCTCCCCTTTGAGTCCTTTGATAAGAGTTTGGTTCTTGCTTATGATGTTAATTGAGCTATTGATTGGTTTGCTATTTTTATATACTCTATATTTTCTCTATAATCAATAGAATTTATGTTTGTAAAAAAAAAGGGATAGGGAATATTTGCTTCATTACAAATTTTTTTAGTCGGTTAGACTAATTTAAACGACTATCTTGAGTGTTCCTGCTATTGAAATATTTATTAAATGTTGATTTGTTGAATGTTTTTCACTAACTTGTCTTTTTTTAGCCTTTATTGTTTCTGTTGAGTATAGAAGTCTAACATGCTTACTGTAAAAAGAATGTAGTCAGTTTCCACTTTTTACATAGCAGTGACCACAATTTAATTAATTCATCATATAATTATTTCACAATTAAAAAATAAGCAGTGCCTCATCAATGTTTTAGTCTTACACAGTTATAGAGGGCATAATCATTTTTTGTTTTTGTTTTTGAGACGGAGTCTCACAGTGTTGCCCGGGCTGGAGTGCAATGGTGTGATCTCGGCTCACTGCAACCTCCGCCTCTCGGTTTCAAGCCATTCACCTGCCTCAGCCTCCCGAGTAGCTGGTATTACAGCCTCCCACCACCACACCTGGCTAATTTTTTGTATTTTTAGTAGAGATGGGGTTTCACCATGTTGGCCAGGCTGGTCTCGAACTCCTGACTTCAGGATCTGCCCACTTTGGCCTCCCAAAGTACTGGGATTACAGACATGAGCCACCGTGCCTGGTTAATCATTGTTTTAATACTAAAAACTCCAACAGCATGAATTACGTAGGTGAAAAATACACAGATTTAAAGAAAAGTATTCAGTTTATTTTAGATACGTAAATAATACATTAACTCATACTTAGTTTTAAAATTTATACAAATTGTGACCTCTTTAAACTCTTTTGTTCTTTTTCCTAGTAGTAGTTGTAGGGATAAAAGAACTATACAGGGACCAAGGGATTTTTTTTTTTTTTTTTTTTTTTTTTTTAAAGACAGAATTTGCTCTTGTTGCCCAAGCTGGAGTGGAGTGGCACGATCTTGGCTCCCCACAACCTCTGCCTCCTGGGTTCAAGCAATTCTCCTGCCTCAGCCTCCTGAGTAGCTGGGATTACAGGCATGCGCCACCACACCTGGCTAATTTTGTATTTTTTTAGTAGAGACGGGGTTTCTCCATGTTGGTCAGGCTGGTCTCGAACTCCAGACCTAAGGTGATCTGCCCACCTCAGCCTCCCAGAGTGCTGGGATTACAGGCGTGAGCCACCTTGCCCAGCTGGAACCAAAGTATTCTTAAGTTAATTTTAGATATACTGCAGATGGCATTTTTCTACACATCTTTATGTATTTTGTTTTTAACATTGATAAAGTTTGTTTTGGTTTGAGAATGAGGATGTAACTACTGGAATAAGAAAATGGAGCATAAGAACTCTTAATTTGACATGTTATATCATGTTAATAATGAACTATCTGTTGAGACTTTCGTTTTTTTAATTGAACTTATAACCAAATTCCACAAAACTCCCCAATTTGCTTACCCTTTGTTTCTTCTGCACTAATGCACACAATTCCCAGTGTGCTTTTGATTCCTCTTAATGATGGAACTTTTGGGAGAAAAAAAAATTTTTTTCTTAAGTTAAAACATTCATAAAAGCATAATGACCTCACATATGACCCACCCTCTACTCTTTTTATTTCTTCTCACAAGTAATTCTTATAGAACAGGATTTTAAATTTAAGATTTTAGGCTGGGTGCAGTGGCTCATGCCTGTAATCTCAGCACTTTGGGAGGCCGAGCGGGGTGGATCACGAGGTCAGGAGTTCGAGACCACCCTGGCTAACACGGTGAAACCCCGTCTCTACTCAAAATACACAAAATTTGCGGGGCATGGTGGCAGGCACCTGTAGTCCCAGCTCCTCGGGAGGCTGAGGCAGGAGAATGGCATGAACCCAGAAGGTGGAGCTTTCAGTGAGCCAAGATCGTGCCACTGCACTCCAGCCTGGGCGACAGAGCGAGACTCTATCTCAAAAAAAAAAAAGATTAAAAAAACTGTGTTTTTAGGATGAAAAGATATTTGCATGTTAGATCTTCTAAGTCAGTATTCTTAAAACCATGATTCATGGCAAAACTTTCTAGTTTCCTTTATTTTTACTCTACCAGTCTGATTCTCATACTTAAATTTTTGTTGATGTTCACCTTTAAGGGATTTTAGTCAGTAATACATAGGTAAATAATAAATGAAAAGAAAGTTAATTATAAGGAGAGAATTTTATTATTTATAAAATTTATGTGAGCATTGTCCAATAATAACTATGAACCTGGATGGGGACCTGAAAGAGAATTTACTTGAGTTCTTTGGTTTAAACATCTTTATTTTTGTATATGTTCAACATCGGTATTAACTTTAAGCTGTATGTTAAGGTATTTCTGCTTTTCATCCTTCTCAATTTTTCAAAATTTGATGGCTTGATCTGATTTGTTGTAACATATACATAGATTTTACTGATATTATCAGGTTTTAAAGGGCCATTTAGTATTTCAGTGGAAATGTATTTTTATAAAAGGAAGAGTGCCAAGTGAGTTTTAGTTTTAATTTCAGTACCAAATCATTTTTTAGATGTAAGGTGTTTATAGATTTTTGTTTGTTTTTTGAGACAGGGTCTCACTATGTCACCCAGGCTGGTTTGCAGTGGCATGCTCACAGCTCACTGCAGCCTCGACCTCCTGGACTCAAGTCATCCTCCCATCACAGCCTCCTAGTAGGTGGGACTACAGGCATGTACCACTATGCTTGGCCAATTTTTGTATTTTTTGTAGAGACGGAGTTTCACCATGTTGCCCAGGCTGGTCTTGAATTCCTAGACTCAAGGGATTCACCGGCTTTGGCCTCCCAAAGTGTTGAGATTACAGGCGTGAGCCACTGTATTCTGCCTAGTGTTTATAGATTTTCGTAAGAGTAATCAGAATAGGCAGGGTGTGGTGGCTCACGCCTGTAATCCCAGCACTTCAGGAGGCCGAGGTGGTGGACCACAAGGTCAGGAGTTCAAGACCAGCCTTGCCAAGATGGTGAAACCCCGTCTCTACTAAAAATACAAAAAATTAGCCAGGCAGGCGCCTGTAATCCCAGCTGCTTGGGAGGCTGAGGCAGAGAATTGCTTGAACCTGGGAGGCCGAAGTTGCAGTGAGCTGAGATTGCGCCATTGCACTCTAGCCTGGGCGACAGAGTGAGACTCCATCTCAAAAAATTTAAAAAAAAAGAGTAATCAGAAAAGTGAGGATTCACATTAGGTGTTACTTTGTGACAACAAAATCCATTTTTTATGCCAATGGATGGATGATATTAAAGAAGAATGTGAAAATAATAATAGGCTATAACTGAAACTAATTAGTTTGATAATGAATTCTTTCCTACTTCTAATTTTGTTTTGTTTCGAAGTCACTACTTTGGGAAAGACCAGGTATTTTAAATAGTGTCTGTAGACCTGCATTTCTGGCTAGATTTTAATGTAGAATATATATTACACCTTTTTATTTAAAAAATTAACCCAAATTTTATTATCTTAGTTTAATGTAAGTGGAAATACATAACTTTGCACACAGACTTCAGAAAAATAATTGTTGGCAATAAAGATGTAGTTTGTCTTCTAAAAGTTCTGCTTCTTGGACATATGCATTAAGAAATTATGGCAAGATAGTATAAGATTATTATTTTTGTGAGTACAGCAATTTCTGGACTATACAAACTAAACATATTTGAATTATTAGCTTGGTCACAAAAACAATTTATTTTCTTGTTATTCATTTTAAAATATATTACAATTCCTGCCTAATTTTAGCATCTGAAAATTTGGAACATTATAGGTTAAAAAGAAAAAGAGTAGTTTTTAATGGTATAGACTAGATCCGTTGTTAGTCTAAATTTTTCATTTTTTTTTAACCAACTCCCCTATTCTGAGATAAATTTTTCAAAATTGAAATGAGTTGGTGTTAAGATTTTTCTTAAATAACTAGGAAAGTTGTGGCTTAACTGGAAAATAGAAAATTGTTAATTGTGTTTAATTGGCAAAATATTTAATGCTTTAGCTCCTCAAATGTTTAATTACATATTATAAACTTTTTACTAATCGTTAACGTTAGTGGTTGGAATTTTGTCTTCAGAATCATAACTAGCAATGCCTGATTTCTGCCTGTATTGCCACTACGCGTTAAGTTGGAAAAATAGAAGAATATAACAGTGTACATATTCCATAATTAATATGCTTTAGCAGAGTCCCAAAGGAAGGGTGTATAAATTTGATTTCCAATGCGTGTGTGTGTGTGTGTGTATATATATTTTTAATTTCCAAAATTTATTCTGTCTTCTTTTCCTTTTTTCTTTTTTTTTTCTTTTTTGAGACGAAATTTCACTCTGTCGCCCAGGCTGGAGTGCAGTGGCGCAATCTCGGCTCCCTGCAACCTCCGCCTCCTGGGTTCAAGCCATTCTCCTACCTCAGCCTCCCAAGTAGCTGGGACTACAGGCACCCATCACCATGCCCAGTTAATTTTTGCATTTTTAGTAGGGACGGAGTTTCACCGTATTGTCCAGGCTGGTCTTGACCTCCTGACCTTATGATCCACACGCCTCAGCCTCCCAAAGTGCTGGGATTACAGGTTTGAGCCACCATGCCCAGCCTTTCTTTTGCTTTTCTGTTCAGTGTATTCCAATCTTCAAAAATTAAAAATGATTAAACACATTATCTTTTTTATGTGACAAAGGGGATTACTTTTGATGAATTCTAAAAAATGTAATTATATTCTAATTTATCTCTTTAGGAAAAATGGAACATGGGAACTTTGTTTTACCATTCACAATATTTTTTAATTTCTGAAAGCTAAAACAAAGAAAACAAAACCAGTATCTCCCCATTCTTCAGGGTATTAATACATTTATATGAAGATGAAAGGGGATAGTTTTTTCTTTAACACAGTAGTGACATAGAAAAATATATTTTCTGGTCTCTGTAGTAGATAATGGCAAAAGATATTAGCATTTATATGTATTACAAGCCTTAGGTTAATATTTTGGAAAGGAGAGTAACTGAATATAAATTGCTATGCAAATTTAGAAGATTTTTGGCAAAATTTATGACTAATACTGAAGCCTCCAAGACCTTACAAATTTATTTATCCTTTAACAGTATATTCATTACATACTATTAATTCGGCACTATAGCAGGTGCCAGGCATTATCATGGGTGTAAGACACATGGTTTGCCTTCACAGAACTTACTGTTTAGCAGAGGAGACAAATATTCAATAAATAGGTACCCTAGTAGTTAGTAGCGATAAATGCTATGAAGGAAGAAACATAGAGTACTGTGAGAATGTAGTATTTTGAAATGTTTCTTTTGCAAAATTGTGCTTGATACCCGGAATAGTGTTTTTTTCCCTAAAATACTTAATATGCTGAACAGGTCAGTGTATCATCTGCCTAGTACACATAAGCAATAACAGTAAATGTTTAGTAATTTGAGCATAGTTATGTATGTTCATATATTTTTTATTCCTTCCTCTGTTTGCATTGCCAGTGTTTGATTTTGCTATTTCAAAGAAATGGCATTTTGTTAAGTGAAAATTTGAAGGTGCATTGGATCCTGCTAATTTGTTGGATTCTGCTAAATTGTAGCAGTACAATTCTCAAGTTTTGTAGTTAAGAGCATAACTCCACTAAATAAAAATATTTTTAATACAATAATATGGAATTAGAGTAACTCTCCTTTTTCCTGCTCAAAATTTGATTTGCTGAAGCTGCCTCCCGAAAATCATGTGTGTCGACTCTGTGGTCAGAATTTGCTCCGGACTCTCTTATGGCAGAATCAGGTCAGGTGACAGTATCAGGTAAAGGGAAATAAGAAACATATTGTGTACCTCCCTATCCCCCCTTTTTTTCTTTTTTCTTTCCTTTCTTTTTTTCTTTTCTTTTCTTTTTTTTTTTTTTTTTTTTTTGAGACAGGGTCTTACTCTGTCACCCAGTCTGGAGTGCAACGGTGTGATCTTGGCTCACTGCAGCCTCTGCTTCCCGGGTCCAAGTGATTTTCCTGCCTCAGCTTCCT
Organism: Rhinopithecus roxellana; assembly: GCF_007565055.1. Taxonomy (NCBI): domain Eukaryota; kingdom Metazoa; phylum Chordata; class Mammalia; order Primates; family Cercopithecidae; genus Rhinopithecus; species Rhinopithecus roxellana. The sequence continues at coordinate 91,669,241 of NC_044559.1, read as the reverse complement.
GAGTAGCTGGGACTACAGTGTGCCACCACACGTGGCTAATTTTGTGTGTGTGTGTGTGTGTATTTTCAGTAGAGGCAGGATTTCACCAGGTTGGCCAGGCTGGTCTCAAACTCTTGACTGACCTCAAGTGATCTGCCCATCTCGGTCTCCAAAAGTGCTGGGATTACAGTGACCCACCTGTAATCCGCATCTGGCGTCCCCCTTTTTTTTCCTTGAAAACATTCATTCAGGAAAAACAGTAACATGACCAGGCAAAGGGAAAGAACCTATGGAGATGCTGGGATGGTTGATACACATACAAAGTTAATTGATTTTTGTAATGTTTTAAAAATGAGCCTTTAAAATTGTGTGGTGGTAAAACAAAACTCAGGAAAGAGGGGAAAGAAATTACAAAAGTATAAGGACAAAATACAAAAGAGAAGAAAATAAGACTTAACATATTAGTAGTGATTGTTATAACTGTGAATTGAGTAAATTTCCCGAGTAAAAAAATTGAATGTCCCTGATTTAGACATAAAGTAAAAAGATAGCTTGTAAGGAATAGGTTTCATAATTTGAGAGTTGGTAGAACATATATATAAGAATCCTTGTTGGTTCTTAAGAAACCTGATAAAGGAGAACATACATTAAACTAGGCAAAACACCAGTTTTAGACAAATTAGATAATGTACATTTGCTTTCCAGATGTATTGCCAAGTTTCTAACTGTAAGCTGATTTAAAAACACTTTTTATAATGAAAGAAAATGTCTGAATTATAAGAGCACTCTGAGGAATACTTGAGGTATGAGCATAGCTCACTTTGCTTAAATACTGTCTTTCCAAGATGTGTTCTTATCACCCCTTTTAACTTTATTTTTTTGTATCTTGCTCTTGTTTACTGATTTTAGCATAAATTTTTGGTATGCTAAAATTGGGCTTGTATGAAAAAAATAATATGACCTATATGCATATAGTAGGCCATCAATAAATAACATAAATAGCATTCAAGATCAGTTTGTTAAATGGAATGAACTGATCTTGATCTGTCTTCTTCTTTTCTAGAAATATTAAAAGTTTGTCAGATATCCAGATTATACAGGTTGCTTGTGGTTACTATCATTCACTTGCACTTTCTAAAGGTAAGCATTAGTTTTTATTTTATTTCTCTTCAGTTTTATTACTTGGTACTTTTTTTTATTGTGCATATAGTTCTCCAGCTTCGTTCATCTTTCTCCAAGATTGCCCTGGTTCTTGATTCTTTTTATTTCCATATAACTTTTAGAATTAACTTGTCAGTCTGTATACACACACACACACACACGCGCGCGCGCGCACACACACACAGAACTAGGAATTTGATTGGAATTTCATTGTCTCTGTAAATCAATTAAGGATATTGAACCTTTCAATTCTAGAACACGGTATATTTGTCCATTTAAGTCTCCCTTTAATTTTTTCCATTAGCATTTTGTTTTACCTGGACAAGTCTTAAACACCTTCGATTAAACTTTCCTGTAGGTATTTGATTTTTTGTTGTGAATGGCGTCATTTTTTGTTTATTATGTAGACATGAAATTGATTTTTGTGTCTGTTTATTAAACCGTTAAAAACTCTTCATAGCTGCAACTGGGGAGGATTGCTTCCCCAATCTCATAGATGAACTTTCTATGCATAGAAATAAAGAAGGCTAAACATCATATTTATTAGCTTTGTATGCATTCCTCTCTTACCAATTTAACTTACTAGTATCCTAGCTAAGGATTGGAATATGGGCTAGTAAAGAATCTGCCATATGTATGTTTTTTACCATTAAAATAAATAGGTTTGCTGGGTGAGGTGGCTCATGCCTATAATCCCAGCACTTTGGGAAGCCGAGATGAGGGTATCACCTGAGGTCAGGAGTTTGAGACCAGCCTAGCCAACATGGTGAAACCCTCTCTCTACTAAAAATACAAAAAATTAGCCGGGCGTGGTGGCACACACCTGTAGTCCCAGCTACTTGGGAGGCTGAGGCAGGAAAATTGCTTGAACCCAGGAGGTGGAGGTTGCAGTGAGCCAAGATCGTGCCACTGCACTCCAGCCTGGGTGACACAGTGAGACTCTGTCTCAAAAAAAAAAAAAGAAGAAATAGGTTCCATTTGCTCCATTGTTACTATTTAGTGTTACTATTTAGTGAAGCCTACTACAAATAAAACACTAAGCTAGAACCGGGGGGAAGCACCGATAAATTAAGAGACAGGTTTAGGGATCATACAGTCTAGTGAAAGAGACAGATGTCCAAGTAAATAACTGTAGTTTGAGGCAGAAAAATATGTGTATTATTTCAGACAAGGTAAAAGTAAAATGCTGTGACAATGATATAATTGTTTCTAATTGATATAATTGGTAACAGTAAGGAGGGGATTACTATTTGATGCAAGTCTTTAAATATTTTTTTTATTAATAATTGGAGAAATGCTGAGAAGGACAAGGAGAAATGTTGAGTGGCTAAGGGAGTTATGCTAGTGTAAAGGCATAGAGTTAAGAAAATGGAGTATTTGAATATTGGCATGTAGTTTTATGTGGGTGTTGTGAGGGAGTGGGAGACATACTCATACTTCAGTTTAGGCTGAAATAAAAAGAGAAATCTGTTATAAAGGGCCTTAAATGTCATATTAAGGAATTTGGACTTCTGTAGGCAGTTAGGAACATGGAATCTCTGTGTATTCTTTGTTGTTTTGCCAACTCCTCTTTTGATATTTTGGTAGGTGGATCTAACATAAATTTAAACTCAGAGGTTTTACTGAGGACAGTTTCATATTGACCTTTTTTTTTTTGGCTTACTCAGCTTTATGCTGTAGGCAATATGTTATTCATTTGTTTTTTTTTTTTTGTGACGGAATCTCTCTCTGTCGCCCAGCCTGGAGTGCAGTCGTGCAATCTCGGCTCACTGCAAGCTCCGCCTTCTGGGTTCATGCCATTCTCCTGCCTCAGCCTCCCGAGTAGCTAGGACTACAGAGGCCCACCACCACGCCCTGCTAATTTTTTGTATTTTTTTTTAGTAGAGACAGGGTTTCACCATGCTAGTCAGGATGGTCTCTATCTCCTGACCTCATGATCCTCCCGCCTTGACCTCCCAAAGTGCTGGGATTACAGGCGTGAGCCACCGTGCCCAGCTACTAAACATTTTTTAGAGCCCTTAGTATGAACTAGGCATACTACAGCATACAGTAATAAGCAGTATACTACTTATTAGCCCTCGTGATATAGTCATTCAAATAATGATATAATTACATACTATGGTAAGGGCTATAAAGAAAAACTTTAGGGTATTTAGAACATACAGCAGAGGTACTAGACCTTAATCTAGGAGATCAGGGAAGGAAGGCTTCTGCTGGGAGAGAGTTGAAATAAACTGGACAAAGATGAGGGGAAGGTTTAGGTAGAGAGAACAGCAAGTGTGTGAGAAGTGGCCACTGGAGAATATGAAGGAAGGCAAGTATGGCTAGAGTATAGCGAGTGAGGGAAGAGACTGATATGAGAAGAGATTGGAAACATAGTAGATCATACAGCACCTTATAAGCCTTGTTTAAAGTGTTTATCCCAAGAGCAATGAGAAAGCACTGAAATATATTTTTTGGGGTGAGCAATATTATCAAATCTGCATTTTTACAGTATCTCTATACATGTATACAAATGTCTGTTTATATGCACATAGAACATTTCTTGAAGGACTTACCAGTAATTGGTTAGAGTGCTCGTCTCAGGCTGGGTGTGGTAGCTCATGCCTGTAATTCCACCACTTTGGGAGGCTGAGGTGGGCGGGTCGCTAGGTCAGGAGTTCGAGACCAGCCTGTCCAACGTGGTGAAACCCCGTCTCTGCTAAGAATATTTTTTAAAAAATTAGCCAGATGTGGTAGCACATGCCTGTAATCCCAGCTACTCAGGAGGCTGAGGCAGGAGAATCACTTGAACCCGGGAGATGGAGGTTGCAGCAAGCGAAGATTGTACCACTGCACTCCAACCTAGGTGACAGAGCAAGACTCCATCTCAAAAAAAAAAAAAAAAAGAGTGGCTGTCTCTTCAAAGAGGAACCAGGATTCTGATTTTTTTTGGAAGGAAGCTTACTTGTAAGTGTGTACTATTTTGTAGTTTCAATTAAAAAACTCAGTTATTGGCCAGGCGCAGTGGCTCGCACCTGTAATCCCAGGACTTTGGGAGGCCGAGACGGGAGGATCACGAGGTCAGAAGATCGAGACCATCCTGGCTAACACAGTGAAACCCCGTCTCTACTAAAAATACAAAAAATTAGCCGGGTGCAGTGGCGGGCGCCTGTAGTCCCAGCTACATGGGAGGCTGAGGCAGGAAAATCGCATGAACCCGGGAGGCGGAGCTTGCAGTGAGCCAATATTGCGCCACTGCACTCCAGCCTGGGCGACAGAGCAAGACTCCATCTCAAAAACAAACAAACAAACAAAAAAAACTCAGTTATTAGTGTATCAGTTATTTAGTGCCAGTTGTTAGTTTAATAAAAGGATGTCTAAAGTTGCAAAACACGATGGCAGTATGGGAGCAAAAGTGACAGGCAGGGGAAACTATTATAGGAATCAGTTAAGATGGTGAGGAATGGATCTATTTGCCATATTTTTCTTTAGAAAGAAAACTGTATATAAATTGGTGATATATGATAGACTGGATATCTGTGAAGTTTAAAAAAAAAAAAAAAGGAATTAAGGAAGACTCCCTTGGTTTATAATTGTTGCTACTGAGTCAGTTATGATGTTATTTACCAAAATGGGGAACACTGGAAAGAGGTCCAGGGAAGTAGGATGGGGGTAATGAATTTCGTTGGGGGCATCCTAAGTTAGAAGTTCCTTTGAAATTTCCAAGTATAGATGTCAGGTAAACAGTGGGTTATGTGGGTATTTTACTCAGGAGAGGTTTGGGCTAGTGATAAAATTTTGAATGTGATCAGCAGATAGTTACTGAAGTTTGAGCTTGAATGAGTACCTCTTGGGAGAAACTACAGAATAAAAATGAGACTTGAGGAATATTAAAAGGAGACTGTTGAGGAGCATAAGGAAATGAGATTACTCCTTGTTATGTGACTCACCTGTTCCTCTGTGTAGTCAATCAAACTTAAAGTATACTAATACTAAATGTTCTTCTAGGTAGTAGTATATGTTCATATAAGAAAAATAAACATAATTGCTAAAAATAATATTTATATTCTTTTGATGATAGGAAGAATGTCCCAAAATAATACTCTTTGTATGAAATTTTAAATGAAATGATTATTTTCAAATTAAATTTTTTGCATATAAGAAAAATGGTTAATTTTTCCATTATTGTTTTACAGCAAGTGAAGTCTTCTGTTGGGGACAGAATAAATATGGCCAATTGGGTTTAGGTACTGACTGTAAAAAGCAAACTTCACCACAGCTGATTAAGTCTTTGCTTGGAATCCCTTTCATGCAAGTTGCAGCAGGAGGAGCCCATAGTTTTGTACTCACCCTTTCTGGAGCTATCTTTGGATGGGGACGCAACAAGTTTGGTCAGCTAGGTCTTAATGATGAAAATGGTAGGTTCTCATTATGTATAGTTTAAGTGTGTTTTTTTAAAAGAGATGATCTTTTGAGATAGATCAGTGATTCTTAGTATAAGAGAGAAATGTATGTTCCCTGGTGTAGAGGTGGGGATAAGATGTTATTTAAAAATTCCATTTGGGGAATGCAGTGGGAAGACACAAAATATCCTTTTTTCATTAAAGAACTATAAAAAGTATATCTGGGCAACATCTTTGGTACTGGATATTTATTAAAAGACAGTTGAAAAACATAACTTCAAATTGTTAATCCACTGTTGGCCACGGTTAGTGGAAGGAAGCTATAAAATTATTCTGGGGAAGTAATATGAAGTGTTAATCTTTGGGTTTTTCAAGGAAATATTTAAATGATTTGGGTTAAATCTTTGGTTGGGCTTCACTTTTAACATTGATGCTAAAGTCTTAAAAATAAACATTTTGAATTTGAAAGAATTATAATTGAAACAAGTTGGGATCTTGGAACTTATTTTTCATGATTACATTGAGTTGAATGCCAGTATTTGACTTACAAAAGCTAATTTCTTATAGTTCAATATAATTGTAATGACTGAAATGGACAAAAGTGAGTTGTTAATCTAATAACGATTAGTAATGATAAGCAAAGAATTAAAGAATACCTTGTTTTGCCTAAGAAGAATATGTCATATTAGGATATCATGTATCTTTTCTGCTACAAAACAGCCTAAAGTACATTTTTTTCCCCAGGCTTTTAAGTAGGCTCCTGTTGGTATAACTATCATGAAGTGAATATAAAGAATGATGTGTATATGTGGAAAATTAGAAGCAGTTAAATAATTTTGAAATTCCTTGATTGCCGAGTCCTGTGCAGACTGGCATATTGGTTGTTTAGCGCTTAACTCTTTAAGTCCTTCCTTTATCACAATAGTATGGATAGGCCTGGGAACCCGACTTAGGAAGCTTGTACTACAAAATCATTGAATCATAGTTAAAATTATGTGCTCACAACTGTCTACTGAGCTTGGGAAGCTGTAGAGGAAACACATCTAGATGAGTTTTAATTTTTAAAATATTATTAACATCTCTTGTTGGAATTTTCAGATAGGTATGTTCCTAATTTACTAAAGTCACTAAGATCTCAGAAAATAGTTTATATTTGTTGTGGAGAAGATCATACTGCTGCACTAACCAAGGTATTGTACTTTTAAAACTTCTTTATTATTGCTCATCATAGTTCTTTCATGATTAATCAATGTTCTCATGATATTTTCTCAAGTTTTAACTTGAGTGTTATTGGTATTTCAAACATAATTTATCTGGGAAAAAAGACTTATTCTTGAAAATAATTTACCTAATTTTTCAACTTTGTTTTATGTTATAAAATGTGAATTGATATACTATTATATGTAATGATAGTATATTGCTGAATTTCTCAGCTTTATATGAAATACTGCTTAAGTCATACTTTGAATAAAATTATTCCATTTTAGTTCATTAGGCTTGCCATGATATATGTATCAAACCCATTTATATTGTGTAGCTCAGCCTAATTTGAATGTAGTTTCCATTTGGCTTATAAATACTTCATACAAGCAATAGAGGAGATGAATCTGTCTGTTATTCATAGGCCAAGTATTGTGCAAGCAGTTATAGTAAGCTTTGATCAGAGTTTTATCAATGGCTTTAACTCTGACCTCTCACTGTCTTGGGTATGTGCCAATTAAATATCAGTACTGTTTAGTTCTCAAGTGACTAGAAGTTAGATGAAAATGAAAGCATTCAATTAACCTTTACCAGAGAATTATTTATTGCAGTCATGTTAATATAAAGGAATTTGCAAGTTTTTCATTGGTCAAGTTAGAAACTGGTTAAACTTCTTTATCTGTTTTGGTCTTACATAGTATATAAAATTGGTAAAAAGACATTAATGTCCGGGCACGGTGGCTCATGCCTGTAATCCCAGCGCTTTGGGAGGTTGAGGCAGGTGGGTCACCTGTGGTCAGAAGTTCAAGACCGGCCTGGCCAACTTGGTGAAGCCCTGTCTCTACTAAAAATACGAAAGTTAGCTGGGCATAGTGGTAGGCACCTATAATCCTTGCTACTCAGGAGGCTGAGGCAGGAGAATCAGTTGAACCCAGGAGGTGGAGTTTGCAGTGAGCTGAGATCACACCATTGCACTGCAGCCTGGGAGACAGAGTGAGACCTTGTTTCAAAAAAAAGAGGCATTAACTTCTAATCAGGCTTTAAAATTCTGCATTATATTTCTACTTGGGAATTTTAGCAGGACAAGAATTACTCTTCATTATTGTTGAATATAATGAACTCAAGGCACTTTTAAAAGTATAATGACCAATTATGAAAGTTAAAGTATTTTGTATTACTTGCCTTTATTAAAGAAAGAATATTATACCTGCCAATCTTATTATTAGGTTGATGCAAAAGTAATTTCGTTTTTTGCCATTAATGGTAAAAACCACAATTACTTTTGCACCAACCTAATATCATATTTTATTGATTTTGGTGTTCAGGTTACAAATGTAATCACTGAAGTCTTATTTATTCCTGTTGGCAAGTCTTACATTTTACTTGTCCTTTTTTGTTATTGGTATTTGGAAGAAATTTATCAAAATATAAAAAATACCATGTGTGATGTAATTCCAAAAACTTAATTTTATGGCAGAAAGGCTAACAATGTTAATGCTTTTCAGATTCAGCCTTTCAGATAACCATTCATCCTAATGTTCTAGGATAAGTAACTTTTTGTGTCTATTTAGTTTTAAGAAATGCTAATTCTATTACTCTTTTGTATTCCTCTGTCAGAAGATAGTAGCTAGTGACATTTGTTTATTGGAATTTTGGGTGTACGTCATTTTTAACAAAATTAGATAGTTGTAAATATCCCCAAAATAAAATACTTTATTTTCCCTTGATTTAAGTTAAAATACATGTTCCGTATCCATCTGTCTTGCTTTTCTGGAAGAATTTCTTGGAAATAGTAAATAGATTAAGATTGCTTTATGAAATAGTCTTCTGTACAAAGCCTACACTAGGAAAACTGCATTAGGAAAGATTTTAAAACTAACTTTTAAAAACAATAAATGGAAAGACATGCCATGTTTATAGATATGAGGATACTTCCATAAAGATGTCACATTTTTTTCAAGTTTATTTGTAGATGTATTACGTAAGTCACATACAAATACACATTTTGATTAGCAGAGACACTTTTAGGAATCTACCCCAAAGATTTGAAATTATGTATGCACAAGACCATTTATTGTAGCATTTTAATAGCAAAAGACTAGGAGAAATCCAAATATCCATGAGTTAAATTGTGGTACATCCCTGTAATGAAGTACAGTGAAGTGTAAAACAGAATGAGATACTTATGCTGTGGAATGATTTCTATGATATATTGCTAAGTGAAAAGAGCAAGGTGTATGGAACAGCTGTCTTTTTGTAAGAAAGGGACCGAAATATGAGCATACATCATATGCCATGTATGTTTGTTTGTTTTTGTTTTTGTTTTTGAACAAAAACTCTGTCTCCCAGGCTGGGATACAGTGGTGTGATCTTGGCTCACTGCAACCTCCGGGTTCAAGCGATTCTCATGCTTCAGCCTCCCAAGTAGCTGGGATTATAGGCATGTGCCATCACACCTGGCTATTTTTTGTATTTTTTTGTAGAGATGTGGTTTCACCATGTTTGCTAGGCTGGTCTTGAACTCCTGACCTCAAGTGATCCACCTGCCTCTGCCTCCCAGAGTGCTGGGATTACAGGTGTGAGCCACTGCGCCTGGCCATGTATGTTTTTAAAAATACAATAATTTAAAATTAATAGCCAGAACAAATGTGCCTTGCCTTATGATTTTTTACTTTGGAATCTAGAAACTGTTACATGTAATTAAAAAGCAAAATTATGGCTCAGTGCAGTGGCTTACACCTGTAATCCCAGTGCTTTGGGAGGCTCAGACAGGTGGATCACGAGGTCAGGAGTTCAAAACCATCCTGGCCAACGTGGTGAAACCCTGTCTCTACTGAAAATACAAAAAATTAGGCTAGCGTGGTGGCAGATACCTGTAATCCCAGGTGCTCAGGAGGCTGAGGCAGGAGAATCACTTGAACCTGGGAAGTGGAGGTTGCAGTGAGCTGAGACAGTGCCACTGTACTCCAGCCTAGGCAACCGTCTCAAAAAAAAAAAAAGCAAAGTTTTGTATATATATGTAAAAATTATATGTAAATTATATACATATTAGTCCTTAAAAATGGAAAACTAACAAGTTGGTGACACAACTACACAAGAAAGAATTATTTTAGGTGATTTTAAAATACAGCATTTTGCTGTACATCACTAGGGGGAAATACGCTAAGGATAAACTGAATCCACAAAGAAATCTTAAACTGCATTCTTTTCCTTTTTTTTTTTTTTCTTCTTTTTTTTTTGAGACAGAGCCTCACTCTGTCACCCAATCTGGAGTACAATGGTGCGATCTTGGCACACTGTAACCTCCACCTCTTGGGTACAAGTGATTCTCCTGCCTCAACCTCCTGAGTACCTGGGACTACAGGCGTGCGTCACCACTCCCCTGCTAATTTTCTGTATTTTTAGTAGAGATGGGGTTTCACCATGTTGGCCAGATTGGTCTCGAACTCCTGACCTCAAGAAATCCACCCGCCTTGGCCTCCCAAAATGCTAGGATTACAGGCGTGAGCCACTGTGCCTGGCCCTTAAACTGCATTCTGTAACTTTTTGTTCCCCTGAGATGGGGGTCTCACTCTGTTGCTCAAGTTGAGTGCAGTGGCACAGCCATAGTGCACTGAAGCTATGACCAAATTCTTGGGCTCAAGCAGTCCTTCCACCTCAGTCTCCTGAGTAGCTAGAACTGCAGGCATGCGCCACTGTGCCTGGCTGGTTTTTTTTTTTTTTTTTTTTTTTTTTTTTTTTAAATTTTTTGTAGAGATTGTGTCTCGCTTTGTTGCCGAGGCTGGTCTGGTACTCCTGGTTTCAAGTGAGCCTCCCACCTCAACCTCCCAAAATGCTGGGATTACAAGTGTGCATTCTGTAGTCTTACTGTTAGAAGTAAATTTGCTATTATCTTTTTTCTAATATGTTACATATACATAGGAAGAAAGCAAAGAAGTAGTTATTTTACTGTATTGTAAACTATGATTTTCAACTTAAGAGAAAAGAGATAGGTGTAAAACTATAGGAATTAAGTTAAAACCTTGTGATCTTTACTTTGAATTGCAATTGTTAGTATGAACTCTTTGTTTATTTTTCTCCAAGAATATGCTTTTTGTTTTGTTTTTGTTTTTGTTTTGCCATAACCACTGAAAGGTCCTAGAAGTAATGAACCATGTATAATCTGGACACAATGATAATCCCTTGATTGTTATAGATTCTCCACTAAAAGGAACCAGGGCTTCTTAGAGAAGAGTCCGATCCCATGTCTGGGGCAACAAATACGTATAAGAATACTTTTGGGCATTTTGTGTTATAAAAAAGCAAAGATTACTGCAGTCCTGTCAGAAGAACAACTTGAAGGAGCTTTCACTGGATATGGAGAAGAAATAATGACTGCAAAAAATGGAAAACATCAGATCTATAAAAAATCCATGAGTTTGTAATGATCTTCTCTTCCCGCAAATCGATATAAGCAAAACTTATTGCTTACCTTTGGAAGTTGCTAGGACAACACTCATGTTTTTTTTTTAACTGGTCAATAATGGGAAAGAATCAAGTATTCTGCCTTTCATTTGCAATTTGTATTTTAGGTAATTTAATAGTTAATGAGTCAAATTATTTATAGAAGAATTTCAGTTCATAACTGTAGGAAAAATAATAAAACTAGAAAAATCACCATTTTAGACTCCCTGATGAAATAATGAATCTAGGCAAAGACCATTAAGCCTAATGGGGATGTATCAGGCTGACACACTTTGACTTATTTTTATTTTATATATATATATATATTTTTTTTTTATTGAGATGGTGTCTCACTGTGTTGCCAAGGCTGAAGTGCAGTGGTGTGATCTTGGCTTACTGCAGGCCTCCGTCTCCTAGGTTCAAGTGATTCTTCTGCTTCAGCCTCCCGAGTAACTGGGATTACAGGCGCACACCACTATGCCCAGCTAATTTTTGTATTTTTAGTAGAGACGAGGTCTCGGCATGTTGGCCAGGCTGGTCTCAATCTCCTGACCTCAAATGATCCGCCTGCCTCAGCCTCCCAAAGTGCTGGGATTATAGGCGTTAGCCACCGTGCCCCACCCGACTTACTTATTTTTAACTTCACTAACAAAGCAGACATAACGCTTTGTGACATGATGCAGTAAAATAATCAGGAAGATTTAAACATGGCTATTGATTTTGTGAATGTGATAATAGTATTATGGTTATATACTTTTATCTCTTAGAGATATATGCTGTTGAAGATACATACACATTTGTGGGTGAAATGATATGATGACCACAGTTTGCTTTAAAGCACTCAAGTGTTTTTTGTTTTGTTTGAAAATACCCCCAAAAGGGAAAGGGAGACACCAGTGAAACAAAATAACCAACCTTTTGCCAGTTATTGAAACTGAATGATGGTTATATGGTGATTTACTATATTTTCTCTTTACCTTTGTGTATTTGCTTGAAATTTTCTATGATAAAAAAAGAAAAATGAATGTTCTCATATAACGGTATGTAATAACGCTATTAAATGATGAAAGCAGGATATAAAGTTGCCTATATAGCTACAACTATGAGGAAAAGCAGTTGAACTGAAGAATACTAATTGTGATTGTGTTATCACAGATTTTTTTCCAATACAGAACTTCTAATTTAGTTATATGTTATATGTTTTTTTGTTTGTTTGTTTGTTTTGTGACAGAGTCTCGGTTTGTCGCCCAGGTTGCAGTTGAGTGGCATGATCTCGGCCCATGGCAACCTGCGCCTCCTGGGTTCAAGCGATTCTTCTGCCTCAGCGTCCAAAGTAGATGGAACTACAGGCGCCCACCACCACGCCTAACAAATTTTTTTTTTTTTGAGATGGAGTCTTTCTCTGTCGCCCAGGCTGGAGTGCAGTGGCGCAATCTCGGCTCACTGCAAACTCTGCCTCCCTGGGTACAAGCGATTCTCCTGCCTCAGCCTCCCAAGTAGCTGGGACTCCAGGTCCGTGCCACCATGCCTGGCTAACTTTTTGTATTTTTAGCAGTGACGGGGTTTCACCTTGTTAGCCAGAATGGTCTCGATCTCCTGACCTCGTGATCTGCCTGCCTTGGCCTCCCAAAATACTGGGATTACAGGTGTGAGCCACCACGCCTGGCCCTAATTTTTGTATTTTTAGTAGAGACCGGGTTTTGCCATGTTGGCCAGGCTAGTCTCAAACTCTTGACCTCAGGTGATCCATCTGCTTTAGTTAAATGTTTCTATGAGGAGTTTTTTTTAAATGACATCTGTATATTATAGTAACTGTATGCTAAAAATTGCTATAAGGCCACGCACGGTGGCTCATGCCTGTAATCCCAGCACTTCGGGAGGCCAAGGCAAGAGGATTGCTTGAGCCCAGGAGTTCAAGAACAGCCTGGGCGACACAGGAAAACCCCATCTCTACAAAAAAGTAAAAAAAATAGCCAGACTTGCTGGTGCATGCCTGTACTCCCAGCTACTTAGGAGGCTGAGGTGGGAGGATCACCTGACTCCAGGAGGTTGAGGCTGCAGTGAGTTGTGATTATGCCACTGCACTCAAGCCTGGGTGATAGAGCAAGACCCTGTCTGAAAAAATAAATAAGTAAATAAAAATTGGTATATTTATGCACTCTGGTTACATGTACTCTTTTTGCAGCACATCTATGTAAGGCAGTAACTACCTTGAAAAGTGAAGATACCATTTTTAGGTTTTGTGAAGTTTTGTATATGTACTTGGAATCCAGCAAGACAGTATAATGATAATGAAAGGCAATGCAAATAAATACTTATTTGTATCTCTTCAGTGTCTACTTTAAATATTTTATAACGGTGAAAACATCATTACCTGGAATTCTCATAGTTGTATGACATTTTACTTTGAAAGAGCCATCTATCTGTTAAATTATGAAGACAGTTCTTAGAAGAGAAAAACCTGAGTTTATATTAAAGAGTTGGACTTACTTTTCTGGAGATCAGTTATTTTCTTTATTATGCCTTCTAATGATAAGGGATTTTGTCTTTTTTTTAGGAAGGTGGAGTGTTTACTTTTGGAGCTGGAGGGTATGGTCAGTTGGGCCATAATTCTACCAGTCATGAAATAAACCCAAGGAAGGTTTTTGAACTTATGGGAAGCATTGTCACTCAGATTGCTTGTGGACGGTAAGGTGTTTTATAAAAGAGCATTCTGGTCTCTAAACTGCAGTTGTTTAGGGATTGCTTATTGAATTATTTCAGGGATCCTAATAATCTGAGGAAACACCTTCTCCTTCCAAATACCTATTTTGCCACTGAGGAGTCATAGTAACAGGAGAAACATCTTTTTTACTGTTATTTTATTTATCTTTACTTGAACAGATTTAGCTGAGGCAAGATGTTAATAAGGTATATGTAATATTATATTTATTGTATTTGATATCGCACTCAAAAGGCTTCTTTCTTTCTTTCTGTTTTCCACCTTTTTTTCTTTTCTTTTCTTTTTTGGGTGATAGAGTCTTGCTATGTCACCCAGGCTGGAGTGCAGTGCCACAATTGTGGCTTATTGCAGCCTCAACCTCCTATGCTCAAGTAATCCTCTTGCCTCAGCCTTTTGAGTAACTGGGACTACAGGAATGCACTACCATGCCCAGCTAATTTTATTTTTTTAATTTTTAGAAGCAACAAGGTCTCATTATGTTGCCCAGGCTTACCTTTTTTCCTTAAAGGGTGAGGAGATCGACCAGTTAATTAAGATAGAATTAATGTGATAAAAGTTTGATTGGTATAATTAAACCAATTATCTCCTAATTCTCCTTATTCTGAGTTCTTGGGAGTAAACAGAAGAGTCTTTGACATTGAGCTTCATCTATTGATTCTTAGGTCTTGGGAATAAATAGAGGAGTCTTTGAGTTGAACTTCATCTTTGGGGGAACTAAATTGAGCATACTCCCAAGTAACAAAATGTACCTTTTTGACCACTTAATTTAATTTTGATCAGCTTGCTTAATGTTTTTCTACCTTGTATGCATATCTATATAATAGTTTAGTTTTATCAACTATTAGCTTCAAATGCATGTAATCACACTGTAAGTATTCTTTGGTGATTCTTTTTTCCTCTTTAATGGTATCCTGTAGTTCCCCTAGGCTCTCTACATTTTTTTTAAGATCTCTTTCTGTTCCACAGACTCAATAATTTCAACTGTCCTATCTTTATATTTGCTGATTTTTCTTCTGCTTGCTGAAATCTGCCTTCAGATCTCTTTAGTGTATTTTTTATTTCAGGTATTGTACTTTCCAACTCCAGAATTTTTTTTTTAGTTTTTCTTTTTGATTGGTATTTCCATTTTGTTCATAGTTTTTTTTTTTTTTTTTCTTTTTACACATCTTACTCTATAGTTATTTGAGCATCTTTAGGATGTTTGATTTAGTCTTTGTCTTTTAGGTCTGCCATTTGACCTTTCTCAGGGGTAGTTTCTATTGTTGGTTTATATTTTCTTTGAATGGGCCACCCTTGCCTACTACTTACTACGTAGTAACAGGAGAAACATCTTTTCTCCTTGTGATGTTTTTTGAAAGCTGGATATTTAACTCTAGTAATGTGGTAACTGGAAATCAGATTCTCCCCCTTCTCCAGAGTTTGCTGATTTTTGGTTTTTGATTATTATAGGCTGTCTCTGTGTCAGGAGTCACCCTGAGGTATAAAAATGAGGTCTTTGCAGATCTTTTCTTAGGCTGTACCTTTTCCTGCTGATGCACAGTGACTTTCTAAATTCACCCATAAATGTGGTTGCTTTTTAATGTTCTAGACCTTAAATGCCTGGTTCCCCAAAGAAATAAAGAAAAAAATGAAAGGTGGGGGTGGAAGGAGAGTGGAAGAAAGAAAGGGAAAGGCATCAGCCCTTTGAATTCCTTGGAAGTCTCTTTAGCCAGAATGGGAGAGTGTACAACAATGATTGCCTGTCTTTCTGCACCTTGACGATCAGAAGCACCAATCAGTGATCAGGGCACCAGTTCCTAAAAGGGACAAAGTCCTTTTTGCCCACCCTGGCTTCTACAAGTTGCGTACAAGCTGCTCCTGGAACCTGTTCATGGCTCCCTTACACAGGAGTAAGGAATGGGTAACTGCTACCATGCTATGATCTGAAATTGAAATTAACCAGAGTTTGCCATCCACCTCTTCTCTTGGAAATAACAAACCTGTGCATAGACTCCAGAGTTGCAAAATGGTTCTGTCAGACAGATTTTGCCGGTGTAATTGTTGTACAGATGGGAAACAGATTCTTGGTGCTTCTTATTCCACGATTTTCCAAGAATCCCCTTTTCTAGCTCCATTTTTGAAAATCCTTCACCCTCCTACTGTATGGTGTCACTGTTGCCATAAGTTGGTATATGTACATGGATCTCTTTCTATGATCTCTAATTTTTCAATCTATATGCCTGCCCCTGTGCCACTTAAACACTATATAGACACCATAATAACTTCTTCTATTTGGGGTAAAGTGACTCCTTGTTATTCTTCTGTTCTTTAAGAATGCTTTGGGTGGATTGGGTGCGGTGGCTCACGCCTGTAATTCCAGCACTTTGGGAGGCTGAGGCGGGTGGATCACCTGAGGTCGGGAGTTCGAGACCAGCCTGACCAACATGGTGAAACACTGTCTCTACTAAAAATACAAAATTAGCCGGGCGTCGTGGCACATGCCTGTAATCCCAGCTACTCGGGAGACTGAGGCAGGAGAATCGCTGGAACCTGGGAGGCGGAGGTTGCAGTGAGCCAAGATCACACCATTGCGCTCCAGCCTGGGCAACAAGAACAAAACTCCGTCTCAAAAAGAAAATAAATAAAGAATGCTTTGGCTGATGATGACCTTTATTACTTTCATATAAATTTTCGCATAGGTCTGTCAAGTTCTCTCAAAGAAAAAAAAAAGCCTTGTGGGATTTTGATTGGTAATGCATTGAATCTCTAGGTTAATTTGGGGAAAAGTTGTTATCTTTATAATATTAACTTTTCTAATAATCAACTTCCAAACTTCTTTAATGTCTTATAATAAAGTGTTTTAAAATTTTCATCATAGAGGTCTTGTATATCTTTTCGTAGGTTCCTAGGTTCGTCTTTAATGGTATTATATTGTTATTTCCACTTTCTGAGGAATCACTGGCACGTAGAAATAGTTGATATTTACATATTGATTTTAAATACAGCCACCTTGCTAAACTCTTAATAAGTTACTCATGTACATAGTCCTATCATCTGTGAGTCAATTCAGTTCTGTTTTGTTATTTCTGTTATTTATACTTAATGTGTTTATATAATTGTATTAATATGCTGGTTAGGACACCATTATAATGTTTACTGTAAACATGTTTCCTTTCTGCGGGAAAACTTTCAATATTTCACAGTTAACTATAATGTTTGCTATTAAGATTTTTGTAGATAACCTGTATCAGACTGAGTAATTTCCCTTTTATTCCTAGTTTTTTTTTTTTTTATTGTGAATGGATGTTTTTAATGTTGTTTTTTCTGTATCGAAATGATTTATGATTTTTTTTCTTTAATCTGTTAATGTGTCATATTAATGGATTTTTTTTTCTAGTTAACAGCTTTGTTTTTCTGGAATAACTTCAGTTTGGTCAAGTATTATCCTTTTTAGTTAGTGCTGGGCTTGATTTGTGAATATTCTGTTTACTATTATTTATATTTCTGTTTATCAGTGAACTTGATCTATAATTTTTTTCTTATTATTCTTTTCACCAGATTTTATTATGAAGGTTTTCTAGTCTGATAAAATAACATTGAGGAAAGTACTTTTGTTTTCTAATTCTTGGAAACAGAACAGCTTGAAATGTTGGTAGAACTTGTCATTAAAGCCATTCGTGCCTAGCATTTTATTTTTTGGAATTTAAAAAACATTCTTCAATCTATTTAGTGGCTATGAGATAGCTTTTATTATTTCTTGAGTCAGTTATGTGAACGTTAATTTTTTTCTAAGAATTTTTTTCATTTTGCCTGAGTTTAAACTTATAGACATAGGCCAGGCGTGATGGCTCACACCTGTAATCCCAGCACTTTGGGAGGCCTGAGGCTGGCGGATCACCTGAGGTTAGGGGTTCATGACCATCCTGGCCAACATGGCGAAAAAACCCCATCTCTACTAAAAATAGAAAAATTAGCTGGGTGTGGTGGCACGTACCTATAATCCTAGCTACTGGGGAGGCTGATGAGACAGGAGAATCACTTGATCCCAGGAGGACGGAGGTTGCAGTGAGCTGAGATCGTGTCACTGCACTCCAGCCTGGGCAACAGAGCAAAAGTGCTGTCTCAAAAAATAAATAAATAAACTTATTTACATAAAATTTATAATGTCTATTGGTCTGTTGTACACAAACAATATGTCAGTGACATATAATAGTAAATGTTTATTTCTTACTTTGTGGTTCAGTAAAGTGGTTCATCCTCGGGCCTTGGGCTATCTGGAGCAGCTTTTATTTAGGCTAGAGATTGACTGGGGCAGTTCTGTTTCAGGCTGCCTCTTCACTAGGGTGACTTGATTCAGGCTGTGTTTCAGCTCGGGTGGCTTTGTTACATATCTCATTCTTGGGACTATACCAGAGGAGCAGTGGGCTGCCTCTGGGTATTCTTCTGATGGAGACAAATACACAAGAAGACAAACTCAACTGTGCATTACATTTCAGGCCTTCTGCTTGCATCACATTCACTGAAATCTCGTTGACCAAAAGCAAACTATATGGCCAAACCTAAAGTTAAGGTGTGGGAAATATAATATACAGCCCAACCACCATCAGGCTATAATGGGAATATGCGTGCTTAATACTACAGGGTAGTGAATTTAAATCATTTTTTTTTTTTTTTGAGACGGAGTCTCACTCTGTCGCCCAGGCCGTAGTGCAGTGGCGCGATCTTGGCTCACTGCAAGCTCCGCCATTCAGGTTCAAGTGATTCTCCTGCCTCAGCCTCCGGAGTAGCTGGGCCTACAGGTGCCCGCCACCTCGCCCGGCTAGTTTTTTGTATTTTTTTAGTAGAGACGGGGTTTCACCGTGTTAGCCAGGATAGTCTCGATTTCCTGACCTCCTGATCCGCCCGTCTCGGCCTCCCAAAGTGCTGGGATTACAGGCTTGAGCCACCGCGCCCGGCCTAAATCATTTTTTTAGGTGACATATTTGTTAGTCCTTTGTGAAATATCACAAATGATTTAATGTTATCCAGTTTTGTAATTCTTAATAGCCAAAATGTACATGATTTGAATAGTTATTCTTAGCTCTGTAAACCAGTTCTTTTCAGCAATTTTATTCATGTAATTGTTGGATCTGGGGTAAATTTTCGACTATTGAGTGAGATCTAAGGACTTAACCTAAACAGGAAATGTAAGTAGATATCTGGTATTTTGATCAGTTTAACTTCCAAGTAGTCAGTACTATAAGAAATATGTATTATTGGGCCGGGCACAGTGAGTGGCACAAGCCTGTAATCCCAGCACTTTGGGAGGCCAAGGTGGGCAGATCACAAGGTCAAGAGATTGAGACCATCCTGACCAACATGGTGAAACCCTGTTTCTACTAAAAATACAAAAATTAGCTGGGCATGGTGACACGTGCCTGCAGTCCCAGCTAGTCGGGAGGTTGAGGCAGGAGACTAACTTGAACCCAGGAGGCGGAGGTTGCAGTGAACCGAGATCATGCCACTGTACTCCAGCCTGGCAACAGAGTGAGACTCCGTCTCAAAAATAAATAATAAAATTTTAAAGAAAGAAATATGTATTATTTCCTTATTCAATAATTGTCAAAAACCTCCTGAACGAAGCAGTCAGGATTACCAAAATGTCAGCGCGTCAGTAGATGATCCAAAAGAAAAAGGTTTACATTCTAGTAGTATAAAGTGCTTTCAGCCTCTTACATCAAATCTAGAGCTTAAGGTAGTTCTGTTCATTCAGTGGCTCTGTGCCCCGCTTTATACTATAATCACACACATATATATGTGCATATATTTTTGAGACTGAGTCTTGCTCTGTTGCCCAGGCTGGAGTGCAATGGCACAATCTTGGCTCACTGCCACCTCTGCCTCCCAGGTTCAAGCAATCATCCTGCCTCAGCCTCCTGAGTAGGTGGGACTAGTATTGCAGTAATTTTCAAACTATTAATACATTCCTTTGAAGATGGCTGCTTCCTGAGGGAGAGTAGTAATCCGGCAGCCTAGCTAACTTGAAAACTCTTTTGAATCAAAACCCCTTTAAAATAACATGTGAGTTTGCCAGGATGTAAAGAGAACTCCCCCTGGTAAAAACAATAATTATTTAGCGAATAGTTCTTTGTTTTAGTAATTTTGTCTGGGCTTAGCTGGGCTGCTGTCATCTTAGCTGGCTTAGATGATCAATTGATGATCTGGCTAGGAGCTGGGAGTCTAGGATGGCCTTAGCTGGGGCAGTTTGTCTCTGTTCCAGATTGTAGATCATCCTTTAGCTGCTAACCGTGGTTTTTCTTATGATGGTAGAGCAGAATTCCTAAAGATAGTTAGGGAAAGAGTGTATAAGGCCACTAGGTTTTGGAGTTGATCTGTTTAGTGACATGAGCTAATTAATACATTACCCAGATTGGCAAATTCTTTCAGGGTAGCTCCAAAGTCAATTTAAACTAACAGCTTTGGTTTTCCAATTTCTTTGTTTTTGCCAGCAGTTGTTCCCAGCAACACTGGAAATCTCTTTCTCCATGTCTTAAATCCAAGTCCTAATCTATAGCTTGCTTTGGCCAGCAGAAACGACAGTGTCTCAGTTCTGAGCCTATGCCAAAGCAAGCTGTAGATTAGGACTTGGAAGTCTGCTCTACCATCATAAGAATAAACCACTGCAACAGTCATATTGTATAAGATATGGGTATGGGGAGAGGGATAATTTCAGCCACTTTTATAAACAGTATGCCACAAATGGCAAAGAGGTTTAGGGCAAGAGATGAGATCTAAGACCTGATAGAAACAAGGGTGAGACCTGGAGATGCCATGTCCTCTCAATAAAACGATCTCATGGATAGGGTACACAATGAAATACTTCCATGCTTGCATAAGGAGGCTTTTTCTGAGGAGTTGGATAGGTTTACTGAGTGGATTGGTGGGCCATCCTTAGCTTCAGTTCTGTGATTTCTTAGGTTTTCTTTCACTATTGTACCTCCGGAGGAGTTTTGGTGCATACATATAGAGATCATGTTCCTCAGAAGAAAGGAAACATTGTTTCTGTCATGCATAAGTGTATATAACAATCTTCTGATTGGTACTAGATTACTTCCCATTTCTTAGCCTAAAACTTCTTGGTGATGCCCAAATGGAGGACTTTCATAGACCACAGCTCTGGACTAGAACTTGGCAAGGGGAGTAGTGGGGGGACTTCCTTGAACAACATAGTTAGATGCTACTCTGGTGCTGAAGGGATTTCAGTATAGACCTGGGCCATTTAAAATTTAAACATTAGTGGAAATTTTCTGGACCATGCTCATGCAGCCTGTGTGATGCAGAATTCATTCTGTAGATTAAGGCTGTTAATGAATATTTATACAGAAGCTTTGGAACTACAATTGGTTTTATTAATTTATTTTTTGGAAAAAAAATACCTCTTAATATTTTCTCTGCTTTTGTCATTGTAAATTGTTGGAAAGTGAAATTAAGTCTGAGGTTTTCTATCATTTTACTCTAGGCAGCACACTTCTGCTTTTGTTCCTTCATCAGGACGAATTTACTCTTTTGGGCTTGGTGGTAATGGGCAGCTGGGAACCGGTTCAACAAGCAACAGGAAAAGTCCCTTTACTGTAAAAGGAAATTGGTACCCTTATAATGGGCAATGTCTACCAGATACTGGTAAGTTCTGTTATATTAATGCTTTCCTTCATCTATTAAAGTTCGTGTTAAAATGTTGCTCTTAAGTCGTGAAGATTTCTGCGAAAGAGTTCCAAGATACATTGTTAAGTGAAAACAGCAAAATACAGAACAATGTTTATGGTTATTTGATTTGCTTATATTTACTTGTAAGTGCATAAGGAAATTCTGGATAAGTAAAAGTTACTTACAGTGAGTGGGTCATGTGGGAACTAGGAGATGGCTAGATACCAGTGGGAGGGATTTTTTTTTGTTTGTTTTCTATTTTAAATTGTGGTAAAATATGCACAATGTAAAATTTACAGACTTAACCACTTTTTAATTAGCATTGAGTATATTCACGTTATTATGTAACCAATCTCCAGAACTCTTTTCATCTTGAGGAACTAAAACTGTATATGCATTAAACAACAACTCTCCATTCCCTTCTCTTCCTAGTAGCTTCCTAGTAGCTCTTCCTAGCCTGGCAACCACTATTCTACTTTCTGTCTCTATGGATTTGACTTAACACTAGGCTAGGTACCTCAAAGGAGTGAAATCGTATAGTAGTGTTTCTTTTTGTGACTCACTTATTTCACTAAGCATAATGTCCTCAAGGTTCATCTATGTTGTAGCACGTGTTAGAATTTCCTTCCTTTTTAAGCTGTATAATTCAGGCATACCTTGGAGATATTGTGGACTCAGTACCAAACCACTGCAATGAAGCAAATACTGCAATGAAGCAAATATGGTAATAAAGCAAATCACAAAATTTTCAGTATCCTAGTGCATATAAAAGTTTTGTTTATACTATATTTTAGTCTACTAAGTGTGCAATAATGACATTATGTCTTAAAAGACTATGTATATGCTTTAGTTTAAAAATATACTTTATTGCTTAATAATGCTCACACAGAGATGTGAAGTGAGCACATGCTGTTGGAAAAATGGTGCTGGTAGACTTGTTCTGTGCAGGGTTGCCCCGAACCTTCAATTTGTAAAAATCACAGTATCTGAGAAGCACAGTAAAGCAAAGCACAATAAAATGAGGCATGCGTGTGTTCTTATTATATGGATGTGGTTTGTGGCACCCAAAACAATTGCAATGGTAACATCAAAGATCACTGACCATAGATCACCATAAAAGAATGATAATGAAAAATATTGAAATATTGCAAGAATTGCTAAAGCTCATAAGGTTTACTGAATTTTTGATACTGAATTTTTACAAATTGAAGGTTTTTTGGACAACACTGCTTTGAGCAAGTCTATTGGCACCATTTTTCCGACAGCATATATACTCACTTTGTGTCTTTATGTCACATTTTGATAATTCTTAACAATATTTCAAAACTTTCATGTTGTTACTATATCTATAATGGTGATCTGTGATCAGTGATCATTAATGTAATTAATGTAATTGTTTTGGGGTGCCATGAACCTTACCTATATAAAACAACAAACTTAATTGATAAATGTGTATGTTCTGACTGCTCCACCAGCTGGTCATTCCCATCTGTCTCCTTTCCTTGGGCTTTCCTGCTCTTTGAGGCGCAACAGTGTTGAAATTAGGCCAGTTGATAACCCTACAGTGGCCTCTAAGTATATAGGTGAAAAGAAGAGTCACACATCTCTCACTTTAAATCAAAAGCTAGAAAGGATTATGTTTAGTGAAGAAGGCATGTCAAAAGCTGAGACAGACTGAAAGCAAGGCTTCTTGTGCCAGTTTTCCAAGTTGTTAATGCAATTTGAAGGAAATGTTAATGCTCTGGTGTATACATGAATGGTAAGAAAGTGAAAAACAGCCTTATTGCTGATATGGAGAAAATTTTAGTAGTCTGAATAGAAAATCAAACCCGCCACAACATTAGGATTAGCCAAAGTCTAATCCAGACCAAGATTCTAACTCTCTCCAAGTGTCTGAAGGCTGAGAGAGGTAAGAAAGCTGCAGAAAGAAAGGCTTGAAGCTAGCAAAGATTAGTTCGTGAAGTTTAAGGAAAGAAGCCATCTCCATAACATAAAAGTCCTGATGTATATGTTACAGCAAGTTATCTAGCATGTCTAGCTGAGGTAATTGATGAAAGTGGGTACGCTAAACAACAGATTTTCAATGTCAACAAAACAGCTTTCTATTGGAAGGAAATGTCCTCTACAACTTTTCTTTTATAGCTAAAAGAAGTAGTCAATGCCTGACTTCAAAGGACAGGCTGAATGTCTTTTACGGTCTAATGCATCTGGTGACTTTAGGTTGAAGCCAGTGCTTGTTTACCATTCTGAAAATGCCAGAGCCCTCAGGAATTATGCTAAATCTACTCTGCCTGTGTTCTATAAATGGAACAACAAAGCCTGGATGACAGCTCATCTGTTTACAGCATGGCATACTGAATATATTAATATGGGCTTAAGCCCACTGTTGAGACCCACTGCTGAGTAAAAAGATTGCTTTCAAAATATTGCTGCTTATTGACAATGCACTTGGTCACATCAGAGCTCAGATGGAGATATATATGGAGATTAATGTTTTCATGCCTGCTATTACAACATCCATTCTGCTGCCTTAGGAACAAGGAGTAATTTTGACTTTCAAGTTTTATTATTTAAGAAATACATTTCATAAGACTGTAGTTACCATATATAGTGATTCCTCTGATGGTTCTGGGCAAAGTAAATTGAAAACTTTCAAAGAATTCACCATTCCAGTTACTAAGAACATTTGTGAAGTGAGAGGATTGCTTGAAGCCAGGAGTTTGAGACCAACCTGGGCAACATAGTGAGACACTGTCTCTACAAAAAATAATTTTAAAATGCCAGGTGTGGTTGCACATGCTACTTGGGAGGCTTAGGCAAGAGGATTGCTTGAGCTTAGGAGTTGAAGGTTTACAGTGAGCTATGATCATACTAGTACACTCCAGCCTGGGTGACAGAGCAAGACCCTGTCTTTGATTCATGGGAGGAAGTCAAAATATCAACAATGATAGTTTAGAAGAATTTTATTCCAACCTTCATGGATGACTGAGGGGCTCAAGACTTCATTCAAAGAACTTAACTATAGATATGGTGGAAATAACAAGAGAACTAGAACTAAAGCCTGAAAATGTGACTGAATTGGTGCAATCTTACGATAAAAAATACCCCTCATCCAGTCCCAGGACATCTCAAAGCTTTGTAGAAAGAACAAAGAGCAATTTGCCAAGCTCCTGAAGCAGAAGAGGATCACCCTGGGATATACACAGGCCTATGTGGGGCTTACCCTGGGGGTTCTATTTGGGTAGGTGTTCAGCCCAACAACCATCTGCCTCTTTGAGGCTCAGCAGCTTAGCTTCAAGAACATGAGTAAGCGGCGGCCCTTGCTGCAGAAGTGGGTGGAGGAAGCTGACAACAATTAAAATATTCAGGAGATGCAAAGCAGAAACTCTCGTGCAGGCCTGAAAGAGAAAGCGAACCAGTATTGAGAACCTAGAGAATTTGTTCCTGCAGCGCCCGGAACCCACACTGCAGCAGATCAGTCACATCGCCCAGCAGCTTGGGCTCTAGAAGGATGTGATCTGAGTGTGGTTCTGTAACTGGTGCCAGAAGGGCAAGTGATTAAGCAGTGATTATGCACTATGAGAGGATTTTTGAGGCTGCTGGGTCTCCTTTCTCAGGGGCATCAGTGTCCTTTCCTCTGGCCTCAGGGCCCCATTTTGATACCCCAGGCTATGGGACCCCTCATTGCACTGCACTGCACTGTATTCCTCATTCCCTTGAGGGGGAAGCCTTTCCTCCTGTTTTCATTGCCACTCTGGGCTCTCCCATGCATTCAAACTGAGGTGCTTGCCCTTCTAGGAATGGGGTACAGGGAGACGGGGGAAGTTAGGGAAAGAGAACCTGGAGTCTGGGCAAGGACTTTTGGGATTAAGTTTTTCATTCAGTAAGGAGGGAATTGGGAACACAAAGGGTGGGGGCTGGGGAGTTTGGGGCAACTGGTTGGAGGAAAGGTGAAGTTCAGTGATGCTCTTGATTTTAATCTCCATATCATGTATCACTTTTTTCTTAAAGAAGCCTGGGATACAGTAGGTAGAGAGAGAAAAAAAGAAAAATACTCCTCATCCATTTGTGTTTTATGGATGAGCAAAGAACGTGTTTTCTTGAGATGGAACCTACTGCTGGTGAAGATGCTATGAACATTATAGAAATGACAACAAAGTATTTAGAATATTCCATAAACTTAGTTGACAAATCTGCAGCAGGGGTTGAGAGGCTTAACTTTACTTTTGAAAGCAGTTCCGTGGGTAAAATGCTATCACACAGCATCTGCTGGTATAGAGAAATCTTTTATGAAGAGAAGTCAATCAGTGTAGCAAACTTTGTTGCTGTCTTAAGAAGTCAATCAATGTAGCAAACTTTGTTGCTGTCTTAAGAAATTGCCACAGCTACCCCAGCCTTCAGCAGTCACCACCCTGATCAACATTGACACCATCAACATTGACACTGAGGCGAGACCCTCCATCAACAAAAAGATGAAGACTTGCTGAGGCTCAATTGATTATTCGCATTTTTTAGCAATAAAGTGATTTTAAATTAAGTTATATGGATTTTTTTTAAGATACAATGCTATTGCACACTTAATAGACTACAGTATATTGGCCTGGGCACAGTGGCTCATGCCTGTAATCCCAGTGCTTTGGAAAGCCAAGGCAAGAGAATCACTTGAGGCCAGGAGTTTGGGACCAGCTGAGGCCACATAGACCCTTGTCTCTATAAAAGAAAAAAAGAAAAACCAACTGTGTCAATGGACTACGGTATCATGTAAACATCCTTTTTTTTTTTTTTTTTTTTTTTTTTTTTTTTTTTAATGAGATAGAGTCTTGCTCTGTCACCCAGGCTGGAAGTGCAGTGGTGCAATCTTGGTTTACTACAACCTCCACCTTATGGGTTCAAGTGATTCTCGTGGCTTAGTCACCCTAATACCTAGGATTTCAGGTACGCACCACCACATCTGGCTAAATTTTTTAGTATTTTTAGTAGAGACAAGGTTTCAACATGTTGGCCAGTCTGGTCTCAAATTTCTGGCCTTATGTGATCTGCCCACCTTGGCCTCCTAAAGTGCTGGGATTACAGGCATGAACCACTGCACCCAGCTTAGTATAAACATACTTTTATGTGCACTATTAAACCAAAAATTTGTGTGACTTGCATTATTGCAATATTTGCTTTATTGCGGTTGTCTGGAACCAAACCCTAAATACCTTTGAGGTATGCTTATACCACATTTTGTTTATCTATTTATATGTCAGTGGACAGTTGGGTTGTTTCCACCTTTTGGCTGTTGTGAATAATGCTGCTATGGATATAGGTGTACAGGTGTCTCTTTGAGATCCTGCTTTTAGTTCTTTTTGGTATATACAGGAGTTAATTATTTTCTATTTTTTAAGAATTTGAACTCTTTGAATCTACTGCTTATTAAAAATATTTAAAAATTTTGACCTAGAAGTGGACTCAGCACATAAGGACCATTTTCCACATCCATATGATTACATCTCCAACCAGTCAGCAGCATCCATTCTCCTGCCTGCCAAACTATCCTTGAAAAACCCTAGCCTCCAAATTTCTGGGAGGACTGATTTGAGTAATAAAACTCAAGTCTCCCATTTAAAAACAACAAAAAATTTTTTAACTAGAAGGGAAGCTGCTGCCCTGTAGGCAGAAGACCCAGGCCTAACAGGATTTATCACTTGCTGAATAAAGAGCCCTTGGGCTTTGAATAAACATCAACAATAGACAGGAATTAGTCTCCCCGTGCCTTGGGTGAGACCCAGTACTGTCAGATGTGATCCAGCACAGTCTTAGCAGTGGTGGCCATGAGAGTGCTTGCATCACCTCTACCCCAACTCTTAAGAATCTCAGCACAGAGAGAGAGAGAGAGAGAGGGGAAACTTCATTTGTTTGGGGGAGAGTAAGGGAGAAGAATAAGAGACTCTGCCTAGTAATCCAGGGAATTCTCCGAGATCTTACCCGGGTTCACCAAGGCAGTATCTCTATGAGTTGGCAAGAGTCACAGTTTTGCTGGGCATGGTGGTGTGTGCATGTAGTCCCAACTACTTAGGAAGCTGAGACAGGAGGATCACTTGGACTCGGGAGCTCTGGGCTGTAATGTGCTCTGCTGATTGGGTGTCCAAACTAAGTTTGACATTAATACAGTGATTTCCTGGGAGTGGGGGGCCACCAGATTGCCTAAGGAGGGGTGAACTGGCTCAGGTTGGAAATGGAGCAGGTCAAAACTCCCATGCTGATCAGTAGTAGGATTGTGCCTGTGAATAGCCGCTGCACTCCACCCTGGGCAACCATAGTGTGACACTGTCTCTTTAAAAAAAAAAAAATGTGTTACTGGGCTTGGAGTGTCCACTAATGCTCATGGCTGCAGTGACTGAAGAATTGAGATAGTTGCACTCAATTCCTTTTGAATACTTGGAATGCCTTCCCAAGAAGTTCAGATACAAACAAATACAGACTGCAAAGAATAGAATAAATACCTAACTCTTCAATGCTTAGACATCAACGAAAATTTAGAAGCATCAAGATCCAGGAAAACATGACCTCACCAAACCAACGAAATAAGGCACTAGTGACCAAACATGAAGAGACAAAGCTACGTGACTTTTCAGAGATTCAGAACAGCTGTTTTGAGAAATCTCAACTAAACTGAAGATAAACAGAGAAGTCCAGAATCCTATCAGATAAATTTAACAGAGATCGAAACAATGGTAAAATATCAAAGAGAAATTCTAGAGTTAGAAATTTAATTGACAACCTGGAGAATGCATCAGAGGCTCTCAACAGCAGAAGATCAAACAGAAGAAAGAATTAGCATGAAGACATGCTATATGAAAATATACAGAGTTGACAAAAGACAAGAGTGAAATACTCCCACAGGATCTAGAAAATAGCCTCAAAAGGGCAATTCTGAGGGTTATTGGCCTTAAAGAGGAGGTAGAAGGAGAGAGAGGGATAGAAAGTTTATTTAAAAGCTAATAATTAGACCTTTTCAATCCTAAAGAAAAATCAGTATTCAAGTGCAAGGTTATAGAACACCAAGCGGATTTAACCCAAATAAGACTATCTCAAGACATTTGATAATCAAACTAAAACTCCCAAAGGTCAGGGATAAAGAAAGGATCTTAAAAGCAGCAAGAGAAAAGAAACAGCATACAATGGGGCTCTAGTACATCTAGCAGCAGACTTCTCAGTGGAAACCTTACAGAATAGGAGAGAATGGCATGACATACTTAAAGTGCTAAAGGAAAATAGCATTTATCCCAGAATATTATATCCAGTGAAAATATCCTTCAGATGTGAAGGAGAAATAAAGACTATCCCAGACAAACAAAAACCGAGGGGTGGCCGGGCATGGTGGCTCATGCCTATAATCGCAGCACTTTGGGAGGCTGAAGCGGGCGGATCACCTGAGGTCAGGAGTTCGAGACCAGCCTGGCCAACATGGCGAAACCCCGTCTCTACTAAAAATAAAAATTTTAAAATTAGCTGGGCATGGTGGCTGGCGCCTGTAATCCCAGCTACTCAAGAGGCTGAGGCAGGAGAATCGCTTGAACCCAGGAGATGGAGGGGGTTCCATCAATAGCAGACCTGTTCTATAAGAAATGCTAAAGGGAATTTTTCATTGTGAAGGAAAGGGACATTAATGAACAATAACAAATCAACTGAAGATACAAAAGTCACTGGTAATAGTACACACACAAATATAAAATAACACTAGTGGTGTACAGACTACTCATCTTGAGTAAGAAGACTAAAATATCAGATCAAAAATAATAACTACAGCAACTTGTAAAGACATATACAGTATAATAAGATATAAATAGGTGTAACAAAATTAAAGAGCAGGGGAAAAGACGATGAAGTGTAAAGTTTTTATCAGTTTTCTCTTTGCTTATTTGTTTTTGTTATGAGAGTAGACTTGTCATCAGTTAAGATGTTATTTGCAAGCCTGGTAACCTCAGATCAGAAAACAGGAGGCAAGAGGATTGCTTGAACCCAGGAGTTTGAGACCAACCTAGGCAACATAGTGATACCCCATTTCTATAAAATATAAAAATTATGCTGGCATCGTGGCACATGCCCATAGTCCTGGTTATTTGGGAGGCTGAGGTAGGAGGACTGTTTGATCCAGGAGGTTGAGGCTGCAGTGAGCCATGATTGTGCCAGTGCACTTCAGTATGGGCAATAGAGCAAGACCATGTCTCAAAAAACAAAATTAATAGATGCACAGAAAATTAAAAAAAAAAAAAGGAAATTAAAACATACCACCAGAGAAAGTCACATTCACAAAAAGGAAGATAAGAAGGAAGAGAAGACCATAAAACAAGAAAGCAAATTTTACAATGTCAGGAATGAGTCCTTATTAACAATAACATTTAGTAAACGGACTAAACTGCCCAGTCAAAAGACACCGAGTGGCTGGCTGGATGAAAAAACAAGACCCAGTGATCTGCTCCCTCCAAAGAAACACACTTCACCTCTGAAGAAACATACACTGAAAATAAAGGAATGGAAAAAGATATTCCATGCAAATGGAAACCAAAAAGAGGAGTAGCTATACTTTTATCAGACAAAACAGATTTCAAGACAAAAAGTATAAGAAGATATAGAAGGTCATTGTATAATGATAAAAGGATTAGTTCAACAAGAGGATATAACAGGTATAAATATATGTACACCCAACACTAGAAAACCCAGATGTACAAAGCAAATATTAGAGCTAACAAGAGAAACAGACCCTAATAAAATTACAGCATAATATTGGCATAAAAACAGACACATGGACCAATGGAACAGAACAGAGAATTCAGAAATAAATTCACATATGTACAGTGAATTCATTTTGGGCAAGGGCGCCAAGGACATACATTGGAAAAAGGATATTCTTTTCAATAAATGGTACTGGGAAACCTGGATATCCATATGCGGAAGAATGAAACTAGACCCCTCATATAGTTAGGCTTTGTGTCCCCACCCAAATCTCATCTTGAATTATAATCCCTATAATCTCCATGTATCAATGGAGAGACCCGGTGGAGGTAATTGAATCATGGAAGCGGTTTCCTCCATACTCTTCTTGTGATAATGAGTGAGTTTTCACAGGATCTGATTG
This sequence comes from Rhinopithecus roxellana, assembly GCF_007565055.1. NCBI lineage: Eukaryota > Metazoa > Chordata > Mammalia > Primates > Cercopithecidae > Rhinopithecus > Rhinopithecus roxellana. The sequence continues at coordinate 91,638,568 of NC_044559.1, read as the reverse complement.
TTTTATAAGGGGCTCTACCCCACTTTGCTCAACACCTCTCCTTCCTGCCACCTTGTGAAGAAGGTGCTTTGCTTCCTCTTCACCTTCTGCCATGATTGTAAGTCTCCTGAGGCCTCCCCAGCTATGCTGAACTGTGAGTCAATTAAACCTCTTTCCTTTATAAATTACCCAGTTTCAGGCAGTTATTTATAGTAGCATGAAAACAGATGAATACACCCCTATCTCTCACTATATACAAAAAGCATGTACAAATGAAATAAAAACTTAAATCTAAGACCTGAAACTATTATAAGAAAGCTGAGGAAACTCTCCAGTACATTGGTCTGGGCAAAAATTTCTTGAGTGATACCTCGCAAGCACAGGCAACCAAAGCAAAAGTGGACAGATGAGATCACATCAGATTAAAAAGCTTCTACACAGCATAGGGAACAAGAAGGTGAAGAAGCAACTCACAGAATGGGAGAAAATATTTGCAAACTACCCGTTTGATAAGGAATTGATAACCAGAATATATAAAGAGCTCAAACAACTCTATAGGAAAAATCTAATAATCTCTTTATAAAATGGGCAAAAGATCTGAATAGGCATTTCTCAAAAGAAGGTATACAAATGGCTAACAGGTATATGAAAGGTACTCAGCATCATTAGAGAAATGCAAATCAAAACTAAAATGAGGTATTATCTCACTCTGGTTAAAATGGCTTTTGTCTAAAAGATGAGCAATAACAAATGCTGGCAAGGATATGGAGAAAAGGGAACCCTTGTACATAGTTGGTAGGAATGTAAATTAGTACTGCCACTATGGAGAACACTATGGAGATTCCTTAAAAAGACTAAAAATAGAACTACCATATGATCCATTGCTCAGTATATACCCAAAATAAAGGAAATCTGTACATCACAGAGGTGTTTGCACTCCCATGTTTACTGCAGCGCTATTCACAATAGCGAGGATTTGGAATCAATTTGAGTGTTCATCAACAGACATGGATAAAGAAAATGTGGTGTATATATACAATAGAATACTATTCAGCCATAAAAAAGAATGAGATCCTGTCTTTTGCAACAATATGAGAACTGGAGGACATTATGTTAAGTGAAATAGCCAGCACAGAAAGACAGTTACATGTTCGCACTTGGTGGTGGAAGCTAAAAATTTAAACAATTGTACTCATAAAGATAGAAAATAGAATGATGGTTACCAGAGGCTGGGAAGGGTAGTGGGGTAAGGGGAGAAAATAAGGGTAGTTAATAAGTACAAAGATGTAGTTAATAGAATGAATAAGACCTAGTATTTCATAGCACAACAGAGTGACTACAATCAAGAATAATTTGTTGTACATTTAAAAATAACTAAATTTATTATTGGAACATTTGTAACACAAAGAAATGATAAGTGCTTGAGGGTATGGATACTCCATTAATTCTCATGTGATTTTTACACATTGTATGCCTGTATCAAAATGTCTCATGTATCCCATAAATATATATACCTCCTGTGTACTCATTAAAATAAGGCCAGGTGTGGTGGATCAGGCCTGTAATCCCAGCACTTTGGAAGGCCAAGGTGTGCGGATCACTTGAGGTCAGGAGTTTGAAACCAGCCTGGCCAACTTGGTGAAACTCTGTCTCTACTAAAAATACAAAAAATTAGCTGGGTGTGGTGGCAGACACCTGTAGTCCAAGCTACTCAGGAGGGTGAGACAGGAGGATCGCTTAAACCCAGGAGGCAGAGGCTGCAGTGAGCCGAGATTGCGCTACTGCACTCCAGCCTTGGCAACAGAGTGAGACTCCATCTCAAAAAAAAAAAAAAAAAAAAAAAAAAAAAAAAAAAAAAAAATTAAAAAAATTAAACATTTTAAATTTGCCTTTTATATCCTTGCTGCTTTAGCCAAATTTGTATATGCCTATTTTTTTATCTATTATTTTTGTAGCTCTGATTATTTTTTCATTGATGTTAATTTGCTGCTTAAATAGTTGGAAATATTTGGATGCTGTTTTCTCATTCATTTTTTTGACAACCTGAAACCAAGATGTCCTTCTTTTTATATATATATATTTTTTGCTATCTCAAACTTCCTTAGAATTGTCTTCTTATTTATCTGTTGATGGAAACCAGAATCATGATTTTCTATGAAGTGATGCAAAAGTTGAGTCACGTGTGTGTGGTGTGTTAGTAGATTTTATCTATTCACAGTGACGAGGATACTATGAAGGTTGACATTTGTAAAGGTCCAGTGCTTTTTATTGTAAATAATCTTGATGATTTTTTTTTATAATTAAAAAGATTTTTCAGTTATGCTAATATTTAACAAAGGTCACCATTACTTAGGAATGCATTTTGGCACTTGGAAACTGCAGACCTTGAGATTATTTGCATTAGAATGGAGAAGGAGTTGATGTTTTAAAATAAGTCGTTTTTGCTGCAGTTTAGTTTCATCAAAAAATTGTGATACATTGTAGCCAAAAGGTGGAAACAACGCATGTCCATCAGCAGATGAATGAATGAAAAAAATACCATATATGTCTATAGTGGAATAGTATTCAGCCATATAAAGGAATGAAATTCTCATACATTATGCAACGTGTATGAATCTGGAGAACATTATGTGGGGTGAAAGACAGACACAGAAGGACAGATATATGAGTCTACTGATAAGAGGTATCTAGAACAACCAAATTCATAGACAGAAATAGTGGTTACCAGTTTCTAGAGGGAGGAGGGAATGGAGAGTAATGGGTTTCTGTTTTCAAGATGAAGTTCTAGAAATGGTTAGTGGTGCATGTATGTGTAGTGGTGAATGTAGTTGCACAACATTGTGAATATACTTGCTACCACTGAATTGTGCAGTTAAAATGGTTAAAATTGTAATTTTTATGTATATTTTGTGATAAATTGTGTAAAAATTGATCATCTTTTTGCACTGTACTCAAGCTGTATAGGATAAAAACTAGTTACATATGAATTTAATTTACCAATTCTAGCCCTTCCAAAGGTTAAACTCATGGCCTCCAGCATGAATTACATTTTAATCATAAACTATCTGTGTGGCCAATGCCATGGGTAAACAAGCGGACTTTTTTATTTTTTTAAATACAAGGTCTTGGCCGGGCGCGGTGGCTCAAGCCTGTAATCCCAGCACTTTGGGTGGCTGAGACGGGCGGATCACGAGGTCAGGAGATCGAGACCATCCTGGCTAATACGGTGAAACCCCGTCTCTACTAAAAAATACCAAAAAAACTAGCCGGGCGAGGTGGCGGGCGCCTGTAGTCCCAGCTACTGGGGAGGCTGAGGCAGGAGAATGGCGTAAACCCGGGGGGTGGAGCTTGCAGTGAGCTGAGATCTGGCCACTGCACTCCAGCCTGGGCGACAGAGCGAGACTCCATCTCAAAATAAATAAATAAATAAATAAATAAATAAATAAATACAAGGTCTCACTCTGTTGCCCAGGCTAGAGTGCTGTGACATGATCACAGCTCACTGCAACCTCAACCTCCCAGGCTCAAGCAGTCCTTTCACCTCAGCCTCCTAAGTAGCTGGGACTACAGGTGCTTGCCACCACACCTAGCTAATTTTTAAATTTTCTTTGTAGAGACGGGGTCTCACTATGTTGCCCAGGCTAGTGTTGAACTCCTGGATTCAAGTGATCCTCTTGCCTTGGCGTCCCAAAGTGCTGGGATTACACGTAAGGGATTACACTGCACCCAGCTGACAAGAGGACATCTTAATAGCCAGAATATTCCTTTGGTTTAGAGATTATTATCTCCCTGGAGCCAGGCAAGGGGCACACCTTTCTTTAAAATGTGTAAAGTTTAAATAACTATATTAGTTTGCTAGAGTTGCTTGTAATAAACTACCACAAACTCAGTGGCTTGAACAATACAAATTTATTGGCTCACTATTCTGCAGACTAGAAGTCCGAATTTAGAGTTGCTTCCTTCTGAAGGCTGTAAGAAGAATCTGTTACATGTGTCTTTCCTAGTTTCTGGTGGTTTGCTGTCAATCTTTGGCATTCCTTGGCTTGTAGACCTTGGCCTTCTTTGTGTACGTTTCTGTGTCCAAATTCCCCCTTTTATAAGGACACAAATCATATTGGGTTATGGACCTACGCTATTCCATTATGACCTTAACTAATTACATCTGCAGTGACCTTATTTCCAAATAAGATCATATTCTGAGATATTAGGGATTAGGATTTCAACATACAGTATTTTTTTCTTTTTTCTTTTTCCTTTTTTTTTTTTTTTTTTTTTTTTGAGACAGAGTCTGGCTCTGTTGCCAGGCTGGAGTGCAGTGGCATGACCTCGGCTCACTGCAGCCTCCACCTCCCAGGCTCAAGCGATCCTCCCACCTCAGCCTCCTGAGTAGCTGGGACTACAGGTGCATGCCACCATACCCAGTTAACTTTATGTATTTTTTGTAGAGATGGGGTTTTACCATGTTGCCCAGCATGTTCCCCAATTTCTGAGCTCAAACAATCTGCCTACCTGGGCTTCCAAAGTGCTGGGATTACAGGCATGAGCCACTGTGCCTCGCCCAATATGCAAAGTTTTAGGAGACCCGGTTCAATCCATAGCAATACCCCAGACCTGCTGAGCTAACCTTTACTGCACAGAGGGTATCCTCAGCATCACCCCTGTTAGTACAGGCAAACTTTGTTCCTTCAGATGACTTATTGGATGGTGTGATGGCTTCCACCTGTAACCCCAGCACTTTGAGAGGCTGAGGCAGAAGGATTGCCTGAGGATAGGAGTCCAAGACCAGCCTGGGCAACATAGTGAGGTCCTGTCTCTATAAAAGAAAAAAAAGTGACTTGTCATACCTGATTAACCATCATTCTCAAATATAACACTTCAGATAAGTCTTTGGTTGCATAATGGATTTTTTCAGTTATATTCTAGTAGGAAAGGGAACATACTCTTATTGAACCTTTGTAAATAATCATATTACTAATAAAGGAAGGGAGACTCAGTAAGAGATGAAATTCTGGACATCAGTGAGAATCAGGTATCATTTTTAATTAGTTCCTTTTAGTTTACCAAAGCAGAGTTTATGAAATTGTGGATTAGATAACTTTAGAAAGGAAAAATGAGCACAAAATCAAAATTAAACATGCAAACATGTAACCATAATAAAATTTTCTTCATCAGTGCATTCTTTCTTACGTGATGAATTCTTATTCTGCTGGACCTTGGGTTAGCAGTTTCATGAAATGTCTGCTTCTCAACTAACAAAAAAGATTATGAGAAATCCTAATGCATTTCACTGCTACATTTTGAAAGTTACATAAGAGAGATCTCTTCAGAACCCTATACCTAAGTGTCTTTTCTTTGATACATACATTGTTTCACATACCTGATGGAATCCTTTTAACAAGGCTCTGAAACTCTATTGCTGAAAACACAAACTGGTCTGTAGCTTGTAGGAGAGTCTTCGGGCAAGCATCAGAGCAGACAAAAACTACCAATAGGTAACAGAGGCTTAAAATAACTGTGGCTAGTTTATTACTGATAATTATCAAATGATATGATCTGATGAAGATTCATAGTAAGAATAATAATGTTTCCAAAGATGATGATTAGGCCTATTTTCAAGGAACTCAGTGACTCTTACGTCTGATATGTAAATATAGCTGAATATAATCATTTATAGACAAAAACGAAATCTTGAGATACAGCATTATCTTGAGATCTAATATACCAGGTATACACAAGAATATCAAAAGATCCAGCAAGTCTGGGATCAAGCCTAGATATATTTTTATTATTTTATTTTATTTTATTTTTATAAAACTCCGTAGGCAGCCGGGAGCAGTGGCTCATGCCTGTAATCCCAGCATTTTGGGAGGCCGAGATGGGTGGATCACTAGAGGTCAGGAGTTTGAGACCAACATGGTGAAACCCTGTCTCTACTAAAAATACAAAAATTAGCCGGGCATGGTGGCGCACACCTGTAGTCCCAGCTACTCGTTGGGGCTGAGACAGGAGAATCACTTGAACCCGGGAGGAGGAGGTTGCAGTGAGCTGAGATTGCGCCATTGCACTTTATCCTGGGCGACAAGAGTGAAACTCCATCACAAAAAAAAAAAACAACTCCATGGGTAAGCCTGAAGAACATCCCCTTTTGAGAACTGGCATAGAATATGTGAATTAGAAACAATAAGGTTAGAGAACCACTGGCATAAGTGAGAATTAGAGCAGTAACGTTGTGCCAGAAAACATTTTAAATAATAACTGAAATTAGAACTGGATAGCACTATACTTTTTTTTTTTTTTTTTTAATTGAGGCGGAGTGTCACTCTTTTGCGCAGGCTGGAATACAGTGGCACGATCTTGCCTCAGTGCAGCTTCCGCCTCCCGGGTTCAAGCAATTCTCCTGCCTCAGCCTCCTGAGTAGCTGGAATTAGAAGCAGCGCCACCACACCCAGCTAATTTTTTGTATTTTCAGTAGAGATGGGGTTTCACCATTTTGGCCAGGCTGGTCTCAAACCCCTGACCTCAGGTGATCCACCTGCCTTGGCTTCCCAAAATGCTGGGATTACAGGCATGAGCCACCATGCCTGGCCTGTGTGATTTTTAATTGTATTATTATTTATTGGGAGCTTTTGGGGTTTCTTAAAAAAATATTTTCCAGTGGAGTGCAGTGGCTCACGCCTGTAATCCCAGCACTTTGGGAGGCTGATGCGAGTGGATCATGAGGTGAAGAGATCAAGACCATCCTGGCCAACATGGTGGAATCCCCGTCTCTACCAAAAATACAAAAATTAGCTAGGCGTGGTGCCGCACACCTATAGTCCCAGCTACTCGAGAGGCTGAGGCAGGAGAATTGCTTGAACCTGGGAGGCAGAAGTTGCAGTGAGCCGAGATCACGCCACTGCACTCCAGCCTGGCGACAGAGCGAGACTTCATCTCAGAAACAAAGAAAAGTATTTTCTATCCATGGTTGGTTGAATCTGCAAATATGGAACCTATAGATACGGAGGGCTGACTATGTTTCTTCTGCCTCTTACAAGAGCACAAGTCATGGTGGATTAGGGCCTAATTTCCAAAAAGAGGAAATTTATGTTACTAAGAAACCTGCAAAAATTATTACCCTCTTTAGTATCAAAGAAATGCAAATTTGAAAAGCAAGAAGATAGTAAATAAAATAAATAAAGCCTAATTTTAATAACCACCTCTTTAATGCCCTTATCTCTAAATACAGTCACATTCTGAGGTACTCAGGGTTAAAGCTTCAGATCTATTTCGGTGGAGGATACAGTTCAGCTCATCACAGGAAGGCAAAAATCAAATAAGTATGAGAGGAAATGTGGATACTTCATTAAGATATAATCATAGGTGCTTGAGAAATAATAGTTACCTATTTTACTAAAGTGACATAAATATAGATGATAATATGATTGAAAATAATTTTAGCTGTTTTGTAAGTCAGGAGCCTTTGTTCTTTTTTCCTCTTAAATTTAAAGAACAATAAAATCAACATAAAGCATAGAATATTATTTTAATAAAACAGATTATTTGCTATCTAGCAGATTACACAAAAAGTAAAGAGGAACATTTTTATCATAGGTATTTATCAGTAAACCAAGGGAGCAGGTCCTTCAAAATGGAGTGAACTTTGCTAAGATGTTAACCATTTTATAGCTTCTTTCAGACTCAGGTATAAACTGAGGAAAATAAAATTCATTTCCCCACTTGTATCTTTAGTTGTGCTCTTTAATATTCTGGAACAAACTGACATTTTACTTGAGTTCAGTATTTCTGTCTCACAGGGTTCTTGAAGTCAAAATGATTTTCTTTTTGTTTTGAGATGGAGTCTTGCTCTGTTACCCAAGCTGGAGTGCAGTGGAGCAATCTCAGCTGACTGCAAGCTCTGCCTCCTGGGCTCATGCCATTCTCCTGCCTCAGCCTCCCAAATACCTGGGACTACAGGCACCTGCCACCATGCCCAGCTAATTTTTTTTTTTTTTTTGTATTTTTAGTAGAGATGGGGTTTCACTGTATGTCTCAATCTCCTGACCTCGTGATCCACCCGCCTTGGGCTCCCAAATTGCTGGGATTACAGGCGTGAGCCACCGTGCCTGGCCAGTCAAAATGATTTTCATATTAATACTAAGATGTTTTCTATGCTAAATGTAGTGCATTCAATATTGTTCATCTTCAAATAAAAAAGTATTTTTTAAGTTTCTCAATTTTAAGTTCTAATACGTTAAGTATTAATGATTTTAACCCATGTAAACAAAGCCCTTTGGAGTCCTGAGTAAGTGCTAAGAGTGGAAAGGGACCCCCAGACCATCAAAACTACTCGTTTTCCTTGTTAAACAAAAGCACATACACAATTGTATCTCTATCAGTGTTTTGCTTCTAAATAGGCGTACAATTTACAGAATTGTAAATAGCTCAAAGACAGTGAAAGGTGGAGATCATCCTAAACAGTGCACTAATCAAGACTCTGTTTTTTGTGGGGTGGGGTGTTCTATTTCAAGGTCTTCAAAATTTCCCTGACAATGTATTTTGTAAAGAAGAAGAAGAAAGCTGTCCAGCCTGGATTGCAGCGACGTGATCACAGCTCACTCCACCCTCAACCTCTTGGACTCAGACTACAGGCATGCGCCACCACGCCTAACTAGTTTTTAATTTTCCTTTTGCAGAGATGAGGACTTGCCATGTTGTCCAGGCTGGTCTTGAACTCCTGGGCTCAAGTGATCCTCCTACCTTGGCTTCCCAAAGTGCTGGGATTATAGGTATGAGCTACTGTGCCCAGCGGAGAGGAATTTTAAGGACACTTTCAGATAGAGAAAAAGTGGCAAAATTGTTTAGAGTGTGTATTACAGGTAGAAGATATGATGCCTATTCATACACATTGAAACAAGGCATCACTATTCTTTAGATAAGGGGGGAAAATTACTTGACACTTGAAAATTGGGGACAAAAAGATCAGTTTAGATCCTAATGTCACAATATGTACTAAGATAAACTATAAATGAATTAAAGAGTAAAAGCTTCTTAAGAAAATACGAGTTGAGGATGGGAAAAGCCTTTCTCAGCATGTATGCTATGAAAGTTATAAAGAATTAGATAAATTTGTTTAAATGGAAAAGTAAATGCTCTGTGAGTCAAAATTAAGCAAATAATTATTTGGAAAAAAATGTTTGTAACAATTACAACCTAAGGTTAATATCCTGACTATCTAAAGTGCTCATATATATTAATGAAAAAAAAATAAGACATCTAATAGATAAGTAAGACAAACACATAAAATAAAGGAAATGGAATTTCCTAAAAGAAGAAATTTATATTACTAAGAAGCATGCAAAAATTATTACCTTCTTTAGTATCAAAGATATGCAAATTTGAAAAGCAGGAGGATATTAAATAATTGTAAAAGATCAAGCATTAATCCTTTCTTTCCTGTTATAAGGTAACTATATAATAGGGAAAAACTAATGCTTCAGCTACAACATGAAGTAATCTTAACACATCATTTTTCAACCTACAATGAATGAATTCTGTAAGCAATGAGCATCAATGCCTGCTTGCTACCACCACAAAAAAGAACTCAGTGAAAATTCTTCTCAAAGGAATTATGTGTTTCCTGATGGAACTACTCTCCTGCCTCCATGTAGTAGTTTTACTGAAATGATCAAATGGTGATTTAAACCTATCTAGATTCAACCACCAATTTGCAGAACAGAAGACCAAGCCAAATGTTAGGAGAAATCACAAAGATAAAGTCAGCAAAATCCAGTCTGCTTAAAGTTGTATAGGACAAATGACTAGGTTTCTCAAACTTTTTTGAGTAGTGATTAAAAGGAAATTAAGGGTAGGACGCAGTGGCCCACACCTGTAATCCCAGCACTTTGGGAGGCTGAGGTGGGCAGATCACTTGAGATCAGGAGTTCGAGACCAGCCGGGCCAAAATGGTGAAACCCTGTCTCTACTAAATACAAAAATTAGGTGTGGTGGTGGGCGCCTATAATCTCAGCTACTCAGGAGGCTGAGGTTGCAGTAAGCCGAGATCATGCCTCTGCACTCCAACCTGGGCGACAGAGTGAGACCTGTCTCAAAAAATAAAAATAAGACCAGGTGCAGTGGCTCACGCCTGTAATCCCAGCACTTTGGGAGGCCAAGGTGGGCGGATCACCTGAGGTTGCGAGTTCAAGACCAGCCTGACCAACATGGAGAAACCCCGTCTCTACCAAAAATACAAAATTAGCCAGATGTGGTGGCCCATGCCTGTAATCCCAGCTAATTGGGAGGCTGAGGTGGGAGAATCGCTTGAACTTGGGAGGTGGAGGTTGCAGTGAACCGAGATCGCGTCACTGCACTCCAGCCTGGGTGACAAGAGCGAAACTCCATCTCATAAATAAATAAATAAATAAAATTTAAAAAGGAAATTAAGGAAAGTTAACTTTTGGTGCCTAACTCAGCCTCCAGAAACCCATTCATGCGCTGTAGATTAGTCAACCATCCTGTAGGGAATTGTTTATAGAGGGCACAGTCGCATTTTAAGAGGAAATAAATAACATCCTACTAAATCTTTTGAGGAAATGAGCAATTCCATGTAGATTTGTGAGGATTATGTAGAAAAAAGATTTTAGGTTGAATAATTGGCTTATTTAATAGAGATTTACCCTTTTATTCTTAAAAGTTGTTAAAAGGCCTTAGGGCATTCTTGTAACTTCTCGAAAATTTGATAGTAATTATGAAATTATCGTTCTAAACTCTGAAGCTCATTTTTGGTATAACCTAGATAAAAATTGTATATTTGTTTGGACAGGTATTTACTGATTTCTTTTTACAAATAAAACATTGTGCTTGGTTGTAGGGAATAATCAAGGAAATTGACATGTGGTCATTTCCTTGAAAAGAATGGATAATTCTATAGCAGCCATGGTCACAAATAATACAAGGTGAAGAATTAGTCAACTAAGGGATGGGAGTAGGTTAACAGAGATAGACTGTGTACTCGCCCAGCAATATTTTTGGTAATAGATACTCTTTCCAGTTTGGGGAGCAGAAGAAAAGAAGAAGGAGGAGGCCTGGAATATCTTTTTCAAAAGAAACTTTGTTGCCCTTTCCTTATTCCTAATAAATGTGCGTATTAATGTATACACTTTGGAGCCTAATTTGGTTTTTACTGACAAATAGCTGCCAACGAAGAGCTGTATGAGCTGTATGTATTACCTTGTACACCTATATTGAAAAAAAAGTAGTTTTGCATTATGAAGTATTTACTCCAGAAGTTTTCATTTTTGTTTGTTGTTTCTTTTTAAGAATAATTTTTTTTTTTTAAGAGATGGGTCTTGCTATGTTGCCCTTGCTGGAGTGCAGTGACTATTCACAGTTGCAGTCATAGCATACTGCAGCTTTGAACTGGGCTCAAGCCATCCTTCTGCCTCACCTTCCCAAGTAGCTGGGACTACAGGCACGTGCCACTGTAGCCCAGTTCAAAAATAAATATTCTTTTTTTTTTTTTTTTTTTTTTTTTGACATGGAGTCTTACTCTCTGACCCAGGCTGGAGTGCAGTGGGGCAATGTCAGCTGACTGCAACCTCCACCTCCTAGGTTCAAACGATTCTCCTGTCTCAGTCTCCCAAGTAGCTGGGATTACAGGCACACACCACCATGCTTGGCTAATTTTTGTATTTTTAGTAGAGATGGGGTTTCACTTATATTGGCCAGGCTGGCCTCGAACTCCTGACCTCAAATGATCCTCCTGCCTCAGCCTCCCAAAGTGCTGGGATTACAGACGTGAGCCACTGTGCTTCGCCAAGAATAAATATTCTTTTTTTTTTTTTTTTTTGAGGCGGAGTCTCGCTCTGTTGCCCGGACTGGAGTGCAGTGGCCAGATCTCAGCTCACTGCAAGCTCCGCCTCCCGGGTTTACGCCATTCTCCTGCCTCAGCCTCCCGAGTAGCTGGGACTACAGGCGCCCGCCACTTCGCCTGGCTAGTTTTTGTATTTTTAGTAGAGATGGGGTTTCACCGTGTTAGCCAGGATGGTCTCGATCTCCTGACCTCGTGATCCGCCCGTCTCGGCCTCCCAAAGTGCTGGGATGAATAAATATTCTTAATTTTTATTTTCTTATGGCTATCTTTTATAGCTTTCATTCTTTTTTTTTTTTTTTTTTAATCATCTTTGGTTTAAACTGAAATATACTGAGATGCAGATTAGAAAACTCTTTTTTTCTTTCTTGGTGCAGAGCAGAAGAAAGGCTTGTAAACTTCACCAAATGCTGCTTATGCTTGTGGGATTGTTTAATGTTCTTCATTTGGTCAGTGGGGATAAGTCCCCAGATAAGTCCCCATAGCAGTCAGAATATTTCAAGTCACTTTATATCATGAAGTCCATGAATGGGAGGCCTTATTAAATAAGATGATTTTGTGAAAATCTAATGGCATATTGATGCTCTGAAATACGTTGTATAAATCTTGGCTTTTAATTTTTTACATTTTTATTACAGATTCTGAAGAATATTTCTGTGTAAAAAGAATTTTCTCAGGGGGAGATCAAAGCTTTTCACATTACTCTAATCCCCAGGTAATAATATAGTCATGTAAATAATTACTTAGCTCCAATAATTTTGACAAATTTAAAAAACCCATTATTAATGTTCTTTATATGTTACAAAGTAATTACCTTAGTTTTTTTCCTGTCAAGTCTACAGAATAAATTTTTTCTGATCTATTTGACAGGTTTTTGTTTCAGGTGTTCAGTAGAGATTTAATTCTATTTTAAAAACAAATATATAGTGGGAATTTCTTGGTTTTTGAATTATATATAATATCTCCTCCCTCTGACTAATCTTATTTGAAAATTTAGAACCGTGGGCCACCAGATGACTTCAGATGTCCCGATCCTACGAAGCAGATCTGGACAGTGAATGAAGTTCTAATTCAGAAATGGCTGAGCTATCCTTCTGGAAGGTTTCCTGTGGAGATAGCCAAGTAAGAAAAGCATTTTGGGCCAGGCACGGTGGCTCCTGCCTGTAATCCCAGCACTTTGGAAGGCTGAGGCAGGCAGATTGCCTGAGCCCAGGAATTGGAGACCAGCCTGGGCAACATGGCAAAACCTTGTCTCTCCAAAAAAGTACAATTAGCTGGGCATGGTGGTGCACACCTGTGGTGTTAGCTACTTGGGAGGCTGAGGTGGGAGGATCACCTGAGCCCAGGAGGTTGAGGCTGCAGTGAGCTGAGATTAACACCATTGCACTGTAACCTGGGCAACAAAGTGAGAACTTGTCTCCAAAAAAAAAATCCATGCATATTTTTAAAGATCTTAAATAAATATGTATAAGTTGTAGTTCTTTCATGTACATAGAGATATGTTAAATGATAACGTAAAATATTTAATGTAGCCATTTTAGGATTGGCCTTGAAATGTGTTCCTTCTAGTTTCACAATGGTCACTGTCTTAACTTTTATACTTTCTGGAAGACTTGAATATTATTTCTTCCTTGAATATTTTGTTAACTTGTCTAGTAGCACTTAAGATGTTGTTACTTGTTTTTTGTTGGTATTTGGGATGATGGGTTGTATTTGAAAAGCTGTTTTGTTTTTCTAGATTGTTTTCCAAAACTATAATTTTTCGGAAAATCCCAAAGATACCCCAGATTAGGCTCACTGCCAATATAAAATGTTTAATATTTTTTAAAATTAAAAAACTTTTTACATGAACATAAACACTTAATTTTTAAAATTCCATGTTTTAAAGCAGATAACATTTGTTTGATAAATGGATGAAAGTAATATTTGAGAAAGTCTAGCATAAACAGTAATACCTTTTTTTTTTATTTTTATTTTTTTTATTATACTTTAAGTTCTAGGGTACATGTGCATAACGTGCGGGTTTGTTACATATGTATACTTATGCCATGTTGGTGTGCTGCACCCATCAACTCGTCAGCACCCATCAATTCATCATTTAATAAACAGTAATACCTTTATCAAGTATCATTTTATCACTCTTTAGCAATTTATGTAATTCTGATTCATCTAATTGGGTGTTAGAGGAGTGCTCTATAGCATTAAATATTAGATTTTTCATTTTAATTCTTTTTTAAGAAAGGGTAAACAAATTCCTAATTCTGTGATTTAAAAAAATTTTTTTTAAATTTTTTAGTGAGATAGATGGAACATTTTCTTCCTCTGGTTGCCTAAATGGAAGTTTTTTAGCTGTTAGGTAAGTGGCAATTCTTTAATATGCTGGAATTCTCAAATTTATTGTCTTAAATAGTATATCAAATTAAAAAATGAAATAATTTTAAATTTTTATTCTTTTTTTTTTAATTTCTTTTCTGTTTTTTAGCAATGATGATCACTATAGAACAGGTACCAGGTTTTCAGGGGTTGATATGAATGCTGCTAGGCTTTTATTCCACAAACTTATACAACCTGATCATCCGCAGATATCTCAGCAGGTCTGTTTTTAAAGTATTATATTTACAGTATTATCTGTTGATTTTTTTTGTTTTGTTTTATGTTATACGTTTATAGCCTAATTTACTTTGCAGTTCCACAGACTCTTATGACACGCTTTTAAAATAAAATTTTATTTTAAAGCATTTGTAATATAGCTGTCAAAGATCTACAAATCTTTTCAGATGTTTGAAGCAGACCCTGAATTACTTAATATTACCATGTTGCTTAAGTTTGTATATAGTTATAGAAGTAGAGAGTTTAAATTGAGAATTGTACACATGGTTTTTAAAATTCTCCAAACAATGCTTAGGCATTGCTTTTCATTGTGCTTGAAAGTATATTCATTGTAAGATGTTGTCTTTCTTTTTTCTTCTTCACCATTTCATGTTTGCTGTAGTACAAAATTTTCCTTTTCTTTCTTTTCTTCCTGCCTTCCTTTTTTTTTTTTCTTTGAAAGTGTATTCATTTTAAATGAAGTAGGTTTTACTTTTTGTCAAAATATAGGTGGCAGCTAGTTTGGAAAAGAATCTTATTCCTAAACTGACTAGCTCCTTACCTGATGTTGAAGCATTGAGGTTTTATCTTACTCTACCAGAATGTCCCCTGATGAGTGATTCCAACAATTTCACAACAATAGCAATTCCCTTTGGTACAGCTCTTGTGAACCTAGAAAAGGCACCACTGAAAGTACTTGGTAAGAATTCTAATATTTTTTCGTTTGAAACCTTTTGCTCTTTAAATGAAAATGCTCATAAGTTATTTTGCCATTTGCAATTATGCTGCCCTGCTTATTTGACACTGTCTTAGGGGAAAAATGAACCTGTTTTTCCTTTTCTTGCTTTTGTCTAGTCATTTGATTCTAGTTGTTGGAGTTTTTGAAAGAAAAACATGTTAGATATAGAATTTTTAATCAAAGATAACAGCAGAGATAGTATTAGGAAAGTTAAAAACTGTTACCCGTATTCCTTTCCCTCATCACCTTTAGTATAATTTTGCTATTAAAGAAGTAAAGGAGGAGGAACAATTAAAACTGAACAAACATGGGCTTTAAATCTTCTTGGAACTTTGATATAAGCCCTTTATCTTATGTTTCCTTTACTTGCTAATTTCATGATATTTGATTTTATTTTTCTGTCTGTAGACTGGACTATATTGCTCATCTGATCTTGCACTTCTATCTCTCACCGCTCTGGTTTTTTGGCCTTAAGTTTTCTCACTTTAATTTTTCTAATTGTCTAGATTTTATCTCTGTCTCCTGGCCCTTATAATTTTTTTGCTACAGTTAACACAGTGCTTTTCTTGCTAATGGTATTTGTTAGATATGTGGAGCTAAGATATATGGAAGTAATAATATCAGTACAAGAACTTTAAGGCTGAGGGTAAATGGAGGAAGCAATGAGCCAGGGGTAGAATATGGGAATCTGAGGGAAAAAGAGTCAAGCAGGGACTGACGAGTATTGCTTTCCTGTTGTCAGAAGTTTTTGTATTCTTTCTGCCTGCTTCATAGGATTGAAGTGTTTGTACTTAGTAACTACAAATAGTGAATGTGGGGAAGGACCCATATGTTACACTTTACATTGTTCAGCTTCTGTATTTGATCTTCAGGAGTACCTTGCATTTTAAAGGTAGTAGTTCACAATATTTCAACCATATATTAAATTGAAAGATAAAACTTAGAAAGATCCTTTAGTATTAGAGCAATACAATTTAAAGGATGTTTTGTTTAAAAATTGAAATTGTAATTTGCAAAACATTTTTAAATAACGGGTTTTAATATTAGGTATAGTGGTGAGTTTTTAATATAATTTAGGCAACCAAGAATATAAATTCAACAAGACTTTCATACTTTATTTTTGCTTTTGAGAGCTTTTAGGACAATATTGTTTAACTTGGTCGGGGGGGTTTATAAACCTTAGAAATGTTACATAAGATATTGTGTTATATGCATCTTTCTGGGGTATTCTAAGGGTTAACAACTACTGCTTCAGAAAAAAAGTCAGTATGATTTTGAAAATTGTGATTTTTTAAAAAATTCATTTTATTTGCATGTTCACTTTTTAATAACAGAAAACTGGTGGTCAGTACTTGAACCTCCACTGTTCCTCAAGATAGTAGAACTTTTTAAGGAAGTTGTGGTACATCTTTTGAAACTCTACAAGATTGGTATTCCCCCTTCTGAAAGAAGAATTTTCAACAGTTTTCTTCATACTGCATTAAAGGTTTTAGAAATACTACATAGGGTATGTCCAATTGTTCCTTTATTTTCCTCTTTCCCCATTCCTATTAACAGATTGGTAATGTTCATTTTAACATTATTGGCGAAAACAATGTATATTATAGAAATTTGGAAACGTTATCTATACTTTCTCTTAAAAGAAGTAATAAACCTGTCCTTTGGAACTCTGGTCTTACCTGACTTCGTTAGGCGTGTATAGATAACTTATCCATAGTTGGGCAGAACAATAACATACTAATGAGTTAGAATTCTCCTTATATTTACATATGAAGAATATAATTTGTTAGTTTGCATTATATGGTTTTTGTTAGCTATAGGTGGTTATCCTATGAAAGAGATTGGGTCCTAGTTGTGATTATGAACATTTAAACTTGTGTTCTTTTGCTATAGGGTACTAATGACCTCAATTAAAGTAGAACATTTCATTTGAAACAAATGACTAATTTAAAATTGGAAACATATGTAATTCATTAATTTGCCTATTGTTCTTCCCTGCCCTTTTTCCCAGTGTAAGAAATAGTACCCTTTACACTTGTAGCAGTTCAAAGTTATATGAAGAAGTAGACTCTGAGCTGTTTCATTAAAGATGGATTTCATCCCTGACAGTTGGTAGGTATATCTCTATTATGCCATTTGGTTTTGTCAAGTTGCTATTTAGATGAGACATGACCTAAGGGAGAAGCATATGTTTCTAACCTATGGAATGACTAAAAAACCCACATGAACCTTTAATCTTTAGTTTCTTGTCCTTAACAGCTTCTTTGCATTTTCAGACCCTCTTGCCTAGTACTAAGGTAAATAATAAAGGGATATAAAGGAGATAATCCATCTGTTCTTTGTCTAAGAAAGAACTTTTACCGACCATTTATTTTCCTATTTTAGTGAAGCTCCTGGGTGTTTTTCTCAAATACTTAACTTTCTGGACTTACTTTTTTCTTTTGTATTTAGTGTGTCCAAGATTCCTAGAAAAACAACTCATTTCTCCTCATTTTGATTGATGAAATCATAGCCATATATTTCCTAGGGAAACAGGTCATTCTTACATTTGCCTTTACCCAGAACAAGGCTTTCTTTTAGCATATCAGGGTCCAGGTCTGCAGTAAACAGTTATTAAGAAGATTCTCTATCTTCACGAGATGGGTCTCTACCTTTCTGTGTACTTTTTGCTGAGGATTCGAGAGATAAATTAGATCGTTTCTTTTATCTGGACTTCGGCCTACTACTTTGGTGAACAATTCCTTTTCAGCTGGACCCTATTACCAAATAATTACTCATTCTGTGCTTTCATTATCTGCTTATCTTTATTCCCCCCTTTAAAAAGTACTTTTTTTCCTTAGCTGTGTCTTTTACCTCGAGAAAATGGAAGGGGAAGAAAAGGGGAGGAAATTGAACATTTTTTCTTTCAAAATACAGGCAGGCTTCAGCAAGTTAAATTACCTGCCTAGCTCAGTAACTTCAGTCTCAACTAAGGAAGAACTTGATAGAGTTTCATCTTCAGAGACCTTTTTGATGGACTCATTCTAAATACTAGAATCTTCACATCTTGTTAGTTGAAGGAGAAGGGAAAATAACATTTATTGCTTGCTAACCACAGATAGGACTAGAACCTCCTTTGTCTGTAGTTCATGTGAATACTTTTTGGATATATTTAACTTTTAAAACCCTATATAGTTGGTATTTTGCTCCTTTTCCTAGACTGGAAAAATGAATGTCCACATCAAAGTAAGTAGTAGAGTTGAAATACAAATACAAATCTTCTACAAAGTCCCTGCTGTTACTAGTGTTCTTATATTAGCAGATATAATAGTATAATCTGTTTAGAAGGGGATTTGATTTTATTTTATGCTCCTAGAGCTAGAAGTTCATATTCTAGATCACATGTAGTATGTTATAGGCGCTGGACTAGGAATCAAAAAGACCATATTTCTAACCTCTCTGTGTTGCCTCCTACCACTGTGATTTTGAAGAAGTCTTTTTCTTTATCCCATATGCAAATGAAGAATTATCTCTAAGGATTGAAATACCAGCCCTGATAGTTTTCCAAGATTTATGTATTGTTTAAGTTATATAATATGGGCTGGGCATGATGGCTCACACCTGTAATCCCAATGCTTTTGGTGGTGAGGCAGGCAGATCACATGAGGTCAGGAGTTCGAGACCAATCTGGCCAACATGGTGAAACCCTGTCTCTACTAAAAATACAAAAAAAAATTAGCCGGGTATTGTGGTGCATGCCTGTAATTCCAACTACCCGGGAGGCTGAAGCAAGAGAATCGCTTGAACCCAGGAAGCGGAGGTTGCAGTGAACTGAGATCACACCACTGCACTCCAGCCTGGGTAAAAGAGTGAGACTCTGTCTCAAAAAAATTAATAATACAGTATATGTAAGTAAGTTATTATATATTCATAAGACAGTGATTTTGTTACCACCACCACTTGGATGGAAAACCACTACTTTTGACTTGAAGAAATTTTTGGGTTAGGAGGAAATTGGGTTCTTGTTTGCAGTAGTTACTTAGTCAAAAGCAGTATGATACTGGTATGACTTTCTTAAACATCTCTTTTTGGGAGGCTTTAGAGCAGTGAATTATCTTTCTTCTATGCCTTAGAGGAAACTTTGCTTCATCCTACTCTGCCATAAATAGATATCTGTAGATACCAGCTATGAGGGATGATTCATTTGTATCATTCAAGAAAGCTATTACTATCAAAACTTGTTTATTCAAAGACATCTTGTATATGACAGCTGCCTATATTCCTTCCCTCTGCTCTATGGTCAAGAATTAAGGGTAATTTCCTCAGTATTCTTCTTTCTCTAACCCTGGAGCATAATTATGAACTAGAGAACTGGACTTTGTGTTCCCTATTCATTTCAGGATTTATGGATGCACGTGTTCCTCCCATATGTCATGTCCTTTGGAAAGTTTTTGAATTAAAAATCATTTTCAGTTCTCCAAATGGCATCATAAGAAAATACCTTTGGTACCTGCTGTCAAGAATGGATGTATTATCAGCTAAATGAGTTTACTGGCAAATAATTGGGTTATTTAGTAGTTTCTGAGTTCCACTTATAGACATTATAGACATGCTGGTATGCCAAAAGAGAAGCCTTACTTGGTCTGTCTAGGCTAGTTGCTACATATTTGTGCTGATCTAAATCAGTGATTTTCAAACTATTTTATGCAGAACCCTTAAATAAAACCAAACAGATAAAACATACTCACTATAACCACCCTCGAACTGAGGTTTTAAAGCAAGAATACTAAACTTTAATTAAAATGTGAAGTAAGTGTTATAATCAAACTTACATAGATTTTGTTTTGTACATTTAGGCAATAATCCTAAATGTATAAGTTGTTTTGAACTTCTACCATGTGACTTCTTTTTAAAGTTCATTTTGCAAATATTGAGTGCCTACTATGTGCTTATTATTATATTAGATATTAGGGATGTCATGATAAAAAAAAGATGTGATTTCTGCCCTTGTTGAGCTTACAGTGTTGAGAGATTGTATAAACTTTTTGGTCTTTATGTTACAGGATGGTAAGTACTAGATTAGGGAAAATGCAGAGTGCTGTGAGAACACTTGGGAGGGCATGTAACTATGAAGGACTAAGAAAGACTTCCCAGAGAAAATGATGGCTTGTTGAACCTCATCTACCATGCAAATATATTATTTTTGTTATAACATTAACATTTATTTTCAAAAACTTATATATCGTATTAGCAAGATACACAAACTACAAACACTGGTTGCGTTTAATTTTTCTTTAATTCTTAATTTTTGTGGGTACATAGTAGGTATATCTTTATGGGGTACATGAAATGTGCTATCAAATCCTAGGTTTGGCCGGGTGTGGTGGTTCACACCTGTAACCTCAGCACTTTGGGAGGCCGAGGCCAGTGGATCACTTGAGGTCAGGAGTTCAAGACCAACCTGGTCAATATGGCGAAACACCATCTCTACTAAAACTTACAAGAATTACCTGAGTGCGGTGGCACCTGTCTGTAGTACCAGCTATTCAGAAGGCTGAAGCAGGAGAATTGCTTGAACCCAGGAGGTGGAGGTTGCAGTGAGTCGAAATCATGCCATTGCACTCCAGCCTGGGCAATAGAGTGAGACTCTGTCACAAAAAAAGAAAAATCTAGGTCTTACTCATTCATTCTTTGTTTTTTTGTTGTTGTTGTTTGTTTGTTTTGTTTTGTTTTATCTATTAGCCATCCCAACCTCACCCATGCCCCTGCCTCCCCACTACCCTTCCCACTTCTGGCAACCATTCTTCTACTCTATGTCTCCATTAGATAAATTGTTTTGATTTTTACATCCTACAAATAAGTGAGAACATGTAATATTTATCTCTGTGCCTGGCTTATTTCACTTAAATAATGTCCTCTAGTTTTGTCCATATTGTTGCACATGACAGGAATGTCATTTTTTTTTTTTTTTTTTTTTTTTGAGATGGAGTCTTGCTCTGTCACCCAGGCTGGAGTACAGTGGCGTGATCTCAGCTCACTGTAGCCTCTACCTCTCAGGTTCAAGCAGTTCTGTGCCTCAGCCTCCTGAGTAGCTGGGACTACAGGTATCTGCCACCACAACTGGCTAATTTTTTGTATTTTTAGTAGAGATCGAGTTTCACCATACTGGCCAGGCTGGTCTCGAACTCCTGGCCTCAAATGATCCACCTGCCTCAGCCTCCCAAAGTGCTGGGATTATGGCTGTGAGCCACCAAGCCTGGCCAGGATAGTACTCCATTGTGTGTAAATACCACATTTTCTTTATTCTTCCTTTTTTTTTTTTTTTTTTGAGATGGAATCTCGCTCTGTCACCAGGCTAGAGTACAGTGGCACAATCTCGGCTCACTGCAACCTCCATCTCCCAGGTTCAAGCAATTCTCCTGCTTCAGCCTCCCGAGTAGCTGGGATTACAGGTATACACCACCACACCCGGTTAATTTTTGTATTTTTAGTAGAGACGGGGTTTCACCATGTTGGCCAGGATGGTCTCGATCTCCTGACCTCATGATCTGCCCACCTTGGCATCCCAAAGTGCTGGGGTTACAGGCATGAGCCACTGTGCCCAGCCTTATTCATTCATCTATTGATGGACACTTAGATTGCTTCCAAATCTTGGCAGTTATGAACAGTGTAGCAATAAACCTGGCAGTGCAAATATCTCTATGATATACTGTTTTCCTTTATTTTGGGTAGGTCCTCAGCAGTGGGATTGCTGGATCACGTGGTAGCTCTATTGTTAGGTTTTTGAGGAACCTCCAGATTGTTCTCCATAATGGTGGTACTAATTTACATTCTCACCAACAATGTATGATGGTTCCCTTTAGTCCACATCCTTGCCAGCATTTGTTATTGCCTGTCTTTTGGATAAAAGCCATTTTAACTGGGGTGAGATATCTTACTGTAGTTTTGATTTGCATTTCTCTGATGATCAGTGGTGTTGAGCACCTTTTCATATGCCCGTTTTTTTTTTTTGTTTGTTTGTTTGTTTTTTGACTCACTGCAACCTCCACTTCCCGGGTTCAAGCAATTCTCTTGCCTTAGCCTCCCAAGTAGCTGGGACTACAGGCTCATGCCACCACACCCAGCTAATTTTTTGTGTTTTAGTAGAGATAGGGTTTCACTATGTTGCCCAGGCTGGTCTCGAACTCCTGAGCTCAAGTGATCCACCCTCCTCAGCCTCCCAAAATGCTGGGATTACAGGCATGAGCCACCGCACCAGGCCACCTGTTTAGTATTTTTATGTCTTCTTTTGAGGAATGTCTATTCAAGTCTTTTGTCCATTTTTTAAATTGGATTATTACACTTTTTTCTATAGAACTGTTGCAGCTCCTTATATATTCTGATTATTAATCCCTTGTCAGATGATTAGTTTGCAAATATTTTCTCGCATTCTGTTTGTTGACTATTTCCTTTACTGTGTAGAAGTTTTTTAATTTAATGTAATCCCATTTGTCCACTTTTGCTTTGGTTGCATGTGCTAGTGGCGTATTACTCAAGAAATTTTTGCCAAGTACCAGTGTCCTGGAGAGTTTCCCCTAATGTTTTCTTACAGTAGTTTCATAGTTTGAAGTCTTAGATTTAAGTCGTTAATCATTTTGATTTGATTTGTATATAGTAAGATAGGGGTCTAGTTTGATTCTTCTTTATACAGATATTCAGTTTTCCCAGCACCGTTTATTGAAGAGACTGTCTTTTCTCCAGTGTATGTTCTTGGTTCTTTTGTCAAAAATGAGTTCACTTTAGGTGTGTAGATTTGTTTCTAGGTTCTCTATTCTGTTCCATTGGTTTATGTGTCTGTTTTCATGCCAGTACCATGCTGTTTTGAAGTCAGGTAATATGATTCCTCCCAGTTTTGTTCTTTTTGCTTAAGATAGCTTTGACTATTCTGTGTCTTTTGTGGTTTTGTGTAAATGTTAGGATTGTGTTTTCCATTTCTGTGATCAATGTAATTGGTATTTTGATAGGGATTGCAATGAATCTATAGATTGCTGTAGGTGGTATGGACATTTTAACAATATTGAACATGGAATATCTTTCCATTTTTTGTGTCCTCTTCAATTTCTTTCATAGTTTTTCTTTCTTTTTTTTTTTTTCTTTTGAGATGGAGTTTCACTCTGTTGCCTAGGCTGGAGTACAGTGGCCTGATCTCGGCTCACTGCATCCTCCACCCTCCAGGTTCAAGTGATTCTCATGTCTCAGCCTCCCAAGTAGCTGGGATTACAGGCCACGCCAGGCTATTTTTTGTATTTTTAGTAGAGACAGGGTTTTGCCATGTTGACTGGGCTGGTTTTGAACTCCTGGCCTCAAGTCATCCACCTGCCTTGGCCTACCAAAGTGCTGGGATTACCCGGCGTGAACCACTACGCCTGGCCTGTTTCAGTTTTTTTGAATGGTTTAAGACTTGTTTTATGACATAACATATGGTCTGTCTTTGAGAGTGATCCATGTGCTAAGAACAATGTTTATTCTGCAGCCATTGGATGAAATGTTCTGTAAGTATGTGTTTGGTCCATTTGGTCTGTAGTGCAGATTAAGTCTGATGTTTCTTTGTTGGTTTTCTGTCCGGTACATCTCTGTCCAGTGTCACAAGTGTAGTGTTGAAGTCTCCAGCTATTACTGTACTGAGGTCTATTTCTCTCTTTAAGTCTAATAATGTTTGCTTTGTATATCTAGGTGCTCCAGTGTTGGGTGCATATATATTTACCATTATTTTTTATTATTTTTTTATTTTATTTTTTATTTTTTTGAGACGGAGTCTCGCTCTGCCGCCCAGGCTGGAGTGCAGTGGCCGGATCTCAGCTCACTGCAAGCTCCACCTCCCGGGTTTATGCCATTCTCCTGCCTCAGCCTCCCGAGTAGCTGGGACTACAGGCACCTGCCACATCGCCCGGCTAGTGTTTTTTTTTTTGTATTTTTTAGTACAGACGGGGTTTCACCGTGTTAGCCAGGATGGTCTTAACCTCCTGACCTTGTGATCCGCCCATCTCGGCCTCCCAAAGTGCTGGGATTACAGGCTTGAGCCACCGCGCCCGGCCCTATTTACAATTATTATATCCTCTTGCTGAGTTGACCCCTTTATCATCATATAGTGACCTTCTTCGTCTCTTCTTATACTTTTGTAATCTGTTTTCTCTGATATGGTAGCTACTCCTGCCCTTTTGGTTAACATTGGCATGGGATATCTTTTTCCATCCCTTTGTTTTCAGTCTGTGTGTCTTTATAAGTGAAGTGTGTTTCTTGTAGGCAACAGATCATTTGGTCTTATTTTTCTATTCATGCAGCCATATGTCTTTTGATTCATGAGTTTAGTTCATTTACATCCAATGTTATTGATAAGTAAGGACATACTCCTGCTATTTTGTTATTCATTTTCTGGTTGTTTTGCAGTTTTCTCTTCCTTCTTTTTTTTCTTGCTATTTTGTTTTTAGTGAAAGTGATTTTTCTCTTGTGATATGATTTCATTTTTGCTTTTTATTTTTTGTGTATTCGTTGTATGCGTTTGGTTTCAGGTTACTATGAGGCTTGCAGATACTATCTTATAACCCATTATTTTAAGTTGATAACAACTTAACACTGTTTTTATAAACAAATAAGCAAAAAGAAGACTAATGAAAACTCTACACCTTAACTTTGTAACCCTGCTTTTTAACTTTTTATTGTTTCTAGTTATATCTTACACTATGTTTGGAAAGTTGTTGTAGTTGTTATTTTTGATTGGTTAACCATTTAGTCTTTCTACTTAAGAATAGTTTACACACCATATTTACAGTGTTGTAGTATTCTGTATTTTTCTGTTTACTATTGAGTTTTGTACCTTCAGATGATCTTGTTATTGCCCATTAGTGTTTTTTTCTTTCAGATTGAAGACCTCCATTTAGCATTTCTTGTTCCACAGGTCTAGTGTTGATAAAATTCCTCAGCTTTTGTTTGTCTAGGAAAGTATTTGTCTTGCAGGGTGGAGCGCGTTGGCTCACCACTACAATCCCAGCACTTTGGGAGGCTGAGGCGGGTGGATCACCTGAGGTCAGGAGTTCGAGACCAGCCTGACCAATGTGGAAAAACCCCATCTTTAGTAAAAATACAAAATTAGCCAGGCACAGTGGCGCATGCCTGTAATCCCAGCTACTTGAAAGGCTGAGACAGGAGAATCATGCCAGTACCATGCTGTTTTATTTACTATTCGGGAGGCGAAGTTTGTGGTGAGCCGAGATCACACCATTGCACTCCAGCCTGGGCAATCAGAGTGAAACTCCATCTCCAAAAAAAGTATTTATCCCTCATGTTTGAAGGATAATTTTACTGGATAAATTTTTCCTTCAGTACTTTAAATATGTCATGCCATTCTCTCCTGGCCTGTAAAGTTTGCACTGAGAAGTCTGCTGCCAGCATATTGGCACTCCATTGTGTGTTATTTGTTTTTTTTCTCTTACTGTTTTCAGGATCCTTGGTTTATCATTGACCTTTGAAAGTTTGATTATTAAGTGTCTTCAAAGAGTCTTATTTGAATTAAATCTGCTTGGTGTTCTACAATCTTCTACTTGGATATTGGTATCTTTTTCTGTGTTTGGGAAGTTCTCTGCCATTATCCCTTTGAATAAACTTTCTACCCCATCTCTTTCTCAATCTCCTCTTTAAGGCCAGTAACTTAGATTTGCCCTTTTGGGTCTTTTCTTTCTTTTTTTTTTTTTTTTTGAGACAGAGTCTCGCTCTGTCGCCCAGGCTGGAGTGCAGTGGCCGGATCTCAGCTCACTGCAAGCTCCGCCTTCCTGGGTTCACGCCATTCTCCTGCCTCAGCCTCCTGAGTAGCTGGGACTACAGGTGCCAACCACCGCACCCGGCTAATTTTTTGTATTTTTAGTAGAGACGGGGTTTCACTGTGGTCTCGATCTCCTGACCTTGTGATCTGCCCGCCTCGGCCTCCCAAAGTGCTGTGATTACAGGCATGAGCCACCGCGCCCGGCCGCCTTATTGTTTTTTATTCATTTTTCTTTTGTCTCCTCAGCTCACTAATTCTTTCTTCTGTTTGATCAATTCTGCTATTAAAAGACTCTGAGACATTCTTTGGTATGTCAGTTGCATTTTTCAGCTCCAGAATTATTGCTTCATTCTTTTAAGTCATTTCAATCTCTTCGTTAAATTTATCTGGTAGAATTCTTTCTCTGTATTATCTTGAATTTCTTTGAGTTTCCTCAAAATAGCTATTTAGAATTCCCTGTCTGAAAGGTCACGTGTTTCTGTTTCTCCAGGATTTGTCTTTGGTGCCTTATTTTGTTCATTTGGTGAGGTCATGTTTTCCTGGATGGTCTTGATAACTTAACAGATGTTCCTCTCTGTTTGGGCATTGAAGAGTTACGTATTTATTGTAGTCTTCGCAGTTTGGACTTGTGTGTATTCGTGCTTCTTGGAAAGGGTTTCCAGATATTCAGAAGGACCTGGATGTTGTCATCGCTTAGAAGCTGTATCTGCTTTAGTTGACACCCCACACCCAGTAACCCTGTGGTTCTGGCAGACTCATCATAAAGGTACTACGATGGTCTTAGACAAGATCTGGAAGAATTCTCTGAATTACCAGGCAGAGACTGTTGTTCTTTCTCTTTGCTTACTTTTTCCAAAACAAACTTTTGTTTGTTCTAAGGCACCTGGAGGTTTGGGTGGAGTGACACAAGCACCCCTATGGCCATGCTACAACCAGTGGGACTACACTGGGTCAGATCTGAAGCCAGCACTGCACTGGGTCTCACCCAAGGCCTCCTATAACCACTTCCTGGCTACTGACTATCTTCACTCAAGGTGCTGGCACTCTACAATCACCAGGTGGCAAAGCCAGCCTGCCCTGTGTCCTTCCCTTCAGGGCAGATAGTTTCCCTAGGCCCTTGGTGACTCCAGAGGTTCCGTCTGGGAGCCAGGGACTAGAGTGAAAATCCTTAGAAGTCTACCTATTGTACTGCAGCTGAGCTGGCACTCAAACCACAAAACAGTCCTTCCCACTCATCCCTCCCCTTTGCAAAGGCAGAGGAACACCCCTGGACCTCCCCTTGGCCACTGTCACCAGTGGCCTGTGGGGAGTACTGCCAGAATACTGCCAATGTTTCCTTGAAGCCCAATGGCTTTTTTTTGTTTTTCTGTTTTTGTTTTGAGACTGAGTCTCCTATCGCCCAGGCTGGAGTGCAGTGACGCAGTCTCAGCTCCTCCATCTCCTGGGTTCAAGTGATTCTTCTGCCTCAGCCTCCTGAGTAGCTGGGACTACAGTCCTACACCATTATGCCTGGCTAATTTTTGTGTTTTTAGTAGAGACGGGGTTTCACCATGTTGGCCAGGCTGGTCTCAAACTCCTGACCTCAAGGATCCGCCTGCCTTGGCCTCCCAAATTTGCTGGGATTAAAGTGTGAGCCACCACGCCCAGCCCTAAGGGCTTTTTTGAGACAAGGTCTGGCTCTGTTGCCCAGGCTGGAGTGCAGTGGCACAATCTCAGCTCACTGCACTCTCTACCTCCCAGGCTCAAGCAGTCGTCCCACCTCAGCCTCCCCAGTAGCTGCGTGTGACACTGTGCTGGCTAATTTTTGTATTTTTTGTGGAGACAGTATTTCTCCATGTTGGCCAGGCTGGACTTGAACTCCTGACCTCAGGTAATTTGCCAGCCTCTGCTTCCCAAAGTGCTGGGATTACAGGCATGAGCCACCATGCCTGGTCCTTAAGGGCTCTTTAGTCAGCTTGTGGTGAATGCTGCCTGGCATAGGACTTCCCCTCTGGCCCAGCACAGGTCCAGAAATGCCATCTAAGAACCAACTTCTGGAATTGGTTCACCCTCCTACGTTGGAGCTGGTACCTAAGGTGCAAGACAAAGTCCCCTTTACTTTTCCTCCACTTTTCTCAAGCATGAGTCTTGCCCCATATCTGCCGTGGTGGGGAATGTGCTGAGTCTCACCTGAAGCCAAGAAGTTTCAGGCTCACCCAAGGCCTGTGTACATAGTACCTGGGTATTGCTGCTGATTATTCAGGGCCCCAAGGGCTCTTCAGTTAACAGATAATGAAAGCTGTCAGGACTGAGTCTTTTTGAGGCAGTGGGTTCCCTTCTGGGCCATTGTGTATCTAGAAATGTTGTCCAGGAGCTACGACCTGGAAAGCAGTCTTCACAACTCTGACTGGTGCCCTATCCAGCTGTGGCTGAGCTGGTATCCAAGATGTAAGACAAAGTTCTCCCCACTCTTCCCTCTTGTCTTCTCTCCACAAGCAGAAGGAGAGGATCTCTTTTGGAGCCACAAGCTGTGCAGCTTTGGGTTAAAGGAGGGGTAATGCCAACAGTCCCTTAACAGCCCTAGCTGGTGTCTCAGTAGGTCGCACGCCTCCCCAGTTCACTGGCTCTGGGCCCAGTTCTGCACTAGGACTCACCTAGTAGTTGCAGTCCTTGTGGCCTGCACTATGTTTGAAGTTTATTGAGGGCCCCAGAGCACTTTAGCCTGCCATGGTGAGGCTTGCAGGAACTCACATTTTGACCACTGGGATCCACAATTCCCCTCTGGCTAGGGCTGGATTTTAATGCTCCCTCTGTGGACAGGAGTCAGCTAAATTTGATCCAGTTTTACTTTCTGCTGTAACAGAGCAGTGTTAAGCTCACTGCCTCACAATTGCTGCATTCTTTCTCCCCCTCATGCACAGAAATGCTCTCTGCACCACACTGCCACTGCCAGGGGCTGAGAAAGGGGTGATGTTGGTGATTCAAGACTTTTTAATATCTTTTTATATCTCTTTTTTCAGCAATATGAAGTTGAAACCAGGTACTGTGAGTGCTCACCTGATGTTTGGTTCTCAGGAAGATGCTTTTTTTGTGCAGATAGTTGTTAAATTGGTGTCCATGAAGCCAGGACAATCGGTGGAGCTTTCCGTTTTGCCATATTGCTTCACCTCTTACCCCTGTTTGCTTTTAGGGATCGAAACTGTGGCTTCACTTTTACATTTTAAGTAAGATAAACAAATGTGAATCATTTTCTGCAAGAGGCACTAAATTTTAGAATCCAATGTGATTAAAAATTAGTTTATATATGTATAAACATAAATATTGGAGAGGGGAAAGCCATTGTGTTTTTTTGTATAACTATCCTATGTATTTTCTTTTTTTAGTAGAAAGAGTTTGGCTAATTATTTCAGTTGATTAAAGCACAATACTAAAGACTCCAGGGTAGGACCTGCAAACTTTTTCTGTAAAGGACCAGATAGTAAATATTTTATGCTTTGTGAGCCATACAGTTTTTGTTGCAACTAGTCAACTCTCAACTCCACTGTGGACAGCATGTAAATGGATGGGAGTGGCTGCTTTCCAGCAAAATTTACTTAAAAAAAAAACCACAGCGGGTAGCATTTGACCCACAGGTTGTCGTTTGACGACCCCTTCTTCTAGGATGAAGATTTTGGTCTCCATATATAAACTTGGTATCTTTGTTTTGTTTGAAGGCTAGTAATAGCAGTACAACTCTGGTCAGTTTCTCCCAAATGAGTATCCTGGCCACAGATATAAAGCAATCAAAACAGTGGGAGAAAAAAAGAACTGAAAGTGCTTTTGTCAATAATTAGAGGAGATAAAAATATCAACTGTGGAAATAAAAGCAGTATTATTAAATGTGTGCTTCTTAAATTGGATTATTTGTACCTTCAGTGCTAAGCCACAGGATCAAGCAAATTGGACAGTCATATAGTGAGTCAAAAATGCATGTGTCA
Source organism: Rhinopithecus roxellana (assembly GCF_007565055.1). Taxonomy (NCBI): domain Eukaryota; kingdom Metazoa; phylum Chordata; class Mammalia; order Primates; family Cercopithecidae; genus Rhinopithecus; species Rhinopithecus roxellana. The sequence continues at coordinate 91,608,683 of NC_044559.1, read as the reverse complement.
CTGGGCGCAGTGGCTCACACGTGTAATCCCAGCACTTTGGGAGTCTGAGGTGGGTGGATCACCTGAGGTCAGGAATTCGAGACCAGCCTGACCAATATGGTGAAATCCCGTCTCTACAAAAGTACAAAAAATTAGCTGGGCACGGTGATGGGCACCTGTAATCCCAGCTACTTAGGAGGCAGGAGACTTGCTTGAACCTGGGAGGTGGCGACAGAGCAAGACTCTGTCAAAAAAAAAAAAAAAAAAAGAATGCAAGCGTCTTAGGCATGTGTTATATTTCTGGCTCTGTTACTTATGTGACCTTGGTTACTTTCTTAAATGCTAAGCCTTAGTATACTCATCTGTATGATCATAATAATAGTATACATTTCATAAGACTGTTTAAATGATATAATATATGTGAAGTCTACTTTAATGATAGTTTTTATAATTTTATTATTGGAACATAAAATTTGAGTGATTTTTTTTTTTTTTCTTTTTAAGACGGAGTTTTGCTCTTGCCGCCCAGGCTGGAGTGCAATGGCATGATCTTGGCTCACCGTAACCTCTGCCTCCCAGGTTCAAGCGACTCTCCTGCCTCAGCCTCCCAAGTAGCTGGAACTACAGGCATGCGCCACCATGCCTGGCTAATTTTTGTATTTTTAGTAGAGACGGGGTTTCACCATCTTGGCCAGGCTGGTCTCGAACACCTGACCTCATGATCCACCCATCTTGGCTCCCAAAGTGCTGGGATTACAGGCATGAGCCATCGCGCCCGGCCAAATTTGAGTGAATTTTAAGGTAGAGTCTGCATTATAGTGAACATTTTAGCTTCCCTTCTTGATAATGCATACTGAAGACCTGACAGTCCTCTACCCCCTTCCATGGAAGGAGGTAGGGTAATGGTGTTATATATGTGTTTGTTCTCTTTTTCTATTAGGAATACTTCAGGGCAAAAGTTCGGAAAACATGAAAATTATATAAACCATTAAAACGTGAAAATTATATAAACTATTATTTTTACTAAAAATTAACAATAAGCATAATACATCTCACTGAAAATGCAACAGATATAGAACAATCCCTTTAAAGTGCCGTTAAAAGTAAGAACTATAGGCAATATCTCTTAAGTTTTATTTGTCCATCCATTCATCTCATATTTATTGATACCTGTTTGGACACCAGCATTATCTGGTTAGATTTATATAGTTACTGAGTGATTCATTTTGTTCCCTTTCAGATATTGCTTAATTTTAATGTATATGTGATTATTCACAAATTATAAAGTTACTTTTGTTATTCTTCATTGGAAAGTTAGCTAGTTTTGTTTAGTTTGTAAATGTTAGACCAACTTTGTTTCTTTGGTGGTTTTTCTTCTCTTAAGTGCAACATCTCCGTAGGGTCTGCATTTGGCTCCTTTTGTTTTACTTTCTACCTCTCCCTCACCTACTGCCACAGCTTTAGTTGTCTCCTTTAAGGAAAATTACTGTCAGTTATGTCTTTGAGGCAAATATTTCTCTTGAGTGACTTGACAGTCCTGCCATTACTTTCAACTAAGAAAGGTTTGTCTTGTTTTCCTCACTCTGTGTGTGTGTGTGTGTGTGTGTTTGTGTGTGTGTGTGTGTGTATATGTGTACAGTAGTTTTTTTTTGAGACGGAGTCTCTCTCTGTCGCCAGGTTAGTGTACAGTGGCACAATCTCGGCTCACTGCAACCTCTGCCTCCTGGGTTCAAGCGATTCTTCTGCCTCAGCCTCCCTAGTAGCTGGGACTACAGGTACACACCACCGCACCCAGCTAATTTTTCTGTTTTTAGTAGAGACGGGGTTTCACCACATTGGCCAGGATGGCCTCAATCTCTTGACCTCGTGATCCGCCCACCTTGGCCTCCCAAAGTTCTGGGATCACAGACGTGAGCCACCGTGCCCAGCCTATATACAGTAATTTTTAAAATTACTCTTACCCAGGGTTGAAATATTGAAGTTGTTTTTGACTCTTCTCTTGTTTTCCATATCCATTAGCTGCCATGACCTCTGCATTCTTATTTAGAGACTTTAAATCTTTTAGCAGTCTCCTAATTCTACTGCCAGCCTCTCTACTTATTCTTAACTATACCTCACTCAGCAGAATATTATTCATAAAATACTACTGATTCTGTTACTTTTTAAATCTAAAACCTTATTTCTCCATGTATCAGCTTTTGCCACAGTAATATTCTGTAACAAAACATGCCAGAACTCATTGGCATACAATGATGTGCATTCTATTTCCTACGGGATTGGGCCTTGTTTTAGCCTGAGCCTTGGCTGAGGTTGGCTAACCTAGAGAGGATTGAGGTCAGCTTATTTCCCAACTGCACGTTGAATCCAGTTTTGCTCCCTCTGCCTGTCATTCTCTTTAGCAGTTTAGCTGGGGGCAGTTATATGCAGATTTTGTTTCCTTAGCTGATACTGTTCTCTGCCCAGTAATGTTCTCCTTCAAACCTTTTTTTTTATTTTTAATCTTTTCCATTCACTTTCCTTTTTGATTTTTGTTTGCAGTATCTTCAAACCTACAGAAACATTGAAAACAAATATAATTAAAACCTGTGTGCCCTCCATTCTAGATTCAGCAGTTGTTAACATACTGTCACATTTGCTTTATATATGTTGTGTGTGTTCTTTTTTCATGAATCATTTGAAAGTAAAATATAGATATCATCCTTTAATACTTCATCTTTCATCTCTTAAGAATATAGGCATTTTTCTGTGTAACAGCAGTAGCATTATTTCTCTTAAGGAAGTTAACTATAATTCTATAATATCATCTGTCTGTGCATTCATATTTCAGATTTCCTCGTTTATAGCAAAAATATTGTTTATATTACTGCTTTTTAAATAACTAGAGTCCAGTCAAATTTTGTTTTTTGCGATTGTTGAGTCTTGCTACTCTCCTTTCTGATTCGTGAACATAGTGAATGACTCTTCAGTTTCTCTCAGCAGTGCTTTGTAGTTTTCAAGGATTTTGCATATTCTTTTAAAAATTTTATCCGTTCTCTTTCTCAAAAATATATTCCTAAATGTTTTATGTTTTTGATGCTATTGTAAATGATTTTTTAAAATTTTATTTTCCAATTATTTGTTGCTAGTACAGAGAAATACTTCTTCTTCTTTTTTTTTTTTTTTGAGACAGAGTTTCACTGTTTTTGCCCAGGCTGGAGTGCAGGCGTGAACTCAGCTCACCACAACCTCCACCTCCCGGATTCAAGCGATTCTCATGTCTCAGCCTCCCGAGTAGCTGGGATTACCGGCATGCACCACCATGCCTGGCTAATTTTGTATTATTAGTAGAGATGGGGTTTCTCCATGTTGGTCAGGCTGGTCTCGAACTCCCAACCTCAGGTGATCTGCCCACCTCGGCCTCCCAAAGTGCTGTGATTAGCAGCGTGAGCCACTGCCCAGCCTTTTTTTTTTCCTTCTTCTTTGAGACAGAGCTTCGCTCCTGTCACCTGGGCTGGCGTGCAATGGTGAGACCTTGGCCCACTGCAACCTCTGCCTCCTGGATTCAAATGATTATCCTGCCTCAGCCTCCCAAGTAGCTGGGATTACAGGTGCCCACCACCACGCCCAGCTAATTCTTACATTTTTAGTAGAGACAGGGTTTCACCATGTTGGCCAGGCTGGCCTCAAACACCTGACCTCTGGTGATCTGCCTGCCTCGGCCTCCCAAAGTGCTGGGATTACAGGCATGAGCCACTGTACCTGGCCTAGAGAAAATCAATTGAGTTTTGAGTGTTGGCCTTTTACACTGTGATCTTGATAAATTCTTAGTTCTGGTAATTCTCTTATAGATTGATTCAGTTGGCTTTTTTAATATATACAATCATGTTATTTTCTTGGCATATTTTATTAACTAAGAATTCCAGTACAATGTTGAATATAAGTGGTTATGGTGGTCATTCTTGCCTAGTTCCTAATCTTAGAAAGAAAGCATTCAGTATCTTAACAGTAAGTATAATGTTGAATGTCAGGGGGTGGGGGGGGGGCGGGGGTGGTGGTTAGATGGGTTTTACCTGTTTGAAGAAATTTTCTTCCATTTCTCATTTGCTGAGAGTGTTTATTATAAATGGATGTTGAATTTTATCAGGTGTTGTTTCCATCTGTTGAGATGAACAGATGATATTTTTTCTCCTTTTTTTCAGAAATATTGTGAAATTCATTGATAGTTGGATGTTAAACCAACCTTGCATTCTTGGGATCAACTTTACTTGGTGTTATATGTATATTATACTTTATATATATTATTGGATTTAATTTGTTAATATTTTATTGCGGGTTTTATATCTGTATTCATGAGGGATATTGATCTGTAATTTTTATTTCTCATATTGCTGTCAGCTTTTGGTATCAAGTTTATTCTGGCTTCATTAAATTAATTAAGAAATGATCCTTCTTTATTTTCTGAAAAAGTTTGGTTAATATTGGTATTACTTCTTTATTAAATGTTTGATATAATTCATCAGTGAAACCATTTTGGCCCTGGAGTTTTCTTTTGGGAACATTTTTAATTTCCTATTAAATTTAAAAAATAAATATAGGACATTTCCAGTTTTCTAGTTCTTCATGAGTCAGTTTTACCAAGATACATATGTAATCATGTTTCTTCTTTAATTCCTGATAGTGGTAATTTGTGTCATCTCTTTTTCTTGGTCAGTCTGACTGTAGGTTTATTCATTATTATCTTTTCAGAAAACCCATTTGCTTTTAATTTCTTCTCTAGTGTTTTTCTGTTTTCTCTTTCATTGATTTCTCTTCATTTCCTTCCTTCTGCTTGATTTGTGCTTAATATGATCTTTTTTTTTTCTAGAGTCTTAAAGCAGAAACTTTGATGATTGATTTTAGACCCTTTATTTCTAATATGATCATTTAATACTATAGATTTTCTTTCTTTTATGCCTGGATTTATTAGCATCCCACAAATTTTTGTGTGTTTTTACTTTTAAGTTAAAAATATTTCCTAAAGCCCCTGTTTCCTAGCTCCAACATTTGGATCTTCTCTGAATCTGACTCTGTTGATTGCTTTGTCTCTAGACACTTTTTTGTTTTGTTTTGTTCAGTTTAATAATTTTTTTTTTTGAGACAGAGTCTTGCTCTGTCACACAGGCTGGAGTGCAGTGGTGCAATCTCAGCTCACTGCAACCTCCACATCCTGGGTTCAAGTGATTCTTGTACTTTAGCCTTCCAAGTTGCTGGGATTATAGGCATGTGCCACTGCAGCCAGCTAATTTTTGTATTTTTAGTAGAGACAGGGTTTCGCCACATTGGCCAGGCTGGTCTTGAACTCCTGACTTCAGGTGATCTGCCTGCCTTCACCTCCCAGAGTGCTGGGATTACAGGCATGAGCCACCACTCCCAGCCTGTTCAGTTGGTTTTTGATATGTCTCATAATTTTTGGTTATCTATAAAATAGTAAGAAACTGAAATCAGTAGGTTTAAAGCTTATAAATTGGTACACCTCTCCTATCTGGTATTAGTGTAAGGATTTGAGTTTACTTAGTCAGAGGTTAAGCTGGGATTGAATTTTTAATTTGTTATAAATACCTTCATTACACTACAGGCCTCTAATGCTAGAGGAATTTGAGGCCTCTAACACTGGAGGAATTTGAGGCCTGTGGTACAGTGTGTTTAGGGTGGAAGTGGAGTGTCAAATGGTTTTTGTGAATGTTTATGCCCCACTTTGCATGCCTACTCCTTAGAGGGGTGTTCTTCTCACTCTTTCCTCTTGTCAGTTGTAAACTGGTGTTGCTTGTTACTCAGTCCTTTAAAGATTGGTAGAGGAGAGGGAACAGAAATGGTTCTTGGTTGTTACAGCATAGCCTTGGTTTTAGGTAGATTATGTGTGCCTGGACCTTGCATGGAACTTTCTCAGAATTCCCTCCCCTTTTCCCTGTGGCAACCAAACTGCTTTGGATCTTTTTGTGTGGCAGTTTCTGCTCCCTCCTCCAGCAATTGCAGATGTCTAGTCCTACTGATATAAGATTCTGAGCCTAGGACTGTTCTTGTCACCTTTCCTCCCAGAAATTGAAGGTTTTTCCTTCCCTCAGCAACAAGACATGGGTTTGCTTCCCCTTCCTCAGTGGCTGAAGGCTTTTGCTCTGTGTGAAGGAAGGATCTGGACAGGGTGGCGGGCCTTTGTTCCTTTCTCACATGGCAGCTAATTCCTTGTACCATTGAGAGAGGCTCTTGATCTTCTGCCTTGTTTCCTTTTTTTTCCCCTCTGCCTTGTTTCCAGTTGTTTCCATGGGCACCCATTGGCAGTCTATGGACAAGAGGCTGTGAGTGCCAGTTGCCTGGGACTCTGCTGGGTTTCATACTATCAAGCTACCCCACACTCAGCTTGAAGTGATCCTTGAAATTTTAGCATATTACTTCTGCTTGTATGATAGTAGTTTCCTCTTGCTCCCTGCCACAAATGAGCCATTTCTGGTACCTTGTTACCTTTTGTAAGCATTTGTTGATCCTTGGATTCAGGCTACTTAGTTATCTTGTAACTTTAGCTCTCTTACAGGTTCAAGAAAAGTTTTCAGTAATTTACAAGTGTTTTGTTTAATTGCCAGTATTCTAGGATTTTCCAAATCTTCTATTACTGATTTTAGTTTAATTGCATTGTGGACAAAGAACGTATGTTGTATACTTTGGATTCTTTTAAATGTATGAAGACTTACTGTATGGTCCAGGATTTGGTCTATCTTAGTGAACATTTCATATACAGTTGTTAGGTGAAGTGTTCTATGACAGTGAGTGCAAGTTGGTTTAAATTTTCAGATCATCTATACTTGCTGGTTTTGTCTATTTTTTTCTGGTTTTGTCTATTTCTTTCTATCAGTTAATGAGAGCAGTGTTAAAAATCTCCAACTATGATGGTGGTTCTGTTGATTTCTCTTTCATTTATTTTCAAGGTCTGCTATTTTGGATTGTTGTGACTTCTTGGTGAATTAATCCTTTTATTATTATGAAATGTGCCCCTTTTCCTCTGGAAATGCTTGTTTTGAACTCTTACTGTAAGAGTAGCCTCTCTGGCCAGGTGCAGTGGCTCACGCCTGTAATCCCAGCACTTTGGGAGGCCGAGGTGGGCGGATCATGAGGTCAGGAGATGGAGACCATCCTGGCTAATATGGTGAAACCCCGTCTCTACTAAAAATACCAAAAAAAAAAAAAAAAAAAAAAAAAAAAAAACCGGGCGTAGTGGCGGTCGCCTGTAGTCCCAGCTACTCAGGAGGCCGAGGCAGGAGAATGGCATGAACCTGGGAGACGGAGCTTGCAGTGAGCCGAGATTATGCCACTGCATTCCAGCCTGGGCAACAGGGCGAGACTTCATCTCAGGAAAAAGAAAAAGGAGTAGCCTCTCAGCTGTACTTTCTGTTGGTTTATTGGGTTTGAGTTTTTTTTATTTATTTATTTATTTATTTACTTACTTACTTACTTACTTACTTTTAGCAGGTCTTACTTTGTGCATTCATGGTTTAGAGTTAGCCAAGGATGTAGGGGGAGTTTGCACACAGATTTTGGGGCTTCGTCTTCTGGATTCCTTTCTTTGATTTTTTTATTCCTCACTGGCTGGCTGTGCTGGCAGCTTCACTCTTTGTCTATTAAGACTGCTGCTTTCTGCTTGAGCTCTATCCTCTGCTTATGTCCATTCCTGTTTCTGCCTACTTTTGGTGGATCTTCAGTGTTTTTAAGTACAGCAGTTTTCTTAAATGTATTGTCTAGAGTTATAATTGTTAGTGTCAGGAAGATTAGTCTGATACAAAGTGTTCTGCTATATTTAGTACCAGAATTCCTCTAGTCTCTTTTAATTTAGAATAGCTCCTTTTTTTTTTTTCAATCCCTGCTACCTTGACTTTTTGAAGACTCTTGGCCAGTTTTCTTATAAAAGTTTCATAATCAGGATTTGTCTGATTGTTTCCTCCTGGTGATGTTTATTTAACTTGTTCCTCTATCCCTTGTATTTCCTGTAACCTAGAATTTAGATTAGAAGACTTGATTGGATTTGGGTTAAACCGTTTTTCCTTCATAGATGATTCGTATGCTTCTTGTTGATTTGTATCACCAAGAACATAATATTTCGTTGTTCCAGTGTTGGTGATGATTAGTTAGATCACTTGATTAAGATGGTGCTCTGCACTGTAAAGATTTGTTCTTTGTAAATAATAGGTAATCTCTGGGGTGGTGATTTGCATCCTCTTCATTTTTCACGTCATGTCCAGATATCACTTCCTAAAATTTATTCTAATCAGATGCCAGCACAGAGTAACACTTAACAAGCATTAGCTGCTATTATTATGAAGGTCCCATTTCCCAACCGTAAGTCTTTATAGTATCTAGTTTATATATGCCATATACACTTTAATCATCCATATCTCATACTGTGTTGTAGTTATAAAGACATGTCTTTCTTTTCTAGATTTTGGGGTACTGAATGCAGATACCACATCTTACAAATCTTTGGGTCTCCCATAGCACTTAACTAGCATTTTGCATATAGTAGGCACTCAGTAATTACTTTTTGTAGGAAGAAAATATTAGCTAAGAATATCCCCAAAGCATTTTTTTCTTTAGACATTTTAAATTTCTCTGTCTTGGCCGGGTGCAGTGGCTCACACCTGTAATCCCAGCCCTTTGGGAGGCCGAGGCAGGCGGATCCCAAGGTCAGGAGATCGAGACTATCCTGGCTAACACAGTGAAACCCCGTCTCTACTAAAAATACAAAAAATTAGCGGGGCAGTGGTGGCAGGCGCCTGTAGTCCCAGCTACTCGGGAGGCTGAAGCAGGAGAATGTCATGAACCTGGGAGTTGGAGCTTGCAGTGAGATGATATTGTGCCACTGCACTCCAGCCGGGGCAACAGAGCAAGACTCCATCTGAAAAAAAAAAAAAATTTCTCTGTCTTGAGTACTGGTTAAATTTAATGTCAATTACATTTTCTTTTGTAGGTAAATGAGAAAACGGGACAGATTATACAGTATGATAAATTTTATATACATGAAGTACAAGAATTGATAGATATAAGGAATGATTATATCAACTGGGTCCAACAGCAGGCCTATGGAATGGTAGGTTTTCTGTGCAATTTGTGATTTCATTTTTATGTATCATTTTTATGTATATGTATCTAATAAAAAAAAGAAACAATTACTTGGTTTTGAAATGAGAAAGTTTTTTCAGAACTTTTATCCATAACTTACTTTTTAAATAAAAAAACATTGCAAAAGGAGTGCTATATATTATACAATATTTAAATACAAACATTCTACTCTTTTACCAAAGCCAAACCAAAGAGATGGATTACACTTAAAAAAAAAAAAAAAACTGCAAATGTGAAATGGGTTTTTAACTCATTTATTTTCCATAAGATTGCCTCTTATTTCTCCAATGTTGAAAATACTGGCGTTCTTCATACTGGAACTCCTAAGAATGCATTATTGTTATGAAATTGGTGCTTCAAGACTACCAAAAGAGGGCTGGGTGCGGTGGCTCATGCCTGTAATCTTAGCACTTTGGGAGCCCGAGACAGGTGGGTTGCCTGAGCTCAGGATTTCAAGACCAGCCTGGGCAACATGACAAAATGCCATCTCTACTAAAAATACAAAAAATTAGCCAAGTATGGTGGTACATGCCTGTAATCCCAGCTACTCAGAAGGCTGAGGCATGAGAATCCCTTGAACCTAGGAGGTGGAGGTTGCAGTGAGCCGATTATATGTTTACTTTTATTTCAGATTTTTATATAAATGTAGGTGCACACATCTTTTTATGTGGCTAAGTCTTTAATAACTACACACTTACTATCCCATTAAAATAGTACCATGGTCTTACATAAAACTTGAATTAGGCACATAAAATTTTAATGCAGAAATGGGTAAGCAGCTAGATACAAAATATTTAGGTTTACTATTCTTATTTGCTAGCCATTTTTGTATACTTGAGGCCCACTTTTCTGCACACAGGTAATTTAATATGTATGCAGCAGTTATATAATAGAAGGGTGAGTAACCTTTCATTGCTTGCTAGGCACCAGCTTGTAAGCTTCTTGTGGATGGGTATGTCAGTCAACCAGCACCTGTGACAGTGTTTGGAATATGTCTAGTAAGCACTAAGAAAGTACAGTAGTTTTTGAATGGCAATCTGGCTACTGCATGCTGTTTTTAGGATACTCCCACCTCCCAGAATCAGGTTGCTTCTAGGCATCTTTTCCTTAGTGCAGTTGGGTCTGGACTGGGAGAGACTCATTGACTTTTCTCCTGAGTCACCTTGAGGCTGGGTCAGGTTTATAGCCATTCTGTAGATTTAGGTGTAGTCACTTGCTTATTCAACAAACAATGAGAATCTGTTATATAACAGGCACTGATTTAGGTATTGGAAATACAGTGGTGAACCAGGCAGAGCCTTGTTTCTCCTGGAATTCATAATCTAGTGGGCAAGATTAGCAATAGTCAAACAAGGCAAAAAATACCAGCTAATAATATGTACTTTTAAAATGAGGGAACTTAGTAAAGATAGGTTTCAGAAAAGACTTGTCTAATGAAGTATGAGTGTTAATCTGAATGACAAGGAGTAGCCATTTAAGATCAGGGCAGACAGAATTTCAAGAACAATGAACATTTGTTCATTTGACTTTGTGAACATAGTTCACAAAGCTATATTTTAGTAGATTAGGGGAGAGGAAATGATGAGTTTGACTAGGATGATAGTTGTTTAGATGGAAGAAGGAAATGGACTTGGAATACTGGAGATAAAAGGGAATCTTGGCGACAAAAGGAAAATAAAAATCACTGATGGATTGGATATGAAGTGAGGAAAGGACTTTAGGTGAAAACAAGCTTGACATGATTGAAAGGTAGAAAAAAGCCAGGATGGGGACGGGCGTGGTGGTTCATGCCTGTAATCCCAGCACTTTGGGAGACCAAGGTGCGCGGATCACAAGGTCAGGAGTTAAGAGACCAGCCTGGCCAACAAGTGAAATCCTGTCTCTACTAAAACTATACAAAATTAGCCGGGCATGGTGATGGGCGCCTGTAATCCCACTACTCAGGAGGCTGAGGCAGGAGAATCGCTTGAACCCAGGAGACGGAGGTTGCAGTGAGCCTAGATCGCACCATTGCACCCCAGCATGGGCGACACTGTTGAGACTCCATTTCAAAAAGAAAAGAAAAGAAAAAGAAAGAAAGGAAAAGAAAAGAAAAGAGCCAGCATGGCTTATGGGAGTGAGGAGGGAACAGAGAAATGGGCAGGGGCCAAATCATAGACAGTTTAGTAAACTAGGATTAGGAATTTGGATTTTATCTAACGTTACGATAAACAGTGGAAACTTAATCTGATCTTTTTGAATAATCACTTTGTTGGCTTTGTAGGGAACGGGACAGACATGAAAGATGGAGATCCATGAGAAAGCTATGTTTTAGTAGATTAGGGGAGAGGAAATGATGAGTTTGACTAGGATGATGGCTGTTTAGACGGAAGAAGGAAATGGACTTGGAATACATCTTGGAGATAAAAGGAAATCTTGGTGACAAAAGGAAAATAAAAATCACTGATGAATTGGATATGAAGTGAGGAAAGGAGAGAAATCCACAAAGATTAAAAAGCAGGTGTGGTAGGGGGAAAACTAGGAGAGTCTTGGAAACCATAATTTAAAAGTGAAAGAGAGACTGTTGAATGCTCCAGAGAAGGAGGATGAAACCATAGTATTGACAGTGAATTTGGTTACATGAAGATAATTGGTAACCTTGATAATACCATTCTAGGGTTGGGGTGTTGTAAAGAGAAGTTTAGAGGTAAGGAAGCAGTAACAATCATTGGCAATACTTTGAAGAAGTTCTACATTGAAGAGGAGCAAAAAAAAAAAAAAAAAAAAAAAAATAGATTGGTAGCTGGAATCAAGGGATAATTTTTTAAGAAAGAAAATAATTGACCTCAGCGGAGTTTTGAATAAATATTTCCTTTTTTCTTCATCTCTGACCTAGGTAAAGCTTCTCAAACTCTTCCTTCAGAGAACCTGTGAAGGCAGGAGAAATAACATATCTCTTAAGGATTTAACCTTCCCTCAGCAAGACTTGAACTGAGGCTAATTTTCTGTCTTTAAATGCAAATTTTGCATTATGGGCATAATAGATATTTACTGCAATATAAAAGAGATTTAATGTATTTGCCATTGAGGAAAATTGGTTCTTCAGGAAATGAACCTTGTTCTTACGACTTTGCATATAAACCCTCACACACCAACCAGGGTACCCTAGGTCTTTTAGCAGTGTTTTTGAAAGGATTCAGAACATTTGGAGGGATATGTGGACCCTTTTATAGAACAATTTCTTAAGAATCCCAGTGTTCACTTACATATTATATAAATATCCAGCCTGGCCAATATGGCAAAACCCCATCTCTACTAAAAATACAAAAATTAGCCAAGCGTAGTGGCGGGCACCTGTAATCCCAGCTACTTGGGAGGCTGAGGCAGGAGAATGGCTTGAACCCAGGAGGCAGAGGTTGCAGTGAGCTGAGATTGCGCCACTGCACTTCAGCCTGGGCGACAAGAGTGAGACTCCATCTCAAAAAATAAATAAATAATAAATAACATTACAAATTGGAAAATTAATTTATTATGGAGGATGTTGTGATGATTAAGAATTCTAGCTCACAACATAAATGTATATGATGAGAAAGCAGAGTAACTTTTACGGAAAAGTGCCTGGGTTCAGATCCCACCTCAGCATATATTGAGTTCTGTCCTTGGGAAAATTACTTAATTTCTCTGAGATTTCATTTTGTTTTCTGTAAATTAGAATGTTAGTACCTACCTTAAAAAGTTTTAAGAAGATTAATTTATATGATCCCTCCGAAGGACTTAGAGTAATTTCTGACACATAGTTAAGTCTTTCTAAAGTGGTGTTTATTATTGCTGGCTACCTTGACACAGGCTACAAATTTGGCAGTAGCTTTTATTCTGACTTGTCTAATAACTCTGTTCTCTTGCTGCCTTTCTCTATGTGCACTACAATGAAACATTTTCTAAGAGTACTTTCTAGGTACTATTCTCAGTTTCCTTACCCTCCTTTAACTTTGCTTTTAAATTGTTTGTAAAAATACCTTATTGGTTACTACCAAACTCTTTGCCATTTTTTCTTCCCTTTCTGATACTTTTAACTATCTTTATCTGGTTTTTCCTTTGGTGTTTCTCTCTCTTAGAAAAATGATTTTACCTAATGTCTAATCATCTCTTTTTCTCAAGTTTTGCATGTCCTATTATTTTTCATATTCTTGCCAGTTCACGTCTTTCTCTTCCAATTTTTAGTGTAACCAGATTATATTCTGCTTAGTATGGGTTAGTCGCACTATAAATTCTAACATTATCTTATTGACTTCCCCAATGTATAATGATATGCATAGCATCTATATCTACTTATATATAGTAATAAAAAAGATAATGCATAAATACTAATATTTCATTATTTAGCTAAGGAGGAAATCCATCTCCCATACTATAAACTCCCTTGGTATATAGTATAGTTATCAAGCAGGCCATAGATGAATTTTTATAGGCTTTTTTTTTTCTTATTTAAACTTTCTTACTTAGTAATAGCACTTTTTAAATGTCCTACAAGAGGAATATTGGTGATGTGAAGGCTGTGCATATGTGAGGATAGGGATATATTGGAAGTCTCTGCACCTTCCTTTCAATTTTGCTGTGAACCTAAAGCTGCTTTAAAATAATAAAGTTCTGGGCCGGGCGCGGTGGCTCAAGCCTGTAATCCCAGCACTTTGGGAGGCCGAGACGGGCGGATCACAAGGTCAGGAGATCGAGACCATCCTGGCTAACATGGTGAAACCCCGTCTCTACTAAAAAATACAAAAAACTAGCCAGGCGAGATGGCGGGTGCCTGTAGTCCCAGCTACTTGGGAGGCTGAGGCAGGAGAATGGCGTAAACCCAGGAGGCGGAGCTTGCAGTGAGCTGAGAGCTGGCCACTGCACTCCAGCCTGGACGACAGAGCAAGACTCCGTCTCAAAAAAAATAAATAAATAATAAAATAAAATAATAAAGTTCTTTTTTCAAAAAAGAGTCCCACAAGGTATACTATAAAAGGATTTTGGTTGTTCCTTTTATATTGCCTTCTAGCTAAACTGAGTGTATAATCTAAAAGGCTTTTTTGCAGGACAGTCTCTAAAGACTTTCATCTTGTTTACACTGCCAATAGGAGCACTTACGTAGTAATAACTTGGTACTTTGAATTTTTTGAAAGAAATTCTTGTCAATAATAATCTTCCTCTGAATAGGATTTGCATAGAGTGATGTTTTGCTTATGCTTACACACTGCTTTGGCTTTACTTAGCACAATATAGTGAGAGAACCCAAAGTCTTTGCTATTTGCTAATATCTTAAATCCTCCAATAATACCCCTGGTGACATGTGGGAACTTAGTCAACTACAGAGTTAAAGAGAACAGTCCACACAAGACTGCCTTCACTTCTGATACCAATTGTGAGTTTGGGGAGGGTCCCCCAAACTACCCTTAGGTTTGATAATTTGCTACAAGACCTCCCAGAACTCATTGAAAATTGTTACACTGATGATTAGAGTTTATTACAGAGAAAGGATAGTGGGTTAAAATCAGCCAAGGGTCCTTTTGACTCTGAGCAGCATCATGACATTTGGCAAGAACAAGCACCTTATGAAAGATGACAAATAGGGAGCCAAGAAGTGGTTGATCTACTTTCTAAAAAAGATTGGTATGGTATGAAAGCACATGCTATGTTTAGTATAAGAAATATTGGAGAGAAACACTAGTCACCAGGACTCAAGGAACCAAAATTATATCTGATGGCCTCAAGGGTTGTGTGTATTTGAAGTGAACCTTTCTGATCTGCAAATGATGAAATTGCATTTTAAAACTCCAAGCTGACTACTGAGGATGTTGAGGCGCTAAACTACCTAACTTCCATAGCATGGATCTTACCTGTGACAGAATGAGTCGCATGGCCAAAAATTGGTAGATCATGAAAGAAGCTCATGTTAATGTCAAGACCACTGATGGTCATTTGCTTTGTCTGTTCTGTGTTGGTTTTACTAAGCAACGCAACAGTCAGATACAGAAGACCTCTTACTCTCAGCACCAACTAGGTCCACCAAATCAAGAAGAAGGTGATGAAAATCATGATCCAAGAGGTTCAGACAAGTGACTTGAAAGAAGTGGTCAATAAATTGATTCCTGACAACATTGGAAAAGATAAAAGGCTTGCCAGTCTATTTATCCTCTCCATGCTTGTCCTTGTTAGATAAGTAAAAATGCTGAAGATGCCCAAGTTTGAATTGGGAAAACCAGGGAACTTCATGGTGATGGTAGTAGTTCTAGAAAGGCTACTGGGGATGTGACAGGTGCTAAAGTTATATGAGCTGATGGATGTGGACCACAAATACAAGAATCTGTTTAAAATTCAGGCTTTTGGCCGAGCACAGTGGCTCACACCTGTAATCTCAGCACTTTGGGAGGCTGAGGCGGGCGGATCACGAGGTACGGAGTTCGAAACCAGCCTAACCAACATGGAGAAACCCCTCTCTACTAAAAATACAAAATTAGCCAGGCCTGGTGGCACATGCCTGTAATCCCAGCTACTCAGGAGGCTGAGACAGGGGAATCGCTTGAACCCCGGAGGCAGAAGTTGTGGTGAGACGAGATGGCACCATTGCACTCCAGCCTGGACAACAAGAGCCAAATTCCGTCTCAAAAAAAAAAGAGAGAGAGAGAGAAAAATTTAGGCTTTTAATAGTGACAAATGAAAAGTTCCATCTGTGAAAAAAATCAGCTAAAATCTGCATATAGGGCAGAGTCTGGGAAAGATAATCAGAGGCAGAGTTTCTGTTGTCCTTTCCTTGTAGTCATGAATGAATTACTTTCCTGGCGTAGATGTGTGATACAGAGTATTTCCAGCCAAGGAAGCTCACCAGAAACCTGGTGCCCAGAGTTTTTACTGGGGTTCAGTCACATCCTGCTCATGTAGGAACCTCTAGTTCCCAGCTCTTCTGGAGGCAGAACTGACAGCACATGGCCCAGGCCCCTATCATAAGTCACATTGTCCGGTGGCTAAAGCTCTAGGCAAACAAAGACACTCCTATCAGGCTTGATATTCCACAGGTCTGTAGGTCACCTCCTAGGAACCTAGGGCAATGCTCTCTTCTGGGGTCAAATTAATTCCTCATAACACAAAGTACCATCCACACATTTAGTAACATAGTTCTGAATATTCTAGTGCTTTACATGAGTCTGTGCTCTGAGCATATATGGAAGCTTTCTACAAGAAAATGTACATTTCTGTTCAATAAAGTGGTAAGCTTTCATTGTAATTTCCACTATTACTTCCTTAATAAACATATCTTTCTCTATTTATTTTTGCTTACCAACCCTTTTGCCCTGTCCTGTACTTTCTATTTTAAATTAGTTCAGTTTTAAAGAATGTTTAATGTAAGATACCTTATGTTTTACTGTTTTTTTCCTGTCAAATAGAAACAATTTATGGCTTATTTTTTCTCACTTTGTGTCCATATAGCATTTTAATCTACTAAACACTGTCAAACATTTTGCTGAGATTTTAGAAGTCTTAAAGTCTAAGGAATGTTTTTTCTATTTTTTAAGTAGAAAAACTGAGCCATAAAATTATTTTTTTAAGACCAAGCCAGGCATAGGATTCGTTTTCTTGTTCTGCCTAAATTCTGCAAATGGGGGTGTTTAATTGCTGAAAACAAATTTCATTATGTTCAAGCTCAATAATTTTACGGTCACAAGGTACCTGAAACAAAGATCTTACATTTATAGATATATATATATATAAGATGCGTGTGTAGGGGGTATATTTTATTGTAGATGTATTTTCTACCTCATTACTTCAATATTCTGCTGTAGCAAAATATATGAAATGCTACCTTGAATAGAAATAGTTAAATTTGGACACTAACATTGCTCTTTCCTCATTATTGTTATATTCTGCACTGCTGTCTTAGGATGTCAACCATGGATTAACTGAGGTAAGTTTGGTGTAATAAAGCTCATGTTCAGAGTAAGATATATTCCATTTTCTCCTAAGTAATAGAGGAGCCAAAGATTCCTTTTTTTGTTGTGGTTTAAAAATGTAAATAAATATATATGTATCATTTTTAAAAATCGAGTCTGTAGAGATTACCTTGTATAACATTCCAGAAGTTTTCTGAAGAAAATGAAATTCTGTTAACATTCCACCTATATGATGCCTCCACAATATTTGCTTCAGATCTATCCTCCTCAGGTCTTCCAGTGTAAAATGTAATGTGTCCTCAGAATATAAAAAAGCAAACTTTTATTTTAAAATTTAGCAAATGCCTACCTAATGTGGCTAAAAACATTTTATATTAGAGAAGTAAAACAAATATCATTTTTAAAATTGATTAGTTGATACTCAGAATGGTCACAAAGTTAAACTTTTTGTATGATTATCTTTCTCACTTCTAATATATAAAGTTTTAGCACTTTGGTTTAAGTAATCAACAACCCTAGACTACCCTTTTAACACTTGGGAACATTATAAAACTTTCTTTATCTGTTATAGATGTTAGGTTTTGCTTTGATTTGCTTTTTGTTCGTTGTTATGTTTTTCCCAATACTTGAACCAATGAAGCATTTTGAATTAGCTTTAAATTATAGCTCTAATATTGTTTCCTTCCTCATTGTCAAGTATAATTAGCACATAAAAATTTGAAAACAGAGTTTTGAAGCCAAAGGGTACTTTAGAGATATCTAAATCTTTTTTAATTTTGGAGAAGCAAAATTGGTATTTATGATCATTAGCTAGGCAGTGCCACAAATATAGGATGGAGGTAAACCTTGTCACATGAAAAATACTGAAGAGTGAATGTTTAGAATGGAATAAAATACAATTTAGGGAGAGCGTGATTAGGACTTCAAATATTTAAACTACATACACTTCCAGCAGGGGCAAAACAAAGACTAAATGATGCACAGTGATAAATAGAAATGCAGATTCAGGCTGGGTGCAGTGGCTCACGCCTGTAATCCCAGCACTTTGGGAGGCCGAGGCTGGCAGATCATGAGGTCAGGAGTTCAAGACTAGCCTGGCCAACCTAGTGAAACCCCATCTCAACAGTGGGAGCCTGTAATCCCAGCTACTTGGGAGGCTGAGGCAGGAGAATCACTTGAACCCAGGAGGCAAAGGTTGCAGTGAGCCTAGATTGCGCCGTTGCACTCCAGCCTGGGCGACAGTGCGAGACTCTGTCTGGAAAAAAAAAAAGAAAGAAAAGGAAATGCAGATTCAGACTATAAAGAACTATCTAATCACTAAGGAGTGGATTGTTTTATGGTGTATTAATTCTTCATGAGAAGTCTTATAGCAGAGATTCTGAGTCAGGGCAGGCACAAAGATATTGTCTTACTGGGTAGACGGTGGAAGTAGGTCCTCCTCCATCTACAAGAATGTGTGATTGGCAATTCATAACTCTTTATATTTTACTGTACTGTTAAAATACTTAGCAATGAATACATTACCTACTAGGATAAGTAATTGTCTATGAAGTGTCTAATGTCTGATAATGGTAATAGATCAGTTTTCCTAACTTTAAAGGCTAACAGAATAGTAACACTAAATGATACATTTTTGTATATTAAGTAAGTGAACAGATGTTGGACTCGTAATAATTTTGACATCCTAATGACATTATACTCAATAAGTATCTGTTAAGTGAAGGAATAGACAGATTACTTATTAGCCTCAGTTGCTGCAGTTTCCTTAACATGTAAGAATTGGCTACAGTATTTAACATAGGAGCCCCCAATTTTAGAACAAATTTGCAGCCTCATTCACTGAGATTTGCAATTAACATATGCTAAGCAAAAGATACTTGCAGTATGTGATTGTATAGACTCTCAAGTATACAGTTGCCCCCTAAAATTGGGAATTCGGTTTATTCCAATGCCTCATTTAATTTTTAATAATTCTGTAAGCAGCATGTTTTATTTGTAATTCCAGAACCACGAGTGAATAAACAAAGAATGTAGTCCACTTTATAAGAAATGACAGCATCCACAGTAAGTATATCACAAATCAACTTGTACTAATAAGTTAATTTTTTATTTCCAGTTGGCAGATATCCCTGTTACAATCTGTACATACCCATTTGTATTTGATGCTCAAGCAAAAACTACTCTGTTACAGACTGATGCAGTCTTACAGATGCAGGTAAAATATTGTATACTACTAACCTAATTTGAGAGGGATTTTTTAAATTGTTTCTTTGATGTTTTTGGACAGTAAATATTTGAAATTTTCCTAGGATCAGTAATGAAGGTACACAAAGTACTTTGGGTAGCTATCAAGAAGATTGCTGCATGTGATATGTATATTCTTATGAGGGCATTTATAAAAAAGGGTTGCAATGAAAATGGAATAACTTAACCTATAATAATTTTATATATTATAAATGGTATAAGCCTCTTTCATTACAGAAATATTCAGTCTTTATAAACCATATTACTAGTTTACTTGATAAGATACTGGTTTGTTTCAAAATCTGGTTTCATTATATGTCCCCTTTTTATATGCTTAGTAAGAGATGGAAGTCACTAGAGGTGAGAGATGTTAAAAGTAGGAAGCATTTGATCTCTTGTTAGGAAGAGGATGTGAAATTTCCTTGAAGAAAGTTTTAATAATAAGGTATTAAACATTTTCCTGGGGTTGGTCACCATTATCTCCTATTCCTCTTTCTTTTCCCCTTCCTATCACCCTTTCCCATCCATTTTATGTTGAACATTCTTTCATTTATAGAGAGGATTTTAAAAACTACTTCATATTTTGACTTTAAAGGGTTACAGTAAGTTTGCTTTATCATTTGATCCTGTAAATAAAAAAGATTTTGAGCTGCTTCCTCTGGTATAGAATATCTGACTATACCAACTAAGGATTAAAGAAAGCTTGAATGTTTAATAGTCTAAAAATATTTTTAAAAATTAAAAACCTTCAAATCTTGGTAACCATTTTTATTCTGTTCAAATAAATACATTTGGTATTCTAAATATTTTTGTAGTATTCTATACTAACAGCTAGTAAACCAGTTTTTTGGAGGTCTTTGTTAAAACAGTAAGTTAATAACTTGGTGATTTTACCATGGGATATTCCATTTTAGAACAAGAACTCAGGGAGAACCATAATAAAAGAACAAAAGTTTTAAATGGTAAAAATCAAATCCTTGGTTCATGAGCACATACCATGATCACTCAGTTAAGTGAATTTGTGTAATACGTCCTTAGCCAGAGCATTCCTTATTCTCTTTGTTTTTTATTTTTTATTTTTGAGACAGAGTTTCGGTCTTGTCACCCAGGCTGTAGTGCAGTGGCACAGTCTCAGCTCACTGGAACCTCTGCCTCCTGGGTTCAAGCGATTCTCCTGCCTCAGCCTTCTGAGTAGCTGGGATTACAGGTGCCTGCCACCGTGCGCTGCTAATTTTGTATTTTTAGTAGAGACAGGGTTTCACCATGTTGGGCAGGCTGGTCTCGAACTCCTGACCTCAAGTAATCTGCCCTCATTGGTCTCCCAAAGTGCTGGGATTACAGGCGTGAACCACCGCGCCCAGCCTGTTCCTTATACTCTTTAAAGGTTTGTTTTTTTCTCCTCACTCTTTACCCTCCAGTGAATGTTTTTTAGAAAAACCAGTGCTCAGATTTATCAGTGTTACTATAGTTCTGTACTGGCTTACTTTAATAGTGTTATGAGTTATACATTATACATTAATATAAAAGCATTCAAAAGGGATACTCTTTATGCTCAGTTATTTAAGTTTTTATGCTGTACTGGATACTGTGTTAGGTGCTGTGTTAATTCAGTAGCACATGAATTATAGAATACCTGTAACTAATAGGTAGAGGTTAGCTTGTTTCAGTCACAGTAGCTTTATTGTAGCATTGCTGTTAAAATGTTAATCTTTTGTTTTCCAGATGGCTATTGATCAGGCCCACAGGCAGAATGTCTCCTCTCTTTTTCTCCCAGTGATTGAATCTGTGAATCCCTGCTTAATTCTAGTAGTGCGTAGAGAAAATATTGTAGGAGATGCAATGGAAGTCCTTAGGAAAACAAAGAACATAGATTACAAGAAGCCACTCAAGGTAATTTGACATTTTCTGTTGTATAATTGGGACTTTTATTCAGAAGCTGTTTAAAATTTTCCTATTTGTTTTCAGTGAATCTTTGAAACTTAATAAATAAAATTATGTGTATTTTAAACTATTAATTGTAGAGTATTAGTAATAAATAACATGTTCTAGGGTCTCCAGAATGTACTTTCATTTCTTTACAGTCTATTCGGTGTTTGCATTGTGCTATTTTAGGTTATATTTGTTGGAGAAGATGCTGTGGATGCAGGAGGGGTGCGCAAAGAATTTTTCTTGCTCATCATGAGGGAATTATTGGATCCTAAGTATGGCATGTTTAGGTATTATGAAGATTCCAGGCTCATTTGGTTTTCTGATAAGGTAAAATGTCCAACCATCTAAATTACTTCTGTGTATATACCCATGTATTTATACCTGTATGTATCAAGTTAATTCATATCAAATAAGGAATTACTACTGGATTCCTAACATATAAGATCTGCTTTATTACAATTTGAAAAATTATAAACTTTGGACTTGGAGTTATCAAAACGCTTTCGATGCTTACCACACATTTTAAATTAACAAAATAAATTAAGAGATGGGCAGCCAGAAAAGAATGTTGACTATACCTTCTGCTGATTTCAATTTAAGAATTGAATAATAATCACAAGATTAACTTTTCTTCTGGGAAAAATTAATTTATCATTAGGGATCATTGATTTCTCTACCTTATCATTTAGAGCAGGTCAGCAGACTATAGCCCATTAGTCTCAAAAAAAAAAAAAAAAAAAGTCACACCCACTCTTTCAAGGCTACTTTCACGCTACAACAGCAGAGGCAGAGTTGAAGTAATTACAACAGTGACCCTATATCCAAGAAACCCCAAAATATTTGCCATCTGGTTCTTTATAGAAAGTTTGCTGACCCCATTTAGTGGATCATATGTGAAAAGGATCGATCAGTTTAGTAGAACTCCTGACTTGAAAGAAATTTAAATAGAATAGCTATTGGTTATAAAAACCTCAATGTAATATTTAATTATTCTGCCTGGAGGTTGGCTGTCTTGTGTGATGTTAGCAGTCATTGGTGCTTAGTACCTAGACTCATTAATTCATCAGGGGTTGCAAAATGGTGTGCTACTCTAGTATTTCTTTTTCATTTATTAGCTTGGGTACTTCTGTATAGAGAAATTTCCTCACATTTTTTGATTCCTTAGTAGTGCAATTCATAGGAAAGGATTCTATTTGGTTACCAATTTTTCAAAAGAATGAATTGGTTCATTAGCATGGTCTACTGGTAATAATTCATTTTTTTTTTGTTTTGCTTTCAAGTATCATTATGTATTCATAGGTTTAAACATACTTGATGTTTTTCAGTCCACTGCAGTTATTGTCTTTATTGATGCTCATATTGTCCCATCTTTGTTGAAGGAGAGCTCTTAAGGTTGGTGCCCAAGTCCTTTAGAAACAACCTATATGCTTTTTGGTGCCTTCCTTGCTACCTTGTGTACTTACTATGACAGAATGTTCCAGACTTATCTTACACATTTACTGCCTAACAATAACAACATTACCACCAATATTATGACTACTAAAATTTTTTTAATTGTTTTTTCAGTTCTTTTTGTCCAAAGGGTATAATCTAATATAGATAGACAGCCAGATAATATAGTTTTGATATCATTTAAAATTGTTACACTCTATTGTTATACCACCAAGTGAATACTAATTTACGCTAAGTTGTTTTTAGGGATTGCTTGTTCAAATTCAATTTAGTTTTACAATAATATAAAATATCTATGTAGTTCCAAATTCAAATCTACAAAATAAGATGTGTTAAAAGAAGTCAAGCTCCACCTTGTTCTCCCCCTTCTCCTATGGGTGATCTTTTGAAAATGTATGGGCTATTCTCCTTTAAAATATATATATATGAAAAAAAATTTAAAAAAATAAAAAAATAATAAAATATATATATATGTAGATAGCAATATATTACATACCAAAGTAATTTTCCTGGTTTTGACCCTGTGTAAGCTGTTACCACTGGAGAAAACTGAGCGAAGGGTACATGGGAGTTCTTTATATTATTTGCATAATTTATGAGTCTTTAAGATATTTTAAAATAAGTATTTTTTGGCCAGGCACAGTGGCTCACACCTCTAATCCCAGCTGTTTGGGAGGCCAAGGTGGAGGTCAGGAGTTCAAGACCAGCCTGGCCAACATGATGAAACCCCGTCTACTAAAAATACAAAAATTAGCTGGGCATGGTGGTGCATGCCTGTAATCCCAGCTACTCAGAAAGCTGAGGCAGGAGAATCACTTGAACCCAGTAGGCAGAGGTTGCAGTGAGCCAAGATCGCACCACTGCATTCCAGCCTGGTGGCAAAGCAAGACTGTCTTTAGTCACATTTAACTGTTTGGATAGAGGTAAGGGCAAGACCAACAGTTGATTTTAATCACATTTTGGTTTTAGCAAGTGAGTGTAACACAGAAGGGAGTAAAAGGCAAGGGAGTTATTATAGTGAGGGATTATGGAATTTCAGCTTTGTATGGGCTTGATTTGGACAAATAAATTGTGATGGTGGAATTGTATTGAGGGACTGAGATAAGAAGTCAGAGGTGAATGCTTGAAATTGAGATTTGGAGGGTTGTAGTTGAATGTAAGATATAACCATGGGTGTGGTCATTGAGGTGTGGTGGAGAACAAGATTGTTGGAAACAGACAGGTTCAGAAACTGAGAGGCTAGTGTGTTGTATGCATTTTTTTTGGTCTGGATATTGAAGTTGCCAAAAACAATGGTAGAAATAGTGGTAGAGAAAGAAAGCGTAAGATAGTGCCAAAGTTTGTGAATGAAGGAATTGTGGAAGGTTTTTTATACAATTGCCCAAGGAACAGTTGCAGGGAATATAGTCAGTTGGCCTGTGTTTCAGGGGAGTTGGAAATTTTAGGATGGCAAATGGAAGGAAGTCTAGAAACACCGAAGAGCAAGGAGACCTACCTTAGCTCTAGAAGCAATCATATGAAGGATTGAAGAGAAAAGTGACACCATTTGTGAGAGCTGCAGAGGAAATGGTGTCCTCAGGAGATAGTCTTGTTTACTTAGACAAAAAGGGGAAAAAAATTGGAGTTTAGGATATAAGCAGTTTTCTAAATGGTAAATTGTGAGTTCCAGAACAGTGAAAGGGTTTGCTGGAGAAAGGACAGTCATAAAATTGTGTCAGACTTGAGGTCATCTCACAGTGCCATATGGATGTGGGTTTAAGGATAACCTATGAGTTTCGAGGCTTTGTATTTGGTCAGTAGACAGGCGTATAAGACATGATGGAGTTAGTGCTATTGGCCTCTGAGGTAAGTGGACAGTCTGCTCAAATCCTAGCCTCCTTCCTGGTGCTAGTCTCTTTATAAATAGGGAAATTTGTAGTGGTGTAGCAGGTAGAATTTGAGAAGGCATATGAGGTTGGGGGCTGTCCTGCCAGAAACAGAGTTCTGTCTGCCCTTTAGTCAGTTTTGCAAAGAGATAATGTTTTGAGACCAAGGGGGGGGCAGTTGTAATAAGCTTTATCATGAATCTCTTTGGGACCATTCAAGTTATATCTCAGCTTGGCTGGTGAGAGCCCCTTAGAACTGGCTCTACTCTGGGTGTACTTCTAACATATCTCCATTATTCTTCAAACATTTCCTTTCATTTGGTACAGTAAACATTCCAGGTTTATCTTGTGTCTTCTCCACCCCAGCCCTGGCATTAGCCATTTTTCATAAGAGCCCTGTCTTCTTTAAGTGGAAAATGGTATTTAGAAATCAGGCTTTGGGTGCTAAGTGTTGTACTTCTTGCTTCCGGGGAGTCAGTAGTTTTACTGGGTTCTTTCAGCTGATAGAGCTAGGATCTGTATGTGTGTATACACACATGCATCCATAGACTTACCTATATTTAGAGCTGTATATATATTGAAGACCATGGAATCAAACTGATACTTCTCATTCTATCCAAATACCAAAGAATTTATTCTAGCCTTCTCCCTTTCCATATTATATATATAACTTTCATCATCAATGAGAAACTTTACTGCCATCATCTTTAGGGTATTTACTTAAATCTCCCCTGTAAATCTCCCAGGCATGGTGGCTCATGCCTGTAATCCCAGCACTTTGGGAGGCTGAGGAGGGTGGATCACCTGAGGTCAGGAGTTCAAGACCAGCCTGGTCAACGTGGTGAAACCCTGTCTCTACTAAAAATACAAAAATTAGCAGGGCATGGTGGCACACGCCTGTAGTCCCAGCTACTCAGGAGGCTGAGGCAGGAGAATCACTTGAACCTGAATGGCGGAGGTTGCAGTGAGCCGAGATCACGCCACTGTACTCCATCCTGGGGACAGAGTGAGACTGTGTCTTAAAAAAAAAAAAAAAAAACCTCCCCTGTATGTATCCATGGAGTCTTCAGGCTGCGCTGGTCAAAAGCTCAACCTCAGACATACTGGACCACCCTCTCAGAGAAGGTATAATAGTAGGATGTTACCTGTGTATTTTTCCCAAATTCCCTTTATGATGTTAAGGAAATTCCCTTTTGTCCCTAGTTTGTTCAGCATTTTTATCATAAAAGAATATTGGAGGCCGGGCGCCGTGGCTCAAGCCTGTAATCCCAGCACTTTGGGAGGCCAAGACGGGCGGATCACGAGGTCAGGAGATCAAGACCATCCTGGCTAACATGGTGAAACCCCGTCTCTACTAAAAATACAAAAAACTAGCCGGGCGACCTGGCAGGTGCCTGTAGTCCCAGCTACTCGGGAGGCTGAGGCAGGAGAATGGCGTGAACCCGGGAGGCGGAGCTTGCAGTGAGCTGAGATCTGGCCACTGCACTCCAGCCTGGGCGACAGAGCGAGACTCCGTCTCAAAAAAAAAAAAAAAAAGAATATTGAAGATACTCTTTTGTGTAATGCTTTTCCTTTTTTTTCTTTTTTTTTCTGTGACTTTTGTTTTTTGGTTTTTTTGAGATGGAGTCTTGTTCTATCCTCCAGGCTGGAGTGCAGTGGCAAAATCTCAGCTCACTGCAAACTCTGCCTCCCAGGTACAAGTGATTCTCTTGCCTCAGCCTCCCAAGTCGCTGGGATTACAGGCACGTGCCACCACACCTGGCTAGTTTTTTATGTATTTGGTAGAGACGAAGTTTCACCATGTTGGCCAGGCTGGTCTCAAACTCCTGACCTCAAGTGATCCACCCACTTCAGCCACCCAAAGTGCTGGCGTGAGCCACTGCGCCCAGTTATGTAATGCTTTTTCTACGTCAGTAGAGATGGCCGTGTAGTTTTCTTGTTTCATTCTGTTAATGTGGTGCATTATGCTGGTTGATTTTCTTATGTTGAATCTCCCTTGCATTCCTGGGGTAAATCGCATTTGGTAATAGTGTATAATCCTTTCAGTAGGCTCCTTGATTGAGGTTGCTAATATTTTGTTGACAATTTTCACATCTATAGTCATAAGGGATATTGGTTTGTAGGGTTGGATTTTTGTTTGTTTACTGTTTGTTTTGGAGGGTGTGTGCAAAATCCTTTTCTGGTATTTTGATAGTGATGACCTCATAGAATGATTTAGGAAATATTCCCTCTGTTGTGATCTTCTGGAAGAGTTTGAGAATTGGTGTTAATTCTCCTTTAAATGTTTGGTAGAATCTGATCCTTGGCTTTTCTTTGTTGGAAGATTTTTATTTTTTTTGAGACAGAGTCTTACTCTGTCACCCCAGCTGGAGTGCAGTGGCACAATCTCGGCTCACTGTAACCTTCGCCTCCCAGGTTCAAGCGATTCCCCTGCCTCAGCCTCCCAAGTAGCTGGGACTACAGGTGCATGTCCCCACGCCGGGCTAATTTTTTGTATTTTTTTTTTTTTTTTAAGTTGAGACGGGGTTTCACTGTGTTAGCCAGGATAGTCTTGATCTCCTGACCTTGTGATCCGCCCACCTCGGCCTTCCAAAGTGCTGAGATTACAGGAGTGAGCCACCACACTTGGCCTGGAAGATGTTTTAATTATAGATTTAATCTCTAATTTTTATGGGTTTATTCAGATTTTCTAGTGTTTTTATAGTGTTAGCTAAGTTCAGTTGACCCTTTGTATCTTTGGGTTCCACTTCTGTGGATTCAACTACCACATATAAAAATAATCTGGGGGAAAAATTGCGTCTGTACTGAACATGTAACAGACTTTTTGTTATTATTCCTTAAACAATATAGGATAACAACTATTAGCATAACATTTACATTGTATTTGGTATTATAAGTAGTTTAGAGATTATTTTAAATATACAGGATGATGTATATACACATTATATGCAGATACTCTACACCATTTTATATCAGGGACTTGAGTATCCTTGGATTTTGGTATTTGCTGCAGGTCCTGGAACCAATCATCCGTGAATACCAAAGGAGAACCGTAGCTTGTGGGTTTCTAGGAATTTGTCCGTTTCCTCTGGGTTATCTATTTTGTTGGTATATAGTTGCTCATAGTATTTTCTTATAATCTTATTTTTGTAAAATACCGTGATGGCCCCACTTTCATTCCTTATTTTAGTCATTTGAATCTTCTTTTTTCCTTGGTCAGTCTATCTAAAGGTTTGTAACTTCGTTAACCTTTTAAAAGAACCAACTTTTGGCTTTGTTGCTTCTGTGTATTATTTTTCTTTTTTTTTTTTTAAGCAAAAGTAATTCTGTTTTATTGATGTAGGTATTAGTATAATCATTGAAATACATCCAGAGGGTGCAGCCTTTACAGGAAAAGAGGAAGTCAGCATTAATTTGTTTAAAATACTTAACTGCAAGTGCAAAGTTAAACAACAGGACTCCTATAGATTGTGCATTAAAGGTAAAGTCAAGAGGAAAAATGATGCAGGGAAATAACAATTTTCTCTTCTTTTTTAAAAAAATTCAATAGGTTTATGGAAAACGGGTGGTGTTTGGTTCCATGAATAAGTTATTTAGTGGCGATTTCTGAGATTTTGGTGCACCCATCATCCGAGCAGTATACACTGTACCTAATGTGTAGTCTTTTATCTCTCACCCGCCTAACACCCTTTCCCCCAAGTCGCCAAAGTCCATTGTATCATTCTCATGCATTTGCATCCTCATAGCTTAGCTCCTGCTTATGAGTGAGAACATATGATTTTTGATTTCCCATTCCTGAGTTATTTCACTGAGAATAATGGTCTCCAGTTCCATCCAGGTTGCTGTGAATGCCATTACTGCATTCCATTTTATGGCCGAATAGTATTCCATGGTGTGTGTGTATGTGTGTGTATATATATATACCAAATTTTTTTATCCACTTGTTGATTGATGGGCATTTGGGCTGGTGCCATATTTTTGCAATTACGAATTGTGCCACTATAAACATGCATGTGCAAGTATCTTTTTTGTATAATAACTTATTTTCCTCTGGTTAGATATCCAGTAGTGAGATTACTGGATCAAATAGTAGATCTACTTTTAGGTTTTTGTTTTTTTTTTTGAGACAGAGTCTCATTCTGTCACTCAGGCTGGAGTGCAGTGGTGCTATCTCCGCTCACTGCAGGCTCCGACTTCTGGGTTCATGCCATTCTCCTGCCTCAGCCTCCCAAGTAGCTGGGAATGTAGGCACCCGCCACCACGCCCGGCTACTTTTTTTTTTTTCTTTTTTTTTTAGTAGAGACGGGGCTTCACTATGTTAGCCAGGATGGGCTCGATCTCCTGACCTCGTGATCTGCCTACCTCGGCCTTCCAAAGTGCTGGGATTACAGGCATGAGCCACTACGCCTGGCCAACTTTTAGTTCTTTTTAAAATTTTTATTTATTTATTTATTTTGGGGGTGAAAGATACAGTCTTGCTCTGTCACCCAGGTTGGAATTCAGTGGCACAGTCTCGGCTGACTGCAACCTCTGTCTCCATGTTCAAGCCATTCTTGTGGCTCACCCTCCCAAGTGGCTGGTACTATATGCATGCCCCACCACGCCCAGCTAGTTTTTGTATTTTTAGTAAAGACAGTGTTTTGTCATGTTGGCCAGGCTGGTCTTGAACTCCTGACCTCAGGTTATTCACCTACCTCAGCCTCCCAAAGTGCAGGGATTATAGGCATAAGCTACCATGCCTGGCCTACTTTTGGTTCTTTAAGGAATCTCCACACTGTTTTCCATAGTGGTTGTACTAGTTTACCTTCCCGCCAACAGTGTAGAACTGTTCCCTTTTCACCACATCCACGCCAACATCTACTATTTTTTTATTATGGCCATTCTTGAAGGAGTAAGGTCGTATTGCATTGTGGTTTTGATTTGCATTTCCCTGATCGTTAGTGATGTTGAGGAGTTTTTCTTTTTCTTTTTCTTTTTTTTTTTTTTTGCCATTTGTGTGTTTCCTTTTGAGAATTGTCTATTCATGTCCTTAGCCCACTTTTAGATGGAGTCTCGCTCTGTCGCCCAGGCTGGAGTGCAGTGGCCGGATCTCAGCTCACTGCAAGCTCTGCCTCCTAGGTTTACGCCATTCTCCTGCCTCAGCCTCCCGAGTAGCTGGGACTACAGGCGCCCACCACCTCGCCCGGCTAGTTTTTTGTATTTTTTAGTAGAGACGGGGTTTCACCGTGTTAGCCAGGATGGTCTCGATCTCCTGACCTCGTGATCCGCCCGTCTCGGCCTCCCAAAGTGCTGGGATTACAGGCTTGAGCCACCGTGCCCGGCCCGGGATTGTTTTTTTCTTGCTGATTTGTCTGAGTTCCTTGTAGATTCTGGATTGTATATTATTTTTCTATTCTCTAATACATTTATCACTGCTTTAATATTTAGTTTTCTCTATCTGCTAGCTTTTGGTATAGTTTGTTCTTAGTTCCTTAGGATATAAACTTAGGTTATTGACATGAGATCATTCTGTTTGTTTTAGTTTAAGTGTTTACAACTATTCGTTTCCCTCTGAACACTGCTATTTTTGCATCCTATAAGTTGTAGTATGCTGTGTTTTCATTAGTCTCTAAGTATTTTCTAATTTCCCTTGTGATTTCTTCTTTGATCTTTTGGTTGTTTAAGAGTGTATTGTTTAGGCTGGGCATGGTGGCTCATGCCTGTAATCCCAGCACTTTGGGAGGCTGAGGCGGGCAGATCGTGAGGTCAGGAGTTCAAGACCAGCCTGGCCAACGTGGTGAAACATCGTCGTTACTAAATATACAAGAAAAAAAAAAGAGTGTATTGTTTAATTTCCACATATTTGTGAATTTTCCAGATTTCCTTTTATTATTTCTAGTTTCATTCCATTATGATATGAGGAGATAATTTTTTACGATTTTAGTCTTTTTAAAATTTATTGAAAGTTTTGTGACCTAACATATGGTCTGTCCTAGAAGATGTTCCATGTACACTTAAAAAGAATGTTTATTCTACTTTTATTGGATAGAGTATTCTATATATGTCTGATAGGTCTTGTTGGTTTATAGTGTATTCAAGTTCTCTATTTCCTTTTTGATCTTTTGATTATTGTATACATTAATGATAGTGGCATATTAAAGCTACCAATTGTTATCTTAGAACTGTCTGTACCTCCCTTTGATTCTGTCAATTTTTGCCTTATATATTTTGGAGCTGTGTTGTTAGGTTCATAACTATTTGTAATTGTGATATCTTCGTGATGAATTGACCCTGTTAATCAATATTTGTCTTTGTCTCATATCAATTTTGCATCATATTAGTCTATTTCGTCTTAGTATAGTTTCTCTAGCTCTGTTTTGTTACTATTTACATGGAATAACTATTTTCCAAATCTTAACTTTCAACCTATTTCTGTCTTTGGACCTAAAGCAAGACTTGTATTTTTTTAAAGACTTGTTTTGTGGCCTAACATATGGTCCATCCATATGCTGCAGAGAACAATGTGTATTCTTCAGCTGCTAGATGAAATGTTCTATAAATGTCTATTAGATCCATTTGGTCTACAGTGCAGATTAAGTCCAATGTTTCTTCATTGATTTTCTGTTAGAACGATGTGTCCAATGCTGTAAGTGGCGTGTTGAAGTCTCCAGCTGTCACTGTATTGGGGTCTCTCTCTCTCTCTCTCTCTTTAGCTCTAATAATATTTGCTTCATATATCTGGGCACTCCAGTATTGGGTGCATATTTATATTTGTAATTGTTTTTGTTTTGTTTTGTTTTGTTTTGAGACAGAGTCTCCCCCTGTCGCCCAGGCTGGCATGCAGTGGCTTGATCTTGACTCACTGCAACCTCTACTTCCCAGGTTCATGCTATTAGTCTTCTGGGTCTCAGCCTCCCAAGTAGCTGTAACTACAGGTGTGTGCCACCACGCCCAGTTACTTTTTGTGTTTTTAATAGAGATGGGGTTTCAGCATGTTGGCCAGGATGGTCTCGATCTCTTGACCCTGTGATCTGCCCACCTCGCTCGGCCTCCCGAAGTGTTGAGATTACAGGCATGAGCCACTGCATCCGGCCTGTATTTGTAATTGTTATATCTTCTTGCTAAATTGACCCCTTTATCATTATATAATGACCTTCTTTGTCTTCTTTTATAGTTTTTGTCTTGCATCTGTTTTGTCTAATACAAGGTAACATTTGCATAGAATATTTTCTTTTTTTTTTGAGAAGGAGTCTTGCTCTGTCGCCCAGGCTGGAGTGCAGTGGCGCGATCTCGGCTCACTGCAAGCTCCGCCTCCCAGGTTCACACCATTCTCCTGGCTCAGCCTCCAGAGTAGCTGGGACTACAGGCGCCCGCCACTACGCCCGGCTAATTTTTTGTATTTTTTTAGTAGAGACGGGATTTCACCGTGTTAGCCAGGATGGTCTCAATCTCCTGACCTCGTGACCCGCCCGTCTCAGCCTCCCAAAGTGCTGGGATTACAGGCTTAAGCCACTGCGCCTGGCCTTCCATCTCTTTATTTTCAGTGTATGTGTCTTGATAAGTGAAGTGTGTTTCTTCTAGGCAGCAGATCATTGGGGTGTGTGTGTGTGTGTGTGTGTGTGTGTGTGTGTGTGTGTGTGTTTTATCCATTTACCTAGTCTGTGTCTTTTGATTGGAGAGTTTAGTCCATTTATATTGATTGAGGAGTTACTCTTGCTTTTTTTTTTTTTTTTTTTGGACACAGGGTCTTGCTCTGTCACTCAGGCAGCTAGGACTATAGGCATGTGCCACCGTGTCTGGCCAATTTTTGTATTTTGCATAGAGACAGAGTTTCACCATGTTGCCCAGGCTGGTCTCAAATTCCTGGGCTCAAGTGATCTGCCTACCTCCGCCTCACTAAGTGCTATGAGCCAGCAGTGCCCAGCCTTTCCTGCCATTTTAAAATGTGTTCTGGTTGTTTTTTGCTTTTCTTTTTCTTTTGTTTCTTTCTTTTCTTTTTTTCCTGCCTTCCTGCCTTCCTTCCATTCCATTCCATTCCTTTTTGTGAAAGGGATTTTTCTCTGGTGGTATGTTTTGATTTTTGTTATTATTATCATTATTTTTCATGTATCTGTTGTATGTTTTTTCATTTGAGTTTACCATGAGGCTTGCAAATAGCTTATAACGCAATATTGTAAACTGAAGATAACACCAATTACATAAATAAACTAACACGCAGAGAGAAAACTAATAAAAACTTTACACTTCAACTGTGTTCCCCTGGTTTTTAACTTTTTGTTGTTTCTGTTTATTTTACTATACTGTCTATGTCTTGTAGCTGTAGTTATTATTTTTTGTTGGTTCATGTTTTAGTTTATACACCACAATTACAGTGTCATAATATTCTATTTTTCTTGTATTTACTATTACCAGTGAGTTTTGTACCTTCACATGATTTGTTATTGCTCATTAAAGTTCTTATCTTTCAGACTGAAGAACTCCATTTAGTTTTTCTTCTTGAACAGGTCTCATGTTGATAAAATCCCTCAGCTTTTATTTTTCTGGGAAGATCTTTATTTGTCCTTCATGTTTGACGGATAATTTCACTGAATATACATACTATTCTAGGATAAAAGTTTTTAACTTCGGCACTTTAAATATGTCATGCCATTCTCCTGGCCTGTAAGGTTTCCACTGAAAAGTCTGCTGCTAGATGTATTGGAGCTCCATTGTTGTTTCTTTTCTCTTGATGCTTTCATGATCCTTTCTTTATCCTTGACCTTTGGGAGTTTGATTATTAAGTATCTTGAAGTAGTCTTATTTGGGCTAAATTTGCTCTGTATTCTGTAACCTTCTTGTATTTGAATATTGATATCTTTCCCTGGGTTTGGGATGTTCACTGTTATTATCCCTTTGAACAAACTTTCTATCCCATTTTTTTCTCTACCTCTTTAAGGCCAATAACTCTTAGATTTGCCCTTTTGAGGCGATGTCTCTAGATCTTATAGGAGTGCTTCCTTCTTCCTTAATTGTTTTTTCTTTTGTCTCCTCTGATTGTGTACTTTAAAATAGCCTGTCTTCAAGCTCACTAATCGATTCTTTTTCTTGATCAATTCCACAGTTGACGGCCACTGATGCGTTATTCTTCAGTATGTCAGTTGCATTTTTCAACTCTAGAATTTCTGCTTGATTCTTTTTATTTTACTCTCTGTTAAATTTATGATAGAATTCTGAAAACCTTCTCTGTGTTATCTTGAATTTCTTTTTCCTCAAAACAGCTATTTTGAATTCTCTGTCTGACTGAAAGGTCATATATCTCTGTCTCTCCATGATTGGTCGCTGGTGCCTTATTTAGTTTGTTTGGTGAGGTCATGTTTTCCTGGGTGGTTTTGATGCTTGTGGATGTTCACTGGTGTCTGGGCATTGAAGAGTTAGGTATTTATTGTAGTCTTCACAGTCTGGTTTTATTTGTACTCATCCTTCTTAGGAAGGTTTTCTAGGTATTCGGAGGGACTTGGTTGTTGTGATCTAAGTTTTTGGTCATTGCAGCCGTATCTGCATTAGGGGGCACCCCAAGCCCAATAGCACGGTGTCTCTTGGATAAGATTCAGAAGAATCCTCTGGATTATCAGGCAGAGACTCTCGTTCTCTTTCCTAACTTTTTCCCAAACAGGAGTCTTTCTGTGCTGATCTCTCTGGAGCTGGGGGAGGGGTGGCACCAGCACCTTTGTGGCCACCACCACTGGGACTGCACTGGGTCACACCTGAAGCCAGCACAGCACTGGGTCTCACCTAAGGCTCATGGTAACCACTACCCGGCTACTGCCTTTGTTTGCTTAAGGCCCTAGGACTCTGCAGTCAGCAGGTGGTGAAGCTAGCCAAGCTTGTGTTCTTCTCTTCAGTGCAGAGTTTCCCTCAGTCCCAGCTGGGTCCAGAAATGCTGTCTGAGAGCCAGGGCTTGGAGTCAGAAACCTTAGGGAACCTACCTGGTACTCTGTTCTTCTGTGGCCATGCTGGCATCCAAGCCACAAGGCGAAGTTATTCCCACTCTACAGTCCCCATCCATAGAATGATTAAGTGGGTACCTGTCAAAGGAAAATCCTCAAGTATCAGCAGATACTGTTTTTTCTATCCTTTGGGTTTTCAAGAAAGGTTGTAACCCTGGATGTCTGTGTTTTTGTAGTATTCTGGATCCTGGAAAGGGAAGCTAGGATTTTCCTTGTTCACTGTACAGATCTTCATTTGATCCCTTTATTTTCAGTGGGGCACCCTGACTATCCGCTGTCTCAGATTCCAGACCCTCTGGTTCAGGCTCTCCAAAAAGGCAAAGGATTTTCCACCAAGCATCCTAGTTTCAACCCTACTCTAATACCTCTGCCTTTTAGAGTCTTTACGTTTACCCGTTGAGCTAACTGGGCTACCTCTGATGTTGCGGGTATTGCTACTTGCAATTGCTGAGCCTGTAGCACAAATTAGCTATAAGTTACTATTTCAATTTTTTCTGCTTTACCAATTCAGTTACCAGCCATTTGTCTACTTTTCATATTTTGAAATGTTATTAACATTTCTTTATTGCTCTTACCTCCCTTATTCTCTCTTTTCCTGTGGACTTACACCATTTTTCTTCCTGTATTCTCTTTTAGAGGGTTTTAGGAGGGAGAGAGATTTAGCACATTAATCAGTCTGCTCCATTTAAGAACCTTCTAAACTTAAACAGAATTCAGACATAACAGCAGAGAAAGATTAATTTGACCACTGAAAACTGTTAAATTTATGCATAGCAGAAAACATAAAATTGAAAAGCATGTAACAGGCCGGGTTGTATATAACAAATATGACAGAGTAATACTCCTAATATATGAAGAATTCAAATACAAATACATAAGAAAAATACTATCCCCCAAAAGATAAGTGGGCCCAGTACCTGAAGAAATATTTCATGAGCACATACATATCTCTGATTTTTAGTATCACAAATAGTCAGAAATGTGTACTAAAGCAAGTTGTCATTTTCAACTCAAAAGAAAAATGCGTTTGTGTGTGCGTAGAGTATATATACAGATGAAAACGTGAAGAGTGGAGCATTTTCCTAGACTGCAAATGGCAGTTTAAACTGGAACAGGAGCCGGGCATGGTGTCTCACACCTGTAATCTTAGCACTTTGAGAGGCCAAGATGGGCGGATCACCTGAGGTCGGGGGTTCGAGACCAATCTGACCAACATGGAGAAACCCCGTCTGTACTGAAAATACAAAATTAGCCAGGCGTGGTGGCTCATGCCTGTAATCCCAGCTACTCGGGAGGCTGAGCCAGGAGAATCACTTGAACCCAGGAGGCGGAGGTTGCTGTGAGCCAAGATTGCGTCATTGCACTCTAGCCTGGGCAACAAGAGTGAAACTCCGTCTCAAATAAGTAAATAAACAAGCAAACAAACAAACTGGAACAGGTGTAGAGGAAAACAGATAAGCAATATGCTTGATTATCTTTTGACTTACGAATTTTTCCTTAGGAAGTAGAATTTCTCCTAGGGAAATATTTCAAACTATGGACCAAAATAGGCAAAAAGATGCCCATCTTATTTTTGTGGAATAACTGACATTTATTGAACCTTTAGTGTGTGTTTCAAGAACTGTGCTAAAAGAGTTTAACATGTATCATCCCATGTAATCCTCACAACCACCATATGAGATAAATGCTATATTTACCTTATTTGAAAATGCAGAGGCTAGACTGCCAAACCAGGCTGGAGCCCAGGTCTAATTTAAAACATTTATTCTTTAACCGTCATGCTCACAATTTTCTGTAAATACATATTACTTTTATAAAGATGAGGGAAAAAAATAAACATTTTCAGTGTGTCAGTAGTGTAAGTATGTTTCAGTTATCTAAACATCCAACTAGACTAAAACAGCTAAATTTAGCAACTCATTGTACTTTTATGATACAATATGCAGCCATTAAAAAGTCATATTTTAGCCAGGCACAGTGACTCACGCCTGTAATCCTTGGACTTTGGGAGGCTGAGGTGAGCAGATCACCTGAGGTCGGGTGTTCGAGACCAGCCTGACCAATATGGTGAAAC
The DNA here is from genome assembly GCF_007565055.1 of Rhinopithecus roxellana. Classification (NCBI taxonomy): domain Eukaryota; kingdom Metazoa; phylum Chordata; class Mammalia; order Primates; family Cercopithecidae; genus Rhinopithecus; species Rhinopithecus roxellana. The sequence goes on along the minus strand of NC_044559.1, from coordinate 91,572,145 downwards.
CCCATCTCTACTAAAAATACAAAAATTAGCTTGGTTGTGGTGGTGCTTGCCTGTAATTGCAGCTCCTCAGGAGGCTGAGGCAGGAGAATCATTTGAACCCGGGAGGCATACCTTGCAGTGAGCAGAGATCGCACCACTGCACTCCATCCTGGGTGACAGAGGGAGACCTTGTCTCAAAAAACAAACAAACAAATTGAAATATTTTTCTGAGCTTATTGTAGGTGGAAATACACAAAAAAAATTTAATCATTATTCCTGAGTGATTGGTTTACAGATGTTTATTCATTTTCTTTTCTATGTTTTTTCTTCGTTTTCCAAATTTTGAATGTGTATTACTTTTGAAATCAGAAAAAAAGTTATAGTAATTATTTTACCTATTAACTTAATGTCGAATGACATGAATATGCTTATATGTCTGGAAAAAAAACAGTTGTAAAGTCATATGTATAGTACAGTTTCAGCTAGATACTATTTTTTTTTAAGCCTGAGAAAATACCCTACGTGGAAGTGTACAAAAATACTAACAGTGATGTTATCCCAGGGAGAGAGTAATGAGGATGAACTTTTATTATGTATTACTTTTTTCTCTATCTTCAAAATTGTACAATATGAGCATATTTATGTAATCATAGAAAATTTAATATTTTAACTTGGAGGACATGTCTTTACTTTTTCTTATATTTTTAGACATTTGAAGACAGTGATTTGTTCCATTTGATTGGTGTTATCTGTGGCTTAGCAATTTATAATTTTACTATTGTGGACCTCCATTTTCCTTTGGCTTTATATAAGAAACTACTGAAAAAGAAGCCATCCTTGGATGATTTGAAAGAACTAATGCCTGATGTTGGGAGGTTAGTTGGAAAAAAAAGTCAAAAGGTAGTAGGGTTTGGGAGGTAAGAAGTGGGGAATGTACAGAAAGCTTTCCTTCTATGAATAAGTATATTTTATTCTTCTTGTTAAATTTCTGAAATAAACAAATGCTCTTCTCTAATAAAGGAAAATCCGTTATGTTACTCAGATCAAAATTTTCTATTGAAAGACTAAATTTGGCTGGCACAGTGGCTCACACCTGTAATCCTAGCACTTTGGGAGGCTGAGGCAGGTGGATCACCTGAGGTCAAGAGTTTGAGACCAGCGTGGAGGTCAGGAGTTCGAGACCAGCGTGACCAACATGGCGAAACCCCATCTCTACTAAAATACAAAAATTAGCCAGGTGTGGTGGCCCACGCCTGTAGTCCCACCTACTCAGGAGGCTGAGGCAGGAGAATCGCTTGAACCCAGGAGGCAGAGGTTGCAGTGAGCTGAGATTGCACCGTTGCACTCCAGCCTGGGTGGCAGAGCAAGCCTCCGTCTCAACAAAAAAAGACAGACTAAATTTTTAGTTGTTAGACAATACCTTGCAAATATCAGATCATCACCTTAGGAAAGTAAATTTTTTCTGAGAGTGATTAATTCATTTATTTGGACTTTTACTTCTGATAACCTTGATTCCTAGTTTGAATATGTGAAATTTATTTTTATTTATTAAATAAAATGGATTAAAGATTTTATATAAATAAGGACAAATGGGCCAGGTGTGGTGGCTTATGCCTATAATCCTAGCACTTCGGGAGGCTGAGGTGGGCAGATCACGAGGTCAGGAGTTTGAGACCGGCCCGGCCAACATGGTGAAACCCGGTCTCTACTAAAAATACAAAAATTATCTTGGCGTGGTGGCGGGCGCCTGTAATCCTAGCTGCTCTGGAGGCTGAGGCAGGAGAATTGCTTAAAAACCTGGGGGGCAGAGGTTGCAGTGAGCCAAGATTACGCCACTGCACTCCAGCCTGGGCGACAGAGAAGACTCCATCTCAGGAAAAATAAAATAAAATAAAATAAGGAAAAATGTTAAAAATAGGTGAATACATGGCCTTTGTATTCAGAAAAGTGATAAGAACCTTTGACTAATTTTTTTCCTTCAGCATCATTTATAAGTTTGCCATTGTGTAGTCACTATTCTTCAACAAATATAAAATTACAAATTGACAAAAGGATTTTACCAAGAGGGAATGAGAAGTGTATATATAAATATATATATCCATAAGTAAAACAGTCAAAATATCCAATAATGTTTTTCCTCTCAGAAACGTGTATATTATTTTGCAGAAGCATGCAACAGTTACTGGATTATCCAGAAGATGACATAGAGGAAACATTTTGTCTTAATTTTACGGTAAGATGCAAAGACGTAGGTTAGCCTGATTATTCATCATCCCTTTTATTTAAGCTAGGTCTTATGGTTCTTCTTTATTTTGATGGATGGAATTCTTAAAGAACCCTTTAGCTAACATTTATTGAGCATTTACTACGTGCTAACTAGTCATAGTACATGCATTTCATTTAATCCTCAACAATCCAGTAAAGTTAGGATTATCCCTGTTTTACAGATGAAGAAAACTGAAAACAGTCATTACCTTGGGAGTCAGTATGCATACCAGCCCCTGTGACTTAAACCTGTGTACTTTATCATTATGCTAAATATATTTACAAATACAAGACGTCCTCTTTACCCAAGTGTTCATTTTTGAGTCTGCAGTTACAGAAATGCTTTAGAGAAGCAAAAGGTTATTGTAATATGAGAATATTACTACTAAATTTAAAAACATTAATTTCCACTGGTACATTCCTTTCTATTTCACACTAACATTCATCCTTGCCCATCTGGTCTTACTCACTGTTGGATGACATAGATAAAACAAATGCAAATGCATTGCAATATCATTTGGAAAATGAAATTGCAAATCTTGTAAAAGATGCACAATTTCATTAAGGCAGTGAAAGGGATGTGGTTTTTTGTTTTTTGTTTTTTGAGACGTAGTCTTGCTGTGTCACCCAGGCTGGAGTACAGTGGCACGATCTCGGCTCACCGCAACCTTTGCCTCCCAGGTTCAAGCGATTCTCCTGCCTCAGCCTCCTGAGTAGCTGGGATTACAGGTGCCTGCCACCATGCCCGGCTAATTTTTGTATTTTTAGTGCAGACGGGGTTTCACCACCTTGGCCAGGCTGGTCTCGAACTCCTGAGCTCGTGATCCACCCGCCTCGGCCTCCCAAAGTGCTGGAATTACAGGTGTGAGCCACTGCACCTGGCTGAAAGGGGTGTTAAATAACTGATCCAGTCACAGGGAAAGCCATTTATAGATGAGGATATGGCAGAAGTAGACTAGTTGGCAATTAAATAAGAGAAAATTCGTAAGGATTATGATAAGGCACTCCAGAAGGGAACGATTTGAATATTATAAATTAGACTCTTGGAAAAATTGTAAAGCCTTCAGTTTTTCTTTTTCTTTCTTTCTTTTTTTTTTTTTTTTTTTTTTTTTGAGACAAAGTCTTGCTCTGCCCCGGCTGAAATGCAGCAGTGCGATCTCAGCTCATTGCAGCCCCCGCCTCCCAGGTTCAAGCAATTCTCCTGCCTCAGCCTGCTGAGTAGCTGGGACTACAGGTGTGCACCACCACGCCCAGCTAATTTTTGTATTTTTAGTAGAGACGGGATTTCACCATGTTGGCCAGAATGGTCTCAATCTCTTGACCTCGTGATCTGCCCCCATTGGCCTTCCAAAGTGCTGGGATTACAGGCGTGAGCCACAGCACCCGGCCTCTTTTTATTTAAAAAAAATTTTATTTGTATATTTGTTTGCCACCCTGCCACATACACAACAGTTATCTTTATGGTTTTGTCAAAGCTGACAAAAGATGCCATATTCTGCTGTCATGAAATTTGCCCCCAAAAAATTGCACGTTCATATTCTTTTCAAGAAAATCTTGAGACTATTTTCTGGCCGGGCACGGTGGCTCACGTCTGTAATCCCAGCAGTTTGGGAGGCCGAGGCGGGTAGATCACTTGAGGTCAGGAGCTAGAGATGAGCCTGGCCAACATGGTGAAACCCCGTCTCGACTAAAAATGAAAAAATGAGCCAGGCGTGGTGGCATGTGCCTGTAATCCCAGCTACTCGGGAGGCTGAGGCAGGAGAATCGCTTAAACCCGAGAGGCAGAGGTTGCAGTGAGCTGAGATCGTGCCATTGCACTGCAGTCTGGGTGACAGAGTGAGACTCCGTCTCAAAAAAAAAAAAAAGTTGCTCTCCACAAATCCAGACAACAACAGAAAAGCATTTTCCAAAGTGTGTTCCTGTTAGAATAAGGTGACCATAAAATTAAAAAAAAAAAAAGCTATTTTCTATGAAATTTTGGTTCTCTTTCTCATTTGATTCACTCATACCCGTGTTAGTTTCTTGAATTTTTATTGATCATCTCAGTTGACTAAAAAATTGAGTTTCAAGCTGTTTAATTTCTAACTTATCAGTCACCAAATTTATGAACTCTTACTGTATTCAAAGAACTATGGTAATTCAAACATTTCTCCCCACTGCCATTTCTTTCTCAGAAATTTTTCAGTGGCTTTTTATTGCTTGTAGAATAATAGCTTTAGAATGGGTGTCAAAGACATTTATAACCTGGCTCTCTTCCTTTCACTGTATCCCTCCCTTCATATCAAGTTTTGTCATATCACACAGTATTTTTTTTAATATACCTTACCTTCCTCTTTTTCAGAGTCACTTGCCATACATTTTCAGAAACTCGATATTGTAAATATCTAATTTTTTTGTTCAATCGATATTGTGTCTGAAATCTCATTCTCTTCTTAATCTTTCAAAATACTACCCATACTTGTAGGTGCTTTTCAGATGGCATTTCTTCCTCAAGGTCTTTCACACGTCCTCTAGTTTGGAATTCCGTTTGCATTCCTCTATGATCTGATAACATTTTGTTCATATGTCTCTTATAAATGCATTATTTTATTATAATTGGTTCTTTATATGTTACATTTCTCTTCCTTTACTAGATAGTAAACTTCACAGCAGGAGTATATTTATCTAACATCCCACTCCCATCATAGTATTTTATAAATAGCAAGTTTTCATAAAAGAGGATAATATTCCAAAAAGAAGGAATAGCAAAAGAAAAGATGCAGAAGTGGTCATGGTAATATTTTTAGAAAAATTCCAGAAGTAAAAGAAATAAAAGGTTTCAAAATACTTGACTATTTTTATAAACCAAATTAGTACATAACTGGAAAAACTGCCTGTGATCAAGTTTACAACAAGGGTGATAGAGGAACCCTGGAGTAGCAGTTGTCATGTGGGAAGAATGCGTGATTTTCTAAGCTGAATGCATTCTCATACTTGGATTTTTATCACTCGTCTAAGGAAAACATCCTAATATTTTATAGTAACCATTCTAAAGTTTTATGCACAACAAATGCTTAGTTTCCTTATTAACTTACCAAACACTAGGTAATTTGTAATTAATCATGGTAGGATTTCAAACTAGAGAGGATCAAAATTTCTAGTTCTGGCTTTAAGCAGAATTCTCAGATAAGCTATATGGTAGCAGAATTTTATCTCAAATTTAGTAGTTTTTTTTTTATTAAATGAAAGGTAGAATATAATAATAGATTATTAAAATACTCTAAGTTTTGAGTCTGACATTGACTTTTTTTAAAAATTTAAATTAATAGATCACAGTTGAAAACTTTGGTGCAACAGAAGTCAAAGAGCTGGTTCTAAATGGTGCAGACACAGCTGTTAACAAACAAAATCGGTAAGTGAATTTCAGCAGCAACAGTGGGAATAATAAGATTCAGTAGACATTTTCTTCTGTGTGTAGAAAACATGTCACTACGCTAAGTTTTTACTCCAATAAAACTTTAATTTTGAGTAGTTAGTGAGGAAATAATCTGCCTTTTCCTCCTGAAATCCCTTGAAGACATTAAACAAAACAAAGAGAAGGGAGAAGTGACAGCAGCAAACATTTTTGGAAGCCAGGAAACAGTAGTAACTAACTTTAGGAAACCAGAGAAAGCTGCAACATGAGATGGAAAAGAGGAGCCACGAAGCCAGCTGGATCACTTCACAAAACGAAGTTTGGGTGCTGAGAACAAAACATACCTTTAGAAAATGTGTGGTGTTTGGGGAAATGCTAGAAACAGAACTCTTATAAGAAGCAGTTAGAAACTAGTTTCCCATGCTAACATTGGGTTTAAAACAACAACAAAAGAAACTAGTTTCCCTTAGCACACCAGGAAGCTGGCAACTGCCCTTCTCCGGCCTGGGCAGGAGATTGGAAATTTACCTTCTGGAGAAATTGGACTGTGGATTTGAGGACACCTAGAAACTGCCACAGGCAAGGAGCTGAACTGAAAACAGGGAGATTAAGTGCTGAAAGTCTATCGCTGCCTCCTCCTTAGTACCGTATAGTGGTAGATCCTTTTCTGGGGAAACTGCCTAACATTTAAAATGTAAATCCATAGGCCGGGCACATTCCATTTTTAATTGTATCCATCTGGATGTCACACCTGCAATCGCAGCACTTTGGGAGGCTGAGGCGGTCAGATCTTGAGGTCACGACAATGATACCATCCTGGCCAACGCAGTGAAACCCCATCTCTACTAAAAATACAAAAAATTAGCCGGCCGTGGTGGCATGTGCCTGTAGGTCCAGCTACTTGGGAGGCTGAGGCAGAAGAACTGCTTGAACCCAGTGAGCTGAGATCGTGCCACTGTGCTCCAGCCTGGGCGACAGAGCGAGGCTCCGTCTCAAAAAAAAAAAAAAAAAAAAAAAAAGTTAATCGATAGCCAAAGGTCAACAGACATTTAAGGAAAGACCGAAACAGTCAAAAAGAATGGCAAGAAACCAGGAACCATGCAGGTTGAAGGACAAAACTTCAGAGGAAACTGAAATCAGTATCCTCAGAATGATGTGTGACATCCAGATGGATACAATTAAAAATGGAAAAAAAAATTTATTTGAAAGAAATGGAATGAATGAAATCTGTCAAAGAAGATATTTTAAAAAATAAATAAATAAACTTCGCAGAAATGAATGACATCCTTTCAAGATTGAAAGCATGAGAAGTGGAAAAAAGATCAATACCAAGACAAGATGACAAGATACATGAAATTTCAAAATTTTCAAAGTCAAAGGGACCCTAAAACTGTCCAGAAAACCCACAGACCTAAGAATTAATAACATCAGACACTGGAATCAAAGAACACTGGAAGCTAGAAGACCAAAATTTTAGGAAAAAATTACTTTTAACTTAAAATTTTGTATCCAAATTATCAAGTGTGTGAGTGTTTAAAAACATTTTCATACATTCGCAGTCTCAGAGAATTTACTTCTGAAGCCTTTTTCTCAGGAAATTACTGAAGGATGTGTTCTGTCTACCAAAACAAGGAATTAAACCAAGAAAGAGGAAGACACAGGATTAAAAAAGCAACAACAAACTACCAAGATTCACGCAAGCAAGGATTCTTTTTGAAGGATCAATAACTGTGTCGATTTAGAAAGCTAACAACGTGGGTTAGATCAAGAGGATGGAGGGCTCGAGTAGAGAAATGCAACTGATAATACCTAATTTTTGAATGAATCTAGAGGAAATGGATATTGCTTTTGGAGAAGTTGGGGATGAATTAGCAAACTAAGGAAAATAGAAGTTCTTTTTAAGGGAAAAAGGGTAACCATAGAATACAGCTTAACTGTGAATAATATAGAAATGTTAACAAATATTGAACCAAAAATTGTTATATAAATACAATAGATGTGTAGGGGAGTAGAAAGTGAATGGGACAATTACATTAAAGATAAATCCAAACCACCAAATTGAAATTTAAGGAATAACAGTAGAACTGTGTTGCTAGAAGCTTGAATATAAATATCAGAAGGAATAGCAAAAAGAATTAACAAATAGTTGCCTTTGAATAGTGGGAATTTCTGGCAGAGAAGTGTTGGACAGAGAGTTTCTTTATTCTCTTCTGTTTTGTTACAATTCTTTAATAATGGCTGTTGCCAGGGAGTTGGTCCAAAGGATTATAATCCCAATTCTGCTGCTTAGAAGCTTTATAACTTTAAATAAATTAGTTGATGTCTCAATGCTTCAGTGTCCTTCTCTGTTAAATGGAATGACAAATTGTACCTATTTCATGGGATGATTTTGAGGACTAGATGAGACAATATTTTAAGATACTTAGAATAAGACCTAGCACATGTAGTGCTCAGTAAATGTTGGCTATTAGGATTGTTACTATTTGATGTTTTAAACTCTTGATATGTCTTACTTTGATAAAAATAAAGCTGTTTTAAAATGATGTGAAAAAATTTTAGGTCCTTCTAGATATCCTTGTTTTAAAAGAAAATTTGGTTTTGAAAGGCAGTTTACCATTATTCCTATTGCAGAATCATCCTTTATTACTTGGAAGACGAAGATATAAAATAGTGAAATCTTCTAGTTCCCATTCTCATTATTTGTTTGACCAGATAGCATCATAAAATGTTGTGGCTAGCAAAGCAAAACAAATTGAGTAAGATTGTGGTTCAAATTCAGGGGTTAAAGGGGCTTCCTTTTTTTCTTTACAGTTTCTTTTTGTATCATAAGAGGTAGAAGAGAATCAGAAGTGATTGTGTATGTATTCACATGTACATTTGAAAAGAAACTACACTTGTACTCTTTAATGATTATCCTGAAAGAATGCTTAGTATCCTCTCTCAGGCATTTGTTAAAGTAAATGTTGTTCAGATTCCTTGGAACCCAAGGAAAAGAAGGCTATAGTTTGTCAAATGATCTGAATCCCAAAGCTCTTATTTTTTCGTCACCTATTGTTTGTAACAGATCATTCCTTTTAGGGATGCATGTGACTTGATATATATAAATTCTCAATAACTTGTAAATGTTTTAAAATTATTTTCATAGCCATTCACAGTATTCTGCCCATTAGGAAATGACATTTTTTCCAATAGGAATAGCCTAAGAATAACTGAATGCCTCATGGATATAGCTGATTTTTATATGGAAAGAATAATAGCTTTTTCCGTAATGACTTTGGTTTTGTCCTGTTTGAACCCTACTCATACATTCTCAGTTTCGTAGATATGTAGCAGAAATTGTAGGAGCACTTGAAGTTTTAATGACTACATTATGGATTCTTCATAAATGATTTTTATAATCTGTACATGTGTGCTTCTTCATTTCTAGACAAGAGTTTGTTGATGCTTATGTGGATTACATATTCAATAAATCAGTGGCTTCCTTATTTGATGCTTTTCATGCGGGCTTTCATAAGGTCTGTGGAGGAAAAGTCCTTCTGCTCTTTCAGCCTAATGAACTACAAGCAATGGTCATTGGAAATACAAATTATGATTGGAAGGAACTGGAAAAGGTAGGGGAAAACTAATCTCTGATATTGTGTAAATGGAAAGGCTTATATGTGGAAATCTTGCCTTTTTATGTATTATTTTTTATTTTATACACTTTATTACTGCCATTTTACAGGAAAGCACTCTACCCTTCTTGGCCCACAATGAATGGATTTTTGAACTGTGTATGAATTAGACACTACTATAATTGGTGGTATTGATATAGAAAACTCATCTGGCCAGGCACAGTGGCTCTCACCTATAATCCCAGCACTTTGGGGCGCTTAGGCGGGAGGATCACTTGAGGCCAGGAGTTCAACAGCAGCCTGGGGAACATAGCGAGACCTCATCTCTAAAAATAACTTAGGCCAGGCGCGGTGGCTTACATCTGTAACCCCAGGACTTTGGGAGGCCAAGGTGGGTGGATCACCTGAGGTCAGGAGTTCAAGACCTGCCTGGCCAACATGGTGAAACCCTGTCTCTACTAAAAATACAAAAATTAGCTGGGCGTGGTAGCATGTGCCTGTAATCCCAGCTACTCAGGAGGCTGAGGCAGGAGAATCTCTTGAACCTGGGAGGCGGAGGTTACAGTGAACTGAGATTGTGCCACTGTACTCCAGCCTGGGCAACAGAGCAAGGCTCTGTCTCAAAAAAAAAAAAAAAAAAAAAAAAAAATAAGTAAATAAAAATAGATAAAAATAATTTTACAAATTAGCAAGATGTGGTAGCAAACACCTGTGGTCCTACCTGTGGGAGGCTGGGGTGGGAAAATCTCTTGATCCCGGATGGTTGAGGCTGCAGTGAGCCATGATTATACCACTGCACTCGAGCCTGGATGACAGAGCAGGAGCCTGTCTGTCTCAAGAAAAGAAAAATGTCATCTGTGACACAGCTGGATAGAAGCCCTAACCAAGCCGGGCATGGTGGCTCACACCTGTAATTCCAACACGTTGGGAGACTGAGGCAGGTGGATCACCTGAGATCAGGAGTTCCAGGCCAGACTTGCCAACATGTTGAAACCCTGTCTCTACTAAAAATATAAAAATTAGCCGGGTGTGGTGACACACACCTGTAATCCCAGCTACTTGGGAGGCTGAGGCAGGAGAATTGCTTCAACCTGGGAGGCGGAGGTTGCAGTGAGCCAAGATCGTGCCACTGCACTCTCCGAAAAAACGAAAAGCCCTAGCCAAAACTGAATGGGTTTTCATTCTGCCTCAGTCCTAGGAAAACCATTATGAAATGCAGTTGTGATGTTTAAAAATCTTTGTTTCCTTTTTTTCTGATTAGTCTCAGTGTTACATTTTTTAGCAGAGTAATTATCAAATATTGATTCTGATAAACATTTAATAGAAAGTGCTAGCCAGGTGCGGTGGCTCATGCCTGTAATGTCAGCACTTTGGGAGGCTGAGGTGGGCAGATCACGAGGTCAAGAGATCGAGACCATCCTGGCCAACCAACATAGTGAAACCCCATCTCTACTAAATATACAAAAATTTGGGCATAGTGTTGCACGCCTGTAGTCCCAAGTACTCGGGAGGCTGAGGCAGGAGAATCGCTTGAACCTGGGAAGCAGAGGTTGCACTGAGCCAAGATCACGCCACTGCACTCCAGCCTGGTCAACAGAGCAAGACTCCATCTCAAAAAGAAAAAAGAGAAAGTGCTAAGTTAAGCCAGGCATGGTGTCTCACATCTGTAATCCCAGCAATTTGGGAGGCTGAGGCAGGCAGATCACTTGAGGCCAGGAGTTGGAGACCAGCCTGCCCATCATGGTGAAACCCCATCTCTACTAAAAATACAAAAATTAGCCAGGTGTAATGGCGCACTCCTGTAATACCAGCTACTTGGGAGGCTGAGACACAAGAATCACTTGAACCTGGGAGGCAGAGCGACAGAAAGTGCAAGGTTAGATCAGCTTTGAGGAAGATATATACGAAGTTAATCTGCTGATTTTTTATCTTTATAATGTACCATCCTCTGATTTATGCATTTATAATTAGATACTGTATACCTATTAAGATGACTAACATAAAAAAGTAGAGCTAGCACTTACCTACTTTTTATGTCAGTCACCTTAATAGGCGCAAAGCATCATGAACGTTTGTACATGATGGGGATACAAAATGGTAGAGTCACTTTAGAAACAGTGGCGGTTTCTTATAAAGTTAAACATACATTTGCTATATGACCTAGCAGTCCTACTCCCAGGTATTAAATTATATTCACACAAAAATCTGTAAACAAAGGGGGCAGAGTTTCAGTTTTACTAGATGAAAAGAATTCTGGAGATGGATGGTGGTACAACCTTGTGAATGTAGTTAATGCTACTGAAGTGTACACTTAAAATGGTTAAGATGTAAACTTTATGGTATGTGTGTTTTACCTTAACTTTTAAATACTTTTTTTTTTTTATTTGCAAATGAGTAAAAAACTGCAGACAACCTAGATGTCCTTCAGTGGGTGAATGGGTGAACCTACTACAGTATACCTATTCAGCAGAATAACTACTAAGTGTTAAAAAGAAATGCACAGCTGGTCGTGGTGTCTCACACCTTTAATCCTGGCACTTTGGGAGGCTGAGGTAGGCAGATCTCTTTAGCCCAGGAGTTTGAGACCAGCCTGGACAACATGATGAAACTCCGTCTCTACAAAAAATACAAAAATTGGCCGTTTATGGTGGCGTGCACCCATAGTCCCAGCTACTCCGGGCGCTGAGGTGGGAGGATCCCTTGAGCCCGGGAGGTAGAGGCTGCAATGAGCCCTGACTGCACTGCGACGTAGGCAACAAAGCAAGACCCTGTCTCAAAAAAGAAAAAAAAGCACTATTGACACATGCAACAACTGGATGAATCTGAGGCTTTATGCTGAGTGAAAGAAGCCAGTTTCAAATGGTTGCATACTGTATGGTTCCATTTATGTGACATTCTTGAAAAGACAAAAAATTATAGTGAACAGAGACTAGGGGTTGAGTGGGAGGGTGTGACTTCAGAGGAGGTAGCACAAGAGACATCTAAGCATAACAGTGATGGGACTGTTGAGTATCCTAATTGTGGCAGTGGTTGCACAAATCTGCATATATGCTTAGAACTTACAGAACTATATACACACCAGAATATAGCCAGTTTTACTGTGTAGTCATTTAAGGAATAAGATTTTAAGAATAATTAGGACTTCTAATTAAACATTATGGAATAAACATGTCTGCTCCCTCCCAAAAATCTCACTAGAATGACAGAAATGGAATAAAAATGGTAATATACACACCAAAAACTAAAAAATAAAAATGCAATGAACAAGAGAAGTAGTAGATTTGGAAGACAGAAAGTAAGGACATAAATTGATGAGTGACTTAGAGCAGAGGAAAATTGAATTCTAAGCCTCCAGAGGGACAGGATTGTCAGGAGGCAACTCTTTGTTGTTGTTGTTGTTCTGAGACGGAGTCTTGCTCTGTCACCCAGGCTGGAGTGCAGTGGTGTGATCTTGGCTCACTGCAACATCCGCCTCCCAAGTTCAAGCAATTCTTCTGCCTCAGCCTCCCAAGTATGGAACTACAGGCACGCCACTATGCCCGGCTGATTTTTTTATTTTTTTAGTAGAGACAGGGTGTCACCATATTGGCCAGGCTGGTCTCGAACTCCTGACCTCATGGTCCGCCTGGCCTGAGGCAACTCATTGTATATCCTAGAATCTGAAAGACTCAAGAATTGGTATACCATGTTACCCTTAATGGCAGGGATGAGGGTTGGACTAAGGGCAACAGAATTACTTTAAAGTCATTTTAAAGAATAATTGGACCATTCATGTCCCCTTTTTTACCCAGCAAAAGACAGCTTGGGAGAGAGGCTTTACAATTTGGGAAACCAAGTAAAACTGAGGATGCCACACAGCTAGTAACTGGGTGTAAATCCTTCAGGAAGGAGACTGAAGGTTCCTGTATGGTAGTAAATTGATCTGCTCAAGAGAAGAAGCCTGTAGATACTAACTTTGAGGGGTCCCCCAGTGGAAATGGACTCCACCTCTAATCACCTTAAAATGAAAATGATATGACAGCTTCTCGTCACCCTTTAGATCCTACACAATTTGTCCCTCCTTGCCTCATCTCCTGTCATTGTTGCTCTCACTCTGCCTCAGCCTTATTAACCTCCTTGCTGAGCCTAGAACCCTCCAGGCACGTTCCAGTCTTAGGGCGTTTCTGTTTCCTTTTCCACGTGCCTGGAATTCTCTTCCCCTGATAATCCCAAAAGATTCTTGCTCTCGCTTCCTTTACGTGTTTGTACCTTCTCAGAGACCTTCCCTGGATAACTGATCTAAAATTGCAAACCCCTCTCCTGCACATGTATCCTGTCTCCCGTCGCTGTTTTATTTTGCTTCTTTGGATCTGACATAATTTTCCTTAGGTTGCTCCTTCCCCCAACCACAATGTAAGTACCGTGAGAGCAGAATTTTTGCCTCTTTGTTCACTGCTGTATTCCCAGCACCTAGGAGAGCACTCAGTAAGTACTTGAAACCTTGCCTGAAGTGATAATTGATGTCAAAGTGTTCATTCAGTTAAAACAGGACATCTTAAAAAGTATATTGTAGCGGCCGGGCGTGGTGGCTCACGCCTGTAATCCCAGCACTTTGGGAAGCTGAGGCAGGCGGATCACGAGGTCAGAAGATCGAGACCATCCTGGCCAACATAGTGAAACCCCCATCTCTACTAAAAATATGAAAATTAGCTGGGTGTGGTGGTGGGTACCTGTAATCCCAGCTACTCAGGAGGCTGAGGCAGGAGAATCGCTTGAACCTGGGAGGCAGAGGTTGCAGTGAGCCAAGATTGCACCACTGTACTCCAGCCTGGTGACAGAGCAAGACTCCATCTCAAATATATGTATATATATTATAGTGTATTTATACTTATAACACTTTGATTTCTTCTGTCGTATATGTGATTCATTACAATTTTAGTGATTATGATTTGGAGCTTTAAATGTTCTTTCTTAACCAGGACATGTGTGCACATTTTTACCAAACCATTTAGAGATTTAAAAGAAAAAAAAAACTTTCGCCATCCTCTTTTCCTTCCCCACTAACATGCTCACAGTTTAATAAATTGAGTGCTAGAATTAAAGCCGTTTTCTTCAAACTTGCTTGCAATTAACAGCAAATATTTTGCAGATCTGAATTATTGAGAGTTCAGTGATTAAGATAAATCATGGCTACAAATAAGGAGAGTCCAAAATTCAAAAGGCCCAGTAGCAAGTATTTGTTGAGTCTCTACTGTATGCCTGATAATGTGCAACTGAAACTATGCAAGAAATTGAGGAGAGCGCAGGAAATAAGATAGAGACATGGTCTTTGCCCTAATAAGGGAGCTAGAAATTAAATGCTTAATACACAGTTTTGATGAATACAATGAAAAAGAATTTAGTGAGTGGTACATAAGGAGGAACCTAATCTAGGCTAGATGAATCTGGGAACGCCTCTCACTAGATGGTAAGCTCCACAAGGTAAGTGAGGATTCTGTTCACTGAGGTTTTCCCAGGGCCAAAAACATTGACTAAAACTCATTATGTATTTGTTGGATGAATCAATGAATGAATTAGATGGCATTTAATCTGAGCCCTAAAAGGGTAAAAATTAGCCTGATGACCAAAGAAGAAAGGATGTGTCTGAGTGGTATAGGCTGGGGAAACAGTACGTCCAAAGGACCTGATGCATCTGAAGAACTGAAAGTTAAGGCCAATTGTGGCTGGATAAGAACAGTTAACAATATAAACTATTTCCTCTCTGCTTCCTACCACCTTCTCTCTTAGTACTAGTATTTTTGGGGGGTGGGGGGAGCAGCGGGGATGGAATTTCACTCTTGTTGACCAGGCTGGAGTACCGTGGCGCAGTCTCGGCTCACTACAACCTCCGCCACCCGGGTTCAAGCAATTCTCCTGCCTCAGCCTCCCCCAAGTAGCTGGGATTACAGGCATGTGCCACCATGCCCAGCCAATTTTTGTATTTTTAGTAGAGATGGGGTTTCACCATGTTGGCCAGGCTGGTCTGGAACTCCTGACCTCAAGTGATCCACCTGCCTCGGCCTCCCAAAGTGCTGGGATTACAGGCGTGAGCCACCGCGCCTGGCCAGTACTAATATTTTTGAAAGGGGAGATATATTACCCCAAAACTTACTGGCTTCAAATTACCCCAAAACTTACTGGCTTCAAAATAACAATGAAACTTTGTTGCTTTATAGTTTCTGTGGGTCAGGAATTCAGGAGTGGCTTAGCTGAGTAGTTTGGGCTCAAGGTTCCCTCATGAAGTTGCAGTCAGAATATTGGCTGGCGCTATAGTCATCTAAAAGCATGGTTAAGGATAGAGATTCATTTCCAAAGTGGCTTACTCACCTGACTGTTAGCAGGGGCCTCAGTATAGCACCACGAGTACTTCTCTTCATATAGGGATGTTTGAATATGCTCATAAAATGACAGCTGTTTCCCCCCAGAGTGAGTGATCCAGAAGAAGGGCTGAAGCCATAGAGGTTTTTGTTTGTTTTGTTTTTGTTTGTTTTTTTGAGACGGAGTCTTGCTGTGTCACCCAGGCTGGAGTGCAGTGGTGCGATCTCGGCTCACTGGAAGCTCCGCCTCCTGGGTTCATGCCATTGTCCCGCCTCAGCCTCCCCAGCAGCTGGCACAACAGGCGCAGACCGCCACGTCTGGCTAATTTTTTGTATTTTTAGTAGACGGGATTTCACTGTATTAGCCAGGATGGTCTCGATCTCCTGACCTTGTGATCCGCCCGCCTCCACCTCCCAAAGCGCTGGGATTACAGGCGTGAGCCACCGCGCCCAGCCATAGAGGTTTTTTTTTATGATTTAGTCTCAGAAGTCATACATTCCTCATATTCACAATGTCCTTATTACACACGGGTATGAATACCAGGAGGCAGTGCTCACTGGTGGCCATCTTGTAAACTACCTCAGAAAATTTTTAGTGTCGCTTAGTACCATATTTTTAAAAGGAAAGATACATTGTAATGTTTGACTTCTGTTCGTGAATACAGAAAAAGGAAATTTTCTGATTATCACTGATAATTCCCATGTCAAACTTTTAATTGTCCTACAACATTATTTTAGTAATTCTAGTTTCTCTTTATTTTATTTTTGAAGATGATAGTATGATCCTATCATGTTATTTGAAGTGCTGGGAAAGATTTCTGGTGATTCTTACGTATTTCTTTTTCTCCTGGAACTAGTAACTTCAAATTGTAAATGTCCAGGAAACAGTGGGCAATCCATTGAATTGCACGAGTTTCAAACTCCTGGACCATGTTAGCTTTATGTGCTAATATATTAGCCAGCGTGTCCCTTCATACTAATAAAAGATTATGTTGTTTTTAGAATACAGAATACAAAGGGGAATATTGGGCAGAACATCCTACGATAAAAATTTTTTGGGAAGTATTTCACGAATTACCATTGGAAAAGAAGAAACAGTTTCTGTGTAAGTATTTCTAATTAGTTGTATACTTTATGAGACTGGAATCTAATTATAGTATTATTCCAAAGTCCTGTTTTTAATCTTCAAGTAATTTTTTTGAAAAAGAACTGATCTGCACTCTTCAGTACATGTATTTTCTTATTTCAAAGGCTAAATTCAGTTTGCCTACAAAATAGCATCGATTCATTCTATGAAGTAAAACAGAAGCTAACTTGGAAATGAAAGCAAACTATAGCTATGTTACAGTTACAATAAACTGGTTACAATAAACTAGGATTGTAGAATTCCTTTTAGATTTCTAAAAAGATCTCTGGAGTATAGTCATCCTTTGGCATACATTGGGGGATTGGTTCCAAGACCTCCCTGCCAAGGATACCCAAATCCAAGAGATGCTCAAGTTTCTTATATAAATTGGCATAGTATTTGCATATAACCTATGCACATCCTTATACTTTCAATCATCTCTAGATTACAGTCATGTGCCACATAATGACTTTTCAGTGAACTAGAGACCACATATATGGTAGTGGGCCCTTAAGATTATAATACCTTATAATAACCTACTGTACCTTTTCTGTATTTACATACACAGATACCTACTGTTATGTTACAGTTACCTACAGAAATCAGTACAGTACCATGCTGTACAGGTTTGTAGCCTGGGAGCAGTAGGACTGTATCACGTAACCTAGGTGTGTAGTAGACTGTACTGTCTAGGTTGTGTAAATATATGATGTTTACACAATGAATGAAATCGCCTAATGATGCATTTCCCAGAACATATCCTCATCGTTGACACATGAATATACCTGTATTAATACCTGATACAAAGTAAATGCTATGTAAATAGTTGTTATACTGTATTGTTGAGGGACCAGTGTGAAGAAAAAAAGTTGACATACTCAGTACAGTCACAAGCAGCCATTTTTTGAAAATATTTTCCATTTGCAGTTGGTTGAATCCATGGATACACAATTCACAGATATGGAGGGCCAACTGTATTGCTCTTTTCTCTGTTTGGTCATTTTTTTTTCTTTTTGCTTCAAGACTAAAACTTTGGCAATTTCTATATAAAATAAAGCTTTTTCAGGCTTTAGTTCTCTCATTTATAACTGATGCCTGAGTATCTTTCTTCTGTTAAAGTCTGTATTCTAATTGAAATTTGACTTATTTTTAAAGTTGTCAGAATTTATGTATCCAAATCAGTGACATTTCCTTTGATACTCCTGCTGTTGCCAAGAATGTTTTAGCAATCTGTCCGAGAATCTTGGTCAAATTCTTCTGTATGTCATAAGGATGAGAAATCATTACTCTTTAAGAGTGATTTGAGCCTGGGCAACATGGCAAAACCTCATCTCTACAAAAATTAGCCCTGGGCTTGATGACACGCGCCTATGCTCCCAGCTACTCCAGAAGCCGAGGTGAGAGGATTGCTGGAGCCCAGGCGGTCGAGGCTGCACTCCAGCCTAGGCAACTGAGCAAGGCTCGTCTCAAAAAAAAAAAAAAAAAAAAAAAAATGATTTGAATTTTGGCTGCCCATTATAAATTTCTGATTTAAAAAAAAAAAAAACAGAAATGAAGCAAACAGAAAAAGAAATCATAATCAAAACTGCATTTTGTATTTGGTTTGTCAACTAGTTCTAAATGGCTTTTTCCAAAAAAGGGCTCTCAAAATGTTTTGGCAATGGCAATAGTTACTCACTTATCAAACATTTATTAAGCACTTCCTTTGTGCCAATATTAAGATTATACTTTTAAAGAAAAAATATTGTGTGAATGAGCAATTAGAATGTGTCTCAAAAAACTTGTCTTCCACAAATTAGGGAGTAAACACATTAGAGCAGATGTTAATGTGAAGCTCTGCTGTAGTGACTGTACAAAATATGACTTGCTACTTTTTGTTTTGAAGTAGTTGACTGAATGATTTCTTTCTTGGCAGTATTTTTGACAGGTAGTGATCGCATTCCTATTCTTGGTATGAAGAGTCTGAAACTAGTCATCCAGTCAACAGGAGGTGGTGAGGAATATCTCCCAGTTTCCCATACTTGTTTTAATCTTCTGGATCTTCCAAAATATACAGATAAAGAAACTCTGCGTTCTAAACTGATCCAAGCTATTGATCACAATGAAGGCTTCAGTTTAATATAACTATTCAGTTTAGTGCAAAAGCATTAAACTATTTGTGTTTTTCTTGTGGTGATGAATTCAGCAAGGTGACAGAGGTACTATTATAATTCTTACTTGCAGAATGTTCAATCTACGAGTGTTCATGGAAGTCAAAACATTAAAGGAAAATGAACAAACTGTTAATATTATTGTACAGAACCATGGATTTTTTTGACAATCTTCCAATAAACATAACAAGTATTGTGAATACATTAAAGTTCTACTAACATGAGTTTTAAGAGTTTGCATATTTCAGAAATGATCTGGTGTGAGTGCATGGAAATATTGCTTAATTTTTCTTCAATCATTGAGTGAAAAACCTTTAACTTTGGCCTGCAATAGTCATTTGATTATTTTTTCATTTTGTAAATAATGTTAAGTTTTGTAATAAAATAGTTACGTTCTGATACCAGTACAGTTTCTATGGTTGTAATTGAACTTGAGCAGACTTTTAGAGGTTAAAAATTATGATTTAAATCTTACTCTGAAACTCTATAAAAAGAAAAAAAGGTAGCATGGTGGAAACACGATCTTTTCTTTTTTGCTAGAATAAGTGTCTTTGTGCAAACCTAAATCACAAATAGGGAATATACTACATAACCTGCAGTTCTTTTCTCTTTTGTGAATCCTGACATGACATGCTGATAGATGGGGAATTGTTGATCAGAGAACTTATTAATATTTAGTACTGGAAGAACTCTGTCTCCACAGATGCCAGTAATAGAAAGAAACATTGGCTACTATGAGCACCAATCACTGGGTTATAGCTTTCAAAAGTATTGATGCTGCAGGGCTTTAGAGCTATTTCCTTGAATTTAAGAAACAAATCTTAACGGTTTTATGGTGCTGATGCTTAGTTATCTCATGCCATTAAATTGTAAAAGTGAGTTGATGCAATACATGTGACTTTCTGCTAGAATGCAAATATTTATTTTTTAAATTTATTTTAAAATGCCGTGAAAACTGTTTAATAAAGATTTATTGTTTTAATATTTAAACTTTCAGTGGTTCTCATATAAGAGTCAAAATTTTTCAAAAAGATGGATGACTCGGGGAAGGTCTCTTAAATTTCAGATTGCTTGTTTCTATTCCCATACAAATTTATAGAGGTCCGCAGTCTCTTAACCTGTAATTCTAAAATCCAAAAAAACTGAGAATATTGTCATCTCTCACTTTGCAGAAAAACCTGATCTGAATTCTTGAAGCTATTTATGGTATTCACTAAATAAGACTATGACCCCTATTGGGTACTTTCAAAAATTCTTTAAAATTCATAATTCCAAAATGCAAATAAGCCCAAGGGGTTGGATAAGGGGTTGTGGACTTGTACTTTTCAGTAGGTCAGCTTAAAAAACTATTGGCTAACCACAGAACTCTTCTATAGATAGAAGCACTAAAACAGTGTTCTCACCTAAGGTACTTTTCCTCAAAGTAGTGGCATTCTTCCCCCATGAGAATGTCTCCACGTACCTGATATTATACCATATTCCCTGTTCGTCCACTCCTTGAGGTAGTAATTATTTGAATCAAAAACATGTCAGATGCTGTTTCTCAATAGTAGTAACCTTTGTATATTATGAAGCCGATCTGTAAAATAGCAGGCACTTTGGATTAATAGTTCCATGAACAAATACTGTAACAAGAGAATAGCATCTCATCTAGGAGCACACTGTACAAAGCTTAATTTGGGGACACTTCCTCCCTGTTACTCTAGACTATGATACAATGTATTAACACCAAGGAGATTCATGGTAGAAAGTTAAAATACCATTGAAGATTTCTGAAATTGCCATTTACTTTTAAAAAACAAGAAAAGTCCCAAGCTTTGTAGATAAGAGCAGCAAAGCTACAGATCATTTGCTAAATTGTAGGGACTTTATTGAGTTAGCTAAATACTGAAGTATTTGGCCTCCACACATCTATTTGTAAGGTACAAATATATAGTGTGTTTGTAGCTCTCCTGTCTTGTCTTAGTCATTCAAGCTAGTAGCCACTGTTCAGGATGATGAATAAGACAGCAGAACCAAGACATTCCTTTCAATTAAAAGGAAATAAAAACCAGAATGCAGGCTGGGCGTGGTGGCTCACACCTGTAATCCCAACACTTGGAAGACTGAGGTGGGCAGATGGCTTGAGTCTAGGAGTTCGAGACCAGCCTGGCTAACACGGTGAAACCCCGTCTCTACTAAAAATACAAAAAATTTAGCCGGACATGGTGACGGGATTTCACCATGTTGGCCAGGCTGGTCTCAAACTCCTGACCTCAGGTGATCCGCCCGCCTAGGCCTCCCAGAGTGCTGGGATTTCAGGTGTGAGCCACAGCACCTGACCAAGTTACACATATTAAGGGGGACATTGCTGGCCTCTTCAGGAGTACTTTCTCCCTCAAAATAAGTAGGTTCTCAGGTCAGCCTCAGAAAGTTGATACCAAATGTGGTCTGCAGTCTTTGGACTTAAAAAGACCTGGCATCCAACAACAGATTTTCAGTTAACCCAGCCTTTGCATCACATAGATTTTCACTACCCACCACTTCCTGTTCTCTCTCGAATCCCAAACTTCTGGTCCTTTATCATAGGACAATTGTCACATCCTTCTTAGGCCCTGCCCTGCCTTTTCCGCACGTTTTACTTGCTCAAGGCCTCTAGCCTAAAATGGTTGAAATAGTTCTGAAATGCTTGGTGGTGATGCATCGCCTGCTACGATCAGCACCATCAGTGTTTTCAAGTACTGGTCTGGTGAGACTAATGTAATAAACTGAATGAAGAAATGTAGTATGAGAAAGAAAGCATCTAATACTATAGCATTCAAAGCTGTACAAATTCTGCAAGATTTAAAAATTATATACCTTAAACAATGTAAGTTAACAGAAAAAAGTCAAATGACAGTTTTAATAGACTTTAAAACAGTGTACAAGTAAAAAAACACTGGTTTTGTATTTCAAAAGTTGAAGGAAGATATCCAGTCATTAAACAGTCTACAAAACATATGCCAGTAGATTACATAAAAGACTATGTACAATATAAAAAGAGCTGAAAACAGTCTTCACTGTAAAAATAATTTAAAACAAACTTTTCAATTTAAAATATTATCTATAGCACAAACACATCATGCAAATGGAAAACTAAATATACTGCATTCTTTAGTGTAGCCAAATAAATTCAGATTCAGACATCTTTTAAGTAGGGAAATGGCCATTCAAATATGATTTTTTTTCTCTGGCAGTAATGGTCCTAGCTGGGTATTTTATGCATAAAGAACAGCTATATTTCAAACCCTTTTTATTGTAATAAATACTAAAGCAACAGAGGAATACTTTATTAATTTAGGAGTAATGTTCAAAAATGGTCTGAAAAATAAATGCTTACGGTGTAATTTCATAAAGTATGAACTTCTTGAAGGACTAGAAGCTTTTGCAGCTGAGAAAGTTGATCTCTAGTTTTAAGGCAGGCTAAGCTTTTAAATAAAGATAAATTATAAGAACTACTTTCATTCATTAACTATTCTGCTATTACAAGTTACATCATGTTCATCTCCATAATACTAGGCTAGCAGTTTGGTATTTAACACCAAATCCTCCCAATGGAAGGAGACATGTACTTTCTGGCTGAGTTATAATTAACATCTTATTACTTTGGAACTGTAATCAGGGGCCTGTTGCTCTCCTCATTAATGGAAAACAGCAGTCCAAAATATTACACTCTCCCCAGTAGAAGTACCATTATTATAGATTCGGAAAGGCTTTGCATATTCACATTTTGGCAGTTTAATACTTGTGGAAAAGATCAATGCAAGCTCTACCACAGTGATAGGTATTTAAACAACAATGGCAAATATTTCAAAACTAAGGGGATCCAGGCAGGCACTATTGTTTCTAAAGCAACTGAAACATTTCCAAAGCATTTATTTGTTTTTCAGGTTAGTTTTATGAGCCAATATAGACATTACTACATGTCCACAGGAAGTACAAAAGCCATCTTCATTTGAACATAAATACAATAATCCTGAAATTCTTAGCACCAAGTATTACTTTTAAAAGTAAAGACAACCGAGTGCCCTCCCACATATTGTCGACTTCCTTCTACTCACATTGCATGTCATTTGAGATTTTAAAAAGTTAGCTGCCACAAGTTTTGGAAAATGCCAGTGTTTAAAAATAAGTAATTGTGTTAAAGAATCAAAAGTTTAGAGTTAACAGATTTTGAGTACTTCAAACCATTCAATGTTACAGAGAAAAGTGAAAATACCATTCTTTGGTCTAGATAAGCTGTTCCCTTTACATTAATTTAACATTCCGATGGCTTTTTGAAAACTTTAAAAATGTTGAAACTCACTAGACAAAAACAAAAATTATATATACATATGAATTTATCATACAAATGAATCTTTAAAAGAAAGTTAGTCTTGACCAACAGCTGATTAAAGATACTTAGTACCTTTTTAAAAAAAAAAGTTAGTGTTGAATTTGTACAAGTACAGAAATAATGAAGTTAAAAATTATCCATGAAAAACAATCTATTTTACCAATCTATAAATATTACCTTTCTGGTTTCCTTGCTCTATAGAGTTCACAAGTAAACATTCATTTTGACATGCTAAAGTTCCTAATGCTGGTGGAACAATTCCTGTACCTGCACAATTATTACACTATGATTTGTTTGATGGATAGTTCATGTCTGTTACTTCCTGTTTCATAGATATAGCTTCATTAATTGCCTCTTGATCATCTCCATCAGTCCCAAATCCAGCTCCTCCAGCTCTCTCTGGAACATCAGGCTCATCTTCTAAGCCATTGTAGAATTCTTCAGTTTCACTTTCATCTTCCATGGGTTCTTCTAAACTTGGACTCTGGCATGTCCCACTATCACTGTTACTGCCACAAGAACTAGAGGATAAGACGTCATCTTCCGAGTCTGAATATACCTCAGCGCCATGGAAAATGTAACGATTTGGTGGCAAAAACAGATACTGATTACCTGAAATATAATGATGAAAATGTTACTTTCAGTTTTCTAAGACTAACTCAGTCTGAAATGAAGTGTGGGTACCAGCTCTGCCTTTTATAAGTGTACCATTAGTGTTTAAAAACAACTGGGAGGCCATGATGTGCCTGCAGTTCCAGCTACTCAGGAGGCTGAGGCGGGTGGACTGCTTGAGCCCAGGAGTTCAAGGGCCAGCCTAGGCAACACAGTGATGGCCTGTCTCTTAAAAATTAATTAAATACAAGCAATACACTTAGTCCTGGGTTCAAATCTTAGTTCTGCCATTTATTATATCTTTGTAAATTTGTAAGTGTACCTCTGTGCCTCAATTCCCTCATCTAGAGAATGAAATAAATTTTTACAACCCTATGAGGGTTGTAAAATGTAGAGAACCATATTCAATAAAGGTTATTTCACCAATTATTTTAAAAAGATTTGATGAAAATGAAGTATCCAGCCCAGCCTACATTAGATACCCAATTTGTGTTCATTAAGCAACTTCTCTAAAGCACACAGGCTTTTAAAGCCTCTTCATTAACTATTTTAACTTTTTTCTGATTATAAACCTAAAATATTGTCAATAATGTAATCACCACAAACTCATAGTGTAGTCTGTAGACAGTGAATCTACAGTATCACCTGTGAATCTAAATTTAGATTCACTTGAGAAGATCTCAGGCCCCATGAGCCACCTACTGATTCAGAATGTGTGTGTATATACACATACAGTCTAAGATGCTTTTGAAGTCCTCTAAGATGTAATCTGAATCCATGAATACCAATAAAGTTCTTTCTAGAGCACACCAAATCAATCCTAGCTTGGCCATTTGGGGTTTAAGTGAAAGAGTAGGATCCCTAAAAACTGATGGAAAAGTTTGAATTCACAATATGTCCCTAACTTAACATCTCTTTTCACACATAATAAATGTAATATTTATTGTACCATATCCCAGACTAATTCACAGAAGCCTGGTTACCACTCTGGTAGGTGGCAAACCTAAAGTTCTCTCCAAAGTGGCTCTCAAACTTTTACACTGCATCATGACCCAGTTCTCACCCTGACTACAACCTGTGTGACAATTCTGACCTGAATAATCCCTGAAATTTATTTCACAGTCCACTACAAATCACTGTGAAAACCACTTATTTCCCTCTATTACAACAGATACATAGTACTCATCAGGTTCCTAAGACACCACAGGCAGGGCACAGTGGCTCACACCTGTAATCCCTACACTTTGGGAGGCCAAGGCAGGCAGACTGCTGAGCCCAGGAGTCTGAGATCAGTCTGGGCCATGTGGCAAGACCCTGTCTCTACAAAAACTTTATAAAAAAAAAAAAAAAAAAATTAGCTGAGCATGAGGTCACGCGCCTGTGGTTTCAGCTACAGCTACTCGGGAGGCTGAGGCAGGAGAATCGCTGGAACCTGGGAGGCGGAGGTTGCCAGGAGGTGGAGGTTGCCGTGAGCCGAGATCACACCATTGTACTTCAGCCTGGACACCAAGAGCAAAACTCCGTCTCAAAAAAATAAATAAATAAAAATGTAAAAAAATAAAAATGACTGTTCAGGTCAACTCTGTTTCTTGGGAAAAGAGACTGATGCGTTTGACACATCTGCCAAAATGACATTCAAGAAGAGTTCCCAGTGCAAGTCTTAGTGCACAGGTAGACTTTGTATATGATAGAGACGACTGTGTATTACCTAAGTCAGTAGCAATTTTTCTACTTTCTGACTTCTGCCACGATTTGCAAACATAAGCATCCCTCTGTGCTTTTTCTAGTTTCCCCTGGGAACGCGTCTGCTCTTTTTAAATCCCTACTTATTGTTAAATATTTTCCTCCTTAGAAAGCCTTGTATAATCTAATCTCCAAGTACAATCTACCTTTTGGGGCTGGGCATGGTGGCTCATGCCTGTAATTCCAGCACTTTTGGAGGCCGAGGTGGGCGGATCACAAGGTCAGGAGTTTGAGACCAGACTTACCAACATGGCAAAACCCCATCTCTACTAAAAATACAAAAATCAGCTGGGCATGGTGGCGCACGCCTGTAATCTCAGCTACTCAGGAGGCTGAAGCAGAAGAATCACTTGAACCCAGGAGGCGGAGGTTGCAGTGAACTGACATTGTGCCACTGCACTCCAGCCTGGGCAAAAGTAAGACTCCATCACCAAAAAACAAAAAAACAAAAAAACAAAAAAAAAAAACCTACCTTTTGGGTGATGTTTTGTTCAAAACAATAATACTTTATTCTTCAGTAGCACCTATACCAAAGTATTAATGAGTATCACCCACATTTATAATTACATACAACATTAATCACTGTGTCTCCAGAACTTACCACAGTGCCTAATATGAAAAAGGCCAAAGGTTTATTCAACTGAACTACAATGTATTTACAGCAAATGACTGGAATACTCAAATACAGTTGTCTAAAATTTGTCAGTTTTCACCAAGTATGGTAAATGGAATGAGACCTAAAGTTCTAAATTACAGCTAAGTTACAGTGTTTTTTTTTTTTTTAACAGTATTTTTTCTAACATTAAGTTAGGAATTTCGACCACACAGACTACTTGGACTTAAAACATCAGCTTCCAAAGAGTAGAAAGTGATTTCACCTATATCGATTAACACTGATTGATAAAGACTATGCATGTTCTAAACAGGGTAGAAACTATTCCTATATTCAGTGGAGAAGAATCACGGATTCTTTCTAAGTCCTCAGAGAAAACACAGATGTGTTCTAAATCTCAGACAACACTGCATAGTAGTTAAGGGGGCAGGCTCTAAGCACAAATAGACTGGATTTTTAATCTGATTCTTCCACTTCTTGCAGTTACCGTGCATGAGGTATTTAACCTCTATGTTCCTGAGTTTTCCCACCTGCAGAAGAAAGTAATAGATCCTACCTCAGAAGATTAAAATCAGGTAACATATGTAAAGCAGCTAACCCACAATAAGCACCCAAATCTGTCATCGTTTCTGCCAGTTAATAACCCATTCTTATTTTTCCATCCCCTAGAGAAAACATACAGAGCACTATTAAACACTTCCTTCTCCGTATTATGAAGGATACCAGAAGATTTACTTTTCTGATTATGAACTGTACAGTTTCTCTAAACAGAATCAACTACATAAAGCTACTTTATCGATTAACCTGCCAAAATAGCTAATTTTTTGGAAATATTGTTATGACAACTATACTTTCAAAATGGTTCGATTGCCTTTCTTACCATCAAGCCGCTTACTAATCTGCTCCTTTGCCACTCTACTAGGCCAGCATTTTCTCACTGTTCCAGCCACTGAAGTTCTTTCATTTTTCTCCCCAGTACTGGAACCAACATTCTTCAAATCCGGATTTCCCATCTGTTCAGCAATACTTTCAACATTCCTAGAATTCTGTACTTCCTGTGGTTTTTCTTCCATAAGACCTTTTGATTCAGACACATCTAAATCATCATTACTCTTAGCTGCTTGGTCTAAAAGTGTGACAATCACTGAAGAATCTGGTGGTGAAGTTCTTTCTGGTGAACTTGAGTCTTCTGAAATATGAAGAGGTGTGGGTGGCAAGTCTGACAAATAAGCCAATTCTTTTTGTGTTCGTGGGGGTTTTTCAGTAATTTCTGAAAGCTTTACAGGGTTACAGCAAAGTTTGGCATATTCACCACCTAACCTATGACACAATTCATTAATTATGACATCACAGTCTCCAAGAAGTTCTACATCAAAATGCAGATGAGGCAAAGGTTCTCTATTAATTAATATCTGAGGCACTTCATGGGGTATGGAACCTAAAATAGGGTGAAAAATAAGAGTTAGAAAAAGGGAGGAGGAAGTAAGCTAATAAAACCACAACAGATACATTACGCAAAAATCCAACAAGGGCTTGAGCTCCAAATTTCCAAAAAAGACCCATGCACTAAATTAAATACTTAACCAAGCCATTACATTTCATCAAGCAAGCAGATGGGCAGTTAAATCTTTTATAAGACGTTCAGGTTCTGCTCCTGTCACCTGGTAACCCCTGAGCAATCTTCCCAGACTTTCCCACTCTGAACCTCAAATTTCCTTGTCTGTAGAATGGGGTAACAGTACTTTTCCACAAGACTGTGGTGAAGATTAAATGAGTTAATAAGTCAAGTGCACAGAAGAGTTCTTGGCACACAAATGTTCTACTTAAGTAGCTCCTGATATAAAGAAGGTGAGCCGGGTACGGTGGCTCACACCTGTAATCCCAGCACTTTGGATGGCCGAGGCGGGCGGATCACCTGAGATCAGGAGTTCAAGACCAACCTGACCAAAGTGGTGAAACCCCTTCTCTACTTAGCCAGGTGTGTGGGGGCGCATGCCTCTAATCCCAGCTTCTTGGGAGGAGAACTGCTTGAATCCAGGAGGCAGAGACTGTAGTGAGGAAGAGACTGCAATGAGCCAAGATCATGCCATTGCACTCCAGCCTGGGCAACGAGGGAGGGAAGGAGGACGGGAGGGAGGATGGAAGGATGGGAGGGAGGATGGAAGGATGGGAGGGAGGATGGAAGGATGGGAGGGAGGATGGGAGGAAGGAAGAACAGATAGAAGGATGGACTGATGGGAAGGAAGGACGAATGGACAGAAGGACGGACATACAGAAGAAAGGAAGGACAAACAGAAGAAGGATGGAAGGATGGAAAGACGGAAGGAAGGGAGGAAGGGAGTGGGGGGGAGGGGAGGAAAAAAGTCATACAAATAAATTCTACACTATTATAAACCTGTTTTTTTAAATTATCTTTGCAACACACCATACTATCCCACAGCTTTCGAAATAAAAGTTTTTAAGGACTGGGCGTGGTAGCTCATGCCTGTAATCCTAATGCTTTGAGGGGCAGAGGAGGAAGGATCACTTGAGGCCAGGAGTTTATGACCAGCCTGGACAACAAAGTGAATCCCGTTTCTACAAAAAAAAATTTTTTTCATTAGCCAAGCATGGTGTGCGCGTGTGGTCCTAACTACTTGGGAAGCTGAAGTGGACGGATTGCTTGTCCCCAGGAGTTCAAGGCTGCATTGAGTTGTAACTGCACCTCTGCACTCTAGCCTGAGCTACAGCAAGACACCCGTCTCTTAAAAATAAAAAAAAAAAGCTTTTTAAGCAGAGTGTCTCTGAATTTGCTTTAAAAAGAGCAACTCAAGAACAAAGGGACTTGTATATTAAATTTTCATGTTTCATTTAATTGCAAATTGTCTTATATTCTACTTTAACAGAATTTCACAGCTAATTAGGTAAGACTGAGTTAACTGCTAAAGCCACGAGATATGGGATAGACACAAAATTGAAGAGCTTGAATCCATGTTTCCTTCAACTGTTTACTCTGGCTGCCTTGGCTGCTGATGTGGGGTCTAATTAAATTCTCTGGCTAGGGATTTAATATTGTTTCCTCTCCTCTTTCTCTCACTTGTGAAAGGACACATCTGATGCAACTGAAATCTCTCTCTCTCTCCTCCTCCTCCTCTGATTCTAAATTAGAGAAGGAAACAGTATGAGAATACATATAACAAAGAAATGTTCCTGAGAGTAATAGGGATTTAAATTTTATGTGAACATTTTATACACACACCCTTTTGGGTAAACTAGACCAACATATCACCATTATGACTTGGCTATTATTACAACAAGAATGAACCAATCATTTTGAGCCCCCAAATTCCATCTTACATGGTATGTTACACTTCTACCTTCTACCAAACTATATATTTGAATTTATTAAATGTGAAATCAATTAAATTTGAAAGATCAACAACTGTAATCTTATTAAGAATAAAAAATATGAGGATTAAGGACCATTTCATAAATTAATTGATGCTAACATTAAAAACACATTCCACCAAAAAGTCTAAATTGAACTCTTTACCTTTGTCTTAATTTTTCACATAAATTAGAAGCAGAGTTTAGCATTACTTGTGGGTTTTTTTGTTTTTGATTTTTTGAGACAGAGTCCCACTCTGTCACCCAGGCTGGAGTGCAGTGGCACAACCTCGGCTCATTGCAACCTCTGCCTCCTGGGTTCAAGCGGTTCTCACAGCCTGCCAAGTAGCTGGGACTACATGCGCACACCACCACACCCAGCTGATTTTTGTATTTTTAGCAGAGACAGGGTTTCACCATGTTGGCCAGGCTGGTCTCAAACTGCTGCCCTCAAGGGATCCACCCACCTCGGCCTCCCAAAGTGCTGAGATTACAGGCGTGAGTCACTAACATTACTTGTGTTTTGACAACCCTCCACACCCCATCAAAATGTCAGATTCACCAGTCTCAATGAACAACAATGCCACATAAAAAATAGTTTAGCCAGATGTGGAGGCTTGTGCCTGTAATCCTAGCTACTCAAGGGGCTGAGGCAGGAGGATCCTTGAGCCCAGGAGTTCGAATCCAGCCTGGGCAACACAACAGGACCTCATCTCTACTAAAAATAAACAATTTCTGGCCGGGCATTGTGGCTCATGCCTGTAATCCCAGCACTTTGGGACGCCAAGACGGGTGGATAACCTGAGCTCAGGAGTTCGAGACCAGCCTGGCCAACATGGCGAAACCCGGTCTCTACTAAAAAAATAAAAAGCCAGGCATGTTGGTGGACAACTGTAATCCCAGCTACTCAGGAGGCTGAGGCAGGAGGATCGCTTGAACTCAGGAGGCAGAGGTTGCAGTGAGCTGAGATCACGCCACCGCACTCCAGCCTGGGCAACAAGAGGGAAACCCCATCTCAATAAATAAATAAACAAACGATTTCAAAAATTAGCTCTTCACCACTCTTTCAAGCAGAAGCAGAGTAAGATTACTAAGGTTAGGGTCTATTATACAGATCCACAACCCATGACATTATATAGAAATGATCTCCAAAAGTCACCACCAACTTACTTGGAATTAGTGCTACCGGTCTTACTTTGAGGGAAGACCCAATAACAATGAGGAGGTCAACTTCATCTTTGTCATACTTCATGGCTCTATGAAACTGTTCTGGTAAATTTTCACCAAAAAACACAATCTCTGGTTTCATGATAGCAAGCGGTTCATCAGCTGGGCACCTAGGACATCGAGGAACTACCTACGTATTTTCAGATTTTGGTTGAGGCAGAGAAGCAAACAGTAAGCCCAAGTTAGAAATAGTCAACATTTCCATACCTCTAAGAGTACATTTCAGAATTATTAAAAAAAAAAAAAACAGAAAAGCTATGGATAAACAGCAACTGGATAACAATCTAAACGTCAATGATGGGCAGTAATTTATTAACATACTATGAAACAGTGAAATACTATGTTCTTGTCATAATATCTATATAGAACAACACTTGACATTGAAGAGTCCATCATATAAGAGGAAAAACACAATGTGTGTATATACACAAAATGGGAATTGATCCTTTAAAAGAAAAATACACATTTGTAAAATAAAATGACTCCATTTTATTTATTTGAGATAGATCCTCATTCCGTTGCCCAGGCTGGAGTGCAGTGGCATGATCTCAGGTCACTACAACCTCCACCTCCTGAGTTCAAATGATTCTCCTGCCTCAGCCTCCTAAGTAGCTGAGATTAAAGGCATATACTACCATGCCAGGCTAATTTTTGTATTTTTAGGAGAGACGGGGTTTTGCCATGTTGGCCAGGTTGGTCTCAAACTTCTGACCTCAAATGATCCACCCACCTCAGCCTCCCAAAGTGCTGGGATTACAAGCATGAGCCACTGCACCCGACCAATGATTCCATTTTAATATACTATTCTTTCTCTTTCATAATGATATAATTAACTATATACTGCTAAGCACATAGGACATATTTCTGGATAATTTTTATTTTCTGCTACATTTTCCTATATTTTTTGGCAATGAACATGTATGAAATAATTTTAAAAGATTACCACAACTAATTTAAGGTCCAAATCTGACAGGCACAAAAAGGGAAAGGAAGGAGAAAAACTACAACAACAACTTGCTTATGGATCTGACGTTTTATGTTCAGCTTAGATACTAAGAAGCCAATTTCATAATTTTAAGAGACTTTATAGGGCTGTTTTCTATATAAGGTATTGAAAGGTTCTTGTGTATTTTACCAAAATTCCCAATTACTATTTTCTTCCTGAATCTTTCTGTACCACGTATACTTTTAAGGGGAAAAAAAGGATTTTGAGGCAAAAGAAGAAATACTTCAGAGACATGCACAATTCCTAAAATATGGGCAACAAATTACCTGATTAAAAATATCTCCTCGTACAGCTTCACAGTCAACTTTGTATTTACAAATCAGGCAAGATGCTGTTGCAAAGGAACCTAAAAACAACCAACATGTATGTGCTTTATTAACGAAGTATTTCTGTTTCTTGAACACACCACGAACGTTATAAAGTTTGACATCAGAAATGTTAAGAGGGTTTAAAGATTTTTGTTTTTAACTTTGATTTTAAACCTCAGAACACACTGCAGATTTTGTGATACACTACAGGAGAATCTAGGGGATGAAAAATGTATATATGTATTTATACATAGAATGAATACAATTCTCAATCGCTGAGACAATAATGACTGCCTTCTAAAGCTACTCTTTTCAACAAAACTGTAACAACTCAGTCCTCCAGAGCTAAAATCCTGCAGAGTTGAACAGTTCCAATTCTATTACCTTAGTTCAGCAGTTCTTAGAAACACTTTAGATACCTAATGGCCTGTTCATACTTGTTTTACATTAAACATTTCTGAATCTCTGAATCCTGTACATCTCAACTATCCAGTTCTTTTAGTTTATCCAGTTCTTTTAGTTTCATAAACTAAAGATGTCACATTTCTTCATTAATAGTTAATATTACTCTTGTAATCAGTTTTTTTTTTTTTTTGGTACAGAGTCTCTGTCTCCCAGGCTAGACCGCAATGGTGCAATCTTGGCTCACTGAAACCTCCAACTCCCAGGTTCAAGTGATTCTCATGCCTCAGTCTCCTAAGTAGCTGGGATAACAGGTATGCCACCATGCCCGGCTAATTTTCGTATTTTTAGTAGAGCCAGGGTTTCACCATGTTGGCCAGGCTGTTCTCGAACTCCTGGCCTCATGTGATCCGCCTGCTTCAGCTTCCCAAAGTGCTAGGATTACAGGCGTGAGATACCACACCCAGCCAGAAAAGATTACTTAAAATAATTGAATGCATGCAACTGCAGCATCTTTTGAAATCAAAAGCAAATTAATATCTGAGGTTTTATATAATTGTGAAGGCCAATACTTCTGTTTTTATTATTTTTGTTTTCTACTTTTCTGAGGTTATCTATAATTAATGAGATAACATGATTAAATAATGCTTTATCTCCACTTCTCAATGGCAGTCTGCTTTAGAGGAAAAATCCTCCTATAAAACTAAAATAAACTACAGAAAACCATTCTGAAGTTTACTAACCATGACACTGAATTATCCTCTGGATTCCCGCAACCTGTTCCAGCGTGTCTATGTTCTGCGTATAGTTGCGAAGTAGTTTTCCTTCCTTATCTGACAAGGCTATGAATTTGTGACAGAGAGATGGTTGGAATTGTCCAGGATATATTTCCTATATCAAGCAAAAGGTAGAAAAAATTTACATTAGTGAAATAAACTACAGATGTCATATGTTTAACAAAAAACTACCAATAATCCCCCACATATAATTTTAAAAATGAAATAGATGAGCATTTTAAAGTATCTAGATGGATGCAACACACACCTACAAAAGGACTGTTGCTGTCATGTATAAAACTCAGCAATTAGTGAACTTGGCCCCTTGAAGAAAAAGACAAAGTCAGCCCATAAACATCTCTAATAAATGTTGATATTTTAATAAAAGTCAGAAGTAACACAACCTTAGGATATCTAATTTTTGTTGGCTGCAAATTCAGATTTTTTTCTTTAAAGAAAAATGGGAAACTTTAAACTAACATTACAGGTATCAAGGTAGGGTGATTTTTTAAAAAGCACTGTCAATACAAGAATATTTTAAAATTTTTCTGATTTATCATTCATTAGAATATCAACCTGTTGGAAGTTTAAAGCTAAAGTATTAATCCTTACCAAAATTGTTTTCCTTCCACTGCACAGGCACATACTGGTATAGTATAGAGTTGCTCATGAATGCTGAGTTGCTGGATTTTGTGTGTGTGTTTTTCCCCCCAAATAATGCTTCAATGCTGTTTCTTCTTTAAAAACAAAGAATTCAGATATACACATGGCAAAAAGATCAGAGAAAAAGTATCAATTTTGGTCCTCCCAACTTTTGACAGTGTTTTTATTAAATTTCATTTAGTAAGTGACTATGGCAAAGGAAGTTTCTTCTCTACTTTTTCCTTTAAAGTAGTAGTGCTATCATCTACTTACTTCCTTACCATTCATTACAGGCTCTAATCTATCATAATGCTAGCAAAAAACTAGACACAACCGTATGCCCATCAGTAGGGAACCGGTTGTATAAACATGGTACGTCCATAATAGTGGAATATGTAGCCATTAAAAAGAATGAGGGAGATCTAGATGAACTGCCCTGGAAAACGGTTCATGACATACGTGAAAAAAGCAAATTAGTCACCAGTATGTATAACTTTTGTTTTTGTTACTAAGCAAAAATTGAAATTATATGCACATGTATATAGAGATGTCCATTTAATCAACCAAGTCAGGAAGGATACAAACAGGCTGTAAGCAAATGTGGGGAGCTTTCACTTCTGACGTTATACAAAAAAGTTTAATAGCGATTAAAGATGACTTTTTACCTATTTAATATTTCAAATTAAAAAAAAATCCCCACTGAAACTTCTAGGTTCTACTACCCAGGCTTCTAAGTAAAACTTAAGTGAATTCCTAACAGCTATCACATACACGTCCACATGCTGCTAAAAACCTAGTATCCCAAAATGTTGCCTTACAAATATTTATCACAAATTTTATGAATAACTCTTTCCAATTTAAGAAATGGACAGTGCACATAGTTGCAAGGGAAAAGCTTAATAAAGTCAATGTTTACAGAAAATCAAAAGCCATTGTTTTGGAAAAGTGACTTGTGTTAAATCCACCACTGTTTTCTTCCCCAGAATGCTTTGTTCTAATACATTTACATTTGAGAGATTAAGCATTGTAGTGTCTTATTAAAGCTCCTTCTGGAAACAGCTTTTACAGTATTTTTGGCACTATGAGAATATGCTAGACAACAGATAAAATAGGATCCATAGTAGTAAACAAGTGATAATAGCATGCCAAACGCAGAATTAAAAAGATAAAATAACTCCAAAGTATGGTCAAGGAACAAGAGCAAGTACGAAGACTCCACCCTCCCTGAATTAACTGTGTGCCTTATCCAGGTCCACCCCCACCCTTCCTAAAGGGTAGAGTAAGAGAAACAAACAAGTATGGGACACTAGATTTAGCTCTTACACTTGTTTCCCTCCATGTCCTACTTATAACAGTTCAGTTAGCCCTTAAAATTAATTTAACTATTTACCTTTAAGACAAATCATAAAGGACATTTTTTATTTTATAAGCCTACTTTTATTTTTGAGACAGAGTTTCGCTCTTTTTGCCCAGGCTAGATGGAGTGCAATGGCACAATCTCGGCTCACCGCAACCTCTGCCTCCTGGGTTCAAGTGATTCTCCTGCCTCAGCCTCCTGAATAGCTGGGATTACAGGCATGCGCCACCACTCCGGCTAATATTGTATTTTAGTAGAGATGGAGTTTCTCCATGTTGGTCAGGCTGGTCTTCAACTCCTGACCTCAAGTGATCCACCCGCCTCGGCCTCCCAAAGTGCTGGGATTACAGGCGTGTGCCACCACGCCTGGCCAAGCCTACATTTTACGTATGTGAGAATCTGAATGATTTGAGTCTCTGACTCATACTTTCTGTCAAGTATGAAATGGACCATGTCTGAATTATTAGGTTTAAATACAGTGTTCAAACTAAGAGAAATAGTACAGGTATGGTGGCTCACACCTCTAATCCCAGCAGTTCGGAAGGCTGAGGCAGGCGGGTTACTTGAGACCAGGAGTTCGAGACCAGCCTGGGCAACATGGCGAAACCCTGACTCTACAAAAAACACAAAAATTAGCCGGGCCTCATGGTTCATGCCTGTAGTCCCAGAAACTCAGGAGGCTGAGGTGGGAGGATCACCTGAGCCCAAGGAGGAAGAGGTTCCAGTGAGCTATGATCATGTCACTGCTCTCCAGCCTGGGTGACAGAGACAGCCTTTAAAACAAAACAAAACAAAACAAAAAAAAACTAAAAGGAATCTGAAATAATGAAAAAAATTACTCTGGAAGGACTGTTCTAATATAAACCACTCCTCCTAAGATAGGACCACTTGTCGAAAACCAAATGACTGGAGATACAACTTACAGATAGAATATGGATTAACTCTTCCATGGTTAAAGTGTGACATGCTTAGTCCTATTCCAAGCAAGACAGGCCACCCAGTTTGAATATCCTAAAGCCTTTTTAAGGAACCAATCATGAAGGCTGGGCCATTCTGTTGCTGCCATACGGATCCTCATAGACTAAGAGTGGAAGCAGAACTGGAACCAAAGGCTCAAAACACTATAAAAATAAACCCTGCTTTCACATAGCTGTGTCTGGAAACATGTAAATAATCCAGGAATTGGCCACAGGCAACCAACGTGGTCAAAATTAAAGCTTAGAACTATCTGCAGAAATAATGGCTTTTCTCCAGAAATTATGCCTTTCTTTCTTCTCCAAATTTCTAGCAATATGAATAAAAGACTCCAGTAAAAGGCACAGGTGTAAATGCAGTCCCTCAAAACTAAGAAAGCTGGGTGTGGTGGCACAGGCCTGTAGTTTCAGCTACTGGGGAGACAGAGCAGGGAGAATCACTCGAGTCTGGGAGTTAGGGAGCTGTAGTACTCTATGATCGTGCCCATGGATGGGCAATACACTCCAGCCCACACAACATAACGAAATTCACCCCCACCTTTTTTTTTTTTTTTGAGACACAGTCTCGCTCTGTCACCCAGGATGGAGTGCAGTGGCACGATCTTGGCTCATCGTAACCTCCGCCTCCTGGGTTCAGGCAATTCTCCCACCTCAGCCTCCCAAGTAGCTGGGACTACAGGTGCACACCACCACACTCAGCTAATTTTGTTTATTTTTAGTAGAGACAGGGTTTCGCCATGTTGGTCAGGGTGGTCTCAAACTCCTGACCTCAGGTGATCCACCTGCCTTGGCCTCCCAAAGTGCTGGGATTACAGGTGTGAGCCACTGTGGCCAGCCAAAATTCCCTCTTTAAAAATAAGAATTTTAAATTAACGAATTCATCAAAATTTACCGATGTTAATCTTTGCTGATATCCACCTCCTCCTATATATAGTTCAGATGGAGGCAGTAAGTAGAGTTGCTAAGAAAATAGAATGTAAATGTTCCTGTCAAAAAAAGTGAAATACATCAATCCTGGTAAGAAGAGTCCTCATAATCCCTCCTGTCTCTTTCATTCCACAAAACCACACTTGAATAAACTGCTCAACATCTTAATCAATACTAATAAATTGGTTATATGACAAATTGAACTGCATTTCAATATATAAATGAGTATGGCTATGTTCTAATAAAAGTTTGTATTTATGAACACTGACATGAGAAATTTATATAATTTTCAAGTCTGATGAAACAGTTCTTTCAATTTTTTTCCCCAGCCATTTAAAATTAATTATTAGCAGGGGGTGGAGGTGGGAATGGGAAGACATTGGGAATAATAAGTTCAGGAGATCTATTGTTGACTATAATTAAGAACATATTGTGGCCGGACACAGTAGCTCATGCCTGTAATCCCAGCACTTTGGGAGGCCGAGGCAGGCGGATCACCTGAGGTCAGGGGTTCAAGACCAACCTGGTCAACATGGTGAAACCCTGTCTCTACTAAAAATACAAAAATCAGCTGGGCATGGAGGCAGGCACCTGTAATCCCAGCTACTTGGGAGGCTGAGGCAGGAGAATCGCTTGTACCTGGGAGGCGGAGGTTGCAGTGAGCCAAGATAGCACCACTGCACTCCAGCCTGGGGACAAGAGAGAGATTTTGTCTCAAAACAAAAACAAGAACAAAAAAAGAAAACATATCGTACACCTGAAAATTATTAAGAGTAGATTTTAAATGTTCTCACCACCAAAAAAAAGTATGCGAAGTAATGAATATTAGCTTGAGTTAGCCATTCCACAACATACACATGTCAAAACATCATGTTGTATACCACATAAATTTTATTTGTTGATTTAAGTAATAAATTAATGCTTACTGCTTAGCTCACAGGCTATACAAAAACGGGAAGTGGGCCACATGTGGACTGAGGCCATAGTACGCCAACCTCTGTATTAACCTAACACAAGAGAATGTCAAACTGCCAGTCACCAGTTAATAAATTTTAGTATGTACCACGTATAACATAAGCACTTTTAATTTCCTCTTTATCACGCTACAGACAAGGCTGAGGACTGGGTTTTTCAATGTGTTCAAGGCTGTAAAGAAAACAAAGAACATATGACAGAGACCCTATGCAATCCGCAAAGCAGACTACATTTACTACCAGGCCCTACCTTGCTAAAGAAAGTTTGCTGACCCAGCTGTAGACATATACCCCGATGCAGATGAAAAAACACAAAACAAACATAACTTGCCATTTTGGTCACAAGAGCAAATAAGTAGCAGAGCCCTGTTTTGATACAAAAATCCAGCACTGGACTGGGCAACAGGCAAGATCCCATCTCTACCAAAAATACAAAAAAAAATAGCTGGGCATGGTGGTGCACACTTGTGGTCACAGCTACTCAGGAGGTGAGCGATCACTTGAAGCCAGGGAACACAGGTTGCAGTCTAGCCTGGGTGTCAGAGCAAGAACCTATCTCAAAAAAAAAAAAGGAAAGAAAAAAGAAAACCCGAAAACCCCAGCACTTAACCCTCTATGCAATATTTACTGCCTTTTCAATTTGTGATCCCTCATCCTCAAGTTTTCTATTTTTCTTGTAGGATAAGCACCATTTCTATTATGTATTACAAACCAAATGACTAAAACTAGCAAGCATATTTCAGTTTGCTCACCTTCATGGGATTACTAAAGGCTGGAACCCCAGTAAGCCTAACTCTTCGAGAATATATAATGTACACGTACAACTATTATGTATCCATAAAAATAAAGTTTTTTTTTTTTTTTTTGAGACGGAGTCTCACTCTGTCGCCCAGGCTGGAGTGCAGTGGCCGGATCTCAGCTCACTGCAAGCTCCGCCCCCCGGGTTTACGCCATTCTCCGGCCTCAGCCTCCGCCATTCTCCGGCCTCAGCCTCCGGAGTAGCTGGGACTACAGGCGCCCGCCACCTCCCCCGGCTCGTTTTTTTTTATTTTTTAGTAGAGACGGGGTTTCACCGTGTTAGCCAGGATGGTCTCGATCTCCTGACCTCGTGATCCGCCCGTCTCGGCCTCCCAAAGTGCTGGGATTACAGGCTTGAGCCACCGCGCCCGGCCAAAAATAAAGTTTTTAAGGTAAATCAAAAGAAAAATATTCCCAGAAGTCAGTATGAAAAAGCACCCAAATGGGGAAAATGGCTAAGAACAAAGAGGTAATTCAGGGATATACAAATGGCCAGTAGTAACCAGCAGTCATCCACATTAATAAAAACAGAACAGGCCTAACGTGGTGGTTAACACCTACAATCCCAGCACTTTGAGTAGCTGAGGCAAGAGAATCACTTGAGCTCAGGAGTTTAAGACCAGCCTGGGCAACACAGTGAGACTGTCCATACAAAAAAACACAAAGAAACAGCCAGGCATGGTGGTGCACACCTGTAGTACTAGCTACTTGGGAGGCTGAGGCAGGAGAACCATTTGAGCCCAAGAGTTGGAGGCTGCAGTGAGCTGTAAGATCACACGACTGCACTCCAGCTTGGACAACAGAGGGAGACCCTGTCTCAAAAAATAAGATGCTGAGTCAGGCACGGTGACTCACGCCTGTAATCCCAGTACTTTGGGAGGTCAAGGCAGGCAGATCACCTGAGGTTAGGAGTTTGAGACCAGCCTGGCCAACATAGTGAAACCCCATTTATATGAAAAATACAAAAAATTAGCTGGGCATGGTGGCGCTCAGGAACTTGGGAGGTTGAAGCAGGAGAATCGCTTGAACCCGGGAAGCGGAGGCTGCAGTGAGACAAGATGGTGCCACTGCACTCCAACCTGAGTGACACAGTGAGACTCCGTGTCAAAAAAATAAATAAATAAATAAATAAATAAATAAATAAATAAATAAAGCTGGGCGCAGCTTTATTTTTATAATTTTATTTAAAATTGTATTCATTTTTGAGATGGGGTCTTACTCTGTCGCCCAGGCTGGAGAGCAGTGGTGTAATACTGGCTCGCTGCAACCTCCGCCTCCTGAGTTCAAGCAACTCTCCTACCTCAGCCTTCCGACCAGCTGGGACTACAGGCGCATGCCACCATGGCCAGCTAATTTTTTGTATTTTTAGTAGAGTCGGGGTTTCACCATGTTTGCCACGCCGGTCTCGAAGTCCTATCTCAAGTGATCCACCCGCCTCGGCCTCCCCAAGTGCTGGGTTTACAAGCGTGAGTCACTGCACCCGGCCTGCTTTCCTTACTATAGTTTTCAAACTGCCTTAAAAACAACCCTAGATCAAAAAGACAAAAACGTAAGATAGGCCGGGCACGGTGGCTCAAGCCTGTAATCCCAGCACTTTGGGAGGCCAAGACGGGCGGATTACGAGGTCAGGAGATCGAGACCATCCTGACTAACACTGTGAAACCCCGTCTCTACTAAAAAATACAAAAAACTAGCCGGGGGAGGTGGCGGGCGCCTGTAGTCCCAGCTACTCTGGAGGCTAAGGCAGGAGAATGGCGTAAACCCGGGAGGCAGAGCTTGCAGTGAGCTGAGATCCGGCCACTGCACTCCAGCCCGGGCGACAGAGCAAGACTCCGTCTCAAAAAAAACGTAGATACTGTTGAATTTTGTCAAAAGCCTTTTCTGCATCTATTGAGATAATCATGTGGTTCTTGTCTTTGGTTCTGTTTATACGCTGGATTATGTTTATTGATTTGCCAATGTTGAACCAGCCTTGCATCCCAGGGATGAAGCCCACTTGATCATGGTGGATAATATTTGGATGTGCTGCTGAATCTGGTTTGCCAGTATTTTATTGAGGATTTTTGCATCTATGTTCATCAGGGATATTGGTCTAAAATTCTCTTTTTTTGTTGTGTCTCTGCCAGGCTTTGGTATCAGGATGATGTTGGCCTCATAAAATGAGTTAGGGAGGATTCCCTCTTTTTCTATTGATTGGAATAGTTTCAGAAGGAATGGTACCAGCTCCTCCTTGTACCTCTGGTAGAATTCAGCTGTGAATCCATCTGGTCCTGGACTTTTTTTGGTGGGTAGGCTATTAATTATTGCCTCAATTTCAGAGCCTGCTATTGGTCTATTCAGGGATTCAACTTCTTCCTGGTTTAGTCTTGGAAGAGTGTAAGTGTCCAGGAAATTATCCATTTCTTCTAGATTTTCTTCACACTACCTGTCTTCAAACTATACTACAAGGCTACAGTAACCAAAACAGCATGGTACTGGTACCAAAACAGAGATATAGACCAATGGAACAGAACAGAGTCCTCAGAAATAGTACCACACACCATCTGATCTTTGACAAACCTGACAAAAACAAGAAATGGGGAAAGGATTCCCTATTTAATAAATGGTGCTGGGAAAATTGGCTAGCCATAAGTAGAAAGCTGAAACTGGATCCTTTCCTTACTCCTTATACGAAGATTAATTCAAGATGGATTAGAAACTTAAATGTTAGACCTAATACCATAAAAACCCTAGAAGAAAACCTACGTAGTACCATTCAGGACATAGGCATGGGCAAGGACTTCATGTCTAAAACACCAAAAGCAACGGCAGCAAAAGCCAAAATTGACAAATGGGATCTAATTAAACTAAGCTTCTGCACAGCAAAAGAAACTATCATCAGAGTGAACAGGCAACCTACAGAATGGGAGAAAATTTTTGCAATCTACTCATCTGACAAAGGGCTAATATCCAGAATCTACAAAGAACTCAAACAAATATACAAGAAAAAAACAACCCCATCAAAAAATGGGCAAAGGATATGAACAGACATTTCTCAAAAGACATTCATACAGCCAACAGACACATGAAAAAATGCTCATCATCACTCACCATCAGAGAAATGCAAATCAAAACCACAATGAGATACCATCTCACACCAGTTAGAATGGCAATCATTAAAAAGTCAGGAAACAACAGGTGCTGGAGAGGATGTGGAGAAATAGGAACACTTTTACACTGTTGGTGGGATTGTAAACTAGTTCAACCATTATGGAAAACAGTATGGCGATTCCTCAAGGATCTAGAACTAGATGTACCATATGACCCAGCCATCCCACTACTGGGTATATACCCAAAGGATTATAAATCATGCTGCTATAAAGACACATGCACACCTATGTTTATTACGGCACTATTCACAATAGCAAAGACTTGGAATCAACCCAAATGTCCATCTGTGACAGACTGGATTAAGAAAATGTGGCACATATACACCATGGAATACTATGCAGCCATAAAAAAGGATGAGTAGGGACATGGATGCAGCTGGAAACCATCATTCTTAGCAAACCATCACAAGAAGAGAAAACCAAACACCGCATGTTCTCACTCATAGGTGGGAACTGAACAATGACATCACTTGGACTCGGGAAGGGGAACATCACACACCGGGGCCTATCATGGGGAGGGGGGAGGGGGGAGGGATTGCATTGGGAGTTATACCTGATATAAATGATGAATTGATGGGTGCTGATGAGTTGATGGGTGCAGCACACCAACATGGCACAAGTATACATATGTAACAAACCTGCACATTATGCACATGTACCCTAGAACTTAAAGTAT
This sequence comes from Rhinopithecus roxellana, assembly GCF_007565055.1. NCBI lineage: Eukaryota > Metazoa > Chordata > Mammalia > Primates > Cercopithecidae > Rhinopithecus > Rhinopithecus roxellana. The sequence continues at coordinate 91,529,378 of NC_044559.1, read as the reverse complement.
AATAAAAAAAGAAGAAAAAAAAAAAGTAAGATACCTATCAATAGGAGACTAATATACTGTGAAACAACTTTAAAATAGAATGCTATCCAGACTTCTTTGAAAAATAAGGTATATCTGTTAAGTGCTGTTATGAAATTATTCTCAAGAATATTATATGGTGAAAAAAGCAAGACAGAAAAGGCATTTTTGATTCTGTTGGTAATCATTTATCAAGTATTAAAAACTTATGCTGCCATCCCTCCTCCACCCCAACACAAATTTTTTTCCCCCTGAATGATACCCAAGAGTTTCACCATAGTAACCACTGAGGACAGATATGAGGAGCAGGAAAGACTGAAGGGTCAAACTACATATAGAGACAAGATTTTTGAAAGATACTGCACTCCAGTCTGGGTATCAGAGCCAGGCCCTGTTTCAAAAAAAAAAAAAAAAAATTATATATATATATTTATATATGTATTTTAATGCTAAAAACGTATTCTGGGGTTTTTGTGGATTTTGGGTGGGTACAGGTGGCAGCGGCATGATAAATCAGCCAAAACAGCTAAATCGCAAAGTGCTGGGATTACAGGTGTGAGCCACCACACGCAGCCCTAATGGAAGATTTTATTTCAACCTTTCCAAGCTGCAATACGACAAAACGTATCAGGAGACTTAAAGGCTTAAAGAAGAACTTTGACATGTTTCTCTGAAGTTCAACTGAAATTCACTTTCAGGAATTTATCCTAAGAACACTGGAGACATACCAAAAGAAGACAGCTGTAGCAACACTATTTGTACATCCAAATGTACAAATACAGAATTACAATTCACCACTTCATAAACCACCATTAAAAAGTATTCAAGTACCTCACAGAAAGTAAGTTTATTATATTAAGTAGAAAATACTACAAATCGAAAGCAAAGTAAAACAGCCAACTTTTTTCTTTTCAGGGATGGGTCTTGCTCTGTCACTCAGGCTGGTGTGCAGAGGTGAGATCACAGCTCACTGCAGCCTCAAACTCTTTGGTTCAAGCAATCCTCCCATCTTACCCTCTTGAGTTGCTGGGACTACAATCGCAAGCCACCGGGCCCAGCAAAAGCCAAATTTTATGCTAAAAAGGTAACATAAATCCAGCTACAATACTATAAATGTATACATCTATAATCCATATACACGTATTAAAACATTATCTTCAGATGAATGGCACGGTGGCTACCATCTATTTTCTTTTTACTGATGTTGATTTTTAATGAGCTTGTTCTAGAACTCAGCTTTTTAACTATTAATACATAATCTGGTATGTCCGCACATTATCAACAAAGTAGTAATTTTTTGAATAAATGTAAAAACACATTCTTGGAATTCAGTTCATAAAATTCACCTCATGTTTCTCCCTCTACCTTTTCTTGTATTTTAATCACTAGAGAAGTAACAGTCAGTGAACTCAGTATGGGACAGAAACTGCACTCTTTGAACATAGTCCCTTTTCTTTTTTTTTTGAGACAGAGTCTCACTCTCGCCCAGGCTGGAGGGCAGTGGCGCGATCTCAGCTCACTGCAACCTCTGCCTCTGGGTTCAAGTGATTCTCCTGCCTCAGCCTCCTGAGTAGCTGGGATTACAGCGCGCGTCACCACGTCTATCTAATTTTTGTATTTTTAGTAGAGACGGGGTTTCACCATGTTGGTCAGGCTGGTCTCAAACTTTTGACCTTGTGATCCGCCCACCGTGGCCTCCCAAAATGCTAGAATTACAGGTGTGAGCCACCGCGCCCCACCGAACACAGTCCTTTTTATTTAAAAAAAATTATTTTATACATCCTAATTCAGTTTCACCTAGACTCTAAATACAACCACTCATTTTTATTAGCATCAGTGAATTATTTTAGGTTTCTGAGAACCATGACCACAACTTATTATCAATTTAAGTCATTATGCAGGATAGGAACACAGTTCAGGCAGGGTGAGGTGGCTCATGCCTGTAATCCCAGAACTTTAGGAGGCCAAGGTGGGTGGATCACCTGAGGTCAGGAGTTCGAGACCAGCCTGGCCAACATGATGAAACCCCATCTCTGCTAAAAATTCAAAAAACTGGCTGGGCACAGTGGCTCATGCCTGTAATACGAGCACTCTGGGAGGCAGAGATGGGTGGATCACAAGGTCACGAGTTTGAGACCAGCCTGGCCAATATGGTGAAACACTGTCTCTACTAAAAATACAAAATTAGCCAGGCATGGTGGTAGGCACCTGTAATTCCAGTTACTCAGGAGGCTGAGGCAGGAAAACTGCTTGAACCCGGGAAGCAGAGGTTGCAGTGAGCCAAGATCCCGTAATCAAGGCTACTCAAGACTGAGGGAGGAGAATCACTTGAACCTGGGAGGCGGAGGCTGCAGTGAGCTGAGATCGCACCATCGCACTCCAGCCTGAGCAACAAGAGCAAAACTCCATCTCCAAAAAACAAACAAACAAAAATACAGTTCAGAAATGTGTTTAACTTAAATTTAAAGCCCCATAGCTTTAAAAATGGCCTTAACTGTTCTTGTGTGAAACAATCCTGCAACCTCCACCTCCCAGGTTCAAGTGATTCTCCTGCCTCAGCCTCCTAAGTAGCTGGGATTACAGGTGTGCACCACCACATCTGGCTATTTTTTGTATTCTTAGTAGAGACAGGGTTTTGCCATGTTGGCCAGGCTGGTCACCTGGGCTTAAGTGATCTGCCAGCCTCGGCCTTCCAAAGGGCTGGGATTAAAGTCGTGAGCCACCTCAATTAGCCTCAATGAGCAATTTCACAAGCAACATTTTGAAGACATTTTTTATCATCAGGACTTGGGGTGGGGATACAAATGGCATTTCGTGGGTGGAGGCCAGGGATTTTTGTTTTGTTTTGTTTTGTTTTTTTGAGACAAATTCTTGCTCTGTCACCCAGGCTGGAGTACAGTGGCTCAATCTTGGCTCACAGCAAACTCAGCCTCCTGAGTTCAAGCGGTTCTCATGCCTCAGCATGCACCACCACACCTGGCTAATTTTTGTATCTTTAGTAGAGACAGGGTTTCACCATGTTGGCCAGGCTGGTCTCTTCTGAACTCCCAGTCTCAAGTGATCCGCCCACCTCAGCCTCCCAAAGTGCTGAGATTACAGGTGTGAGCCACTGCACCTGGCCGGTCAGGGATATTGACAAACATCCTACAACTCACAGGAAGTTCCCCACAGCAAATAAATATCAGCCCAAGGCTGGGTGCAGTGGCTTATGCCTATAATCCCAACACTTTGTAAGGCTAAGCAGGAGGATCGCTTGAACCCAGGATTTCAAGACCAGCCTGGACAACATAGTAAAAACCTGACTCTACCAAAAAAAAAAAAAAAGTCAAAAAAAACATTTAGCTAGGTATGCGGTACGTGCCTACGATCTCAGCTACTCAGGAGGCTCAAGCAGGAACCCAGGAGTTCAAGGCTGCAATGAGCTGTGATGGCTTGACAGAGTGAAACTATCTCGGGGGGAAAAAAAAAAAATCCAGCCCAAAATGTCAATAGTGCCAAATTTAAGAAACTGCTCTAACAGAGCAACAACTTCCTTAACACACCTCTCCATTACTTGAAATTTCCAGTCTAAATGAAATTTAAGGGCTGGACATGGGGGGCTCACGCCTGTAATCCCAGCACTTTGGCCTAGGCGGGAGGATCACCTGAGGTCAGGAGTTCAAGACCAGCCTGACCAACATGGTGAAACCCCATCTCTACTAAAATAACAAAAATTAGCTGGGCGTGGTGGTGGGCACCTGTAATCCCAGCTACTCAGTAGGCTGAGGCAGAAGAATTGCTTGAACTCCAGACATGAAGGTTGCAGTGAGCCAAGATCCCACCACTGCACTCCAGCCTGGATGACAAGAGCAAAACTCTATCTCCCCCCCCAAAAAAAATTTAAGTTCATTCTCAATAACCACAATCAATGATATAATAGATGGTATAGAAATTCTCTTTCCTTCCAAAGTATCTAAATTTCACCAATATTTCCTCTTTTCATGGCTTCATTTTTAATGTTTTCTCGTAAGTAGCAAAAATCAAAAATCATTTTAGTGAACTTTCTGCCTAGTACACTGACTCACAAAAAAGCTTAGGTTATCCTATGAGTATTCTATTCTTGTAATATTTAGAAATTCAGTAAAATATTGACAATATTTACATACCCTCCCCATCCTCTGTTTCAGGGTACTATCCCACACTCTTTGTCCTTACTTATTTCTCCTTAAGCAATATTGGTTCACTGCAACCTCTGCCTCCTGGGTTCAAGCAATTCTCCCCATCTCAGCCTTTCGTGTAGCTGGGATGACAGGCGCCTGCCACCATGCCTGGCTGATTTTTGTGTTTTTTATTAGAGACAGGGTTTTGCTGTGTTGGGCAGGCTGGTCTTGAACTCCTGACCTGAGGTGATCCACCCACCTCAGCTTCCCAAAGTGCTGGGATTACAGGTGTGGGCCACTGTGCCCGGCCTAGAAGCTTTCTTTTTTTAGTCAGTTACCAGTGTGAGAATTAAAGGACAAAGAATTATATGTGAATAATAATTGTAAAGGCTAGCTGCTTTAACCATTACCATAAATGAAAACTCAGAAAAGCAATATTAATCAGCTGGACGTGGTGGCTCACACCTATAATCCCAACACATTGGGAGGCTGAAACGGGCCGATCACGAGGTCACCACAAGACCCATCCTTGCCAACACAGTAAAACCCATCTCTACTAAAAATACTGATCATGGTGGCACATGCCTGTAGTCCCAGCTACTTGGGAGGCTGAGGCAAGAGAATTGCTTGAACCTGGGAGGTGGAGGTTTTGCAGTGAGCCAAGATCGCGCCACTGCACTACAGCCTGGCAACAGAGCAAGACTCCATCTCAAAAAATAATAATAAATAAACGTATATAAACAGGATTAGAAAAGGTTACATCTTATAAGTGATTGAATCTTTTTTCAGTTTAATAAAAAATGTATTCTCCATAACTAGTGAATCAAGTTTTTGTAGTTAGATTTAAGATCAAAGTAAGTTCTAGTTACTTGCTGATCTTCTGATAGTATCAATGTCTGTGCTACATGGAGATTTTATAATGCCAGTGTCCTAGCTCCAATTCAAGAAACCTTTAAGTCATATTTCACTGGTCTTCAAAACCATGCGGTAGTGCCAACAGCAGGAGTAGGTTAAAACAGTAAATCTTCACTAATCCATAATTAACAAAAAATAACTTTATTTATTCAATCCAGGTATGAACCAGTTGTCTGCTCTAAAAGCTAGATATAGATGACCATCGTTATTACGGATATATGAAGTAAAAAGTTCAAATTTTAAGTTTTAAGTTAAAAATTCTCAATAGCCTGAAAACTTTTCAAATTCAGTTTAGTAATCATATTCAATAATTTGTAATATAATTTTCCCACTTTACACTAATGCCCATTTAATATATCACAACCTGGATAAAACAAAAATTACATGGGGCGGGGGGGTGTAGTGACGGGGTCTCACTATGTTGCCCAGGCTGGTCTCAAACTCCTGAGTTCAAGAGATCTTCCTATCTCAGCTTCCCAAAGCACTGGCATTATAGGCGTGAGCCACTGCATCCAAAAAATTACTTTTCTTTAAAGACAGTCGCCAATTTAAGTAACACAATTTATCCTGAATTAGCAGAGCTTCTCTTGTAGTCTTACTGTAAATACACCACATGGTCGCAAAGTAGATGAGGCCACCGTTTAGCTAAAATTTAGGTTCTGGTTGGGCGCGGTGCCTGGCACCTGTAATCCCAGCACTTTGGGAGGCTGAGATGGGCGGATCACAAGGTCAGAAGTTCGAGACCAACCTGGCCAACATAGTGAAACCCCATCTCTACCAAAAATACAAAAATTGGCCGGGCATGGCAGCACGCGCCTAGTCCCAACAACTCGGGAGGCTGAGGCAGGAGAATCACTTGAACTCGGGAGGTGGAGGTTGTATGGTGAGCAGAGATCACGCCACCGCACTTCAGCCTGGGCAACAGAGCGAGACTCTATCTCAAAAAAAAAAAAGAAAAAAAAAACTAGGTTCATTAACTTCTGAATTCATTAAAGAAGTCCCTATTCACAGCTTCTAACGATTAAGGGGGAAAAAAGCCAGTAATACAAGACTCTCTCGCTGGAAGCCGTCATTCTCAGCAAACTAACACAAGAACAGAAAACCAAACACAGCATGTCCTCACTCGTAAGTGAAAACTGACCAATGAGAACACATGGACACAGGGTGGGGAACGCCACACACTGGGGCCTGTCAGGAGGTGGGGGCAAAGGGTGGAAGAGCATTAGGACAAATATCTAATGCACGTGGGGCTTAAAACCTAGATGACAGGTTGACAGATGCAGCAAACCACCATGGCACATGCATACCTATGAAACAAACCCGCGTATTCTGCACATGTATCCTGGTACTTAAATAAAATGACCCTTTCGGCCGGGCGCGGTGGCTCAAGCCTGTAATCCCAGCACTTTGGGAGGCCGAGACGGGCGGATCACGAGGTCAGGAGATCGAGACCATCCCGGCTAACAAGGTGAAACCCCGTCTCTACTAAAAAATACAAAAAACTAGCCGGGCGTGGTGACGGGCGCCTGTAGTGGTCGCCTGTAGTCCCAGCTACTCAGGAGGCTATGGAAAAGTATTTTTTCCATATAAAAACCAATATTTGTTTAATATTTGATAAATAAAACTAATGAAATACTTTGTATTTTCCATACTGGATCTCTAAAATCTGATACATCTTTTACACTTATTGTACATGTAAACACATTTCAAGTACTCAACAGCCACATGTGGCTAGTGGCTTCTGAACTGGACCGTGCAACTATACAGCAGAATAAGGCTCCTCTGCAATTTGTTGACAAAAATGCAACCCAAGAATCTTCCCATTCTCTAATTAGAAATGATTTTTCAGGCACATCCTTATGTTAAAATTTGACTACAGAACACCAAAGTGATGTTATAACGCCTTTACAATCTCTAATAAAATATTAAAAATCACAAGTTATGTTACTTTTATATGGTGTACAAACCTCTTTAAAAAGCCCAGGCAGAATAAGGACCATTGCTGAAGTGCAAATTTTAAAACTATGAAACTGTCTCTTTGAAAATAAGCTCACTCTAAAATGAAGTAGATGATAGTCCTTCTCTAGGAATGAGGGAATTCTGGCCATAATGAGTGATCTTCCTCCGCCACAGTAGCAGCATCCACTTTACTAAACAATGAATGATAACCTTAAGGTAGCTATATATGAACAAAATACATTTTCATGAGAGAAGGCCAAAGAAACAACCAGAAGAGTTCATAGTACCTTTGCAAACTTGAAGAATGGTCTTGGATCTTTTCTGAAATATTCAATATCAAACATCGCTTGAGGATCTGGAAGATCTGGGAAGTCTACAGCAAGGCGAGCATAAATACCATCCCTTGACCTGAAGTCAGGTATTCCACATGAAACAGACACCTAAAATATGCATGGCATAATTTGTAAAATTAAATCTTCTACCTTTATAGGAACTAGCTAGCTCTCTTACCATATAATTAGCTAAGAGTTGAGAAAGAAAATTTCAGAATGAAACGTCTTTTAAGAAATAAAAATACAACCCCTACCCTTATTTCAGAAATAAAACTCCCAAACAACTGAGTAGAATTAAATACACCTCATATTCCATCTTTAACACAAATAAGGAATTTTTAAGTCAGGCTGATTTTAAGCCTTTTAAGCATTTGGCCAACAAATTAAAGCAAATACAATTTGAGAAGAAAATAAACCATTTCAATAAATTATTTTAAGGAGAAAGTAGGGAAGAATTTTTTTTTTTGAGATGGAGTCTCGCTCTATTGTCCAGTCTGGAGTGCAGTGGCGCAATCTCAGCTCACTGCAAGCTACACCTCCCAGGTTCATATCCCAAAATACTGGCATTACAGGTGTGAGCCACCGTGCCTGGCCTTTTGTTCTTTTTTTTTTTTTTTAAGACAGTTTCGCTCTGATGCCCAGGCTGGAGTGCAGTGGTGCCATCATGGCTCACTGTGGCCTCAACCTTTCCAGCTCAAGCAATCCTCCCACCTCAGCCTCCTGCGTAGCTGGGACTACAAGTACGCACCAGCACACCAGGCTAATGTTTTGTAGAGACAGGGTCTATGTTGCTTAGGGTGATCTCAAACTCCAGGGCTCAAGTGATCCTCCCACTTTAGTCTCCCAAAGTGCTGTAATTACATTCATGAGGCACTCCACCAGCCAAGAATTTCTATTACAGAAAAGTAATTCCAAAGAAATTGCTCCTTTAGTTAGGATTCTATTACCTCGATACTACAATTTTCTATTTTCATTAAAAAAAAAATGTATACCCAGGCACGGTGGATCACGCCCGTAATCCTGGCGCTTTGGGAGGCCAAGGCGGGCGGATCACGAGGTCAGGAGTTTGAGACCAGCCTGGCCAACATGGCAAAACCCTGTCTCTACTAAAAATACAAAAATTAGCTGGGTGTGGTGGCGTGTGCCTGTAATCCCAGTTACTCGGGAGGCTGAGGCAAGAGAACTGCTTGAACCTGGGAGGCAGAGGTTGCAGTGAGCCAAAAGACTGCGCCACTGCACTCCACCAGCCTGGGCGACAGAACAAGACTCTCTCTTAAAAAAAAAAAAAAAAAGGAAACAAACACTGTACAGGCCAGGAGAGGCTGAGGCTGCAGTGAGCCATGACGGCACCATTGCACTCCAACCAGGGCAACACAGCAAGATGCCGTATCCAAAAAAAAAAAAGTGCATAATATTTCAATTATTAATCTCTTTGAAACTTATGCACTAATCGTACAAAAAAATCCTGACATTTCAGATAGTGATTCCAGAAGTTATTGTTTCATCATCTTACCAGAGTTGACTCCAATTTGACCTGGAGTCAAGGTCAATTCAAGTTAAACAAACTTGTCTACATCGTTATCTGTGAGCAAAACATTCTCCTGATGATCATCTAAGATTATGCAACACCCTTTCACAACTCGGAACGGCAGAAAACAGGACAAAATTTTACAGCAGTTGCTCTGGCTGCTAACATGTAATATACTCTGCATAAAACACACACTATGCAATAGCCTTAGGTAACTGATTAGCTGCTACCCTAACGTAGATCAAAGAGAAAATGTCGCCACAATCACATCATCTTAATTAAAACGGAGGGAAAGTAGGAATCTGTTATCTTCCCAACATTAAGTTTTTCACTTGTGAATACCAATTAGGATTCCAGTTTCTCATAAAGATCGAACAAATACCCAATTTCTCCATCAGACTCTGACATCCCTTAACAAAACCAGAGTTTCAATTCCCTGCATCTCCTTTAGGAGCTGTGATAAAATGTAGGTAAAAATCTTGCCTTAACTCCATTTACCCACTGTGCTATAAATAAGCAGAAGCAAATATTTTTTTATGGCTGTTGGAGAGGTTTTAAAAATCTGAACTAATTTAGCAACTGCTGCTGCACTCAGTTTTTGGCAGTTTCCAAACATCCATTATCACGTAAGGATAAATCTTTCTAAACCAGAAAAATGCTTCCTACTTGGAAAAGGCATAAGAAAATACATGTACGACTTCCTACATTTACTAGTCTTACATACCCCAGCTCCAGTTAGAACTATAATTTTTTTGCACTCTTGCAGTAATTTCACAGCATCTTCAATTGTATTAATATCTTTTCTTTTTTTCCTTTTTGGTGGTTCTGAAAGGATATTAATAACAATCTGCCACAGTGTCATATCATCCAACTCAGGTGGAGGAATTGTTTCCGGCAATAAATCTTTAAGGATTGTTCGAGGATCTGTGCCAATCATAAGATGTTGCTGAACAAAAGTATATGGACCTACAATAAGGGGGAAAAGACTTAAAGTCAACTTATCAAGTAACTAAAAATCTCATTTATTTTCTTAAGTAATGAGTTAGCAACCTGTGAGGGTTTTTTTGCAAAGTAAGAAAATGCAATTTAATGGTATTCCATTCTCAGTACACCCTCAAAATTAATGCTATATCCCAATGAGATTAGGAAGATCTAATCAAGAGTTGGGAAGACCCCCTTGAGCTGTAAGTATATATTTTAAGAGTCTAATTAACAACTAGAATTAAGTTCTTATGGTTAATATCGACAAATACACAATAACAAAAGTATTTACAAAAGGGTTCTACAAATCAACATAGAAAAGATCTTTTTTTTTTTTTTTTTTTTTTTTGAGACAGAGTCTCGCTCTGTCACCCGGGCTGGAGTGCAGTGGCCGGTTCTCAGCTCACTGCAAGCTCCGCCTCCCGGGTTTATGCCATTCTCCTGCCTCAGCCTCGGAGTAGCTGGGACTACAGGCGCCCGCCACCTCGCCCGGCTAGTTTTTTGTATTTTTTAGTAGAGACGGGGTTTCACCGTGTTAGCCAGGATGGTCTCGATCTCCTGACCTCGTGATCCGCCCGTCTCGGCCTCCCAAAGTGCTGGGATTACAGGCTTGAGCCACCACGCCCGGCCAGAAAAGATCTTACCAGTCCTAAAAACCTGTATTACTTATCATTAAAATCACACAGGAAAAAGAAATGAAAATCTATACATAACTGCCATCTTAATTTTTTTCCGGTAATTTTTCAATTTGATCTTAACCAATCTTCCAAGATAATACATACAATGTTGATGTTCTGAGAATTAATCATTTTCTTTTACCCTGAAATTGCTCAAACCAGCTCCCTAGCTTGAGAAAACCAAAAAAAATAAATAAATAAATTAGACACCAAAGAGAAACTGATCTTCACTGTTTAAATAGTCAAGCCATTTTTAAGAGTGAAAACATAAAAAGATCCACTTTCAATATGGTTATGTTATACCTTTGGTACATAATAATATAAAATGCTTGATAATGCTTTCTACATCGAAATACTTTCCCGTTTCATTCACATATTTATTAAGTATTTACTGAGCACAAACTATGTGCCAGGCACTTTTTTAGGCACTGACAAGACAGGACTATACAAGTCAGTCCAAAATTCCTGCTCCCATCAAGCTTATATTCTAGACCAGGAAACAATACAATTTAAAAAATAAGATACAGAGCTTGTCAAGAAGTGGTTAAGTGTAAAATACAGTGAAAAAAACAAAGAAGGAATATGAAATGAGAGAGCAGGATATTCTAATTGGATGAAGAACACTACACAAAAAGCGTACAAGTGAGGCTGGGCGAGGTGGCTCATGCCTGTAATCCCAGCACTTTGGGAGGCTGAGGCGGGTGGATCACCTGAGGTAAGGAGTTCAAGACCAGCCTGACCAACATGGTGAAACCCCGTCTCTACTAAAAATACAAAATTAGCCGGGCACAGCGGCACATGCCTGTAATCCCAGCTGCTCGGGAGGCTGAGGCAGGAGAATCTTTGAACACGGAAGGCGGAGGGTGCGGTAAGCCGAGATTGCGCCATTGCACTCCAGCCTGGGCAACAAGAGCAAAACTCTGCCTCAAAACAAAATTGTCAAAAAACATACATTTACTCTCTAAAGTTAACAGCTCTGAGCCATACCTATCCGTGGCCTTGGAGTCCAGTCACTAGAGCTTGCATGTGAGGCTCTATCCTCCTCATCACTTTCACAAGAATGAAAACCATTAGTGATAATTTCATCACCGAACAGAAGGTTATCTGCAAAAGAAACCAAGTCAGTCAAGGCTGCCAAAACAATATACACCTAAAATGTATAAAGACCTATAAACGGTTATAGAGCAATCATTTTCATCGAGTATAGCATTTAACATTTATATTGCATGTGTAAAGAATGCCTATAGGGTCAGCTTGCACTGTTCATTGGAACAGTTTCTTCATCTTTAGGAATTCTGCTCAGACTCAGTTTCAGCCAAAATCTAAAAATAAATTAAGTCTACTTAAAAAACAGAAAAACATAGCCGGGCGCGGTGACTCATGCCTGTAATTGCAGAGCTCTGGGAGGCCAAGGCAGGCAGATCACCTGAGGTAGGGAGTTCAAGACCAGCCTGACCAATATGGAGAAACCCCCGTCTCTACCAATAATACAAAAATTAGCCGGGCATGGTGGCTAATCCCAACTACTCAGGAGGCAGTGGCACTAGAATGGCTTGAACCCGGGAGGCGGAGGTTGCAGTGGGCCGACAGGTGAGCTGAGATCGCGCCACTGCACTCCAGCTTGGCGAAACCCCGTCTTTAAAAAAAAAAAAGAAAGAAAGAAAAGAAAAGAATCTAGCTAGAATGTATCAATCACAAACAACAGCGTTAGTGAAACGTGTAATAAATAGGCATTTACACAAAAATGTCATTCAAATATAACCTTGGCAATGAGCATGTTAAACTCTTACATAATAGTAAACAGGTATCTCTGCATTGTTTCCTCTATTAAACAGTATCAATAATACAATTATTATTAGGTAAATAATAAATTAATATTCAACTGTGTTGCTTGAAATCAGGGTCTCTTTACTAAACCAGTCCCTAAAAGCACATACTACTTTTTTTTTTTGAGACGGTGTCTCACTCTGTTGCCCACCCTGGAGTGCAGTGGCGCGATCACAACTCACTGCAACCTCAAACTCCAGGGCGATCCTCCCACCTCAGTAGCTGGGACTACAGCTGTGCGACACAACGTCCGGCTTTTTCAATTTTTAGTAGAGAGGAGGTCTCGCTATGTTGCCCAGGCTAGTCTAAAACTCCTAGGCTCAAGAAATCCTCCCGCTTTGGCCTCCCAAAGTGCTGGGGTTACACGAAAGAGCCACCGCGCCCGGCCTGACCCAAGTATTGATAAAGACGAACATATATCAAGGATAGAAACTCCTCAGAACAAAAATATGAAACCTGAAGAGGCACGGTGGCTCACGCCGGTAATCCCAGCACTTTGGGGGCCAATGTGCGCGAATCACGAAGTCAAGAAATAGAGACCATCCTGGCCAACATGGTGAAACCCTGTCTCTACTAAAAATACAAAAATTAGTTGGGCGTGGTGGCGGGCGCCTGTAGTCCCAGCTACTCGGGAGGCTGAAGCAGAAGAATCGCTTGAACCCGACAGGCGAAGGTTGCAGTGAGCCGAGATCGCGCCACTGCACTCCAGCCTAGCAACAGAGCGAGACTTCGTCTCAAAAAAAAAAAAAAACACCTTGAAGAACAAGACAATTGCAACATATCTGCTTCATTATGCTATAAGTGTTAAATGTGTGTATCATTACTACATACAAAAAGGTATGCTTAGCCCAAACACCGTTACAAGAGCAAGATTAGAATATAAAAGTAATATGAACTGCTCTAAAAGTACTATCACTCTCCCATGCCTACTCCTAACTGCATTACAGAATTTTAGTATCTTCAGGAACAGCCATGTTCTTTAAATTTTGCAGGCTGTGACTACAGAAACAGCTTTCCTCTTTTAAAAATTGTTAATTTCCGGCATAAAAATATAGACCTTCAAAAAAAAAAACAGCAAACTGCACAGGTGTCAGTTTACAAAAAGCAATTGAAAACGCCGACCAACGGGACAGCCAAAAAGTTGCAGACTTAAGTGTGCTGGGGGGTGAAAAAAAGCAAACGAAAAATAATATAAAATAAAGAAAAAGGAAAGAAAAAAACAAGCTCTAACAAAACCAATATGCTAAAAGAGCAAGAGTGAGAGAAACTTATTTTAAAGCGACTGCGAGAGTCTCCCGACCTGGCTGCTGCGCAAAGCGCAAGGCCGCCCAGGCGGGTCACGGACGGAGGAAAAGAGCGAATCCACCAGCAGCTCGCGCAGCAGGAACGGCAGCCCCGCAGGAGCGCAGCTGAGCCGACGGCCGTGGTGGGGAGGGGAACGCCGCAGAGCCTGCCCGAGCCGCCGGCCGCCCTCAACCTCACACCAGTAGGAGCCCGGGGAAAGGGAGGAGGAGATGCGCAGTTCCGGCCGCCCGCACCCTGCGCACCTCGATACCCAATCGCCGCCGCCGCCGCCTCTTCCTCCTCCTCGCCCTCGTCGTCGTCGTCTTCGTTGTAGAAGCTGTCGGCCAGCGGTGGCTCCCGAGATGGGCCCTGCAGGCCCGGCCCATTGTCTCCTTCCCCAGCCGCCGCAGTCGCCTGGGCCTCTTCCTCCCCGCCTGCCGCCGCCGCCTCTGCCTCCCGCCACAGCGCCGCCGCCGCCACCGGGCAGCCCCCGGCCGCCGGCACCTCACGCTCTGGGGCTGCCCCACCGGGCTCGCCCGGGCTCCGCTCGAGGCCGGGACCATCTCTCCGCGGCCTCTTGCGGAGCGGCTCCCCGGTGGGGGGCGACGCGGCCTCCCTCTCGGCCCCCGCCGCCGAGGGGGAGCCGCCGGGCTGAAGGGCGAGGGCCGCCTCGTCCGCCATCTTCCAACTGCCTCTCTGGCCCTCCTCCCTCGCCTCCTCTGCTCCCGCTCGACGCGCGGCACTGGCGCCCCCGCGGCTCCGGCTGCGGGAGATTTAAACCCCGTCACGTGACCCGCCTCATCGCCGCCCCCGCCCCCTCGGCGCTCCCGCCACCCACGCGGGCCAGACCACAACACTACGGGTCACGTGACGGGCGGAGGCTGCTGCGTCTACCCCTCCGCCTGTGCTGGAAGCACACTCGGCCCCGGCGGCCGGCGGTCCTGCCCCTTTGTGGCGGGCGTGTAGTGCAACCAAAATCGCCCCTGGGCCGCTTTTTGAACTTCTCTTTGAAACCGACCTCAAATCACTACCGCCTGAACATCTCAAGTTTTGGGCCGCCCTGGGAATTTCCACTTCTACCTGAAGTGTACACCTGGCCTGCCTTAGCGTTGTCTAGATTTAGCTAAGGGTTGAAACACAGCTGAAGCTGGCTAAGGACTTAGCTCCCTGAAATACGCTGGATAGTCGTTCTGTTTTGTTAATGGGTAGGAATAGAGGCAAAAGAAGAAGGCTCCCTTCCCACTCTCCTCACAACGTTCTGACAGCTCCTCTTTAGCTCCTTTTTCTGCTCCTTGTTTCTCTCCTTAGTCGGTTGCTTTTTCCCTCTCTCCATCACTTGTAGGGTGGTGTAGATTGTCAAATCCTTGAAGGCATATGTCCTCCTGGGAAGACCTTTGACTTGGAGGTTTGGAGATCAGCTGATCTACTTTCTGGCCCCAGCTTGGCTTCACACGTGTGTGAATTCCCTCCTCTGGGCCTCAGTTTTCTCACGTGCAGAATGGGTTTGTTGGGTCAGTATGAGGAGAGCACAGGAAGAAAATGACTTGGCCTCCTTGCACATCTGCCCTTGGTTAAAATTTGGAGTCCTTCCTTTCTAGCATGAGCTATCTAACCTTTTCTAAACTTAATTTTTCTCATGTCTTAAATTGTAATAATAAAGTACTTTAAAAGGTCATAGATTTAAATGAGATAACCAGATATAAAATGAGGGGTACCTAGTAGTTTAAAAGGCTTAGTGGAAAGCCCTTCCACTTTCCTCTCTCCCTGAAATTCTGGGACACTGTGACTCCATATCTAACCTTAACTAAGGACCCATATAACCCATGGTAGATCTAGAGCCGGTGTTTGTTATGGCATCTCCCTGGAACACAGCCTTTCTATCTGTTTAAAGGACCTCTATGAGTTTATGGTACACTGTCCCTTAAGCCAAGCGTGGGTTCTGGCCATACTGCATCAATTACTTGCATGACTTTAGGCAATCAACTTAAAGCTGTTTCTTCATCCTTAAAATTAAAAAAATAAAAAATAGAAAGTTGGAAATATATCACTGAGGTCCCATCTGCATCCAAAAGTCTTATTTCATCTGGTCACCACTATTCATTTCTGAAAGTGATCATCTCTAGTCCTAGAAGCCTTAAACCCATCTTTGGGAGCGTGGGGGACAAAGGGAGGGAGAGCATTAGGACAAATAGCTAATGCATGTGGGACTTAAAACCTAGCTGGATGCAGTGGCTCACGCCTGTAATCCCAGCACTTTGGGAGGCCGAGGCAGGCAGATCACCTGAAGTCGGAAGTTCGAGACCAGCCTGACCAAAATGGAGAAACCCCGTATCTACTAAAAATACAAAATTAGCCGGGCGTGGTGCCACATGCCTGTAATCCCAGCCACTCAAGAGGCTGAGGCAGGAGAATCGCTTGAACCCGGGAGGCAGAGGTTGCGGTGAGCCAAGATCGCGCCATTGCACTCCAGCCTGGGCTACAAGAGCGAAACTCCATCTCAAAAAGAATAAAACTTAGATGAGGGGTTGATTGGTGCGGCAAACCACCAGCGGCTCACCTATAACTATGTAAGAAACCTACACGTTCTGCACCTGTATCCTGGAACTTAAATTAAAAAAAAAAATCTTTGAAGCGTCTGTTCATACTGATGCCTCTGAAATCCATCTGACCAATCAGTGACCAAATCCTGTTATCCTTCCTTTCTTCCTACACTCCTCCCAATTCCTGACTAGGCACTGCACTCCTAGTGGTTGACATACTTGGTCTTCCCCACTTTCTGTCTTACACTACAAAATATTTCATAAATTGACTCTCAGCTACATTGGTGGAATGCAATATATGAAATGTTGAGAGTCAGTATCCCAATAAAATAGAAACAAAATTCCCAGCATTTTTGAGAAAAAGATGTTTGTAAACTTATGAGCATCCTGTTATTCATTCATTCATTTATATGTATAGTGCATTATTGACATGTGAAGTTTATGAACTACAAGGAACGTTATGTGATCAGTATTATTGTTAGTATGCTGAGAGATCAGAGATGCAGTATGCTTTTCAGGTAGGATAAATGAGAGACAAAAATTGTATTAAAAACAAAAAATCCCAATTAGACTTCTGGTCTACCACTGGTGAAGAACTAACATTAAGGCCGGGTGCTGTGGCTTATTCCTGTAAATCCCAGCACTTTGGGAGGCCGAGGAGGGCAGATCACCTGATGTCAGGAGTTCGAGACCAGCCTGACCAATATGATATAACCTCATCTCCACTAAAAATACAAAAATTAGCCCGCAGTGGTGGCATGCGCCTGTAATCCCAGCTACTCGGGAGGCTGAGACATGAGAATCGCTTGAACCCAGGAGGTGGAGGTTGCAGTGAGCCGAGATCAACGCCATTGCACTCCAGCCTGGGCAACAAGAGTGAAACTCGGCCTCAAGAAAAAAAGAACTAACATATTCTGGTTGACTTAGCAGTTCTGTTCTCTTAAGTTAATAAATTGGCCTAATAGCTTTGTCTCGTGTGACTACAATTAGTAAGGGAGTTAGTATTAACTCTTTCGTACTAATAAAATGTTACTGTCGGCCGGGCGTGGTGGCTCAAGCCTGTAATCCCAGCACTTTGGGAGGCCGAGACGGGCGGATCACGAGGTCAGGAGATCGAGACCATCCTGGCTAACACGGTGAAACCCCGTCTCTACTAAAAAAAAATACAAAAAAAAATAAAATAAAATGTTACTGTCAAAACTTAAAAATACAAATGGAAATCCCTGCCTCACACAATATACAAAAATAAATTCCAGCCAGGCGCGGTGGCTCACGCCTGTAATCCCAGCACTTTGGGAGGCTGAGGCAGGCAGATCACCTGAGGTCGGGAGTTCAAGACCAGCCTGGCCAACATGGAGAAACCCTGACTCTACTAAAAAAAAAAATTAGGCTTGGTGGCACATGCCTGTAATCTCAACTACTTGGGTGGCTGAGGCAGGAGAATTGCTTGAACCTAGGAGGCAGAGGTTGCAGAGAGCCGAGATCGTGCCATTGCACTCCAGCCAGGGCGACAAGAGCAAAACTTCATCTCAAAAATATAAAAAATAAAAAAAAAATCCAGATGGATTGAAGAACTAAATGAAAAAATACAAAAATAAAAATATTATGACATTTTAGAATATTTATAACTTTGGATCAAGAAAGAACTTCTTAGCAAGGCAGGAGCCATTTTTTAAATGATAAAAATATTTGACAACATAAAAATATAAAATATGCTCAAACCTATTAGTAGTCAAGGAGATGTAGTGAAAAAATGTACTAGCCAAGTGTTATGGCTCATACCTATAATCCCAGCACTTTAGGAAGCTAAAGTGGAAGGATGGCTTGAGCTCAAGAATTTGAGATCATCCTGGGCCACACAGTGAGACCTCATCTCTACAAAAAAATTTAAAAATTAGTCCAGCATCCTGGTTTGCGCCTGTAGTCCGAATTAATTGGGAGGCTGAGGCAGGAGGACTGCTTGAGCCTGAAGGTCGAGGCTGCAGTGATCCATAATCGAACCACTGCACTCCAACCTAGGCAACATAGCAAGACCCTACCTCAAAAAAAAACATCCGGGTACGGTTGCTGATGCCTGTAATCCTAGTACTTTGGGAGGCCGATGTGGGCGGATCACTTGAGGTCAGGAGTTCGAAACCAGCCTGGCCAACATGGTGAAACCTCATCTCTACTAAAAATATACAAAAATTAGCCAGGCGTGGTGGTGTGCATCTGTAATCTCAGCTACTCAGGAGGCTGAGGCCCGAGAATCGCTTGGACTTGGGAGGCGGAGGTTGCAGTGAGCTGAGATTATGCCACTGCACTCCAGCCTAGGTGACAGAGTGAGACTCTGTCTCAAAAAGAAAATAAAATAACATTAAAACATGACCAGGAACGGTGGCTCACACCTGTAATCCCAGCACTTTGGGAGGCTGAGGCGGGCAGATCACCTGAGGTCAAGAGTTTAAGACCAGCCTGGCCAATATGGTGAAACCCGGTCTCTACTAAAAATTAGCCAGGTGTGGTGGCATACGCCTGTGACCCCAGCTACTCAGGAGGCTGAGGCAAGGGAATCGCTGGAACACAGGAGGCAGAGGCTGCAGTGAACCAAGATCGCAAGATCTTGAGACAGAGTGAGATTCCATCTCACACACACACACACAAAAAAAAACAAGGTATTACTTTTCACCCCTCAAAAAGGCAAAAAAAAAAAAAGTTTTTATTGTCACTGTCTATTGCTAAGCAGAATATGGAGAAACTGATACATCGCTATCATAATGTTGGAAAGTAATCTGGAAACGTTTATTTACATTATATGTATATATTCCCAACATTTTGGGAGGCAGAAGCAGGGGGATCACTTGAGGTCAGAATTTGAGACCAGCCTGCCCAACATGGCGAAACGCTGTCTCTACTAAAAATACAAAAATTAGCCTGGCATGGTGGCATGCACCTATAGTCCCAGCTATTGGGGAGGCTGAGGTGGGAGAATCACTTGAACCCAGGAGGTGGAGGTTAGCCAAGATCATGCCATTGCACTCCTGCCTGAGTGACGGAGTAAGACTCTGTCTCAAAAAAACAAACAAAAAATCTTTATTGTGGCGTTGATATTGCTGGGGAAAAGTCAATAAAATAATCCAAATGTCTTCAATAAAAAACCTGTTGATCAAATTATGGTTCACACATACTATGGCATATTATGCCACCATTAAAAGGTTTTGCGGACCGCAGGCAGTGGCTCACGCCTGTAATCCCAGTACTTTGGAAGGCCGAGGCGGGAGGATCACGAGGTCAGGAGATTGAGACCATCCTGGCTAACGTGGTGAAACCGTGTCTGTACTAAAAATACAAAAAATTAGCCAGGCATGGTAGCAGGCGCTTGTAGTCCCAGCTACTCAGAAGGCTGAGGCAGGAGAATGGCGTCAACCCGGGAGGCGGAGGTTGCAGTGAGCCGAGGTGGCACCACTGCACTCCAGCCTGGGCAACAGAGCTAGACTTTTGCTCAAAAAAAAAAAAGGGTTTGTAACTGTTGTTGTTGAGGAGTGTGTGTGATACACTGTTAGTGACAAAAGCAAGTTGCACAGTAATGTGTGCATTATTATCCTTTCTTATTTAATAAATATCCCTTTGTTATCATTTTATTTTATTAATTTAATTTTTTTTTGAGATGGAGTCTCTCTCTGTTGCCCAGGCTGGAGTGCACTGGTGCAATCTTGGCTCACTGCAACTTCTACCTCCTGGGTTCAACTGATTCTCTCACCGCAGCCTCCCCAATAGCTGGGACTACAGGTGCATGCCAACATGCCTGGCTAATTTTCATATTTTTAGCAGAGACAGGGTTTTGCCATGTTGGCCAGGCTGGTCGCAAACTCCTGACCTCATGATCCACCCACCTTGGCCTCCCAAAGTGCTGGCATTACAGGTGTGAGACACCATGCCCGGCCAATTATTATTATTTTTTAAACCTCTATATGCCTACGAGAAAAGTATTTTTATCTGATGAATATGAGTCGTTTTAAATTATTAGGCCCAAAGAGACATAAAAATGAGACAGCAGACCAGGCACAGTGGCTCATACCTATAATCCCAACACTTTGGGAGGCTGAAGTGGGCGATTGCTTGAGGTCAAAAGTTCAAGACCATCCTGGCCAACATGGTGAAACCCCCTCTCTACAAAAAATACAAAAATTAGCTGGGT
The DNA here is from genome assembly GCF_007565055.1 of Rhinopithecus roxellana. Classification (NCBI taxonomy): domain Eukaryota; kingdom Metazoa; phylum Chordata; class Mammalia; order Primates; family Cercopithecidae; genus Rhinopithecus; species Rhinopithecus roxellana. The sequence continues at coordinate 91,509,001 of NC_044559.1, read as the reverse complement.
GTTGTGGCCCATGCCTGTAGTCCCAGCTACTTGAAAGTCTGGGGTCGGAGGATCACCTGACCCTGGGAAGATCCAGGATGCAGTGAACCAAGATTGCACCACTGTACTCCAGCCTAGGTGACAGAGCTTACTCCCCACTTTGATTTGTGTATTTGTCTCTTGAAACTGCTTGCCACAGGTAGCTACAAATTCACCCAATACTTCAGCATATCATAAAAGTGAAAAGAAAAAAAAAAAAATTCATCCAATAATGCCACACCAGACGCTATAAACTGCGCCCTATAACTTAACAATGTATAGCCAATCACTAATCATTGTTATTTCTGTAAACCAATGAGAATTCCTGACAGATAACTTTGTTATCAGTTCACTCCCTGCCCGCTTTTTCATTGAAAAAACCTTCCTGTAATGGATAAGGAGCTGAGTGAAGCTCATATCCAAGATTACTTGGGTCTGAATCTCCAGGCAGCTATCTTCACTTTGGCTCATTTAAACTCTTTAAATTATATTTTGTGCCTCAGCCTCTTCCTTTTAGGTCAAAATCTTTTTTTTTTTTTCTTTTCTTTTTTTTTTTTGAGACCAAGTCTCCCGCTGTCACCCAGGCTGGAGTGCAGTGGCGCGATCTCAGCTCACTGCAACCTCTGCCTCCCAAGTTCAAGCAATTCCCCCACCTCAGCCTCCTGGGTAGTAGCTAGGAATACTGGCGTGCGTTACCATGCCCGGCTACTTTTTGTATTTTTAGTAGAGGTGGGGTTTCACCATATTGGCCAGGCTGGTCTTAAACTCCCGACCTCAGGTAATTCACCCATGTTGGCCTCCCAAAGTGCTGGGATAACAGGCGTGAGACACGGTGCCAGGCCTAGGTCAAAATCTATATACAAATCTACATACGAGGCCAGGCACAGTGTCTGACACCTGTAATGCTAGCACTTTGTGAGGCCGAGGCAGGGAGACTACTTGAGCCCAGGAGTTTGAGACCAGCCTGGGCAACATGAGGAAACCCCATCTCTATAAAAAGTACAAAAATTAGCCAGGGGTGGGCTGGGCACAGTGGCTCACGCCTTTAATCCCAGCACTTTGGGAGGCAGAGGCAGGTGGATCACGAGGTCAGGAGTTCGAGACTAGCCTGACCAACATGGTGAAACCCCATCGCTACTAAAAATACAAAAATTAGGCCAGGTGCGGTGGCTCAAGCCTGTAATCCCAGCACTTTGGGAGGCCGAGACGGGCGGATCACGAGGTCAGGAGTTCGAGACCATCCTGGCTAACACGGTGAAACCCTGTCTCTACTAAAAATACAAAAAGCTAGCCGGGCGAGGTGGCTGGCGCCTGTAGTCCCAGCTACTCGGGAGGCTGAGGCAGGAGAATGGCGTAAACCCGGGAGGCGGAGCTTGCAGTGAGCTGAGATCTGGCCACTGCACTCCAGCTCGGGCGACAGAGTGAGACTCCGTCTCAAAAAAAAAAAAAAAAAAAATACAAAAATTAGCTGGGCATGGTGGTGAGTGCCTATAATCCCAGCTACTCAGGAGGCTGAGGCAGGAGAATCGCTTGAACCCAGGAGGTGGAGGTTCCAGTAAGCCAAGATCGTGCCATTGCAGTCCAGCCTGGGCAACAAAGGGAGACTCCATCTCAAAAAAAAAAAAAAAAAAATTAGCCAGGTGTGGTGGTATGCACCCGCAGTCCTAGCTACTTGAGAAGCTAAGGCAGGAGAACTGCTGAGCCCAGAAGGCAGAGGTTGCAGTGAGCTGAAGTCACAACATTGCACTCCAGCCTTGGCAACAGGAATCAAACCCTGTCTTGAAAAGAAAAAAGAAAGAAAGAAAAAATATCTACATATAAATATGGCTATAAAGCCAGGTGTGGGCCGGGCGCGGTGGCTCAAGCCTGTAATCCCAGCACTTTGGGAGGCCGAGACGGGCGGATCACGAGGTCAGGAGATCGAGACCATCCTGGCTAACACGGTGAAACCCCGTCTCTACTAAAAAAATACAAAAAACTAGCCGGGCGACGTGGCGGGCGCCTGTAGTCCCAGCTACTCGGGAGGCTGAGGCGGGAGAATGGCGTAAACCCGGGAGGCAGAGCTTGCAGTGAGCTGAGATCCGGCCACTGCACTCCAGCCTGGGCGACAAAGCGAGACTCTGTCTCAAAAAAAAAAAAAAAAAAAAAAAAAAGCCAGGTGTGGTGGCTCACACCTGTAATCTCAGCACTTTGGGAGCCCGAGGTGAGCAGATCATGAGGTCAGGAGTTTGAGACCAGCCTGGCCAACATAGTGAAACCCCGTCTCTACTAAAAACACAAAAATTAGCCAGGCATGGTGGCGCTTGCCTGTAGTCCCAGCTACTAGGGAGGCTGAAGCAAGCAAATCGCTTGAACCCGGGAGACGGAGGCTGCAGTGAGCCGTGATCGCACCACTGCACTCCAACCTGGATGACAGAGCAAGACTCTGTCTCAAAAAAAAAAAAAAAAAAAAGAAGGAAAAAGTCTGTAGAGGCTTAGAAAACCTATGGCAAGTTACATATCAAAATGTTAACATTTTAACATCCCTGATTGGGGGGCCTGGAAATAGATGGGAATACTGGCGTGTGTTACCATGCCCAGCTACTTTTTGTATTTGTAGTAGAGACGGGGTTTCACTATATTGGCCAGGCTGGTCTTGAACTCCCAACCTCAGGTAATTCACCCGTGTTGGCCTCCCAAAGTGCTGGGATTACAGGCATGAGACACGGTGCCAGCCCAGGTCAAAATATAAGATGGGAGGGTTGAGGACACATTAATAACTATTTCTTGCTAAAATTTCACATATTAAAATGAGAACTTTTTTTAGTAATTTAAAGGAAAAAGCTTGCAGTTTTTTTGTAACTGCAAGCTAAGCGCTAGCCCTTGAGCTCTGGTGACCCTCCCACTCTTTGAGGCTTAAGCCGTTGGCTGACTTTATTGTCCTACATTTCTCCATTTTAGATTTCGTAGGTATACCTACAAATTTAACAGATGCTATTCTTTCATGGTTTAATATATGTTGTTTTTTCAGAAACAGGATCTTATTCTGTTGCCCAGGCTGGAGTGTATTGGCACAATCATAGCTTGCTGCAGCCTCTAACTCCTGGGTTCAAGCAATCCTCACTTCAGCCTCCTGAGAAGCTGGTCTACAGGCATGCACCACCATACCTGGCTTATTTTTATTTTATTTATTTATTTATTTATTTTTGAGTCAGAGCCTCGCTCTGTCACCCAGGCTGGAGTGCAGTGGCACCATCTCGGCTCATTGCAAGCTCCACCTTCCGGATTTAAGCCATTCTCCTGCCTCAACCTCCCGAGTAGCTGGGACTACAGGCGCCCGCCACCATGCCCGGCTAATTTTTTTTATTTTTTTATATTTTTAGTAGAGATGGGGTTTCACCGTGTTGGCCAGGATATGGTCTCCATCTCCTGACCTCGTGATCCGCCCACCTCGGCCTCCCAAAGTGCTGGGATTCCAGGCGTGAGCCACCATGCCTGGCCACCTGGCTAATTTTTTAATTTTTTAATAGAGATGGGGGTCTTGCTCTGTTGCCCGGGTTGGCCTCAAACTCCTGACCTCAAGGCGTCCTTCTGCCTATTTTGTCTTTTTGACTAGGTTAAAAGACAAGTGTTGTACTTTCCTACAGAACTTAGGATTCTGCATTTTATCAGACACCATTTGGGGAGCTGTGTGAAACTTCCAAACTATAGCAAATGGACAGTTTAGTCATGCAGACTGCCTTCCACCAGCAGTATATAAACCTAGATCAGTGGTTCTCAACTGGGAGATTTCGCCCACCATCCCCCAGAGGACATTTGACATTTCAAAGACATTTCTGGTTGTCAACACCTGGGAGAAGGATGTACTGCTGGCATCCAGTAGATAGAAGCCAAGGGTTTTGCTAAACGTTCTAGAAATCTAGAAAATAGCCATCTACAACAAATAATTATCCAGCCAAAATTTCCACAGTGCCATGGCTGAGAAGCATTGGCCTAAAATTTCAACCATATAGGGCAAATGATAATGATTGGGGCTCTAAGTGAGGAAGGTTCCCAAGGGAATGAAAGGGCAAGCTTTTATTATCAAGGCTAGGTTGCAGAGCAGCAGAGGAGTGATTTTCACATTGGTTTTCATCAGCAGAATCCACCCATTGAATGAACTTAACTCTATTGTACAGTATCATAAAGATATATTTCCTTTATAAAGGACTCTCATTAATTAGTAAGAAAAAGATTGATAGCCTAGTTGGAATAGAAGAGTTCAGTTCACAGAAAATAGGACACAAGTGGCTTTTAAACACATGAGAGTTGTAAAACCTCACTCATAAATGCAGAACTATGTATTAACCTACAACAAAATATCAGTTTTCTTTTTTTTTTTTTTTTTTTTTTTTTTTTTGAGACGGAGTCTTGCTCTGCCGCCCAGGCTGGAGTGCAGTGGCCGGCTCTCAGCTCACTGCAAGCTCCGCCTCCCGGGTTCACGCCATTCTCCTGTCTCAGCCTCCCGAGTAGCTGGGACTACAGGCGCCCGCCTCATCGCCCGGCTAGTTTTTCGTATTTTTTAGTAGAGACGGGGTTTCACCGTATTAGCCAGGATGGTCTCGATCTCCTGACCTCGTGATCCGCCCGTCTCGACCTCCCAAAGTGCTGGGATTACAGGCTTGAGCCACCGCGCCCGGCCCCAAAATATCAGTTTTCACCCATCAAAATAGTAAGGAACTGGCCAGGCACGGCCTGTAATCCTAGCATTTTGGGAGGCTGAGGCGGGCAAATCACTTGAGGTCAAGAGTTTGAGACCAGCCTGGCTAACATGGCGAAACCCCGTCTCTACTAAAAATACAAAAACTAGCCAGGCATGGTGGCAGACATCTGTAATCATAGCTACTCAGGAGGCTGAGGCAGGAGAATCACCTGAACCGAGGAGGTAGAGGTTACAGGGAGCCAAGATCATGCTACTGCACTCCAGCCTGGGCGACACAGCAAGACTCTTTTCTTTCTTTCTTTGTTTCTTTTCTTTTCTTTTCTTTTTTCTTTTCTCTCTTTCTCTCTTTCTCTTTCTCCCTCCCTCCCTCCCTCCCTCCCTCCCTTCCTTCCTTCCTTCCTTCCTTCCTTCCTTCCTTCCTCCTCCCTCCCTCCCTCCCCTCCCCTCCCCTACTCTCCCCCCCTTCCCCTCCCCTCCCCTCCCTTCCCCTCCCCTCCCCTCCCCTCCCCTTCTTTCTATGGAGTCTTGCTTTGTTGCCCAGGCTGGAGTGCAGTAGCATGATCTCGGCTCACTGCATCCTCTGCCTCCCGGGTTCAAGTGATTCTCTTGCCTCAGCCTCCTGAGTAGGTGGGACTACAGGGAGGGGAAATGGGAGACAAAAAGACAAAAGTGTGAAGGAGTTTTTTTTTTTAACATTTTGTGACTTTTGAAGTCTTCACCATATATATCATACATATATGCATACATTCATATATATTACATTACACACACTAAGCTTTTCTGGCTGAAACAGCCTCCCGTACTGTCCATCACAGCACCCTGCAAGACATCACTAAGGATATCTAGAGTCCCAAAAGAACATAGTAAAAACCAGTGTCAAAAACAAACACGCAACCGGGTGTGGTGGCTCACGCCTGTAATCCCAGCACTTTGGGAGGCAAAAGTGGGTGGATCACCTGAGGTCAAGAGTTCGACACCAGCCTGGCCAACACAGTGAAACCCCAACTCTACTAAAAATACAAAAATTAGCTGGGCATGGTGGCACGTGCCTCTAGTCCCAGCTACTAGGGAGGCTGAGGCAGAAGAATCGCTTGAACCCAGTAGGCGGAGGTTGCAGTGAGCTGAGATCCTGCCACTGCACTCCAGCCTAGGCGACAGTGAGGCTCCATCTCAAAAACAAAACAAAACAAAACAAAACAAAAAAACAGGCCGGGTATGGTGGCTCACACCTGTAATCCCAGCACTTTGGGAGGCCGAGGTAGGCGGATCACCTGAGGTCAGGAGTTCGAGACCACCTTGCCAACATGGTGAAACCCCCGTCTCTTCTAAAAATACAAAAAAAAAATTAGCTGGGGGTAGTGGCAGGCGCCTGTAATCCCAGCTACTCAGAAGGCTGAAGGAGAGAATTGCTTGAACCTGGGAGGCGGAGGTTGCAGTGAGCTGAGACTGTGCCACTAGACTCCAGCCTGGGCGACAGAGTGAGATTCCAGCTCAAAAAAAAAAAAAAAAAAAAAAAAAAATTAGCCAGGTACTGTGGTGCATGCCTGTAATCCCAGCTACTCAGGAGCCTGAGGCAGGAGAATCATTGAAACCTGTGAGGTGGAGGTTGCAGTGAGCTGAGTTCACACCGCTGCACTCCAGCCTGTCCAACAGAGCAAGACTCAGTCTCAAAACAAACAAAAATTCATATGTTGAATTCCTAACTCCCAAAATGATAGTATTAGGAGATGAGGCTTTTGAGATATGATTAGGTCATGAGAGTGGAACCCTCACAAAAGGAATCAGTGCCCTAATAAAAGACATCCAGATAGCATGCTCACTCTGTTTCCCCCGTGTGAAAATACAGCAAGAAGACAGCTTCCTGTGAACCAAGAAGAAGATACTTACCACAAACCCAACCATTTTGGCACCCTAATCTCAGACTTCTAGCCTCCAGAACTGTGAGAAACAAGTGTTTGTTGTTAAGCCACCCAGTCTATGGTAATTTTCTGTAGCAGCAGAGGTGACTAAGGCAAATGATGTCTTCTGATAAATAGAAGTATTCATTTTATTTACTTATTTATTTATTATTTATTAATTTTTTTGAGACAGAGTCTTCCTCTGTTTCCCAGGCTGGAATGCAGTGACAGGATCTTGGCTCACTGCAACCTCCACCTCCCAGGTTCAAGCGATTATCCTGCCTCAGCTTCCCAAGTAGCTGAGACTACAGGTGCATGCCACCAAGCCCAGGTAGTTTTTGTATTTTTAGTAGAGACAGTGTATCACCATGTTGGCCAGGCTGGTCTTGAACTCTTTTTTTTTTTTTTGAGACGGAGTCTCGCTCTATCGCCCAGGCTGGAGTGCAGTGGCCGGATCTCAGCTCACTGCAAGCTCCGCCTCCCGGGTCCACGCCATTCTCCTGCCTCAGCCTCCCGAGTAGCTGGGACTACAGGCGCCCGCCATCTCGCCCGGCTAATTTTTTTTTTGTATTTTTTAAGTGGAGATGGGGTTTCACTGTGTTAGCCAGGATGGTCTCGACCTCCTGACCTTGTGATCCGCCCGTCTCGGCCTTCCAAAGTGCTGGGATTACAGGCTTGAGCCACCGCGCCTGGCCTGGTCTTGAACTCTTGACCTCAAGTGATCCACTTGCCTCAACCTCCCAAATTTCTGGGATTACAGGCATGAGCCACCTTGCCCAACCCAGAAGTATTCATTTTAATGTAGACTAACTTATCAATTTTTTTTGTCTATATTGGGTTGTTCTCATATTGTTGTGTTCTATGTTTTCTTTTTTTATTTGAGACGGAGTTTCACTCTTATCACTCACGCTGGAGTGCAGTGGTTCGACCTTGGCTCACTACAACCTCCACCTCCCAGGTTCGCGCCATTCTCCTGCCTCAGCCTCCCGAGTAGCTGAGACTACAGGCACCTGCCACCACACCTGGCTAATTTTTTTGTATTTTTAGTAGAGACGGAGTTTCACCGTGTTAGCCAGGATGGTCTCGATCTCCTGACCTTGTGATCCGCCCGCCTCAGCCTCCCAAAGTGTTGGGATTACAGGCGTGAGCCACTGCGCCCGGCCTTATGTTTTCTATATATTCTAGAAAAAGTCCTTTGTCAGATTGATGACTTGCAAATATTTCTCCCAGAGAGCAGCTTATCTTTCATTCTTTTAACCATGTTCTTTGCAGAGCAGAAGTTTTCTATGTTGTTGTTGTTGTTTTGAGACAGAGTCTCGCTCTGTTGCCCAGGCTGGAGTGCAGTGGCGTGATCTCAGCTCACTGCAACCTCCGCCTCCTGGGTTCAGGCGATTCTCCAATCTCAGCCTCCTGGGTAGCTGGGATTACAGGTGCCCGCCACCACACCTAGCTAATTTTTGTGGTTTTAGTAGATACGGAATTTTGCCATGTTGGCCAGGCTGGTCTCGAACTCCTGACCTCAGGTGATCTGCCCACCTTGGCCTCCCAAAGTGCTGGGATTACAGGCATGAGCCACTGTGCCCAGGAAGAAGTTTTTTATACTGGTGAAGATCAGCTTACCATTTTTCTTTTATGAATTTTGCTGTTGGCATTACGTGTAAGAACTCTACCTAACCGAAGTTTCCAAATATTTTCTTTAGTTTTTCTTCTGAAATTTTTCTTTTTCTTTTTTTTGAGACAGAGTCTGGCATGGTAGCCCAGGCTGCAGTGCAGTGGCGCGAACTCGGCTCACTGCAACCTCCGCCTCCCCGGTTCAAGTGATTCTCCTGCCTCAGGCCCCCGAGTAGCTGGGACTACAGGACCCACCACCACATCTTGGATAATGTTTGTATTTTTAGGCTGCGCGCAGTGGCTCATGCCTGTAATCCCAGCACTTTGGGAGGCTGAGGCGGGCGGATCATGAGGTTAGGAGATCGAGACCATCCTGGCTAACATGGTGAAACCCCGTCTCTACTAAAAATACAAAAAAAATTAGTCGGTCGCGGTGGCGGGCGCCTATAGTCCCAGCTACTCGGGAGACTGAGACAGGAGAATGGCGTGAACCCGGGAGCCTGTAGTCCCAGCTACAGGAGTGAACCCGGGAGGCAGAGCTTGCAGTGAGCCGAGATCGCGGCACTGCACTCCAGCCTGGGCCACAGAGCCAGACTCCCTCTCAAAAAAAAAAAAAAAAAAAAATTGGCTAAAATGTATTTCAAATCTTCTCAATACAAAAAAAAATGATAAGTATACGAGGTGATGCATATGTTTTCTTTTGTTGTTGTTGTTATTTTGTTTTTTGAGATGGAGTCTCACTCTATTGCTCAGGCTGGAGTGCAGTGGCACGATCTCAGCTCACTGCAACCTCCACCTCCTAGGTTCAAGCGATTCTCCTGCCTCAGCCTCCTGAGTAACTGGGATTAGAGGCCTGCGCCACCATGCCTGGCTAATTTTTGTATTTGTAGTGGAGTCAGCGTTTCACCATGTTGATTAGGCTGGTCTTGAACTCCTGACCTCATGATCCGCCCACCTCAGCCTCCCAAAGTGCTGGGATTACAGGTGTGAGCCACTGGGCCTGGCCTGTTAATTAGCTTTTTATTTTTTATTTTTTGAGACAGAGCTTTGCTGTGTCACCCAGGCTGGAGTGCAGTGGTGTGATCTTGGCTCTCTGCAGCCTCCACCTCCTGAGTAGCTGGGACAACAGGTGTGCACCATCACACCTGGCTAATTTTTGTATTTTCAGTAGAGACGGGGTTTCACCATGTTGGCCAGGCTGGTCTTGAACTCCTCACCTCAAGTGATCCACCCTCCTCGGCCTCCCAAAGTGTTGGGATTACAGACGTGAACCACCGTGCCCAGCCAGCCTCAACAAGTTTGAAGAAGAAGAAAAACACTGGAGGACTGGCACTACCTGATTTCAAGATTTAGTATAACGCTACACAAGACAGTGTAGAGCCAGGCACGGTGGCTCCCGCCTGTAATCCCAGCACTTTGGGAGGCCAAAGCGCGCGGATCACAAGGTCAGGAGAAGAAAACCATCCTGGCCAACATGGTGAAAACCCGTCTCTACCAAAAATACAAAAATTACCTGGGCGTGGTGGTACGTGCCTGTAGTCCTAGATACTCAGGAGGCTGAGGCAGGAGAATCGCTTGAACTGGGGAGGTGGAGGTTGCAGCGAGCTAAGATTAAGCTACTGCACTCCAGCATGGTGACAGAGTGATTCTCAAAAAGAAACAAACAAAAAAAAAGACAGTGTAGTACTGTGTTGGTGAAAGGATAGACGGATAGATATTTGCATCAATGGAACAGAGTAGAGTCCAGAAGGGGACCTACGGAAGTATGAGCAATTGATTTTTTTTTTTTTTTTTTTTTTTTTTTTTTTAGATGGAGTCTTGCTGTGTCACCCAGGCCAGAGTGCGGTGGTGAGATCTCGGCTCACTGCAACCTCCTCCTCCCGCGCGTTCAAGTGATTCTCCTGCCTCAAACTTCCTAGTAGCTGGGACTACAGGCGCGCCACCACGCCTGCTAATTTTTGTATTTTTAGGAGAGATGGGGTTTCACTATATTGGCCAAGCTGGCCCTGAACTCCTGACCTCGTGATCCACCCGCCTAGGCCTCCCAAAGGGCTTGGATTACAGGCGTGAGCCACCGCTCCCGGCCAATAAATTTATTTATTTTATTTATTTATTTATTTTTGAGACGGAGTCTTGCTCTGTCACCCGGGCTGGAGTGCAGTGGCGCGATCTCGGCTCACTGCAAGCTCTGCCTCCCGGGTTCACTCCTATAGCTGGGACTACAGGCGCCCGCCACCGGGCCTGGCTAATTTTTTGTATTTTTTAGTAGAGACGGAGTTTCACCGTTTTAGCCAGGATGGTCTCGATCTCCTGACCTTGTGATCCGCCCGCCTCGGCCTCCCAAAGTGCTGGGATTACAGACGTGAGCCACCGTGCCTGGCCCTAATTTTTAAATATATAGTGCATTATTATTAACTATGGTGACCATGCTGTGCAATCAACCTTAAAAACTCATTTCTCTTGTCTAACTGATCATTTGGAAATGCAATTAATTTTCAATATTAACTCCAATTTTACTAAACTCAGTTATTAGTTCTAGGAACTTTTCCGCAGATTCTTTGAAATTGTCTACATGGACTATCATGCTGTCTGAGAACACAAACATTTTCATTTTTTTTTTTTTTCAAATCTGCATGCCTTTTATTTAGTTGTTCTTGCCTTATTGTACTGGTTATGATTTCATACAATGTTGAAGGGGAGTAAAGACAAAAGATATCCTTGTCTTGTTCCAGATATTAGGAGGAAACATTCATTTTTTCACTATCTTTTTTAAGACAAAACATCTCACTCTCTTTCCCAGGCTGGAGTGTAGTGGTGCTTATTGTAACCTTGAACTCCTTGGCTCAAGCAGTCCTCTTGCCTCAGCCTCCCAAGTAGCTGGAACTATAGGTGCATGCCACCATACCCAACTAATTTTTAAATTTTTGTAGAGACAGGGTCTCACTGCATTGCCCAGGCTACTTTTGAACTCCTGGGCTCAAAGGATCCTCCCACCTCAGCCTCCCAAAGTGTTAGAATTACAGGTAGGAGCCATGTACCTGGGCCCCAGCTTTCACTATTTTGTATGACGTTAGCTGTAAGTCTTTTAGTTTTTTTTTTTTTTTTTTAAACACATGTTCTTTCTCAGGTGAAGAAAGTTCCTTTTATTACTAGTTTGCTGAGAGATTTTATTATAAATAGGTGTTAAATGTTGCTAAAATTTTTTTGCATCTATTGAGACGGTCATATGGTTTGTCTTCTTAGGCTGTTTAAATGGTGAATTACCTTCATTTTTTTTTTTTTTTTTTTTGGTATGGGGGGACAGAGTCTTGCTCTTTTCACCCAGGCTGGAGTACAATGGCACAATCTTGACTCACTGCAACCTCTGCCTCCCGCGTTCAAGCAATTCTCCTGCCTCAGCCTCCTGAGTAGCTGGGATTACAGGCACTCACCACCACACCTGGCTAATTTTTGTATTTTTAGTAGAGACAGGGTTTTGCCATGTTGGCCAGGCTGGTCTTGAACTCCTGACCTCATGATCCACCCGCCTCAGCCTCTCCCAAAGTGCTAGAATTACAGGTGTGAGCCACTGTGCCAGGCCTGTTTTTTTTTTTTTTTTTTTTTTTTTTTTTAAAGATAGGGTCTTGCTCTGTCACCCAAGGCAGAGTGCAGTGGCGTGACCATAGCTTGCCGCTGCAGCCTTAACCTCCCAGGCTCAAGCGATCCTCCGGCCTAAGCCTCCTGAATAGCTGTACAAGGAATGTGCCACCGTGCCTGGATAATTTTTAAATATTTTGGCCAGGCCAGGCGCGGTGGCTCAAGCCTGTAATCCCAGCACTTTGGGAGGCCGAGACGGGCGGATCATGAGGTCAGGAGATCGAGACCATCCTGGCTAATACGGTGAAACCCTGTCTCTACTTAAAAATACAAAAAAAAAAACTAGCCGGGCGACGAGGCGGGCGCCTGTAGTCCCAGCTACTTGGGAGGCTGAGGCAGGAGAATGGCGTAAACCCGGGAGGCGGAGCTTGCAGTGAGCTGAGATCCGGCCACTGCACTCCAGCCTGGGTGGCAGAGCAAGACTCCGTCTCAAAAAAAAAAAAAAAAAAAAAAATATTTTGGCCAGGTGCAATAGCTCGTACCTATAATCCGGAACTTTGGGAGGCCAGGGCAGGCAAATCGCTTGAGCCCAGGAGTTTGAGACTAGCCTGGGCAACATAGCAAAACCCTTAGTATCTACAAAAACAAAAACAGAAAAACAAAACGAAACAAAACCAAATATTAGCCGGGTGTGGTGATGTGGGCCTGTAGTCCCAGCTACTGAGGAGGCTGAGGTGGGAGAATGACCTGAACCCAGGAAAAACAGTTGAGGCTGCAGTGAGCTGTGATCATGCCACTGCACTCCAGCCGGGGTAACAGAGTGAGATCCTGTTTCAATAATAATAGTAATAATAATAATTTTTATATTTGTAGAGACAGTGTCTCGCTTTGTCACCCAGGTTGGTCTCAAACTCCTGGACTCAACCAGTCCTCCTGCCTTGGCCTCCCAAAGTGCTGGGATTACAGGCATGAGCCATCATGCCTAGTCCACTAATTGATTTTTGAATGTTGAGTTAGCCTTGCGTTTCCAAAATAACTCCCATCAGATTCAATTTGATAATATTTTGTGGAAGATTGTTGCATCTGTGATCATCGGTGACATTGATCTGTAGTTTTAATTTCTTATATTTTTCTGTTGTTTTGGCAGAGTAACAGACTGAAAGTATAAGGAGTTGGAAAGTGTTCTCTTCTGTTTTTTGGTATTATTTCTTCCTTAAATGCTTGATAGACTGGAGTTGTCTAAGTTGGAGAATTTTTTAACTGCAGATACAAGATAGCTTGTATCCTTCAAGAAACTGATCCAGCCAGGCTCTGTGGCTCACACCTGTAATCCCAGCAATTTGGGAGGCCAAGGTGGGTGGATCACCTGAGGTCAGGAGTTAGGGACCAGCCTGACCAACATGGAGAAACCCTGTCTCTACTAAAAATACAAAAAGTAGCTGGGTATGAGGGCCCATGCCTATAATCCCAGCTACTCGGGAGGCTGAGGTAGGAGAATTGCTTGAACCCGGGAGGTGGAGGTTGCCGTGAGCGGAGATCCTACCACTGCATTCCAGCCTGGGCGACAGAGAAAGACTCCATCTCAAAAAAAAAAAAAAAAAAAAAAAAAAAAAAAAAAAAAAAAAAAAAAGGGATAGGCTACAGTGGGCTTATTCTACCTTGGCTAGTAACAGAAATCTTGACAAGTCTTTTACTGATCACGTGTACTTCTCTACTACAAAAATATATCTTTAAATGGAAATTTAATTTAAAAACATTTTTCCTGGCCAGGCGCAGTGGCTCAAACCTGTAATCCCAGCACTTTGGGAGGCCGAGGCTGGCGGATCACGAGGTCAGGAGATCGAGACCATCCTGGCTAACACGGTGAAACCCCGTCTCTACTAAAAAATACAAAAAACTAGCCGGGCGAGGTGGTGGGTGCCTGTAGTCCCAGCTACTCGGGAGGCTGAGGCAGGAGAATGGCGTAAAAACCCTGGAGGTAGAGCTTGCAGTGAGCTGAGATCCAGCCACTGCACTCCAGCCTGGGCGACAGAGCGAGACTCAGTCTCAAACAAACAAACAAACAAACAAAAAACAAAGAAAAACCTCATTTTTCCTGAGTGTTAAAAATATTTCTTCTGGATTGAGCTATCATTACCATTATTATTATTATACGACTTGCCAAAATAACATTAATATAATTCTCATAATTACTAAGAAAATCAAATTTTATTAGAAGTACATTTCTTTTTTTTTTTTTTTTTTGAGATGGAGTCTGGCTCTGTCGCCCAGGCTGGAGTGCAGTGGCCGGATCTCGGCTCACGGCAAGCTCCGCCTCCCGTGTTTACGCCATTTTCCTGCCTCAGCCTCCTGAGTAGCTGGGACAACAGACGCCTGCCACCTCGCCCGGCTAGTTTTTTTGTATTTTTTTTTTTTTAGTAGAGACGGAGTTTCACCGTGTTAGCCAGGATGGTCTCGATTTCCTGACCTCGTGATCCCCCCCGTCTTGGCCTCCCAAAGTGCTGGGATTACAGGCTTGAGCTATGGAAGTACATTTCTTTTTTTTTTTTTTTTTTTTTGAGGCGGAGTCTTGCTCTGTCGCCCAGGCTGGAGTGCAGTGGCCGGATCTCAGCTCACTGCAAGCTCCGCCTCCCGGGTTCCCGCCATTCTCCTGCCTCGGCCTCCCAAGTAGCTGGGACTACAGGCGCCCGCCTCGTCACCCGGCTAGTTTTTTGTACTTTTAGTAGAGACGGGGTTTCACTGTGTTCGCCAGGATGGTCTCGATCTCCTGACCTTGTGATCCGCCCGTCTCGGCCTCCCAAAGTATTGGGATTACAGGCTTGAGCCACCGCGCCCGGCGGAAGTACATTTCTTAATGAGATGAATTGGACTTTATTTTTTCAAGGCCAGGCATGGTGGCTCATGCCTGTAATCCCAGCAATCTGCAAAGCCGAGGTGGGTAGACCACCTGAGGTCAGGAGTTTGAGACCAGCCTGGCCAAAATGGTGAAACCCTGTCTGTACTGAAAGTACAAAAATTAGCTGGGCATGGTGGCGGGCACCTATAATCCCAGCTGCTCAGGAGGCTGACACAGGAGAATCACTTGAACCCAGGAGAAGGAGGTTGCAGTGAGCCGAGATCCTGCCATTGCACTCCAGCCTGGGTGACAAGAGCAAAACTGTCTCAAAAAAAAAAAAAAAAGGTAAATAAATATATACTTTTTAAAAATAAATAAATAATTTTAGTTTAAGTGTGTGTAAATGAATATTAGTCATTACTAGAATGAGACACAGCTGTGAAAAACCTTATTTCACATATATAAAGTGGAGGGAATTTTGCTATAACTATGTCAAACTATGTCACTCAATTCTTCAAACTTTCCAGTTATATGCCAAAAATCACATAATCTTCGGTCTTCAAAAATTGTTTTTAATGACCTATTAGCTAACAATTTGATTAGTTTCTCCTTTGGCTTTTGGAAAGCAAATAACTGGAAACTACCTGACTTTTAAAAGGATTTTTCGGTGAAACCCCGTCTCTACTAAAAAATACAAAAAACTAGCCGGGCGAGATGGCGGGTGCCTGTAGTCCCAGCTACTCGGGAGGCTGAGGCAGGAGAATGGCGTAAACCCGGGAGGCGGAGCTTGCAGTGAGCTGAGATCTGGCCACTGCACTCCAGCCTGGGCGACAGAGCGAGACACCGTCTCAAAAAAAAAAGAAAAGAAAAAAGGATTTTTCCTCAGTCATTAGAGTCATTCATTCTCTCAGTTTGTGAGAAGTTTGACAAGACTTACCAACCATTAACTGCATCTAATTTTCTTCTGTTAGAGGCACCTTGTTTAAGAAAGTTTGGGGAATATTAAATATTGTTAAATTCTCTTTTGTGTGTGTGGTGATCTCAGCTCACCACAACCTCTGCCTTCCAGGTTCAAGCAATTCTCCTGCCTCAGCCTCCTGAGTAGCTGGGATTACAGGCACGCACCACGATGCCCATCTAATTTTGTGTTTTTAGTAGAGACAGGATTTCTCCAGGTTGGTCAGGCTGGTCTTGAACTCCTGACCCCAGGTGATCCGCCCGCCTTGGCCTCCCAAAGTGTTGGGATTATAGGGGTGAGCCACCACGCCTGGCCTAATATTGCTAAATTCTATACGACATAAAGTTTTTGATAAAACTATTTTATCTTATCAAGTAACTTGAATATATTTTTCTCAAAACCTTGAAATTCTAGATGTAGCTCAATGTATACAACAATCTTGTCCAGTAGAAACATAATGAGTCATGTATGTTAATTTTTTTTTTTTTTTTTTTTTTTTTTTTTTGAGGCAGAGCCTCTCTCTTGATGCCCAGGCTGGAGTGCAGTGGCAAGATCTCAGCTCACTGCAACCTCCACCTCCTGGGTTCAAGCGATTCTCCTGCCTCAGCCTCCCGAGTAGCTGGGACTATAGGTGCATGCTACCACAGCTGGCTAATTTTTGTACTTTTAGTAGGAACGGGGTTTCACCTTGTTGGCCAGGCTGGTCTCCTGACCTCAGGTGATCTACCCGGCTTCCCAAGGTGCTAGGATTTACAGGCATGAGCCACCTCATTTGACCAGATTAAATCGACTTTGGTGTAACATAAATTAATCTGTTTTGTATTGTAAGTGATAAAACATAATCTTTAATATAAGACTCTTTTTTTTTTTTTTTTTTTTGAGTCGGAGTCTTGCTCTGTCGCCCAGGCTGGAGTGCAGTGGCCAGATCTCAGCTCACTGCAAGCTCCGCTTCCCGGGTTTACGCCATTCTCCTGCCTCAGCCTCCCGAGTAGCTGGGACTACAGGCACCCGCCACCTCGCCCGGCTAGTTTTTTGTAGTTTTTAGTAGAGACGGGGTTTCACCGTGTTAGCCAGGGTGGTCTTGATCTCCTGACCTCGTGATCCGCCCGCCTCGGCCTCCCAAAGTGCTGGGATTACAGGCTTGAGCCACCGCGCCCGGCAAATATAAGACTCTTACTATGCTGAGACGTGCATACTGCTTGAAGACAGGAGTTTGAGACCAGTCTGGGCAACACGGTGAAACGCTGTCTGTACTAAAAATATAAAAATCAGCTGGACATGGTGGTGCACGACTGTAGTCCCGGCTACTCGGGAGGTTGTGGCATGAGAATCACTTGAACCCAGGAGGCAGACGTTGCAGTGAGCCAAGATTGAGCCACTGCAATCCAGCCTGGGCAACAGAGCAAGACTTTGTCTAAAAAAAAAAAAAAAAGAGAGAGATGTGGCATATATATAAGCAAATGTGCATATATACATATTGATCCCTGGTATTTGATTTTTAGGAACAGTTGAATGAAAAACATAAAATAATTCTATTAATTTAAAATGAATCCTAATATTATGCCATTAATTTTTTAGATAGCATCACACATTTTTCCTATTTATTTAGCAAAAAAGAGAAAGTTATATAATACTAATATATATATATTATATATATATATAATATATATTTAGATAGAGTCTCACTCTGTCACCCAGGCTAGAATGCAGTGGTGTGATCTGGGCTCACTGCAACCTCTGCCTCCCAGGTTCAAAGATTCTCCTGCCTCAGCCTTTGGAATAGCTGGGATTACAGGCGCGCACTACCACACCCGGCTAATTTTTGTATTTTTAGTAGAGATGAGGTTTCACCATGTTGGCCAGGTTGGTCTTAAACTCCTGACCTCAGGTGATCCACCCACCTCCGCCTCCCAAAGTGTTGGGATTACAGGTGTAAGCCACTGCGCCCGGCGTGAAAATTAATCAGTTACTCCTGCTGCTAGAATAAGATTTTACTTTTTGGCCATAGAAACCATAAAATATCAAACATTTTAAAAAAGGAGAGATGATGGGGTGATAGAATTCTAAGATGGCCCCCGTCTCAAGATTTTTGCCCCTTTCGTGTGTATGCTCCATATGATCCCCTGCCCTTGAGCGTGGGCAGAGCCTGTGGATGCGATGCGATAGCCGATCCTTTGATTAGGTTATATTACAGAAGACTGTCTCAGCAGATGAGAGAATCTCCAGGTGGTTATAAAGTAAACTACTATGTTGTGAGGGTGGCTGTGAGAGGGCCATGAGGCCCAGCACTTTGGAAGGCCGAGACGGGCGGATCACGAGGTCAGGAGATCGAGACCATCCTGGCTAACACGGTGAAACCCCGTCTCTACTAAAAATACAAAAAAAATCAGCCGGTCATAGTGGCGGGCGCCTGTAGTCCCAGCTACTCGGGAGGCTGAGGCAGGAGAATGGCGTGAACCCGGGAGGCGGAGCTTGCAGTGAGCGGAGATCGCGCCACCGCACTCCAGCCTGGGTGACTGAGCAAGACTCCGTCTCAAAAAAAAAAAAAAGAAAAGAAAAGAAAAAAGAAAGCTGGGACCTCAGGCCTACAACTGAGAGAACTGAATTCTGCTGACACCCAGTAAGTTTGGAAGAGGAACCCATCCTGAGCCTCGGATGATATCAGACCCCCAGACTACACCTTGATTGCAGCCTGTGAGAACTGAGTAGAGAAATCAGTTAAATCCTGCCGGGACTTCTGGAAACTTAGATCATAAAAGTGTGTTGTTTCAAGTCACTAAATTCATGCGTGGTTCATAGCAATTTTTAATGTAATATAAAAAAAGAATACAGATGGCCTATAGTAAGGAACTAAATATTATTGATATGATTTAATACAACATGTTCTAGATGGATACAGTGGCTCACACCTATAATCCCAGCACATTTGAAGGCTGAGATAGGAGGGCTGCTTGAGGCTAGGAGTTTGAGGCTGCAGGGAGCTATGACAGCTCCACTCTGTTCCGGCCTGGGTGACACAGCAAGACCCCATCTCAATACAATAAAATAAATAAGATAAAATAAAATAAAATAAAAAATTTCTAACTACTGTTTTGAATAATCCATCTGCCCTCTAAAAGAAATTATGTAATTATGAATGGGCCATGGTGGCATGAGCCTGTATTCCCAGCTACTCAGGAGGGAGGGTCACTTGAGGTCAGGAGTTTGGGGACGCAGTGTATTATGACTGCTCCTGTGAGTAGTCACTGCAGTCTAGCCTGGGCAATGTAGATGTTATCAAATGGAACTAGAGTCTGCGTACTCTATCCATACAGTTTTGAAGCGGAGAAAGAAAGGTGTTTATTTGTGCGGCAGCAGCAAAGATGATCAGGCAGCTAACACTTAAGTCCCAACCTCCCAGATGGCTTGCAGGTAAAGTTTTTTTTTTTTGTTTTGAGACAGGGTCTTGCTCTGTTGCCCAGGCTGGAGTACAGTGGCTCCATAATGGCTCACTGCAGCCTTAAACTCCTGGGCTCAAGTGATCCTCACACCTCAGCCTTCTAAGTAGCTGGGACTACAGGCACCAGCCACCACACCTGTAGAGATTTTTGTAGAGATAGGGTTTCACCATGTTACACAGGCTGGTCTCAAACTCCTAAACTCAAACTATCCACCCACCTGGGTCTCCCACAGTGCTGCAATTATAGGCATGAGCCACTGCACCTAGCCTGCAGGTACAGATTTTTAAAGGCAGGGGTGAATTTCAGGAAAGCAGAAGTTAAAGGCAAAATCGTAAACCAGTAGATGGAGGTTATGTATTGGTTTGGCCTAAAAAGGTGGGATACCTTCAAGTGGGGGAGGAGGGCGCTTCCAGGTCATAGGTAGATTCAACGACTTTTTTTTCCTATGTTAGCTCTTGCTTGTGGGTGTGACTTCCTCTAGTCCCCTCAGGAAGAAATTTGGAACAAATTTGGTCAGAGTTTAGTCTTCAGTTCCCCTTTGTCTGAGGTCTTTGTGCCACAGGATCTGTTTGGTGGGGGTCTGGGTTTCTGAAAAACAACTCAGACACATATGTTCAGATGTTTTCTTTAGTTTCTTTTTCTTTTTTTTTTTTTTTTTGAGACGGAGTCTTGCTCTGTCGCCCAGGCTGGAGTGCAGTGGCCGGATCTCAGCTCACTGCAAGCTCCGCCTCCCGGGTTTAGGCCATTCTCCTGCCTCAGCCTCCGGAGTAGCAGGGACTACAGGCGCCCGCCACCTCGCCCGGCTAGTTTTTTGTATTTTTAGTAGAGACGGGGTTTCACCGTGTTATGCAGGATGGTCTCGATCTCCTGACCTCGTGATCCACCCGTCTCGGCCTCCCAAAGTGCTGGGATTACAGGCTTGAGCCACCGCGCCCGGCCAGTTTTCTTTAGTTTCTATAGGGGAACCAAACATCCTGTGATTTTTAACTTCCTTGTTTTTTTCTTTTTTTTCTAAGACAAGAGTTTCAATCTTATCGCCCAGGCTGGAGTGCAGTGGCATGATCTGGGCTCATTGCAACCTCTGCCTCCTGGGTTCAAGCGATTCTCCTGCCTCAGCCTCCTGAGTAGCTGGGATTACAGGCATGCGCCACCACGCTCGGCTAAGTTTTTTGGTATTTTTAGTAGAGACAGGGTTTCTCCATGTTAGTCAGGCTGATCTTGAACTCCTGACCTCGGGTGATCCGCCATCCTCAGCCTCCCAAAGTGCTGGGATTACAGGCGTGAGCCACCGTGCCCGGCCTTAACTTCCTTTACTATGGTTTTAAGCTACCTTCTTGATTACCAAATTGCTCCTTTACTTCTCAAGGCTAGTTAGGTACCTGGGAAGTTCCCTTGAAGGAACTCAAGGTTTTCCTCTGTTTTCGTGCTTCGTGCCTAAGAAGGGTCCCTACTCTGTCTCAGGATCACCATGGCTTCCATAGTCCACATTACTTTCAGAACATCCCAACAAGACCAATAATCTCATTTATAAATCAGTGATTCATCCTAAACAGAAATATGTTTAAGTTTGGGAAAGGCAGGAAGCTCTAAGGAGGATTCATGGTACGTTTTTTTTTTTTTTTTTGAGACGGAGTCTCGCTCTGTCGCCTAGGCTGGAGTGCAGTGATGCAATCTCGGCTCACTGCAAGCTCTGCCTCCTGGGTTCATGCCATTCTCCTGCCTCAGCCCCCCAAGTAGGCGGGACTACAGGCGCCCGCCACCACGCCCGGCTAATTTTTTTGTATTTTTAGTAGAGACGGGGTTTCACCATGTTAGCCAGGATGGTCTCGATCTCCTGACCTTGTGATCCGCCCGCCTCGGCCTCCCAAAGTGCTGGGATGACAGGCGTGAGCCACTGCTCCCAGCATGGTATCTTGATTAACATTAAAGGGACTGTTTCCAGTTGTCCATTGGTTTGGCATCTTAGAAGTTCTCACACTTGGGACTTTGTCAGACTGCAGTCATATTCAGGATGGAGGTTGGGAATGACTTTTTTTTATAAAGTGGGATGAGTGCTGCTATGGCGGGGAAATAGGAAAGATACCCTGAGATACGCTTTAGGGAGGGTACGCAAGGAAGTTGAAGGCGTGGAAATAGAGTTTCTTAAAATTATACACATCTAGGCCGGGCGTGGTGGCTCACGCCTGTAATCCCAGCACTCTGGGGGGCTGAGGCAGGTGGATCACAAGGTCAGGAGATCGAGACCGGCCTGGCCAACATAGTGAAACCCCATCTCTACTAAAAATACAAAAAAATTAGCCGGGCATGGTGGTGGGTGCCTGTAATCCCAGCTACTCAGGAGGCTGAGGCAGGAGAATTGCTTGAACCTGGGAGGTGGAGGATGCAGTGAACTGAGATTGGGCCTCTGCACTCCAGTCTGGGTGACAGCATGAGACTGTCTCAAAAAAAAAAAAAAAAAAAAGATTCAGGCCGGGCGCGGTGGCTCAAGCCTGTAATCCCAGCACTTTGGGAGGCCGAGACGGGCAGATCACGAGGTCAGGAGATCGAGACCATCCTGGCTAATACTGTGAAACCCCGTCTCTACTAAAAAAAATACTAGCCGGGCGACGAGGCGGGCGCCTGTAGTCCCAGCTACTCGGGAGGCTGAGACAGGAGAATGGCGTGAACCCGGGAGGCGGAGCTTGCAGTGAGCTGAGAGCCAGCCACTGCACTCCAGCCTGGGCGGCAGAGCAAGACTCCGTCTCAAAAAAAAAAAAAGATTCTACACATCTATGTATCCCCTAGAAAGTCTTCCTGTTCTCCAGTTTGAAGACTTTCGCTCTGAAATATGTGTTCCTCCCAGTCAACGACTTTATCTTATCTTTACTCCCGTCCTATTCTCCCTTCCCTTAGCACCAGGCTAAGTAGACATTGACCTGGTCAGTAGACATTGGCCTCCCTCTTGGAACCAAGGAGACTCTGCCAGAAATAGGGTCCCTTGACTGGACAGGGCAGGATAACTGCAGTCAAATTCTTGCTTCCTAATCTCCATTACATTGATTTCCTGTAGGCCTTTTACCACCGCATTACTTCAGAAAGGCAGATTACCATGTGAAATGAACCATTTCCTCTAATTACTCTTAAATTTAACATAGATTTGTTGAACCCTGCGTAAAAGCCCTGTGTTTGTTTGGAGTGTGTATAGTGGGAGGTAAGGGAGATAGTACCACTGGGGAAATAGATTCATCTATAGAAAACTCAGACGCACAACTATTTCATTTAGGCATCACCTGTACTCCTGAAGATCCCACATCAATTGAAACCTTACATTTTTCAAGACTAATTTGGACAAAGGACTGTGGTGAAACCATTTCTGTTTTGCAGCTAAACCAGCAACAATATTAGCAATGAAATTAGCTACCCAGCTTTGAAATAATGTAATTTTGATAATTTTTTACTTTGGGAAATTTGCATTATTTCCGAATTTATGCATTGGAAGAATATTAATACTCTTATATCACAGGATTTCATCATCTTATAATTCAAATTCTCAGTGTGTCTGCACTATCCAATGAAGAAAAGTACTGTAACTGAATTAAATGTTTTGAGGAGGGCTCCTTATTCTGTAAATTAAACATCTGGGGTCTCCAATGCTTGGCAGAGTGTAGGCACTTGGTGGGTGAGCAGCATGTGAGTACCTCGTTGAACTCACTCTCAGGGTACATAGTACGTATGGTGGAAATCCTATGGTTTCAGAAAACCGTGAATAGGTCCAAGGAGACTTTTTTTGGGGGGGGGGTGCTATATGTGTCAAACATTAATATATGTTTAAAATTAAACCAACAAACAAACAAACAGGATGGTAGGAAGCAGCTTTGTTCTGCCTGAGGCTGGAATGTAATGGCTCAGTACCGCCACCCATCAAATTGGGATTTTCACTTCTACTCTCCAGTCAAGTCTGTATCAGTGCAAATGGAGGGGGTGGGGGTTGGGGGTGGGGAAGGTAAGGAGTTGGCTGTTCTTCCTGCATGCATTCTTTCCCTCTCAGACCAAAGGGATATGGGAGATGCAAAACCTTAACTAAGATAGCTGGAAGAAGGTCCATCTGAAAACACACTCAAAAGCAAACCCACGGCACTGCCAAGGGAAAAGGGTACTGAGCTGCAGGAGGACTGTGTACAGAGTGGCCGATCTCCTCTAGACCACAAGGTCAGGGGGAGGAGGGCAGTTTGCTTCTAGGTCAGCCCTCAGGCCTTTGTGTGACCCAGGGATTGGGAAGATACCAAAATCTAAATCTCAATGTAGGTCTCAAAGTTTGTTTTAAATAATTCAACAGAAGACAATGACAGCAAAAAAGCTCAGTGAATCTTTGAAAGGGATCATTGTAAAGACACAAGAATGGAACCCAGGTGGAACTCAGCTGGCGGTGGTTTCCAACCTTGATTCGCTATTAAAATCCTCTGGAGAGCTCTTAAAATCCCAATGCTAAGGTTGGACTTCAGACGAACTACAACAGAATCTGTAGGGATTCAGACCCAGAATCCCTGAATTCTGATTCAACAGAATTCAGACCCAGGTATGAATATTTTTTAAACTCCTCAGCTTATTCCCATGTGCAGTGAAGGCTGCTTTTGGAGCTAGCTGGGAGCCCACCTTTTACCTTCCAGGCAAAGGCTCATTGCATTTTAGTTAGCAGATTCTATTTATAAGTCAAGCTTATTTAGTCTGCCATAAATACTCAAGGGTAGACAATGATATTAGGGCATACTTGATATTTGGAGTATATATTCCACAGGAACTATGAAGAAGGGTTTTTGTTTGTTTGTTTGTTTGTTTTGAGACAGTCTCACTCTGTCTCCCAGGCTGGAGTGCAGTAGCGCAATCTTGGCTCACTGCAACCTCCGCCTCCTGGGTTCCTGTGGCCTCAGCCTCCTGAGTAACTGGGATTACAGGCGCCTGCCACCGCGCCCGTATCTGGCGAAGAAGGTATTATGCTTTTTTATTAGTTGGCTTCTTCCCTTTCCTTTTTTCTTTTTCTTTCTTTTTTCTTTTTTTTGAGAGGGAGTCTTACTCTGTCGCCCAGGTTGGAGTGCAGTGGGACAATCTCGGCTCACTGCAACCTCTGCCTCCCGGGTTCAAAGCGATTCTTCTGCCTCAGCCTCCTGAGTAGCTGGGATTACAGGCACGCGCCACCACACCCAGCGAATTTTTGTATTTTTAGTAGAGACGGGTTTCGCTATGTAGGTCAAGCTGGTTTTGAACTCCTGATTTCAAAAGATCCACCTGCCTCAGCTTCCCAAAAGTGCTGGGATTACAGGTGTGAGCCACCGCGCTGGACCTCCTTTGTTCTTACAAAGCACAGTAGCTTTAAGTGAACTAAGTGCTACTCTGAGGCCTGAGAGACTCTGATTTAATCTCTCTAGGCCTCAAGTCTCTGCTGCCCAAACTGGAGTACAGTGGCATGATCATTGTTCATTGCGGCCTCCACCTCCTGGGCTCAAGCAATCCTCCCACCCCAGCCTCTGGAGTAGCAGGGACTACAGGTGTGTGCCACCATGCCTGGCTAATTTTTAAATATTTTGTAGAGACTGAGCCTCACTGTGTTTTCCTGGTTTATCTTGGACTCCTTAGCCGCAAATAATCCTCCTACCTTGGCCTCTCAAAGTGTTGGGATTACTGGCGTGAGTCACCACACCCGGCCCCACATTTATTAGTTAACTTCTTCCTCCTACTTTTTTCTTTTCTTTTCTTTTTTTTTTTTTTTTTTTTTTGAGACGGAGTCTCGCTTTGTCGCCCAGGCTGGAGTGCAGTGGCCAGATCTCAGCTCACTGCAAGCTCCGCCTCCTGGGTTCACGCCATTCTCCTGCCTCAGCCTTCCGAGTAGCTGGGACTACAGGCGCCCGCCACCTCGCCCGGCTAGTTTTTTGTATTTTTAGTAGAGACAGGGTTTCACCGTGTTAGCCAGGATGGTCTCGATCTCCTGACCTCGTGATCCACCCGTCTCGGCCTCCCAAAGTGCTGGGATTACAGGCTTGAGCCACCGCGCCCGGCCGCCCTCTTACTTTTTTCTTATAGAAAACAGTAGTTTTAAATGAGTTGGTAAGCATTTCTCCAAGCAATTCAAAGAGCTTGATTCGATTTCATTCTTCCATAGTAGATGTGTAGGTAGAAGTCAGTTGACATTTGGGAAACAAAGTTCAAAGCTGAGAAACATCAATATTACACAGATAACCCTTCTGTGGCAAGGTCATTATTTTGAGTGTTTGTGCTTCCTAGTCTGATGTTTTGCCCACCAGATTTGACTGCTCAGTTATAGCAATTAAGGAAACTGCTTAGTGTTATTTCATCTTCACAGTTCTTTTTTTTTTTTTTTTTTTGAGACGGAGTCTTACTCTGTCCCCTATGCTGGAGTGCAGTGACACAATCTCAGCTCACTGCAAGCTCTGCCTCCCAGGTTCACGCCATTCTCCTGCCTCAGCCTCCCAAGTAGCTGGGACTACAGGCGCCTGCCACCATGCCCGGCTAATTTTTTGTATTTTTAGTAGAGACGGGGTTTCACCATGTTAGCCAGGATGGTCTCAATCTCCTGACCTCGTGATCCGCCTGCCTTGGCCTCCCAAAGTGCTGGGATTACAGGCATGAGCCACCACGCCTGGCCTCAACTTCACAGTTCTAAAGGTCTTTCATTGCCTGTTTCAAAAAAAAAAAAAAAAAGAAAATTGTGGTGGAAAGAACACAAATGTCCATTAACTGATGTATGGATTAAAAAAAAAATGGCATAGCCATACAATGGAATATTATTTGGCCATAAAAAAGAATGAAGTAGGGTGGGTGCAGTCCTCATACCTGTAGTCCCAGCACTTTGGGAGGCTGAGGCAGGCAAATCAACTGAGGTCAGGAGTTAGAGACCAGCCTGACCAACATGGAAAAACCCCATCTCTACTGAAAATACAAAATTAGCCGGCGGTAGTGGTGCATGCCTGTAATCCCAGCTACTCGGGAGGCTGAGGCAGGAGAATTGCTTGAACCCGGAAGGTGGAGGTTGTGGTGAGCTGAGATTGCACCATTGCACTCCAGCCTGGGCAACAAGAGGGAAACTCCACCTCAAAAAAAAAACCAAACAAACAAAAAAACAATGAAGTGGCTAGGCGCCATGGCTCACACCTATAATCCCAGCCCTTTGGGAGGCTGAAGCGAGAGAAATGCTTGAGCCCAGGAGTTTGAGACTAGCCTGGGCAACATAGGGAGCCCCCGTCTCTACAAAAAATTTAAAAATTAGCGGGATGTGGTGGCATGCACCTGTGGTCCCAGCTACTTGGGAGGCTAAGGCAGGAGGATTGATTGGGCTCAGGAGGTCAAGGCTGCCGTGAGCCATGATGGTGCCACTGCACTCCAGCCTGGGTGACAGAGAAAGACCCTGTCTCAAACAAACAAAGAAATAAAGTACTCATACATACTACAACATGAATGAACCTTTGAGACATTATGCTAACAAACCAGTCACAAAAGGCCACATGTTATATGATTCCATTTATATGCAATGTTCAGAAAGGGCAAATCAATAGAGACAAAAAGTAGGTTAGTGGTTGCTTAGGGTGGAGGATAATAGGGAGATACAAGAGTGATAGCTAAAGTATACGGGGTTCTTTTTGAAGTAATGCAAACATTCTAAGATTGATTGTGGTGATGGTTGTGAGTATACGAAAAGCCATTGAATTGTACACATTGGGTGAATTGTACGGTATGTTAATTAGATATCAATAAATCAATTTTTAAACTATGAAAAGATACTCAACTTCATTCATAATAAGAGAAATGAACATTAAAACAACAGTGAGCAGTGCTAGCTTCAGCAGCACATATACTAAAATTGGAACGATACAGAGATTAGTGATATTAAACATTTACGTAAAAGAAAACCCAATAGTGACCAACCATTTTTCACTCATCAGAGTGGCAAACATTTAAAAGTCTGAAATATTTATCCTGGACAAGAGTGTGGGAAAGTTGGTGTCCTTGTGCACCATTGGTGGGAGTTATAAATTGTGGCAGCTCTCTTGGAGGGAAGTTTGCTAAGATCTTTTTTTTTTTTTTATAAAACCTTTTTTTTTTGATAAAATCTTTTAAAAATTTTTTTTAATTTTTTAATTTTTTTTGAGATGGTGTCTCTCTCTCTTGCCCAGGCTAGAGTGCAGTGGCATGATCTCAGCTAACTGCAACCTCCGCTTCCCAGGTTCAAGCGATTTTCCTGCCTCAGCCTCCCGAGCATCTGGGATTACAGGCACCCACTACCACGCCCGGCTAATTTTTTGTGTTTTTAGTAGAGATGGGGTTTCACCATGTTGGCCAGGCTGGTCTTGAACTCCTGACCTCGTGATCCACCTGTCTTGACTTCCCAAAGTGCTGGGCTTACAGGTGTGAGTCACCGCGCCCGGCTGCTAAGACATTTTATGATTCGATATACATGTACGTTTTGATTAGGCACTCCACTTCTAGGAATTTATTGTACCATATATTTATCAAGCATGAAAATGATTACTGCAACATTGTTTGCAATAACAAAAACTGAAACAGCCAAAAGTCTATCAACACAGAATTGAGTAAAATAAATTATAAATCCATTTATAAAATGTATACATAAATACCACTACGCTGTTAAAAGAATCAAGGTGCAGAACAGTTTGTACAAAAAGGGAAGAAAATAAGAATAAGAATATATATGGGCCGAGCATGGTGGCTCATGCCTGTAATCCCTGCACTTTTGAGAGGCCGAGGCAGGGGAATCTCAAGGTCAGGAGTTTGAGACCAGCCTGGCCAACATTGCGAAACCCCGTCTCTACTAAAAATACAAAACATTAGCTGGGCATGGTGGCGGGCACCTGTAATCCTAGCTACTTGGGAGGCTGAGGCAGGAGAATCGCTTGAACCTGGGAGGCAGAGGTTGCAGCAAGCCGAGATCGCGCCACTGCACTCCAGCCTGAATGGTAAGAGGGAAATTCCGTCTCAAAAAAAAAAAAAAAAAAAGAATATATATGGCCGTGGCTTATGCCTGTAATCCCAGCACTTTGGGAGGCCGAGGCAGGCAGATTACGAGGTCAGGAGTTTAAGACCAGCCTGGCCAATATGGTGAAACTCCATCTCTACTAAAAATACAAAAATTAGCAGGGGATGGTGGTGGGTGCCTGCAATCCCAGCCACTCGGGAGGCTGAGGCAGAAGAATCTCTTGAACCAGGGAGGCGGAGGTTGCAGTGAGCTGAGATTGCGCCACTCCACTCCAGCCTGGGTGACAGAGTGAGACTCCATCTCAAAAAAAAAAAAAAAAAAAAAAAAAATTGAATATATATGTATGTCTGGGCACTGTGGCTCACACCTGTAATCCCAGCACTTTGGGAGGCCAAGGCGGGCAGATCATGAGGTCAGGCTTTCAAGACCAGCCTGGCCAACATGGTGAAACCCCATCTCTACTAAACATACAAAAAATAAAAAATTAATGCAATTTTTTTATTGCATTAATAAATATTGCAATGCAAGCCCTCCCTCCTCCCCCCTCCCCCTCCCCATGATAGGCCCCAGTGCGTGATGTTCCCCTTCCCGAGTCCAAGTGATCTCATTGTTCAGTTCCCACCTATGAGTGAGAACATGCGGTGTTTGGTTTTCTGTTCTTGTGATAGTTTGCTAAGAATGATGGTTTCCAGCTGCATCCATGTCCCTACAAAGGACGCAAACTCATCCTTTTTTATGGCTGCATAGTATTCCATGGTGTATATGTGCCACATTTTCTTAATCCAGTCTGTCACAGATGGACATTTGGGTTGATTCCCATCGGTGTGTGGTGGTGTGCACCTGTAATCCCAGCTACTCAGGAGGCTGAGGCAGGATAATCGCTTGAACCTGGGAGGCAGAGGTTGCAGTGAGCTGAGATCACACCATTGCACTCCAGCCTGGGTGACAGGGTGAGACTTTGTCTCAAAAACAAAAAACAAAAGAATATATAAGTACATATTTGCACAAAGGATATACAATAAACTAATGGGAACGGTTACCTGGTCGTGTGAGAACTAGACAGATGAGAGATAGAAGTGGATGTGAGATTTTTCACTGAATACCTTTTCATATTGTTTTATTTTTGAGCCATGTCAATGTGTAACCCAAAGAAAATAAAATTTAAAACATTAAAGATGCCGGGCGTGGTGGCTCACGCCTGTAATCCCAGCACTTTGGGAGGCCGAGGCGGGAGGATCACAAGGTCAGGAGATCGAGACCATCCTGGCTAACGCAGGAAAACCCCGTCTCTACTAAAAACAAAAACAAAAAATTAGCTGGTCATGGTGGCGGGCGCCTGTAGTCCCAGTTACTCTGGAGGCTGAGGCAGGAGAATGGCGTGGACCCGGGAGGCGGAGCTTGCAGTGAGCCGAGATCGCGCCATTGCACTCCAGCCTGGGCGACAGAGCCAGACTCCATCTCAAAAACAAAAACAAAAAATAACATTAAGGATATGACTGAAATAAAGCTTATCCACATACAGTAAAATATAACTCGTTTAAGATTAGGTGAAAAATACAAGTTGCAGAATAGTATAGAGAGCATTCTTTCATTCATTTCTTTCAATTAACAGATGCTTTTGAGTTCTTAATTTGTGTTCTAGACACTTGGGATACGGAAGTAAACAAGGCATCCAGGCTCCTGCTCTCATGGAGGTCACATTTTAGCAGTGACTAAGCAAGCACTTATAGGAACAAGGCAATTTCAAAGGTTTGTGATGGAGAGTGACTTAGACTGGGCAATAGTTACTTGATGGGTGTCACAACAGGCCTCTGTGAGGGAGTGACATAGGAGCTGACATCTGAGTGAGCGAACCTGGGAAAAGAAAGTGGTCCAGGACCTGGCGCCGCGGCTAACACCTGTCTGTAATCCCAGCACTTTGGGAGGCCAAGGCGGGCGGATTGCTTGAGCTCAGGAGTTCAAGACCGGTCTGGGCAATATGGTGAAACCCCATCTCTACAAAAAATACAAAATTAGCTGGGTGTGGTGACATGCGCCTGTAGTCCCAGATACCAGGGAGGCTGAGGTGGGAGGATCCCTTAAGCTCAGGAGGCGGAGGTTGCAGTGAGTGCAGCAGGGCCACTGTAGAGTGAGACCCTGTCTCAAAAATAAAAAAAAGGAAAAAGAAAAAGAAAGACAAGAAAGTGTTCAGGAAGATAATGTAGTGAGGGCAAGGGTCCTGAGGCTGGAACAAGTTTTTGGTTTTGTTTTGTTTTGTTTT
Source organism: Rhinopithecus roxellana (assembly GCF_007565055.1). Classification (NCBI taxonomy): domain Eukaryota; kingdom Metazoa; phylum Chordata; class Mammalia; order Primates; family Cercopithecidae; genus Rhinopithecus; species Rhinopithecus roxellana. The sequence continues at coordinate 91,478,740 of NC_044559.1, read as the reverse complement.
GTTTTGTTTTTGTTTTGAGACGGAATCTCTCTCTGTCGCCCAGGCTGTAGTGCAGTGGCGCGATTTCGGCTCACTGCAAGCTTCGCCTCCCGGGTTCACTCCATTCTCCTGCCTCAGCCTCCCGAGTAGCTGGGACTACAAGCACCCGCCACCGCGCCCGACTAATTGTTTGCATTTTTTAGTAGAGACAGGGTTTCACTGTGTTAGCCAGGGTGGTCTGGATCTCTTGACCTCGTGATCCGCCCGCCTCGGCCTCCCAAAGTGTTGGGATTACAGGCGTGAGCCACCGCGCCCGGCCGGCTGGAACAAGTTTGACAAGTTTAAGATCTGAGTGGTAGAAGATGAAGTTAGAGTGGTAGTCAGGGGACACATCATGGGTTTAAAGATTAAACATGAAAATATCTGGAAAGATACACAAAAATCTTATTAACAGTGACTATTTTGTGCGTGCGAATTGGAAATGAGAATCAGTCTTTAATTTCCTGTATTCTACTAGAGTTTGACTTTTTAAAGCATTTTAATATGCATAAAATAGAAATATGCTTCAAAGAAAAATAGTTAATAGAATATTGAGCAGCAATCAGTGAAGGTAAACACTGTACCTAGCAGCTTGATAATTCCTTTGGTTCTAGTCCCCCTAGTGGTTATGGTGAGGTAGTGCTGCTGATTATGTCCAAGCACAAACATCCTAGAGTGAGAGCTAAAATATCTTTAATGCAACTCTGAAACACTCGGCTGGGCACTGTGGCTCACGCCTGTAATCCCAGCACTCTGGGAGGCCGAGGCAGGTGGATCACCTGAGGTTCGGAGTTCGAGACCAGCCTGACCCAGTGATCAACATGAAGAAACCCCGTCTCTACTAAACACACAAAATTAGCTGTGCATGATGGCACGTACCTGTAGTCCCAACTACTTGGGAGCCTGAGGCAGGAGAATCGCTTGAAACCGGGAGGCGTAGCTTGCAATGTCACCCAGGCTGGAGTGCAGTGGTGCGATCACAGCTCACTGCAGCCTCAACCTCCTGGGCTCAACCTCCTGGGCTCAATCCTCCCACCTCAGCCTCCTGAGTAGCTGGGCCTACAGACGCATGCCACCAGGCTAATTTATTTATTTATTAAAAAAATTTTTTTTTTTTTTGTAGAGACAGGGTCTCATTAGGTTGCCAGGCTGGTCTCGAACTCCTGGGCTCAAGCGATCTTCCTACCTCTGCCTCTCAAAATGCTGGGATTACAGACATGGGCCACTGTACCCAGTCAGCATGTTTTTGTTGTTGTTGTTTTTGCTCCCTTCAATGATTCTAATGTGCAGCAACATGTCACATAGACCAAGGATGTTAATCTATAGGAAATATTAATGGAATAAAAACAAGAACTTGTACTACATACTTTTTATGCCCTAGGCCTTGCCTTCTTTGGTAAATTCAGAGAATCTACTTGATTCAGTGATAGTTTCACAAATGCCATGTGATTCTATGATAGCCCAAGCTTGCCAAAGGAATGTCTGCTAAAAGGAAGTGAAATAAATAAATATAGAATAATATTCATGAGCAGATTGATGGCTCAGCAAAAGTTCCTTGAGAACATGGTATATGCCCAGTGCTGCGGGAGGTGTAAAAGGAATCTATTTGAGTGGTTCTTCCCATAAGGAACTTGGATTGCAATTAAATAGATGAGATGAATGCCAGGCTTGGTGGCTCATGCCTGTACTAAGGCCATCTAGTCCCTCCCCCCGAAGGCAACTACTCTTACGGGTTGCTTGTGAATCCTTCCAGAGACATTATTACCATAAGTTAAATAGTTCCTTTTTATTTTTTGGCTTCAGATAGGAATTTTCTTTAATCACTCTCTTTTTTGACAGTTCCCTTAATATTTCCTTGATAGTAACGAAGCTAAGTTTAGAAGGAAAGACTGATTCATTATGTTAGAGTGTAAAAGGATCTGGAAGTCATCCTGTCCTTTGCTATTCCAAGTGTGGTCCTTGGATCAACATGGAGCTCACCTGGGTGCTTGCTAGAAAAGTAGAATCTCAGACCTCACCCAGACATCCTGAAGCAGAAGTTGCATCTTAACCAGACCTCCAGGTGATTTGTGTGGACCTTTAAGTTTGAGAATCATTGTTTTTGTCCAATCTTAACAAATCAAGGAAGCATGGTTCTGCAAGGAGCCAGTGCAGAACTGATACTCTAAATCAGGTCTTCTGACACCTTGTCTAGTGCATTTCTTTCTTTCCTTTCTTTCTTTCTTTCCTTTCTTTCTCCCTCCCTCCCTCCCTCCCTCCCTCCCTTCCTTCCTTCCTTCCCTCCCTCCCTCCCTCCCTCCCTCCTTCCTTCCTTCCTTCCTTCCCTCCTCACCCCTTTCTTCCTTTTTTTGAGACAGGGTCTTGCTCTGTCCCCCAGGCTGGTGTGCATTGATGGTGCAATCATAGCTCACTGCAGCCTCAAACTCTTGGGTCCACGAGACTCTCTTGCCTCAGCCTCCCGAGTAGTTAGGAATACAGGCACACACCATCATGTCTGGCTAATTTATTGTATTTTATTTTTAGTAGAGATAAGATCTCACTTTGTTGCCCAGTTTGGTCTTGAACTCCTGGCTTCAAGCAATCCTCCTGCCTCCCAAAGTGTTGGGATTACAAGCATTTTCTAATATGCCACAATTCTGGTCAGATAATTTGACATAGCATTTTAAACATTTTCTTCACCAGGGACTTTGGAGTCAGACAGCAGAGCTCAAGTCCCAGCTTTAAAACTGGCACATAATAAGAGCTCAATTATGGTGTTAAATGAAATTTATAGGCCATTGTTTGAACTGAGCTCCTGCACTAGGCCCAATAGACAAAACCAAAATGAAGTTACTCATGCTGATCTATCATGTCACCAAACCAAAACTAAGTTGCTTATTCCACCTTCCAAGAAATCAGGAGAGAGAGACAATAGCCACATCCCCACACAGGCCAGTTTCAGCTGGCATGATAAGAAAGTCGGCTGTGCTTTAACTTTACAAGGAAAGTAACTTTGAAACGACCAATCTGCTTTTTGTTATCTGTTTCTGCTTTCTGCAGCCACTTTTTGGCTTATAAAGCCAGTCTCCTACCCAAATCACTAGAACACTCAATATGTTTTACAGAATGAGGTGTTATCTGATTTTTTATTGCAAATGAAAGCCAATTAAAGTCTTTAAATTTCTTGTAATTTTATCTGATGAGTGGTTATTATATTTCTAATTTTTTTTTTCTTTGAGACAGAGTTTCGCTCTTGTTGCCCAGGTTGGAGTGCAGTAGCATGATCTTGGCTCACTGCAACCTCCGTCTCCCGGGTTAAAGTGATTCTCCTGCCTCAGTCTCCAGAGTAGCTGGAATTACAGGCGCCCACCATCACGCCCGGCTAATTTCTGTATTTGTAGTGGAGACGGGGTTTCACTATGTTGGTCAGGATGGTCTTGAAACTCCTGACCTCAACTGATCCACACGCTTTGGCCTCCCAAAGTGCTGGGATTACAGGCATGAGCCATCGTGCCCGGCCTATTATATTTCTTATTGTTACTTAAAACAACAACAACAACAACAACAAAAACAAACTTTTAGAGCAGTTTAGTTTCACAGCAAAATTGAGGGGGAAAGTACAGAGTTCACATACCCCATCTCCCTTCCCCCAAGAATAACCTATCAACATCTGGCACTTACTATTCTTAATAATGGCATTCATAGCATTCATCGGCACACCTGATTATAACTCGAAAACGCTGTTTCAACAGCCTTTGAAGAATCATTTACGGACTTCTAGGTATTCATATATTCTATGTCTGACTCAACAGTAATGCCTTTTGACTCATCCGGTTCTTGGACCAGGACGCTGTCTTGCTCGTAAGCCAGAAAGAGATTTTATTAGGCTATTTTACAAATGGAGGGTCTGAAACATAGAAAGTTTACGGTCCGGGCAGGCTGTTTTCTTTCTACTGGATCTTAAGCTGGACCGGATCAGTAGATTGAGGAGCAGGCTTTGAGAGCCCAGTGTCAATCTGGAATCTAAGCCCTTCTATCAGAGCGCAAAACTCTGGTAAGAGGTAAGGTTGGTGTCCAGGACCCCAACCTTAGCGGGGAGCAGGGGCCCGTGTGTCTGGAAAAAAGGACGAATGGTTGCAAACACAGTTTCTGGAACGTGCGTATTGAGAGTCCTTTGCTTGTATTTGGAAGAACCGGTGGGGAAAGGCGCCGATTTCATTTCTGCAATACAGAACTTTGAAGTGAGACTGGAAGGAAAAACGAGAGGCGTAAAGGATCACGTCAGAGTGCGACTTTCCTGGCCGCGCAGAGCCCACCTGTGGGCTGGCTAATTTTCATCCTCGCTCGGAGCTTCTAGAGCTTGTAGCCTCTTGTCTTCCAGCCTTTCTCCTTTTGATATGAACTTAGTTTCAGTTTACCTACTTCCAGACGAGGGCATTCGATGTAAAAATAGCACTTAAGGAGGGCGAGGGGCGGGCGTATGAAAGCAACTGGCTTGTTTCCGGTTCCCCGTAGCGCCGTTCTCGCTATGCCTTATGGGAGTTGTAGTCTCGGGTGAGAGACACTTCCTGGGAGGGAGGAACAGGCCCCCAAGGCCTGGGATTGAGCATCGGACTCTCCGTGTCGTGTGTGTAGTTTTTTCTTTCTTCTCTTCTCTTCTCTTCTCTTCTCTTCTCTTCTCTTCTCTTCTCTTCTCTTCTCTTCTCTTCTCTTCTCTTCTCTTTCTCTCTCTCTCTCTCTCTCTCTCCCCCCCTCGTTTTTTCTTATTTTTTTTTTTGATACGGAGTGTCGCTCTCTTGCCCATACTGGAGTGCAGTGGCACGATCTCGGCTCACTGCAGCCTCCGCCTGCCTGGTCAAGCAATTCTCCTGCCTCAGGCACCCGAGTAGCCGGGACTACAGGCGCCCGCCACCACGCCCGGCTTAATTTCTGTATTTTTAGTAGACATGGGATTTCACCATGCTGACCAGGCTGGTCTGGAACTCCTGACCTCAAGTGATCCACCCGCCTCGGCCTCCCAAAGTGCTGGGATTATAGGCCTGAGCCACCTCGCCCTGCCTGCTTTTATTTATTTATTTATTTATTTATTTATTTATTTATTTATTTAAGATGGAGTCTTGCTCTGTAGCCCAGGCTGGATTTCAGTGGCACGATTTTGACTCACTGCACCTCTGCCTCCCGGGTCCCGGTTCAAAAAATTTACCTGCCTCAGCCTCCTGAGTAGTTGGGATTACAGGAATGTACCACCATGCCCAGCAAATTTTTTTTTTTTTTTTTTTTTTTTAGAGACAGAGTCTTGCTCTGTCGCCCAGGCTGGAGTGTGGTGGCGCAATCTCGGCTCACGGCAACCTCCGCCTCCCGGGTTCACGCCATTCTCCTGCCTCAGCCTCCCGAGTAGCTGGGACTACAGGTGCCCGCCACCACGCCCGGCTAATTTTTTATATTTTTAGTAGAGACAGGGTTTCACTGTGTTAACCAGGATGGTCTCAATCTCCTGACCTCCTGATCCTTTTTTTTTTTTTTTTTTAAGTAGAGACGGGGATTTCAACATGTTGGCCAGGCTGGTCTTGACCTCCTGACCTCATGATCTGCCCGCCTGGGCCTTCCAAAGTGCTGGGATTACAGGGGTGAGCCACCGCACCCAGCCTGTTGCTTGCTTTTTTTTTTGTTTTGTTTTTTGAGACGGAGTCTCGCTCTGTCGCCCAGGTCAGAGTGCAGTGGCCGGATCTCAGCTCACTGCAAGCTCTGCCTCCCAGGTTTACGTCATTTGCCTGCCTCGGCCTCCCGAGTAGCTGGGACTACAGGCGCCCGCCACCTCGCCTGGCTAGTTTTTTGTATTTTTTAGTAGAGATGGGGTTTCACCGTTTTAGCCAGGATGGTCTCGATCTCCTGACCTTGTGATCCGCCCGTCTTGGCCTCCCAAAGTGCTGGGATTACAGGCTTGAGCCACCGCGCCCGGCCTGTTGCTTGCTTTTTAAAGGCAGTTATCTTCAGAAAAAATTACAAGTGCAAATGTACATGCTATTAAAAAGTACACAATAGAGATAATACTGTAATACTCTTCTCAAACCTGTTTTTTCATTTGATAGCACTCCTTAGACATCTTTCCACACTTGCACATAAAAAGCTATCTTTATTCTCTTTTCACTGGCTATACAGTAGTTCATCTTATGAATAGCATAATTTATTCATCCCCTGCCCTCCTCCACTCCACCGATGAACATTTTGTTGTATATATATTTTTTCCTGTTGCAAACAATGCTGCAGTGGTCCTCTTGAACATATTTTGGTGTATATCCACGAGCTGAATTTGTAGAGACAAAATTGCCCTGTCAAGGATATATATGCTTTATAAAAGTTGATAAATACCACCAAATTGCCAAATTGTACCAATTTACACTCTCATCCAACAATGTATGGAAATGCTTTCTTCCTCATTTCTGTTTTCTAGCATGGGTATTATCAAACCTTTGCTAATCTGACAGGTGAACAACTTTATCCTCTTTAGATTGATTTGCAGTTTCATAATTATTAGTGAGGTTGCACTACTATTTGTATATTTATTGGCCGTTTGTATTTCTGAAAGTAGTTGTATTTTTGGCTTAGTTTTCTATTGTGTTGTTCATCTTTTTAAAATTGATTTGTCAAAAAAAATTGATTTGTCTGCACTTGTATATTAAGAAAGTTAGTCTCTTGTCTATTATGAGAATTATGAAAATTTTTTATTTGTATATTATCTGCCTTCTGATTTTGCTTTTGTATTTTTTTTGGTTACATAAATGTGCTTACTTTTTTTTTTTTTTTTGAGACAGGATCTTGCTCTGTCGCCCAGGCTGGAATGCAGTGGCATGATCTCAGCTCACTGCAGCTTGGACTTCCTCAGACCCAAGTGATCCGCCTGCCTCAGCCTTCTGGGTAGCTTACTTTTTTTTTTTTTTTTCCGTAGAGACTGAGTCTTGCCATGTTGCCTAGGCTGGTCTCAAACTCTGGGGCTCAAGCGATCCACCTGCCTTGACCTCCCAAAGTGCTGGGATTACAGGCATGGGCCACCGTGCCAGGCCACTTATTTTTTTTTTTTTAATTATTTATTTATTTATTGAGACGGAGTCTCGCTCTGTCGCCCAGGCTGGAGTGTGGTGGCACAATATCCGCTCATTGCGAGCTCCACCTCCTGGGTTCACACCATTCTCCCGCCTCAGCCTCCCAAGTAGCTGGTACTACAGGCGCCCGCCACCATGCCCAGCTAATTTTTTGTATTTTTTTAGTAGAGACGGGGTTTCACTGTTTGCCAGGTTGGTCTCGATCTCCTGACCTCGTGATCCGCCCGCCTTGGCCTCCCAAAGTGCTGGGATTACAGGTGTGAGCCACTGCACCTGGCTTAATTTTTATATAGTCATGCTCATAAGATTTTTTTCCATGGCTTCTGAGGTATTTGATTTTTCTGTAATTTATTTTGGTGTAAGGAGGAGTGGCTCTAGCTTTATTATTTATCACTTCTCCAAAAGATTAGCTAGTGGTCTTATCATGATTTTTGTTACCTCTGTAGATGGGGAGAAAACCCCAAAGAACATTAAAATTATACCCTACCATGAGATGCTGCAACAGGTTTGAAGGTTAGTTTTGGGGAAAAGAGCAGGAATAACAAAGTGGCACTCCAACTTTCCTCAAAACATCTGCTCATCTTGTATGATTGCTTTTTCTGAACAATATCCAGTGCTAATATTTATTTATTTTTATTTTTATTGTTGGTTTTTTTTTTTTTTTTTTTTTTTTTTTGAGACAGAGTCTCACTCTGTTCAGATGGGATTTTGCTCTTGTTGCCCAGGCTGGAGTACAGTGGCTCGATCTCGGCTGATGGCAACCTCTGTCTCCTGGGTTCAAGTGATTCTCCTGCCTCAGCCTTCCAAGTAGCTGAGATGACAGACATGTGCCACCACGCCCGGCTAATTTTGTATTTTTGGTAGGGACGGGGTTTCTCCATGTTGGTCAGGCTGGTCTTGAACTGCCGACCTCAGGTGATCCGCTCGTCTCAGCCTCCCAAAGCGCTGGATTACAGGTGTGAGCCACCACGCCTGGCAAGCTAATATTTATTAAAATAAGTAACGAAAATTTTCTAATCAATATGCAACTTAAAAAAGACACTGGTTAGTCTGGGCACGGTGGCTCACACCTGTAATCCCAGCACTTCGGGAGGCTGAGGTGGGTGGATCACGAGGTCAGGAGATCAAGACCATACTGGCTAACATGGTGAAACCCCTCTACTAAAAATACAAAAAATTAGCTGGGTGTGGTAGCACGTGCCTGTAGTCCCAGCTACTCGGGAGGCTGAGGTGGGAGAATCATTTGAACCCAGTAGGCGGAGGTTGCAGTGAGCCGAGATCGCACCACTGCACTCCAGCCTGGGCGACAGAGCAAGACTCCATATCAAAAAGAAAAAAAAGGGACACTTAAATAAAGTATTGTATGCAGGGTGGAATGCTTTGCAGATGTTGAAAAGAATGAGACAAGGCCGGGCGCGGTGGCTCAAGCCTGTAATCCCAGCACTTTGGGAGGCCGAGACGGGCGGATCACGAGGTCAGGAGATCGAGTCCATCCTGGCTAACACGGTGAAACCCTGTCTCTACTAAAAAATACAAAAAACTAGCCGGGCGAGGTGGCGGTCGCCTGTAGTCCCAGCTACGTGGGAGGCTGAGGCAGGAGAATGGCGTAAACCCGGGAGGCGGAGCTTGCAGTGAGCTGAGATCTGGCCAGTGCACTCCAGCCTGGGCGACAGAGCGAGACTCCATCTCAAAAAAAAAAAAAAAAAAAAAAAAGAAAGAAAGAAAGAAAAGAATGAGACAATCAAGTGAAAAGGAAAAAAGAGCACTAAGATTCAGAAGTGTATCGCTATGGTTTGAGTGTGTCCCTCCAAAATTTATGTTGGAATTGAATCCACACTGTGATGGAATTAAGAAGTTGGGCCTTTGGGGAAGTGATTAAGTCACGAGGGCTCTGTGTTCATGATGGGATTAGTGCCCTTATAAAAGATTGAAGGGAGCTGCCTTGCCCTTTTCGTCATGTCAGGACACAGCAACTAGGTGTCATTTATGAAGCAGCGTAAGCCTTACCAGACACTGAATCTGCTGGCAGCTTTATCTTGAACTTCCAAGCCTCCATAATGTATGAAATAAATTTATATTATTATTATTATTATTATTTGCTTTTTTCAGATGGAGCCTCACTCTGTTGCCCAGGCTGGAGTGCAGTGGTGCTATCTCGGCTCACTGCAACCTCCGCCTCCCGGGTTCAAGTGATTCCCCGAGTAGCTGTGATGACAGGTGTGAGCCACCATGCCTGGCTAATTTTTGTATTTTAGTGGAGAGGGTTTCACCATGTTGGTCAGGTTGGTCTTAAACACCAACCTCGTGATCCACCCGCCTTGGCTTCCTGAAGTGCTGGGATTACAGGCGTAAGCCACTGTGCCTGGCTGACCAGACTAATCTTAAAAGTTCTGCGTTTAACATGTTATTCACGTACTCAAGAACCTACAACAATTCTTGTTGCATCCATACTCACTCAGTATCTTCCACCTGATCATCAAGGCTTTCTACATTCTGGCCCAGGTCTTCTGTTCAATCCCAGTGTTAAAGGCGTTCTCTCCAATATACCTTGCCATAAGGTCACTTTCCTTACCTTTAACTGAATACGCAATGGACATTTCCATCTCTGTATGATAGCTTATGTTTTGCTCCTTCCTCCTTTCATTTATTTTGTAGGTGCTTCTATGAATTCCTGGGTTAAAATGTTCCTAAAAATCACATTGTCTTAGGCCATACTTGCAGTGCTATAAGGGAATACCTGAACCTGGATAATTTATAAAGAAAATATATATATATTTTGAGACGGAGTCTCGCTCTGTCGCCCAGGCTGGAGTGCAGTGGCCAGATCTCAGCTCACTGCAAGCTCCGCCTCCCGGGTTTACGCCATTCTCCTGCCCAGCCTCCCGAGTAAGCTGGGACTACAGGCGCCTGCCACCTCGCCCGGCTAGTTTTTTGTATTTTTTAGTAGAGACGGGGTTTCACCATGTTAGCCAGGATGGTCTCGATCTCCTGACCTCATGATCCGCCCGTCTCGGCCTCCCAAAGTGCTGGGATTACAGGCTTGAGCCACCGCGCCCGGCCGAAAATATATATTTTTTTACTTTTAATTGAGACAGGGTCTCACTCTGTCACCTGGGCTGGGGTGCAGTGGCATGATTGTGGCTCACTGCAGCCTTGAACTCCTGGGCTCAAGTGATCCTCCCACCTCAGCCTCTGGAGTAACTGGGACTACAGGCATATGCCACCATGCCCAGCTAATTTTTGTACTTTTTGTAGAGATGGAGTTTTGCCATATTGCCCAGGCTGGTCTCGAACTCCTGGGCTCAAGTGATCCACCCGCCTCGGCCTCCCAAAGTGCTACAACTACAGGCATGAGCTGTGACACTCGGCCAAGGAAAGAGTTTTAATTGGCTTGTGGTCCTGAAGGCTGAACAAGCATGGAGCCAGCATCTGCGTGGCTACTGGGAAGACCTCAGAGAGCTTTTACTCATGGCAGAAGGCAAAGCAGGAGCAGGAATGTCACATGGCAAGAACAGGAACAAGAGAGTGAGGGGGAAGATGCCATCCCACACACTTTTAAACAGCCAGATCTTACGAGAATTCACTCACTATTCTGAGCACAGCACCAAGAGGATGGCACTAAACCATTCATGAGAAATCTGGCCCCGTGATCCTATCTCCTCCTACCAGGCCCTACCTCCAGCATTGGTGATTACAATTCAACATGAGATTTAGAGGGGACAATGTCTAAACTGCATCATTTTACCTTGACCCCTCAAATTTCGTATTCTTCTCACATTGCTGATTACAATTATCCCCTGCCCATAGTTCCCCAAAGTCTTAATTCATTCTAGCATTAACTCAAAAGTCCCAAGTCCAAAGTTTTATCTGAGACTCAAGCCAAGTTCCTTCCACCTATGAACTTGTAAAATCAAAGACAAGTTATTTACTTCCAAGATACATGGAGATACAGGTATTGGGTAAACATTCCCTTTCCAAAAGGAAGAAATCAGCTAAAAGAAAGGAGCAACAAGCTAGGTGCTGTGGCTCATGCCTGTAATCCCAGCACTTTGGGAGGCTGAGGAAGATGGATCACCTGAGGTCAGGAGTTGGAAACCAGCCTGGCCGACATGACGAAACCCTGTCTCTACTAAAAATACAAAAATTAGCCGGGCATGGTGGCACATGCCTGTAATCCCAGCTACTCAGGGAGGATGAGGCAGGGGAATAGCTTGAACCTGGGAGATGCAGATTTCAGTGAGCCGAGATTGCGCCACTGCACTTCAGCCTGGGCAACAGAGCACGACTCCATCTCAAAACAAGTCCCAAGCAAGCCTGAAACCCAGTCGTACACTCATTAAATCTTAAAGCTCAAGAATAATTCTTTTTTTTTTTTTTTTTTTTTTTTTTTTGAGGCGGAGTCTCGCTCTGTCGCTGGGACTGGAGTGCAGTGGCCAGATCTCAGCTCACTTGCAAGCTCCGCCTCCCGGGTTTACGCCATTCTCCTGCCTCAGCCTCGGAGTAGCTGGGACTACAGGCGCCCGTCACCTCGCCCGGCTAGTTTTTGTATTTTTAGTAGAGACGGGGGTTTCACCGTGTTAGCCAGGATGGTCTCGATCTCCTGACCTCGTGATCCGCCCGTCTCGGCCTCCCAAAGTGCTGGGATTACAGGCTTGAGCCACCGCGCCCGTCCTCAAGAATAATTCTTGACTCGTGTCTCACATCCTTGGCACACTGCTGTGAGGGGCGGGCTCCCAAGCCCTTGGGCAGCCCTGACCTTGTGGCTTGCAGGCTGCTGTCTTGGGTTGGAGTTGAGTGCATGTGACTTTTCCAGGTGCAGGGTGTGAGCTGCCAGTGGATCTACCACTCTGGGCCTGGAAGATGGGGGCCCTATTCCCACAGCTTCACTAGGCAGTGCCCCAGTGGGGACTTTGTGTGGGGGTTTGTATTAGGTCATTCCCACATTTTTATCATGAAATACCCGAGGCTGGGTGCAGTGGCTCACGCCTGCACTTGGGGAGGCCGAGGCGGGTGGATCACGAGGTCAGAAGTTCAAGACCAGCCTTGCCAAGATGGTGAAATCCCGTATCTACTAAAACTACAAAAAATTAGCCAGGTGTGGTGGCAGGCGTCTGTAATCCCAGCTACTCAGGAGGCTGAGGCAGAGAATTTCTTGAACCTGGGAGACCGAGGTTGCAGCGAGCTGACATTGTGCCATTGCACTCCAGCCTGGGTGACAGAGTGAGACTGTCTCAAAAAACAAAAAACAAAAAACAACCTGGGACTGGGTAATTTATAAAGAAAAGATATTTAATTGGCTTATGGTTCTGCAGGCTGCACAGGGAGCATAACACAGGCATCTGCTTCTGGGGATACCTCAGGAAGCTTCCAATCATGGCAGAACACTGAAGCGGGAGCAGGCATCTCCTATAGTGGGAGCAGGAGCAAGAGAGAGAGAGAGCGAAGTGATACTTTTGAATAGCCATATCTCAGAGAAGTCACTCACTTTTGTGAGGACAGCATCAAGAGGATGATGCTCAACCATTCATGAGAAATCCAATCCCATAATCTGATCACTTCCCACCAGGCCTTACCTCCAATACCAAGGATTACAATTCAATGTGAGATTCAGGCAGGGACACTTTCCAAACTATATTAAAGTTCCAACCTCACATTTCCCCTCTGCACTGCCCTAGTAAAGAGGCTCTTGGTGAGGGCTCTGTCCCTGTGGTAGGCTTCTGCTTAGGCTTTCTTACATACTCTCTGAAATCTAGGGGGAAGCTGCCAAACCTCCTTCACTCTTGCATTCTGAACACCTGCAGGTTTAACACCACATGGAAACCACCAAGGCTTACAGCTTGCACCCTTCAGAGCTGTGGCCTGAGCTGTACCTGGGCCCCTTTGAGCTGAGGCTGGGGCTGAAGTGGCTGGATGCAGGAAGCAGCCTCCCAGAGTGGTGCAGGGCAGCAGGACCCTGAGCCTGGCCCCCTAAATCATTCTTTCCTCCTGGGCCTCTGGGCTTGTGATGAGAGGGGCTGCGTCTTAGATCTCTGAAATGCCTTTAAGGTTTTTTTTCCTCAATGTCTTGGCTATCAGAACCTGACCCCCTTTCATTTATGCAAATCTCTCTAGCAAGTGGTTGCTCTACAGTCCGCTTGGATTCTTGCCCTGAAAATGGGTTTTTCTTTTCTACCACATGGCTAGGTTGCAAATTTTCCAAACTTTTACATTCTGCCTTCCCTTTAAATATAAGTTCCAATTTTAAGTCATTTCTTTGCTCCTGCATCTGAAGATAGGCTATTAGAAGCAGCCAGGTCACTTCTTGAACACTTTGCTGCCTAGAAATTTCTTCTGCCAGATACCCTAAGTCATCACTCTTAAGTTCAAACTTCCACAGATTCCTAGGGCATGAATACTATATAGCCATGTTCCTTGCTAAGGCATAACAAGGGTGACCTTTGTTCTAGTTCTCAATAAGTTCCTCATTTCCATCTGAGACCTCATTAGCCTGGACTTCACTGTCCGTATCACCATCAGCATTTTGGCCACAACCATATTTAACCAGTCTCGCAGGAGTTCCAAGCTTTCCCTTTTCTTTCTGTCTTCTTGTGAGCCCTCCAAAGTCTTCTAGCCACTGCCCATCATCCAGTTTCAAAGCTGCTCCCCCTTTGTCAGGCTTCTTTATAGCAAGGCCCCACTCTGGTACCAATTTTTTGCATTAGGCCATTCTTGCATTGCTATGAAGGAATACCTGAGACTTGGTAATTTATACTGAAAAGAGGTTTAATTGGTTCACAGTTCTGCAGGATGTGGAAGCATGGAGCCAGCATCTGTTCAGCTTCTGGGGAGGCTTCAGGGAGCTTTTACTTATGGCAGAAGGTGAAGTGGGAGCAGGCACATTACACGGTGAGAACAGGAGTAAAGGAGCCAGGGGGAAGATACCACACACTTTAAAAACTTTTAAGCCAGGTGCAGTGGCTCACCCCTGTAATCCCAGCACTTTGGGAGGCCAAGGTGGGTGGATCACCTGAGGTCGGGAGTTCGAGACCAGCCTGACCAACATGGAGAAACCCCGTCTCTACTAAAAATACAAAATTAGTCAGGCATGGTGGCACATGCCTGTGATCCCAGCTACTCGGGAGGCTGAGGCAAGAGAATCCCTTGAACCCGGGAGGCAGAGGTTGCGGTGAGCCAAGATCACATCATTGCACTCCAGCCTGGGCAACGAGCGTGAAACTCTGTCTCAAAAAATTTTTTTTTAATATTATTAATATAAAAATAAGGACAGAGTCTCGCTATGTTGTCCATTCTGGTTTTGAACTCCTGGGCTCAAACAATCCTCCTGCCTTGGTCTCTCAAAGTGCTGGGATTACAGGCATGAGCCACTGCACCTGGCCAATACTACACTTTTTTGTTTGTTTGTTTTAGACAAGGTCTTGCTCTGTCACCCAGGCTGGAGTGCAATGATGCGATCTCAGCTCATTGTAGCCTCCACCTCCTGGGTTCAAGCAATTCTCGTGCCTCAGCCTCCTAAGTAGCTGAAATAACAGGCACGTGCCACCACACCCAGCTAACTTTTTTGTATTGTTAGTAGAGATGAAGTTTCGCCATGTTGGCCAGGCTGGTCTCGAACTCCTGGCCTCAAGTGATCTGCCTGCCTCGGCCTGCCAAAGTTTTTGGATTACAGGCATGAGCCACCATGCCCAGCTCTAACATTCTATTTGTTTATTCATCCGTTGATGGACACTTGCATTGTCTCCACTTTTTGGCTATTGTGACTAATGCCTTGATGAACATAAGTATATAAATATCTTTTCAAATTCCTGCTTTCAATTCTTTTGTGTATTTACCCAGAAGTGGAATTGTGGGGTCACATGGTCATTCTATGTTTAATTTTTTGGGGAACCACCATACTGCATTCCACCATGGCAACTTCACATCATTAAAAGGCCATTTATCAGTGATTTAGATCAAGATATTGTGACATACAAATAGAACTTCAAATACCTTAAAGGATGTAGTGAAACGTCCAAAACAAAATTAATTGTACTTTAAAATTCTTTTTTTTTTTTTTGAGATGGAGGCTTGCTCTGTCCCCGAGGCTGGAGTCCACTGGCACGATCTCTGCTCACTGCAACCTCTGCCTCCCAGATTCAAGCAATTCTCCTGCCTCAGCTTCCTGATAGCTGGGACTACAGGTGCATGCCACTACGCCCGGCTAATTTTTGTATTTTTAGTAGAGACGGGGTTTCACCATGTTGGTCAGGCTGGTCTCAAACTCCCGACCTCATGATCCGCCTGCCTTAGTCTCCCAAAGTGCTGGGATTATGGTGTGAGCTACTGTGCCTGGCCTTAAAATTCTATATAGAACTTTTAGCAAGATAGCATGTACAATGAAGGATTAGTAAAAATGGTGCTTCAGTACTTTTCTTGCTTCTCTTCAGAAATAAACCTTTAAAAAGATGTATATAGGTGGGCTAAAAGAAAAACTATTTTTTTCCCCTAATATGGGGGAATTCAAAGTGTTAAGGGCCAGGCATGTTGGCTCACATCTGTAATCGCAGCACTTTGGGTGGCCAAAGTGGGAGGATCACTTGAGTCTAGGAGTTTAAGATCAATCTGGGCAATATGGCGAGACACTGTCACTCTGAAAAAGGAAACAAAAAAAAGTGTTAAGGCAGTTAAAGTGTTGTGTCCCTGACCACTCACCTTTTTCTCTAAATCCCAGACCTGAGCTGTGTTTCTTAGGGCCAAAATGAACTGAAACATAAATTGCTTGGACCCACCTCAGACCAGAGACACTCCTGAGTCTGGAGAACCAACCCAGGAGAGGGGGGCACAGCCATCTGACCCGAGTTATCATATAGTTCTTCTCAAAATTGTTCTATTTTATTTTCTCTACAGCATAAATCACTATTTTATTATTTTATTTTTTGAGACGGAGTCTTGCTCTGTCACCCAGTCTGGAGTGCAGTGGCACCATCTCAGCTCACTGCAACCTTCGCCTCCCAAGGGAAGCGATTCTTTCTGAGTTCAAGTGATTCTTCTGCCTCAGCCTCCCAAGGAGCTGGAATTACAGGTGTGGGCCACCATGCCCGGCCTACAGATCACTATTTTAAATGATCCTGTTTTTTTTTTTTTTTTTTAATGTTTTTCAGCTGTCTTCCTTCATCAGAACGTAAGCTCCATAAAAATCAAGACTGTGTTATTGGCCGGGCGCCATGGCTCATGCCTGTAATCCCAGTACATTGGGAGGTGGAAGCAGGCAGATCACTTTGAGCTCATGAGTTCGAGACCAGGTTGGGTAACATGGCAAAACCCCCTTCTCTTAAAACAAAACAAAACAAAAGCCAAAAATTAGCCGGACATGGTGCTATGTGCCTGTGGTCCCAGCTACTCGGGAGGCTGAGGTGGGAGGATCGCTTGAGGTGGGGAGACGGGGATTGCAGTGAGCTGAGATCGCACCACTGCACTCCAGCCTGGGTGACAGAGTGAAACCTTGTCTGAAAATAAATAATAAATACATAAATAAAATGAAATATTTTAAACACTCAGAAAAGCTCTCACTATCCTTATTAATACTTTCTAAGATTTTACCACACTGCTTCAAATTTTCTTTTTCTTTTTCTTTTTTTTTTTTTTAAAGGATAGAGACAAAAATGGAGATGGAGAGGTGGCTAATGTGGCAAGTTTCTGAAAATAGACGGTCTTTATTAACTCATAAGACAAATGGTTCACGTGCATCTCTTATATAAACTCAAACTACAGATCCCAGGCAGCACTGCAATAATAGACACGTGGACTGTTCTTTTCTTCTCTGTAAACAGCCAATGAGAGGCAGAGTTTACAAAGGTCTAGGATGACATCTGCTGTATTGACTGTGGCCAGTCTTAAAGCTAGTTGTTGCTATTTGGAACGTGCTGCTCTAATTCAGATTTAAAGAGTTTCTTCTTGTTAATTCGAAGCTCACTGTGCCTCTTGTTTCCAAGGGAAGGAGGACTGATTAAGTCATCTAAATGGATGCAATACTGAATTACAGGTCAGAAGATATTGAAGATTACTACACATTACTGGGATGTGATGAACTATCTTCGGTAAGACAGTGGATAATGTTTTTATCACAACAGTATTCTTTTTCACAATGGTGTTTCAAGTTTTTATTTTAAGGTTTTAACTTTGAATTTTGGTCACATTGCCTACAAACCTAACCTTGTATTGTTTTAAAGCACTTTTGGCTCAGCGAAAGTTAAGAATTTAAATGTATGTTGGGTTTTTACTTGAATAGTGTCCTATAGGAATTTTATGGAAGCTTCTGATTAAATATGTGTATCCTGGCACATGGCCATATACTCTGTTTCACAATATAGTATATTAAAAATAAATATTTAAAATTTTATTGTAATTTCTGATGGCAGTGTTTCACAGTATACATAAGCTATACCTTTATTATGGTGACTCATAATTGAGGTAAAATGAAATTTCTTATAAAATTAGGGATTTTAATATATTTTATTAAAATGTGTACTCCTATGTGAGCAGTCAAAATATAAATCAAGAAACATCCTTTTATGTTAATATTTCAAATTGTGTGACAGAAATTGCTTCTTGAAAGGGTGACTTCTGAAACAAAATGTGTGAAAACTCTGTAGCTGTTCACTGGATCTGTAAGAAAACAAAATTTTTAACATTCCCAATAAACAATTATAAAGGTTGTAGAGGTTTTTAAATTATGGAAAAATAATTTATAATTCCCTCTCCCAAGGATAACACTATTGATATTTTGGCATATTAATCTCCAGTCTTCTTTCTATGTATGTTCTTTAAAGACATGTTTGGGAGGATATTATATGTACTTGTTGATTCCTGCTTTTTACCCATTTATATTATAACAAGGATTTTTTCATACTATTAAACTTCCCTTGTACACTTCTTAGTGGTTGCAAAATATTTTATTTTACTGTGTTACCACAGCTGAATTATTTTCTTATTGTTAAATATTTTATTTCCAATTTTTCAATATTTCAAATAATGTTGAGATTAATATAAAATATACTCATTATTAAATTATATATTATTAAATCATGTTATTAGGATATATTTATGTTTTATAATTAATATATTTTATTTTATTGATTTTTATTAAAATCTAAGTAGTAAAGTTAACATTTTAAAGCAAAATATTTTTATATTTATTGTTGTTTCATAAAGGCAGTAGTTCATTAATAAAATGTACTTAGTTTTGTTTTAAAAATAGAATGCATTATTGGATACAAAGGATTAAAATCTCTATTTTTGCTATGCTGAGGAAGTTATGTTAGACATGTTGAAATAAAAAAAACTGCCCCGCCCCCAGAATAGCTCATAATGGTCTTTCAGTTGCATAGTTCTTCTCAAGAATGTGTTACCCTTGTTTATGTTGGTGGTGATTTGCTTATAGCAGTTGAGAAAGCTTATTACCATTTTTACCATGTGTTTCACAGTTGAAATTATACTATTATCAAACAATTTTTGAAGGAATACTTTAAAATCAAAGGAATATAATTTAACTTGATAAGGCTCACAATTTGGATTTAAAAAAATACATGCTAGCCTATAAAGTAAGGGTCATTATATCTCCATTATCTTGTGACCTATTTAGTCAGTATTTTTTTTTTTTTTTTAATTTTACTGTAAGTTCTGGGATACATGTGCAGAATGTGCAGGTTTGCTACACAGGTATACATGTGCCATGGTGGTTTGCTGCACCTATCAACCCATCATCTAGGTTTTAAGCCTCGCATAATTAGGTATTTGTCCTAATGCTGTCCTTTCCCTTGCCCCCCACCCCCCGACAGGCCCCAGTGTGTGATGTTCCCCTCCCTGTGTCCATGTGTTCTCATTGTTCAACTCCCACTTATGAGACAGAACATGTGGTGTTTGGTTTTCTGTTCCTGTGTTAGTTAGCTGAGAATGATGGTTTCCAGCTTCATCCATGCCCCTGCAAAGGACATGAACTCATCCTTTTTTATGGCTGCATAGTCAGTCTTTTGAAGTTTTGCTATTGTCTTTTCAGTCTACATAGAAGGAGGATTCATTCTGGACAGCCTAACAGAAAATAATCTCATGGTTAATGTGTAATATTCAAAATACGGTTACCAGGTGGAGTCATATTTCCTTGTCTCAATTTTCCTTTTACTGGATGTATTTTACTGGTCTGTCAATGGCATATCATATTTAGATAACAATTATTTATTTTTAATGAAATGTTTGTCATAATATTGTCACTTCTTTGTATATATATATCATTTTTTCTCTCTCTCTCTTTTTTTTTTTTTTTAGACGGAGTCTCGCTCTGTTGCCAGGCTGGAGCGCAGTGGCATAATCTCGGGTCTCTGCAACCTCCACCTCCTGGGTTCAAGCGATTCTCCTGCCTCAGTCTCCTGAGTAGCTGGGACTATAGGCACGTGCCACCACGCCTATCTAATTTTCATATTTTTAGTAGAGACGGGGTTTCACCGTGTTGGCCAGGATGGTCTCAATCTCTTGACCTTGTGATCTGCCTACCTTGGCCTCCTAAAGTGCTGGGATTACAGGCATGAGCCTCCGTGCCCAACTTTTCTCTTCTTTTTATAGGTATGCTTCTCATTAAAAAAAATTTTTATGATATTTTTTACTAATATGACATTTCCTTTACTTGATTTATATTGGATAGATTGCCTTTATTTCAAGTATTCCTTCATTTGATGCTCTAAAATTAACCAGAACTCATCATGCCCAAAAGCATTTTAGCTGTTATAATTTCAAAACAATTTGATATTTTAATTTTACTTATCACAATTGAATTGAGACACCCACGTAATACTTTTGCTTTGGTATATAGTTCTTACAATTTCAAGTTTGTGCTGGAAATTGATTAAAGTTATACATTCGATTCTCCTGCTTCAGCCTCCCGAGTAGCAGGGATTATAAGTGCATGCCACCACACCCAGCTAATTTTTGTATTTTTGTACAGATGAGCTTTCAACGTGTTGTCCAGGCTGGTCTCAAACTCCTGACCTCAAGTGATCTGCCCGCCTTGGCCTCCCAAAGTGTTGGGATTACAGGTGTGAGCCACCGTGCCCAGCCTCTATGCCTCAGTTTTCTAACCTGTAAATGGGAGTAAATAGTACCCACGTCATAGAGTTGTGGGGATTAAATAATATATGATATATAAAGTACTTTGAGCAGTGCCTGGTGCAGAGTACTAAGTTGTTGTGGTTGTGGCTGTGGCTGTTGTTTTGGCCCCCGCAGTGTTACTGTGCACTTGGAACTTAGTACACTTATCCTATCCTTGAGTTTGCATTATTTTAAAGATGTTTTATTTTGCAGTAATTTTTGACTTACAGAAAAGTTGTAAAAATAGTACACAGAGTTCCTATATACCCTTAACCCAGCTTCCCTTTATGTTAACATCATACCTAATGAAAGTACAATGATCAAAATCAGAAATTAAAAAAAAAATGTAGCTCTGAGGCATTTTATTATAAAAACTTCATACTCATATACATAAACTAAAATGAACTTAAAATTCATCATACATTTACTTCATTTTTTAGCTTGACCTTCTAGTAAATCTCTAGCTTCACTGATTTTGACTGCTATGATTTAAGAGTATAATTTATCGCCTGGTGCGGTGGCTCACGCCTGTAATCCCAGCACTTTGGGAGGCCGAGACGGGCGGATCACGAGGTCAGGAGATCGAGACCATCCTGGCTAATGCGGTGAAACCCCGTTTCTACTAAAAATACAAAAAAATTAGCTAGGCGTGGTGGCCTGTAGCCCCAGCTACTCGGGAGGCTGAGGCAGGAGAATGATGTGAACCCGGAAGGCGGAGCTTGCAGTGATCCGAGATTGCGCCACTGTACTCCAGCCTGGGTGACATTGCAAGACTCTGTCTCAAAAAAAAAAAAAAAAAGAGTATAATTTATTAATGAGCATCTCTTATTTTCCCTTTATTGGCAGTAGGACTTACCCTTGGTATTAATGCTCCTTTTTGTTTTGTCATTTTGGGTTCAAACTCACCTCAGTAATAGCCACCACTGAAGGCAGATTTTGGTAGACTTCGAAAAACTTGTTTTTCTTGAGGCTCCATGTGCTCCATGGCTTGCAAAACATAATGGCCTGCAAATACTGCAGCAGCAATGGTTGGTCCAGCTGATACCATTGTACTGGCCATGGTTCTGACTGGGCTCCCCTGCCTCTACTGAAAGCATGGATCATCCCAGCCCAGAGGTCACGGCCAACAACTGCACATCTTTGCCAGAGAGTGACGCAGCCGCTGACTGCAAGCACAAACCACCAAAAAATCAGAAAATTAACATTGCTACAATTAACCCTACCATGGTCCAGCAAACATTTTTTTGTAAAGGACCAGATAGAGTCAGGACTAGAATGAGGCAAGTAGGGTGTGTAGGATGCAAAATTTAAGGAGGCACTAACATTTAGGGTTGTACACACACAGAAATTTGAGAGAGAGAGAGAAAGAGAGAGAGAGAGGAGAGGGAGAGGGAGAGGGAGAGAGAGAGAGGATATTTCCTTAAACCTAGGTGTCCTGCTTGCCTCACCTGGTGCTGATCCTGAGATAGCAAATATTTTAGGCTTTGCAGGCTTTACAGTCTCTGTCCTAACTACTCAGCTCTGCCATTGGAGAAAACAGCCATAGACGACATGTAAGTGAATGATCTTGGCTGTCTTCCAATAAAGCTTTAATTAAAAAACAGGCAGCAGCAGGCCAGAGTCAGTTAATCCCTGATCTAAATTATAAATCTTATCTAATTTCATCAGTTTTCCTACTAATGCCCTTTTTCTGTTCTAGGATCCAAGCCAGGATCCCTTATTACGCTTTGTTGTCTTGTTCCCTTAGTGACCTCCAACCTGATGCTTTCTTCTACCTTTTTTGTCTTTCATGACCTGGACACTTTGAAGAATACTGGTCAGTTATTTTGTAGAATGTCCCTTAATTTGACTTTGTTTGATATTTTCTCATGATTAGATTAAGGTTATGCATTTTTGGAAAGAACTCCTCAGAAGTGATGTTGTGCCTTTCTTAGTATCTCATGTCGGGGTGCATGATATGGATGTGCCTTACTGACCTTGAGCACTTCGTTAAGATGATATCTGTCAGGTGTTTTCTGCTAGGTTTTTCCAGGTAGGGTTGTTATTTTTCCTTTTGTAATTAACAAATATCTTGGGGAAGATACTTTGAAACTGTACTGTTTCTCCTTAAACTTTTACTCACTAAGTTTAGCATCCTTTGGTGGATCTTGCCTGTAACAATTACTACTGTGGTGTTTGCCTAATGATGACTTTCTTTTTCTCATTAATGTTATATTTATTAGCATTCTACAGTAAGGAAATTCTTCAGTAAGGAAAAACTCTCCCTTCTGCCACATTTATTTGTTTATTTGGCTTAGTTTTATCACTATCAATTAATAGCTACTGTATTTTAAGTGTTATAACCCACATATTACCATTATTTATTTTGTGTCTTAAATTGTTTCTATTCCTCATGTCTTAATTAGTTATCATTTGATTAGAATGATGTAGGAGGATCTCTCATTTATTTAAGAGATATTGCTAGTATCTGGAATTTTGTGGGAAAAATCTAGTTTCAAAACGAGTGAATTAAAATAGTATATATCAATTAAATCAGTATTAAAATGAACCTTCTTTTCTTTTTTGAGATGGAGTTTCACTCTTGTTGCCCAGGCTGGAGTGCAATGACGCAATCTGGACTCACTGCAACCTTCGCCTCCCGGGTTCAAGCAATTCTCCTGCCTCAGCCTCCTGAGTAGCTGGGATTACAGGCATGCGCCACCACACCCCACTAATTTTTTGTATTTAGTAGAGATGGGGTTTCACCATGTTGGTCAGGCCGGTCTCAGACTCCTGACCTCAGGTGATCTGCCCACCTCAGCCTCTCAAAGTGTTGGGATTATAGGCGTGAGTCACCATGCCTGGCCAAATCTTCTCTTTTCTGCAGCACATTCTGCAGCATATGAATTTCCATCACTGGAATCAATTCACTTTTAATGAATTAGCCATAATTTTCAGAAAGCTCCTG
The DNA here is from genome assembly GCF_007565055.1 of Rhinopithecus roxellana. NCBI lineage: Eukaryota > Metazoa > Chordata > Mammalia > Primates > Cercopithecidae > Rhinopithecus > Rhinopithecus roxellana. Next base: position 91,455,583 of record NC_044559.1, on the reverse strand, counting down.
TTACACTATAGTTATGTTACTTGAAGAACATCTGTCAGTTTATGATCAAGTATTTATTGAACATTTCCTATTGGGCCAGTACTAGAAGTGATATAGGTGGGGAACAAAACAAAACAAAACAAAAAGGTGAGACATGGTGCTAGTGTGTAAAGAACCTGGTATCCAATTAAGGAGCCAAAGCTAATACACAGGAAACAATTTGAGAACAATTAAGTATTGTGCTGTGTACTGTTCTATAAGTGCAGCAGAAATTAAAGAAAGACTATCTGAATAGATTTCAGAAAGAGATGGGGCTTGAAATGGCCTTCCTAGATGGCCATAATTTTAATGCACTGTGGGAGAGACAGGGCATTTGTATGGCTAGGAAATCTTGGAGAAGATTCATCCAAGTGGGAATTGGATTAGTCTCCACGGCACACTGGAGTATTTCCTTGCTGAGACAAAAATACTTTGCTGCAGAATATGGAAAAGAAAAGTTTCTAAGTTTTAGATTTAAGTTCTAAAATTAATATATGTTCAATAAGGAAATGTGGAATACAAAGAAAGCACAAATAAAAATGTTAACCTACGTGTTTAACATTTTGGAGTATGACTTATACAGGTTAATTATCTGTGCATATATGCTATATCCGTATATGTATATAAATAAGTAAATGCATATGTGTGTATGTATGTATGTATGTATTTTTGAGATGGATTCTTGCCCTGTGGTCCAGGCTGGAGTGCAATGGTACGATCTCAGCTCACTGCAACCTCCACCTCCCGGGTTCAAGTGATTCTTCTGTCTCAGCCTCCCAAGTAGCTGGGACTACAGGCATGTGATACCACGCCCAGGTAATTTTTTGTATCTTTAGTAGAGATGAGGTTTCACCATGTTGGTCAGGCTGGTCTTGAATTCCTGACCTCATGATCCGCCCACCTTGACCTCCCAAAGTGTTGGGATTACAGGCCTGAGCCACCACACCTGGCCTATGTGTATGTATTTATATGTGTATTTTTGTATGTATTTGGAATCAGACTACATGGGTTCAGTCCCTAGATGTGCTACTTATTAGCTGTGTGACCTTGGGAAAATTCCTTAATTTTTCTATGTCTTGATTTCCTAATCTGCAAAATGAGAATAATGATAGTATTAACCTCACACAGCTGTGGGAATTAAATGAAACACTCTATGTAAAGTGCTTAGAAAAGTGCCTGCCACATATTAAGTATCAATATTTTTTGAGATAGAGTCTTGCTCTGTCACTCAGGCTGGAGTGCAGCGGCGCGATCTCAGCTCACTGCAACCTCCGCCTCCCAGGATCAAGCGATTCTTGTGTCTCAGCCTCCCAAGTAGCTGGGACTACAGGCCATGCCAGGCTATTTTTTTATTTTTAGTAGAGACAGGGTTTTGCCATTTGGCAGTTGACCAGGCTGGTCTTGAACTCCTGACCTCAGGTAATCTGCCCGCCTCAGCATCCCAAAGTGCTGGATTACAGGTGTGAGCCACTGCACCCAGGTCAATAAATTTAAAATAATAATAATTATCATTATTATATACATATATGTTACATAATCCCTTTTGAGATAAGACATGGATTTAAATTGCACAGAATACTTATATATTATATGCAGTATAACATAATATATTGCACATAATATCTTACCTTTTCTCATAGAAATATTTCAATTTTCTCAGGTTGTTAAAAATCTTTTATGACAAGATAATTTTTTAAATGACTGAAGTATTGGCTGGGCGCGGTGGCTCGAGCCTGTAATCCCAGCACTTTGGGAGGCCGAGACGGGCGGATCACAAGGTCAGGAGATCGAGACCATCCTGGCTAACACGGTGAAACCCCGTCTCTACTAAAAAGTACAAAAAACTAGCCGGGCGAGGTGGCGGGCGCCTGTAGTCCCAGCTACTCGGGAGGCTGAGGCAGGAGAATGGCGTGAACCTGGGAGGCGGAGCTTGCAGTGAGCTGAGATCCGGCCACTGCACTCCAGCTTGGGTGACAGAGCGAGACTCCATCTCAAAAAAAAAAAAAAAAAAAAAAAAAAAAAAAAAAAAAAAAAATCTATTAAAAAAATAAATGACTGAAGTATTCTAACTTACAGTTACATTACAATCAACTGTAACAAATATCCTATTATTGGACATATAGGTTGTAAGAATTAAAGAAAGAGGAGAGAAACATGAAGGGCGACTCGACAGTCAACAGGGACAGGTTTATTTATTTATTTTTATTTTTTATTTTTTTGAGACGGAGTCTCGCTCTGCCCCCCAGGCTCGAGTGCAGTGGTGCAATCTCTGCTCACTGCAAGCTCCGCCTCCCAGGTTCACGCCATTCTCCTGCCTCAGCCTCCCGAGTAGCTGGGACTATAGGCGGCCGCCACCGCGCCCGGCTAATTTTTTGTATTTTTAGTAGAGACAGGGTTTCACCGTGTTAGCCAGGATGGTCTCGATCTCCTGACCTCGTGATCCACCCGCCTTGGCCTCCCAAAGTGCTGGGATTATAGGCGTGAGCCACTGCGCCCGGCCTGACAGGTTTATTTTGAATAAACCTGAGAGGGGCGGCTGGCTGAGTTAGGTTAGAGAGGCACTCTCTTACAGACTAAGAGTTTTTAAGGATTCAGGGTGGGAGAGTTTATCAGAGGCTTGGACTGCTTCCCTGTGTCTTTGTTGTGCTTATCTGGGAGGGAGAGTTGTGTGTTCCCATACATCTTTCTGCAGCTGCAGGCATACCCCTCGAGTCTGCTTTTTGCTTCCCTATCTTGGTACACCTGAAGGGAAAGGAACGTGCTTATTAAGGCCCACTGTTTTACTGGGGTCCATTGAATGAGGGTGAAGTTTGGCAGCTACTCCAGAGACTTTCCCCCCACCTCCCTCTGTGCCCGAGCTGTCTTATTTGTGTTTTACTGTCTGCTCTTTCTGGCTGCTTGCAGTTGGAAGAGAAGTGATTTCCTTGAAATGCATGAGGCTAGAAAGGGAGCTGGAATTTAAAGTGGCGGTGTTTGTCTCAGTTGATGGTGCTCCTGCTCTATCACAGGTTTTTGTTTAAAATTTATATTTTATTCTTGGACCTTCTTACAGCTATTCTTTTCTTACCTCTGATTATCTCCTTAGACAAATTCGTAAAATTGGAATTGTTGAATCAAAGGCTAGGAAATAAATTAAAGGCTCTTATTATACATGTGTGTATCTATATACAGAGAGATAGAAAATAGAGTATTTAACATTTTAAAATTTAAAAACAAGTCTAATTCTCAGTTTTATTTGTTATATAAGCAGGTTATGGTGACTGATGGTTAAAGACAGCACCCAGGAAGAGGAAACACATAGTTAATTACAGTTCTTAACAGGAAGTCATCTTTTCCTATTATTCGAAGGTGTTCTCAAAAGTTTAACAAAGAAAATAATAGAGTTATTAGTCTGGGTTTTATACATATGCCTATCTAATACCGCCTGACTTTGACTGTAAAAGTGAAGACATTTCTTATGAGAGTTGGCTAAGGATGACATGGAGCTGATCTACATATACAGAGATAAATACACACATATATCTATATATATATAGACACACATACATATATACACACACTCATACAAACATACATGTCTCAATGTTTTTCAAGAAAGTCTATACCTATTTACCTCCTCACCAGGAGAGCATGAATGTTCATTTCTTTGCACTCTCAGTAACACTGGTCATTACCATCCTTTGGATATTTTGATTTATTTGATTACGAGTAAAGTTGAACACTTTTTGTATGTTTACAGGACAACAGGGTAGGCAGTTTTGCAGACTACTGGACTTGGGTCAGGAAGGCAGGATTTGGTGGACCTTGACATGGAGGGTGTCAGCTCCAACGGACTGTACTTGGCAGTAGGCGCATGGAGTAGGGAGACCAGAAGATAAATACAATGTGTTCAAGATAAACTAACCCACTTTACCAGTTTACATAAAGCCAGCTCTATGGGAGCTTTGTAATAAACTTTATGATAGTAAATCTATGAAAATTAATGTAAGAAAGAAAAAGACTTTCTTAATTTTTTAAAATATGAATTTGTTAAAACCTAGAAAATATAAAGAAGAAAATAACAATCATGCATGTAAACAAACTGAGAGTCAATCATTTTGACACATTTGCTTCCATGTACTAAATACTGGAATTTTTTTTTTTTTTTTTTTTTTGAGACGGAGTTCCACTCTTGTGGAACTCCGTCTCAAAAAAAAACTCTCCAGGATGGAGTGCAATGGCATGATCTTGGCTCACTGCACCCTCTGCCTCCTGGGTTGAAGCAATTCTCCAACCTCAGCCTCCTGAGTAGCTGAGATTACAGGCGCCCGTAATTTTTATATTACGGCCACGTAATAAAACATTTTTATATTACGGTTAATTTTTATATTAAAAATTAGCCACGCCTGGCTAATTTTTATATTTTAGTAGAGATAAGATTTCACCATGTTGGTCAGGCTGGTCTCTAACTCCTGACCTCAGGTGATCCACCCACCTCAGCCTCCCAAAGTGCTGGGATTACAGGTGTGAGCCACTGTGCTCAGCCCAGAATTTTTTTTTTTTTTTTTTTTTTTTTTTTTTTTTTTTTTTTTTTTTGAGACAGAGCCCTGCTCTGTCACCCAGGCTAGAGTGCAGTGTCAAATTCTCGGCTCACTGCAATCTCCACCTCCTGGGCTCAAGGAATTCTCCTGCCCCAGCCTCCCGAGTAGCTGGGATTACAGGCTCATGCCACCATGCCCAGCTAATTTTTGTATTTTTAGTAGAGACAGAGTTTCACCATGTTGACCAGGCTGGTTTTGAACTCCTGACCTCAAGTGGTCCACCCACCTCAGCCTCCCGAACTGCAGGGATTATAGGCGTGAGCCACTGCACCCAGCCCAGAATGTTTTCTAGTGGGATAGAAATTAAAAAATAAAACAGCAGCAACAATAAAACCCCAAAACTTTCTACCTTTGATATATAGGTATAATTTTATCTATTTACATTATTTAAAAGCCCTAAGATATATATACATATGCATATATATAAATGCATTAAAAGTGCATCATTAGGCCAGGCGTGGTGACTCATGCCTGTAATCCCAGCACTTTGGGAAGCCAAGGCAGGCGGATTGCTTGGGCCCGGGAGTGGACAACATGGTAAAACCCCATCTCTACAAAACATACAAAATCAGCTGGGTGTGGTTGTCCGTGTCTGTAGTCCCAGCTTTTTGGGAGGCTGAGGTGGGAGGATTGCTTGGGCTCAGGAGGTGGAGGTTGCAGTGAACCAAAATGGCACCACTGCACTCCAGCCTGGGTCACAGAACAAGACGCTGACTCAAAAACAAACAAACAAACAAAAAACAGGTATGTCTTCAAGGATATAACGTGTTCTCTTGGGTATATTCCTTGAATGAGGAATAAAAGGATTTTGACTTTTTCACTTTTTTTCTGTAGTGATAGAATGTTTTTCAAAGAGAGTTTGTAAGTATTTATAAATGACTTACTAATTTAAAAATGCTTACTACTACACTCTATAGAATATTTAATAATTTAAAATTTAAAAACAAGTCTAATTCTCAGTTTTATTTGTTATGTAAGCAGGTTATGGTGACTGATGGTTAAAGACAGCACCCAGAAAGAGGAAACACATAGTTAATTACAGTTCCTAACAGGAAGTCATCTTTTCCTATTATTCACAGGTGTTCTCAGAAGTTTAACAAAGAAAATAATAGAGTTATTAGTCTGGGTTTTATACATATACCTATCTAATACAGTCTGACTTTGATTGTAAAAGTAAAGGCATTCCTTATGCGAGTTGACTAAGGATGACATGGAACTGATAAAAATATGTTTCTACCATGAATCTTTTGACAATATCCAGCTGAGGTGCTTGAGATTTAATTTCTCAAACAAGAGCTGATTTGTTTTCATTAATTAGTGGTTAGTAAATATGGAACCCCATGATAATTTCCTAAGCCTGATGAATTTGGCCGTAGGGCATGGTGACACATGCCCGTAATCCCAGCTCCTTGGGAGGCTGAACCAAGAGAATCACTTGAGCCCAGGAGTTCTGGGCTGTCATGCTGCGCCAACGGGCTGTCCACACTAAGTTCAGCATCAATATGGTGACCTCCCAGGAGTGGGGGACCACCAGGTTGCTTAAGGAGGGGTGAACCAGCCCAGGTTGGAAACGGAGCAGGTCAAAACGCCTGTGTTGATCAGTACTGGGATCGTGCCTGTGGATAGCCACTGCACTCCAGCCTGGGCAACATAGCGAGACTGTCTCTGAAAAGAAAAAAAAAAGAAAGAAAAAACAAAGTTTTACTGTTAAGTTAACAAAAAACTCAGCTCTTTTTAGTAACTATCTGAATGACTTTAGACTTTAACCACTTATATTTAATAATAGCCAGTATTATTGAGTTCTTATGATGATCAGGTTTTGTGTTAAGTGCTCTACTTATATTATTCATCTGATGTAAAGATGAGTAAACCTAGACACATGGATGTTATGTAATTTGCCTAAAACCTTGTGGCAGAACTGGGATTTCAAACCAAGCCATCTACCCAGGTGCGGTGGCTCACGCCTATAATCCCAGCACTTTGGGAGGCTGAGGCGATGGATCACCTAAGGTCAGGAGTTCGAGACCAGCCTGGCCAACATGGTGAAACACCTACTAAATCTCTAGTAAATCTCTACTAAAAATACAAAAACTAGCCAGGTGTGGTGGTGGGCACCTGTAATCCCAGCTACTGGGGAGGCTGAGGCAGGAGAATCACTTGAAGCCAGGAGGTGGAGGTTGCAGTGAGCCAAGATCGCACCACTGCACTCCAGACTGGATGACAGAGCGGGACTCTGTCTCAAAAATAAATAAATAAATAATAAATTAATTAAATTAAATAAAAATAAATAAAATAAAACCAAGCAGTCAGATTCTAAAGCCACATAACCACTATTGTTTCCTGCTGCTGTCATTGAAATTACAATTAATAAACCCAAGTCTTAATAATTCATGATAATAGGGATTAGATGGGTAAGTGATATCAAATCAAATCATTGATGCCACTCAAATCTCATTTTAGTTTGGGCTGGAGTTTCTGTTTTTCAAATCAAAATGTCTAATGAAGCTCCTAATTGGTAATAAAATTATCACATTTGGATTATGTTCTTTTTCATTTAATTCTGAAATTCTTAATAAAAAAGAGACCAAAAGACAGGAAGAAGGAGCTTTGTAATAGATAATTTGTAAATTATAACTTATAATTCAGAGACAGTTATCCTTGAGTAATGGTGGCTAAGCATCTTTGAAGAATTTGAATATTTTATAAATTCCTAGGAGAAACCTACCTGACCATTTTGGGTATGTATGTATGTATGTATGTATGTATGTATGTATTTATTTATTTAGAGACAGAGTCTCACTATGTCGTCCAGACTGGAGTGCAGTGGTGTGATCTTGGCTCACTGCAACCTCTGCCTCCCAGGTTCAAGCGATTCTCCTGTCTCAGCCTCCCAAGTAGCTGTGATTACAGGCACCTGCTACCACATCTGGCTAATTTTTGTAGTTTTAGTAGAGACAGGGTTTCAACATGTTGGCTAGGCTGGCCTCAAACTCCTGACCTTGTGATCTGCCCGCCTCGGCCTCCCAAAGTGCTGGGATGACAGGTGTGAGCCACCACGTCTGGCCTGGATATTTAAATATTTTGAGCTCATAGATATCTTGGGCCATCATTTAAATTAAGTAGTTAAATTGTCATCACAACAACTATTTCAGTAGGAGAGTTTATTGGATGCTTTCTGAATTTCGTTATTGAGGAAATTATTTCTTAGAGGAAAAAGTCAAAATAGAAATATAGGGATCAAAAAAAGTTGGGTTGATCATGGCTGTTTTGGGGAGGATTGATGCCCCAACTTCTTCCTTTATGACATTTAAGTTTGACCTTTTTTTTTTTTTTTGAGATAGGGTCTTGCTGTGTTACCCAGGCAAGAGTGCAGTGATGCCATCATAGCTCACTGCAGCCTTGAACTCCTGGGCTCAAGGGGTCCTCCTGCCTCAGCCTTCCAAGTAACTGGGACTACTGGCATGTGTCACCATGCCCAGCTAATTATTTTACATTTTGTAGAGACTGGATCTCGCTTTGTTGTCCAGGCTGGTCTTATTCCTGGCAATCCGCTTGCCTCAGCCTCCCAAAGTGTTGAGATTACAGGTGTGAGCCACTGCGCCTGGCATGACTCCTTATTTTAAACACTGATTTTTGTTTTAGGTTGAACAAATCCTGGCAGAATTTAAAGTCAGAGCTCTGGAATGTCACCCAGACAAGCATCCTGAAAACCCCAAAGCTGGTAAGAATTGAATAAAGCCTATTTCTCAAGAAAATGAGTAGTTTATAGAACCAAAAGCCAGTGAATAGTAACTTAATTTTTTTTTTTTTTTGAGACGGAGTCTCGCTCTGTTGCCTGGGCTGGAGTGCTGTGGCCGGATCTCAGCTCACTGCAAGCTGTGCCTCCCGGGTTTATGCCATTCTCCTGCCTCAGCCTCTTGAGTAGCTGGGACTACAGGCGCCCGCCACCTCGCCCGGCTAGTTTTTTGTATTTTTTAGTAGAGACGGGGTTTCACCATGTTAGCCAGGATGGTCTCGATCTCCTGACCTCGTGATCCGCTCGTCTCGGCCTCCCAAAGTGTTGGGCCTACAGGCTTGAGCCACCTCGCCCGGCTGTAACTTAATTTTTTCTTGTCTATTATGCTGAAACGTATTCTTTCTTTGCATTATTGGATGATAGAAAGGGAGAGGGCTGTGCAGGATCTTTTCTAATAGTAGTCGTTTAAGATCCATTTTTCTTTCTGCTATAATGTGTTGCTTTGTAGTTTAAAATTCTTCTAGTTCATGCTTTATTTCACCAGTTATTGAGTGTTAACATAACTTAAGTATATTTGTAACCAGGTGGTTGTCTTTTTTTTGTGTTGTTTTGTTTTTGAGACAGAGTCTCTGTCACCCAGGCTGGCGTGCCATGGTGCGATCATGGCTCACTGCAACCTCTGGCTCCCGGGCTCAAGCGATTCTCCTGCCTCAGCCTCCCAAGTAGCTGGGACTACGGGTGCACACCACCATGCCCAGCTAATTTTTTTTTCTTGTATTTTTTTAGTAGACAGGGTTTCACTATGTTGGGCAGGCTGGTCTCGAACTCCTGACCTCAAGTGATCCACCCGCCTCGGCCTCCCAGTGCTGGGATTACAGGTGTGTATCCAGCTAGGCAGTTGTCTTGATGAGAAACTTGTGATTTCTTCGTTACTGGGAACCCGAATATATCCATATATTCATACTTTTGTTTCTTTCCTTCACTATCACTTAAATATGCTTATGCCTATCCAGGCTTGTGAAAAACGTGAACAAACCAATAATCCTTCGGCAACCTGTCTCTCTTCTCTACTTCCCTGCCTCTCTTCTTCTCTTCAGACCCAGACTTCCTGAAAAAGAAGTCCACAGTTGATGTCCCTATTTCCCTTCTCCCTATTTTTCCGTTTATTCTACTCCGACTTCCCTAGTTTCTCAGAAATAGACCAAGGACTGCCTGAGTATCAAATCTAGTGGTTACCTTTTGGTACTTATCTCTCCTGAACTTGCATCAAAATTTGGCCCTGGTGACCATACCTTCTTCCTTGAAAGAAAGTTTTTTTTCTCCTAGCTGTCAGGATACTATGCACTCGTGGTTCTCCCCCAGCCTCTTTGGGCTGCTTTCTCTCAGTCTCCTTTGTGACTCCTCTGTTGCCCCAATATTCCCTCCTAAGTTCTCTTCTGAGCCCACTCCCCATTTTCTCCTGAAGCCTTGTCCATGTCTGTAGCTTAAATCACCAGCTCTTTTGATGGCCCCCAAATCTATCCTTAACCTAGTTCTCACTCCCCATGTTAAGACTGTAGTTTTGACTGTTTCTGGGAAATTTCCATTTGGAAACATTTCAAAGTCACCCTGTCAAAAATTAGACTCATTATTGTTATCACCCCCTCTGAAATCTTGTTTATTTTTCTGTGTTATCCCATCTCGATGAATGACACCACCATCCATTCAGGTGGTGTTGTGGAAGCCTTGTCGCCTTCCTCTCCCTCATGTCCATATCTGGGCAATTGCCAAACACTGTTGCTTTACCTTCCCGGTCCCTTTCCACTGTGTCCTCCTCCCTTCATCCTGGGTGCCATTGCTGTAGGTAAGCCCCCATCATTTCATGCCTGGATTACTATAGCATTCTTTAAGTGTTTCTCATTGCAGATTTTTCTTTTTAATTATGGAAGAAAATAGTATGCACAAAAAAGAATGAAGAATACTCTAACAGATGTCCACATATGTTCCACCCAGCTTAAAACTTTACCAGTGCAGTTGAAGTCTCTTGTGTTTTCCTACTCTGATTTTATCCTCAGGGTAGGTAACATTATATCTTAATTTTTTTTTTTTTTTTTTGAGATGGAGTTTTGCTCTTATTGCCCAGGCTGGAGTGCAATGGCACGATATTGGCTCACTGTAACCTCTGCCTCTTGGGTTCAAGCAATTCTCCTGCCTCAGCCTCCGGAGTAGCTGGTATTGCAGGCATGAACCACCACGCCCAGCTAATTTTGTATTTTTAGTAGAGACGGCATTTCTCCATGTTGGTCAGGCTGGTCTTGAACTCCCGACCTCAGGTGATCTGCCTGCCTTGGCCTCCCAAAGTGCTGGGATTACAGGTGTGAGCCACTGCGCCTGGCTTATATCTTAAATTTGATGGTTATGTTTACTATATGCATATAGCATGTGAGTATATGTGATTTTTCTATAAGGATAATATCATACTAAGACCTATCTATAATTCCACATGGCACAAATCCAAACTCTTCTTTATTTAGAAAATGTTTTCTTTGGGCACGGTGGCTCACGCCTGTAATTCCAGCACTTTGGGAGGCCGAGGTAGGTGGATCACCTGAGGTCAGGAGTTCAAGACCAGCCTGACCAACATGGAGAAACCCTGACTCTACTAAAAATACAAAATTAGCCAGGTGTAGTGGCGCATGCCTGTAATCCCAGCTACTTGGGAGGCTGAGGCAGGAGAATTGCTTGAATCCAGGAGGTGGAGTTTGTGGTGAGCAGAGGTTGCGCCATTGCACTCCAGCCTGGGCAACAAGAGCGAAACTCCATCTCAAAAAAACAAGAAAAAAAAAAAAAAAAAGAAAATGTTTTCCTTGTCTTAAAGTTCTTTATTTATTTTCTCTAGAAATCATTGATTCCTTTGATTTGCAAAAACAGATCATTTTTCTATATGTGAGGTAATCTTTTGTTAGATATTTAACTATTGCTTCTGCTCATTTGATTTTTTTATCCTTTTTATTAACTTGTTTAAGGTACCATGAGCAAATAATAAGTGTGAGCTTGATAAATTTGTGCATATGTATAACCGGGTTAACCACTGCCTAGACAGATGTGGAACATCTTCAGCACCCCAGAAATCCCTTTCACTTCTTGTTCAAAGTCAGCACCCTCTCTCATTTTTTGATCTCTATCACCATTGACTAGTTTTGCAGTTTTGGATTTCATATAAATCAAATCATACGGTATGTACTCTTTCGTGTGTAGCTTCTTTTGCTTCGCATTATGTCTGTGATGTACTGTGCAGTAGTTCATCCTTTGTCATTGTTGATACTTTAGGCACAAATTCCTTCATGCTGTGTACCTTAATTCTCCATCCCCTTTTGCTTTCCTTTGCCATGCCTAGAATTTCATGTTTCAGCCACTCAGAACTACAATAGTTCCTTCATGTGCCCTGCTCTTTCTATACCCCAGCCCTCTATGCTTGATGCTTTCTGCCTGGAACACTCTGTGGCTCACACACGTCCCTGACTACTTGGCCAGGTTGTGCTTCTGTGTCAGGTCTCAGCTGACCATCAATTGAGAAGTCCCGTGTGTCCCACCTACCAAGAGCACCCTGTACGTCAGGCAGCAGACTGTGTGTCACACTGTCTCCTTATTGCTTGCTTACTTATTAGTCATTCTGGAAGCTCAGTAAGGCAGACGCCCTGCTTGTCTTGTTCACAGTCGTATGCCCCTAGTGTGGCACTTACTGAAGAGGACATCTATTCTGCACAATTTCTTGAATAAGTGAATGCATAAACATTTCTCTCTCTCTCTCTCTTTTTTTTTTTTTTTGCATCAGTCTCACTCTGTTGCCCAGGCTGGAGTGCTGTGGCAGGATCTCGGCTCACTGCAACCTCTACTTCCCAGGTTCAAACAATTCTCGTGCCTCAGCCTCCTGAGAAGCTGGGATTACAGGCACGAGCCATCACACCTGGCTAATTTTTGTATTTTTGGTGCAAAAGGGGTTTCACCATGTTTGCCAGCTGGTCTTGATCTCCCAACCTCCGGTGATCCGCCTGTCAGCCTCCCAAAGGGCTGGGATTACAGGCATGAGCCACCGAACTGGGCCTGAACATTTCTTTTTCTTTTTTTTTTGAGACAGAGTCTCACTCTGTCGCCCAGTCTGGAGTACAGTGGCGCTATCTCCGCTCATTGCAAGCTCCTCCTCCCGTGTTCATGCCATTCTTCTGCCTCAGCCTCCTGAGTAGCTGGGACTACAGGCACCCACCACCACGCCTGGCTAATTTTTTTGTATTTTTAGTAGAGACGGAGTTTCACCGTGTTAGCCAGGATGGTCTTGATCTCCTGACCTCGTGATCCACCTGCCTCGGCCTCCCAAAGTGCTGGGATTACAGGCGTGAGCCACCGTGCCCGGCCCCTGGCACAAACATTTCTTTAGGGGATATATTAACTACCTGTCTGAACTGGAGCTAATATTAAGATAGGTGTCCTAGCATAAAATTATAAAAATTTAGGTCAGGCTCGGTGGCTCATGCCTGTAATCCTAGCACTTTGGGATGCCAAGGTGGGTGGTTCACCTGAGGTCAGGAATTTGAGACCAGCCTGATCAACATGGTGAAACTCTGTCTTTACTAAAAACGCAAAATTAGCTGGGCGTGGTCGCGCATGCCTATAATCCTAGCTACTTGGGAGGCTGAGGCAGGAGAATCGTTTGAACCCGGGAGGCAGATGTTGCAGTGAGCCGAGATCATGCCACTGCACTCCAGCCTGGGTAACAAGAGTGAAACTGTGTCCCAAAAAAAAAAAAAAATTATAAAAATTTGATAAACACTTAAAAACAACCACCACCCAGGTTATTCTTTAACTGGGTTCTTTTCAGTGAGGCATGACTGTGAGTTGTTTCTCTGTCCCTGACAAACAGTTTTTATTCAGGATACATGATGAATCACTGTATAATTATTGCCATTTCTAGTTGCCATAGTGATGGGGGTTTTCATGTATGGGCTGCCTCAAGGCGTCTTGTTCAGAGAAACACTGGACTGTGTAAATATTGTTTAAAATGAAAAGGCACACAGACATCAATATCTTCTCTAGTCAGGCATGCATTTGATATATGATTCAACCTTTGGGTAGAGGGTGTTTTTTAATCTAAGCATCCGTTTACTCAGTTTTCATTAATACAACTTTCTGAACATTTATGTGGACCTTTATACACTTGGATGATTAAGGTTACTGATGAAAGTATTTCAAATATATATATGAGACAGGATCTCGCTCTGTCTCCCAGGCTGGAGTGCAGTGGTGCAATCTTGGTTCACTGCAGTCTCAACCTCCCAGGCTCAAGCAATTCTCCCACCTCAGCTTCCCGAGTAGCTGGGACCACACATGTGTGTCACCACACCTGGGTAATTTTTTTATATTTTTAGTACAGACGGGGTTTTGCCATGTTGCCCAGGCTGGTCTCAAACTCCCGGACTCAAGCAGTCTTCCTTCTTTGGCCTCCCAAAGTGCTGGGATTACAGGAATGAGCTGCCGTGCCTGGCCAGACTATTTCAAAATCTATTTTTTAATTTTTTTAGGGGGACAGAATCTTGCTCTGTCGCCCAGGCTGGAGTGCAGTGGCACAATCTCAGCTCACTTCAACTTCTGTCTCCTGGGTTTAAGTGATTCTCTTGCCTCAGCCTTCCGAGTAGCTGGAACTACAAGCGTGTGCCACCACGCCCAGCTGATTTTTGTATTTTTAGTGGAAACGGGGTTTCACCATGTTGGCCAGGATGGTCTCAAACACCTGACCTCAAGTGATCCACCTGCGTCGGCCTCCCAAAGTGCCAGGATTACAGGAGTGAGCCACTGCACCCAACCTCAAAATATCTTTAAAAATTCACTTGGATACCGAAGTTTAGCTTGACAGAAATCCAGAATATAATGGACAGATTGTGAAATGTATCTAATTAAGGTGAAAAGTCAGACGGTAGAGGAACTTTGGGTAGGAGAAATTAAACTCATATCTATACCTTTTTGGTCTGCTAAATACAGCCTCAACTGTTGCCATTGAAATTACTGATGTGGTAGCATGGTGGAGTAGTGGATATAAACACAGGCTTGTTTGTCTGGATTGCTCCCATTCCACTTACAGTCTAGTTGATCTTGGGCAATCTTTCTGAGCCTCAGCATTCTCGTAGGTAAAGCAGGTAGACTAGTAGTATATTACTTCAAGCATCTTCTGTGAAGATTAAATGAGGAGTCCCGCATGTGGGAAGTGCTTAATGGATGCTGGCAATTTTAATTCAGTGGATTGTCTTTCCTTGCTTTTATGTAGCAGCCCAAGGTAGACATTTCACATGATGGGATAGTTTTCTCTTTTTATAAGTAATGATTAGATCATTCTTTTATTCCCTGAAAAAAAAAAAAGTAAATCTAAGGCCACTAGAAATCCCTTCCCCTCTGCAGATGTGGGTGCTGCAGACAGGACTGACTTTGCTATAGAAATAGTGTCCGTGAGCCCCAGAGCTCCTGGCTGGTGCTCATGCCAGCACTTTGTGTGGGTGACAGTAACTGTTTCAGATGAACACTTTATTAACTTCTCCATGGCCATGAAGAAAGTAGACTTAAGGCCGGGTGTGAAGGCTCACACCTGTAATCCCAGCACTTTGGGAGGCTGAGGTGAGCAGATCATGTGAGGTCAGGAGTTTGAGACAAGCCTGGTCAACATGGTGAAACCTCATCTCTACTAAAAGTACAAAAAATTAGCTGAGTGTGTTGGTGGGTGCCTGTAATCCCAGCCACTGTGGAGGCTGAGGCAGGAGAATCACATGAACCCAGGAGGCGGTGGTTGCAGTGAGGTGAGATCGTGCCACAGTGCTCCAGCCTGGGCTATAGAGAGAGACTCTGTCTCAAAAAAAAAAAAAAAAGAAAGAAAGAAAGTAAACTTCAGACTAAATTAAGAACCTGTGGAATGGCATTTTTGTTACTGATGTGCAAACTTCAAAGACATTTGGATATTAGAAGAAGGGGAACAATTTGTCCTTTGTTAACCAACATCTTTTAATGTCTCATTTTTTTTTTTTTACTTTACAGTCTTTACTGTTTTTCCCCATAGAATAAAAGTAATATAATTAATAAATAAATTAGAAGAAAAAGTCTGCTTTTATCTTTCCCTGATAGAGAACTACTATTAACAGTTGGTATATTTTCTTCCAGATTCTTTCAAAGCGTTTTTTGACATCATATCATTATTTCTCAAGTAATTGTAAATGGCATACATTTAAAATGTGACTGTTATAATACAAATTCTATTGTGAAATGTGAATTTAAAATAACCTCTGTATTTTGAAGGTAGACCCAGGAGTTAAATCAGAATGTCTGATGCAAGACTTCCGGCATCATTTGCTCATATAAGCTTACAAAATGAGATCTCTCTTCCCAGAACTGGCACGTGTTTACCTTGTGTGACTCATTTGATTAACTGCTACATTAATGGAAAAATATAAACCCAAACTTACCTTTGTTAAATGTGGTGAAGTGGATGGAACAAGAGAAAGTTCGCATTATAGGAAAGATAAGGTTTCTTTTTTCTTTCTGCTTATCAACTGTTGTTGAGGGACTTACATCAGAATAATTCTAAGCAACTTCTTTCATTCTGGGAATTCTGGAAAGTGAAGCCAACAATGACGAAGGTGACTCACAGATAAATACATAAATCTTTACAAGCACCACACGAGTAGCAAGTGGCATGTGCATCCTTGGTGGTAATTTAATAAGCTTTTTATTCCCATTGGAAAAAGTGACGTCTCATTTATATAATGGGACATGTACATTGTCGTCAGCAACAGGAAGGATTGCTCTCACTGGACCAAGCTGCTATGGCAAGATAGTTTTATTCATTCATTTATTTTCCTGTAGCTTTCAATAGCCCCATCTTTTTTTTTTTTTTTTTTTTTTTTTTTTGAGACTAAGTATTGTTCTTGTTGCCCAGGCTGGAGTGCAATGGCATGATCATGGCTCACTGAAACCTCCACCTCCTGGGTTCAAGCGATTCTCCTGCCTCAGCCTCCCAAGTAGCTGGGATAACAGGCATGCACCACCATGCCCGGCTTATTTTGTATTTTTAATATAGATGGGGCTTCTCCATGCTGGTCAGGCTGGTCTCGAACTCCTGACCTCAGGTGATCCGCCCATCTCGGCCTCCCAAAGTGCTGGGATTATAGGCATGAGTCACTGCACCCAGCCTCATTTAGCATATTTTCAAGACTCATTCATGTTGTAGCACATATCAACATTTCATTCCTTTTTATGGCTGGATGATAATTCTTTTATGTGGATATACCATATTTTGTTTATCAATTCACAGTTGATGGACATTTGTGTTATTTTTACTTTTGACTATTATGAATAATGCTGCTATTATATGCTAGTTTTTGTGTGGACATATGTTTTCATTTCTCCTGGATATATACCTAGGATTATAAAAGTTGGGTCATATGGCAACTCTGCTTAATATTTTTGAAGAACAGCCAAACTACTTTTCAAAGTGGCTATACCACTTTACATTCCCACCTGTCATGTGTGACAATTCCAATTTTTTCACATTCTAGACAATTATTATCCTTTAATTTTAGCCATCCTAGTAGGTATAAAGTGGTATCTCACTATGGTTTTGATTTGTATTTCCTCGAGGACTAATTCTGTTCAGGATCTTTTCAGGTGCTTATTGGCTATTTGTATATCTTCTTTGGAGAAAGGTTCATTCAAGCCTTTTGTCCATTTTGCATTTGAGTTATTTGTCTTATTATTGAGTTGTAAATGTTCTTTATAAATTCTAGATATAAGTACCTTATCAGATATATTATTTGCAAATATTTTTTCCCATTCCATGGCTTGTCATTTCACTTTCCTCATGGTATTCTTTGAGGCACAAAAGTTTTAATTTTGATATAGTCCAATTTATCTATTTCTTCTTTTGTTGCTTGTGCTTTTGGTGTCATATCTAAGGAGCTCTTGCCTAAGCTGAGGTCACAAAGATTTATTCCTATGTTTTTTTCTCAGTTTTTTATGGTTTTAACTCTTACATTTGGATCTGTGATCCATTTGAGTCAATATTTGTTTATAGCTTAAGGTAGAAATCTAAATTCATGCTTTTTATATATTGATATTCAGTTGTCCTAGCACCATTTGTTGAAGAGACTGATTTTTCTTCATTAAATTGTCTTGGCACTCTTGTTGAAATCAATTGACTGTAAATGTGAGGGGTTTGTTTCTGGATTCTCAATTCTATTCCATTTATAAGTATGTCTATCCTTATGTTAGTACCACACTGTTTTCACTACTGTAGCCTTGTAGTATAAGTTTTGAAATTCAGAGGTGTCTATTCTCCAAGTTTGCTCTTATTTTTTTCAAGAGTTATTTTTGGCAATTCTGGGTCCCTTGTATTTGCAAACAGATTTTTAGGACTAGATTGTCAATTTCTGCAAAAAAGGCAACTGGGATTTTGATAGTGATTATGTTGAATCTGCAGATCAGTTTGGGGAGTATTATCATTTTAGCAATAGTAAATCTTTATGAACATGGGATGTCTTTTCATTTATTTAGATCTTTTTTAGTGTCTTTTGACAATATTGTGTAGTTCCTTCTTTTGTTCAATTTTTAAAAGATATTATATTCTTCTTGAAGCCTTTTTTTTTTTTTTTGAGAAAGAGTCTCGCTCTGTCACCCAGGCAGATTAATGGTGTGGTCTCAGCTCACTGCAACCTCTGTCTCCCAGGTTCAAGTGATTCTCCTTCGTCAGCCTCCTGAGTAGCTGGGATTACAGGTGCCTGCCACCATACCCAACTAATTTTTTTTTTTTTTTTTTTATATTTAGTAGAGACGGGGTGTCACCATGTTGGCCAGGCTGGTCTCGAACTCCTGACCTCATGATCTGCCCGCCTTGGACTCCCAAAGTGCTGGACTACAGGCATGAGCCACCATGTCCGGCTCTTGATGCTCTTATAAATGGAATTTTCTTAATTTCACCTTCAGATTGTTCATTGCTAATGTGTAGAGACATCACTGATATTATTTGTATATTGATTTTTTTATTTTTTGGAGACGGAGTCTTGCTCTGTCATCTAGGCTGGAGTGCAGTGGTGTGATCTTGGCTCACTGCAACCTCCACCTCCCAGATTCATGCGATTCTCCTGCCTCAGCCTCCCGAATAGCTGGGATTACAGGCGCCTGCCGCCATGTCCAGCTAATTGTCTTCTTGCTGTGTTTTCGCATGGGGGAAAAAGAGTGAGCAAGTTGTCTGGGTTTCTTTTGTGAGGGCACTGATTCCATTCGTGAGGGTTCCACCCTCATGACCTAATCATATCTCAAAAGCCCCGTCTCCTAATACTATCATTTTGGGAGTTAGGAATTCAACATATGAATTTTTGTTTGTTTTGAGACGGAATCTTGCTCTGTCGCACAGGCTGGAGTGCAGTGGTGCGAACTCGGCTCCCTGCAAGCTCCGCCTCACAGGTTTCGACGATTCTCCTGCCTCAGGCTCCTGAGTAGCTGGGATTACAGGCGTGCGCCAGCACGCCCGGCTGATTTTTTTTTTTTTTTTTTTTTTTTTTTTTTTGAGATGGAGTCTCGCTCTGTCACCCAGACTGGAGTCCTGTGGCACAGTCTCAGCTCACTGCAACCTCCACCTTCCAGGTTCAAGCAATTCTCTCCCTCAGCCTCCCGAGTAGCTGGGATTATAGGCGCCTGCCTCCACCCCCAGCTATTTCTTTTTTGTGTGTTTTTAGCAGAGACGGGGTTTCACCATCTTGGCCAGGCTGGTCTTGAATTCCTGACCTTGTGATCCACCCACCTCGGCCTCCGAAAGAGCTGGGATTGCAGGCGTGAGCCACTGCACCTGGCCTGTGTATGGATCTTGTATTCTGCTCTGCAGAAAGTTTTTACTTCACTGAGGAGCAGAAGAGATTTTGGAGGTGTTGCTAACAGAGCCATAAAAGGTTTCTATTATATGCCATCTGGTCAAGTAGATTAGTGACAAGCTACCATTTGTCCCAGCATCTACCATGTTATTTATTATGCTTAAGACCTCTCGTTTTTCTTAGGACAAAAAGCAGACCAGCATCCTTAACATGACATCTCAGGCCCTAGCTGATTGAGCTATTGTCTGTCTACTGTATAGCCCCATCCCTCATCATTCTTCCCCTAGCATTGTGTCCTCCAGCCACACTGGCAGTTCCTACTTCCTCTAAGTCACCGTGCTCCTTCCTGCTTTATAGTCTTCAGTTTTACTGTCCCTCTTGCCTAATTACTGCCTTCTCTCACACCCAGCACTAAAAGAGGTAGTTTTCTTCCTACAAGACAGAATAGTATTTTTTCAATGTTTACAAATGTCTCTTTCCCCAGCTAATAATGTCTATTGTTCACATCTATGTCATCAGCACCAGGAGTAGCATCTGGCACATGACTGAGGCACAATACAGGGAGTGGATAAACTGTGTGCCAAGCACTTTTCATCCATGATCTTGCTTGTCCTTGTGATACCCTTTACAAAAGCTTAATGAGGTAAATTGGCCCAAGGTCATATAGCTAGTAAGTGACAGAGTCATGGTTCTAGTAAGATCAGCTGGATAGTTTTGGGGTTTAAAATATCCCCTCCGAGAGAGAAGTGCTCATTTCTTGATTTGTTTTCCAGTGGAGACTTTTCAGAAACTGCAGAAGGCAAAGGAGATTTTGACCAATGAAGAGAGTCGAGCTCGCTATGACCACTGGCGAAGGAGCCAGATGTCGATGCCATTCCAGCAGTGGGAAGCTTTGAATGACTCAGTGAAGACGGTGGGTTTCTTGCTGGGGATGACGTGAATTTGTGAAGCTCGGGATGCCCATAGATTAGACTCATGTAGTAGCTTAAAGAGTCATTTGGCAATAGGAGGGAGAAAACCAAGAAGTTAGCAAAGTCTGGATGTAATTCAGTGTCCATAAATCCCATGAAGAGAAACTCACCAGAATAGAGGCAATGAATTTGTGCCAGAACAGCCTGTGACTACACTTTTTTTTCAGTCTCTTTGGCTGTTTGTTTCAGTATACACACTCCCTGTTATTGGTTACTGTTTTATGAGCTGTAATAAACGTGTTTCTCAAGTTGCTCATGAATTGCTGAGTTTTAACCATTGTACATTCATATTCTCCATCTTTTTCATTTATGTCAGCTTGTTCTCTTTTTAAGGCTTAGAATTTTCATTAAAAAGGCAGGATCTGATTAGTCAAAGAAAGTCATGAATTATTCCTATTAAACATTCTGGTGAAAGAATTGTTAGACTTTAATGGGTGCAGCACACCGACATGGCACAAGTATACATATATAACAAACCTGCACGTTATGCACATGTACCCTAGAACTTAAAGTATAATAATAATAAAACAAAAAGAAAAAAAAAGAATTGTTAGACTTTAAAAACATTGTGTTATCTTCTTCATGTCATTTAAAGGCATAAATATCAAAATATTCACTCTAATTACTGTCATATATTTATTTTGCTCAACATTGACCTTTGTATATTATAGACAAAATGTAATTTTAAATATTTAGGCATGATTTATTACCTAGATTCTCTCTATTGGAACACTTTTCTATGACATGGGACTTATAATACAGAAATTACCTCATAGGTAAGTTTTCAGGGACAGTTATTAGAATTAGTGTATAAAATGATTCACATCTCTTAAATTATAGTCCTTTAGGGTTACATTTAGATTTCCTTCTTCAGAGTTTTTATTTTTGAAGACTTGAGCAAATTGTTGATAAAAGACCCATAATACTGAAGAGTGTTTTTGAAATAATGGGGAAGAGCAATGAAAAATTCCAAAGTATATGATTAAAGCCACTCTACATAAAATGTAAGCTGTTTTCTTCATTGCATTTTGGAAAGAAGTCTGCATTCATATGGATTTGTTTAAGATGGGCTAATTATTTATGAGAGACTAACCATATATTTATTGTATAAATGCACAAAATTACTAGAGGGAATCTTTCAAAAAATTGTGACTTTATGTATCGAAAAATAAGATTTTTGTGATTTTCGTTGTGTAAATTCAAAATTCCTTTTTGACACTAGCTAAATATTGTTCTACCAACTCTGCATAACTATATTTCCCAGTCTCCTAAGTGTCACACACTGTAACTGCAACTGGATTCCTGACTCTTGCTATTCTATTTATTTATTTATTTATTTATTGAGACAGAGTCTCGCTCTGTCGCCCAGGCTGCAGTACAGTGGCACGATCTCGGCTCCCTGCAAGCTCCGCCTCCTGGGTTTGTGCCATTCTCCTGCCTCAGCCTCCCGAGTAGCTGGGACTACAGGCACCCGACCCCAAGTCTGGCTAATTTTTTGTATTTTTAGTATTTTCAAAAACTCTTCTCCAAATCCCCACTTGGATTTATATTGCCAACATCTTTCCATTAAATACTAATTTCCTGTCTCCAAACACATCATTTCTGCTCTGAATGTAGCTTAACTGTGAACTGTTCAAGGTTTTACAATAATTACATTTTAGATATTACTGGCTGCATCATTTTTCTTGTCAGCAAAGTTGAAATAGTATGCTGGGCTATATTGGCTTTAAATTTATTTTTATTAGTGGTACAAAAATGATGAGATGCATATCTCTCTGCTTCAAATTAGCATTGATTTTTTTTTTTTCTCATATAGTCTTCTTTGTTTGGGCTAAACATTATTGTTTCTGATATCCTTCTATTTCTCTTCCACAGTGGACTTTGAATCCTATATACCAAGTATTACCTGTTCTATACCTCATTTGATAGACATTCTATAACTTTCCTTTCATTCCTTTTTGTTCTTTTTTTTTTTTTTTGAGATGGAGTCTCTCTCTGTCACCAGGCAGTGGTGCGATATGGACTCACTGCAACCTCCGTCTCCCGGATTCAAGCGATTCTCCTGCCTCAGACTCCTGGTAGCTAGGACTACAGGCACACAACACCACACCTAGCTAATTTTTTTTGTATTTTTAGTAGAGACAGGGTTTCACCATGTTGGCCAGGATGATCTCCATCTCCTGACCTCGTGATCCGCTCACCTCGGCCTCCCAAAATGCTGGGATTACAGGTGTGAGCCACCGCCCCCGGCCTCCTTTCTGTCTATGCCTTACAGTAACTTTTGCGTGTGAGAGCCTCACTTCTTTCTATAACATTTTAATTGTCGCCTTGTCTTTTTGCATATTGCATCTGTTCATCATTTTGCATTTGCTATTCTAGAGAAATTAATAACAATGATCATACCTAGTATTGTTCATCACCTAAGAGATCACTGTCTATCATTTTGTAGATAAATGTCACCATTAGGGTGTTTGCGTCAGGTATTCAGTAGTGTTCCCTTTATCCCCAGTTTTGCTTTCCTTGGCTTTAGTTACCTGCAATCAACCCCAGTGCAAAAATAGGTGAGTATAGTATGATAAAATATTTTGAGAGTGTGAGAGCACATTCACATAACTTTTATTACATATATTGTTATAATTATCCTAGTTTATTATTAGTTATTGTTATTAATCTTTTACTGTGCCTAATTTATAACTGTGGCCATGTGGGCGTAGTAGGAAGCTTTCCTGATAGGTAGTCTGTGGCCAGTTGGACCCACCCCAAAGACACCTTGCCCAGCTGGGAACCCAGAAACAATCAGCAGACAAACAGGCCCATGTGGGGCTGACCCAACCAGCCCTCCCAGAGGCAATCAATTCGTCAAATGATCAGTTCACCAAAAATGTGTTTCCATTAATTCTTTATAAAATTTGTAGCAATTGAAGTGGCATGAGATAGTTTTAGCGGCTTATGAGAACTATGCCCATATGGCCACAGTTATAAATTAGGCACAATAAGAGATTAGTAACAATAACTAATAATAAACTAGAACAATGATAACAACATACATAATAAAAGTTATGTAAATGTGCTCTTACAAGCTCTCAAAAATTTTATTGTACTATA
Source organism: Rhinopithecus roxellana (assembly GCF_007565055.1). Classification (NCBI taxonomy): domain Eukaryota; kingdom Metazoa; phylum Chordata; class Mammalia; order Primates; family Cercopithecidae; genus Rhinopithecus; species Rhinopithecus roxellana. The sequence continues at coordinate 91,432,296 of NC_044559.1, read as the reverse complement.
CTCACCTCGTTTTGGACTGGGGTTGAACTATAAACTTTATCATAGGTGTGTATATATCAGAAAAAGCATAGTATATGTAGAGTTTGGTACTACCCAAGGTTCAGGCATCCACATGGAGTCTTGGAACACCCCTTGAGGATAAGGGTAGACTATCATATTATATGTGCCATTCTGACAATAAAATGATTATAGCTTTATTATTTCAATTTCAGTGACATGTATCTAAAACGCATGCCCAGCACATTTATAAATTTTTTTTTTTGAGACGGAGTTTTGCTCTTGTTGCCCAGGCTGGAGTGCAATGGCGCCGTCTTGGCTCACTGCAACCTCTGCCTCCCGGGTTCAAGCAATTCTCCTACCTCAGCCTCATGAGTAGCTGAGATTACAGGCATACGCCACTACGCCTGACTAATTTTGTATCTTTAGTAGAGACAGGGTTTCTCCATGTTGGTCAGGCTGGTCTCAAACTCCCAACTTCAGGTGATCAGCCTGCCTCGGCCTCCCAAAGTGTTGGGATTACAGGTGTGAGCCACCACGCCTGGCTAGATTGTTAAATCTCATAAATTCCCTTTCCTTCGCACCATCAACCCTGTGTTTCTGCTTTTTTATTTAAGCAGTATAATCCCTCTGGAAGGAAAAGCATTGTTTGGGAGCATTATTAGTCCCTGTACCCACAAGGTAGGCCAAATCACAGTGTACTTTTGTAGCATCACACACAGGATCATATCTTGGGAATTTCCTTTCGGAAAATTCCTCAAATGAGCCACAGCCTCAGGGGTGCTACATTTTTTTAAATTAAAAACTTAAAAACATTTTCAATAGCTTTCGGGGTACGAGTGGTGATATGGTTTGGATTTGTGTCCTGCCCAAATCTCATATTGAATTGGATGAGGGTCCTGATGGGAGGTGATTGGATCATGAGGGTGGATTTCCCCCTTGCTTTTTTCATGATAGGGAGTTATCATGAGATCTGATGGTTTAAAAGTATGTGGCACTGGGGCCGGGCGTGGTGACTCAAGCCTGTAATCCCAGCACTTTGGGAGGCTGAGGCAGGTGGATCACGAGGTCAGGAGATCAAGACCATCCTGGCTAACACGGTGAAACCCCGTCTCTACTAAAAATACAAAAAATTAGATGGGCGTGGTGGCGGGTGCCTGTAGTCCCAGCTACTTGAGAGGCTGAGGCAGGAGAATGGCATGGACCCAGGAGGTAGAGCTTGCAGTGAGCTGAGATCGCACCACTGCACTGCAGCCTGGGCGACAGAGCAAGACTCCGTCTCAAAAAAAAAAAAAAAAAAAAAAGTGTGTGGCACTTCTCCCTTCTCTCTCTTTCCTGCCACCATATGAAGAAGGCCCTTTCTTCTCCTTCACCTTCCACCATGATTGTAAGTTTCCTGAGGCCTCCCAGTCATGCTTCCTGTTAAGCCTGAGGAACTGTGAGTCAATTAAACCTCTTTCCCTCATAAATTACGCAGTCTCAGGTAGTTCTTTACAGCAGTGTGAAACAGACTAATACAAGCGGTTTTTAGTCACATGGATGAATTGTATAGTGGTGAAGTCTGAAATTTTAGTGCACCCATCACCTGAGTAGTATACATTGTACCCAATATGTAGTTTTTTATCCTTCATCTCCCTCCCAGCTTCCTACTTTCTGTATATTATACCACTCTGTATGCTTCTGTGTACCCATAGCTTAGCTCCTACTTGTAACGGAGAACATACAATATTTGGTTTTCCATTCCTAAGTTACTTCATGTAGAACAATGGCCTCCAGCTCCATCTAAGTTGCTGCAAAAGATATTATTTTGCTCTTTTCTAGGGCTGAGTAATATTCCATGGTGTATATATACCACATTTCTATCATCCAGGAGTGATGCAACTGAACTGGCATTTTTTCCCCACAGTGTCTGTCACTTTACTACCCACTTATTTATTTCTCTTTTCGTTTTCTAGAAGTTCCTCCTGATAGTTTAATTTGTAAAAATATTTTAAGACCTCACCCAGGTCAATGAATATGTTGGCAGTTTAAATTTAGACATGTAGTATTGGTCTGAAAAAAAGGGTTTGGAGTGAGGATTCAGTAATCCAGGTCTTTGGGATCCTGGGATAACCTGAAGAGTTATCCCAGGATTCCAAAGAATCTTAGGGAAATGTATCTTTGTCATGCTAAATGGTTTTACCCACAGAAACCCAGGGTGTGGATGGCTCTCCCTCTAGCACCAAAATATACGGCAGCATGGATTTAGGATGTCTATGGGAAAAAGAAGCCACAGCAAAGGCACAGTCAAAATGAATGGCTGAGAAAAATTCTCATAAGCCGCTAAAACTATCTCATGCCACTTCAGTTGCTACAAATTTTATAAAGAGTTAATGGAAACACATTTTTGGTGAACTGATCATTTGACAAATTGATTGCCTCTGGGAGGGCTGGTTGGGTCAGCTCCACATGGGCCTGTTTGTCTGCTGATTGTTTCTGGGTTCCCAGCTGGGCAAGGTGTCTCTGGGGTGGGTCCAACTGGCCACAGACTACCTTTCAGGAAAGCTTCCTACTACGCCCACATGGCCACGGTTTCACCAGCCAGATGGGAAACTGTGTGCAATTCAACACCTTCTGCTAGTTCAAAAGGCAATCTGTCTTAATTGGATGTTATCCAAAAGCAGGTCAGAAATCACCCTGACAAATAAAAAATTCACTCGTGGTGATCGCTGATCCAGGATAACAATAACCAGTCAATTTTGTATAGCTATTTAGCTGATCTATGGCTCATCTAAGTCAATCGATTTAAAAAAATTTTGTGCCAATGTTTACTGGAATGTAAACCAAATTTTTTATTTCCCTGTGTGTGTGTATGTGTGTGTGTGTTTTAATGAATGCTTGACGAATGTGCCTGTTATCTTTGCACAGGGACCATGATAATCTTCTTTGTATCATTCCAATTTTGGTATATGTGCTGCTGAGGCGAGCACTATTTCCTAGTATTGACGAAGGTCTAGAATGTAAGAAAATGACTTCCTAGAGAAAAAAAAAACAACTCATTTAAGAAAGCTGGTAAACAAGTTGGTTGTGAAGGCAGAATAACAACATAGCAATTTCATAAACTGTTAAGATTAGTGGCCTTTGCACCTAGGTTTGCTGTCTGTTTAGTGTTAGTTCCTTCCATGCATATATAGATTTTCTGTCTTGTGCATTTTATTATCTTGCTCTACAGACTCTCCCCTTTCTAGTCTCTCTCTTAGTCGGTATCAATTGCTGTCATTTGATATCTTTTATTGCTGCTGATTCTATTGAAATGAGTAGCTCCACAATAGACTAGTTCGCTTGATGTTAAATGTTTTTCTGTGCAACTAATACCCTTGTGGAGTTGAGATATATGCTTGTGAACACAGAAATGAGTGATTTGCAGACTATCTAACTGTGTCCCAGCAAACAGTGATGCTTAGCATCACTCTGATGATAGTCCTTTGATTGAACTACAAAGCATGAGAAGCCCTTGTATCTGAGGTTAGATACAGTTTGGATATTTCTTCTGCATATTTCTTTAATGAGGATCAGCAGATGTGGGATTCTGATGATAACATATTTTATTCTGATTTACTCACAAAGGAGATGGATCAGACTACTATTTCAGAACATCTTTTCACTGAAACCTTTAAAGCATTTACTGTGGATTAGACATTAATCCTATCTAAGGCAGACCACAGGTACTTTGATTTCAAGAGAGAAGTACTGAGGCACAGAGATCAATACATCATGTACAGGCCACCTTGCTGGCTTGTGAAGCTCACAGTTTACATTTTCAGCTCTCTGGGCCCTGAATTCTTGAATGTCTTATTCCCTGTTTTTCACTAACCTTCGTAGTATCCTTTTGCAGAGGAAGTCACTGGCAGCTTTTTTATTTTGTGCATATGCAAAAACCAAACCAAAGCAACAAACCTAAACCAACCAAAGTCAATTTTTTTTAATACCAGCTGTGGCATTGCCTCTTTAAAAAATTAACATTTTTATTTTGAAATAAAATCTACAGAGAAATGGGTAGTACTTGCATTTACAATTTAGCAAATGGTTTTGAAGTGTAATTTACTCTGTAACTATTCCCTTCCCACACATATTGTTGGCACCAGGAATCTCCCTCCTTATATGTTTTTGCATCGAAACTTCATCTAATTTTAAAAATAGAATATTTTCTTTTTTTTTTTTTGAGACAGAGTCTCGTTCTGTCACCCAGACTGGAGTGCAGTGGTGCAATACCAACTCACTGCAACCCCTGCCTCCTGGATTCAAGTGATTCTCGTGCCTCAGTCTCCTGGGTAGCTGGGATTATAGGCACACACTACCTTGTCCAACTAATTTTGTTTTTTTAAGTAGAGATGGGGTTTCACCATGTTGGCCAGGCTGGTTTGGAACTCCTGACCTCATGATCCACCCGCCTCGGACTCCCAAAGTGCTGGGATTACAGGCGTGAGCCACAGCGCCCAGCCTAAAATAGAATATTTTCTAATTGTAGATATATATAATCTTCTCATAGAAAATTTGGGAAATACAAAAACAAAAGATGTAATTCTGTTACACAGATATAACTACAGTTACATTTTGGTGCCTTTCATTCCCATTTCTTTTTCTTTTTCTTTCTTTTTTTTTTTTTTTGAGACTGAGTCTTGCTCTGTTGCCCAGGCTGGAGTGCAATTGTGCAATCTCGGCTCACTGCAACCTCCGCCTCCTGGGTTCAAGCAATTCTCCCGCCTCAGCCTCCTGAGTAGCTGGGATTACAGGTGTGCACCACCACGCCCAGCTAATTTTTGTATTTTTTTTTTTTTTTTTTTGAGACGTAGGCTTGCTCTGCCGCCCGGGCTGGAGGGCAGTGGCCGGATCTCAGCTCACTGCAAGCTCCGCCTGCCGGGTTTCCGCCATTCTCCTGCCTCAGACTCCGGAGTAGCTGTGACTACAGGCGCCCGCCACCTCGCCCGGCTAGTTTTTTTGTATTTTTAGTAGAGACGGGGTTTCACTGTGTTAGCCAGGATGGTCTCGATCTCCTGACCTCGTGATCCGCCCGTCTCGGCCTTCCAAAGTGCTGGGATTACAGGCTTGAGCCACCGCGCCCGGCCTTAATTTTTGTATTTTTAGTAGAGATGGGGATTTCACCATGTTGGCCAGGATGGTCTCAAACTCCTTGCCTCAGTGTTGCCTCAAGTGATCCACCCACCTTGGCTTCCCAAAGTGCTGGGATTACAAGCACGAACCACTGCGCCCAGCCTCTTTTCTTTTTCTTGTTAGGGTGAAAGCTGATTACATTTATTGGTGGCAATGACTGCTTTATGGGGTGGTTCTTGGATCTTGGGGTTGATTAGCCTGTGGACTGGTTATATTTGAAGAAGAGGATTCAGGATGACACTTTTTTGTAGTTGGGAAGAGACAGGTTGAAGGTGGGAATAAATGACTTCTTTGGTTTGAATAGAGCAGAGAGCTAGAATATTTATAATTTTAGGGTGTTAAAAGGCTGTGTTTCCCTCTAGTCTTGAGTTTTGGTAATAGAGCTAGTAAGTCACTGTTTCTTAGTACTTCAGGAATAGCTTCCCACAGTATCCAGATGAGGTTTTAAGAAATAGTTAGGCATTATTTTGGTTGATGGTAGGGCTAATGATTCCACTTGAAATATTCTTGACACAGCAAATCAAAAGCGCTCTTTTTCACTGTATTCATTTGTTAGTTCATGCATCCATCTCTCCATTCATTCATCCATCTGTCCAATTTTTAGATCTAATAGGAAATACATATACAGAACAGAAAATTAAAAAGGTACAGAAGGGTGTATGGTGAAAAGTAACTATTAATAGTTGGATTAATTAATATCTGGATTAATTTATGAGTAACTTGTTAATAGTCAAGTCTAACATGTTGTTAATTAGTGCTACAGTAGTAGGTCAGGTGTTACCACATATCAAACTTTAAATATAGAAAATCATATAATATCAATTTAATTTTTATATCTCTGCTTTACATTAATTTAGTCCATGCACTGGGCCGTCAGAGGTAAAAAAGACCTGATGCTGGAAGAATCTGACAAGACTCATACCAGCAAGATTGAAAATGAGGAATGGAATGAGCAAAGAGAAAGAAAGAAAGAGGAGCTGGCTTCAACCACAGAGAAAACGGAGCAGAAAGAACCCAAGCCCCTGGAGAAGTCAGTCTCCCCGCAAAATTCAGATTCCTCAAGTAAGTCATGTTATATAACTGCAGAATGGAGAAAGTCTGAAATTAAAGAGCTCTGTTTATAATGCATTTATTCCTAACTTTTCCAATTTGCACAGCAGTGCCAAGTTTAAAGATTGGTTTAGCATCTTAAAAGAAACTTAGCATTGACACCGAAACTGGAAGGCATTCCTCAGAAGGGAAACCTTGAGACAATTCTCAGTGTCTTTGGCTTTACTGAAATAACACTAGCTAACATTGATTGAATGTTTACTATGTGCAGGAACACTCTTTACATGTATTAGTTTACATTTATGATCTCATTTAATATTAATTTTACATATATTAACTTATTTAATTCTCATTACAAGCTTGTAGACTGATGTCAATATTATTCTCATTTTATAGATGAGAAAACCAAAGTCCAGGAGGTTGAGTAATTTGCTTAAAGTCATACAGCTTATATGGGAAGGGAAAGGGGTCTGAACCAAGGCAGGTTGGCTTCAGAGTCAGTGTTCCAAGGCATTGCCCTATCTTGTGATAATATCTTATTTAATTTAATTTTTTTTTTTTGAGATGGAGTCTCACTCTGTCATCTAGGCTAGAGTGTAGTGGCATAATCTCAGCTCATTGCAACCTCTGCCTCCCGGGTTCAAGCGATTCTTGTGCCTCAGACTCCCCTGTAGCTGGGACTACAGGCGCCTGCCACAATGCCTGGCTAATTTTTATGTTTTTAGTAGAGATGGGGTTTCACCATATTGGCCAGGCTGATCTCGAACTCCTGACCTCAGGTGATCCTCCTGCCTGGGCCTCCCAAAGTGCTGGGATTACAGGTGTGAGCCACCACGCCCGGCCCAATAATGCCTTATCTGTAAGTAGCTCTCTAGACATTCTGAATCATTTATAAATCCACTGAAGCAGAGTATTATAGAAGTTTACCTCCTGGCTACCAAGCTACACTACCTGAGTTCACATCCTAGCTCTACTGCTTATCATCTGTATTACTTGGCAAAGTTACTTAACTTCTCTAGACCTCAGTTTCTGCATCTATAAAATAGGGATTATAATAGTACTTGCTCATCCAGGTGCATTGCTATGCACTTGTAGTCCTAGCTACTCAGGAGGCTGAGACAGGAGGCTGGCTTGAGGCCAGGAGTTCAAGGCTGCTGTGTGCGATGATCACTCCTGCGATTAGGTGCTTGCATTCCATCCTGGCTGACATAGTGAGACTCCATCTCTTAAATAAAAAATAGTACCTTCTTATAGAGTTACCATGAGGATTAAATGGGGAGATACATACAAAATGCTTAGCACAGCGGTTCACCTCTAGGAAGCCCTAGGTAAATGTTAGCTGTTTGTATGATTTGTCTATCTGACAATCTATCTAGCCATCCAACTAGTTTAGATGTGTTATATATACACACACATTGTAACTTTCCTTCAAATTATGTGTTGATTCTCAGGGTAGTGATGTAACACCCTATTCGAATTTAGCCTTTAAGCAGAACGTTCCTGAACACCCTAGAACACTTGTATTAAAAAGAAGATAGATGGCTTGTGGTGGATTACAGTCTTTTGAGAAATAGTCACTTCAAATCTCTTTTTGGGGAGAACTTTTACATGTTCTCTTCTTGCTGGGAATGAAGTTTCATAGAGTTTGATTCAGATGTCTCTGTTGGTTACCCAAGAGATGGCTGTGGAGTCTGCACATTGATTGCATCACCCAGTAACTGGAAATGGTTATAATATAACAAACTGATCAAAGGAGAAGCCCGAAATGTAGAAAAACAGTGTTTTAAGCAAACACAGGAGTACAATCACTCCTCTGCATGTAAACACGATGAATGTTCAGTTATGTGTGTCTTGAACCCCCAGGGGTTCCCTGAGTCTTTCTGTTTCTGTCAGATTTAGATCAAGTCTGTGCACACCAGAATTAGGTGTAGTGTGGGTGGGGTGAGAGATACTTCAGAGACTCAGGCATAATGCTGAGGCCTCATGAGCCCCTCTCATAGGATTCTATGAAATTTTCCTTCTTTTTAAAAAAATAGTCATTAGATACTGAATAAAAACAAAAGAAGTATAGACTTGCTGTTAAAAAATTCAAAGAATCATATCTAGGCAGTAACTTAGTGTCTACCCCAGGCTGCCAACCTTCTCTGCTTCTATTTCTTTTTTTTTGTTGTTGAGACGGAGTCTCACCCTGTTGCCAGGCTGGAGTGCAGTGGCGTAATCCCGGTCTCACCCTGTTGCCAGGCTGGAGTGCAGTGGCATAATCCCGGCTCACTGCAACCTCCACCTCATGGGTTCAAGTGATTCTCCTGCCTCAGCCTCCTGAGTAGCTGAGATTACAGGCGCCACCACGCCTGGCTAATTTTTGTATTTTTAGTAGAGACGGAGTTTCACCATGTTGGCCAGGATGGTGTCGATCTCTTGACCTTGTGATCCACCACCTTGGCCTCCCAAAGTGCTTGGATTACAGGTTTGAGCCACCGTGCCCGGCCAACTCTGCTTCTATTTCTTGAAGTAACCAAGGCTGACACTCAAATGTGTTTCCTTCCACTATTCTCTATGCTAATACAAGTGTGTATATGTGCACTTACGAGAGCTTTAAAAGTAAAGAATGGGGCTATACTGCACACATTTCTCTGTGTTACACAGTGGTTAAGAATGTGGGTTCAGCTTTTCACTGATGAGTTGTATGACCTTGGGCAAGCTAGTTAACCCCTCTGCATCTATGTCTTCTTAATTATATAATGGTCAAAATATTAGTGTCTACCTCATAAGAAATTTTTTTTTTTTTGAGGAGTAAATAACTTAATTGTCTGGATGCAGTGGCTCACACCTGCAATCCCAGCAATTAGGGAGGGTGAGGTGGGTGGATTGCTTGAGGCTGGGAGTTTGAGACCAACCTGGGCAACATGGCGAAACCATCTCTAAAAAAAAAAATACGAAAATTAGCTAGGAGTGGTGGTACGTGCCTGTAATCCCAGTTACTTGAGCCCTGGTGTGTAGGGGGATGTTGAGGCTGCAGTGAGCTGCAATTGCACCTCTGTACTCCAGCCTGGGTGACAGAATGAGATCCTGTCTCTCTCTCTCACACACACACACACACACACACACACACACACACGTAAAATATTTAGACCAGTACCAGGCACATCATAAACACTTTTTTAGTGTTAACTTTTATTATTAAGGGACTTCTTTTTAAATCCTTACATTCAGAATGAATTCCTGCTTTTTAACAGCCGATAACATTCCACAGTGTAGATATATATTATGTCAAAGTCAAAAATATAGATTCGAATCTCTATGTAAAACATTTTACTTGGGAAAATATATAAAAACCACATTGCAATTCAGGGCATACACACAGATGGGTGGTCTTTGGTGTGTCTGAAGAACAAATAAAATGTTGCGTGTTTTATTAGAAAGAGAAATGTTACATATTGTTATGAAAGAAAACTCATGGGCACTAGCAAAGTTTTTTGGAGCTAGCAAGCTCTAATTGGTGAGTGATGGCAATAGGTAAAACTAGCCTTAGAGGCAAGGCAGGTCATTTCAGCAGCTGGCTTGTGATAGAATTCTTGGGCAGGCATTTGTGTCTTGAGTGCTTTTCTTTTCCTCTCCCTGGTTCTTGACTCTAATTTACTTGGGTAATAACAGATAATGCCAATTCATATAATTAATTTTCACATATAATTTACTCAGAACAAATTGTGATGACAGTTTTAATGTCTTCATATTGTGATACGTATGCTGTTTTTTTGAAGTGAAGCCAGCCCTGCAGTGGCTTGGGCCTGCACTCCTAGAATTTTGGGAGGCTGAGGTGGGAGGATCGCTCGAGTCCAGGAGTTTGAGACCAGCTTGACCAACATAGCAAGAGCCCTGTCTCTACAAAAGTAAAAAAACATTAGCTAGGTATTGTGGCATGTACCTGTAGTCCCAGCTACTTGGGAGGCTGAGGCAGGAGGATTGCTTGAGCCCGGGGGTTTGAAGCTGCAGTGAGCTATGATCCTGCCACTGTATTCCAGCCTAGGTGACAGAGCAAGACCCTGTGTCTCCCTGTGTCAAAAAAAAAAAAAAAAAAAAAAAAAGAAGAACGAAGTGGAGGGGATGGAAATGGAAATCATTGTTCTTTTTTTCGGAAACAGAGTTTCGCTCTTGTTGCCCAGGCTAGAGTGCAGTGGCACCATCTCAGCTCACTGCAACCTCCACCGCCTGGGTTCTAGTGATTCTCCTGCCTCAGCCTCCCAAGTAGATGGGATACAGGCACCCGCCACCATACCCGGCTAATTTTCATGTTTTTATTAGAGATGGGGTTTTACCATGTTGCCCAGTCTGGTTTAGAACTCCTGACCTCAGGTCATCTGCCCACTTTGGCCTCCCAAAGTGCTGAGATTACAGGCATGAGCCACTGCACCCGACTGGGAATCATTGTTCTAAGAAGCTGTTGTTGGAGAATTATGAAATTCTGCCAAAGGTTGCATTTACAAGTATTTTCTTTATGCTGTTTAAAAGATTATTGGCTTTTCTGACTAGTGCCTTAAAGCTGGAGTTGGATATATCAAAGTGCTGTTGCATGATTATTTATGATTTCATTTTACTGCAGTGTAAATTTTTGTAATGTCAGCATTTAAGAAATATTACTCCCGTCAACTTTACGAAGCCCTGCGTGGCTTCTTATATATAACTTTTCAGCATATTTGCTAATTTCCTCAAGTAGTGCTAGATATTCACTTTGGAATTTGCCTTTTGATGTCTCTTCTGTGATGAGTAGCCACCAAATAGCCCCCACCACAGTCTAATTCTTTATTGCAAACAGTGAAATATGGAGCACTGCATCTGAAAACCACTGTGCGAGACAATCTCACTTTTACTTTCTTTCTGCTTAAATATGCAATAAATATGCATTCTGATAAATACAGTTCTAGAATAAAATAGTTTCGTGTAACATCTTGGAGTAAAAAAGAGAAAGAAAAAATTTTTTTTTTTTTTGAGAAGGAGTCTTGCTTTGTTCCCCAGGCTGGAGTGCAGTGGCACCATCTTGGCTCACTGCAACCTTTGCCGCCTGGATTCAAGCTATTCTCCTGCCTCAGCCTCCCAAGTAGCTGGGATTACAGGTACCTGCCACCATGCCTGGCTAATTTTTTGTGTTTTTAGTAGAGACGGAGTTTCACCATGTTGGCCAGGCTGGTCTCGAACTCCTGACCTCGTGATCTGCCCACCTTGGCCCCCCAAAGCACTGGGATTACAGGTGTGAGCCACCACGTCCCACCAAGAAAAATTTAAATGTATGCAATGATTTTGGTGTGCTGCCATGTCCCTGGGCACCTGCCTTCCTAGGCATTGCCAACCCTGTGGCTCCAACCACAAACATTATGACTCTGCCAGAGGGCTTGCTCTGGCAATGGAGCCTGCTTGGCAGCAAATCAGCAGGCAGTAATTGCCAGGAAGTAAATGCCCTTTGCATGACAATAATGAGTGGGAGTGGGAGGCTAAATTCCCCACGTCCTTCACCCCTCACATGAGATAACTCTAAAAAGTTTTATATTGTCTCCCAGGGTTCCCCAGTGGGATCATTTGCAGTTACCCATAGTGGTAACTTGTTTGATAATGTACCTTTTCTAGATTTGGTTCTAATTCTGTTAAGGTGCCACCTGGGATCACCTCCCAAATTAGCCACTTTGTTTCAAATTCTTTTTTTTTTTTTTTTGAGACAGTCTCATTCTGTCACCCAGGCTGGAGTGCAGTGGTGCGATCTTGACTCACTGCAGCCTCGACCTCCTAGGCTCAGATGATCCTCCCACCTCAGCCCCCAAATAGCTGGGACTGCAGGTGTGCACCACCACATCCGGCGAATTTTTTATAGAAATGGGGTTTCGCCATATTGCCCAGGCTGGTCTCAAACTCCTGAGGTCAAGTGATCCATTGGCCTCAGCTTCCCAAAGTGCTGGGATTATAGATGTGGGCCACTGTGCCCAACCTGTTTCAAGTTCTTGTCTGCATGTCTATTTCTACAGGAACCCAAACTAGAAACTACATCTTTTTTTTTTTTTTATGGAGTCTCGCTCCATTGCCCAGGCTGGAGTGCAGTGGCATAATCTGGGCTCACTGCAACCTCCGCCTCCCGGGTTCAAGTGGTTCTCCTGCTTCAGCCTCCTAAGTAGCTGGGATTGCTGGCGCGTGCCACCATGCCCAGCTAATTTTTGTATTTTTAGTAGAGACGGGGTTTCGCCATGTTGGTCAGGCTGGTCTCAAACTCCCAACCTCGTGATCCGCCGGCCTTGGCCTCCCAACGTGCTGGGATCACAGGCGTGAGCCACCATGCCCGGCCAGAAACTACATCTTTTTAAACAAAAATGACACTTATTTACTACATAAAATGCGAGAAAATATGATCAAGCAAAAGGAAGAACATATAACTCATAATCTTACCATTTAGAGAAATATGTATTATCGATATTTTGGTATATTTTCATTTGTGTTAGTATGTTTAAAAGGATCATACTATATATATTTTGTGAGTAAGTTTTAATTATAGGAACAATTATAGCAATCAGAAACAATTTTCTTTTTGCTTTTTCCCCAAATGAAAATTCTTTAGATTTGCTTTCTCCAATAATTCTTTAAAAAGTGTCAGTGTAGGCCGGGCGCGGTGGCTCAAGCCTGTAATCCCAGCACTTTGGGAGGCCAAGACGGGCGGATCACGAGGTCAGGAGATGAGACCATCCTGGCTAACATGGTGAAACCCCGTCTCTACTAAAAAATACAAAAAAAAAAAAAAAAAAAAAAAAAAAAAACTAGCCGGGCGAGGTGGCGGGCGCCTGTAGTCCCAGCTACTCGGGAGGCTGAGGCAGGAGAATGGCGTAAACCCGGGAGGCGGAGCTTGCAGTGAGCTGAGATCCGGCCACTGCATTCCAGCCCGGGCGACAGAGCGAGACTCCATCTCAAAAAAAAAAAGTGTCAGTGTAATCTGTTTTTCTGAGATAACCATTGTTAACTATTCTGTGTATGCTTTTTCTGACTACATATTTATATACTATATTAAAATATCAATGGAAGCATATTTTATATATTATTCTGTAACCTGCTTTTTCATTAGCAATATTATTAACATAAAAAGACAAAAAGCATAGCTTTTTATTGCAGAAAAATAAGAAAGTACAGATAAACAACAAAGAGTATAAAAAATGAAAATTGGCCAGGCACAGTGGCTGACGCCTGTAATCCCAACACTTTGGGAGGCTGAGGCGGGTGGATCACCTGAGGTCAGGAATTTGAGACCAGCCTGACCAACATGGAGAAATCCTGACTCTACTAAAAATACAAAAATTAGCTGAGTGTGGTGACTCATGCCTATAATCCCAGCACTTGGGAGGCTGAGGCAGGAGAATCTCTGGAACCCGGGAGGCGGAGGTTGTGGTGAGCTGAGATCGCACCATTGCACTCCAGCCTGGGCAACAAGAGCGAAACTCTGTGTCAGAAAAATAAACAAACAAACAAACAAAGAAAATCACATCTATTGTAACAATCCAGGGATAAATACTATTAATTTTGGTGTACCTTTTCCTATCTGTTTGTTTGTTTTTTGAGAGAGTCTCACTCTACTACCCAGGCTTGAGTGCAGTGGCACACTCTCAGCTTCGCCTCTGGGGCTCAAGTAATCCTCTTGTCTTAGTCTCCTGAGTAGCTGGGACCACAGGCACATGCCACCACGCCCGTCTAATTTTTTTTTTTTTTTTTTTGTAGAGACAGGGTTTTGCCATGTTGCCCATGCTCGTCTCGAACTCCTGAGCTCAAGAGATGCACCTGCCTCAGCCTCCCAAAGTGCTATGATTACAGGCGTGAGCCACCATGCCTGGCCTTTTTTTAGATTTAAAAAAATTTCACATAAATACTCATGTGAATAATGAGTTCAGGAATGGGGTCATACTATATAAACAGTGTTTTTTTTAACTGTCACTTAGCAATATGTTATGAGCATTTTTCTATGATGGTAAATATTAAAATATTGTTAATGATGATATCAAAACCTTTTAACCAGCTTTCATTTGCTAAAGTTTAGAATGTTTCCTGGTTTGCAAACAAAATTTATAAATGGTATCATTATAAACATCCTTACAGTTAAATCGTTGGGTGCATCCATTATTATTTCCTTAGGATACATTTCAAGAAGTAAAATTATTGGGTCAAAGGTTTATACATTTTAACAAGTTTGATAAATATTGTCAAATTGCCTGCCAGAGGAGTTTTGCCAATTTATACTTCTAGTAGAGAAGGAAAATTACCTTCTTTTCCTCTGGTTTTCAACAATGTTGTTTATTGTAACTAAAAAAGAAAAATCTTATTACTGTGGAATTCAATTATAGTACTTGTATTTCCAGGGATCCTTTTACCATTGACTTTTAACTTTTGAAAGGTTTTTGAAAACTGTGAAATTTGTTTTGAATTTCTTTGCATGTGAATTGTCAAAATCCCCACCACTGGAGGCATCTATGTATTTCATCTTATTAAGCATTTAAGCATGTGAGGTCTTATCATCCATATAAATTGTAATTCCTGTTCATAAGAATTCCAGTCTGCTTAAGTTAATCCATTTCTCTAAGATGTTAATAATTCACACCAAAGTCTTACCCTTACATTGTACCTGTTGCAGTGAAATTTTATCCCCAAGCTGTTTTACTGTAACAAGATTGACTTTTCCTACTTCTGATTTTAAACATTTATTTTTTTTCCTTTAAAGATTTTTCAGATGCGAATGGTTGGCACCTTCGTTTCCGCTGGTCCAAGGATGCTCCCTCAGAACTCCTGAGGAAGTTCAGAAACTATGAAATATGAAATATCTCTGCTTCAAAAATGAGGAAGAGCAAGACTGTCTTCTATGCTGCCAACATGCAGTCTTTGTTTATATATTAAAAATGTCGTGTTTATATGTCATGTCTGTGAATTGCTGAGTACTAATTGATTCCTCCATCCTTGAATCAGTTCTCATAATGTTTTTTTTTTTTTTTTTTGAGGCGGAGTCTCGCTATCACCCAGGCTGGAGTGCAGTGGCCAGATCTCAGCTCACTGCAAGCTCCGCCTCCCAGGTTCACGCCATTCTCCTGCCTCAGCCTCCGGAGTAGCTGGGACTACAGGCGCCCGCCACGTCGCCCGGCTAGTTTTTTGTATTTTTTAGTAGAGACGGGGTTTCACCATGTTAGCCAGGATGGTCTCGATCTCCTGACCTCGTGATCCACCCGTCTCGGCCTCCCAAAGTGCTGGGATTACAGGCTTGAGCCACCGCACCCGGCCTTCATAATGCTTTTTAAATGAGAAAAATTCAGAAGATGAATTTCTCCCAATATTTGAATAAATTAAAGCTCTTAGATACAGAGTAGATTGTATTACATGCTTTTTCCTGTTAACACTACTTATAGAAATCCATTAAAAAATCAATCTCTGTACAGTGTATTTAAATATTTCGTCGATATACTGTGATCTCTATTGTGATGGATGTACAAAAAATGTTTTCTTACTCTTGACTTACAATGAAATGTGAAATTACTTGTCTAAATCCCGTGGAGAAAAATAAATAATTTTCCCAAAGTTCATAATGAATTTATAATTCAATTTTTTTTTAGGGTCTTGCTCTGTCACTCAGGCTAGAGTGCCGTGGCATAATCATAGCCCAATACAATCTCAAACTCCTGTGCTCAAATTATCCTCCTACCTCAGCCTCCCTAGTAGCTGGGACTAGAGGCACACACCACCATGTCTGACTAATTTTTTATTTTCTGTAGAGATGAGGTCTTGCTATGTTGTCCAGGCTAGTCTTGAACTCCTGGCCTCAAGTGATCCTCCCATCTTGGCCTCCCAAAGTGCTCGGAAAACAGGCATGAGCCACCATGCCCAGCCTTGATGGTATTTAAAAAATAATTTGAATAGATATTTCTAATTTAATTTTAAAAGTTATGATTTATTTGAGGAAATTATATATATGTGTGTATATATTTGGGTGTGTGTGTGTGTGTGTATGTATATATATATATTTTTTTTCTTGAGATGGAGTCTCACTCTGTCACCCAGGCTGGAATGCAGCAACAAGATCTCAGCTCACTGCAAACTCCATCCCCCGGGTTCAAGTGATTCTCCTGCCTCAGCCTCCCAAGTAGCTGGGATTACAGGTGCCTGCCACCATGCCTGGCTAATTTTTGTATTTTTAGTACAGATGGGGCTTCACCATCTTGGCCAGGCTGGTCTTGAACTCCTGACATTGTGATCCATCCATCTCAGCCTCCCAAAGTGCTGGGATTACAGGTGTGAGCCACCGCGCCTGACTGGAAATTATGTTTTTACAAGATTTCTTGTGTTATATAAGCAAGTGATATTTTATTTTATTTTTTTGAGATGGAGTCTCACTATGTCTCCCAGGCTGGAGTTCAGTGTTGTGATCTCATCTCACTGCAACCTCTGCCTCCCAGGTGCAAGTGATCCTCCTGCCTCAGCCTCCCGACTAGCTAGGCTTACAGGAGTGTGCCACCATGCCCGGCTAATTTTTTTTTTGTTTTTAGTAGAGACGGGGCTTTCACCATGTTGACCAGTCTGATATCAAATTCCTGACCTCAAGCGATCTGCCCACCTCAGCCTCCCAAAGTGTTGGAATTACAGGCATGAGCCACTGTGCCTGGCTGCAAATGATAAATTTATAAATTACATTCTAACTATGAAAATGAACCTGTTAGGTAATAGAACTTCTTTAGGTTGGAATTATTGATGAAAACATGTAGTCTGTATTTACTTTTTAGCTTGCAAATGAATGAAAAATAAAGAAAAAAAAGGATTTTGGAGTAGAGGTTCCTTAGTCAGTGACAGAGTTTTCACTGTGCTACAGCACACTGAGAAAGATAAGAGTATAGCAAGTGCTATGGTACGAATGTTTATGTTCCTCCCAAATTCACATGCCAAAATCCTAACACCCAAGGTGATGGTATTAGGAGGTGATGCCTTTGGGAGGTGATTATGTCATGCGGGCTCACCCTCACGAATAGGATTAGTGCTCTTATGAAAGAGGATTGAGAGAGACAGACCTCTTGCATTCCTTCCACCATGTGAGGACACAGCAGGAAGTCACCATCTGTAAGCCAGAAAGTGGGGCCTCACCAGATAATGTATCTGCCCTGATCTTGGACTTTCCAGTCTCCAGAAATGTGAGAAACAAAATATAGTTGTTTATAAGCTACCCGGTTTACGGTATTTTGCTAAGTAGCCCAGTGGACTAAGACAGCAATTTTGTTTTCCATTTTTTTCCCACTCCTCTTCCCCACATACAGTGTCTTTTATTTTATTTATTTATTTATTTATTTATTTATTTATTTATTTATTTACTTATTGAGATGGAGTCTCTCCCTGTTGCCCAGGTTGGAATACAGTGGCACAATCTCGGCTCACTGCAACCTCCACCTCCAGGGTTCAAGCAATTCTCCCTGGCTCAGCCTCCTGAGTAGCTAGGATTAAGGTGCCCACCACCACAATTGGCTAACTTTTGTATTTTTAGTAGTCACTCGAGGTTTCACCGTGTTGACCAGTCTGGTCTTGAACTCCTGATCTCAGGTGATCCACCTGCCTCGGCCTCCCAAAATGCTGGGATTACAGGTGTGAGCCACTGCCCCTGGCCACCTGTTTTTATTTTTTATTTAAATCTTTGTAAATTATTTTATTTCTTCCATGGTGATTTAGAGGGACTATCTTCAAACCAGTACAAATATTTCATAAACAATATCTGGCTGTTCTGTAACCAATTGCATAATTTGTTGCACAATAACCCACCTCACATCTTTCAGCAAGAAATACATTAAATTCAAATAGTAAAGACGTTACACAATGAATTAGGACACGATTAAATTTGCTGTAAATATTTCTTCAGGGGAAGGGACACCACACTTCTACTCAATGAAAAGGAACATTTTTACAGTTCAGAGGTCTTTTATTATTTTTTATACCTATTATGCCATGAATTCATAGGGAATAGGTTCCAGCAGCTCAGGCGCCTTCCCATTAGTTCCCACAAAGTGTGCTTCTCTGGTGGAGCAGGCTGGCACTTCAGTTGAACCCAGGTACCTTTTTCATCGACTTCCTTCTTTTTCGGATCATTTTCCTTCATGTGTTTCAGGAGCTATCTTGGCTCTTAGAGTGTTTAATGTGGTCACCAAGCACATTAATTCTCCTGGCAAGAATCTTGCCCTTAATTCATGTGTTTATAACAATGCCAACAGCATGCTGGGTAACACTGTAGACTCTTCCGGTTTTGCCCTGGTAACTCTTGTGGGGCATTTCTTTTTTAACAGTATCCATTCCCTTATGTCTACAGTGTCACTTTTCTAATAGATTCGCATATACGGGGTCAAAGGAACAAGTCCATGTTTTCTAAAAGGCCTAGAGAACATCTGTGGGTGCCTCTCCTCTTCCTTTCCCTTTGTGTTTGTTATTTTGGCGAATTACCGCAACCCGCCAAAAGGCAACGATTGCCTGTTATAATGCCTGCCTCGCCCTTGTAGGCACCGAAATAAATACTATATTGAATAAGTGAAGTTTTGAACCTAAGAATCAGGGTTTTATTTGTTTTTTCTCTTTCCCCCAGACTGTCTGATTTATAACACTGATGACTTTTAATGACTTGTCAAAGGCAAAAACACTTCACTCCCGCCTTCCACTCTATTTTTGTTACAGACTCATTTCCCAATTGTTGACAAGATTGAGCACCAGCTCTTATTTACTTTTCTTTCCCATAATGCCTTAAGCCTCCAACATGAAAAAGAGACGTTGCTCCACTTTAAGGGAGGTTTATGATGGGGCAGGCTTGTACTAAGCACTTTATATACTTGATCCCATTTAACTTAGTAGCAGACCTTTTACACTCAAACACTTAAAAATACTCCCCTGAACTCAAAGTATGAAAAGGGAGAGGACTGTGCTGTGATAACGCAGTCTTTTGAATGGAAAGTAAGAGGAAAACAGGATGTTTCTTCAATAATTCAGTTCAGTTCCCCGGTGTGTCCAGCACAACTATAATCGGGTGTACTTATATAGAATAGCACACTTTCAAACCCACTTATTTTTGCATTGTGGTTCAACTTCATGCCATAGCAAACTCACTATGAAAAGATATTTTTACTTAATGATTATTAACCTCTAAAATCAGCAGCTCTAAATGGCAAAGATATTTTCTCATATTTGATACTGACTGAGACACATCTTGAGAACATCATGTGATAAATAATATACTAGCATTTGTGTAGGATACACACACACACACATATATAAAATACACAATATACATATTTTGTAGAGATGGGGTCTTGCTGTATTGGCCAGGCTGGTCTCAAACTCTTGGCCTCAAGTGATCCTCCTTCCTTGGCTTCCCAAATTGCTGAGATTTTAGGTGTGAGCCACAACACCTGGCCTGTGTAGGGTATAAAAAGGCTTATGTCATGTTTATGCTCTCAAGGAGCTGATATTCTAGTGAAGTAAGACAGGTATGTGAATATCTGTCAGTTTAAAAGGAGTATATTGAATTAGTTTAAATACGTAATGTACTTAGAATATGAGGAGTAAGTGCTATGTGTATTAGTTACCATTCTTACTGCATTACTATATGTTGAGGTACTATTTCTTGCATATCGTTCCTTAGATATCCCATGCATTTACACACATATATGTGTTTCTATTCTTTTTTTTTTTTTTTTTGAGACGGAGTCTCACTCCATCACCCAGGCTGGAGTGCAGTGGCTGGATCTCAGCTCACCTGCAAACTCCGCCTCCCAGGTTTACGCCATTCTCCTGCCTCAGCCTCCCAAGTAGCTGGGACTACAGGCGCCCGCCACCACGCCCGACTAATTTTTTGTATTTTTTAGTAGAGATGGGGTTTCACTGTGTTAGCCAGGATGGTCTCGATCTTCTGACCTCGTGATTCCACCCGTCTCGGCCTCCCAAAGTGCTGGGATTACAGGCTTGAGCCACCGCTCCCGGCCGTGTTTCTATTCTTTACACAAACGGTAGCATAGTATATCCACTGCTGAATAACTCCCATTTACTCAGTTAATATATCTTGGGAGTGTTTTCATTTTATTGTGTGAGTGCTATTTTATTCTTTTTACTTGCTACATAACATTCCATTGTGTGGATGAAACATAGTTTTTTCTTTTTTCTTTTTGTTTGAAAGAGAACTTTGCTCTTGTTGCCCAGGCTGGAGTGCAATGGCGCCATCTTGGCTCACTGCAACCTCCGCCTCCTGGTTTCAAGTGATTCTTCTGCCTCAGCCTTCCAAGTAGCTGAGATTACAGGTGCCCGCCACCATGCCCAGCTGTTTTGGAACCATACTCTTGTTTTTTTTTTTTAACTTGTCCTCTATTGATGCCTTTTCAAGCTATTTACAATTTTTTTGGCAATCACAAATAGCACTGTAATGAACAGCTTTGTAAAAAGTATTTCTTCTATGTAAAGTATACCTGTAGGATAAATGCCTAGCATTGGAATTTCTGGATTAAAGAGTATGTATGTACATTTAGAATTTGATTACCACTATTCTCAAGAAAGCAATAGGTGCAATTTGACAGGTTTTCAGAGATCTTAGGTCCACTGAATTGAAAAACCCAGGAAACAATGCTTATTCATTAAGATTCTTGCCTTTAGATTTTTTTTCACTCGAGACTGGACCTTGTTGAGTGGTTCAGTCTGAAGCTCTGTGCTTACGAAATAATTTACCCAGCACCTTCGCTAGCACCTAATACCAGGGACTGCCCAAGATGTAAAGCAATAATAAAACCAGAGTACACATTTCTTCTGGCACCTTCCACAGAGAGAGAGGAAAATAGGGTTTTTTTGTTTTTGTTTTTGTTTTTGTTTTCCCCAGTGCTATGGCTATTTGCCTTCTGGGTATCCTGAAATGTTGAAATACAATTTTAAAACATTTTTGCTTTTTTAGGTAAAGGGCAATTCAACAGAGCAATGCTGGGAAACCTAGGCAGAATTCATAATTTCCAATGAATCCAAATAATTTTCAGTACCTGGACATATTCCCAGCCTGACAAAAATATGCTTCTTGATGAGCAAATTAGAAATACAGAAAAGACTTTGCAGATATTCCTTCTATATCACAGAGCTGGATAAGGAGAAGATAAGGTTGTTTTTCTGGATATGAATTTTCATATCCTTTCCCTGACCAGATCTGATGGTTGTTACAAGATCAATCGCAGCAGCAAGCGTTGATGACTAATACAGTTATTGAGAGGAGTCTTTAATTTCCTGGAGGCAAACACCATTACTTGCCACTTCTACATCACAGACGGGAGTTGCCAGGACTACTGGGGAGTCAGTGATGGAAGAAATTATAAAACTGATGCAATTACTGAGAAAATGATGAAATGTCTCACTATGAAAGGCTTCAATTCCCTTCAATTTCAGGTTCTGTGATATGCATCAGTGTGGCTTGTCCACAGTATTATTACTTCTCAGCTCTCTGTGGCAACTCACCCTCATTGTGGGAGATTGTTTTGTATTAGGCAGTTCATTCTTACCGTTTCTTTTCCCACCTGGCGTCTTTTGTTTCTTCCAATATTTTTGCCTTGGTTATTTCTTATATTATTTGTGGAATTTAAGAGAGGTTTGTGAAGAAATGAATCTTTCTCTAGTTCTAAACTACTGTGGTACTTAGGGCAAATTATTTGTGCCCCCCGATACAGTTTCTTCTATCTGTGACTGGATAAAAGGATCTCCCCTTTGTAGAACATAGGATCTTGGCCAAGCACTAGCTCCAAAGTTGGCCGGTTTAGGACCTTGAGTGGGAGCCAGGATACTGTGGGAACTGGCAAGGAGTTTGTAGGCCAAAAGTGGAAGTCGAGGATTGTCAGGGACATGGAAGGCAGAGAAAGAGGATGTGTTTTCGCCATCATTCCTTTCCAATAACTCATCCTTTCTTACTAGTCTTTTAAGTAAAAGGACAGAGACAGAAAGGGAAAGATTATACTTAATTAGGCACATCTATAGACAACCGCCCCAAACACCTCAATTATCTTGTCACATTCAGCTGAATTTGATGCCATTCTAGACAGCATCCCACCTTTAAAGACAAGGGTGAAATCTCTGTAGTAAATACTTTCCAGCTCATTAGAGCTGGAAATGAGGCTCTAAACCAGGTATAATAATAATACCAACAGTAACTACTACCTTTAATATTAATAATTTCCAAAGCATTTCCTGATATAACTTGTTTGAATCTCACAACTAATCTCATTTCAACGTAGCTTTTGTTACATTCCAAAAACCACAATAGAATGGAAAACATTTTTTTTTGTTCTATTTTTTTTTTCCCTTAAACCACTGGTTCTCAACCTTGGATTCAATGGGGAATATGAAAACCCTGGTTCTCACCAGCGACATTGTGAAGTATGTATTTGGTCTTTGTTTCTATTTCCTGTCATAGGGCTCTTAAAACCCTTGGAATCTCTTTTGTATGTTAATGAGATGACTGGTGGCAGGATGCAGCTTGGTCACTGGAAAGACCATGGCATGATTAGAAGGTTGGGACTTTCCTCCTTACTCTCCAGGAGAAGGGAGAAGGGCTGAAGGTTGATTTGATCACCAATGGCCAATGATGTAATCAATGATGCTTACCTAATGAATCCTGCATAAAAACACAAAAGGACAGGGCTTGGGGAGGGGCTTCTGGATAGCTGAACACATGGAAGTTCTTGAAGGGTAGTACCTGGAGAGAACACAGAAGCTCCATGCCCCTTCCCACATACCTTGCCCTACGCATCTCTTCCACCTGGCTGTTCATGTTGGGAAAGAAAAGAAATTCCTTTTTTTTTTCTTTTTTTTGAAATGGAGTCTTGTTCTGTCCCCAGGTTGGAGTGCAATGGCGCAATCTCGGCTCACTGCAACCTCTGTCTTCCAGGTTCAAGCAATTCTCCTGTCTCAGTCTCCCAAGTAGTTGGGATTACAGGCGTGCACCACCACACTCAGCTAATTATTGTAGTTTTAGTAGAGACAGGGTTTCACCATGTTGGCCAGGATGGTCTTGATCACCCTGACCTTGTGATCCGCCCAGCTTGGCCTCCCAAAGTGCTGGGATTACAGGCGTGAGCCACTGTGCCTGGCTGAAAAATAAACTCTTTATATTAATTTTGCCTCAGTCTTTTTTTAGGTCGACAATCTGTATTCTTTGTAATATCCTATATAATAAATGAGTGAATGTAAGTAAAGGATTTCTCTTGATTTCTCTGAGCCACTCTAGCAAATTAACGAAACCCAAGGAGGGGGATGGTTGGAACTCTGATTTACTGCCAGTCGGTCAGAACCATAGGACACAAGCTGGGGCTTGCAATTGGCATCTGAAGCGAGGGAGAATCTTGTGGGACTGAGTCCTCGCTCTATGGGATCTCATGCTGTCTCCAGGTAGACAGTGTCACAATTAAATTGAATTTGAGGACACCTTGCTGGAGAATCTGCTGGATAATTGACTAGTTGGTGGTGGGGAGAAATCCCTACACATTTTAGTTACCAGAGGTGAAGCATTCTGCATTGTAGAGGAGGGCAGGCAAAGCGCTTTGGTTTTCCTAATATCTCAATACCACCCCACTCCACCAACCCCAGATTTCATGTTTCTGGGTAGGAATTTTACAGCTCTCAGGTAATTCTAACTGCCACTAAGGTTGAGGATCATGGTGACTCAAAGAATACAAACTGTAAATGAAATGGTTAATGTCTTGGGGGCTTTCCCTCTTCCATGTCACCTGTTATTTTTAGGAGTCGCCATGACCCGACGGGCACTCTGCTTGGGCTCCCAAACGACTCTAGGACCTACGGCGGCCCCTGTCTCTGCCCTCTCTGATCCTCATCTCTATCTTGGAGCGCCCCCTGCTGCTGAATACCTGCTGGTGGAAGAAAGGCGGCCTCCTCTCCTAGCAGCTTCCTTCTCAGCAGACTTCTCTTAACAGTTTCTCCGTGTCTGGGACTCACCCTTTAACCATGCGGCCACAGATCCTGACTGCTGGGCCTGGTGGGGAGCACAGTCCTAGTTTTCTCTGACTATCTCCCTCCTCTGTCATCTTGTTCCCATGCAAATGCCTTTCCTCCCCAAGCTTCAAAAAAGAAACACCTGGGCCAGTAAAGGACAAAAGATTTTGCAGTGTGTGCATGTAGAGGGAGGGTGATGTGTCTCCACTAGTAGCAGCTAGCTAAAAATGCTGTTTTAGAAATTCCATTAGTGTTCAAACAAGGTGGGACAGAAAATGTTAGAAATAGAAGCTGCCAATCACTTGATGTGAAGGTTGTTCATCGAACAATACTTAAAGAGAAATAGCTGTGTGGTGTTAGGCAAGTCCCTTCTGAGTCTGTTTCCTCCCTTGTAAAATGAGGAAATATAAAATTAAACTAGAAAAATTGTGAATCAAAATCAGACTGATTTAAAAAGTTATTTTCAGGTTTAAATTCGAGGACTCAGGGAGTTTCTTTGTCATAGCAAGGCCGCTACTCGCAAAACACACATTGTTCATGGTGTAAAGTGTGTTGGTGAAGAAGGTAGCTCTGGGGATGGCACCAGCAGTGTGACGTTCGGCAGGTTTATTAACCTCCCTGTGCCTCAGTTTCCTTTTCTGTAAATCTGTAAAATGGAGATGGCAACTATCTTTGTGTAGGACACAAAATATTAACTGTTAATAGTAGTGCTATAGTTTTCAGTTTTTTTGTTTTTTTTCTTCAAGACGGAGTCTTGCTCTGTCACCCAGGCTGGAGTGCAGTGGCACCATCTTGGCTTACTGCAACCTCCGCCTCCCAGGTTCAAGTGATTTTTCTGCCCCAGTCTCGTAAGTAACTGGGATTACAGGTGTGCAGCACCATGCCCAGCTATTTTTTTTTTTTTTTTTTTTGAGACAGAATTTCGCTCTTTTTTGCCCAGGCTGGAGTGCAATGGCGCGATCTCGGCTCACTGTAACCTCTGCCTCCTGGATTCAAGGGATTCTCCTTCCTCAGCCTCCCACGTAGCTGGGATTACAGGCGCGGGCCACCACGCTTGGCGAATTTTGTATTTTCAGTAGAGACGGGGTCTCACCATGTTGGCTAGGCTGGTCTCAAATTCCTGACCTCAGGTGATCCACCCACCTTGGCCTCCCAAAGTGCTGGGATTACAGGCATGAGCCACCGTGGCCAGCTAGTAGTGCTATAGTTTGAATGTGATGTCCTCTCCAAAATTCATGTGGAAATTTAATTTTCGTTGTGGTGATATTAAGAGGTGAGGCCTTTTGAGAAGTGATTAAGTTGTTGTAGAGCAAGCAATGGGCTTGCTGCCTGACACCCATAGAAGCCAATACTGTAGCACTGGCTTTTGAGAAAAGAAAGGCCCTATTGTAAGTCAACTGGAAAGGACATGGGAGGCAATGCTAAAATCTGTCTCTCCAACCTGGGAGCTGGGGCAGATTTTATAGGCAGAGGGTAATAAGGCATGATCTAATTAGATCTTGCCATGAGATGATGCCAGGAGGTGTGATCTGACTTGATCATGCCATGGGGTGATGCCAGGGCTTGATCTGATTGGATCATGGATCATGCCATGATGTGCTTGCTTCTTAATTCAGTCCCAGTTCCTTGGTCCAAGCGTTTAGGTTCCACCTGTGGTTGCATGCTTGGTTTATCTGAGCATGATCAGGTTACATAACTTGCAACCTCAGGGTCCATGGCAATTGAAAAACAACTCACCATTTTATCACACAAAGTAGAACCAGATTGGATTGGTTCCATGGTTAAGAGTTCTTAAGGCTCTACCCTCCCGTATGTATGAATGCCCTTATAAAAGGGGCTTCAGAGAGAGTTTGCCTTCTTGCTCTCCCCTTCCTTCAGCCATGCGAGGACACAGTGTTCCTCCTCACCTAAGGATGCAGCAACAAGACACCATCTTGAAAGCAGAGACCGGGCCCCCACCAAACACCAAACCTATGATGGTGGACTTCCCAGCCTCCAGAACTGTAAGAAATAAATTTCTGTTATTTGTAAACCACCCAGTCTGTGGTATTTTGTCACAGTGGCACAAATGGATCAACACAAGTAGCAACTGGGAAAGAAAATTAGAGAGTCACTAAAACTATTTTTTTCATCACTTTCCCATTTTCTAGAATAGTGTTCCAGCATCACCCAGAAGCTTGTTACAAATGCGAGTTTCTGGGCCCCACCCCAGACCCACTGAATCGGAATCTGTGAGGTCTAAGGCCCATGAATTTTTTTTTTTTTTTTTTTTTTTGAGTCGGGGTCTTGCTTTGTCACCCAGGCTGGAGTGCAATGGCATGATCTTTGGTTCACTGCAAACTTTGCCTCCCGGGTTCAAGCCATTCTCCCGCCTCAGCCTCCCGAGTAGCTGGGATGACAGGAGCCTGCCACTGTGCCTGGCTAATTTTTGTCTTTTTAGTAGAGATGGGGTTTCACCATATTGGCCACACTGGTCTCTTGGCCAGGTTGGTCTTGAACTCCTGACCTTGTGATCTGCCTGCCTTGGCCTCCCAAAGTGTTGGGATTACAGGTGTGAGCCACCATGCCCGGCCAGAATTTGTTTTAACAGCCTCTCTAGAGGATTCTTTTGCATGCTAAAGTTTGAGCAGAGCTGTTTTAGAATCCTGCTCCTCAAAATGTGGTCCAAAGCTCAGCATCATCAGCATTTGAATTTATTAGACTTGCAGAATCTGGGGCCCCATTTTGGATCTGCTAAACTGTAATCTGTGTTTTAACAAGATCCTGGTGTTTCCATGCTCAATAAACCTTGAGACGCACTACCCTAGTAACGTATCTCTAATATGATAGCCAATAAGCATACATGGCTATGAAAACTAAAATTAAAATTAAATAAAATTCAACGTATAGTTCCTTATTCACACTAGCCACATTTCGAGTACTCAATGGTCACATGGAACTAGTGGTTCCCATATTGGACAGTACAGATTATAGAACATTCCCATCATCTCAGGAAGTTCTATAGGACAGTGCAGCTTAACAATAATCATTACCATTATATTTTATAACCATAGGGCATCTGGGAGGAGCAGATTGCATGAGACAAAGTTGACAACTAATGTTTGTAAGAGCCAGGCGGGTAAAGTAAATGAGTGAAGTAGTGAGAAGTAAATGAGAGAACCAGGAGCACAAACACAATAAGTGGCCAATGACACTCAACCCACATACTGGGGCTACAGTAGGAAGTGGTGGGGACTGTGGTAACCTAGAAAAAGCATGTTTTGATACAGCCAGTGGTTACTAGAGAGGAGGCTAGCTTTATAGAGCTAGCCTTCATTCATTCAAAGCTTTATAGAGTGTAAAGGAGTGAGCCAACTTTGGCGGGGAGGACTCAGAGAGGTCTTCCTGGAGGTGTGGATAGCTGCACTGGCTTTTTTTTTTTTTTTGCGATGGAGTCTCGCTCTGTCGCCCAGGCTGGAGTGCAGTGGCGCAGTCTCAGCTCACTGCAAGTTCCGCCTCCTGGGTTCACACCACTCTCCTGCCTCAGGCTCCCGAGTAGCTGGGACTACAGGTGCCCACCACCAGGCCTGGCTAATTTTTTGTATTTTTTAGTAGAGACGAGGTTTCACCACGTTAGCCAGGATGGTCTCCATCTCCTGACCTCGTGATCCGCCGGCCTTGGTCTCCCAAAGTGCTGGGATTACAGGCGTGAGCCACCGCGCCCGGCCTGCACTGGCTTTTGAAGAATGTATAGGAGTTCTCCAGGATGAAGAGCTAGGATGAGAGGCAAGAGGGTATTTTTAGTGGAAGGAAGAGCGTGGAGGCTTCGCAGCACTTAGCATGTTTGGAATGAGAAAGTTTCTAGGTGGCTGATGTGTAGGGCATGTACAGTTGCATATTAGACTTCCTTGTTCTTAAAAGTCTGCCGGCTAGCCACTCCCCACTGCTGTTTAAGCCACCTCACCGCCTTTCCGCAGGCTCCTTTCACCATGGCCTTGAGGCTCCTGGATCCACCATCTTCCTCTTGGCTCCTCTCTTCACCTTACCTCTGCTGTCTCTCTTTTTCACTCTTTCCTTCCTGCTAAGATCTCCCTCCATCCACTTTAAATTCTTGTCACTCAGAGCAGTTCAGAGATCCTCAAACCCCCACTCCCTCAGTCAGTTTCAGTGAGTGAAGTCATCTAGGGTTCAACTCCACCAGAGGGAGAAAAATGATGCTGAGATTGTTAGCCCACCTCCTAGGAAGTTGGTTTAAATATCAGTGACTCTGAAGACCTTATCTGAATCCTGATTCAAACTGTTATAAAACCAAGATAATTTATGAGACAATGTAAATCTGAATACTGACTGGATATTATTGATCAACATTTTCAGGTGTAATAATGTTATTGTGGTGTTAAAACAGAGTCTTTATCTTTGGAGACAGATCAGATGTTTACAGGTGAAGGGATATAAGGTCTGAGGTTTGCCTCAGAATAATACAGGAGAGGACGGGGAGTGGATGGGGGTACAGATGAAATGAGATTGGTAGAGAATTGATGATTGTTGAACCTGGGAGATGGATACTTAAGGGTTCATCATACTAGACTCTACTTCTAAGTATGTTTGCATATGTGTTATGCTTGAAATACTCCATGTTATTGAATTATGGTCCCCTAAAATGTAGGTTGAAATTCTAGTCCCCTCTCACTTCTGAATGTGACCTGATTTAGAAATGAGGTCTTTGCAGATGTAATCAAGTTAATATGAGGTCATTAGTGTGTGCTCTAATCCAGTATAACTAGTATCCTTAGAGGAAAACCCCATGTGAAGACAGAGACACACAGGAGAAGGCCATGTGATGACACAGGCAGAGACTGGGGCGATGGAACTGCAAGCCAAGGAATGTCAAAGATTGATGGCTACCACCAGAAGCTGTGACAGGGCAAGGAAGGACTCTCCCTTTGAAGGAGCATGACCCTGCCAACACCTTGAATTCTAGGCTCCAGAACTAAGACAATAAATTTCTTTTAGTTTAGGCCAGGCGCAGTGGCTCACACCTGTAATCCTAGAACTTTGGGAGGCCAAGACAGGTGAATTGTCTGAGCTCAGGAGTTCAAGACCAGCCTGGGCAACATGGTGAAACCCTGCCTTTACAAAAAATACAAAAAGTACCTGGGCGTGGTGATGTGCACCTGTAGTCCCAGCTACTAGGGAGGCTAAAGTGGGAAGATTGCTTGAGCTTGGGAGGTAGAGGCTTCAGAGAGCCGAGATTGCACCACTGCACTCCAGCCTGGTTGACAGAGCGAGATCCTATCTCAAAAAAAAAAAAAAAAAAAAAAAAAAAAAATTCCTTTTGGTTTAAATTACTTAGTTTGTGGTTCTTTGTTATGGTAGCTCTGGGAAACTAATACACTTTATCATAAAAAATTAAAAAATAA
Source organism: Rhinopithecus roxellana (assembly GCF_007565055.1). Taxonomy (NCBI): domain Eukaryota; kingdom Metazoa; phylum Chordata; class Mammalia; order Primates; family Cercopithecidae; genus Rhinopithecus; species Rhinopithecus roxellana. The sequence continues at coordinate 91,402,714 of NC_044559.1, read as the reverse complement.
AGATTAAGTACTTTTCTCCCTTAAATTCTTTTTCTTTTCTTTTTCTCTGCTTCCTCTAAATAATCTAAATACCTTTATTATGTGTAGGTACATAATAATCTAAATACCTTCATTATGTATTCACTTTGGGTATGATTCTCTGTTTCTCTCTTTCTTCTTCTTCTTTTTTTTTTGAGAGAGGGTCATAGCTCTGTTGCTTAGGCTGGAGTGCAGTGGTGCAATCATGGTTCTCTGCAGCCTCAACCTCCTGGATTCACTCAGTCCTCCTGCCTCAGCCTCCCAAGTGGGGGGGGGCCACAGGCATGCAACACCACACCCAGATAATTTTTGTATTTTTAAAAAAATAGAGATAGAGTCTCATTATGTTACCCAGGCTGGTCTCGAACTCCTGGGCTCAATAATCCTCCTGACTTGGCTTCCCAAAGTGCTGGTATTATAGGCATGAGCCACCACACCCAGCCTACTCTGTTACTTTGAATAAGGAGGATGATACAGAACTAAAAATCCAAAAGTGAGAGGTTGAGGGAGAGATAAGGAAAGAGGGATTCCTAGAAAACTAGACAAAGGTAAGAAACAAGAACCTTTAACTCTACATAGCCTCACCAGGCCACTTGCATGTCCTTAATAAGCCATGCTCCTTTGAGCCATTGTTAGTTCCTCTGGGGGTCATGAGACTCGGTTTTTGGTTCTAGTACTGCCATTTTCTAAGTCAGAGATGGTGGACAAGCTGTTACATACAGAAGACTTGGTTTCTTCTCAGGAAAGTGAGGGAGATGAGTTACGTGAGGAAGCCTTCTTTACTTCTCTTACACTGGCTCAGGGGCTCCTTCAGCCATCACCTGCTCTAGTGTACATCACACTGTCTTGTCCTCGGTTATCATCTGTGGCTATGGCAAGCCTGGGAGCTCTCGGAGGTAGGAACTGTATTGTTCACCACTGGATCTCCTCTCCAAGCACCTGGCCTTGCAGCATAGCAGATGCTTAATGAAAGTAGCCAACATAACCACATTGTATTTATGGTAAATCTATACAAACATTTGGTAAAAATTCTCTTTTAGAGGACTAGAGAAGAAGTCATACATCTGTGTGTATCTGTTTTAACTCTTTACTCTGGGCTCTGCTAAGGACTGTCCTTCCACATTCCTATTTGGAGATCAGTCTCGGAGAGATCCCCCTCCTTACTCCCAGCCCCAGAGCTTCCACCCTAACCGTGCTACAGTGTTGGTTACACATTTGCTGCAATGCCCAGAACTGTGCTGAGGACAACTAAAGTGCTTGTCCCGGCTAGACTTTGTGTGTATCAAAAGTTTTGTGTTTTTTAGTGCTGAGGGTTAAACTTTACAACTGGTTCAGAGAGGAAACAAGAAAGTGACACAGTACTATGGGTGTTTAACAAGAACTTGGAAGAAGGATTTTTCTTTGTTCAAGGGAAGACATCAGCACTCCAGATATGCATGTACAGTTGAAGCCTTGGAGAAAAATGAGCCTGGGAAAGCACTTCAAATAAATGCATGCTGGTTTCTCCAGAGCATGGAATGAGATTTTTCCTTAGGAGTGATTCCATTTCAGAAAAAACAAAAATTTCAGGATGCAAAGTTACCCTATGATAAATGTGAAATCTGATATTATAGTGATTTTAGTAGAGTGTACATCAAGATTTTAGCATTTGGGCAAACTTGTCTTACAAAAAGCCCGGCCCTTTGGGAGGCTGAGGCAGGCGGATCACTTGAACCCAGGAGTTTGACACCAGCTTGGGCAACATGATGAAACTTCATCTCTACAAAAAATACAAAAATTAGCCAGGCCAGTGGCACGCTCCTGTAATCCCAGCTACTCAGGAGGCTGAGGTGGGAGGATCCCTTGATCCCGGGAGGTTGAGGCTGGGATGCAGTGAGCTATGATTGCGCCACTGCACTCCAGCCTGGGCAACAGAGAGAGACCCTGTCTCAAAAAAGTGAAATAAAATAAAAAAATAAAAAAACCCAGTCATCTCTTTACAGGGTGATTTCTAAGATCTAAGCTTCTCTGCTTAGAATTTTTTAGTCCGCTTTCAAAGTTTCCCAAAGTAGGTTCTACCTAGATGAAAAATTGATAGAGGACATGATAAGGAAGTGTAAAGGTTTCCCCCCGGCAAAATATTGATATGATCCCCAGAAAAAAATCTTCCCCATCTGTAAACCCTGGCCACGTTTCTTTAGAAGGCCACAAGATGGCAGCATTGGGCTAATAGTAGCAGAAGACTCCACCTAGACAGCATTTCCAAGTGGCTGTGATGGTGCAAAAAGACTCCAGATCTGGTTGTTTCTATAACCCTACGGTGTGCTCTGCTATTATTGTTGTCCACTGTAGACATTTCATGAATAAAACCTAGCGGGGCTTGAAGAAATCTTAAACAATCTAGCAATTTGCAGTTGCTCAGGCCAGTGCTGTCAGTGCAGAAGAGAAATACTTTTGTTCAAAGGGGAATATGTGTGTGCCAAGAATCTGAAAGTTTTTACTATCTGAAAGCATTGTGGCCAGAGGTAAGATTGATGTGGAAGTTCAGATGAACATTTTAGAATGTTATGAAATAGGTGATACAACACTGAAAATACGTTAAATATCACCAAATGATGTCATAATGGATTGTCACTAGATGGTGGCCTTCAACAAGGTAGGGATACATCTGTTTTGTTGACCACCCTATCTTTAGCATACAAAAATGTTGCCACAGTCTGGGCATGGTGGTTCATGTCTGTAATCCCAGCACTTTGGGTGGCTGAGGATTGCTTGAGCCCAGGAGCTCAAGACCAGCCTAGGCAACATAGTGAGACCCTCCACCTCTACAAAAAAAATTAAAATATCAGCCAGGCATGGTTGCATGCCTGTAGTCCCAGCTACTCGAGAAGCTGAGGTGGGAGGATCACTTGGGTCCAGGAGGTTGAGGTTGCACTGAGCCGTGATCATTCCACTGCGCTCAGCCTGAGCTACAGAGTGAGATAGTGCAGTGGCATGATCATGGCTCATGGCAGCCTCAGTCTCAACCTCCCGAGTTCAAGCCATCCTCCTCCTTCAGCCTCCCTAGTAGCTGGAACTACAGACGTGCACCACTGCACTCCAGCCTGGATGACAGAGTGAGACTCTGTCTCCAAAAGAAAAAAAAAAAAAAAAAAAAAAGAAAGAAAGAAACGTTGCTACACACTAATTACTTTTTCCACCACCAAATCATGATCTTATAGTTTCTTCCACAATGATACTTCTGGAGAATGGGCTGAGAAGGAGCTGTTGCTGGGCTATATTCCCCTTCTCCCGCCTCCCATCCTCATTTCCCCTGCCACCTCGAATATTCTCAGTATAGATACGCTTTCTTTTTTTTTTTTTTTTTTTTTTTTGAGACGGAGTCTTGCTCTGCCACCCAGGCTGGAGTGCAGCGGCCGGATCTCAGCTCACTGCAAGCTCCACCTCCCGGGTTTACGCCATTCTCCTGCCTCAGCCTCCCGAGTAGCTGGGACTACAGGCGCCTGCCACCTCGCCCGGCTAGTTTTTTGTATTTTTAAGTAGAGACAGGGTTTCACCGTATTAGCCAGGATGGTCTCCATCTCCTGACCTCGTGATCCGCCCGTCTCGGCCTCCCAAAGTGCTGGGATTACAGGCTTGAGCCACCGCGCCCGGCCTTTTAACTTGCATCAGTATTTATATTCATTTTATTTCTATTTTGCCAACTTGCTCTTCTCATGGAGCACAAGGAGTTAGTTACCTTGCCTTTTCGGGCAGTGGAAGGATTTTCCTCTTGGTGTAAACAGTGCATGTTTGCACTGACATTTATTGACTTTTCTACGGCGTATAAAACCACTCCGTAGGCGCGCCATTTAGCTGGCAGGCATTGAAAATACAAAGAGACGAGTAAAAGTTTTCATTAGAAGGCGTTTATTAAAAAAAAAAATTTAAAAGATATAAGCACCTGCTTCCGCAGCGAGCAGGGTTCGAACCTGCGCGGGGAGACCCCATTGGATTTCAAGTCCAACGCCTTAACCACTCGGCCATCGCTGCCACGAGGAGACTCGAGAGGCGGAGACACTTTAGTGTAACAAACACTGGGCTCACGCCAGACCCGCGAGCGGGCGGGGCACGCACCCTCTGAGCTCAGCTCGGTGAGAAGCGGCGGAGCTGAGGGCTCCGGGTGCGGCAACTACAGGATAGATGCGAAGAAATAATAGAAACCACCCTGAGTAGAGGTACGTTCAGAACTTAGAAACTCTTCCCTTCGCTGTGCTTGGAAAATCGCAACCTTGCCTAGCTTCTGGTCGCTGACCTGGTTTTCGCCCTCCCGCTTCATTAAGTCTACCAGAGGGCCGTGAAACAAAAAGATCTGTTCTGTTACGTGCTGCGGGCCCGCGCTCTCGAAAATTTGGCATTTCTGCGAGAGAAGCGTCTTCCGCGGCGTTTCCCGCCTTGGCCGGGCGTCGCCTTCAGAACACTTTCTTCGCGCATTGAGGCTGGAAGTGTGAGGAGTCGGGATACTTGCCCGTGGGCTAGTCCCTGGCGGGCTTCTGCCCAAGCAGTCGTCTCCCATTTTTTAATTTTCCAGTGATCCCTTCATTGCCGAGCTCAGCTGGGAGACGTCAGGCCGCAAGTGTGCTCTCGGCTCTCTCAGGTGGCCGGGGACTGGTCTGAGAACCAAGTTCTGCGCATTAGTCTGCATTCAATACCTTTAAATGCCATTAATGCCTTCTTGTGTTCTGTGTGGCTTCTGCCCTAAGTGCTTTACCAGCGTTATTTCGTTAAAGCCTGGAGAACCGAGGTCTGGTGCTGTCGTCGCCCACGTCAGGCCTGAGGCCCGGGGTTGTGCCGGCAGGTTGGCGCGGCTGATTCCAGAGCGCATGCGAAGCCAGTACCTGCGTCACGTGGCGCCACAGAAGCGCCAAGTTCTGTTGATGGACAATTTGAGAAAAATAACAGAAGGCCTTTCAGTAGCTTAAGTTTCTGGGAGTGTTCATGGAAACTCAATGCCCTTCTCATAATGGTACATTTCATAATAAGGCAGGAAGGCAACTCGACCTTTGGAAGCCTCTGTGTTAAGTGACTCCGCTAGTTAAGGTGTGTAACTTTTCTTGAGACCTTCCATACCATTTCTCAAAACCAAAGTATAGTGTTAAATGTCTACACCCATTTAATTGTGGAAGAGGAGCAGAATATTTGAGAATTGTAAGGATAAATTTTGTCTGATTTGAGATTGCTCTTTCAGGAATTTTATTTTTTTATTTTGACAGAGCTATAGGAGGGATCCCATTTTCTCTATGAATACTGCATGGGAACAAAATAATTCCCAACATGGCCAGGTATGAATTTTATCATAAACACAAAATTCACTTGCACTTTTTCTAATAGGTATTGTCCAAGAACTACATTTTTGTTTTTTAAATCTTGTCCTTAGATTGTACCTATGTAGCAGGACGAGCTGCAGACAAAATTCCTCAGACACGGAGTTAAAGAAGGAAAGGCTTTATTCAGCTAAGAGCATTTGGCAAGACTCACTTCTCAAAAACCGAGCTCCCTGAGTGAGCAATTCTTGTCCATCTTAACGGCTTACAACTCTCAGGGGGTCTGCGTGAGAGGGTCGTGATGGATTGAGCAAGCAGGGGGTACATGACTGGGGGCTGCATGTGCCAGTAATTAGAACAGAACAGGACAGGGATTTTCACAGTGCTTTTCTATACAATGTCTATAATCTATAGATAACATAACCGATTAAGTCGGGGTTGATCTTTAACTACCAGGCCCAGTGTGTGGCGCTGGGCTGTCTGCCAGTGGATTTCATTTCTGCCTTTTGGTTTTTAATTCTTCTTTCTTTGGCGGCAGAAATTGGGCATAAGACAATATGAGGGGTAGCCTCCTCCCTTACCTATGCCCTGAGATAACCTAGAATTTAACTTTACCTAATTTTACTCATTGTATTTTGATCTTGAAGCCATTTTATCTTTCCTTCTGTGCAGTTGAATGATGATAATGTTTACTGAAAGCTCCTTTTCCTCCATAACCTTTCCTTCCCATTTAAAGAATCCCTTCAATTGCTTCAAAGCTTGACAGTAATGGAAATTGATTATGGTTAAAATTGCTCAATCAAAATTTTTACTTTGAGAGGGCTTTTTTTATTTTGGGAGGGGAAAGCAAGACTATGGGGAAAAGAATCGATTATAAAGTTATTGTATATTTTGTGAAAACAATTGTGATTAAAATGTCTTTGCAACATTTCAAGTGAAATACCTATATTTAACATTTAACTTTTAGCTTGTTTGAGTTAATGTAGGCTTTTAAAACAGTGAAATAATCTTTTTTTTCTGATTTATTATAATGCTAGAATGAGCGAAGAGATCAAAATTGTTGATTCCTTCCACCACCCCCCCTGCAAAATGTGAATTTCCAAATCCAAATGAGTTCTTTTGGCTCCAACCTTAAGTCTTTAGCATTGTCATTTAATGCAGTGAGCAGCAAGTTAGGAATACAGAAGTAAAATACATATGTTCCTAATTCATGACAATCATATCATAAAACATTGTTTGGCAACCATATACAAATTTCAGTTGGTAAAGGTCCACTGGTGATCCTGATGGTCTCCTCCCTGCCACTCCCTGTTTCTGTTTTTCTATGTGGCAGTTTCTATTAAGCTAATTTGGGTGTAGAAGGAAAATATGTTGTGGCTTTCTCAGAAAACCCTTCTTGGTGCCATGTTCAGAGGCAGACAGAATACTGGGAGGAACAGGGGATGTGATTGGGAGCAGTATGGCATTTCTTTTTTCTTTTATAGCAAATCAGAAATTTATTTTAAATTATTTTGATGGTTTTGGGAGCATTTTGTAAAATCATAGCATTTTAATGCTGGAAGAACCATTAAAGCTAGTCCAATCTCTTCATCTACAGGAGGAAACTGTGGCCCATGAATAGCTTGCCCAAGTTCACATAGCTAATTACAGTCATGTGCCTCATAACGACATTTGGGTCAATGGTGGACCACATATACAGCAGCAGTCCCATAAAACTTTAATACTGTATTTTCGCTGTATCTTTTCCATGTTTAGATAGATATGTTTATATACACAAACACTATTGTGTTACGGTTGCCTACTGAATATGCTGTACAGGTTTGTAGTCTAGGAGCATAGGCTACACCAGTGGTCCCCAACCTTTTTGGCACCAGAGACCAGTTTTGTTGAAGACAGTTTTCCACAGACTGGGGGAGGGAGGATGGTTTTGGGATGATTTAAGTGCATTACATTTATTGTGTACTTTATTTCTATTATTTATATTAATCTATTATTACTACATTGTAATATGTAATGAAATACACAACTCACCATAAAGTAGGATCAGTGGGAGCCCTGAGATTGTTTTCCTGCAACTAGACAGTCCCATCTGGGGGTGATGGGAGGCAGTGACAGATCATCAGGCATTAGATTCTCATAAGGAACACACAACCTACATCACAGTAGGTTGTGCACTTTACAGTAGGGTTCATGCTCCTATGAGAATCTAATGCTGATCTGACAGGAGGTAGAGCTCAGGTTGTAATGTGAGCAATGGGGAATGGCTGTAAATACAGATGAAGAAGCTTCTCTCTCTCACCCGCTCACCTCCTGCTGTGTGACCTGGTTCCTAACAGGCCACGGATCGGTACCAGTTGGGGACCCTAGGGGCTGTATTATATAGACTAAGTGTGTGGTAGTCCATACCATCTAGGTTAGTGTAAGTACACTCTATAATGTTTGCACAATGAAGAAATCATCTAAGGATGGATTTTTCAGAACATATCCTTATCATTAAGCGACACGAGTGTATTGGCAGACAGAGGTATAACTTGTAATATGAGCTTAGTGTTCTCACTCATTTTGTTGCCCTCATGTATTATTTGTTAGTCTCTGGCACAATGGCATATAAATCGAGATGTATAGATGGCAGTAGACAAAGCCTCCAGTAGGGAAGAGTCATGAGTTGAATGTTGAAGGCATATGAGATGTCAGATAATGAATGTGTTGTGATGGGTCATTTTTGTTCTTTATTCCAGAATCTATCCTCCCAACTGGTATTGACACCTCAATTGTACTTAAGGGGCACCACCCCTCCGCCATTGGATGAAATCTTACTTTGTCTGTGAGTCAAGGTATCCCACCCTCCTCTGGCCAAGGAGTGGGCATGTGACTTGTATTTGTTTCCTATTGCTGCATAAGAAAGAACCATAAACTTAATGGCTTAAAACAACACACATTTATTACCTCACAGTTTCTGTAGGTGAGGAGTGTGATTATGTGTTGACTGGGTTCTTTGCTCAGGGTCTCATAGGTCTCAAGGTGGTGACTGGGGCTGCAATCTCATCTGAGGTTTGGGGTCCTCTTCTAAGATAACTAGTTGTTGGCAGAATTCAGCTCCTGTGGTTGTAAGACTTGCTGCTTGTCAGTAGGGGGACATTTTCAGTTCCTATAGGCTGCCCACTTTGTTCCTTGCCGTGTGGCTGTTTCCACAACATGGTACTTTGCTTCTTCAAGGTCAGCGTGGTAATTCCTCTGTAGTCTGCTACAATGGAGTTTTGTATAATAGAATGCAATTATGAAAGTGATTATTCTATTATATTCATAAGTCCTGCAGAAGTGAAGGGGATTATTTAGGGAGTGTAATAGCAGGGATGGGAATCTTGGGGACATCTTAGATTTTTGCCTACCACACAATTCAAGCTAGGCCAATCAGACCCCAAATCCTTGTTCTTTCTTTTACACAGTTGTATTATGAAAATTTCACACAAAACACATAGTAACCAACAAGAGGTGATCAAAGTGTGGTAATTTTAACTTAAGCTGCCTTGTGTGCTTTTGCATTTCACTTGAAAGGAATAGGTTTGACAACAACTGCAGAGTTTTAGAGGCTTTGCCACTATTTAGGGTTTCTTTTCTGTAATTTCATATGAATTGGAGAATAACTCTAGGTATATGTTTTGGATACCATATGTGAGAGGACTTAGTACAAATTGGACAAAGAATATTATGAAGTTATTGGCAATAAAACCTTCATTAAGATTTAGTCAGTAAATTAAAGGTATCATGAAAAGTGATGGAAATAATTGCCAAGGAATTGCTGCATTGCAAATGACCGTACTTTTAAAGCTTAAGTAATTAATTGTGGGTTAGATTTTAGTCACTGTGGTACTCATACGTAAATGTTTGAAGAAGATTGAAGATATGTCCTAGTTAGCACTAGGGAAGCTTACTTATAGGATTTTCCTACCTAAGCAGTCTCTTAATGCCATGGCCAATTAAGAAGTAAGAAGAAGCCTGTAATCCCAGCACTTTGGGAGGCCGAGACGGGCTGATCACGAGGTCAGGAGATCGAGACCATCCTGGCTAACACAGTGAAACCCCATCTCTACTAAAAAATACAAAAAACTAGCCGGGCGAGGTGGCGGGCGCCTGTAGTCCCAGCTACTCGGGAGGCTGAGGCAGGAGAATGGCGTAAACCCGGGAGGCGGAGCTTGTAGTGAGCTGAGATCCGGCCACTGCACTCCAGCCTGGGCGACAGAGCGAGACTCCGTCTCAAAAAAAAAAAAGAAGTAAGAAGAAGAATCAAGAAGAATGGGGTCTTCTTTTCTTAAACGGTGTGATGCCAGTGTAATATTCAACCTCGAATTCTCAAAAAAGTAGTTTTCTTTGACTTTGTGATAGCAGAGATCTGGACTTACCAAAGACATCTTAATCTATTTTTTTAAACCAAATCAGATATTGAAGGGCAGAATAAGCTTATTAAGAATGAAATCTTATACCCAGTTATTTATAGAAATGAATTGATTCCCTACAAAACTTCTATGGACACGCTCTATATATGGGGTTGATGTAGTGGGATTTTTATAAAGGCAACTGAAATGAACAATTTTAAGGATTACATTAAAATACAGCTATGATCAATGTATTGGGATTATAATTGGGGCACAACTAGATCCACAGACCACCAATCTTATAACTTTAAGGAGTTATAGCACCGTTTTATTTCTTTACAAGATACTGTCATCCCTTTTACTAATTCTTATTTTTTGAGGGGGCTACTAAATTATATAGGAAAACCAAGTCTTTTTCCTTGACTGTATTAGTCAGGGTTCTCTAGAGAAACAGGGTCCCTAAGATATATGTGTGTGTGTATATATATGTGTGTGTGTGTGTATGTATATATATATACATATACACATGAGGAGATTATTATAGGAATTGCTTTATGTGGTTAGGGAGGCTGAGAAGTCTCATGATCTGCCATCTGCAAGCTGAAGAACCAGGAAAACTGGTGATATAGTTCAGTTCAGGTCTGAAAGCTCAAAAACCAAAAATGCTGATGTCTGGGGGCAGAAAAAGATGGATGTCTCAGCTCAGTAAGAGAGAGAAAAATTTTGCCCTTCCTCTGCCTTTTTGTTCTATTTAGGCCCTCAGTGGATTGGATACTGCCTGCCTGCATTGGTGAGGGTGGTCTTCTTTACTCACTCTACTGATGCAGATGTTTATCTCTTCTGGAGATACCTTCACAAACACACCCATAGATAACATTTTACCAGATATTTGGACATCTGTATTAATCAGGGTTCTCTAGAGGGACAGAACTAATAGGATAGACATGTATATGAAAGGGAGTTTATTAAGGAGAATTGACTCACATGATCAGAAGGTAAAGTCCCACGATAGGCTGTTTGCAGGTTGAGGAGAAAGGAAGCAAGTGGTGGATCACTCTGAGTCCCAAAACCTCAAAAGTAGGGAAGCTGACAGTGCAATAGCCTTCAGTCTGTGACCAAAGGCCCGAGAGCCCCTGGCAAGCCACTGGTGTGAGTCCAAAAGCTGAAGAACTTTGAGTCTGATGTTCGAGGGCAGGAAGCATCCAACATGGGAGAAAGATGAAGACCGGAACACTCAGCAAGTCTGCTCTTTCCAACTTCTGCCTGCTTTATTCTAGCCGCATTGGCAGCTGATTAGATGGTGCCCACCCAGATTGAGGCTGGGTCTGCCTCTCCCAGTCCACTGACTCAAATGTTTATCTCCTTTGACATCATCCTCACACACACACCCAGGAACAATACTTTGCATCCTTCAATCCAATCAAGTTGACAGTATTAACCATCACAGCATCCATTAGCCCAGTCAAGTTGATACCTAAAATTAACCATCACATTGACCTTTGAGAGCTCATCTATGCCCATGCCTTTAAATACACAAGCGATGTTTGCTAAATATATATTGTTTAAAGCTGCCATGTTTAGGGATAGTTTGTCATATAGCAATAGATAACTAAGGCATTTAGTTTTTCCTCCTAGAACTAGATACCTTTGCTCCCTTCCATGTTTCTGTCAGATGTTTTCTGGTTACCCAGCAGGCTGGAAAACACTCTTGATTCATTAAAATGCCTAGTACAGTGTTTAATATATAGTAGCTACTCAATATATGATAATTATCTTTTTTTGTTGTGAAAACAATATGTTAATAAAAAGTTTGAAAAACAGAAAAAAACTCAACCCACCTAAGTCTTTTAAAAACTATTATTTTAGTCTTTTCCCCTACACTTATGTATATTTTTACATAGTTCTAACTGTGTACATGGTAATTTTTCTACTTCTGTTATATTGAGGTAAAATTCACCATTTTAACCATTCAAGTGTATGAATCAGTGGTTTCCATTACATTCATAATATTGTCTTACTGTCACTACTGTATATTCCAGGACATTTTCATCAGCCCAAGAGGAAAACTTGTACTCATTAAGCAACCACTCTTCACTCCCCACTTTCCTCAGCCCCTGCAATCACTAATCTGCTTTCTGTCTCTATATTCTGTTTGCCTATTACATTTTATGTAAATAGAATCATACAATATGTGGCTTTTTATGTCAATTTTTTTCTCTTAGCATGTTTGCTAGGTTTTTCCATGTTACAGCATGTATTGCTACTTCATTTCTTTATTTTTTAGTGTTTTGAAAATATTGTTACTTGCCTTTTAAAAATTAATTTATTTTTATTGATGCATAATGTACGTTGTTTTGAGGTACATATGATAATTTAATACATTATTTGTAAATACTAAATCATTGTAGTTAGGATATCTATCACCTTAAATATTTGTCTTTTTTAAGCTAGAAACATTTGAATTATTCTCTTTTAGCTTTTTTGAAATGTGCAATAGACTACTGTAGACTATAAACATCCTACTGATCTATCTAAAAACTAGGATTTATTTCTTCTATTAAACTATTGAATAGGTATAAATATGTATCTGGTTAATCAATTTCGTTTCATCTCTCTGTCCACCCCCCCCCCAACCTGGCATCTTGTAGCCACCAGTCTTCTCTCTATTTTCATAAGATCCACTGTTTTACTTTCCACATATGAGTGAGAACATGCAATATTTGTCTTCTGTGCTTGGCTTATTTCAACTAAGGTAATGAACTTCAGTTCCATACATGTTGCTGCAAATGACAGGATTTCATTCTTTTTTATGGCTGAATAATATTTATACCACTTTTTTTTTATCCATTCTTCCATTGTTGAGCATTTAGATTAATTCCATATTTTGACTATCATGAATAGTGGGTAAATAAACATGGGAGTTCATATATCTTTTTGACATACTGATTCCCTCCCTCCCTCCCTCCCTCCCTCCCTCCTCTCTCTCTCTCTCTCTCTCTCTCTCTCTCTCTCTCTCTTTCTTTCTTTCTCTTTTTTTTGAGACAGAGAATCTCTCTTGTTGCCCAGGCTGGATTGCAATGGCATGATCTTGGCTCACTGCAACCTCTGCCTCCCGGGTTCAAGTGATTCTCCTGAGTCAGCCTCATGAGTAACTGGGATCACAGGTGTGTGTCACCATACCTGGCTAATTTTTGTATTTTTAGTAGAGACGGGGTTTCACCATGTTGGCCAGGCTGATCTCAAACTCCTGACACATCCGCCTCAGCCTCCCAAAGTGCTGGGATTAGAGGCATGAGCTGCCATGCCCTGCCAATTTTCTTTCTTTTGGATATATACCCAGTAGTGGAATTGCTGGATCATATGGTAGTTCTATTTTTAGTCTTTTGAGGATCCTCCATGCTGTTTTCCATAGTGGCTGTACTAATTCACATTCTTGCCAACTGCATATAATGGTTTCCCTTTCTTTACATCCTTGCCAGCATCAGTTATTGCTTGTCTTTTTTATAAGAACCATTTAAACTGGGGTGAGATGTTATCTCATTGTAGTTTTGATATGCATTTCTCTGATGTTTAGTGACATTGAGCATTTTTCGCATACTCATTGCTATTTGTATGTTATCATCATCTTTTTTTTTTTTTTTTTTTTTTTAAAAAAAAGATAAGGTCTCACCCTGTCACCCAGGCTGGAGTGCAGTGGAGTGATCACAGGTCACTGCAGCCTTGAACACTTGGGCTCAAGTGATCCTCTTGCCTCAGCCTCCTAAGTAGCTAGGACTACTACAGGCATGGGTAATGTAATTTTTTTTTTTGTAGACATGGGGTCTTGCTATATTGTCCAGGCTGGTCTCAAATTTCTGTCCTCAGTTGCTCCTCTCACGTCAGCCTCCCTAACTGCTGAGATTACAGGCTTGAGACACCATGTCCAGCCATGTATGTATTCTTTTGAGAAATGTCTGTTCAGCTCTTTTGCCCACTTTCTGATCAGATTATAATTATTTTCTTCTCCATTGAGTTGTTTGAGCTCCTTATATACTCTGGTTATTAATCCTTTGTCAGATGGGTGGTTTGAGGATCTTTCCCCCCATTCTGTGGGTTGTTTTTGCACTTTGTTGATTGTTTCCTCTGCTGTACAGAAGACTTTTATCTTGATAAAATCCCAGTTGTCTATTTTTGCTTTGGTTGCCTGTGCTTTTGAGGTCTTACACAGAAAATCTTGCCTAGACCAATGTCCTGGAGCATTTCCCCAATGTTTTCTTCTATTAATACTAGTTTCATAGTTTCAGGTCTTAGACTTAAGTCTTTTATCCATTTTGACTTGATTTTTGTGTATGGTGAGAGATAGGGGTCTAGTATCATTCCTTCTTTTTTAAAAATTTATTTTAAGTTCTGAGATACATTTGCATGATGTGCAGGTTTGTTACATAGGTAAACGTGTGCCATGGTGGTTTGCTGTACCTAACAACCCATCACCTAGGTATTAAGCCCCAAATGCATTAGCTGTTTATCCTGATGCTCTCCCTCCCTACGCCCCCACAACAGGCTCCAGTGTGTGTTGTTTCCCTCCCTGTATCCATGTGTTCTCATTATTCAGCTCCCACTTGTAAGTGAGAACGTGTGGTGTTTGGTCTTCTGTTCCTGTGTTAGTTTGCTGACAATAATGGCTTCTAGCTCCATCCATGTCCCTGCAAAGGTCATGATCTTGTTCCTTTTTATGGCTGCAGAGCATTTCATGGTGTATATGTACCACATTTTCTTTATCCAGTCCATCACTGATGGACAGTTGGATTGATTCCATGTCTTTGCTATTGTGAATAGTGCTGCAATAAACATATGTGTGCATGTATCTTTATAATAGAATTATTTATATTCCTTTGGGTATATACTCAGTAATGGGATTGCTGGGTTAAATTGTATTTCTGGTTCTAGATCCCTTAGGAATCGCCACACTGTCTTCTAAAATCGTTGAACTAATTTACATTCTCACCAACAGTGTAAAAGCAGTCTTATTCCTCCACAGCCTTGCCAGCATCTGTTGTTTCTTGACTTTTTAATAATCGCCATTCTGACTCATGAGATGGTATCTCATTGTGGTTTTGATTTGCATTTCTCTAATGATCAGTAATGTTGAGCTTTTCTTCATATGTTTCTTGGCCACATAAATATCTTCTTTTGAGAAGTGTCTGTTCATATCCTTTGCCCATTTTTTGATGGAGTTGCTCATTGTTTTCTTGTAAATTTGTTTAAGTTCCTTGTAGATTCTGGATATTAGACCTTTGTCAGAGGGATAGATTGTGAACATTTTCTCCCATTCCGTAGGTTGTCTGTTCACTGTGATGATAGTTCCTTTTGCTGTGCAGAAGCTCTTTCGTTTAATTAGGTCCTATTTGTCAAAGTTTGCTTTTGTTGCAATTGCTTTTGATGTTTTGTCATGAAATCTTTGTTTATGTCCTGAATGGTATTGCCTAGATTTTTTCTAGGGTTTTTGTAGTTTTTGGTTTTACATTTAAGTCTTTAATCCATCTTTAGTTAATTTTTGTATGAATTGTAAAGAAGGGGTCCAGTTTCAATTTTCTGCATGTGGCTAGCCAGTTTTCCCAGCACCATTTATTAAATAGGGAATCCTTTCCCCATTGCTTGTTTTTATCAGATTTGTTAAATGTCAGATGGTTGTAGATGTGTGGCCTTATTTCTGAGATCTCTATTCTGTTCCATTGGTCTGTGTGTCTGTTTTGGTACCAATTCCATGCTGTTTTGGTTACTATTGCCTTGTAGTATAGTTTGAAGTTGGGTAACATGATGCCTCCAGCTTTGTTCTCTTTGCTTAGGATTGTCTTGGCTATAAGGGGTCTTTTTTGGTTCCATAAGAAATTTAAAGTAGTTTTTTCTAATTTTGTGAAAAACGGCAATGGTAGTTTAATGGAAATAGCATTTAATCTATAAATTACTTTGGGCAATATGGCCATTTTCACAACAGTGATTCTCCCTATCCATGACCATGGAATGTTTTTCCATTTGTTTGTGTCCTTATTTCCTTGAGGAGTGGTTTGTAGTTCTCCTTGAAGAGGTCCTTTACATCCCTTTTTATCGGTATTCCTAAGTATTTTATTTGCAGCAGTTGTGAAAGGGAGTTCATTCATGATTTGGCTGTCTGTTTGTCTATTGTTGGTGTATAGGAATGCTTGTGATTTTTGCACATTGATTTTGTATCCTGAGAGTTTGCTGAAGTTGCTTATCAGCTTAAGGAGCTTTTGGACTGAGACAACGGGATTTTCTAAATATAGGATCATGTTGTCTGCAGAGACAGTTTGACTTCCTCTCTTCCTATCTGAATATCCTTTATTTCCTTCTCTTGCCTGTTGCCCTGGCCAGAACTTCCATTCTATGTTGAATAGGAGTGGTGAGAAAGAGAGAGGGCATCCTTGTCTTGTGCCAGATTCCAAGGGGAATGCTTCCAGCGTTTGCCCATTTAGTATGATATTGGCTGTGGGTTTGTCAGAAATGGCTCTGAATATTTTGAGATATGTTCCATCAATAACTAATTTATTGAGAGTTGTTAACATGAAGGGATGTTGAATTTTATCAAAGGCCTTTTCTGCGTCTGTTGAGATAATTGCGTGGCTTTTGTCTTTAGTTCTGCTTATGTGATGAATTACATTTATTGATTTGTGTATGTTGAACCATGCTTGCATCCCAGGGATAAAGCTGACTTGATCATGGTGGATAAGCTTTTTGATGCTGCTGGATTTGGTTTGCCAGTATTTTACTGAGGACTTTTGCGTCAATGTTCATCAGGGATATTGGCCTGAAGTTTTCTTTTTTTGTTATATCTGTGCCAGGTTTTGGTATCAGGATGATGCTGGCGTCATAAAATGAGTGAAAGAAAAGTCCCTCCTTTTCAGTTGTTTGAATTAATTTCAGAAGGAATGGTACCCATTCCTCTTTGTACCTCTGGTAGAATTTGGCTGTAAATCTGTCTGGTCCTGGGTTTTTTTTTTTTTGGTTGGTAGCTATTTATTACTGCCTCAGTTTCAGAACTTGTTATTGGTCTATTCAGGGATTCAAATTCTTCTTAGTTTAGTCTTGAGATGGTGTATGTGTCCAGGAATTTATCAATTTCTTCTAGATTTTCTAGTTTATTTGCATAGAGGTGTTTATAGTATTTTCTGATGGTTGGTTGTATTTCTTTGGGGTCATTGGTGATATCTCCTTTATCATTTTTTATTGTGTCTATTTGATTCTTCTCTCTTTTCCTCTTTATTAGTCTAGCTAGTGGTCTATTTTTTTACCATCATTATTTTTTATTATTTATCTTTACACCCTCAGTGTTGGCAGAGTTTGTGGTGCTTAACAAACATTTGTTCAGATCAGATACGTGGAAAAAATTGTCATTTGCTTATTCAAGTCATGCTTTTCTGTGATATTCTGATCCTAGTTGAACATGCAGAAATAAATGTCTAAAACAGCATCTTGATTCTGACCTACAATAGAACGAAGTTCACTGTGATCTCAGATAAGCTTGGCTAAAATAGGACTTGAGTGGAGATAGTCACACTTCAGCGAAGAAAGAGAATCTCCTGTGTAATCTCACCAGGAGATTCAACCTCAGTATTCTGCATCGAAGGGATAGTCCTCCAAATGAGAGGCCTTCCAGTTTCTGTTGAAGCTGAGTATGGTTGCCATCTCCTCATCATTCAATTTAAAGTCAAAGACCTGAATGTTCTCAACAATGCATGCTGGTGTCACAGACTTGGGGATCATAGTTACACTCCTCTGGATATGGAAACAGATCAGAACCCAGGCTGCAGTTTTTTGTGCTTTGCAGCAATCTCCTTAATCTTGGGGTTCTCCAGCAGGAAAGAGTCCTCTGGCTTGGCCCAAGATCTGTCCGGAGAGCCTAAGGGGCTGTAGGCCATAATGGTGATGCCCTTGGAGTGGCAGTACTGGATCAGTTTCTCCTGTGTGAGGTATGGGTGACACTCAGCCTGTTAGTCACTGGTTTATATTTCAGTCTAGGTTTGTCAAGAGCCTTTCTATCTGGAAGTCGTTGAAATTGGAGACCCCAAAGGCTTTCGCCAGCCCCTCGTCCATCAGCTCCTCCACGGCCTCCCAGGCATCCAAGAACGTTGCTTTTCCACCGATCATGTTACCTTTATCATCTTTTGGGAAAAAGTCATCCCCAGACTTGAATCCCTGTGGCTAGTGAATAAGATAGACATCCAGATAGCTCAACTTCAGGTCCTTGAGGGTCTTCTCATAGGCCTTCCTCACAAGGGGTCTCTCAAAGAAAGTGGACCACAACTTGTTGATGATGAAGAGGTCCTTCCGCTTCACAGCCTTCTCTTGGATGGCTTCCCCCACCTCATGTTCATTCTGTTAGACATAGGCACAGTCAGTGTGGTGATATCCTGCATCAATGGCCACCTTCACCACTTCTTTCACTTTGCTGAGAGGAGACTTCCAAGTGCCCAGGCCCACAATGGGCATCTCAGCTTTGGTACTGAGCTCCACGAAGGTGGCCATGGTTGGTGCAGAAATGATTCTGAGTGAGTAGGTAGAGGTTTCATGTCTTGCTGTGTCCAGAATTGGTTGCTTCCGGTAGGTTCTTGGTCTCGCTGACTTCAAGAATGTAACTGCGGACCTTGGTGGTGAGTGTTACAGCTCTTAAAGATGGTGTGTTCAGAGTTTGTTCCTTCAGATGTGTCCGGAGTTTCTTCCTTCAGGTGGGTTCGTGGTCTCGCTGATTTCAAGAATGAAGCCGCGGACCTTTGAGGTGAGTGTTACAGTGTGGGGGGCTGAAAGAGAGCAGCAGCAAGATTTATTGTGAAGAGTCAAAGAACAAAGCTTCCACAGCGTGGAAGGGGACCCAAGCGGGTTGCTCGTGGTCTATGTATTTTATTAATTTTTTTCAAAAAACCAGCTCCTGGATTCATTGATTTTTTTTTTTGAAGGGTTTTATCATGTCTCTATCTCGTTCATTCCACTCTGATCTTAGTTATTTCTTGTCTTTTGCTAGCTTTTGGATTTGTTTGCTCCTGCCTCTCTATATCTTTTAGTTGTGATGTTAGGGTGTCAAATTGAGATCTTTCTTGCTTTCTGATATGGGCATTTAGTGCTATAAATTTCTCTTTTAGCACTGCTTTAGCTGCATCCCAGAGATTCTGGTACCTTGTCTCTTTTTTCTCATTGGTTTCAAAGAACTCCTTGATTTCTCTCTTAATTTCATTATTTACTGAGGAGTCATTCAGGAGCAGGTTGTTCAATTTCCATGTAGTTGTGTGGTTTTGAGTCACTTTCTTAATCTTGAATTCTAAGTTGATTGCATTGTGGTCTGAGAGACTGTTATGATTTCAGTTCTTTTGCATTTGCTGAGGAGTGTTTTACTTCCAATTATGCAATCAATTTTAGAGTATGTGCCATGTGGCACTGAGAAGAATGTATATTCTATTTCCTTGGGTGGTGAGTTCTGTAGATATCCATCAGGTCCACTTGATCCAGAGCTGAGTTCAAGTTTTGAATATCCTTGTTAATATTCTGTTTCAATGATCTGTGTAATATTGACAGTGGGGTGTTAACGTCTCCCACTATTATTGTGTGATAGTCTTAGTCTCTTTTTAGGTCTCTAGGAACTTGTTTTATGAACCTGGGTGTTTCTTTATTGGGTGCATATATATGTAGAATTGTTAGTTCTTCTCGTTGAATTAATCCCTTTACCATTATGTACTGCCCTTGTCTTTTTTGATCTTTGTTGGTTTAAAGTCTGTTTTGTCAGAAAGTAGGATTGCAACCCTTGCTTTTGTTTCACTTTCCATTTGCTTGTTAAATATTCCTACTTCCCTTTATTTTGAGCCTATGTGTGTCTTTGCATGTGAGATAGGTCTCTTGAAGACAGCACACCAATTCGTCTTGACTCTATTCAATTTGCCAGCATGTGTCTTTTAATTGGGGCATTTAGTCTATTTACATTTAAGGTTAAATTTGTTATGTGTGAATTTGATCCTGTCATCATGATGCTAGCTGCTTATTTTGCAGACTATTTGATGCAATTTCTTCAAAGTGTCATTGGTTTTTGCACTTCAGCGTGTTTTTGCAGTGGTTGGTACTGATTTTTCCTTTCCATATTTAGTACTTTTTTTCAGGAGCTCTTGCAAGGTAGGCCTGGCAGTGACAAATTCCCTTAGCATTTGCTTGTTTGAAAAATATTTTATTTCTCCTTAGCTTGGCTGGGTATGAAATTAGCTTGGCTGGATATGAAATTCTAGGTTGGAAATTCTTTTCTTTAAGAATGTTGAATATTGGCCCACACTCTCTACTGGCTTGTAGGGTTTCTGCTGAGAGGTCTGCTGTTAGTCTGATGGGATTCCTTTTGTAGGTGACCTGGCCTCTTCTGGGTGCCCTTAACATTTTTTTCTTCATTTTGACCTTGGAGAATCTGATGGTTATGTTTCTTGGGGTGAACTTCTCATGGAGTATCTTCCTGGGGTTCTCTGTATTTCCTGAATTTGAATGTTGGCCTGTTTTGCTAGGTTGGAGAAGTTCTCCTGGATGATATCCTGAAGTGTGTTTTCCAACTTGGTTCCATTCTTTCTGACTCTTTCAGGTACTCCAATCAATCATAGGTTTGATCTTTTTATGTAGTTCCATAGTTCTCAGAGGTTTTGTTTGTTCCTTTTCATTCTTTTTTCCCTAATCTTGTCTTCCTACTCTATTTCAGCAAGATAGTCTTCAAGCTCAGATATTCTTTCTTCCGCTTCATTGATTCAGCTATCGATACTTGTATCACAAAGTTCTCATGCTGTGTTTTTCAGCTCCATCAGGTCATATTGTTCCTATCTAAACTGGTTATTCTAGTTAACAGCTCCTGTAACCTTTTATCATGGTTCTTGGTTTCTTTGCATTAGGTTAGAACATGCTCCTTTGGTTCAATGAAGTTTGTTATTACCCACCTTCTGAAGCCTACTTTTGTCAATTCATCCATCTCAGCCTCTGCCCATTTCTGTGCCCTTGCTGGAGAGGTGTTGTGATCATTTGGAGGAGAAGAGGCACTCTGGCTTTTTAAGTTTTCAGCATTTTCTTGTTGATTCTTTCTCATCTTCATGAGTTGTCTAGTTTCGATCTTTGAGGCTGCTGACTTTTAGATGGGTTTTTGTGAACACTTTTTTGTTGATGCTGTTGTTGCTTTCTGTTTGTTTTTCTTTTAACAGGCCCCTCTTCTGTAGGGCTGCTGTGTTTTGCTGGAGTTTCATTTCAGGCCCTATTCACCTGGGTCCCTCTCGCACCTGGAGATGTTAACTAAGGAGGCTGGAGAGCAGCAAAGGTGGGAGCCTGCTCCTTCCTCTGGGATCTCTGTCCTCAAGGGGCACTGACCTGATGCCAAGAGTAATGCTTCATATAAGGTGTCTGGCAACCCCTGTTGGGGGGCATGGGATCGAGGACCCACTTAATAAAGCACACTGGCTGCCCCTTGGTGGAGGGGGTGTGCTGTGCTGGGGGGAAACCCCCTCGTCTTGTCTGCTCAGATTCCTCAGAGCTAGCAGGAGGAAAGATGAAGTTTGCTGGTCCATGGAGACCATGGCCACCCCACCCCCTAGGGGCTCAGGCCCAGGGAGATCACCATTCTGTCCCTAAGGCCCTGGGTAGAGTTGCTGAAGTTCCTGCAGGGAGGTCCTGCCCAGTGAGGAGGGATGTGTCAGGGTCTGGCCTAAAGAGGCAATCTGGCCATGATCTGCCACAGTCGGTGTGCTGTGCTGTGGGGAATACCTCTTGGGTCCAAGCCATACAAAGAAGTTTTCTTTTCTGTGTGTGTCCTTGTCTGGTCCTGGTATCAGGGCAATGCTGGCCTCATGGAATTAGTTTGGAAGTATGCCCTCCTTTCCAGCTTTTTTTTTATTTTTATTTTTATTTTTATTTTTTTTTAATTTTAATTTTAATTTTAATTTTTTATTTTTTGAGAAGGAGTCTCGCTCTGTCACCCAGGCTGGAGTGCAGTGGCCAGATCTCAGCTCACTGCAAACTCCGCCTCCCGGGTTTACGCCATTCTTATGCCTTAGCCTCCCGAGTAGCTGGGACTACAGGCGCCCGCCACCTCGCCTGGCTAGTTTTTTGTATTTTTTTTAGTAGAGACGGGGTTTCACCGTGTTAGCCAGGATGGTCTCGATCTCCTGACCTCATGATCCGCCCGCCTCGGCCTCCCAAAGTGCTGGGATTACAGGCTTGAGCCACCGTGCCCGGCCTTTTTTTTTTTAAAGTTTGGGTATAATTGGTAATTGTTTGGAAATACCTCTTGGGTCCAAGCCATACAAAGTAGTTTTCTTTTCTGTGTGTGTCTTGTCTGGTCCTGGTATCAGGGTAATGCTGGCCTCATGGAATTAGTTTGGAAATGCCCTCCTTTCCAGCTTTTTTTTTTTTTTTTTTTTTTTTTAAAGTTTGAGTATAATTGGTAATTGCTCTTTAAATGGTTGGTAGAATACAGCAGTGAGGCTGTCAGGTCCTGGGCTTTTCTTTGATGGGAAGCTTCTTACTACAGCTTTGATGTCATCACTCATTATTGCTTTACTGAGGTTTTTCTATTTCTTCATGATTGAATCTTTGTAGGTTGTATCTGTCCAGGAATTTATTCATTTCTTGTAGGCTTTCCAATTTGTTGGCGTATAGTTGTTCATAATTGTCTCAAATTATTCTTTGTATTTCTGTGGTCTCAGGTGTTATGTCTCTTTTTTCATTTCTGATTTTATTTGGATCTCCCCACTTTAAAAAAATTTAACTTTTATTTTATTTTCAGAGGTACATGTGCACATTTGTTATATAGGTAAACTTGTATCATGGGAGTTTGTTGTATAGATTATTTCATCACCCAGGTTATTAAGCCTAATACCCGTTATTTTTCCTGATCCTCTCCCTCCTCCCAAACTCCACCTCCTGGTAGGCCCTAGTGTATGTTGTTTTCCTCTATGTGTCCGTGTGTTCTCATCATTTAACTCGCACTTATAAGTGCGCACATGCAGTATTCGGTTTTCTGTTCCCGCGTTAGTTAGCTCCATCCAAGTTCCTGCAAAGGACATAATCTCATTCCTTTTTTCTGGTGGCATAGTATTCCATGGTGTATAAATCACATTTTCTTTTTTCTTTTCTTTCTTTCTTTCTTTTTTTTTTGAAATGGAGTCCCACTCTGTCACCCAGACTGGAGTGCAGTGGTATGATCTTGGCTCACTGCAACTTCCAACTCCCGGGTTAAAGGAATTCTCTTGCCTCAGCCTCATGAGTAGCTGGGATTACAGGTGCCCACCACCATGCCTGGCTAATTTTTTTTTTTTTTTATTTTCAGTAGAGATGGGAGTTTTGACATGTTGGCCAGGCTGGTCTCGAATTCTTGACCTCGTGATCCACCCACCTCACCCTCCCAAAGTGCTGGGATTACAGGTGTAAGTCACCACGCCTGGCCTTCACATTTTCTTTATCTATTCTACCACTGTTGGGCATTTAGTCTGATTCCATGTCTTTGTTCTTGTGAATAGTGCTGAGATGAACATAAGCGTGCATGTGTCTTTATAATAGAATGATTTATATTCCTTTGGGTATATATTCAGTAATGGGATTGCTGGGTCAAATGGTATTTCTGTTTTTCAGTCTTTGAGGAATTGCCACACTGTCTTCCACAATGGTTGAACTGATTTGCACTCCCAGCAAGAGTGTATAAGTGTTCCTTTTTCTCCACAACCTTGCCAGCACCCATTATTTTTTGACTTTTTAATAATAGCCACTCTGACTGGTATCTGGATGGTATCTCATTGTGGTTTTGATTTGAATCTCTCTAATGATCAGTGATGCTGAGCCTTTTTCATATGATTGTGGGCCACAAGTATGTCTTCTTTTGAAGTGTTCATGTCCTTTGCTCACATTTTAATGGTTTTTTTTTCTTGTAAATTTAAGTTCCTTATAGATGCTATCTATTAGACCTTTCTCAGTTGCATAGTTTGGAAAAATTTCCTCCCATTCTGTAGGTTGTCTGTTCACTCTGTTGATAGTTTGATTTGCTATGCAGAAGCTCTTAGTTTAATTGGATCCCATTTTTCAAGTTTTGCTTTTGTTGCAATTGCTTTTGGTGTCTTCATCATGAAATCTTTGCCCATTTGTATGTCCAGAGTGGTATTTCCTAGGTTGTCTTCCAGGGTTTTTATAGTTTTGGGTTTTACATTTAGATCTTTAGTTCATCTTGGGTTAATCTTTGTAAATGGTCTAAGGAAGTGGTCCAGTTTCAATCTTCTGCCTATGGCTAGCGAGTTACCCCAGCACCATTTATTGAATAGGGAATCCTTTACCCATTGCTTGCTTTTGTCAGGGTCTTCATTGAATATCAGGTGGTTATATGTGTGTGGCTTTATTTCTGCGCTGTCTATTCTGTTTCCACTGGTCTGCGTATCTGTTTTTGTTCCAGTACCATGCTGTTTTGGTTACTGTAACCCTGTAGCATAGTTGGAAGTCAGGTAGTGTGATGCCTCCAGCTTTGTTGTTTTTGCTCAGGATTGTCTTGGCTATTCAGGCTCTTTTTGAGGCTCCATGACTTTTAAAATAGTTTTTTCTAGTTGTGTGAAGAACTAGAAAAATGGTAGTTTAATAGGAATAACATTGAATCTATGAATTGCTCTGGGCAGTATAGCTATTTGAATAACATTGTTTCTTCCTATCCATGAGCATGAAATGTTTTTCCGTTTGTTTGTGTCATCTCTGATTTCTCTGAGCAGCGTTTTGTAGTTCTCCTTGTAGAGATCTTTCACTTTCCTGTTTAGTTGTATTCCTATGTATTTCATTTTTTTTTTGTGTGGCAATTTTTAATGGAATTGCATTCCCAATTTGGCTCTCAGCTTGACTGTTATTGGTGTATAGGAATGTTAGTCATTTTTGCACATTGATTTTGTGTCCTGAGACTTTGCTGAAGTTATTTATCAGCTTAAAAAGCTTTTGGGCTGAGACTATGGGTTTCTTAGATAGAAGATCATGTCATCTGCAAACAGATAGTTTGACTTCCTCTCTTCTCATTTGGATGCTTCTTTCTCTTGCCTGATTGTCCTGTCCAGGACTTGCCATACTATGTTGAAATAGGAGTGGTAAGAGAGGACTGGAATGCTTCCAGCTTTTGCCCATTAAGTATGATATTGGCTGTGGGTCTGTCATAGATGGCTCTTATTATTTTGAGGTATGTTCCTTCAATACCTAGTTTATTGAGTTTTTAACATGAAGTGTTGAATTTTGTCAAAAGGCTTTTCTGCATCTAGTGAGATAATCATATGGTTTTTGTCTTTAGTTCTATTTATGTGATGAATCACATTTATTGATTTCTGTATGTTGAACCAACCTTGCATCTCACGGATAAAGCCTCCTTGTTCATGGTGGATAAGTTTTTTGATGTGGTGCTCGATTCAGTTTGCTAGTATTTTGTTGAGTATTTTTGCATCAGTGTTTATCAAGGATATTGGCCTGAAGTTTCCTTTTTTTGTGTGTGTCTCTGCCAGATTTTAGTGTCAGGATGATGCTGGCCTCATAAAATGAGTTAGGGAGGAGTCCCTTCTCCTCAGTTTTTTGGAATAATTTTAGCAGGAATGGTACCAGCTCTTCTATGTACATCTGGTAGAATTCAACTGAGAATCTGTCTGGTCCTGGGCTTTATTTTTTTGGTTGGTAGGCTGTTTATTACTGATTCAATTTCAGAGCTTGTTATTGGTCTGTTCAGGGATTCTATTTTTTTTCTGGTTCAGTCTTGGGAGGGTGTATATGTCCAGGAATTAATCCATTTCTTCTAGATCTTCTAGTTTATGTGCATAGAGATGTTCTTAATATTCTCTGATGATTGTATGTCTGTGGGGTCAGTGGTAAGATCCTCCTTGTTGTTTCTGGTTGTGTTTTTTTGAATCTTCTCCCTTTTCTTCATTAATCTAGCTAGCAGTCTGTTTTATTTTTTTTTTGAAAACCACCCCCTGGATTCATTGATCTTTTGAATGATTTTTCCCTTCTTAGTCTCCTTCAGTTCAGCTCCAATTTTGGCTATTTCTTGTCTTCTGGTCGCTTTGGGATTTGTTTGCTCTTAGTTCTCTAGTTCTCTCAGTTGTGATGTTAGCTTGTTAACTTGAGATCTTTCTAACTTTTTGATGTGGGCATTTAGTGCTATAAATTTCCCCTCTAACACTGCCTTGGCTGTGTCCCAGAGATTCTGGTATGTTATATCTTTGTTCTCATTCATTTCAAGGAACTTCTTGATTTCTGCCTTATTTTTATTATTTACCTGAAAGTCATTCAGGAGCAGGTTATTCAATTTACATGTAATTGTGTGGGTTTGAATGAATTTCTTAGTCTTGATTTCTAATTTGATTGCACTGTGGTCTGAGAGATTGTTAAGATTTTAGTGCTTTTGCATTTGCTGAGGAGCATTTTACTTCTGATTATGTGATTGATTTTAGAGTACGTTCCATGTGGCAATGAGAAGAATGTATATTCTGTTGCTTTTGGATGGAGACTTTTGTAGATATCTATCAGGTCTATTTGATGCAGTGCTGAGTTCAGGTCCTGAATATCATTGTTACTTTTCTGTCCCAATGATCTGTCTAATATTGTCAGTGGCATACTAAAGTCTCCCACTATCATTGTCTGGAAGTATAAGTTTCTTTGATGGTCTCTAGGAACCTGCTTTATTAATCTGAGTCCTCTTGTGTTGGGCGCATATAATTCAGGATGGTTATATCTTGTTGAGTTGAACCCTTTACCATTATGTAATGCCCTTCTTTGTCTTTTGTGATGTTTGTTGACTTACAGTCTGTTTTGTCAGAAACTAGGATTGCAACCCCTACTTTTTTCTGTTTTCCATTTGCTTGGTAGAATTTTCTTCCTCTATTTATTTATTTATTTCTTTATTTTATTAGATTTTATTTTTATTTTATTTTATTTTATTATACTTTAGTTGTAGGGTACATGTGCATCACGTGCAGGTTTGTTACATAGGTATACATGTGCCATGTTGGTTTAATGCATCCATCAACTCGTCGTTTACATTAGGTATTTCTCCTAATAGTATCCCTCCTGCTGCCCCCCACTCCATGACAGGCCCCGGGGTATGATGTTCCCCTTCCTGTGTCCAAGTGTTCTCATTGTTCAATTCCCACCTATGAGTGAGAACCTGTGGTGTTTGGTTTTCTGTCCTTGCGATAGTTTGCTCAGAATGATGGTTTCCAACTGCATCCATGTCCCTGCAAAGGACATGAGCTCATCCTTTTTTATGGCTGCATAGTATTCCATGGTGTATATGTGCCACATTTTCTTAATCCAGTCTATCATTGACAGACATTTGGGTTGGTTGCAAGTTTTTGCTATTGTGAATAGTGCAGCAATAAACATACATGTGCATGTGTCTTTATAGTAGCATGATTTATAATCCTTTGGGTATATACCCAGTAATGGGATCACTGGGTCAAATGGTATTTCTGCGTCTAGATCCCCAAGTAATCACTACACTGTCTTCCACAATGGTTGAACCAGTTTACACTCCCACCAACAGTGTAAAACTGTTCCTATTTCTCCACATCCTCCCCAGCATCTGTTGTTTCCTGACTTTTCAATGATCACCATTCTAACTGGTATGAAATGGTATTTCTTTGTGGTTTTGATTTGCATTTCTCTGATGACCAGTGATGATGAGCATTTTTTCATGTGTCTGTTGGCTGCATAAATGTCTTCTTTTGAGAAGTCTCTGTTCATATCCTTTCCCCACTTTTTGATGGGGTTGTTTGTCTTTTTCTTGTAAATTTGTTTAAGTTCTTTGTAGATTCTGGATATTAGTCCTTTGTCAGATGGGTAGATTGCAAACATTTTCTCCCATTCTGTAGGTTGCTTGTTCACTCCGATGGTAGTTTCTTTTGCTGTGCAGAAGCTCTTTAGTTTAATTAGGTCCCATTTGTCTATTTCAGCTTTTGTTGTCATTGCTTTTGGTGTTTTAGTCATGAAGTCCTTGCCCATGCCTATGTCCTGATTGGTATTGCCTAGGTTTTCTTCTAGGTTTTTATGTTTTAGGTCTAACATTTAAGTCTTTAATCCTCTTGAATTAATCTTTGTATAAGATGTAAGGAAGGGATCCAGTTTGAGCTTTCTACATATGGTTAGCCAGGTTTCCCAGCACCATTTATTAAATAGGGAATCCTTTCCCCATTTCTTGTTTTTGTCAGGTTTGTCAAAGATCAGATGGTTGTAGGTGTGTGGTGGTATTTCTGAGGTCTCTGGTCTGTTCCGTTGGTCTGTATCTCTATTTTGGTACCCGTACCATGCTGTTTTGGTTACTGTAGCCTTGTAGTATAGTTTGAAGTCAGGTAGCATGATGCCTTCAGCTTTGTTCTTTTTGCTTAGGATTGTCTTGGCAATGCGGGCTCTTTTTTGGTTCCATATGAACTTTAAAGCAGTTTTTTCCAATTCTGTGAAGAAAGTCATTGGTAGCTTGATGGGGATGGCATTGAATCTATAAATTACCTTGGGCAGTATGGCCATTTTCGTGATATTGATTCTTCCTCTCCATAAGCATGAAATGTTTTTCTGTTTGTGTCCTCTCTCTGATTTCCTTGAGCAGTGGTTTGTAGTTCTCCTTGAAGAGGTCCTTCACATCCCTTGCAAGTTGTATTCCTAGGTATTTTATTCTATTTGTAGCATTTGTGAATGGGAGTTCACTCATGATTTGGCTCTCTGTGTGTCTGTTACTGGTGTGTAGGAATGCTTGTGATTTTTGCACATTGATTTTGTATCCTGAGACTTTGCTGAAGTTGCTTATCAGCTTAAGAAGATTGTGGGCTGAGACGATGGGGTTTTCTAAATATACAATCATGTCATCTGCAAACAGGGACAATTTGACTTCCTCTTTTTCTAAGTGAATACCCTTTATTTCTTTCTCTTGCCTGATTGCCCTGGCCAGAACTTCCAATACTTATGTTGAATAGGAGTGGTGAGAGAGGGCATCCCTGTCTTGTGCCAGTTTTCAAAGGGAAAACTGGCATTTTTTTGCCCATTCAGTATGATATTGGCTGTGGGTTTGTCAAAAATAGCTCTTATGATTTTGAGATACGTTCCATCAATACTTAGTTTATTGAGAGTTTTTAGCATGAAGGGCTGTTGCATTTTGTCAAAGGCCTTTTCTGCATCTATTGAGATAATCATGTGGTTTTTGTCATCGGTTCTGTTTATGTGATAGATTATGTTTATTGATTTGCATATGTTGAACCAGCCTTGCATCCGAGGTATGAAGCTGACTTGATCGTTGTGGATCAGTCATGGTGGATCCAGTTGATGTGCTGCTGGATTCAATTTGCCAGTATTTTATTGAGGATTTTTGCATCAATGTTCATCAGGGATATTGGTCTAAAATTCTCTTTTTTTGTTGTGTCTCTGCCAGGCTTTGGTATCAGGATGATGTTGGCCTCATAAAATGAGTTAGGGAAGATTCCCTCTTTTTCTATTGATTGGAATAGTTTCAGAAGGAATGGTACCAGCTCCCCCTTGTACCTCTGGTAGAATTCAGCTGTGAATCCATCTGGTCCTGGACTTTTTTTGGTTGGTAGGCTATTAATTATTGCCTCAATTTCAGAGCCTGGTATTGGTCTATTCAGGGATTCAACTTCTTCCTGGTTTAGTCTTGGAAGAGTGTAAGTGTCCAGGAAATTATCCATTTCTTCTAGATTTTCTAGTTGATTTGCGTAGAGGTGTTTATAGTATTCTCTGATGGTAGTTTGTATTTCTGTGGGGTCGATGGTGATAACCCCTTTATCATTTTTTATTGCGTCTATTTGATTCTTCTCTCTTTTCTTCTTTATTAGTCTTGCTAGCGGTCTATCAATTTTGTTGATCTTTTCAAAAAACCAACTCCTGGATTCATGGATTTTTTGGAGGGTTTTTTGTGTCTCTATCTCCTTCAGTTCTGCTCTGATCTTAGTTATTTCTTGCCTTCTGCTAGCTTTTGAATGTGTTTGCTCTTGCCTCTCTAGTTCTTTTAACTGTGATATTAGAGGGTCAATTTCAGATCTTTCCAGTTTTCTCTTGTGGGCATTTAGTGCTATAAATTTCCCTCTACACACTGCTTTAAATGTGTCCCAGAGATTCTGGTATGTTGTATCTTTGTTCTCATTGGTTTCAAAGAACATCTTTATTTCTGCTTTCATTTCATTATGTACCCAGTAGTCATTCAGGAGCAGGTTATTCAGTTTCCATGTAGTTGAGCGGTTTTGATTGAGTTTCTTAGTCCTGAGTTCTAGTTTGATTGCACTGTGGTCTGAGAGACCGTTTGTTATAATTTCTGCTCTTGTACATTTGCTGAGGAGTGCTTTGTTTCCAATTTTGTGGTCAATTTTGGAATAAGTGCAATGTGGTGCTGAGAAGAATGTATATTCTGTTGATTTGGGGTGGACAGTTCTGTAGATGTCTATTAGGTCTGCTTGCTGCAGAGATGAGTTCAATTCCTGGATATCCTTGTTAACTTTCTGTCTCATTGATCTGTCTAATGTTGACAGTGGGGTGTTGAAGTCTCCCATTATTATTGTATGGGAGTCTAAGTCTCTTTGTAAGTCTGTAAGGACTTGCTTTATGAATCTGGGTGCTCCTGTATTGGGTGCATATATATTTAGGATCGTTAGCTCTTCCTGTTGAATTGATCCCTTTACCATTATGTAATGGCCTTCTTTGCCTCTTTAGATCTTTGATGGTTTAAAGTCTATTTTATCAGAGACTAGTATTGCAACCCCTGTTTTTTTTTGTTCTCCATTTGCTTGGTAGATCTTCCTCCATCCCTGTATTTTGAGCCTATGTATGTCTCTGCATGTGAGATGGGTCTCCTGAATACAGCAGACTGATGGGTCTTGACTCTTTATCCAGTTTGCCAGTCTGTGTCTTTTAATTGGAGCATTTAGTCCATTTACATTTAAGGTTAATATTGTTATGTGTGAACTTGATCCTGCCATTATGATATTAACTGGTTATTTTGCTCGTTAGTTGATGCAGTTTCTTCCTAGCCTCGATGGTCTTTACATTTTGGCAAATTTTTGCAATGGCTGGTACCGGTTGTTCCTTTCCATGTTTAGGGCTTCCTTCAGGGTCTCTTGTAAGGCAGGCCTGGTGGTGACAAAATCTCTAAGCATTTGCTTATCTGTAAGGGATTTTATTTCTCCTTCACTGATGAAACTTAGTTTGGCTGGATATGAAATTCTGAGTTGAAAATTCTTTTCTTTAAGAATGTTGAATATTGGCCCCCACTCTCTTCTGGCTTGTAGAGTTTCTGCTGAGAGATCTGCTGTTAGTCTGATGGGCTTCCCTTTGTGGGTAACCCGACCTTCTCTCTGGCTGCCCTTAATATTTTTCCTTCATTTCAACTTTGGTGAATCTGGCAATTACGTGTCTTGGAGTTGCTCTTCTGGAGGAGTATCTTTGTGGCGTTCTCTGTATTTCCTGAATTTGAATGTTGTCCTGCCCTACTAGGTTGGGGAAGTTCTCCTGGATGATATCCTGATGAGTGTTTTCCATCTTGGTTCCATTTTCCCCCTCACTTTCAGGCACCCCAATCAGACGTAGATTTGGTCTTTTTACATAATCCCATACTTCTTGCAGGCTTTGTTCATTTCTTTTTCTTTTTTCTTTAGATTTCTCTTCTCGCTTCATTTCATTCATTTGATCCTCAATCGCTGATACTCTTTCTTCCAGTTGATCGAGTTGGTTACTGAAGCTTGTGCATTTGTCACGTATTTCTTGTGTCATGGTTTTCATCTCTGTCAGTTCGTTTATGGCCTTCTCTGCATTAATTATTCTGGTTATCCATTCTTCCATTCTTTTTTCAAGATTTTTAGTTTCTTTGTGCTGGGTATGTAATTCCTCCTTTAGCTCTGAGAAGTTTGATGGACTGAAGCCTTCTGCTCTCCTCTCGTCAAAGTCATTCTCCGTCCAGCTTTGATCCATTGCTGGCGATGAGCTGCGTTCCTTTGTAGGAGGAGATGTGCTCTTATTTTTTGAATTTCCAGCTTTTCTGCCCTGCTTTTTCCCCATCTTTGTGGTTTTAACTGCCTCTGGTCTTTGATGATGGTGACGTACTGATGGGGTTTTGGTGTGGGTGTCCTTCCTGATTGTTAGTTTTCCTTCTAACAGTCAGGACCCTCAGTTGTAGGTCTGTTGGAGATTGCTTGAGGTTCACTCCTGACCCTGTTTGCCCGGGTGTCAGCAGCAGATGCTGCAAAAGTTAGAATACTGCTGAACAGTGAGTGTACCTGTCTGATTCTTACTTTGGAAGCTTCCTCTCGGGGTGTACTCTACCCTGTGAGGTGTGGGGTGTCAGACTGCCCCTAGTGGGGGATGTCTCCCAGTTAGGCTACTCAGGGGTCAGGGACCCACTTGAACAGGCAGTCTGTCCGTTCTCAGATCTCAACCTCCGTGTTGGGAGATCCACCGCTCTCTTCAAAGCTGTCAGACAGAGTCACTTGCGTCTGCAGAGGTTTCTGCTGCTTTTTTTTTTTTTGTTGTTGTTGTTGTTTTGCTGTGCTCTGTCCCCAGAGGTGGAGTCTACAGAGACTGGCAGGCCTCCTTGAGCTGCTGTGAGCTCCACCCAGTTCAATCTTCCCAGGGCTTTGTTTACCTACTTAAGCCTCAGCAATGGTGGGCGCCCCTCCCCCAGCCTTGCTGCTGCCTTGCCATTAGATCGCAGA
Source organism: Rhinopithecus roxellana (assembly GCF_007565055.1). Taxonomy (NCBI): domain Eukaryota; kingdom Metazoa; phylum Chordata; class Mammalia; order Primates; family Cercopithecidae; genus Rhinopithecus; species Rhinopithecus roxellana. The sequence continues at coordinate 91,370,341 of NC_044559.1, read as the reverse complement.
CTGCTGTGCTAGCAATGAAAAAGGCTCCGTGGGTGTGGGACCCACCTGGCCAGGTGTGGGATATAATCTCCTGTTGTGCCCGTTTGCTTAAAGCACAGTATTGGGGTGGGAGTTACCCGATTTTCCAGGTGTTGTGTGTCTCAGTTCCCCTGTTTAGGAAAAGGGATTCCCTTCCCCCTTGCGCTTCCCAGGTGAGGTGATGCCTCTCCCTGCTTCAGCTCTTGCTGGTCGGGCTGCAACAGCTGACCAGCACCGATTGTCCAGCACTCCTCGGTGAGATGAATACAGTACCTCAGTTGAAAATGCAGAAATCACCTGTCTTCTGTGTCGCTCGCGCTGGGAGCTGGAGACTGGAGCTGGTCCTATTCGGCCGTCTTGCTCCGCCCCCGCCCAGCTCTCTTTTGTTGCTAGTGAGGAGCTGCGATCATTTGGAGGAGAAGAGGCTCTCTGGTTTTTAGAATTTTCAGCTTTTCTGCTCTGGTTTCTCTGCATCTTTGTGGTTTTATCTACCTTTGGTTTGATGTTGGTAACCTACAGATGGGGTTTTGGTGTGGATGTCCTTTTTGTTGATGTTGATGCTATTCCCTTCTGTTTGTTAGTTTTCCTTCTAACAGGTCCCTCAGCTACAGGTCTGTTGGAGTTTGCTGGAGGTCCACTCCAGACCCTGTTTGCCTGGGTATCACCAGCAGAGGCTGCAGAACAGCAAATATTGCTGTCTGATCCTTCCTTTGGAAGCTTTGTCTCAGAGGGGCACCCACCTGTATGAGGTGTTAGTCGTATCCTCCTGGGAGGTGTCTCCCATTTAGGCTACACAGGGGTAAGGGACCCACTTGAGGAGGCAGTCTGTCTGTTCTCTGAGCTCAAACACCATGCTGGGAGAACCACTGCTGTCTTCAGAGCTGTTAGACAGGGACATTTCAGTCTGCAGAAGTTTCTGCTGCCTTTTGTTCAGCTATGCCCTGCCCCCCAATCTCCATCTCTTTCTTTTGAGCCTATGTGTGTCATTAAATGTGAGATGGGCCTTTTGAAGACAGCATATCAATGGGTCTTGTTTCTTTATTCAGCTTGCTATTCTGTGTCTTTTAATTGGGACATTTAGCTAATTTAAATTCAAGGTTAGTATTGATATGTGCAGATTTGATCCTGCCATCATGATGTTAGCTGGTTATTTTTTAAACTTGTTTATGTGATTGCTTTATAGTATCACTGGTCTGTATACTTCGGTGTCTTCATGTAGTGGCTGGTAATGGTCTTTTCTTTCCATATTTAATGCTTCCTTCAGGAGCTCTTGTAAGGCAGGTCTGGTGGTTATGAATTCCTTCAGCATTTGCTTGTCTGAAAGGGGATCTTCTCTCTTTTTTCCTTAGTCTAGTTAAAGGTTTGTTGATTTTGTTTATCTTTCCAAAAAACTAACTTTTAATTTGGTTGATCTTTTGCACTTTTTTGTCTCAATTTCTTTTATTTCTGTTCTGATCTTTATTGTTTCTTTCCTTCTACTAATTTTGGGTTTGTTTTTTTCCTGCTTTTCTAGTTCCTTGGGGTGCATTGTTATGTTGTTTATTTGAAGTCCTTCTGTTTTTTTGATTTAGGTGTTTATGGCTATAAACTTCACCCTTAGTACTGCTTTTCCTCTATTACATAGATTTTGGTATGTTGTATTTTCATTTTCATTTATTTCAAGACATTTTAAAATTTCTGTCTTAATTTATTCATTGATCCATTGATCATTCAGGAGTATGTAATTTAATTTCCATGTGCTTGTGAGGTTTCCAAGGTTTCTCTTGTTATTGTGGTTTTATTTCTAGTTTTATTTCATTGTGCTTTAAAAAGGTACTTGAAATTATCTGAGTGTGGTAGTGTGTGACTGTAATCCCAGCTACTCAGGAGGCTGAGGCAGGAGAATCACATGAACCCAGGAGGTGGAGGTTGCAGTGAACTGAGATCACGTCATTGCACTCCAGGCCAGGCAACAGTGTGAGACTCTGTCTCAAAAAAAAAAAAAAAAAAAAAGAAATTAAAATAAAAAGGTACTTGATATGATTTCTTCTTTTTTGGATTTGTTCAGATTTGTTTTGTGGCCTGATATATGGTCTTTTCTGTAGGATGTCCTGTGTGCTGGTGAAAAGAATGTGTATTCTGTAGCAGTTGGTGAAATATTCTGTAAATGTCAGGCCTCTTAGGTCTAGTGTGTAGTTTAAATCTGATGTTTCTTTGTTCTTTTAAAAATTGTGGGCCAGACATGGTGGCTCACGCCTGTAATCCCAGCACTTTGGCAGGCCGAGGTGGGTGGATCATGAGGTCAGGAGATCGAGACCATCCTGGCTAACACAGTGAAACCCCGTCTCTACTAAAAAATACAAAAATTAGCCAGGTGTGGTGGCAGGCACCTGTAGTCTCAGCTACTTGGGAGGCTGAGGCAGGAGAATGGTGTGAACCCAGGAGGCGGAACTTACAGTGAGCCAAGATCGCACCACTGCACTCCAGCCTGGGTGACAGAAAGATTCCATCTCCAAAAAAAAAAAAAAAAAAAAAGTAAAATATGCATAATGTAAAATTAACCATTTTAACTACTTGTTATTGAACTATTCAGGAACATTAAATGCATTTACAGTGTTTTGTAACCATCACCACTACCGGTTTCCAGAACTTTTTAATCATTCTGAACAGAAACTTTGTAGCCAATAAATGGTAACCCCACCTTCCTTCCTGCCCCTGATTTCTGGTAACTTCTGCTTTCTGTCTCTGTAGGTCGCTCATATAAGTGGAATTGCAAAATACTTATCCTTTTGTGTCAGGCTTATTTCACTTAGCATAATGTTCTCAAGGGTTGTCCACGTTATAGCATATATCAGAATTTAATTCTTTTTTTGGCTGAATAATATTTCATTGTATGTATATACCACATTTTGTTTATCCATTCATTTGATAATGGACACTTGGGTTGCTTCTAGCTTTTTGCTGTTGTAAATAATGCTACTATGAACACTGGTGTGCAAGTATCACCTAATTTCTTTTTATGGATAAATAATACTTTAATGCATGAGTATACACATTTTGTTTATCCATTCATCAATGGATTATTTCTACCTTTGGACTATTGTGAATACTGTTGCTGCAAACATTTATGTACAAATATTTGAACATCTATTTTCAGGTATTCTCTTGGGTATATACCTAGAAGTAGAATTGCTGGGTTGTGTGGTAATTCTATGTTTAACTTTTTGAGGAACTACCAAACTGTTTTCCATAGCAACAGCACTGTACCATTTTACAGTTCCTCAAGCGATATATGAGGGTTTCAATTTCTACATATCCTAGTCAACACTTTCTTTCTTTGTTTTTTTAAAAACTTATAACCATCTTAGTATATGTGATGTGGTATCTCACTGTGGTTTTGGTTGGATTTCCCTAATGACTAATGATGTTGAGCTCTTTTTATGTGCTTATTGGCCATTAGTATATTTCCTTGGGACAAATGATCATTCAAGTCCTTTACCCATTTTTGATCTGAGTTGTTTGTTTTTTGTTGTTGATTAATATAACTTACATTATATCCATTCTGTCGTCATGGTTATTAATGATTATGTAATTGTCCATTGAGTTGATGTATTATATTTTACTTTCTGATTCTTTTTTCTCTTTTTCTTTCTACTTCGATACCCACTCCAAACTCCAGATTCTTACTTCATCTTCCTATTTTGCACATATACTCCTTCCTGCACTTGAGATATGTTAATGTGCCATTTCTCAAAGGATGCTCTATAGAGCACTTACATTAAGATCACCTAAGTGAGCCTGTGTGTGTGTTTGTGTGCTCACTTGCTGGAAGGGTGGACATGTTAAAAGTTTACATTTCCAACCTTGCTGTAGACCTATTGTGTCACAGTGTTGAGGACATTGGGTACCTTTAGAAACAGTGATACATGTTACTTGAAGAAACACTGCATACCTTTTAAAAAACTGTTTTGTAAAATTTACTTTATCTTAAAAACATTTCCATGTTGATATATGTATGTATAATCAGCTATATCATCATTTTAATGTCCATGTATGTATCATAGGTTTTATTTTTTTAAAAAAACCCATGTTATAGGGCATTCAGATTATTTATAATTCTCCATGGTTATAAGTCATATTACTTGCTTCCTGTAAATCCTTTAAAGACTTGACTGGTTATTTCCGTGGGACAAGCCCTTAGATATATTATTTTTGGTCAAAGTATGTACTTTCAAAAGAATTTTAGTGCCAAATTGCCCTCCAGAAATGTTTTCCCGGTTCATATTCATACCAGGAATTATCCTAGTATCTGCTTCTCTAGAGCTTTGACTTCCTTATGTCTATACTTTTATCATTCTTTCAAATCTTGGTCAATAAACAAAAGGTAGTATCTTCTTGTTTTGACTAATGATTTAACTCATGTTAATTATTTCTATATAATAGGTACAATCTTTCATATTATTCTCTTCTGCTAGATTATTCCTTTCCCCAGGATCATATATATCTTTGAGTCTTATATTTATTTTTATTCACCCTTACTGGAGCCTTGCCTGGGTAGTCACTGAATAAATTTTTATATATTTGACTTGAATTATCAAAAATAGTAGATTCTTCAACTCTATACTCCAGATTCAGAACATATAATTGTTGATTTTTAGTCTCATCTGCACACTGATTCTGACCACAGTCAAGAGCTTTATCTTCACAGAGTTCTTGGCTTTATATTTAAAAAGTTAATTTGAATTAATTAAAATGTAGCGTTAATATTTGAACAGAAGTTACGGTAATTTTGTTGGTTGGCCTGGAAAAGAGAAAAGAGGAAGATTATTTAATAAGGTCTTATGTCTATAAGTGGGTATTACATACGAGATAGAAGGAACTTAAGCTCTACCTATAAAAATTTAGGCTAGATATAATTTTAAAAATCCAGTGTGGTTGTTATAAGACTTTAAAATAAATTCCCTGGTGGAAAATTTAAGTATTTTGTGAAAATTTGTCTCCCTCTAAAGGGCTCAGGTGGAACCTTTTCATGGAAAGGGAAACTATAAATTTCTAAAGGATAGGGACTGTGGCTTCTTTTGCTATTTTTTAATCTCTTAAAGCCACAGCCAAATTTAGGTTCTGACTGCCAGGTAGCTGCCCAGAATGTACCCTTACAAGAGTTATTAAAGCATGAATGGCAATGTAATAGGGTGGATTAAGTTGTGTTTTCTAGAATACCTGGCAGGAAGAGAGGTAAATATGGTAGGAAGGAGTGGCACTTGTAGTGGAAGGAGTATTTGTCGGAAAGGTAAGTGACATTTCCAAGGGAACATGCTCCAGTATTGAAAGATGTTGCTAAACTGTTTTCTAAGGATGGTGAATCCATTTAAGTGGTGACTACAATTTAGGGCCAGAAGTGATTTGCTTTAAGCAATAGGAGAGTCTGCATACCACCAGCAGTCCTTTTTGTGGTTGTTCTCCAAGCAGAGACCAGCCTCCTTCCTAAATCTTGAATAAAGGTCCCTTGGTGGGAGATGGGTATGATCTACGGATGTAGAGTAGGTTGAGGAACCCAGAATTCCACTTTAGATGTATTATGTCTGAAATACCTTTGACACATTCAAATAGATTTGTCATGATTTGACTTTGGAACCCTTTTGGGCAGAACCAAACCTTATGAACTGGAAGTATAGTAGCAACTTTTCAAAGAAAATATATGTAGGTCATTTCATTTTTTAATCTCAGTTTTTCTAAAACTTAGCTTTAAATATTAATTTTTAATTTAAAATTTAAATGCTTAGGTGTGTAATAAAGGTACTTGGTTAACTCATTATAATCCTTCCACATAATTTGATTTTGACCATGTACTTATTTGACATAGATAAACATTTACATTTTTAGTTATGTAGTGGGGCATTGGAATGTGCAGCTGCTACTATTCACATCTGTGTGGATTTTCCTCATAAACACTGTAACATACCTTGGTGTGTTTGCTCTGTATTTTGGAGCTTGACTTCTTTGCTCAATTCTACACTTTTAATGGAGTCTTGAGAAAGTGTGTGTGTGAGAGAGAGTGAGAGACAGAAAGAGGGAGAAGGCTGCGTTCAATTTGCCATCTTTAATATAATTTTAAATATTTTCTTAGGTTATATTACACAGTGTTGATACTCAGTTTTTTTTTATAGGTTTACATGGACAAATGAAAATATAATGAGAAACTAATGTTGTGAGAGAAATAGTAAGTTAGAAGACATTTTGTCTAATTTCATACCCTATTAGAAGAATATCTTGATTTTAAAACTGCTGCCCATTTTTGTGTTGTTGGCTTATTATTCAAGTAGATATGTAGTTAGATTTAAGGCCATTCTGTTACTGATGAGCTCTGAAATGAAGGCTTATTTTTTTTTCCCTAAAACAGAATGCATTTTTAATTAGAAAGTTATGTCAAGAATCAGAACTGCTTAAACCATGAGTGGCTTCTCAACTTGGGTGAAATTAGTAACAGGGTTTTACTCATCAAGAAGATAAAGTAAGCAATGGTTTTAAACATTATGATTTCTGAGATTTTTATGATACTTTTTTCATAAGACTATGTCCCATTCAGATGCCCAAATACGATTTTAACTGAATGCCTATCTATATATGCATAAACATGTTTTAATTTAAGCACTATTTAAATTGTTTTATATACCATAGTACTCTTGCTTGATTTGAAAAATACAGGTTCACACACTAAAAGCCCTGACCTCACCATTATGCAATATATCCATGTAACAAAACTGCACTTGTGCCCATTAAATTTATACAAATAAAATACCCAAGTTCAACAATTGATAACAAATATTGTTATTTTTCAATTAAACTTAAAAAAAAAAAGATGGGCCAGGCATGATGGCTCACACCTGTAATCCCAGCACTTTGGGAGGCCGAGGTGATTGGATCATAAGGTCAGGTGTTCGAGACCAGCCTGGCCAACATAGTGAAACCTCGTCTCTATTAAAAATACAAAAAAAAAAAAAAAAAAAGAAAAAAAATTAGCCAGGCTTGGTGGCGGGCCCCTGTAATCCCAGCTACTAAAAAAACAAACAAAACAAACAAAAAACAAAAAAACTAATGATGTGAACAATTGTTTAAAAGCAAAATATCTTAAGACTTTTTTTTTTTTTTTTTATTGAGACAGAGTCTTGCTCTGTCACCCAGGCTGGAGTGCAGTGGTGCAATCTCGGCTCACTGCAGCCTGTGCTTCCCAGGTTCAAGCGATTCTCCTGCCTCAGCCCCTGGCTAATTTCTGTATTTTTAGTAGAGACAGGGTTTCACCCTATTTGCCAGGCTGGTCTCGGACTCCTGACCTCAGGTGATCCTTCTACCTCAGCCTCCCAAAGTGCTGGGATTATAGGTGTGAGTCACTGCACCTGGTTATCATAAGACAATGAAAAAACAGCATTTCCTACACCGTGCTTTCCAACTTCATGTCTCATTCTGGATATAATAGCCACCTTTAACTCTTAATTGCTTATTCTGGTATTTACTTCTATTTTTCCAAATAATATTTTTATACAATCATTTCTTGAGTTTTTAGTTTCAGATTTTATCTTTTAACTTTCTACTATGAAATATAATCTGCCAGCTTTTTTATGCATTGCTCCTTTCCCATATCTTTTAAAGTATGTGATAATATTTGGTTAAATCAATATTCAATGTTTATATTATTAATATTATGACTATGTATGTATTATTCACAGCCAAGCCACATATTGTGCTGTAATTAAATTTCCTTTCTGCTAGAACTTCTGTTTTTCCCAGGCATTAATGATTATACTGTTCCCTTTTGTCTGCTTAGTTTTCTATTTGATTATCACTAATTCATCACCAAATTGTCTGAAAGAATTATGAATCTCTCATTATATTTAAACATCAGATTATCTGCTAGGTTTTTCTTCCTCTCTCCCTCCTTTATCTTTTTCTTTCTCCATCTCTCTCTTCCTTTCTTTTATTCATTTGGATATCCCATCTTAGAGTCCTATCTTCTGCTCCAATCTTAAGCCTACTGCTCACCTGTCATCCTGGGATCTCCCTTCAGTTCTCTTCTGTAATGTCTTCTATTCTTTCCTGGATCATGTCTTCCTCTTTCATGGTTTCCTCTCTTAGTTTAGAGAAGCATGTACCCCAGCAGCTTCCTCAGAAAGGGCACAGGAGAGGGAAAAATTATTTTTAAAGTTTGCATATCTGAAAATGTCTTTATTCTTAGATGTGTTTGATAGTGTGATTGGCTAAAATAATGGTAGGGTTAATGAAAATTTCACCACAAATCTTAACATTCTTAAAAAAAAATGCCCAAGGAAAGGTCCAATGAGGGCTAAATTTTGTGTTTATTTGGAAAGATGCAAGCCGTCTGAATCTGATCTAGTTAAAAATAACCTGTTTACCTCTCTGCTTTTTAGCTCGAGTATGTGTAAAATTTTACTTAGAAATTTCTAAGATTTTCCTTAGACTCTAAAAGGACATGTATGAAGTTAGACTGAAGTTAGAACTGTTCCCTCCATAAGAGAAGGAGCGTAAATGAAGATGCTGGTGGGTGGGGAACACCAAATGAAATACTTTTCTAGGATTAGTGTTCAGGATTATTTATTTTTTTCTTTATACATAAGAACTGTAACATTTTCCTCTTACATTTTTTTTCTTTTGTACAGTGTTAGGAGCAAGAATCTTAAAACGACTTGAAAGTTGTGAAAGTTGTCTTGCCATTATTTTTTGTTTTTATTTTTACATATTTTAAAAAATTGAGGTGAAATGGACATAATGATTAATCATAAAATTAATCATTTTAAAGTGGACATTTCAGTGGCATTTAGTACATTTATAACTTTGTACAACTACCTCCTCTATCTAGTTCTAAAACATTTTAATCACTGTAAGTTGTGGAAACTTGATACTGATTCTTTTCGTAGAACATAAATTTTTATCTTTGCTTCAAAATTTGGTCTTTATATATTAGTAACTCTGGAAATAACCAATTTATTATATTCTGACCATGCAATTCCTTAAAAATGAACTGCCTTGTAGATAGTTTATAGTTTTCTGATCAGAAAATCACAAAAGTGTATTAAAGTCCTTCCTGCCTATTGTGTTCTTTGAATTTAGCAATATAGAAATTAAATTAGGATAATTTTTGTATAAAAAATTAGATTAACATTGTCTTTATTGTTTTTGTTTTGGGATGTTTAAAATTGCAGTGCTACAGAACTTTGAAAATGCAGGCTAGAGAGTAGGAAAAATTTCATCAAGAAATAGTTCATTTAACAAACAAGTTAATAGATCTGTAAATGTTTCTTTCTTTCAGCAGCTCATTATGCTGCCATTTGTCACATGGCATTGGATTATTATCATTGTCATTCTATGTTGGAGATTCTCCTATGAACAGGCTTAAAGTGGGTGGAATTACATGGAGAATAATTCTGGTACCTTTCAGGGGACAGTAAGAAAAGGGAATAGGAAAAGGGCCAGAGTCTGCTTTTAAATATTTTAAAGTATATTTCCTTTCACAACTCTTCTTAACATTTAATTTTTAAGTATTTTAAAAATTAAAACTCTAATTTAAAAAATTAGACTGCCTTCAAATTCCTGCTTTACTTACTAACAGCTTTTGATTTATTTTGTAACTGAGATTTAGAAATTAATATGGAAGCTTTAAAGGAGGCATCATTTCCTCTAGAAAGCCAACTCTTGACAGCTTTGGTTAGCTGTAGTCAACAGTGAAGCCAGATTTGTTGTCCTATTCTGTTAATTAAATATACGGATGGCCTATTTTTCATTTTTGTTTCAGTGTGTAAGTAAATACCACATAGTGATCAGTCAGACCTAACAATCTAGCTAACTATGGAGCTTTATAATTTAGCACACAGCTGTGATTATTAATAATTACAGATAATATATTAATTAGAAGATAATAAAACAATGAAAAATTAATTGCATATGTTAATGAAATGTAGGTATACAAATACATGCGTATATATAATAATTAAGTGTAATTATTTAGACCAGTGGTTCTTACAGTGTGGTTCCCAGACCAGCAGCATTGGCATCACCTGTAAACTTGTTAGAAATGCAGATCCCACTGAATTAGAAACCCTAGGGATGGGGTCCAGCAATTCGTTTTAACAAGCCCTCCAGATGGTTCTGATGCAAGAACCATGCTCCAGTTTGAGAATCACTATGTTAGACCCTGATAGGGTGCCTTCCTGTGTTTTTGCTGAAATTGTATTTGGAAAATTGTTAGGCCTGGTGAAGAAGTCTTGATGTAAAGATAAAAATTAAATAGTTTTCTGTGTTTTAAAATTATCTTCCCTCGATATTTCTTTGCAGTCTGTCTTCCTTGCACATTTTTACAAATTTTAGAAAATATGATCTATACAACTTTAAATTTTGACCTTTTTTGGGCTTAACATTATGGAATAAGCATTGTCCATATTATTAAAAATACTTTGTAAACACAATATTTAAAGGCAACTTAATAGTTCATAATTTCATCCTCATAATTTCCATATTTGTACTGTGCAAGGTTATCTTTAGTAGGAGGGATGAAGTTCGTTGCCTACCTTACTATCTTTATATAAACTTACTAATATCTTCTCACATTGCTAAAGAGGCATTGACCAAGTTGGTAAAACTGTAAAGCAGGCAATAGTGGGTACTTAAAATGTTAATTTATTAGATAAGTTAACTTATATAATGTAATACTTTAAATGTTTAATATTAATATATAAATATAATACATTAATAATTTGTTATTTGTGTTTTTCATTTATGCCTTTTCTTTTTGACATCTCCTTTAAGTACTTCCTAGCTCCTCAATTTTTGGACCTTGATTGCTCAGTGTTTCATTCTTTGGTCTAGTCCTTTTTGATTCACTTCTTCCATCGCATATTTTCTCAGTCTTTTGTCCTGTCTTGAAGGCTGTAATGGCAGGAATTTGGAGACTATGATAAACAGTTGAAGAAGACATTTTGGGACTGATTAACTTTCCCTCGCCTTTAATCTCAGTGCAGAGGCACTTGCTTACTTGAGTTTCGTGGTTAATAGAGAGTCTTTGGAATCTGATAAAATACCTCTCCACTTATTAGCTGTGTGTCTTTGGCAAATAAGTTAGTGCCTTTGATGTTAGGTTTTCTCCTCTATAAAATATGGGGAAAATAGTATTTATAGATTTGAACATTACATTATATTTAAATTATAATTTATAGATGTGAGCATTATATTAAATCTAAGGTGTTAGCATAGTATCTGACACATAATAAATCCTCAGTAACTATTAGCTATTACAATTAGAGGTACTATTAATGTTTGTTTAACTCCAGAGCCAACTTTGTATAGTTGCTGAGATTCTAGTTTTAGCCCTTCATTTTTGTGACTAATAATGCTTAAATTATTTATATTTCATGTTAATGGAAAACTGGCTCTACTTTCTTTTATAGTTATGTATAATCTTTAAAATTAAAACTTTTAAATTTTTAGGGAAAAAATGTTTTAAGCAGGCATAATCTCAGAACCATATCTTATTTTTCTCATTTAAAACTTATATTCCATCTCACAGAGGAAGTTACCTTTGTTAGAGTTGTTTGATTTTCACTGTCTTTATGATAAGTATTACAGATTCCTAGAAATTTATAGAGAAAAGTATGTATTAGTGCTGATAAGGTTTGGCTGTGTCCCCACCCAAATCTCATCTTGAATTCCCTTGTGTTGTGGGAGGGACCTGGTGGGAAGTAATTGAATCATAGGGGCAAGTCTTTCCCATGCTGTTCTCATGATAGTGAATAAGTCTCATGAGATCTAATGGTTTTAAAAAGAGGCATTCCCCTGCACAAGCTCTCTCTCTGCCTGCTGCCATCCACGTAAGATGTGACTTGTTCCTCCATGCCTTCCACCATGATTGTGAAGCCTCCCGAGCCATGTGGAACTCTAAGTCCATTAAACCTCTTTTTCTTCTCAGTCTTGGGTATGTCTTTATCAGCAGCATGCAAACAGACTAATACAAGTGTACTATTCAATTCATGTTTTTTAAAAATAATGTGTCAACTTACTTAATTCTTCAGCATCATAGCTTAAAATACGAATAAAAAAGGAAGCATGACTGTTTATTCTTACTTTGTATACCTTTTTTTTTTGTTGTTGTTGTTGTTATTGAGATGGAGTCTCACTCTATTGCCCAGGCTGGAGTGCAGTGGTGTGATCTTGGCTCACTGCAACCTCTGCCTCCCAGGTTCAAGCAATTCTCCCCACTCATCCTCCTGAGTAGCTGGGATTACAGGTGTGCACCACCATGCCTGGTAAATTTTTGTGTTTTTTTTTGGTGAAGGCGGGGTTTCACCACATTGCCCAGGCTGGTCTCAAACTCCTGACCTCAAGTGATCTGCCCACCTTGGTCTGCCAAATTGCTGGGATTATCGGCTTGAGCCACTGTGCCTGGCCCTTGTTTTGTATGAATTTTTGAGAGTTTGTGCACATATTTATTAAATTCAAGAAACTACTTAACAAGAGTTATGCATATAAGTGATAATATTAATACTGATTTGTTCCATCTATGTGCTGAATGTTGTGTAACATTTTGGCCAACTCAACTAATTTATTCATTTATTTAACAACTATGTATCATATGAGTATTATGTATTAGGTACCATGCTTGGTGCTAGGTGTATAAGCATGAGTATGATGTGGGGTTAAAAGAAAACTTCAGACGAGTTAAATTTGAAGGAGTTTAATTGAGCAAGAAAAAGAAGAAATGATCAGGCAACCTCCAGAATCACAGCAGATTTAGAGAGACTCCAGGGGTGTTTCATGGTCAGAACAAATTTATAGACAAAAAAAAAAAAAAAAAAAAAAAAAATCAAGTGATATACAAGAATCAGAAATGAGGTACAGAAACAGCAGGATTGGTTACAGCTGGGCATTTGCCTTATTTGAACACAGTTTGAATGCTCAGCAGTTTATAAGTGCTTGAAGTATGGCTGCTGGGATTGGCCAACACTCAGCTGTTGCTACAGGTGCATACTCCTAAGTTAAATTTTCAGTCTTGTCAACCTAGCTTATGGTTCATCCACAAGAACGCAGATATAGAGGTACGGAGTCCTTTTCAGGCTGTAGTTTGTTTAACAATGATATAGTTCATTCTTTTGTGGAGAAATACCTAAACAAGTAATTTTGGTGTAGTGTGCTGAGTAGTATAATAGAAGTATGTGTAAAGTGCTATAGAAGCATGTGGATGACACATTTTACTTGGCATTTAGTTTAACTGGAGAACAAGGAGGAGTGGTGGTTGTATATGAGGCCAGGTAAGACTTGTCAAAGAAGGTAATGTGTGAGTTGGGCCTTGAAGAAAGGAAACAATTTCAGCAGGATGATCCAGGCTGGTAAGTCTAAGGGAACAGAGAGGGAGGGTTTAAAAGGAGCACTGTCATTTGTGGATGATATCAGAATCAACTGAGAAATGTAAAGCTAAGGAGACTTGTACAGGATTGCTCAATACAAAATCAGCTTATAAAAATTAATAGCATTTCTCTGCACTAGAAATATAATAAAAATTTCATTCACAACTGAACAATAACCCTAAAGTGGGCACTTACAAAATCTCTATGGTAAGAAATCTCTCTTTGAAACTCTAGAACAAGATTGACTGAGTAAATGGAAGGATATCCCATATTGGATGAGATAGCCTAATAAAAATATGTCAGTTTTCTCTTAGTTAATGTATAAATTAATTGCAATTCTAATTAAAATTATAGTGCAGTTTTTTTGAAATTTAATAAGCTTATTCTAAAATGAATGTGGATTATATTAATGTACCAAAACATCACCTGTACCCCAAAAATATTTTGTATCAGTTTGTTCTTGCATTGCTGTAAAGAAATACCTGAGACTGGGTAATTTATAAAGAAAATAGGTTTAATTGGCTCATGGTTTTGCAGGCTGTACAGGAAGTATAACATTGGCATCTGCTCTGGGGAGGTCTCTGGAAGCTTACAGTCATGATGGAAGGCAAAGCAGGAGCTTACATGTCACATGGGAAAGCAGGAGAAAGAGACGTCAAGGAGAGCTATGATATACACTTTTAAGTGACCAGATCTCACAAGAACTCACTCACTGTCATGAGGACAGTACCAAGGGGATGGTCCTAAATTATTCATGAGAAGTCTGCCCCCATGATCCAATCACCTCCCACCAGGCCTCACCTCCAACATTGGGGATTACATTTCAATATGAGATTTGGGCATGGACAAATATCCAAACTGTATTATTCTGCCCCAGTCCCTCCCAAATCTCATGTCCTTCTCACATTTTAAAATACAATCATGCCTTCCCAATAATCTCCAAAGTCTTAACTCATTCTAACATTAACTCAAAAGTCCAGAGCTTAAAATCTCATCTGAAACAAAGCTAGTCCCTTCCACCTGTGAGCCTGTAAAATAAAAAGTTAGTTACTTCCGAGATACAATGGGAGTATGAGCATTGAGTAAACATTCTTGTTCCAAAAGGGAGAAATCAGCCAAAAGAATGGGGTTATAGGCCCCATGCAAGTCCAAAACCCTGCAGGGCAGTCATTAAATCTCAAAGCTCCAAAGTAATTTTCTTTGATTCCATGTTCCACATATAGGGCACACTGATACAAGAGATGGGCTTCCAAGGCCTTGGGCAGCTCTGCCCCTGTGGCTTTGCAAGATTCAGTCCCAGAGGCTGCTCTCACAGGTTGCTGAGTCCTGTGGCTTTTCCAGGTGCAAGGTACAAGCTGTTGGTGGAGCTGCCATTCTGGAGTTGGATGGATGGTGAACCTCTTCTCATAGCTCCACTAGACAGTGCCCCAGTGAAGACTTTGTGAGGGGGCTCCACTCCCACATTTTCCTTCTGCACAGTTCTAGTAGAAGTTCTCCATGAGGGCTTCAGCCCTGCAGCAGGCTTCTGCCTGGACACCCAGGCTTTTTCGTACATCTGAAATCTAGGCAGAGGCTCCCAAGCCTCATCTCTTGCACTTTGTGCACCTGCAGGCTTAACACCACATGGAAGCCAACAAGTCTTAAGGCTTGTACCCTCTGAAGCAGACACCTGAGCTGTACCTGGGTCCCTTTGAGTGACAGCTGGAGCTGGAGCAGCCAGGAGGCAGGAGCAGTGTCCTGAAGCTGTTCCGGATGGTGAGGCTGTGGGTCTGACCCACAATAGTATTCTGTCCTCTTGGGCCTCAGGGCCTGTGATGAGAGCGGCTGCCTCTTAGATCTTTGAAATGACTTTGAGGCCCTTTTCCTATTGGCTTGGCTATCAGCACTTGCCTCGTTTTTAGTTTTGCAAATTTCTTTAGCAAGTAGTTGCTCAGCAGCCCACTTGAATTCTCCTAAAAATGGGCTTTTCTGCCATGTGGCCAGGCTGCAAATTTTCCAAATTTTTATGCTCTGGTTCCCTTTTAAATATAAGTTCCAACTTATTTCTTTGCTCCTGCATCATTGTATAGGTTGTTAGAAGCAGCCGTACCACTTCTTGAACACTTTGCTGCTTTGAAATTTCTTCTGCCAGATACCCTAGGTCATCACTCTCAAGTTCAAACTTCCACAGATCCCTAGGGCATGAACAGAATACAGCCAAGTTATTTGCTAAGGCACAAAATTTGTGACCTTTATTCCAGTTCCAATAAATTCTTCATTTCCTTCTGAGACCTCCTCAGCCTCATTGTCCATATCACTATAAGCATTTTGGTCACAACCATTTAACTCATCTCTAAAAAGCTCCAAACTTTCCCTCATCTTTCTTCTGAGCCCTCCACACTCTTCCAACTTCTGGAAGAGTATTTCTCCTGAACCCTCCACACTCTTCCAACCTCTGCCTGTTACCCAATTCCAAAGCTGCTCCTACATTTTCAGGGATCTTTGTAACAATTGCACACTCCTTGGTAATAATTTTCTATATTAACTTGTTATTGCATTGCCATAAAGAAATGCCTGAGACTGGCTAACTCATAAAGAAAAGAGGTTTAATTGGCTCCCAGTTCTACAGGTGTTACAAGAAGCATACACTGGCATGTGCTTCCGGGGAGGCCCCTGGAAGCCTGCAATCATGGCAGAAGACAAAGCAGGAGCTTGCATGTTACATGGCAAAAGCAGGAGCAAGGGAGAACAAGGAAGGAGGTGCTACATACTTTTAAACAACCAGATCTCATGAGAACTCACTTACTATCATGACAACATTACCAAAGGGCATGGTGCTAAACCATTCATGAGAAATCTGCCCCCATGATCCAATCACCTGCCACCAGGCCTACCTCCAACACTGGGTATTACATTTCATTATGAGATGATTTAGTAGTGACAAACATTGAAACTATATCATGTGTTCATCTATTATGTATCGACAAAAATAATAAAAGTAAAAGTTTTATTTTGAAATTTCATTGTTTTTTTCCACAATGTCCTTGTGAAATAAGTCAATATGTTTCCTTTAAATAGTTAAGAAGACAGCAAGATCTTCTCTCAGAGTGGCCTGTAATTCACACACAGGTCCAAGACAAAAGCCGTAACAATAAAATTCTCACACTTGCTCATAGAATGCATCTGACATAGGTTCTTGCTTAAGCCACAGAATAAACCTACAGAGATACCCACAATGTGGATAAAAATTGTCAGCACCTAAGTTGTTGCAGAGAGGTCAAATGATTTACCTAAAAGGCACCATGCTTAATAGTTTGGTGTTGACATATGATATGATTCTGTTTATACGAGATGTCCAGAATAGGTAAATCCATAGAGGAAGAAAGAAGACTAGTGGTTGACAAAGGATGGGAGTAAGCAGGAATTCAGATGAAAAGGGCTTTATTTGGAGGAGATGGAAATGTTCTGGAATTAGACTGTGGTGATGGTTGCCCACATTTTGAATATATAAAAACCACTGAATTGTAAACTTAAAAATTGTTAAAATGGTGAATTGCATGTCGATGAATTGATTATCTCAATGAAAACAAAAGAAAAAATAAAATGTATATGGAATAAGAAAGGTATTAGAGCATGAACGAGGGCATGAACAGAATGTAGCCAAATTCTTTGCTAGGGCATAACACGCATGGCCTTTACTTCAGTTTCCAATGAGTTCCTCATTTCCACCTGAGACTTCCTCAATCTGGATGTTATTGTCCATATCACTATGAGCATTTTGGTCACAACTATTTAACCAGTCTCTAAAAAGTTCCTTATAAGTTCCTAAGTCGGTCTTTAAAAAGAAGAGCAAAGGGGGAAGGACTTATCATGCTAGATTTTAAGACATTAAAAAACCTTAACATTACACATAGGCCAATGAAATAGCTTAGAGGTTTCAGAGACAAACCATGCATGTATACATTTGATCCTCATTCTTCATAGATTCTGTATTTGTAAATTTGCCTACTTGCTAAAATTTGTTTATAAGCCTGAAATCAATACCTGGCAGCAGTTTTGAAGTCATTTACTGACATGCACAGAGCAGCAGAAAATTTGAGTTGCTCATGCGCATGTTCCCAGTTGAACAAGACCGTGCTCTGTCTTCTTGTTTCATACTGTAAATGTGTCCTTTCTAAGGTCTATTTAGTGACTTTTGCATTTTTGTGCTTTTTGATAGTTTCACTGTTTAAAATTGCCCCCAAATGTAGTGCTGAAGTACTCTCTAGTGTTCTTAGGCACAAGGAGTCTATGATGTGCTTTAAGGACAAAATATTTGTGTTAGATAAGCTTAGTTCAGATATAAATTGTAATGTTTTTGGCTGTGAGTTCAATGTTAATGAATTAACAGTATATATTTTAAAAGGTGTCTTTAAACAGAGACACACATAAAGCAATGATATGAATTGATTGATGGAAATGTGATCAGAGGTTCACAGGCATTGTATTTACTCTAAGAGCAATGGTACAGTATTTGCTAATTCAGTGTGTGTGGTGGCTATAGTGTAACTAAACGAGAATTGAGTGTATATGTAATCGGGCAGAGTCTACTCAAGAAACCAGAAACCATATGGGGAAGTCCAATAAAAACAGTTCCATATTGGGAATTGGCTGGATAGGTGTTGGAAGGCTGAAAAACCAAAAACTAGAAGGATCACAGGAAATAGACATCATTCTTGGGAGAATAAAAGAAGGAGGTTGGGGTTCTTAGAAACTCTTGAGCATGGATGGGGGGCTCTTTGGAGCTGGGAACTCAGATGTCTGAGGAGAGAGTCCTGTTGGGATGAGGGCATACAGAGAGATCATTTCTGGAGTGTAAAGGAGCTGGACACTGTAACAACTGCTGCTGATGGGATGAAGAGCCATTGTTGGTATAAGCTGAAATGAATAGCAAGGAAAAAGGAAGGAGAAATTGCGTCTACTCTCCTGACTTCTAGTGTTCTTGCAAGAAAATAACAGGAGAAACTAAATAGCTGGCAAAAGGGAGTTCCAGCTCCAGCATCACAAAGCACAACGTAGAAGTACATTTGGAGCTGAGAGACAATAGTTTAATATCTAGCACAATATGAATTCTTAATATATAATAAAAAAACACTAGAAATTCCCACTCATGTCCATAAGGGTATATGCATAAACAGTGTGATTAAGAGTACAGACTCTGGGCCGGGTGTAGTGGCTCACACCTTAATCCCAGCACTTTGGGAGGCTGAGGCAGGTGGTCACCTGAGGTTGGGAGTTTGAGACCAACCTGGCTAACATGGTGAAACCCCATCTCTACTGAAAATACAAAATTAGCTGGGTGTGGTGGCATGCACCTGTAATCCCAGCTACTCGGGATGTGGAGGCAGGAGAATCGCTTGAACCCGGGAGGGAGCGGTTGCAGTAAGCTGGGATTGCACTGCTGCACTCCAGCCTGGGCGACAGAGTGAGACTCGTGAGAGAGAAAAAAAAAAAAGAGTACAGACTCTGGAATGGAACGACTTAGATTTGATTTTTAGCTACACAATTTAGTCTCTATGTGACCCTGGACACATTACGTAATCTCTCTGTACACCACATGGAGGAAAGATATCCACCTACCAGCACTGGACTGTTATATAAGCAAGAAATAAGCCTATTTTGTTAAGCACTGAAATTTCAGGTTTGTTTATTGTGGTAAATAACATTATCCAAATTATTACTACCGGGGTGTTTGTTGCAGTGTTTTTTTATGGCAGGTGGGTGGAAGACAATCTGGGTGTCTGTCACTAGTGGATAAGTTAAATATTATGCATATCCAACATGGAGGTTAATACAGTAATTAGAGGTGAAAAACTACATGTACATGAATGGAGGTTAAAATCGTGGTGCTGACTGAAAAAGTGAAACAGAATGAGATACACAACACAGATACCATTTATGTAAATAAAATATATGCACATAAACAATACATATTTTGCTAGAACAAACACAAATATAAAGATAAATTTTGGGCATATTAGAATGGTTGCTTCTGAGGGAGCTGGGAAATAGAGAGGGTTCATGGTATAAAGGAATAAATAAAGTAGCAAGAGGAGCCTTCTATAGATCAATAGTCAATAGTGATAATTGCCATAAACTGACAAGTATGATTTGTTCAACTTTTTCTCACCTGAGAGTAAAAGAAAGAAAGATCAAGATCAAATTTATAATAAATTGGAACACATTTAATGAGAAATGTAGAGCACAAATAGGAAGAAAACTCTAAAGCTCTACTGAGGCGAATAAAAAATGACTTGAGTAAATGGAAAGACAGTCTTTGTTCTTTTCTTATAGAGTTCTCAATTTTTCTAAACTGTTCCATATATTTGGTGCAATCTTGAAGTATTAATAGGATTTTTTCTTTTTCTTTCTTTCTTTCTTTTTTTTTAGAGATGGGGTCTCACTTTGTGGCTGGTCTCGAGCTCCTGGGCTCAAGCGATCTTCCTGTCTTTTGGCCTCCGAAAGTGCTGGGATTACAGACTTGAGCCACTGCACTTGGCCTCATAGGATTTTTGGGGAGCCAAACAAGCTGATTCATGTGAAAAATAAATGTGTGAGTGCCTGATAAAATTGTGAAAAAGAAGAATAATAATGAGTGACCAACCGTAAGAGATATTCAAATGGGATGGGAGTATAAAAGGAGCTCTTATGGAGCTCTAGTATTTGAAAAAGGGCTTGGAATGCCAAGCTAAGGAGTTCATATTTTATCCTGGAGGTCCCCTAGAGACTTTGTATGCAGGGTAATGAAATGATCAGATTGTATTTTAGAAAGAACTCTATGATAGAAATGTGACGAATGGATTGGTGGAGTTGTGTGATGGAGGCAGTAACATTGAGAATGCTAACAGTTGGGAAATCACTAGCTTCAGCAATAGTTCAGATGACTATTGATAAGATTCTGATTTGAGACAAGGAGAATGGAGAGAGAATTTAGAGTCATTAGGATTTAATGACTGATTGGGTAGGTGGGGAGAGGGTATAGTTAAGCATGCCTCTCTTCCTGAGATCAAAAAGGAATTGGGAGTTGTTTTAGGGGGTTTATAAAAGTAATTCTATTTACTTTAGAGTTTCTGAGAATATAGGCTGGGCACAGTGGCTCACACCTGTAATCCCAGCACTTTGGGAGGCCAAGGTGGGCGAATCATCTGAGGTCAGGAGTTCAATACCAGCCTGGCCAACATGGTGAAACCCCATCTCTACAAAAATACAAAAATTAGCCAGGCATGATGGCAGATACCTGTAATCCCAGCTACTTGGGAGGCTAAGGCAGGAGAATTACTTGAACCTGGGAGGTGGAGGTTGCAGTGAGCCGAGATCTCGCCATTGCACTCCAGCTGGGTGACAGAGCGAGACTCCGTCTAAAAAAAAAAAAAGTATATATATAATATAGTATATAATATACAATATACTATATTATATATATAAATTATAATATAATATATAATAAATTATATATATAAATTATATTATATATAATATACAATATACTATATTATATATTATAATATAATATATATTATATTTACAATACGACTTAAAAAAGATCAAGATTTTGGAGACTAAGGGGTGCCATGGATCAGGGTTGAATCTTCTTAAGCCTTTTGCATTTTCTAGAAACAACCTCTAGCATTTAGAGTATAGGTTTTGGCATAAGCTCTTCTCCTTACACCCTCCCCCTGACTCTCATCTCTTTTTCTCTCTATTCCTATCTCTTTAGTTTGTCCCTCCCTTGGTTATCTTGGCTCTGTTAAGATAATAATTATGACTTTTTGTTCTGGGTTTAGGTAGGGGACTCTGATGTGTGACAAATGATAACACTGGGAGAAATAAAAGTTTCTTGTTCTTAGAGCATATTGGACAGGCAGATCTTACTATATAAAAGTAAAATAAGGCTGGGTGCGATGGCTCATGCCTGTAATCCCAGCACTTTGGGAGGCTGAGGTGGGCGAATCACCAGGTCAGGAGATCGAGACCATCCTGGCTAACACGGTGAAACCCTGTCTCTACTAAAAAATACAAAAAAATTAGCTGGCATGGTGGCGGGTGCCGGTAGTCCCAGCTACTTGGGAGGCTGAGGCAGGAGAATGGTGTGAACCAGGGAGGTGGAGCTTGCAGTGAGCCGAGATCGTGCCACTGCATGCCAGTCTGGGCAATAGAGTGAGACTCCCATCTCAAAAATAAAAAAATAAAAAAAAATAAAAAATAAATCAATGCTATGTATAGGTGAATGGATGTATAGTTAAGTGACTCATGCAGAACTACAAATCCATTGTCTTATCAAATAGTGTATACCCTGAGAAAGTAAAAACTTGGATAATAAATTATAGTGGGAGAATAAATAGATATAATTTTATAAATTATAAAATTTTTAACAAGAATATTTTTGTGTCATAAAATGTAAGAATTTGTGTAATAGGAATTAAGGTTTAAGGTTTTGGTATATGAAATTCTTAACTGAGCACTGGCAAATTGTTGTATAAATATGTATTTACAAACTTTCCTAAGCCTCTAATTATTACAAATAGGCTTCCTGCACTTAGATAAGGACTGATCATACACTAAAGGCAGCAAATTTATGCCACAGCACCAGGATAGCTTTGGATTTAGTGATTTGTGCCATAAAACTTGGAAAATGTACCAGGTACTTCTAAAAAACAGGATTATGTGAAGAGGGAAGCTGAAAACTGGAATGTTGGCTGAAATTCTGTGTAAGAGCTGGCAATTGTTTATCAGATCCTTGCCCCCATTGGTTGTGAGTTGATCTTGGGCACTGAATCCTCTAAACTTCCGTGGATATGCACATGTTGGCTCCCTGTATCATCTGTGGCTTTGGAGAAGCCGGTATTCTCTGGAACACCAGGGGTGGGGAAACCCGAAATTGCAGTGCTTGCCATTTCTGTGGTGTAAATACTCTCACCTGGCTATTTTCAAATTATCTGCATGATGTAAATGAATGTGAAATTGGGAGTTGATGTTCACAATAAGCTCTTCTACCTGTACCTCATCTAATCCATACTAGAGAGATACCATATACCAGGGATTATCACCAACAATGGACCCTCATTTCCATCTAGCTTGTGAGTGATCCAGTTCAACAGTATCATCCTAAGGGTCTGTTTTCTAGACCCATTACTGGTATAAACAGTCTTAGCTTGGATTCTCCTTAAAAGCAAAAGCCAGAGACAACACCGCTAGGTAGTTCGTCTGGGTGGTAACACTAAGGAGCAGGGGTGAGGGACTGGGCAGAAGAAAAGGTGGAAAGAATAATGTAGGATAAGCTTGCATTATCAGGGTCACTGCTGAGCCCAGCTAGGGCATGATGCTACTCAGAACTTTCTGAGAATTGTGTTGAATGTCCCTTGGAGTTCTCTACCTAAAGGTCTACTCGAAGGAGCAATTGTTTGCCAGCTCCTTGCCCCCATTGGTTGTGGGTTAATCTTGGGCACTAACTGCTCTGAACATCCATGGATATGCATATACTTAGTGGGTTCCCTGTGTCATTTCTGGCTTTGGAGAAGCCCCATGGCATACAGAGAAAGATGTGGGGTGTGACACTGACCACATGAGAGAACTGTGGTCTGCTAGTAACTATCCTTCATAGTCGTGACTGGAATCAAAAGTGAGGCTAAGCAGGTGTGGGCAGGGCATTAGAAGCATCTGATACAGAGGATACTTTATGTTTTATGCTTTGAAAGTGGACCAAAAAGCATTTATTCATAATGAAGCTACTATTTAGGATCATGGGCCTTGTGGGATTAAATTGTTTATCAAAGAACTGAAAGAGGCTGGGCATGGTGGCTCATGCGTGTAATCCCAGTGCTTTGGGAGGCTGAGGCAGGAAGATTGCTTGAGCTCAGAAGTTTGAAATCCGCCTAGACAACGTGGTGAAACCCCAAAGTCTCTACTAAAAATACAAAAACTAGCTAGGTGTGGTGGCTTGCACCTGTAGTTAGTTCCACTACTTAGGAGGCTGAGATGGGAGGATCACTTGGACCCAGGAGGTCCAGCCTTCAGTGAGCCGTGATTGCATCACTGCACTCCAACCTGGGCAACAGAATGACAGCCTGTCTCAAAAAAAAAAAAAAAAGAAAAAAAAAAAGAAAAGAAAGGCCAGGTGCCGTGGCTCATGCCTATAATCCCAGCACTTTGGGAGGCCAAGTGGGGTGGATCACCTGAGGTCAGGAGTTCGAGATCAGCCTGGCCAACATGGCGAAACTGCATCTCAACTAAAAATACAAAATCAGCTGGGCGTGGTGGCGCCAGCTACTTGGGAGGTCAAAGCAGGAAAATTGCTTGAACCCAGGAGGCAGAAGTTGTGGTGAGCCAAGATCATGCCACTGGACTCCAACCTGGGTGACAGAGTGAGACTGTGTCTCAAAAAAAAAAAAAAAAAAAAAAAAACAAAAAGGACTGAAAGATATAATTGTTATTCTCCCTTTTCCATCCTCTTCCTCATGTAAAACTCTATGTTATATAGTGTTTCTTTGTCATAAGAAATCCATAGAAGGGATTTTAATCTATTTCATCAACATTTAAAATATTTCAGCAAATATGTTCACTTATTTAATGAATATTTAATATTGGAAATTTGAAAATATAAGCTTAATTTATGAAACCATGCAGTCATTTAAAAGATCTTTTGTAGGTGTTCTATAAGGGATAACAATTGATACAAAACACTTTTCATGAGGTATAGGCATTAATTACTGCTTTTAAATTTCTTTCAGATAACATTTCTGGAGGCGTTAGTGCTTCTGATACATAATTGTATGTCTTTGCTGTGATTTCTTTCCATTTTGTAAAGGAAGAGAGAAAATATCAATATAGTCCCAAGCTACTCTCTAATTAAACCTCTTTAGCCTTGACATTTCTTTTGGGATATCATCTTTATATTATTTTCTCTCTTTGAGATTGATAGCTGTGAATTGTTTGTATATTTGAATGACTTTAGGTGTCTGTTAAAATTCAAGGAGAGCAAGGAGGATAGCAAAAACTTCATGACATATGATTCATGCTTTGCCTCACCTTCTACAGAAAAACGGGAACAAAAACTAGAGCTGGCCTGGTACTACTGGAACAATACTCTCTTAACACCTTTGATCTATCACTCACCTTCCCTATCAGTCTTTCTCTGAACTATTCCCAAACTAATAGTCTGAGATCCTGTGAAATTCTGCTAGATGTAAACCCCAATACTGAATTTCAAAAATTTGGTTCTTAGTGTTTGCACTAGTATCTAAGATAAAATACTGATTTTGTGTATGAACAAGGGGAACCATTGAGATTGTTAAAAGTTTTAACTTACCATGGCTGGCAAGATGGCTGAATAGGAACTGCTCTGGTCTGCAGCTCCCAGCGAGACCACCATAGAAGGCGGGTGATTTCTGCATTTCCAACTGAACCTCTGCTGGTGATACCCAGGCAAACAGGGTCTGGAGTGGACCTCCAGCAAACACCAGCAGACCTGCAGCAGAGGGATCTGACTGTTAGAAGGAAAACTAATAAACAGAAAGGAATAGCATCAACATCAACAAAAAGGACATCCACACAAAAACCTCATCTGAAGGTCACCAGCATCAAAGGCCAGAAGTAGATAAATCCACAAAGATGAGGAAAAACTAGCACAAAAAAGGCTGAAAATTCCAAAAACCAGAAGACCTCTTCTCCTCCAAAGAATCACAACTCCTCACCAGCAAAGGAACAAAACTTAATGGAGAATGACTTTGATGAATTGACAGAAGTAGGCTTCAGAAGGTGGGTAATAACAAACTCCTCTGAGCTAAAGGAGCATGTTCTAACTCAATGCAAGGAAGCTAAAAACCTTGGAAAAAGGTCAGAGGAATTGCTAACTAGAATAACCAGTTTATAGAAGAACATAAATGACCTGACAGAGCTGAAAAACGCAGCAGAAGAACATTGTGAAGCATACACAAGTATCAATAGCCAAACTGATCAAGTGAAAGAATATCAGAGATTGATGATCAACTTAATGAAATAAAGCATGAAGACAAGATTAGAGAAAAAGGAATGAAAGAGAATGAACAAAGCCTCCAGAAATATGGGACGATGTGAAAAGAGCAAACCTAAGTTTGCTTGGTGTACCTGAAAGTGATGGAGATAATGGAACCAAGTTGGAAAGCACTCTTCAGGATATTATCCAGAAGAACTTCCCCAGCCTAGCAAGACAGGCCAACATTCAAATTCAGGAAATACAGAGAACAACACAAAGATACTCCTTGAGAAGAGCAGCCCTAAGACACATAATGCACAGTCATCAGATTTACCAAGGTTGAAATGAAAGAAAAAATATTAAGGGCGGCCAGAGAGAAAGGTCAGATTACCCACAAAGGGAAGCCCATTAGACTAACAGCAGATCTCTCTGCAGAAACCCTTCAAGCCAGAAGAGTGGGGGCCAATATTCTACATTCTTTTTATTTATTTAATTTTATTTAATTTAGTTTTATTTTATTTTATTTTAGACGGAGTCTCGCTCTGTCGCCCAGGCTGGAGTGCAGTGGCACGATCTCGGCTCACTGCAACTTCCACCTCCTAGGTTCAAGCAATTCTCCTGCCTCAGCCTCCCGTGTAGCTGGGACTACAGGTGCTGGCCACCACGCACGGCTAATTTTTGTATTTTTAGTAGAGTTTTACCATGTTGGTCAGGCTGGTTTCGAACTCCCGACCTCAGGTGATCTGCCTGCCTCAGCCTCTCAAAGTGCTGGGATTACAGGCGTGAGCCACCGTGCCTAGCTAACATCCTTAAAGAAAAGAATTTTCAACTCAGAATTTCATATCTAGCCAACCTAAGCTTCATAAGCGAAGGAGAAATAAAATCTTTCTCCTCAGTAAATGGAAGTAAAGTACTCCTCAGCAAATGCAAAAGAATGGAAATGATAACAGTCTCTCAGACCATATTGCAATCAAATTAGAACTCAGGATTAAGAAACTCACTCAAAACTGCACAAATACATGGAAACTGAACAACCTGCTCCTGAATGACTACTGGGTAAATAACAAAATAAAGGCAGACATAAATAAGTTCTTTGAAACCAATGAGAACAAAGACACAACGTACCAGAATCTCTGGAACACAGCTAACGCAGTGTTTAGAGGAAAATTTGTAGCACTAAAGGCCCACAAGAGAAAGTGGGAAAGACCTAAAATTGACACCCTAACAGCGCAATTAAAAGACCTAGAGAAGTAAGAGCAAACAAATTCAAAAGCTAGCAGAAGACAAGAAATAACTAAGATCAGAGCAGAAATAAAGGAGATAGAGACACAAAAAACCCTTCCAAAAATCAATAAATCCAGGAACTGTTTTTTTTTTGAAAAGATTAACAAAATAGACTGCTAGCCAGACTAATAAAGAAGAACAGAGAGAAGAATGAAATAGACAAAAAATGATAAAGGGATTATCACCACTGATCCCACAGAAATACAAACTATCATCAGAGAATACTATAAACACCTCTATGCAAATAAACTAGAAAATCTAGAAGAAATGGATAAATTCCTGGACACATACACCCTCCCAAGACTAAACCAGGAAGAAGTCAAATCCCTGAATAGACCAATAACAAGTTCTAAAATTGAGGCAGTAATTAATAGCCTACCAACCCCCCCCCCCCCCAAAAAAAAAAGCCCAGGACCAGATGGATCACAGCCAAATTCTACCAGAGGTACAAAGAGGAGCTGGTACCATTCCTTCTGAAACTATTCCAAACAATAGACAAAGAGAGACTCCTCCTGAACTCATTTTATGAGGCCAGCATCATCCTGATACCAAAACCTGGCAGAGATACAACAAGAAAAAAGAAAATTTCAGGACAAATGGGAGCAAGATGGCCGAATAGGAACAGCTCCAGTCTCCAGCTCCCAGCGTGAGTGACACAGAAGATGGGTGATTTCTGCTTGTTCAACTGAGGTACCAGATTCATCTCACTAGGGAGTGTGGGACAATCAGTGCTGGTCAGCTGCTGCAGCCTGACCAGCAAGAACTGAAGCAGGGCGAGGCATCGCTTCACCTGGGAAGTGCAAGGGGGAAGGGAATCCCTTTTCATAGCCAGGGGAACTGAGACACACAACACCTGGAAAATCAGATAACTCCCACCCGAATACTGTGCTTTACCAAGGGTCTTAGCAAACGGCACACCTGGAGATTATATCCCACACCTGGCTGGGAGGGTCCCACACCCGCGGAGCCTCCCTCATTGCTAGCACAGCAGTCTGCGATCTAACGGCAAGGCAGCAGTGAGGCTGGGGGAGGGGCGCCCGCCATTGCTGAGGCTTAAGTAGGTAAACAAAGCCGCTGGGAAGCTCGAACTGGGTGGAGCCCACAGCAGCTCAAGGAGGCCTGCCTGTCTCTGTAGACTCCACCTCTGGGGACAGGGCACAGCTAAACAAACAAACAAAAAAAGCAGAAACCTCTGCAGACGCAAATGACCCTGTCTGACAGCTTTGAAGAGAGCAGTGGATCTCCCAACATGGAGGTTGAGGTCTGAGAACGGACAGACTGCCTGCTCAAGTGGGTCCCTGACCCCTGAGGAGCCTAACTGGGAGACATCCCCCACTAGGGGCAGACCGACACCCCACACCTCACACGGCGGGGTACACCCCTGAGACAAAGCTTCCAAAGCAAGAATCAGACAGGTATACTTGCTGTTCAGCAATATTCTATCTTCTGCAGCCTTGGCTGCTGATACCCAGGCAAACAGGGTCTGGAGTGGACCTCAAGCAATCTCCAACAGACCTACAGCTGAGGGTCCTGACTGTTAGAAGGAAAACTAACAAACAGGAAGAACACCCACACCAAAACCTCATCAGTACGTCACCATCATCAAAGACCAAAGGCAGATAAAACCACAAAGATGGGAAAAAGCAGGGCAGAAAAGCTGGAAATTCAAAAAATAAGAACGCATCTCCCCCTCCAAAGGAATGCAGCTCATCACCAGCAATGGATCAAAGCTGGACGGAGAATGACTTTCACGAGTTGAGAAAAGAAGGTTTCAGTCCATCAGACTTCTCAGAGGTAAAGGAGGAATTATGTACCCAGCACAAAGAAACTAAAAATCTTGAAAAAAGAATGGAAGAATGGATAACTAGAATAATCAATGCAGAGAAGGCCATAAACGAACTGACACAGATAAAAACCATGACACAAGAAATACGTGACAAATGCACAAGCTTCAGTAACTGACTCGATCAACTGGAAGAAAGAGTATCAGCGATTGAGGATCAAATGAATGAAATGAAGCGAGAAGAGAAGTCTAAAGAAAAAAGAGGAAAAAGAAATGAACAAAGCCTTCAAGAAGTATGAGATTATGTGAAAAGACCAAATCTACGTCTGATTGGGATGCCTGAAAGTGAGGGGGAAAATGGAACCAAGTTGGAAAACACTCTTCAGGATATCATCCAGGAGAACTTCCTCAACCTAGTAAGGCAGGCCAACATTCAAATTCAGGAAATACAGAGAACGCCACAAAGATACTCCTCGAGAAGAGCAACTCCAAGACACATAATTGCCAGATTCACCAAAGTTGAAATGAAGGAAAAACTGTTAAGGGCAGCCAGAGAGAAAGGTCGGGTTACCCACAAAGGGAAGCCCATCAGACTAACAGCAGATCTCTCAGCAGAAACTCTACAAGCCAGAAGAGAGTGGGGGCCAATATTCAACATTCTTAAAGAAAAGAATTTTCAACCCAGAATTTCACATCCAGCCAAAGTAAGTTTCATAAGTGAAGGAGAAATAAAATCCTTTACAGATAAGCAAATACTTAGAGATCTTGTCACCACCAGGCCTGCCTTACAAGAGACCCTGAAGGAAGCCCTAAACATGGAAAGGAACAACTGGTACCAGCCATTGCAAAAACATGCCAAAATGTAAAGACTATCGATGCTAGGAAGAAACTGCAGCAAAATAACCTGTTAATATCATAATGACAGGATCAAGTTCACACATAACAATATTAACCTTAAATGTAAATGGACTAAATGTTCCAATTAAAAGACACAGACTGGCAAACCAGATAAAGAGTCAAGACCCATTACTTTGCTGTATTCAGGAGACCCATCTCACATGCAGAGACACACATAGCCTCAAAATGAAGGGATGGAGGAAGATCTCCCAAGCAAATGGAGAACAAGAAAAAGCAGGGGTTGCAATACTAGTCTCTGATAAAACAGACTTTAAACCATCAAAGATCAAAAGAGACAAAGAAGGCCACTACATAATGGTAAAGGGATCAATTCAACAGGAAGAGCTAACTATCCTAAATATATATACACCCAATACAGGAGCACCCAGATTCATAAAGCAAGTCCTTACAGACTTACAAAGAGACTTAGACTCCCATACAATAATAATGGGAGACTTCAACCCCACTGTCAACATTAGACAGATCAACGAGACGAAGTTAACAAGGATATCCAGGAATTGAACTCATCTCTGCAGCAAGCAGATCTAATAGACATCTATAGAACTGTCCACCCCAAATCAACAGAATATACATTCTTCTCAGCACCACATTGCACTTATTCCAAAATTGACCACATAATTGGAAGTAAAGTACTCCTCAGCAGATGGAAAAGAACAGAAATTATAACAAACCGTTTCTCAGACCACAGTGCAATCTAACTAGAACTCAGGACTAAGAAACTCAATCAAAACCACTCAACTACATGGAAATGGAACAACCTGCTCCTGAATGACTACTGGGTACATAACAAAATGAAGACAGGAATAAAGATGTTCTTTGAAACCAATGAGAACAAAGATACAACATGCCAGAATCTCTGGGACACATTTAAAGCAGTGTGTAGAGGGAAATTTATAGCACTAAATGCCCACAAGAGAAAGCTGGAAAGATCTGAAATTGACCCTCTAACATCACAGTTAAAAGAACTAGAGAAGCAAGAGCAAACACATTCAAAAGCTAGCAGAAGTCAAGAAATAACTAAGATCAGAGTAGAACTGAAGGAGATAGAGACACAAAAAACCCTCCAAAAAATCAATGAATCCAGGAGTTGGTTTTTTGAAAAGATCAACATAATTGATAGACTGCTAGCAAGACTAATAAAGAAGAAAAGAGAGAAGAATCAAATAGACACAATAAAAAATGATAAAGGGGATATCACCACTGACCCCACAGAAATACAAACTACCATCAGAGAATACTATAAACACCTCTACGCAAATCAACTGAAAATCTAGGAGAAATGGATAATTTCCTGGACGCTTACACTCTCCCAAGACTAAACCAGGAAGAAGCTGAATCCCTGAATAGACCAATAACAGGCTCTGAAATTGAGGCAATAGTTAATAGCCTACCAACCAAAAAAAGTCCAGGACCAGATGGATTCACAGCTGCATTCTACCAGAGGTACAAGGAGGAGCTGGTACCATTCCTTCTGAAACTATTCCAATCAATAGAAAAAGAGGGAATCTTCCCTAACTCATTTTATGAGGCCAACATCATCCTGATACCAAAGCCTGGCAGAGACACAACAAAAAAAAAGAGAATTTTAGACCAATATCCCTGATGAACATCGATGCAAAAATCCTCAATAAAATACTGGCAAACCGAATCCAGCAGCACATCAAAAAGCTTATCCACCATGATCACGTGAGCTTCATCCCTGGGATGCAAGGCTGGTTCAACATACACAAATCAATAAACGTAATCCAGCATATAAACAGAACCAAGACAAAACCACATGATTATCTCAATAGATGCAGAAAAGGCCTTTGACAAAATTCAACAGCCCTTCATGCTAAAAACTCTCCATAAATTTGGTATTGATGGAACGTATCTCAAAATAATAATAGCTATTTATGACAAACCCACAGCCAATATCATACTGAATGGGCAAAAACTGGAAACATTCCCTTTGAAAACTGGCACAAGACAGGGATGCCCTCTCTCACCACTCCTATTCAACATAGTGTTGGAAGTTCTGGCTAGGGCAAACAGGCAAGAGAAAGAAATCAAGGGTATTCAATTAGGAAAAGAAGAAGTCAAATTGTCCCTGTTCGCAGATGACATGATTGTATATTTAGAAAACCCCATCGTCTCAGCCCAAAATCTCCTTAAGCTAATAAGCAACTTCAGCAAAGTCTCAGGATACAAAATTAATGTGCAAAAATCACAAGCATTCTTATACACCAGTAACAGACAAACAGAGCCAAATCATGAATGAACTTCCATTCACAATTGCTTCAAAGAGAATAAAATACCTAGGAATCCAACTTACAAGGGATGTAAAGGACCTCTTCAAGGAGAACTACAAACCACTGCTCAGTGAAATAAAAGAAGACACAAACAAATGGAAGAACGTACCATGCTCATGGATAGGAAGAGTCAATATCGTGAAAATGGCCATACTGCCCAAGGTAATTTATAGATTCAATGCCATCCCCATCAAGCTACCAATGAGTTTCTTCACAGCATTGGAAAAAACTGCTTTAAAGTTCATATGGAACTAAAAAAGAGCCCACATTGCCAAGTCAATCTTAAGTCAAAAGAACAAAGCTGGAAGCATCATGCTACCTGACTTCAAACTATACTACAAGGCTACAGTAACCAAAACAGCATGGTACTGGTACCAAAACAGAGATATAGACCAATGGAACAGAACAGAGCCCTCAGAAATAATACCACACATCTACAGCCATCTGATCTTTGACAAACCTGAGAAAAACAAGAAATGGGGAAAGGATTCCCTATTTCATAAATGGTGCTGGGAAAATTGGCTAGCCATAAGTAGAAAGCTGAAACTGGATCCTTTCCTTACTCCTTATATGAAAATTAATTCAAGATGGATTAGAGACTTAAATGTTAGACCTAATACCATAAAAACCCTAGAAGAAAACCTAGGTAATACCATTCAGGACATAGGCATGGGCAAGGATTTCATGTCTGAAATACCAAAAGCAATGGCAACAAAAGCCAAAATTGACAAATGGGATCTAATTAAACTAAAGAGCTTCTGCACAGCAAAAGAAACTACCATCAGAGTGAACAGGCAACCTACAGAATGGGGGAAAATTTTTGCAATCTACTCATCTGACAAAGGGCTAATATCCAGAACCTACAAAGAACTCAAACAAATTTACAAGAAAAAAAGGAACAACCCCATCAAAAAGTGGGGAAAGGATATGAACAGACATTTCTCAAAAGAAGACATGCATACAGCCAAGAGACACATGAAAAAATGCTCGTCATCACTGGCCATCAGAGAAATGCAAATCAAAACCAGAATGAGATACCATCTCACACCAGTTAGAATGGCAATCATTAAAAAGTCAGGAAACAACAGGTGCTGGAGAGAATGTGGAGAAATAGGAACACTTTTACACTGTTGGTGGGATTGTAAACTAGTTCAACCATTGTGGAAAACAGTATGACGATTCCTCAAGGATCTAGAACTAGAAGTACCATATGACCCAGCCATCCCGTTACTGGGTATATACCCAAAGGATTATAAATCATGCTGGTATAAAGACACATTCACTTGTATGTTCACTGCAGCACTATTCACAATAGCAAAGACTTGGAATCAACCCAAATGTCCATCAGTGACAGACTGGATTAAGAAAATGTGGCACATATACACCATGAAATACTATGCAGCCATAAAAAAGGATGAGTTTGTGTCCTTTGTAGGGACATGGATGCAGCTGGAAACCATCATTCTCAGCAAACTATCACAAGAACAGAAAACCAAACACCACATGTTCTCACTCATAGGTGGGAAGTGAACAATGAGATCACTTGGAATCTGGAAGAGGAATATCACACACCAGGGCCTATTATGGGGAGGGGGGAGGAGGGAGGGATTGCATTGGGAGTTATACCTGATGTAAATGACGAGTTGATGGGTGCTGATGAGTTGATGGGTGCAGCACACCAACATGGCACAAGTATACATATGTAACAAACCTGCACGTTATGCACATGTACCCTAGAACTCAAAGTGTAATTAAAAAAACAGAAAAAAATTAAAAAAAGATACACAAATGGTTCATAAGCTTAAAAAAAAAATGAAAATTTCAGGCCAGTATCCCTGATGAACATCGATGCGAAAATCCTCAATAAAATACTGCCAAACCAAATCCAACAGCACATCAAAAGGCTTATCCAACACGATCAAGTCAGCTTCATCCCTGGGATGCAAGGCTGATTCAACATATGCAAATCAATAAATGTAATCCATCACTTAAACAGAAACAATGACAAAAACCACATGATTATCTCAATAGATGAAGAAAAGGCCGATAAAATTCAACACCCCTTCATGCTAAAAACCCTCAGTAAACTAGGTGTTGATGGAACGTATCTCAAAATAGTAAGAGATATTTATGATAAACCCACAGTCAGTATCATTCTGAATGGGCAAAAGCTGGAAGCATTTCCTTTGAAAACCAGCACGAGACAAGAATGCCCTCTCTCACCACTCCTGTTCAACACAGTATTGGATGTTCTGACCAGGGCAATCAGGCAAGAGAGGAAACAAATTGTATTCAAATAGGAAGCAAGGAAGTCAAATTGTCTGTGTTTGCAGATGACACGATTGAATATTTAGAAAACTGCATTCTCAGCCCCAAATCTCCTTAAGCTGATAAGCAACTTCAGCAAAGTCTCAGGATACAAAATTAATGTGCAAAATTCACAAGCATTTCTATACACCAATAATAGAAAGCCGAATCATGAGTGAACTCCCTTTTACATTTGCTACAAATTGAATAAAATACCTAGGAATACAACTTACAAGGTATGTGTGAGGACCTCTTCAAGGAGAACTATAAACCACTGCTCAAGGAAATAAAAGAGAACACAAACAAGTGGAAAAACATTCTGTGCTCATGGATTGGAAGAATCAATATTGTGAAAATGGCCATACTGCCCAAAGTAATTTATAGATTTAATGCTATCCTCATCAAACTACCTTTGACTATCTTCATAGAATTAGAAAAAACTACTTGAAAGTTCATATGGAACCAAAAAAGAGCCCGTATAGCTGAGACAATCCTAAGCAAAAAGAACAAAGCTGGAGGCATCACACTACCTGACTTCAAACTATACTACAAGGCTACAGTAACCAAAGCAGCATGGTACTGGTGCCAAAACAGATATATAGACCAATGGAACAGAACAGAGGCCTCAGAAATAATGCCACACATCTGCAACCATCTGATTGTTGACAAACCTGACAAAAAGAAGCAATGGGGAATGTATTCTGTGTTTAATAAATGGTGTTGGGAAAACTGGCTACTATTTGCAGAAAACTGAAACTGGACTTCTTCCTTACACCTTATACAAAAACTAACTCAAGATGGATTAAAGACTTAAATGTAAAACCTAAAACCATAAAAACCCTAGAAAAAAAACTAGGCAATACCATTCAGGACATAGGCATGGGCAAAGATTTCATGACCAAAACTCCAAAAGCAATGGCAACAGAAGCCAAAATAGACAAACGAGATTTAATTAAACCAAAGACCTTCTGCACAGCAAAGGAAAAACTATCATCAGAGGGAATAGGCAACCTACAGAGTGGGAGAACATTTTTGCAATCTATCCATCTGACAAAGGGCTAATATCCAGAATCTACAAGGAACTTAAAGAAATGTACAAGAAAAAAACAACCCCATCAAAAAGTGAGCGAAGGATATGAACAAACACTTCTTGAAGACATTTATGCGGCCAAAAAACATATGAAAAAAAAGCTCATCGTCACTGGTCGTTAGAGAAATACAAATCAAAACCACGATGAGATACCATCTCATGCCAGTTAGAATGGCGATCATTAAAGTCAGGAAACAACAGATGCTGGAGAACATGTGGAGAAATAGGAAGGCTTTTTGTTTTTTTTTTTTGTTTTTTTTTTTTGAGACAGAGTCTCACTCTGTTGCCCAAGCTGGAGTGCAGTGTTGCGATCTCAACTCACTGCAAGCTCTGCCTCCTGGGTTCACGCCATTCTCCTGCCTCAGCCTCTCCAGTAGCTGGGACTACAGGCACCCGCCACCATGCCCGGCTAATTTTTTGTATTTTTTTAATAGAGATGGAGTTTCACCATGTTAGCCCCGATGGTCTCAATCTTCTGATCTTGTGATCCACCCGCCGCGGCCTCCCAAAGTGCTGGGATTACAGGCATGAGCCACCGCATGCGGCCAGGAACGCTTTTACACTGTTGGTGGGAGTGTAAACTAATTCAACCATTGTGGAAGACAGTGTGGCGATTCCTCAAGGATCTAGAACCAGAAATACCATTTGACCCAGCCATCCCATTACTGGGTATATACCCAAAGGATTATAAATCATTCTACTATAAAGACACATGCATATGTATGTTTATTGCAGGACTATTTACAATAGCAAAGACTTGGAACTAACCCAAATGCCCATCACTGATAGACTGGGTAAACAAAATGTGGCACATATACACCATGGAATACTTTGCAGCCATAAATAAGGATGAGTTCATGTTTTTTGCAGGGACATCGATGAAGCTGGAAGCCATCGTTGTCAGCCAACTAACACAGGAACAGAAAACCAAACACCACATGTTCTAACTCATAAGTAGTACTTGAACAATGAGAATACATGGACACAGGGAGGGGAACATCACACACTGGGGCCTGATGGGGGGTGGGGGCTAGGGGAGGGATAGCATTAGGGGAAATACCTAATGTAGATAATGGGTTGATGGGTGCAGCAAACCACCATGGCACGTATATACCTATGTAACAAACCCGCATGTTCTGCACATGTATCCCAGAACTTAAAGTATAAAAAAAAGTTGTAACTTATTTAAATTCGTTATCAGCAATCAGAATTAGAAAGGTCTAGTTTTTTGTTATTTTTGAATCAGTAGTATTAGGCCCTTTTTAGGGATACCTGAAAATCTCTGATATTTATTTGCTGTTGCATAACTTCTGAGACATAAATTCCTGGTTTACACATGATGAGTGTTAATATACCTATATTTGATAACATGAATTGATTTTAATAATGAAACCTTAAATTCTTATTTTTATATTAGTAAAAAGAGTAGCATACCCAAACAAGGTTCATTCATATCCAGGGTACCTTATAGTAAAAGTCCCGCTTATCCAAGCTGATTAGCTACCGTCAATTAAGTTACCCACTCTTAAGGATATATGAAAAGGTATCTTACAACTCAGAACATTGTAAGTGTTTGCATGTATTATTTGAGAAGAACTAAATCTGCATTTTAAAGAAATACCTGCCCCAAACTTTTTCACCTGTGTAGATACTAATGTTTGCAATATACAGCCCAGCCAGTCCCACTTCCAGGCAAATTGGTCTTTCACATGGAAGCTGGAATTTTAGTCCCATATCTGGTGGGGCTAAAATGTCCTTTGAATCACAGCCCCTGTTCTAATTCTCAATGTTTATTCAATCTATGTAACTAGACTTCTGCCAGTGCACTTGGCTAGGGCTCTAACTCCTTGTCTAATTCTTGCCAGTTTCCAGATGAACCACCTGAAATAGGGAATCATCACACCCTAACATAGAGTAACAGTTCAGAGAAGGGATTCTTGCTACAATGCCCTACTAGAGAGTTGGTTTTTGGACATTGTAACTGTTCCTAATTAAATAAAAGTTTCTATGTCCTCTTATGTGCCAAGCCATTTTGATTGGACTGATCTCAAGGTCTCCTGGGGGTTCAGCCCTATCATTTGGTCAGTTCTTCTCATTTGGTCAGTTCTTCTAGTCTTATTCTTGTATGGTCCCTTATTATTACTTGATCCCTTCTTGTTCTTTTTTTTTTTTTTGAGACAGAGTCTCGCTCTGTCGCCCAAGCTGGAGTGCAGTGGCCGGATCTCAGCTCACTGCAAGCTCTGCCTCCCGGGTTTACGCCATTCTCCTGCCTCAGCCTCCCAAGTAGCTGGGACTATAGGCGCCCGCCACCTCGCCCGGCTAGTTTTTTGTATTTTTTAGTAGAGACGGGGTTTCACCATGTTAGCCAGGATGGTCTCGATCTCCTGACCTTGTGATCCGCCCGCCTCGGCCTCCCAAAGTGCTGGGATTACAGGCTTGAGCCACGGCGCCTGGCCCCATTCTTGTTCTTGCAGTGGTTCATTGCTAAAAGTTGAGGTGGAGCTTGTGTAAATGCGATATGAACTATATACCATTATCCAAGTCATCAACATGATCAAAAATAGCTACCATTTATTGAAAACTATGTATAACTCAAATGTCTGAGATTCAACATCTGGTTTATAAAATAAGGTTATTTATTCTTTTAAATATGTGGATTCCAATAGCTTAAGTTTCCACTAAGTGCCAGAAATGAGCCCTTTAAAGTGTTTCTTGGCTATTTCTGAGTCATCCCAAGAGCTCTCTCAGTTGTGCTCAGGAAGAGGTCTGTATTAGTCTGCTTTCATGCTGCTGATAAAGACATACCAGAAACTGGGCAATTTACAAAAGAAAGAGGTTTATTGTACTTCCAGTTCCATATGGCTGGGGAGTTCTCACAATCATGGTGGAAGGTGAAAAATGTGTCTCACATGGCGGCAGATAAGAGAAGAGAACTCGTGCAGGGAAACTCTCCTTTTTTAAAACCATCATATCTCATGAGACTTATTCACTGAGAATAGCACGGGAAAGACCTGTCGCCATGATTTCAGTTACGTCCCACCAGGTCCCTCCCATAATATGTGGGAATTCAAGATGAGATTTGGGTGGGGACACAGTCAAACCATATTATTTCACCCTGGCCCCTCTCAAATCTCCGGTCCTCACATTTCAAAACCAATCATCCCTTCTCAACAGTCCCCCAAAGTCTTAACTCATTTCAGCATTAACTCAAAAGTCCACAGTCAAAAGTCTCATCTGAGATAAGGTAAGTCCCTTCTACCTATGAGCCTGTAAAATCAAAAGCAAATTAGTTACTCCCTAGATACAATGGGGGTACAGGCATTGGGTAAATACAGCTATTCCAGATGAGAGAAATTGGCCAAAACAAAGGCGCTACAGACCCCACACAAGTCTGAAATCCAGCAAGGCAGTCAAATCTTAAAGCTCTAAAATGATCTCCTTTGACTCCATGTCTCACATCCAGGTCACAGTGATGCAAGAGGTAGGTTCCCATAGTCTTGGGCAGCTCTGCCCCTGTGGCTTTGCAGGGTACAGCCTCCCTCCTGGCTTCTTTCAATGGTCTGGTATTGAGTGTCTGCGGCTTTTCCAGGTGCATGGATGGTGCAAGCTGTTGGTGAATCTACCATTCTGGGGTCTGGAGGATGATGGCCCTCTTCTCACAGCTTCACTAGGCAGTGCCCCAGCAGGGGCTCTGTGTGGGGGCTCCAATCCCACATTTCCCTAATTCACTGCCCTAGCAGAGGTTCTCCATGAGAGCCCTGCCCCTGCAGCAAACTTCTGCCTGGTGGGCATCTAGGCATTTCTGTACATCTTCTGAAATCTAGGCAGAGGTTCCCAAATCTCAATTCTTTCTTTTTTTTTTTAAATTTTACTTTAAGTTCTGGGATACATGTGCAGAACATGAGGGTTTGTTACATAGGTATACATGTGCCATGGTGGCTTGCTGCACCTGTCAACCCGTCATCTAGGTTTGAAGTCCCTCATGCGTTAGGTATTTTTCTTAATGCTTTCCATCCCCTTTCCTCCCACCCCCTGACAGACACCAGCATGTGATGTTCCCCTCCCTATGTCCATCTATTTTCATTGTTCAACTCCCACTTATGAGTGAGAACATGTGGTGTTTGGTTTTCTGTTCCTGTGTTAGTTTGCTGGCAATGATGGTTTCAAGCTTCATCCAAGTCCCTGCAAAGGACATGAACTCATTCTTTTTTATGGCTACATAGTATTCCATGGTGTATATGTGCCATGTTTTCTTTATCTAGTCTATCATTGATGGGCATTTGGGTTGGTTCCAAGTCTTTGCTCTTGTAAATAGTCCTGCAATAAACATATGTGTGCATGTGTCTTTATAGCAGCATGATTTATAATCTTTTGGGTATATACCCAGTAATGGGATGGCTGGGTCAAATGGTATTTCTGGTTCTAGATCCTTAGTAATCACCACACTGTCTTCCACAATGGTTGAACTAATTTACACTCCCACCAACAGTGTAAAAGTGTTCCTATTTCTCCACATCCTCTCCAGCATCTGTTGTTTCCTGACTTTTTAATGATCACCATTCTAACTGGCATGAGATGGTATCTCATCGTGGTTTTGATTTGTATTTCTCTAACGACAGGTGATGATGAGCTTTTATTCATGTTTGTTGGCTGCATAAATGTCTTCTTTTGAGAAGTGTTTGTTTATATCCTTCACCCACTTTTTGATGGGATTGTTTGTTTTTTTCTTGTAAATTTGTTTAAGTTCCTTGTAGATTCTGGATATTAGCCCTTTGTCAGATGGATAGATTGCAAAATTGTTCTCCTATTCTGTAAGTTGCCTGTTCCCTCTGATGATAGTTTCTTTTGCTGTGCAGAAGCTCTTTAGTTTAATTAGATTGATTTATCAGTTTTGGCTTTTGTTTCAATTGCTTTTGGTGTTTTACTCATGAAGTCTTTGCTCATGCCTGTGTCCTGAATGGTATTGCCTAGGTTTTTTTCTAGGGTTTTTATGGTTTTAGGTTTTACATTTAAGTCTTTAATCCATCTTGAGTTAGTTTTTGTATAAGGTATAAGGAAGGGGTCCAGTTTCAGTTTCCTGCATATGGCTAGCCAGTTTTCCCAGCACCATTTATTAAATAGGGAATCCTTTCTCCATTGCTTATTTTTGTCAGGTCCCAAACCTCAGTTCTTGACTTCTTTGCACTTGCAGGCTCAACACCATGTGGCAGCTGCCAAGACTTGGGGCTTGCACCCTCTGAAGCCACAGCTGGAGCTCTATGTTGGCCCCTTTCAGTCACGGCTGGAGCAGCTGGGACACAGGCACCAAGCCTCTAGGTTGCACATAGCACAGGGGACCCTGGTCCCAGCCCACGAAACCACTCTTTCCTTGTAGGTCTCTGGGCCTGTGATGGGAGGGGCTGCTGTGGAGACCTCTGATATGCCTTGGAGACATTTTCCCCATTGTCTTGGGGCTCAACATTTGGCTCCTCATTATTTATGCAAATTTCTGCAGCTGGCTTGGATTTCTCCTGAGAAAATGGGATTTTCTTTCCTATGATATTGTCAGGCTGAATATTTTCCAAACTTCTGTGCTCTGTTTCCCTTTTAAAACTGAATGCTTTTAGCAGTACCCAAGTCATATATTGAAGGCTTTGATGCTTAGAAATTTCTTCTGCCAGAACTTCATTTCTCTGAAGTTCAAAGTTCCACACATCTTTAGGGAAGGAGCAAAATGCCTCCAGTTTCTTTGCTAAAACATAACAAAGCCACCTTTGCTCCAGTTCCCATCTCCATCTGAGACCACCTCAGACTGGATTTCATTGTCCATATAATTATCATCATTTTGGTCAAAGCCATTCAACAAGTCTCTAGTGAGTTCCAAACTTTATTTTTTTGTCTTCTTCTGAGCCCTCCAAACTGTTCCAACCTCTGCCTGTTACCCAGTTCCAGTTGCTTCCACATTTTTGGGTATCTTTTCAGTAATGCTCCACTCTACTGGTACCAATTTAGTGTAGTAGTCCGCTTTTACACTGCTGATAAAGACATACCAAATACTGGGCAATTTGCAAAAGAAAGAAGTTTATTGGACTTACAGTTCCACATGGCTGGGAGGCCTCACAATCATGGTGGAAGGTGAGGCATGTCTCACATGGTGGCAGACAAGAGAAAAGAACTTGTGCAGGGAAATTCCCCTTTTTAAACCATCAGATCTCATGAGACTTACTCACTGCCATGAGAACAGCACTGGAAAGACCTGCCCCCATGATTCAATTACCTCCCACTTGGTACCTCCCACAACACGTGGGAATTCAAGTTGAGATTTGGGTGGGCACACAGCCAAACCATATCAAGGTCCACTATGTTTTTCTGTTTTGGATCCCTTGCCCTGCTGCTTTGGATCCTGTTCTCCAGGTCACTATTCTGTCCCAGCCAGGACACAGATTATTTCCTTAATTTTCTATAGAATATCATTTTAACCAGACTTTACAGAAAGAGGCAAGATAAAGAAAAGACAGTACAGATAATGGTTTACAACAGTAACTGTGGCTCCACCCAGTACCCTCTGGTCCAAGTTCTGAGCCATTTTCAAGGTATCCTTGAAAAATGTTCTTCTAAATTGTTTCTATCTACCACTGTTGTGGACATGCCACTGTGTGATACTCTCTAGTTCATCTCTTCCATCTAGAGGCTAGGCCCCCAAAACTATGGGGCTTCAGAGAGAAAAGGGATGTTCTCCCCTTTTTGGCTAAAATCCTATGTTTCCAGTTCTCATTTCTATCCCAGAATTAACTTCTCCTTCAGATTAAATAACAATGGGGATATCCATTCTCTTCAGGACTAACCTCATTCCTTCTTCACTGTAGGATATGGTCTGGTCCTGTGAGTACCACCCATCTCCTCCTCTCGTCCAGGCATTGCTATAGCTGTCTTTAGTGCATTCCTAGAAATCTGAATTATTCTCTTAACATCATGTTTGGGACCTAAATAGTCCATTCCAGGTTGTGCTATGCCAGTCTAGATGGGGCTGTTTACAGAATTTATCTTATTTCCTTCCTTAATCTCTCTCCCCTCCCACTTCCTCTCTGTCCCCCTTCTCTTCCTCCTTTTCTTCCTCTCCTTTTTCATTTTAGTCTTGGGGCACTTGTAAACATGCAGTGTTCTATAGCAATGCTTCTTCTCAAGTTTCTTTTCTTCCTTCCATTACAGGGGCAGTTTTGGTTGTCACAGTAGTTGCGGGACATACCTGGCATCTAATTTGCTGGGGCCTGTTAAAAAAGAAAACTATTAACAAGTGATATTTGTTAAAGCATGATAAAGAAGAATTTATTTAGGACTATCACAGTATAGGGACCACTGCAATAAGTCTTGTGGTAGAGGAGAGAGATTGTGCTCAACTCTCAATACAGCATGGGCAAGTGGGAATTTATAACTAGTGAGCAGGGTTGGGTCACTGAAAATTACCAGGAAGAAACATCGGGGTAAGAGGGGTTCTGGGTAAACCAACCTAACTAGATTCTTGCTGAAGACAGGCCAAGGTGATCAGATATCACCTGGGGGATGGTGGCAGATGAGGAACCCAATCAAGATAGATCAGATATGGAGCGCGAGGGTTGGGGGGGTGCTAAACTGACTTAGCAGGGCTGTTTACGAAAACTAGATTTTTCAAAGAAGTGCATAAATGGGCCTAGATGAAATTTCAGAAGGTCAACTACAGTTTTGTCAAGCAAGGAATCTTTGTCAGTCCAAAGAAACTTAGAGGGTTACAGTGTGTGGAACTCCTCTCTACAATGAATTGTCCCCACATTCCATGCAACTTTCTAATTTCCCAATGGACATTCATGTATGTTCTGCTTATAATTTTCTAAGCCTTAAACCTAATTCTGGTTTTACTTATAAATACATAGTATCTTTTGGCACAGTTTTAATATACACTGAATTTCTAGGAATGCAACCATTTAGGTATGTCAAAGGAAGATTGTTTTTATTTTGTTCTGTATTATATCAAGAGTTGTACACTATGTTAGAAAAATCATGTCACTACTGAAATGCTGCTTGTGGCATTTGAATTGACAATACAACAGTGCATCCTTATCTATCTACATTTGTACCTGCCACATTCATAGTGATTCTGTGCATAAGGGGAATAGTGACTGATTGTTTTCCGGTGTAAGTGTACCTGATCATTTATATAATGAAATGCCAATATATAATTTATGTGAATACATACATATATATAAGATATATGTAGTTAGTAACTATAATCAGTATGTAGTTAGTAACTATAAATTTCATTTCAGGATATTAAAAAGGAACATTGGAAAATATTTGTTTTATAAAGAGAGTATGAGTTCTGATGGGTTCAAGGACTATGTAAATTCATACAGGAAAAATAAACAGTTCTCTTTTAGAAAGAAAAAAACTCTGCAGAGACATAGCTCACTGAATTTCTTCGAGTGAAACAAC
Organism: Rhinopithecus roxellana; assembly: GCF_007565055.1. Lineage (NCBI taxonomy): Eukaryota > Metazoa > Chordata > Mammalia > Primates > Cercopithecidae > Rhinopithecus > Rhinopithecus roxellana. The sequence continues at coordinate 91,326,852 of NC_044559.1, read as the reverse complement.
TACAGTTATTTCCTTCATGATATTTAGGTGAGACTTGCTTTACATTTGCACAAACAAAATCTACTGTCTTTGTTTTCTCAGAACAGAGACAGAACTTTTGAGATTAGAATTGCAAAGACAGGATAATTTCTTTAACATTTTAAAAGCTGTATTATTTTTAAAATTAAGTGTGTTAATGCTTTAGAAGTGGTATAATACAGCCCTGTTCAAATAATTTGAAATAAGAAGGTTCAATGACAATAAATGTTAATTTCATTTTAGGTGTTCCGTATCTCTGAAAATGATTGTGATTTTCAAAGCTGCAGAAGCAAGCTGTCTTTAGAACCATCAATACAAGATGGTCTGGTTTATGAATATATTCAAGGGACTGAGAGGGTGATTAATTGATAAAAGAAATGTCACCTGAAAGGTGTGGGCTGGGAATTCTCATTAAAGAAATGAGAAAGAAGTAACCAACTAATCAATGAACTAAAGCAGACATGATTGACTGTAATTACTGTGCTTGTTAAGGTTATTGACTAACAGCAAGATGGGCTATCATAACTGAAGCATGGTGCCTTGAGAAAATTAAATGAGAAAAATTAATGAGAAAAACATTCATTTCAGCCCTTCTATTATTACCAAGGCAACAAAGTTAATGTATCAACTTCAGTAGTTTGTTCTGAAATAGTTAAATTGAGACTGAAACAGTAGCACTAAATTCACCCTGACTGGCATCTAAATGTGATATTTGGGTTTACACAAAGTGAAATACAGGTAGGGAGAGAAATTAGGTGGTAACTATAATACATAAAGACAAAAAGCAAGGCATAACTCTAGTTTGTGTAAGGTAAGGTAACAATAGTTGTAAAGGTGGAGATAAGGCAATGGATTTGAAGGCTATTGGTGAAATAAAATTAATAGAATACCAATCTCTTATGAAGCTGACGTCTTTCATTTTGTATCAAGGTGAATGTAACTCTCACCAGGAGATTTTCCTTGATTATCCCCTCCTCCTGGAGCTATCCCCCCGCCCCAACTCCTTTTAATTCCTATAGCTATTGATGCTTACCTTGTATTATGGTTAATCTGTATGTGCCATACAGTAATGGACACTGCCACTGCCCGTAGCTTTTATCCCAATGGTGAAGACAGAATAAGTAAACAAATAAAAAAATGCAAGGTTGTGATAAGTGACGGGGAACAGTGAGATAAAAAAGAGTAAGGATATACCTCTATGAGAAGGTGAAGGATTATATCAAAGATGAAAATGAGCCAGATGTGTAAATAGCTGGGAGCAAATGGTTTCAGGCAAAGGAACAGCAAGTGCAATTGCCCTAGGGGAATATGGTTGATTATTTTATAAACAGAGAGTATATCTGGAGTCAGTATATTAGAGGGGAGAGTGTTTTGAGTCGAGGGGAAAGAATGTTGTGAGTTGAGGTGGAAGAAGTTGACAGGAGCCAGATCATGCAGGGCCTTGTAGATTTGGTAAAGAATTTGGATTTTCTGCTATGAGTAATAGGAAGCCTTTGGATAATATTAAGCAGGATAATAACATGAGCTAAATTTCTAAGTTGTGAAAAATCATGTAGAAGCTATGTGGAGAATGACTACCAATGTTGGAATAGTTGGGGTAGGAGAGATAGAGAAATGTAGACATGTTAAAGACAAATTTTGTAAGTAGGATCAGTGGGAATTCTTGATGGTAATGAGGGAAAAGAATGAATGAAGGATAACTCCTAGGCTTTGGCTTATGCAGTAATTGGGTGATGGTACCAATTATTGGGATATGAATGACAGAGAAAAATAGGTTTGAGAGACAACATCAAGAGCTCCTTTTTGGGACATATCAAGTTTGAAGTGTGTATTAGTTATTCAAATGGAGAAGGTAGTTTTGATATATTGCTCTGGGGGTCATGAGAGAGGTCTGGAATAGGATGCAAAGTTGGGAACCATTAGCATATGGATGTGTAACTGGTTTGAGTGAACTAGCTTCTTTTCTTCTATCCCTGTATCTCCCTTTGCTCTGTTGCGTCTCCCTTTCCTATTCCTTAATGACACACCAGGTGGGTGCCTGCCATTTTTAGTTCTTTAAAGGCCTGCTTGTCCAATTTAACACTTCCATTTCATTCTAATTTAAATATTCCTCCCTTTTCCCCAGCATTGACCAGATGTCCTCCTGAGGGACTTGGAATGGGGAAAGAGTTTTTTTTCATCACTTCTGCTCTGGTATCTTCAAGAGGAGAGGAAGCACGTGGCCTTGTTCCCCTAACTTCTCAAGTCCACTAACTTTTCCTCTAAAATTATGGCTAGTATAACTGAGTACCCCCATTTTTCTAAGAGGTTGTTTATTTTTTCATTCTTCTTTTTTCTTTCCTCCTTTCTCCCACTTCCTACTTAGCTCTTTAGAAATGCAATTATAACCTTTTACCTCTTTTTCACCAGAGAATCCCTAGAGGGTGAGTTAATCCAACTATGTGCTTAGAAGCTCCAGAGCCCAACTCTCTCCCACCAGGAGACTGATTTGAGAGATGACAGACAGTTAATCTACACCCCAAAGTTTGCCTGCTACAAAACTCTTTCCGAACTGGAGAGTTTGGGCTATTTTTACAAGCTAGTTCTGCCCACGAAGACACTAGTGGTCATCAGCTTGACTGACCAGTAGATAAGGCACCAAAGCAAGTTATGCAGACCCCCACCTGCATTTCCCTCCCCTGCATGCCATTCATGCAAAGACCCCTTTTAAAAGCACCTGGTTTCTGCTTCAAAAGTGAAGCAGCACCCTTAAAGGCAGAAGACTGTACTTCTTCCCCTAAGCCAGCTTTGGAATAAAAAGTCATCTTCTTTATACCAGAACCCGCTCTTGTTAATTGGACTTTGCAAGCCATGGGCAATTGAACGTGCATTTCGGTTACACTAGGAGAGGGCATAGGAGAAGAAAAGCATGTAACTCTTTTCTTAACTGCTTCTTAGTAATCCCTGAGTGACATGTCTGTCCTCAAATACTGGAAATTCCTTAGCATGTACCTAGGTGGCTTCATTTTCTTTCATTTTGAGCCATAATCACCAATTACTGGCTACAGGAAAAGTCCCACTCAACATCCTATCTCATTTAAAGATCTCATTTAAAGCCATAGGTTGGGATGAGATATCCCCTCAGGTGACAGAATGGTTTGGCCACCTGGAGGTTGTTGATACACTTAAAAATGACCCTTTTGGGAGTGAAGGGGAAATAAATCATCTTAGTGGGTGGTGAAGTGAGAGGTAAAAATGTAGGGGTGGTGGACAACTCATTTGGGAAGTATTATGATGAAGGCACAGAGAACTAAGTAGCAACCGCAGGGAGCTGTAGGGTAAAAGTAATGTTTTGTTTGTTTGAAAATTTTCAGGTAGAAGTCCTGTGGCATATTTTTGCACTGATCATTGGGGAAGGGGTGATAATGCAGTATATGAGGCCATAATGAAGGAGCAGAGTCCTTGAGAAGGTGAGGGAAGAAGGGATCCAGTGCACAAGAGAGATTAGCCTTTGGTAAGAGCAAGAGGACTTCTTGCATTGTATTAGGAGGGAAGGTAGAGAAGATGAGGCTCAGTGTTGGTGGGTTTATAGATTTGATGATGGAAAGATGTGAAACATCTTCCAGATGGCTTCTGTTTTTCTCAGTGAGGCAGGAGAGTTGGTTAGCTGCTAATAATAGGGATGATTGGGAAGGGAGAGTGAGAAACATTTTTTTGTTATATTAATAGTACTTAAGACCTTCAAATCAGGGGCAGATTCATTTAGATACACCTAAAATACCTGACAAGGTGCCAGAACTATTTATCAAATATTTTTGAAAAAAATGATTTTAATTATCACAAACAGGAGTTATTCCTAGCTTTAAATCTCATTTTAGAAAGGTATTATAGCTGTTCAGAAAATTACATAGTTTTAAAGCCCCAACCTGAAATTGCCACTAGTTTGAGATATTATGTACAGATGAAATGGACTCATGGTTCATGCAAAAGTGGTTTTCATTCTATAAGGGATTTTATTGACAAGAAGAAACTACTTCATTCTGACTAAAGAACATATTGCACCCTGGAGGACTTATTTTCCAAGAGGGGCTACTGATAGGGATAGAATTATCTTCTTTTTAGAGGCCTCCCTTCTCTCCTGTAATCTTCTAGCTGACTCTTAACACAGGGCTCTGCATCAAGGGACTTCTCAGTACATCCAATTGAATGACTTTGTTTGGGGCCAGTCCTCATGCCTAGAACCAAAAAACTCACTTTTGATTACCTCGGGAGAATTGCTAGTAATGGCCCTGATTTATTCTCTCTCTTTTCTCTGTCTCTCTCTCTTTTTTTTCCAACTTTTCTACCCTCAATGTTTGATTGCTTGCAAGAGGCATGTGAGCCAAAATTTTAAAGTTTGCAAAGTATAAAGAAAGGAAACAAGTAAATAGGGAAGGAGAATAAATACTGAACAAGACTGGGCAAGGTGACAAGAAAGAATTACTGTGAAAATCTGGAAGAGGGCCAGGATGCAAAATGCAGGGGCTGTGTAGTTTACAGAAACTATTTAGCCTCCAGCATGCTTCAGTGATCACACAGAGAAAGCCAGATTTCTCTGCTTTTGTCTCCTATCCTATACTTAACTATGGAAATTTGACATAGGTGATAATGTGTTTTCTGTCAGCAAACCCATATAAATACAGAGGCCCATGGGGCCTGTGATCAGCAAATCCAACGTGATTTGAATTGCTAGGAGGAGACCTCTTGTGGCTGTAGTGGGAAATACTTCAGCTAAATACTACCTTGGAGGCTGCAGATATTTTTATGAAGGGATTAAAAAAAAAAAAAAAAGCACTATAAAAGCTCTTTAAAATTACATTTCAGATATTTATAATATTTAATTGTTTTGATAACACCAAGTTCTGTAAGAAGGTTTTATCTGTATTGCATCTCTGCAGAGTTCGGTGTAATTTAAAGCTCTTCAGCTTTTATCCATTTAATTCACATATCATCTGAAAAGCAAATAAAAAGAGTAAGAGTTCTCATCTCCATTTTGTAGATGGAAAGGAGAGGTCCAGGGCAGGTAAGTAACTTATTGTGGTTTCACGGGAGGACAAGCTAGGCTTATGATAGAATTTGAATATCTCATCTTGGGCTCAATTCAACAGTCCTGGTTTGGAAAACATTCATTATTAAAGCTCTAAAACAAAACCTGCTATTTTGCAAGTGTCAAGTGATTTCTTTATTCAAGAAAAGATGGATTGAGAGACATAAAACTTACTCTTTGTTTCACTGTGAAAAGAGGCTATTTCTAGATTCTCCAGGGGGAAAAAACTGCCTTAAAAAAATCTGAGGAGGATAACATGTTAGCAACTGAGAATCGTTAGATAAATGTATTTTCAATTATGCCCATTTTAAAGGTAGCTACATAAAAATACAGTCGTTTTGAAGGCTATCCTGCAAATTATATAAAAGGAACCCCTTTCATAGTTGATTCTCTGACAGTTCCCAGACTCTGCCTTTCCTCTTGGCTCCCTGAAATTTCTAAGAGTATCTGGAGAGCTAATAAATACATGCTTTCTTTTTATTTTGAATTCAGCCTTTTGAGAACAGGACTGCCAAAACTCAAACAAGTAGTTCATATTTTAGTTAGCACCTCTTGTTTTAGAAGCTATTAGAAGAAAGTCAGAAAAATGGTTATGTCTGAGGAAATGCCACAGAAGTTCGAGTGGGATGTCAAGGAATTGATGAAATGATAAAGACTGTTACAGTGAATGTGAAGATATTGAGGGAGAAGATACCAAAAAAAGGGAAGAGGAAATGTGAAAAAGAATAGTTATAGAAAAAAGAAATTTTGGTGGAGAAGACTGTGTTTTTGGTGGCTTAAATTTAACAATGAGTTTATCTATGGAGATTTTGGTAAATCTTCAGTTTAGATTCTTTACTGATAATGATGTGGTTCCTCATAAATACTGGAAGCAGAGAGGGTGACGCTTGGTACAAGGAATGAGACAGGTAATATTTCAGAAGAAGAAAAATGTGATCTCACATGTGACACATGGCCTTGATGCTATCATCTCTAGGGTTCTGAAGACATTGAATTTTACATAATTGATCTTTTGATGTCAGGATTTCCTGGACTCCTGTTTTCCCTGCTTTATTATTTTTCACTTTCAATAATTCCAGCCTTTGGCTTTAATTAGATAGAAGAGGTTCTTCTTTTGGAAAGGAACTAGAGAAATGCAAATCTAACTTATTCAGAGCTATATTTGTAGGTCTCTAGGCAAAGTATGTGTCTGGCCTTTTTCAATGAAGTATTTTCAGTAACAAGTTGTCAGTGAGGTCAGTGACTAGCGGTTCAGGATTAGATACCACCCACCCTGGCTTGTAACCTCCCCTTTCTTTCTTATCCTGGGTGAACAACGCTCAGCTAAAGTGACTGCCCCACTGTCATCTGCTTCTCAGTTTGGTACTCTGTAACTCTGTGACCACCAAGAAGCCTTTTTTCACCCCCCACAAAGCTCTTTTTGGAAAATTCCCTACAGGAGCTGAATTTTAAGCCCATTTACTTTATAGGAAGAAACAGAAAGGTAAGAGTCAAGTTTGTGAAGAGAAGAGCTGAACTTCAGCGAATTCTCATTTCTGCATTGAATTCCTGTGTCTTAGTTTTAATCATAGGTTTAAAATGTGAGGTTTTTTTCTGAATTGAGGAAGATCACATTATTATATGAAATGGGAATGTTTTGACTAGTTATGATGAGAAATGTAGACTTTCACGCTAATTTTAAAGTTATAAATAACTTTCAAGCTATTGCCAGGGGAAGCTGGTAGCCAAGGTCGTGCTTTGCATTTAGAGAGTTTCTGGCTATAAAAAGCCGATTGGATACTGTGCAGGAAAAGATAAGATATGGCCTGGATGCTTGTGCTTTGGCATGGGAGTGGGGAAAAGGAAGCAAAGATGGAAATTGTTTGAAGGGATTGTACTTTCAACCAAAAGCTAATTCAATAGTAAATGGAAGATTCAAGTGAGATAATGGCAAAAAGCATTAATTTCTGAATTTAATATCTGTCTATTTGTTTTATAATTGGAAGGAATATTAGGAGGTTGAGGAATGCTCTCAGAACTGTTTGATGACCAGTTATAATCAAATGAAAATCACTGTATGGAATGATCATGAGATGTAATGATCAATCATGTAAAGAAAAGGTCACTATCTAATGGGATCTGAATGATTGTGAGCAGCTGCTGTCAGTTACACCGAAGACAGAAATAAAAGAAATGAGTTCAAATGGAAACAAGAAGAAATTGGGGTTAGACATCAGAAAGTTCATTTCCTGTAGAGATTTTGAGTCACTGATATGTGCCTACTAAGATCTCTGGAGATAACATGAGAATGCAATGATTTGCTAAAAACAAAGTGGGAAAACCAGGATTTCAAATTTGCCTTGGTTCTGGGTTTATGGCTAGTTTTTAAGACAGATTGAAAGCTCAACATATTGAGAATAGTGATTTGAAGATTCACATTATCTATGGTCAGATTTGAATGGCATATTTGAGTGTGCTATTAAAATTTCATTATCCATTATAAAAAAATTTTCTCACTAGTACCATAGGACAAGTTTGTTAAATGGAGAAACCTAAAATACAGACAGTATAGACAAAGTTATTCCCATTTGTTACCTCCTACACATAGTCTAAATCTTCCTTTTTGAGTAAAAGATTGGAATTTTTATGGTAAAACTTTTTTTCATTATAAGAGCATTAAATGTTCATTGTAGGAATTTTGAAAGCACAGAAAAATATTACCTGTAATCTCATTGATGTGTTTCCTTCTAGTCTTTTTTTTTCTAGATCGCTTTAAAAATAATTGTAATAGTACTATAGATAAAATTTGGAACCTTGGTTTTTCATTTAACCATATACCGAAACATTTTCCACAGAATATTACCTATTCTACAGTGGTGTTATTTTAAATTTGTGTAACATTTTTTCAAGTGAATGAATATAATTTTATTAATCATTGCTGAACATCTAGATGTAAACATCTTTGTGTATTTATTTACTTATGTGTATATATACATATATATGTAGGTATGTTTAAGATAATTTCCTTAATCTCTGTTTCTAAGTGTGGAAGTGTTGGATTAGAGAACACTATGTTTGAAGGTAAAGGTTGTGATATTTAAGATAAGTTTTTACTGTTATTCTTTTAAAGCATTGTAAAATTCTTAGTCTACCAAATGATGTATCTCTTGTCTATGATGTGCAAAACATTGTTATCAGGCACATAGATACCAAAATACTTAGTGTTTAGAAGGACGGAACCTCTCCTACCTACAAAATTTCCACTTAATAAACTTTTACAGATACCAACAAAGCTACATATCAGAGTTGAAAATACTTCAGCTCTGCCTGAAACCAATGGATAGTATTGTTGATCATTTATGTTACTTTGGACATTAAAACAATAGAATTTATAAATAACTTTGTTAGAAGACCATGTAGACATAGTGACTTATATGACTTTTATGATACAACTGTGACAAATAAATAGGAATAGGAAGAATAAATTCTTTACTTATTGTGAATCTTTGGAGAAATTAGAAGTATTTGGAGAAAATCTGTAGGCAACAGAATAGAAAGAAAAGAGATAGAGGGCACATGCTAGAGGAGCAATTCAGTATTGGGTTTTTCTATAGGGAAAACGTGAGAATGGAATAAGGCGCGGCTATGGTAGGAGTCAGAGAAGATAGGTTTTAATTCTGTCATTGTTGAGTTTGGGAACCATGGTTGTATAAATAGAGTAGAAGGAAGAAAGCTAAGGAATTAGTGATAAGTACAACTAATTACTGGTCCTGAGAAATCGAAGTGGAGAGATTAGAGATATCAATATTTTGTGGTGTGAAGTGAGATGTAGAGTTATGAATTATTAAATAATATATTCTTCCTGTATTAGAAAACTTTTTAAATTGTAAAGTTTTATTATTCAGTAATAATGTTTAGAGAAAGGCCATAGCTACAGAAGGATGGGAGTTTCATTCTCTATTCCCCATGAACTTCTGTTTGCATGTTTCTATTTTTTTGGAATAGAAAGGATTAAGATTTAAGAAGAGAAGTTGGCAGCCCAAACTGGCCTGAAGAAAACTATGTGCTTCGTAATGAAAACTTAAAAATAGTGTTTATTTATGGATCATTGGCTCATGGGAATGCTAGTCTAGAGATTTAAAAAGTGTGATTTTCTGATTCGTGTTTGGATACTGGAGTTTAAGTGACATGGTACTGTGGGGTGGAACTCCGGAGTTTAGCCAAGTTGCAGATCTAATGGAACGTGACAGATAGTTGAGGCTGCAGAATTTTTGAAGGTTAACAGGACTCTTAACTGATGCATCTGATTTTTCACATGCTTAGTTACTGTTTTTAACCACATTATTGTTGCCTGGGACTCAGCGAGTAATCTGTAACCAATGTAATCACTAGCTTCTAGCATATGATAAGTGACTTTGAGTTCCTGTGTGCAAAATGGAATATTAGGTCAAGTTTATTTGGCACCCTCCCCACCTCTTTTCTTTGCCGTTCATTATCCTAACCAGGATGCTTTTCTGCTTCAGATCCCTCCTGGCAATGGGGAAACTGATTTGATGGAGAAGGCAATGTTTAGTGCAAAGAAAGTCTCTCAAATACTGGAACTTGAACAGTGGAGGCTCCTACTTTAAATTAGCACTGTTCAAAATGTAATTGGCAGGTCCCAATTTTTAACTGGTCTATGAAACGAGATAAGAGGCTTGTTCCTGAAAGTAAATCAGCTACACCCTAAGCACTTTGTAGCGAGACTTTCTAGATGAAGGAAGCACTCACTAACTTACATTCTGGTACAAGCTCCTTTTCTCATGGCAGACCTGCAGTTTGAGTAGCATTGCTTAAATTACACTGTATAAACATTTATCTCCTCTTGAGAAGTGAAGCTGGCTGGGCTTCTGGGTCTGGTGGGGACTTGGAGAACTTTTCTGAATAGCTAAAGAGTTGTAAATGCACCAGTCAGAGCTCTGTATCTACTAAAGGTTTGTAAATGCACCAATCAGCACTCTGTAAAAACACACCAATGAGCGCTCTGTGTCTAGCTAAATGTTTGTAAACACACCAATCAGTGCTCTGTAAAAACCCACCACTCAGCACTCTGTGTCTAGCTAAAGGTTTGTAAATGCACCAATCAGCACTCTGTAAAAACACACCAATCAGCACTCTGTAAAACGTACCAATCAGCACTCTGTAAAATGGACCAATCAGCAGGACGTGGATGGGGCCAAATAAGGGAATAGAAGCTGGCTACCTGAGCCAGCAGCAGCAACCCGCTTGGGTCCCTTTCCACACTGTGGAAGCTTTATTCTTTCGCTCTTCTCAATAAATCTTGCTGCTGCTCACTCTTTGGGTCCACACTGCCTTTATGAGCTGTAACACTTACGGTGAGGGTCTGTGGTTTCATTCCTGAAGTCAGCAAGACCATGAACCCACCAGGAGGAACAAACAACTCCAGATGCGCTGCCTTTAAGAGCTGTAACACTCACTGTGAAGGTCTGTGGCTTCACTCCTGAAGTCAGCAAGACCACGACCCCACTGGAAGGAAGAAGCTCTGGACACATCTGAACATCCGAAGGAACAAGCTCTGGACACACCATCTTTAAGAGTGGTAACACTCACCATGGGGGTCTGCGACTTCATTCTTGAAGTCAGTGAGACCAAGAACCCACCAGAAGGAACCAATTCTGGACACATTTTGGCGACCCAGATGGGACTGTCGCCTATCGCCAAGTGGTGAGTACCATCGGACCCCTTTCGCTTGCTGTTCTATCCTGTTTTTCCTTAGAATTTGGGGCTTAAATACTGGGCACCTGTTGGCCAGTTAAAAGCAACTAGCACGGCCACCGGACTAAAGATATGGGTGTCAGGCTTTCTGAGAAAGGGCTCTCTAACAACCCCTGATCCTTCGGAATTGGGAGTGTTGGTTTGCCTGGAACCAGCTTCCACTTTTCCTGTACTTCTGGGCTGAGCAGAGGGTCGACAGAGAGGAAAGCCATTCGGCTCTGGGGTCCCAACAACGAGTTTGTTGATCCTGCGGCCATGAGCAGAACTCTCAAAGTCATGGCACCCAAGTGAGACTCGCCCATCTATCCTATCTGTCCTGACCCATGCCTCCTGGGTCCTAATGCCTGTCAGACAAACTTCCTTTCACCTCTCTTCTCCAAGGCTAGTCTGCTTCTAAAAACCACTCCCTGTCTCTGGTACTTTTCTAGTTTCTCCTGTAAGAATGATTTCTAGTATAAACTTCAGGACTCTGTTACCTTCTTTAGGCACCCGGGCTTACCAATCAGAAAGACATAATTTTTGCCCAAAGCCCTGTCAGGGTGGGGGACTATCTAGAATTTTAGGATCCCTCCTCAGACAAACGGGCCTAACAAAAGCTATTCCTGAAGCTAGGATATGGGGATATTCAGAAATGGTATCTTTCCTATTCATATAAGTGAGGACAAAAGGCATCACTCTTCCAACTCTGGAGATCCCTTCCCTCCCTCAGGGTATGGCCGTCCACTTCATTTATGGGGCATAACATCTTTATAGGATACTGGTAAGGTCCCAATACTAACAGGAGAATGCTTAGGACTCTAACAGTTTTTCAAGAATGCATTGGTAAGGGCCACTAAATCTGATTTTTCTTGGTCCTCTTTGTGGTCTAAGAGGACAGGCAAGGGTGCAGGTTTTCAAGAATGAGTGAGTAAGGACCACTAAGTCTGACCTTCCTCGGTCCTCTTTGTGGTCTAAGAGGAAAACTAGTGTTTCTGCTGCTATGTCGGTGAGCACAACTATTCTGATCAGCAGTGTCCAGGGACCGTTGCGGGTTCTTGGGCAGGGGGAGAAACAAACCAAAATCGTGGGCAGTTTTGTCTTTCAGATGGGAAACACTCAGGCATCAACAGGCTCCCTCTTGAAACGCATCCTAAGTCATTGGGACCAATTTGACCTGCAAACCCTGAAAAAGAGGCAGCTCATTTTTTTCTGCACTATGGCCTGGCCCCAGTATTCTCTCTCTGATGGGGAAATGGCCACCTGAGGGAAGTATAAATTATAATACTATCCTGCAGCTTGACCTTTTCTGTAAGAGGGAAGGCAAATGGAGTGAAATACCTTATGTCCAAGCTTTCTTTTCAATGAAGGAGAATATACAACTATGCAAAGCTTGCAATTTACGTCCCACAGGAGGACCTCTCAGCTTACCTCTATATCCTGGTCTTCCTATATCTCCCCTTCCTATTAATGATAAGCCTCCTCTAATCTTCACCACCCAGAAGGAAACAAGCAAAGAAATCTCCAAAGGACCACAAAAATCCCTGGGCTATTGTTTATGTCCCCTTCAAGCTGTAGGAGGAGGGGACTTTTGCCCAACCTGGGCACATGTCCCCTTCTCCCTCTCTGATTTAAAGCAGATCAAGCCAGATCTGGGGAAGTTTTCAGATGATCCTGATAGGTATATAGATGTCCTACAGGGTCTAGGTCAAACCTTTGACCTCACTTGGAGAGATGCCATGTTATTAGATTAAACCCTGGCCTTTAATGAAAAGAATGTGGCTTTAGCTGTAGCCTAAGAGTTTGCAGATACCTGGTATCTTAGTCAAGTACATGATAGAATGACAGCTGAAGAAAGGGACAAATTCCCTAACGGTCAGCAAGCCATCCCCAGTATGGATCCCCACTGGGACCTCAACTCAGATCATGGGGACTGGAGTCACAAACATCTGTTGACCTGTGTTCTAGAAGGACTAAGGAGAACTAGGAAAAAGCCCATGAATTATTCAATGATGTCCACCATAACTCAGGGAAAGGAAGAAAATCTTTCTGCCTTCCTCGAGTGGCTATGGGAAGCCTTAAGAAAATATACTCCCCTGTCACCTGATTCACTCGAGGGTCAATTGATTCTAAAAGATAAGTTTATTACCCAGTCAGCCACATATATTAAGAGAAAGCTCCAAGAGCGAGCCCTGGGCCCTAAACAAAATCTAGAGGCATTATTAAATGTGGCAACCTCGGTGTTCTATAATAGGGACCAAGAGGAACAGGCCCAAAAGGAAAAGCGAGATCAAAGAAAGGCTGCAGCCTTAGTCATGGCCCTCAGACAGACAAACTGTGGTGGTTCATAGAGGACAGAAAATGGAGCAGGGCAATCAGCTGGTAAAGCTTTGTTATCAGTGTGGTTTGCAAGGACACTTTAAAAAAGATTGTTCTATGACAAACAAGCTGCCCCCTCACCCATGTACACTATGCTGAGGCAATCACTGGAAGGCCTACTGCCCCAGAGTGCAATGATTCTTTGGGCCAGAAACCCCGAACCAGATGATCCAACAACAGGACTGAGGGTGCCTGGGGCAAGCGCCAGCTCATGTCATCACCCTCACTGAGCCCCTGGTATGTTTAACCATTGAGGGTCAGGAAGTTGACTTCCTCCTGGACACTGGCACAGCCTTCTCAGCATTAATCTCCTGTCCCAGACAGCTGTCCTGAAGGTCTGTTACCATCTGAGGAATCCTGGGATGGCCTGTAACCAGGTATTTCTCCCACCTCCTCAGTTGTAATTGTGAGACTTTGCTCTTTCACATGCCTTTCTTGTTATGCCTGAAAGTCCCACACCCTTATTAGGGAGGGACATATTAGCCAAAGCTGGAGCTATTATCTGTGAATATGGGGAACACGTTACCCCTTTGTTGTCCTTGCTTGAGGAGGGAATCAACTCTGAAGTCTGGGCATTGGAAGGAACAAACTGAAGTTCCAGCCTTAAGCCTTCCCACAGGATGAAACCTTTATTTATACATGATAGAGACAGCAGGAATAAATCGGGGTCCTTAGACTCGTGGGGCAACCCCACAACCAGTGGCATACCTAAGTAAGGAAATTGATATAGTAGCAAAAGACTGGCCTCACTGTTTACAGGTAGTTGTGGCGGTAGCTGTCTTAGTGTCAGAGGCTATCAGAGTAACACAAGGAAAGGATCTCACTGTCTGGACTACTCATGATGTAAATGGCATACTAGGTGCCAAAGGAAGTTTATGGCTATCAGACAACCTCCTGCTTAGATATCAGGCACTACTCCTTGAGGGACCAGTGCTTCAAGTGTGTACATGTGCAGCCCTCAGCCCTGCCGCTTTTCTACCAGAGGATAGGGAGCTGGTCAAGCATGACTGCCAACAGGTAATAGTCCAGACTTATGCCGCCTGAGGTGATCTCTTAGAAGTCCCCTTAGCTAATCCTGACCTTAACCTATATACCGATGAAAGTTCATTTGTGGAGAATGGGATATAAAGGGCAGGTTATGCCATAGTAACAGTATTTGAAAGTAAGCCTCTTCCCCCAGGGACCAGCGCCCATTTAGCAGAACTAGTGGCACTTACCCAAGCCTTAGAACTGGGAAAGGGAAGAAGAATAAATGTGTATACAGATAGCAAGTATGCTTATCTAATCCTACATGCCCATGCTGCAATATGGAAAGAAAGGGAGTTCTAACCTCTGGGGGAACCCCCATTAAATATCGCAAGGAAACCATGGAGTTATTGCACACAGTGCAAAAACCCAAGGAGGTGGCAGTCTTATATTGCCAAAACCAGCAGAGAGGAAAGACAGAAAGAAAGAGAAAGAGACAAAGTCAAAGACAGAAGGAAAGAGAGGAAGAAATGGAGAGACAAAGAGAAGGAGACAGAGGAAGAGACAGAGACAAAGGAGTCAGAGAGACAGAGAGAGAGAGGAAGAGAGACAGAAAGTCAAAAAAGGAAAGAGAGGAGGAGACAAAGGGAGTCAGAGAAAGAGAAAGAGAGAGACAAAGAAGAAGTCAAAAATGCAGAAAGAGAGAGATAGAAGTAGTAAAGAGAAAGCAGTGTACCCTATTCCTTTAAAAGCCAGGGTAAATTTGAAACCCATAATTGATAATTGAAGGTCTTCTCTGTAACCCTATAACATCCAATACCACCTTATTGTCAGTGTAAACAAGGGCATAGCCCGAAAGCACTGAGGCCTCTGGCAACCCATGGCGTTCTTATCAAACATCCTTAACCCAGCAGGTATCCTAACAGGGGATCTAATTTGTAATTAATTATCATACAAAGATCTGACCAGACCTAGGAGGAACTCTCTTCAGGACAGGACGATAGATGGTTCCTCCTGGATGATTAAGGGAAAAAGACACAATGGGTATTCAGTAAGTGATAAGGAAACTCTTGTAGAAGCAGACTTAGGAAAATTGCCTAATAATTTGTCTGCTCAAACATGCCAGCTGTTTGCACTCAGCTAAATCTTAAAGTACTTACAGAATCAGAAAGGAGCCATCTATACTAATTCTAAGTTAATATGGACTGAACGAAGTTTTATAGCAAAGAATAATTAAAATCCCAAACTTATAAGGTTTTCAACAAAGGTAAAATTTGCTAAAAGTTAACAGTGTAACATGTATTATCCTACTACCACACACTCTCAAAGGATTGCTCAGACAGTTTGCAAGAAATAATAAATCTATCCTTACTCTACAATCCCAAATAGGGTCTTTGGCAGCAGTGACTCTCCAAAACCCCTGAGGCCTAGACCTCCTCAGTGCTGAGAAAGGAGGACTTTGCACCTTCTTAGGGGAAGAGTGTTGCTTTTACACTAACCAGTCAGGGATAGTATGAGATGCTGCCCAGCGTTTACAGGAAACGGCTTTTGAAATCAGTCAACACCTTTCAAACTCTTATACTAACCTCTGGAGTTGGGCAATATGACTTCTCCCCTTTCTAGGTCCCATGACAGCCATCTTGCTATTACTCGCCTTCGGGCCTTGTATTTTTAAACTCCTTGTCAAATTTGTTTCCTCTAGAATCAAGGCCATCAAGCTACAGATGGTCTTACAAATGGAACCCCAAATGAGCTCAACTAACAACTTCTACTGAGGACCCCTGGAGTGACCCACTGACCCTTTCAGTGGCCTAAAGAGTTCCCCTCTGGAGGACACTACAACTGCAGGGCAGGCCCCTTATTTGCCCCTGTCCAGCAGGAAGTAGCCAGAATGGTCATCGCCCAATTCCCAACAGTAGTTGAGGTGTCCTGTTTAGAGGGGGGATTGAGAGGTGAAGCCAGCTGGGCTTCTGGGTCAGGTGGGGACTTGGAGAACTTTCTGTCTAGCTAAAGGATTGTAAACACACCAATCAGCGCTCTGTATCTAGCTAAAGGTTAGTAAATGCACCAATCAGCACTCTGTAAAAACGGACCAATCAGCACTCAGTAAAACGGACCAGTCAGCGCTCTGTAAAATGGACGAATCAGCAGGACGTGGGTGGGGCCAAATAAGGGAACAAAAGTTGGCCACCTGAACCTGCAGTGGCAACCTGGTCGGGGCCCCTTCCACACGGTGGAAGCTTTGTTCTTTTGCTCTTCACCATAAATCTTGCTGCTGCTCATTCTTTGGATTCGCATTACCTTTATGAGCTGTAACACTCACGATGAGGGTTTGTGGCTTCATTGCTGAAGTCAGCGAGACCATGAACCCACTGGGAGGAACAAACAACTCTGGACCTGCAGCCTTTAAGAGCTGTAACACTCACTGTGAAGGTCTGTGGCTTTACTCCTGAAGTCAGCAAGACCATGAACCCACCGGAAGGAAGAAACTCCGGACACATCTGAACATCTGAAGGAACAAACTCTGGACGCACATTTTTAAGAGTGTAACACTCATCGTGAGGGTCCATGGCTTCATTCTTGAAGTCAGTGAGACCAAGAACCCGGAAGGAACCAATTCTGGACACACGCTTACCTATATGCATGAAGGCAGGGAATTGGGATAAAGGTATACAATTAACTGGGTAATAAATGAATTATCAATTCTCAGTTGATGAGGCCTCTAGAGGTGGCATCAGTTCAAAGAGGCCCAGAGTTAGCTCACTGAGGAGCCCATAGAATAACTGAGAGGCAGGATTGCCAAAGGGCTACATTGGGTCTACTCTAATGTTGGTTTGGAATTCATTCATTCATTCTAGATGACTTGTGTGCCAGACGTAATTCTTAGTCTGGGGATAAATACCAGTGAACCAAAAATAGACCCTGTCCTCATGATGTTTCCTTTCTAATGTGTGTGTTTTTGTGGATGGGGGTGAAGAGAGAGTAATAAATAAACCAACTTCTCTGAGATTCTCCAGAAGGGATCCTGGATTCTGTCTCGGTCCAGGGCTGAAGCTCATGGGTCATGTTTTCATGGGAATTTGCAGGATTAAGTTGCTCTTCTGTTAGATTCTGCAGTTTTTATTTTCCCAGTGTGGGATTACAAAGGAATCTTACTTTTAAGGATCAAATAGTCTATGATAGACACTGTTGGTTGCCTATGAAATATCCATGTATTCTCCTCTGCTTGCTAATTGACAGAACCCTAATTTGGGTCAAGAAAAAAAGGCATAACGTTATGCAGCTTGATCTTGTATCTTCTTCCTGCTTAAGACAGTTATATTTGGTTAAGACAGATGCATAGCAGTTCTAATAGACCTGCCTCATTATTTCCAGCAGCTTTGTTGTGTTTTACTCTATGTATGTAACAGAATTTATTTAGCCTATTCTGAATGGATGGGCATGTTTGTGGTTTTCAGTATTTTTTGTTTGTTTTGTCATGTTGCTGTGTGCAATGAATATTCTTGTTCATATATCCTGGTGTAGTTTTTGAGTGTATACTTAGGATACATTCATGGAAGTGGAATTACTGTATCAATGGGAATGTTTGTTTTAAAATTTCATAACTATTACATTTAATTGGAAATATTCAAGTCATTAAAGAGTATGCATAATTTATAATTTCAGAGATATTATCATATTTCTTTTCCAGAAGTTCATGTCAGTTTACACCCCTTCAACAGTGTATACTGAGAGCTTGTGTTCCCAATACTTAACCAGCACAGATGATACCATATCAAAAATTTTCAATTTTGGCTACTTGGTGAAAATAATATCTTGGTTTATTTGATTTGCATTTAATTAATTATGAGTCCAATTGAACAATTTATAAGTACTTATTAGCCCATTGCCCTTCTTTTTACATAAATTGGCTTTACAAATCCTCGCCCAATTTTTTTCTTTTTTCTTTTCTTTTTTTTTTTTTTTGAGGTGGAGTCTGACCCTGTCGCCCAGGCTAGAGTGCAGTGGCACCTTCTTAGCTCACTGCAAGCTCCACCTCCCATGTTCACGCCATTCTCCTGCCTCAGCCTCCTGAGTAGCTGGGACTATAGGCACCCACCACCATGCCCGGCTAATTTTTTTTTTTTTTTAATTTTTAGTAGAGATGGGGTTTTACCGTGTTAGCCAGGATGGTCTTGGTCTTGTAACCTCAGATCCACCTGCCTCAACCTCCCAAAGTGCTGGGATTACAGGCGTGAGCCACCGCGCCTGACTGAGTTCTTTTTATCCCACCATGGTAAATTAAGAAAATTAGCTTTTTGCCTGTTTAATATGTTCCAGATATTTCTCCATAATTTGTTGTTTATTTTTTGACTTTTGTTTTATTTTTGAATTATATAGAAAACAAAATATTTTTGTAGTCAAAATTTTAAACCTCTTCCTTTGTAGCTTCTGGGTTTTGAGTTTTTCTTAGAAAGGGCTTTCTGCTTAATTATTATAAATTTATTATACATACTTTAAAAATGTATTATACATAAACATTTCCATTTAGTTATTATAAGTTTATTATACATAAACTTATATATTCATACTTTCAGAACTTTAAAATTCTTGCTACATCTGTAATTGAATTTGGGCAAAAGAGTGAGCAGGGAGTAAGCTTTATTTTTAATTTTTCTCCTAAGTGTTTATTCAGTTGATCCATTATAATTTATTTAAGAATCACCCTTTTTCCTGATAATTTGAAAAGCCATATTTATCATAAGCTAAGTTTATATTAGAGTACATTTCTCAGCTGTCTTTCCTTTTCTATTAATATTTGTTCCTATTTTTTCCAGTCCCTACTTTTAAGATAACTTCATTTCATACTATGTTTTAATAACTGGAAGGAATAATCCTTCTCCATATTCTTTTCTGTCCTTTCAGGATTTTCCTAGATGTAATCACATAATATTTATTTCTAGATGGATTTAAGAAATCTTGAAACTTGAAAAAACATAACTAGTGTTATCAAGTTCTCATGTGGTCTGTGGACATTTAACAGGGAGAATTAACACTTTTGTAGTGTTCAATTTGCCTATACATCCCTTTTTAGTTTACTTAATTCTTCTTTTATGACCCTCAGTAGAGTTTTAAAGTTGTTTTCATATCAGTATTTAAAAAATTTTGATTGGTATCATAAATGATTTCTTTCCTTCCATCATATTTTAAAATTAGTTATTACTTGTAAGAAAGTGAGCCATTGATTTGGGTCCACATTTGTATTTTTAACAAGTGCCTCTGGTGGTTGATACACAGCTAATATTCAGATGGGCTTTTGGGATCTAGATCTCTATACTGCTCTTTTGGATTTATTTCTTCAACCAGGTGTTTCCTCAGGTCTGTAACTAATCTGCCCACATATCCTTTTAAAAAGTCATTTATAAAAATTAACTTTTTTAAAATACAAAAGTTATATATGTACATTTATTTTAGTAAAGGGTACCTTAGCCAGGGTTTTTGATTATAACTAAACTCTACTTTAGCTGGTTTAAGCAACAAGAGTTTCATAAATGACATTAGGCAGCTCATAGATTCTCCAGAAAGCCAGAGAAACAGTCAAAAACAATGCAGCTGGGAAGATTGGACAGTGATACAAAAGTACTGTTTTCTACCATTTGGTGCTTTTGGGCTGGACACTGGAAGCCCCATCACAGCTTTCCTGGAAGAATCTGATTCCTGTGACCTTCTAAAATCTCACCCAAGCCATGTTTGATTGGTGAAATCTGGGTTCTATTTCAGTCAGTCAGTTTATTGCTCCATGTTATTCTGAATTATTTTAATGTTGTTTTATCTGTTAGTGAGGACTGATATTCCTTAGTGAGGCCATACAAATTGTTAAAATATGAAATGTTTTTGTACTTCTTCCTTACCCTTACCAGTGATTTTCTTTCACTTGGCCTCTGCTTGAGACCCCCTGGACCTTTCCTAGACCCAGCAACTGAAAGGTAAACACTTGGCAAAGGATGAGGCTTCCAAGACAGCTCCAGGTTAAGCTCTGATTTCTTGGGGCCTGAGCCATGCTGGTTGTTAAATATTTTTAATATCTCTCCTACTGTTACTCAGCTGACATCCAATTAGACTCTATATATTTTTTAAGGCTTTTCTGACCCTCTAATAATAATTACAAGTCACTCCAATGAAAGAATATATGACAGTTTATTTAACTAGTCCGTTACTGATGCACGTTTAGGTTGTTTCTCCCTTTTGTTGCTACAAACAATTCTGCAGTTCGTGATATACATCTTTGTACGTATGTTCAGATCCCTAGAAGTGGCATTACTTTGTTCAAGAATTTGTGCATATAAAATTTTATGGATACTGCCAGCATGCTTTTCACAGAGATTTTACCAGTATTCACTTTGACCAACAGTGTATGAGATAGCTCACATTTCTTTATCTTGGCAAAGAATATTTCACAAAAAACCAAATTTATCTTTTTAGCAATGATTTTTTTTAAAAAAACAGAAAGAAGAAAATTAAGTTAGTTTAGTATGAGTGGCTCTTAATGAACCTATACCAAGGTAGCAAAAAATCATTGTTCTCTTTTCTAATTAATAATATTTTTATACTTTTCTAGAGACCAAGGTAGAATTTGGTTTTACTTTTTAAATTCTACTTTTCTGATATATGGAAAACATTTGTCAATTCCCAATATTCTGTTACCACTCTCATTTTTCATTATTATGCCAAATGCCGGCAAGAATTCTGTGATAATATGTATGTGTTTTTCAGTGCCCTGTAGAATACTGGTTCTCAACTCAGGGTGCTTTTGCTTCCCAGAGGACATTTGGCAATGTCTGGAGACATTTTTGGCTGTCATAACTGGGGGGCAGGTTGTTTTGGCATCTAGTGGGTAGAGGCCACGGATGCTGCTAAACATTTTACAACACACAGGAAAGCCCCACACCATAAAGAGTTATCCAGCCTCAAATGTCAATAGTACTGAAGATGAGAAACCCTGCTTTAATAGAATATACCCAGCAATGGGCATTTATCTAAATTGTTAAGCATTCTCTTGCTATCTTTTCTCCTTTCTTGTTTATCAATTTCCTCTCAATATTGTTGGTACAATCTTTTCATTTTAAAGACCATTTTCCTTGGGAGACAAGATGAAAGCAAAGTAAAAATATTGTCATTTTGTTTTCTCTCTATTGCTTGTTAATATGAAATCTGCCTGGGGGAGGAGGGGACTTGTACCTTTTTTGTCCTTCCATCCTCAAACATAACCGTAAAAGTTTTTGTGGTGTTTAAGTCTTCGCTCATCCTGGGGTTACACCACTTTTCTAACAGACCAATACTATAATGATGTGTTCATCCTAACCTTTACCCTCTTCCTTCTTCTTTTGTGTGTTCTTTAAACATCTCAGCTTTTTAGAAAGCTCCTTGTATACCATCTGTGTGATGTAGTAATGGCTTAAGTTTTTTGACCTGTTTTTCATTTAAACTCTGTGGCTCTGGGACACACTTCTCTTTTCTCTCAACTGCTAAGCAATCTAAGATACTTGTCTTACTTTGCTTTGTGTTTTCTTTCTTCGCTGTAATGAACTCTAAGGTGATATGTTCAATTTTCCCCAAGGTTCCTGTCACTTTCACTTCCTTAACGTATCATTCTTTGTTGGTAATAATTAAATCCAGGGTAGCAGTTCCATTCTTTGCTTCTTTTGCCCTCTGAATGATGAAGCTGCTGGTAGAGAGGCAGGAGATAAAGGAAAGGAATGCTTCAGATTTTAATTACTTTATTGTCTTTTGCTTTTGCCAAATTCTTGGATGTTTAAATCTTTGCCAGGTCTCTTTTTATCTTGACCTGTCACTTCAGTCAACTTTCTTTTCTTTTTAGCCTTTCCATGACTTCTTTCCTAGAATTTACATTTTTGGGTATTTCACCGAGAACACAGAAGATATGTATTCTAAATTTTCTTTTGTCTTGGAGATAATTTTCCCTTACATCTTTAAGAAAGTGTCTTCCTCTTTTATGTTACACAATTTTTAAATTTTGTTTTTTTTTCTATTATTTTTGAAATGCATAAGATTTATATTTAGTCCTGGTGTTTGTCATAAATGAGGTATGTGTAGCCTTTGAGCTCCATCACTATTAGTTTTGATTCTACAGAATTATTCTCTCAAATCTTAAAAGTGAAGGCCAAGTATCTTGTTAAGTTTCTGGGCTATATGAGGTACATTTCCATTGGGACAACTCTTTTCCTATTCATATTATTTGTTCCTCTACTTGGAGGTGAATTTAACCCGAGATAATTTGAAGCAATTCAATTCACCTTTCTAAAAGAGATACATAAAACCTAATCTCCAGAGCACCCTTTTGCCTGCATTTTTCTTGTGTCTGCCTTCTCTGTTGGGGCTTTCTCATACCAGAGTACAAAATGTCATTCTTTCCTTGTCCTCTCTCATCCAGTGCTGCATTTCTGGGACTCAAAGTCTACTGGCTGAGTGTAGTTAGAAATGTATTGCTAGGAGGTGGCTAGGAAACACCCGTGGCTACCTGAAAAGCAGCTTCTTTGAAGTAAGGGAGTGCAAGCTGACTTTTTGATTGGTTGTGTCAGCCCCAAGTCTTTGATAGGATGTGAGGATACATGGGTGAGATGTGAGGGTCTGACTCTGTGCTGTTGCAAATTTAGGCACAAGTGAGTTTCAGCTCCCTTTTTCCTCCGTTTGTAATTCATGAAGTAGATAAGGTAAAGTGTCCAGATTTAGTAAATAAAAATACAGGACACACTCTTGATTTAAATTTCAAGGAAACAACAAATATGTGTGTGTGTGCAGGCGTGTGTGTGTAAGTATGTCCCAAATATTGCATAGGACATGCTTATGCCAGAAAATTATTCTTTCTTTATCTGAAATTCAAAGTGGGCATTTCATATTTTATCTGTGAACCTTAAGGTAAGGGAAAGTTTCCTCCAGTATTTGGAAATTATTAATGAGATCCTTATCCTTTTGTGTCTCTGATACTAGTGTAAAAAGGTCTTTTTCTGACTTGACAAAGCTTGCCCTTTCTAGTCTTGTTTCAGCTGCAGTGCTGGTCAACACTGGGGAGACTGGAAGAAATTTGTAGAGTCTGGGAACCTTCAAACATGAGAAGACTGCAGACCTGGACTCTTTCCTTTTACAATGTATCTGTTGTTAGGAAGAGTTCCCCTGACCCCTGCATCAAATTAGACCTGATTAAAATTTGCTAGTGAGAAAGAACACCAAAGACCCTTAAACTAGAACCCCCCTTGTGGCCTATGTTACCCTAGAAGGGTTTGTTTCTGGCACATGTGTAACTGACTGGAAGGTCCTCCTGACTCAGCCATTAGGCTTGGTAAATTAAAACGTTGAAGGCATGGGTTCTGTGCCATACATGTGCAGGAATTGTATGCTTGTCTTAAATCATTGTGACCTCTCACAGGATCCACAGCAGCAACAGCAAGAGTGCAGCAGGAGAAAGGGTCTCACTGGACTATGGGGAGTCAGCTTCCATCAGTAAACTGTGTGCCAGGAACAGAATACCAGCATCCTTCAACAGAGCCCACTTGTATTCTAATCCACGTCTCTGGTTTTCTTTCTTTGTGGCATATGAATGGAGACGCCCCCAGAGTTCCTGAACAATTTGAGAGACAAGAGAGATACTGGATTCCCTGCCAGTCTGGCAACTGGGAAGTGATTTTAGCTTGAAAAATTAATAGGAATGACCTCATTTTTACCCAAAACTGTTGAAGTGGACCCTGCTATTACCATATATACACATATATTTTACAAATATGACATCATAACATATATCATTTTATAATTGTTCAGTTCTGTGAAAGTTTCTTTTTTCCTTTTCCAATGGCATGACCTCAGAAGACTGTATATATTTTTCTGTGTTCTTGTGCTTTGCATTTTTGAATATTACCTGTATTGCTTAGATTAATAAAGATCTGTTTATAAAAGACAATCAAGTTTTGTGATTTCTTTTAATTCCTGGGTCTTTCTCTTCTCTGTCAGCCTGTATCATTAATATATTTTAAAGACCAAGCTCAAAAATTCACCTGAAATAAGTAGTCATCCTTGGGTAAATATTTTTAACTTTGATTACTTAACTTAGGTACCTCAGCCTTTAGTTTATATGATATAAACTTACATTTAGGCGTATGTTAATTTAAAATATATTGGTTATGGATCCCTATGATTGCATTCTAGAGGAAAATTATTTATGATCTTAGGATAGTACATAATTTCTTTCTTTCTTTCTTTTTTTTTTAGACGGAATCTTGCTCTGTCGCCCAGGCTGGAGTGCAGTGGCACGATCGCCGCTAACTGCAAGCTCCACCTCCCAGGTTCACGCCATTCTCCTGCCTCAGCCTCCTGAGTAGCTGGGACTACAGGCACCCACCACCACACCCGGCTAATTTTGTGTAAGTTTTAGTAGAGACGAGGTTTCACCGTGTTAGCCAGGATGGTCTCTATCTCCTGACCTTGTGATCCACCCGCCTTGGCCTCTCAAAGTGCTGGGATTACAGGCGTGAGCCACTGCGCATGGCCTGGACATAATTTCTTAAATAAGACACCCAAAACATAGCCATAAAGTAAAATACTGAAATTATTACATTAACGCAAAAATTAATTAATTGAAAGACTGAAAAAACAATAAAAAGAAACAAAAACTACCAATTGACAGGGTATGTTTACATTCATCCATATAAAGTGGATCACATGGTTTCCCAATCCTCTGGCTCCCTATATCCATCCCCTTTGCCATGTGACTTTGCACTTCCTCCTACTAGAGGCAGAGTGTATTTCCCTGCTCCATTAATGTTAGACTTGGCCATATGACTTGCTTTGCCTATTGAAATGTGGGCAGAAAAGTTAGACTTGGCCATATGACTTGCTTTGCCCATTAGAATGCGGGCAGAAAAGGCAGAGTGCCAACTTTGAGCTTTCACCTTAAGAGGTACTGAATGTTTCCATTTGCCCGCCTTGTGTTTCTGTTCATGAGAAGAATATGCTCCAAGTGGCCTACTTGTCCAAGGACGATGAGAAAAATGTGGAGCAGATCTGGATCCTAAAACTATAGCTTGGGGCAAGCTAAGCCAGGTCCATTCTGAATTAGCTAATCTTTAGCCAACCTGAAAATCCACAAGAAAGAATAAACGTTTTCTTAGGCCACTGAGTTCTAAACCTCAGTGGTGGATTTTTTATATGGTGTTATTGTCAAAATAGTTGACTCATACACCATTTAACAAAAGTCATTTATCGTAAGATTTTATTAAAAACTCCAAAAAATTAATAAGGAAGAGATAAACAATCAAAAAAGGAACAATCCAATAGGGTCAATGGTATGTGAAAAGGTAATTCACAGAAAAGAAAATTAGAATGACCCATAAATAAGCCAAAGGAAACTTAGTTTTCTTCACTAGTTACTGGGTAAAGACACATTAAAACAACAATGGGATACTTTATCATACTCATTAAATTGGTAAATATTAATGTATGGGTATAACCTAGAATGTGTAAGGATATGAAGAAAATGGAACTTTCACCTACAGATGGTAGAATGTTCAAGGGAAGGTATCCTAGACAAAGAGGGGCATATGAAGGAGGGGGAGGATATTTTCAAGGAATATTACTGACAAAAGATTACATTTTCAATATATATTCTTTGAAATAAGTAAGGAAATGAACAGGCAACCTAGGAGAAAAACAGGTGAAGAATACAAGTAAGGAATTTATAGAAAGGGTATTTGAATGGCTGACTAATCAACTAAAAAGAGATTAGCATTTACACTGGTAATCAGAAGTGCAAATCAAAATAGTGATATCTGCTTTGCATGTCCCATGTTGGTGGGAGTTAAAATGTCATGTAATATCTTGTGTTGGTGAGGAGGTAGGGACATGTGAACCTACATTCTCTGCTGGTGGTGTGTTTTGGAGACCAATTTGACAATATTTATTGAAATTGAATACTCACATTCTGACCCAGAAATTCTACTTCTGAATTGTATTAGTTTGCTAGGACTGCCAGAGTAAAATACCACAGACTGGGATCTTCAAGCAAGAGAAATTTATTTTTCCACAATTCTGGAGGCTATAAGTCCACGATCAAGGTGTTGGCAGGTTCAGTTTCTTCTGAGGCCTCTTTCCTTGGCTTGCAGATGACCACCTTCCTCACATGGTCGCCCCTCTATGTGCACATTCCTGATGTCCTTTCTTCTCTATGTCCTAATTTCCTCTTCTTATAAGGACACCAGTAAGATTGAATTAGGGTCCATGCTGACAGCCTCCTTTTAACCTAATCACCTCTTTAACGGACCTATCTCCAAATACAGTTGTATTCTGAGTGAAGTACTAGGGCTTAGGACTTCAACACAGGAATTTTGAGGAGATACAATTTAGCCTATAACAGAATGGACTCTTGCATAGGCACACAAAGAGACATGTATGAGAATGTTTATTACAGCATTGTTTCCTATAGCAAAGAGTCGGCTATTACCGAAATGTGCTTGATTAGTGATATGGACACAAAATATAGTTATAAATGCATGTGACAAAATGCTATACAATGGAAAATAAAGGAACAAACTAAATCTATTATATTAGTTAGGAACTCATTTTTATCAAATAAGAAGTCTGGAGGTAAGAAGTTAATAACGGATGTCATCAAGGGCCCAAGTTCTTTCTCCATTGTTCTGCTCTGTCATCCTTCCTCTTCAGCTTTGCAGTAAGATTGTTTTATTTCCAGGCACCTTACCACAGTCAGGTTAAGGAAGGCATGGCAAGGATGCTGATGTCCTTTTGATAGGGAAAGCAAAAGCTTACCGTCTCATTGGCCAGAATTCTTTCGCATGCCATTCTGAGTTGCAAAGAAGGCTGGGAAATCAAATGTCCTGCTTCCATAGCAGAGAAAGATAAGGGAGAACAAGGTTGGGACTATGTGCTAAGTGAGTAAACATTCAGTGTTTACATCTTTATAGTCCAACATAGAAAGACCAAACAAAACAAAACAAAACACCACACAATGAAACAGAGAGAGAAAGAAAGAGAGAGAGAGAAGTAGAAATAGATGGGAAATACAATATTATTTGTGTAAATTTAAACATCCATACACATAAAGTTATATATTCTTGTAGACATATATAGCATATGTAAAAAAAGTTATGGAAGTTTAATTGGAAATGTACCCATTAACTACCATAAGAAGCAGACAGGGGAACAGAACTGAGGACAGGGAATATAGACTATGAAAACAAAAAATAAAACAGGCTTTTCATGGACTAGTCCACCAGTGAGGACCATGACTGATTGTGTTAGTCTGATTCTGTGCACCCAAGACCCAGGGGGAAAAAAGTGGATTGGATTGGCTTGGGATGTGTGTGTGGGGGTTACTCAGACTGTTTGATTTGGCAGGGTTATCATTTGAAGTAAAAGAAGTGTGATTCATTGGCTCTATGACTGAATTTAATTATTTTACCTTTCTCTGTGATAAGCTTCATTCTTTTGAATACAATTGATGACCTAATAGGAATGATGTTATAGTTTTAATTTAGTGACTACAGCAGTTATATTTTGGAAAATTTAGGGATATTACAAGTTTTGCAACATTGATTTTATTTGTTTTTGTACATATATTTCTTTTGTTCTATTGTGGAAAATCAGCAGACTAGACTTAGAGAGTCAATGGAAGACATGAGTAAAATAGACATGGCTGCTTAGTAGTGAAATCCATCACTCTCTAGTTTTCTGTTATTATCTTTGGAAACGGAGAGTGTGGGAGAAAAGGATTTCCTTTCTCTCTTTCTAATATAGCCTCAGTGACTGAGTGACTCTCTGCTCTGGAATGAAGCAGGTTGGCACAACTCCATAAGTCTTATGTGGGAACAAGACACAGAGGTTTCTATTTTTTCTTATTGTCATTTGTTTGTGTTTAGTTCAGTATTCTATCTTTAACAATCCTATACTCACTCTTCCAAAAAAAATACTCAGTTTATTAATATGTGTTAATGTCCCTTTAATTTTCCCTATTACACATGTTGCAACTTTGGAAGAAGCTCTAAACATACTTACATTTTAGTACCATGTTTTCTTGCTATCCAATTATAAATTATTATCATGGATGGAGTAGATGACTTCCATTGGTGACATGGATTCACTTTACTAAATAAAGCTGTGTGGACATGATCATTTTTATCCATTTAAAAATCAGAGGGGCAATCTATTTGATGTGTTTCACAGCAGCCCTCTAAAATTCAATGGCATTTTGGTTTTGAAAAGCAGAATTTCACAAAAAGAAAAGTATCTTTCCACAAAATAACAATAATTGATAAATGAATTATTTGGCATGGAAATTAGCATTCCATTATATTCTATGTATAATTTGATAAGTAATTACTCTTCATAGAAGTTTTATAGGTCTCATTTTACATCCGGAAAACAGGGTAAATTGGGGTCATTGTGGATGAGGCCAAAGAGGGTAAAGTGAGTTTGAATTTGAACCCAGTTTGTTTTGCATTTCTTACTATTCTTATTATGACATTTCTTCTCATCATATTCTTCACTGTATTTGTTTTGTAATGTGGCTGCCTTATTCCTTCTATAATTAATCTTGGAAGAGCTCATCTACTCTTATGGATTAGAGTGTAACATGGATGGACAGATTACTATATCTGTATCTCTAGGCATAATTTTTCTCCAAAGTTCATGGATTCTGCATTTCCAGTTGCTCATGGGACATAACGATTTGCATTTGCCACTGCACCTCAAACTTAGCATACCTAACCTATGTCAGAGCTTGCATTATACCTGTCAATTGGTGTGAATATTACCTTCTAAGAGCCCACTGAAGTAATTTAGGGGAGTAATAAGTTGTTTCGAAGATAAATGAAATACAGTAGTCACTTTGGGAGGTCGAGGCGGGCAGATCACAAGGTCAGGAGTTCGAGGGCAGCCTGGCTAACATAGTGAAACCCCGTCTCTATTAAAAATACAAAAAATTAGCCGGGTGTGGTGGCGATTGCCTGTAATCCCAGCTACTTGGGAGGCTGAGGCAGGAGAATCACTTGAACCCGGGAGGCAGAGGTTGCAGTGAGCCGAGATCGTGCCATTGCACTCCAGCCCGGGTGAAAGTGTGAGACCCTGTCTCAGAAAAAACAAAAACAAAAACAAAAACAAACACACAGTAGGCCCCTTATCTGTGGCTGCATTTTCTGTGGTATTGGATACCCAAGGTCAACTCTGGTCTGAAAATATGAAATGGAAATTCCAGAAATAACCAGTCCACAAGTTGTAAATGTGTACCATTCTGAGGCTCAATGAGATCTTGTGCTATTCTGCTATGTCTCAATCAGGACACGAATCATCTTTTTGTCCAGCATGTCCTGCTGTATATGCTGCCTGCCCATTAGTCATTCCTAGAGGCCATCTAGATTTTCAAACGGACTGTCACAGTCTAGCCCCAAAGTGCAAGAGTTCTGATGCAGGCATATTGTTATAATTGCTCTATTTTATAATTATTATTGTTAATTTCTTGCCTAATTTATAAATTAAGGTTTATCACAGTTTGTAGGTATAGGAAAAACATATATAGGGTTCGGAACTATCTGTGGTTTCTAGAATTCACTATGGGTCTTGGAACACATACCTTGTCTATAAGGGAGGACTACTGTATATACAAAATATATTGAAAATTCAGATAGAGTATATAGTGTGTGGAGGCATTTTTGCTAAAAGTAAAAAGGGATATTTTAAATAAGCCGTATCTATTCACTGCTTATTCAATCTCTCCCTCCCCCTAAGCATTATCCTTAATTTTTTTTTAAATCTACAAATAGAATTGAGACTAATAAGGCCTTTAGATGTAGGTTCTTAAGGCACCTAGGGAAACCGAAAACCATGGAGTGAGACGTACTTCAGGAGAGCCTGTGTCAGGTACCAAACTCAGAGTTGAAAAGTAAAGTAGAGTTAAGTGGGTAACTAGAAACAACAACAACAAAATTATTTATATACATATTCCAAAATGTGTGGATGATTGGCAAAAAGGATAAGCAAATTACTGACAAAACTGACTTTTCAGTTTTCTTCTGAATAGTGGCTTATCTGATAAGTTAATTTGAGAAAAAAGCCCAGGTATCTATTTTATATTATAGCGAATATATCTGTTTAGAAAATTGAGGATATAAAATTTCATGAAAGAATATCTTTAAAAGGGATCTACTTTATTTCTAAATGTAAAATGTGATATTTACATGGCTATTGTTAGTTATTACATGGGGAAAGAAACTACCACATTTGAGTATGAGAAATGATCTTATAGAGCAGTTTCTTTCAGTGAAGAACCCAATGCTTGTTTTTATTATTAGAAACAGAATTCCCCTTTAAAGGAAAATAACCTGTAATTTCTTATTTTGAATGACAATTGAGGGAGAGAATTAACATTTATTTTCTCTTTGGAAAATTTAGTACTTTAGCATAGAGGATGTGTCATTGGTGGCAAATCAGAGCATGAAGAAAGAGGTTGCTCTTTGAACTTGTGTTTTCACTTTTGCCATAGTTAACGTGATGTTTGTGATAAAATAGCATCAAAGAAACAGAACATTTTTTATCTTCAGCCAAGATAAATTTGTGGGAGTTAATGATTTTAGCTAATTAGATAGTAAAATTTTTATTTTTAGAATAAATCAAATTGCTATCCATGTCTTTCCACACTGAATGTTAAGTTGTAAAATAAATAACCTATAAATTATATGGGAACTTTGTTAGTCATAATACTGCATGTTTATGAGAAATATAATAATGCTGTAATAGCAGGAAATATATCTTTAAAAATTAGCCTGTGGCTTCTAATATATAATGAAAATTTAGCAAATATTAAACAGGGCAATTACAATATATGAGTTAAAGAGGTTGCAAACATCGTATGATTTTGAAGAGAGATTTTATCCTATAGTTTAGTTCTGTTTTCTTCAGAATTTGTTTTGGATTTTTTAATGGAGCTTAGAATCTTTATGTAAGATTGTTGTTTGTTTGTTTGTCCCAGAAAAATTTAGGATTGTGGAAAGTCTTTCTGATGGTTGAACCCAATTCTGCTACTTCTTGGTAATTCTGCCACTTCTTGGTCTTCTAGTGCTTTTCTTTTATTTCAGAGGATGCAGCTGATGGAGCAGATAGAGGAGGAAATAATGGTAGTCTGATACAGATAAGAAACATTAATCTGGGCTCTAAAAGTCAAATTTATATGGGCAAAGTAAAATGGGATATTTCCAAGTGCATTTACTAAGGAAAGTCGAGATGACGTGTCCCAGTTCCTAGCTGAAGTATAAAAATACATGTTATTGGGTGCAATATGTGGGCTTTCAGAATCTAATAATACCCTCTACTGGCTAAATGAGGGATTGTGTTTAAAAATGAGTGACTTGGCTTTTTTGTTTGTTTTTAAAATATGGATGATTGCTTTATTATAAAGATTGAGCAGTGCAGAGTATTGTGAAATAATATAGGAAAAATTGTAAATGTGAAGAATGAAGCCAATATGTTACTTAAATGTTTTCCAAAGTGAAATTAATGTAGAAATATCTATAACTGGAATTTCTTAATCTTTTGGTCTATATTTTAATCATGAAGTAGCTCATAGGGAGGGAATGCAGTAGGGGGAAAAATACATGAATCTCTGGCCCCTATCCTCAATAACAATTCGGATTAATTCAAGATATTTAAATTACCTTCATTAGTTATTCCTAAATTGCTGTTGTAAGAGCTATTGACAAATATCTGAAGGTGACATAAGAATTGCTTTTCTCACCTCACCATTGGGCACTAGGCCTACTTCCTGGGTGATGGGATCAATCATACCCTAAACCTCAGTATCATGTAGTATACCCATATAACAAACCTGTGCAAGTACTCCCTGAATCTAAAATAAAAATTGATATGATAAGGAAAAGAAAGAATGGCTTTTCTGTGGATAGCCTGATTTAATTTCTGTTAAAAATAACTGGCATATTCTTAAGTAACCTGAAAGCTTGATCACTTCAGGGAAGTATCATATAACATGCCTGTTTTACATTTTTTTCTTTCTACTTTTACAAATTCTCAAAAATTCTACTTTGGGATTTATAGTGTTTTGGGTACATAATGACCATGCAAGTTGTATTTAGAAGTTGATAGTGGATAATGTATTATTATTTCGTTGTAAATCTGAAAAATAGAATTTCGGGTCTGATTCTGCTGTTTGATGTTACCCTTCACTGGCATGTTGCTTTAAGAGCACCCATCCCCCCTTCTTGCTTGGGCCACTGTGTCCTGTCAGTCATCCTGAAATACACTAGGGTGCTTGTCAGGCTGTTTGCTTACAGATGCATCATAAGCCAAATTGTGAGCCATGATAGTGGCACTGAATTTCTAAATACAAGAAATTGCTTAGACAATTGGTTTAGTATCTGTATATGGGCAATACTGTGTCCTGCAGTAGGTGAGTGGAGTGTCAAACTTTTAAAAATCAAACTTTACTATAAGGCAAATCCTAGTAATTATAGATTATCTGTTGCTCGGTTAGATAACTTTGGGGGAAATGAAAGGACATTATTTCTATAAAATGGGATGAATAGAAACTATTATGTTGTACAATTTTTACTTTTATAACTAATTTTCCTTTTAGTAACACTAAACTCTAGACTATTTTATGAAAGCTCCAATTTTAAATGTCTACTTTTCCGAGTATATTAGCAGGCATTTCAGATTTAGATAAAAATGTGGTTCTCTTACACATTTTTTTATTTCACAACTCAGGCAGATTCAATTGAGCAGAGGCTCGAGTCTGCTGTTTATTAGTGGTTTTAAAAATAGCACTAAAACAAATTCTCATGTGCCAATGCCTAAGCTATAGTAGTCTTACATCAGCTCATTTAAAAACTCCTACTCTGTAACTGAGCTATTACTATAATGATTGAGTAACTGTATGCAAGGCACGCGAAACTTCACATACTTTAGACACAAAAATTGTACAGTAAGTAGGTTATTTGTGCAAACAATTTAATTGCTGTTATGGGCTTTTAAACTTAAATTGTGCATGGCTATTTTCCCTGTAGTTTTTGTGTGCAGACTTAAATATTTTTAAACAGAGAATTGGTAAAGCAAAAAAGGAGAAACTCATGATTTCCAATACTTGTATATTCAGTACGGTAGAGCATAGCTAAGAGGCAGCAAGAAGTTAAAGTTGTAAGGCTTTATCTAAGGTAAATGAGAAAAGATTGCTTTTTCAGATACCTAGAATGACTCTTTACTTATTCCTTGCCTTGTTCGAGAAAGGATTTAAGGTGGTTTATAAGGCTGCATGATATTCAAGATAGGATAAATTAAGTGTGGAGTGAAAGAAGACAGAAAACAAGTGTGGGATATAAAACAGCCAGGAGTAAGAAAAAACAATAAAATAAATGCAGCAATTCTCAACGATAACTGTGGTGTATTATGGATTGGTGAGAGAGAAAATACAGGGTTTCAGAAATCTTATGGTGGAGTTTCATGCAAACCAGTTGCCTCCTCTTACCTCGGTGGCAGTCTGGAATGAGGAGAGTATCTTAGATTGTGAATATTAAATACGCTTTAAATGTCACTTGTGTTTTGGTGAAAAATAATGAAGAACTGCTACCCTTTTAACCCACACACTAACTTATGTGAACATAAATGTGGCCCCAAGTGTTCAGAAAAAAACTTGGTTAGTTCAGAAGAGAGATTAAAGGAAGCTTAGTTTTTTTGGAAACAACCGGAGTGATCTAAATAAGATAAAATATCTACATATTAGAACAGACACGATCAAGACAATGTTTAAAATAAAATATATTTAGCAATTTTGTATAAATATATGAATACTGGTCCTAGTATTTAAAAAAAATAAATTGTTGTAAATGGGATTAGCTACTTTCCTTCTTTTCACCCTTTTAATCTAGCAGTAAATTTAACTTGAATTTCAACTTCTGTAAGGTCAAAATTAACTGGATTGATCTAACTGGTAAAAACAGTTGTTGAGTAGAAAGAAGGAAACCAGAGACAGGACTTTATAATGTACTTTCATCTTCAAATACTCGCAAGACACCTACTATGTTGAAGATTCTGGTACTCTGGGCCTTGTACTCACTAAACTGGGCTTGTCTAAGTGAACTAACTTAGAAACTCGCTGCTGTCACACAGCAGTATTGAAAAGAGACAAGATGGTAGTAGTTAAAATCTGCTAAGGATTTTCAGTGTTGTCTTCTGATATTATCATGATGAGCCAGGGACAGTCACTTGGCTCTTTTTTATTCATTGTTAAAAGTAAGGTCAATAAGAAATGATTCACCAGGGCTGTGGTTGTGAAGAAGACCTAGACCTGCGATGGGAAGCTGGTGTCTGAGTCCTCTGACATCCTGCCCAAGTCAACAGCTGCGGCAGCCCCTCCCAGCCTGTCCCTCCTGCGGCTGCCCCAGATCTTGGGAGGGAGGCTGTTGTGCAGAGGAGCACAGGAAACAGGAGACCCACCTGAGGCTCAGCCCTAGCCCCTCAGCCCACCCGTGGGAGAGTTTACTGCCTGGGGACCACCCTTGCCCGTGCCTCAAGTTACAGAACAATTCAATTGCTTTTTTTTTTTTGGGTCCAAAATAAAACCTGCGCTAGCTTTAACCAAAAAAAAAAAAAAAAAAAAAGGAAATGATTTTTTTTAAAGCAGTACAAAAACAGACAAATACTGAAAGCTCTTGTTTTTATAGTTTTGTACTGGAAACACATAGATAGGTTGACTCAGAGTTCTTTTTTTTTTTGTTGTTGTTGACTTAGAGTTCTTGCCAGAAAAATTATAAATCAAATATATAACAAATAACTGATCAGATATCCAGGATGACATTGAGAATAACCTGAACACACAGTGTGAAGCCTGGGAATGAATACTATTAAGAAGTTAGGTAGGGTTTAGGCACCAAATACTGTAAATTGACAGATGTACAAGAAGGGCCAAGACACTTAGAAAAAGCAAATTAACTTTTGAAAGTATTAGTTCGGAGAACTTAACAAAGAGCTCATGGAGCCAAAGGATATCAGTGGACACCTGTAATTATATAGTGGATGAAATAATGTAGAAATATTTCTGTGCCACTTGGATAAGAGATGAACAGAAAAGATAGTTTTAAAAGTCAAATTTATCGAGAAATAATTTTTATACACCATATTAAATTCACTCCTTTAAAGTTTACAGTTTGATGAGTTCTGACAATCATATACAGTTATAGAACCATCATCACCACAATCAAATAGCATATCCCCAACATGCTGAAAAGTTTCTTTGTGCCCTTCTGCAGTCAATTGATTACATCAGCCGTTGGCATCTGGCAACTAGCAATCTGTTTTCTGTCTCTATATTTTTGTCCTTTCAAAAATGTTATATAAATGGAATCATATAGTGTGTACTTATTTATATCTGATTCTCACTCAGCAAAATGCTTTTGATATTCGTTCATATCGTTGCCTGTATACTTGGTTCATTCTTTCTTCTTGCATAACATGTGATGGTATGCTTGTGTCACAAATTGTTTATCCATTCACTTGTAGGTGAAAATTTGAGTTGTTTCTAGTGTCTGACTACAGTAGCCCCTTCTTATCCATGGTTTCACTTTTAGCAGTTTCAGTTACCCATGGTTCAAAAATATTACACAAAATAAGATATTTTGAGAGAGAGAATGAGTGAGCACATTCACATAACTTTTATTGCAATATATTGCTAAAATTGTTCTATTTTATTATGTCATTGTTGTTCATCTCTTACTGTGCCTAATTTATAAACTTTATTAGATGTGTGTTGAATAGGAAAAAACATAGTATTTATAGGGTTTGGTACTATCCCAGGTTTCAAGCATCCACTGGGGGTCCTGGAACATATCCCCCAAGGATTGGGGGGATGACTGTCTTATGAATAAGGCCACCATGAATGTTTGCATACAGGTATCTATGTGGACATAAGTGTTTATTTCTCTTGGCTAAATACCTAAGAAGTAGAACTGCTGAGTTATAGAATGGGTATATGTTTAACTTTATAAGAGACATCCAAGCTTTTTTTTTTTGTTTTTTTGAGAGGGAGCCTCACTCTGTCACCCAGGCTGGAGTGCAGTGGTGCTATCACGGCTCACCGCAAGCTCCGCCTCCCAGGTTCATGCCATTCTCCTGCCTCAGCTTCCTGAGTAACTGGGACTACAGGTGCCCGCACCACGCCCGGCTAATTTTTTGTATTTTTAGTGGACTCGGGGTTTCACCGTATTAGCCAGGATGGTCTCGATCTCCTGACCTTGTGATCCACCCACCTCGGCCTCCCAAAGTGCTGGGATTACAAGCGTGAGCCACCGCGCCCGGCCCCAAGCTTTTTTCTGTAAGTGGCTGTACCAGTTTACGTTTTCGCTAGCAATGTGTGAGATTTCCAGTTGTTTCTCATCTTTGCTAGCTCTAGTATTTATTATAATCTTTCAGATTTTAGCCATTCTAGCATGTGTGAAGGAGTACGTATTTTGGCTTTAATTTCATTTCTCTAGTGACTAATGATGTTGAACATTTTTCATGTGCTTATTTACCCTCTATGTATTTTCTTTGGTAAGATGTCTTTTCAATTTATTTATTTTTTTCCCATTTAAAGAGTTGAGTTGTTTTTCATTTAATTATTGAGTTCTAAGGGTTCTTTATATTTCCTGGATACAAGACCTTTGTCATATGTAGATTTTCAAAATACTTTGTCCCCGTCTATGGTTTGTGTTTTCACAAAGTTTGAATTTTCATGAAGTCCAGTTTATCAACTTTTTCCTTTATAGATCATGCTTTTGGTGTTGCATCTAAGAAAACTTTGCCAAGGTTACAATGATTTTTTTTCCTATGTTTTCTTCTAGAAGTTTAATACCTTTAGTTCCTACCTTTAGCTCTATGATCCATTTCAAGTAAGTTTTTGTATGTGATGTGAAGAAAGGGCCAACATTCCTTCCTCCCTCCCTCCCTCCTTTTTCTCTTTCTTTCTTCCTTCCTTTTCTCTCTCTTTGCTGCAATTAATTGCTTTGGGCATACATCACTTTTTATTTTTATATTTGAGGTAAATTCCTAAAAACTGAATTGCTGGGTCAAAGTTTAAATTCTTACATGTACATGTATTGCATATTTGCCCTCCATAGGGATAACATTTTAAATATCTAGAAGCAAGGTATAAGAGTATTTGTTTTTTCTGCAGCCTTACTAACAGAGTTCGTTATCAAAATTTTGGTATTTGCCAATTTGAAAGGTGAGAAAGAATATCTCAATGTATTTTAATTCTCATCTGTCTTATTATGAATGAGGTTGGGAGGCTTTTTACATGGTTAAATTTACATATTTTTCCGTGAATGAGAAATTGCATTCAACCTCAAATAGTATCTATTGATCTCTTGCTATGAAAGATGAGTGAAGATGAGTGTTTGTGGCTTTTCCATCTTCTTTTTGCTGTGTAATTCCACAGCAAATTGCTAGTCTGCCCACCATGTCCCCAAATGTATTCTCAGTCCATGTGTATGGCACACTTCTAATGTTACTAATGTTTTGTTGTTTGTTTCCATTTGTTTCTTGAATTCTAAATTGTTGGGGAGAACCAGGAGGGTGGTGTTTTGAAGCTAGGGGAGAAAAATCATCTATTTCCTATAGAGAGGATACTTAACATGTGCAATAAGAAACAGTTAAGTAGGGTTAATAGGTATTTAGCCAGTGTTCCTGGAGAAACTTTAAGAAAATATTGATAAATAATGAACTTGGATGGTTAGATTTAAAGATTCTGGCAGAGACTTTTGAAAATTCTCTTCAAGGAGTATGACAGAATGGAAAACTAGGAGACACAGAAGGAGCTGAAATTCCCCAGTTACATACTATTTGTTTTCCCAAGTGTATTGATTTATAGAAAAATGAATATAGTGTTTTCAAGGACTTTGGTTTCATTTTCTTTATTCTGATAAGCAGGCTTTTATTCATTTCTAGCTAAACAGAGAACAAAGAAGAAATGAGAATTTTTTTGGCTTCTCATTGAGGTTGGTGAGAATTCTACCACCTTTGCCATTCTCTTTTTGTTCTCTGCTTTTTAAAAATATCAGACCTTACAAGAATTCATATATAGTTGAGCTGTTTTACAATATATGGAATGGAATGGACCCATAGGCTCACTGGACTTGCAGCAACAGAAGCCTCTGTTACCTTCAAAGTGTATGTGAAGGGCATGTTACTTCTGCCCTGGTTGCTTAAACTTGATGCCTTCTAGCTGAAG
This sequence comes from Rhinopithecus roxellana, assembly GCF_007565055.1. Classification (NCBI taxonomy): domain Eukaryota; kingdom Metazoa; phylum Chordata; class Mammalia; order Primates; family Cercopithecidae; genus Rhinopithecus; species Rhinopithecus roxellana. The sequence goes on along the minus strand of NC_044559.1, from coordinate 91,288,426 downwards.
GTTATTCTTGTTCTGGTGATTCAGTGAAAGCTTCTCTGTTGTCTCATATATTAGATTAGCTTCTTCTTTGACTTCAATTTGACTAATTTAGTTCTATGGCTTTTAAAAAATATGTAGGTAACCTTCATGCTGGGTTTATATAAGATGGGTCTCCATTTTGGCATAATTTTTATATGGTACAAAATGTCCTTAAGTAGAAGGCATTGCTACATAGAGTAACTAACCATGAGGCATTTCTGTCCTTTCTCTGTAGCTGCAATTTTGAAAATGTTTGCCATTGTGGTGAGCTTTTAGTGTGAACTGACATTTTATAAAATAACTAAATGGTATGTTATCAGGGTCATAAAGTCGTCTTGTGAAATTCTCATGTACAATGTTACTTTTCAGGTAAGTCAGAAATTGAATTATGACTTTTTGCTTTTTTTAAGAGGGAGATTAGATTTGACCAGCTATTCATAATCAGAAGGACATTATAAGACCTAAATATAAGTAGAATCTGTTTTTTTTTTGTTTTCATATTTCATATTGGTTAAGGTAACTTTTTTAAACCATTTTTGCTGCTTTCATTTTGGTTGTATGTGTGAGGAAACATGTTTAATTTTGGGTGCTATGGCTAGAAGAAACAAATTTTTAAATTTAATTAATTTTGTTTGAATCTTTTCATAAAGAATTTATAAAACTCATCATTTTGGGGGAGGCTCAATCTGGTCATTTTTCAAAAAACATCAATAAGATGGTTATCTAAAGATTTAGTAAAGAGAACTTCAAATACTCAAATAAGCTTTATAAAGCTTGAATTACAACATGCTAATGGTATTTACCTTTCGTTCTAAAATGTAACATTGTTTTGTTCTGTTGAAACTCAGAGATTTTGGATGCTAAGGAAATAAAAAGTACAGACTCTTGGAGTTCCCCACACTTAGTGCATCTAACAATTGTAGCCCTAACCTTGGGGCATACCTTTTATGTGCCACTCTGGAATTGATTTCAAAGGGCTCAAGATCCTTTAGGAGGCTGTTGTGCATTAGGAGTGTGTTTGTTTGTTTTTTTAAAGAGTACTTTAGGCATGTTGCATTTCTAATTAGTGCACATGTAGGAAATATACCTTATTGATTTTGAAGTGATTTTGATGTCAAGAAATCCAATAAAATGAGGCACCAGAGGGAAGCTTTGTTTTAAAGTCTTTTGTAATGAAAACAATGAGTGAAACACTCTTGAATAATAATTATGAGCTCTATAGATGAGGGAGAGTTTTAATCTGAATGTAGACAAGTAGATTCTGTTCTTTCACTTAAAAGGGGATAATGATATCAGCTAACGTTTGTTGAGCCCCTGCCAGGTGTCAGAGATATTGGCTAAGTTAATGGATTTTATATGGATTTTCTTATGTAATCTTGAAGATTCCTTTGAGGTAGGTACTCTTATTATTCTCATTTTATGGATTAGGAAACTGATGTTCAGGAAAGATCAGTAATTTGGGTAAAGTCACCAGCGAGCAGGGAACAGAGCCTGGATTGTCACCCAGGCAGTCCAACTTTAAAGCTGACACTGATAATCACTGAGGCCCAATAGTGTTGAGAGGTAAGAGAATTTAAGAACGCTTTAGCAGACAGTGGAGGTTGCGGGGTGCAGTGACAGGATGTCTCACGTGGGCTGCTGCGTATTACCCAGCTGAGGGTCTGAGTGGAGATGAAATCTAGCCCTCCCTCTGCTGGGCAAACTGTGGGCCTTTCTGCTAACACTCGCAGGGCTGTGTCTACTCAGAGAGTGGCATAGTTTTCTTTTTTTTTTTTTTTTGAGATGGAATTTCACCGTTGTTGCCCAGGCTGGAGTGTAATGGCATGATCTCAGCTCACTGCAACTTCCGCCTCCTGGGTTCAGGTTATTCTTCTGCCTCAGTCTCCCGAGTAGCTGGGATAACAGGTGCCCACCACAATGCCCGGCTAATTTTTTTTTATTTTTAGTAGAGATGGAATTTTGTCACGTTGACCAGGCTGATGTCGAACTCCTGACCTCAGGTGATCCACCTGCCTCAGCCTCCCAAAGTGCTGGAATTACAGGCGTGAGCCACCGTGCCCAGTCAGTTTTCTAATCCATCTGTCCAGAAGGGGCATATTTTTAAAATTCACCTGAAGGCAAATCTCAATTCTACAATCATACTCTGAATATTACTGCCTGTATTTCCATTCACTTGCAATAGTGGACTTCAACCTACCTCTTTCTAGTCTACATGCTTCCTTGGTGGTCTCATTGTATCTACCTTTATGCTGACAACTCCAAAAGTTACATTTTCATTTCAGATTTCTCTTTCAAACTCTGCTCTTGTATATCCAACTGCCTACTTTACATCTTCACTTTGATGTTAATATGCACCTCAAATTTATCATGTCCCCAGCTGAACTCTGCTTCTTCCTGCTCCTCTTGCAGCCATTCCTATCTCAGTTAATGGCAACTCCATCTTTCCAGTTGCTCCAGACCGAAAAACTTAAAGATATCTTGAGTTCTCTCTATCCTAGGTTTAATCTTTCATGAATTCCTGTTGGCTCAATTGCCAAACTATATCTACAATCTGAACGCTGTGTCCACTTCTGCTACCACCAACCAGTTCTAAGCCATTATTTTATCTCATCTAGGTTACTATGGGAACTCCCAATGGCTGTCCCTACTTTTTCTTTTGCCCTTCGTACTTCATTCTATTCACCAGAGTGAGTCCTCTAAAGAATAAAACAGTTGATGTTTTAGTGCTCAAACATCTGCGGTAGTTCTTATGATCTGCAGCCTCCATTACTTTTCTGTCTTTCTCTCTTACTATGCTCTTTGTAGCTCACTCTGCCCTACTTAGACTGGCCTCCTTGCTGTTTTGCCACTGCTTTCCTGCCTTAGGCTTCTGCTGTGATGTTACATCTGCCTGCAGTGCTCTTCCCCCAGCTGTCTGCTTGGCTAATTTTCTTGCCTCTTCAAGTTTTGCTCAAATGTCTCCTTCTCAATGAGGCTAATCTTGACCTTATTTAATACTGAAATCTGCTCTGAACTTCTCTATCACCCAGCCCTGCCTACTCTATTCTGCTTTTTCTTTTTTAAAATAGCATGTGTTATTTTCTAATATATGAAATCATTTACTTTTTATTATCTATATTGTTTATGGTCACTGTATTCATGATTGGCACAGAATAGACAGCCAGTAAATATAAGTTGAAAGAATGAATAAATGAATGATGCCCTATAGTCTAGGGATGCCTCTGATCTCATATCATTTTGCTCTTATAGCCTACCGAAAAGCTAGGTGGAAGAGTTTATAAAGATTATTGCTCTCTATGTAAATACATCAAAAATATTTGTAAAGTGTAGGAAGAGCATTTGAAAAGAATGAGACCCAACTGTTCCTTCATCACATATGATATCAGGCAGTTGCTTGATTTTATTGATTCTCTGACAAACCTCAGATCCTTTTGTTTACCAAGTGAGTAGAAGGTGTATGTATTTCTTTCTTGGTAGGCCAAACATACCAGCAAATGATTGCACTGGAAACATGGAGGTGGGGCTTGGAAAACCAGTGTGTATAGAGATTGTAGTGGAAGTTTTATGTTATAGTTGTCTTCTTTCCATTTCATTTCACTCTAGCCAAGACTGAATTGTATAAAGTCAGCTATGATAATATTGTGCAGCAAACTTCCTTTGCCTCCTTTTCCTTTACTTAAATCTTCTTGTGATGACTTAGATTTTTTTTTTTCAGTTAACATTTGGTTTCAATGCTATACATTATTTCTGACTATATTATACTACTTTTTCTGAGGCATGGTGATGGGGGAGAGCAAGGCTTATAAAGTTGTTATGCATTCAAGATAAATTCTTTTTTTTTTTGAGACAGAATCTCACTCTGTTTCATGATCTTCTAATCTCGGCTCACTGCAGCCTCTGCTTCCTAGGTTCCAGCGATTCTCCTGTCTCAGCCTCCTGAGTAGCTGGGATTACAGGCACAGACCACCATGCCTGGCTAATTTTTGTATTTTTAGTAGAAACAGGGTTTCACCATGTTGGCCAGGCTGGTCTTGAACTCCTGACCTCAGGAGATTGTAGTGGAAGCCTGGCCTCCGCCTCCCAAAGTGCTGGGATTACAGGTATGAGCCACCACACCCGGCCTCAAGATAAATTCTTAATGAAAATTTTAAAAATGCTCTTTTAGAACGTTATTTCAGTACTTGACAGTCTTTCACTAGTTGCTGATCCTTTCTTCTGATATTTTGGGAGGATAGGGTATTAGGCAAAGGTGAACATTTGTGATGATGGTGGGCATTGACCCCTACTATTAATAAAAATATTTCTCTTTTATATTTAACTAAATAGAGTTTCACTAAATGAGATCCACCATGAATCCATGAAGTCCAAAGATACTTTTGGTGGAAGACTTGTTGACATGATCAGAATAGTTTAAACTTGAGGAAGAGACACTTATTTCCAGATAAAACCATCAAACGTGTATGAATCCGCACACCTGTATGTATGTGCTAGTGTTATGACAATAATTAGGGCATAGAAAGAACCATGTTAATAGAGATGATGTGTAATACTTATCAGGAGAAAACATGGGAGAAGGTCAGTAATAAATAAGGATAGTTACCTGGGAGAACACAAATTAAATACAATCACAGATATACTAATAAATCATGAATGTTTTTTATTTCTGTATTTTTGACTATTTAACCTTTTATTTACTCATGAATGGAATTTTGAATGTTCACAAAATAATTTTAATAAAAGAGGTAGAGAAATATACATATAGTGAATGCACACTCTTGCATGGAAATCAGAAGCTTAAGGAAAGAATAATAACAGAGAGCATTTGCATGGAGAAAAGAGAAGTAAGAAGTGATATTGTCACAGAACTTATCACTTCAATAACTTTCCTGGTCCAGATTTAAAAAACTGTTATAGTAACAGATGACACGTTCTAAAAATTTTAAGAAACCTTCTCTTAGAAGTGGAATAACTTAGCCAGGTGTGGTGATGAGCGCCCGTTGTCCCAGCTACTTGAGAGGCTGAGTGGGAGGATCGCTTGGGCCTGGGAGGCAGAGGTTGCAGTGGTGAGCTGTGATCATGCCACTGACACTCCAGCTTGGGCAACAGAGTGACCCTGTCTCTCCAAAAAAAAAAAAAAAAAAAAAAAAAAAAAAAAAAGAGGTGGAATAACATGACTTTTCAGCTTAACTCTTTGGCAATTATATATCTCGGTATATTGAGGAAACAATGAAAGAAGCGAATCTGGCCACTTGGTGATATGGAGTGCTAGAAAGTCTGGGCAGGCCTATCTTTAACGTTTGTAGTGGGAAGTGTGAGGGTACAGACGGAGGCCTGCACACCATATGCCTACGTGTGTAAGTTACAATTCTATGTAATAGGCTGCTAAAGTAGGCTCTACCCACCAATCTCTCTACTTTGAGAAATATACCTTCGAAATGACCCAGAAGGCAAGATTGGTTTTAGAATTCTCAGGTTCCTTTTAGAAGGAGGTGATGGAGACAGAGCTCACCTCTGTGTCCCTGACACATGGTCTGTTCTCTTCTCTTCCCACTTCTGACCGTCTTGCACTTGAGGGGCCTTGAGTGCCTGCAAGTAGACAGCTCAGCCTGTACACCCAAACTCAATCTGCACTCATTGAGTTTTGGCTACCTTTCAGGTATAGGGTTGGGCACATTGAATGATTCAGTCTTAGAAGGATGAATTCCACAAAGAGGCCAGCATAGGCACTGGAAGTGGGTTTGCACTGGTTGAGCAGGGAGTTGAGACACTGGCTACCCTGGGTAGGATAGGATAGAATAGATGTGGACTCTGGGTGGGTACATCATCTTGGCCCCATGGTCACTTCCAAAGCATGAGGATAGGGGGTGGGGCAGCTTTTGCCCGGGTTTATAGAGAAAGTGACCATTTATTTGGGTGATAATCCCAAATAAGATAATGTTAGACATGCTTCCTAGACTTCCAGAGAAGTAAATTTCAACAATTTTAGATTAACACTAAATATGATTCCAAGGGACTAAATACGACATAAAAGGAATGTGATAAACATGAAGAAAGAAGATGCATAGTTGGTAGGGCCTGGGCTTTACTACTTTTTCTTTCACTGGAAACTAAGATTGTGGCTGATGTGTTTAAGTGCTCCATAAATAGTTGTTGAACAACAACATAAACAACCCCAAACTCCAATGTATCTATGTTGGGGTACAAATTTGAAAGAATATGGATCAAAGATGAGAAGAGGGACATATGTAGTTTGGATATTTGTCGCCGTCCAAATTTCATGTTGAATTGTGATTCCCAGTGTTGGAGATGGGGTCTGGTGTGGAGTGATTGGACCTTGGGGGCGGATTTCTCATGATGGCTTAGCACTAGCCTCTTGGTGTTGTCCTCATGATAGTGAGTGAGTTCTTGAGAGATCTGGCTGTTTAAAAGTGTGTGGCACCTCCCTCTCTTTCTCTCTTGCTCCTGTTCTCACCATGTGAGATGCCTGCTCCCCACTTTGCCTTCTGCCATGAGTAAAAGCTCCCTGAGCCCTCCCTAGAAGCTGAGCAGATGCCAGCACCATGCTTTCTGTATAGCCTGCAGAACCATGAGCCAATTAAATATCTTTTCTTTATAAATTACCCAATCTCAGGTATTTCTTATAGCAATGCAAGAATAGCTTAATACGGGGACACCTGACTGAAGGCAAAATAAAAGAGAATGGCAGAAACTAGGAAAAGTAATGTTGGGAAGGCTAAAGCACTTCTCATTTGCCAGGGCTGGCAGGACATGCTGAAGGTAAGGAAGAAAAACAAAAACAGGAAGGAATAGATCCTCTACATGAGTCACATGATAAGAGATTAATAGATGACATATGATACATCTAAACTATGATGTCAAATTGGCAAGGGTGGAACAAAGATTAATATAAGGGAATTGAATTGAGTAGAAAACAAAGATGTTATAATTTGTATTAAATATATAAATCCATATGTTTTGGCATTATGTATGATATCTCTGGAACTATAAGAGTAAGTGCCCAAAGTAGTTGCCTCTGGGAGGGAAATTAGGTGGTAGGAAGACAGGGACGAGAGAGAGAGATTTGGTTTCACTATATACATTATTAAACCTTGTATTACCTAATAAAATTTTTAATTAATTAAACAATAATTGAAACTCTAGATGATGAAAGTAAAGAAGATAACCTAGTCTCTTTAAGTTTGTTGAAGTACATACATCCAAAAGAAGTATATCCCTGAATCCTAAAATGATCTTTAGATGTGATAATAAAAACTTTCTTGGGAGTCCTTGAGAAATGGCAGACCTGCCAGAAAGCAGAGTGCTCTGAACTAAATGTTTGTATCTTCCTCACCCCCAACTGCAAATCCATGTTTTGAAATCCTAACCCCCAGGGTGATGATATTAGAATGGTGGAGCCTTTGGGAGCTAATTAGGCCATGAGTGTATAGTCCTCATCAATAGGATTAATGTCCTTACAAGAAGAGACATGATGTGTTCTGCTGTCTGCCATGTGAAGATACAGAGAGAAGGCAGCCATCTGTAGACCAGAAAGTAGGCCCTCACCAGACACCAGATGTGCCAGTACCTTGAACTAGGACTTTCCAGCCTCTGAAACTGTGAGAAGTAAATGTTTGTCGTTTAAGCCACCCAGTCTATGATCTGTTTGTTATAGCACCATGAACTGACTAATACATAGAGAAGAGCAAATATTCTTATTTTCAACATAGGTAAAAAGGTGATCTCTTTAATTAAACTGGACATCTAGATGCCAATCTGTAGGAAAACTAAAAACCTTATTTGTAAATAAAGGGCAGTAATTACTAGCAGTCAGCATGAATTCTTCACGAACAAGTCATGCCAAACTATAAATATATATTTTTTGAGCTCTTTAGCAGGAAGGTGTAGAAAGGGTGTTTCTATTTCATTAAAACATTTGGAAAAGCCTCTTCATGATTTATCTGTATTTTTGACAAAATGAAAAAGGTAGATTATTTCACACAACAGCATTTAATAATATTGAAAATCATGTCTAAAGTGTTTATTAATTGATCATTACATATCTGGAAAGAGATTTGTAACAGTATCAAAATTAGGTTTTATGTCTGGCTTTCACCTGTTTAATGACTTAATAGGGAATTCTAGAATTCCTACTGGACAAATTAATGGATAAACAGGGAAATGGGAGGGCGCGTTAATGTGTTGGGTTCTTCCAAAACGATTTTTGACTAGCAGGAATAAAAGTCCATATTCTACAGGATAAGGTGTTAGGAGGACAAAATAAAATTCTGCATTGAGGAGTAAATACAAATTAGTTGTTTAAAGATGTGATAAGAGACTTGAGTTTGCAGTAATCTTTGAAAAAAAAAAAAAGACTTAAACAGTTTAGTTGAAAAGTGAGTATAAAGTTAGACTCATTAGGTAAGTATGATGACTGTGTCATGTCATGGAATTTAATAAGCTTAAAGGAGAATCAGCCATCACCTTGCAAACTAATTGTGTTACAAAAGTTAATCTTTTTTTTTTTTAATTAAATATTTGGTATTAGGGAATTTTCTATAGGAACCACATTATAGATGGTTAGGTTTCCAAGTCATCCCACAAGAATATGTCAACTTATGTAAAAGAATTATAGTTTTATTAAGAGGAGCCTGAGCCCTGGAGTGGGTGGTGAGGAGTAGGGGGTTGGGGGGGGGGGCGGTGGGAGAGAGGTGGTGGTTATGTGTTACTGTAGGGAGGAGAAGTAGGTGCCAAACGTTTTCTCTTTAATATTTGTGAGGGAATGGCCATCCTTAGGCAAATTTTGGAAATGGGTAAAGTTTTCCACTGGCTTCTCTGTGTATCTCTCTGATCTTCCATCATCACTCTCCTTTGCTGCCAGGGCACGATGAAAACACAATGTGGTTTATGCTGTAATAAGATGTGCACAGGGTGAGCAATGACTTAGTTCATACTGATGTGTGACTGAATGTGTGCACCCCTTGACCTCTCGGAGTTAACTACATTTAGAAGTGAAATGTGTGTCAAACCAAATGAATTTAAAATTGATATAAAATGATAAAAGTTCAGTTTCAAGCAGGGAATAAAGTGGAATGTAGGAAATTGAGGCATTGCAGACAAGATAGTTTGCGGAGAAGGGAAGGATCCACATGGTTGGGTTTGCCCTGCCTTGGTGTCTTTCTCTGGAGACATCTATCACCACTGTCAAGAGATTTGTTTTCCTTCCTTTGATTCTGAAAACTGGGATTTTGTTATAGTCTCTTTCCAAATCTGTACTTTTCTTACTTTATTTATAAAGTGTACTTTTTCCCCTTTATTAAGCTGTCTCTTTTGGGTAAAAGTTTAAAAGTGGCAGGTTTCAACTCAACGAGCATCTAATGGTATAGTAAGCTTCTCATCATTTCTGTTCATCCAAGCCCAGTATATTGGTGAAATGAAGGTTGTGTAGAAGGTATTCTTGAATCATTTGGGAGGTGCTGCCTGACTCCTAAGATTTTATAGATTATAAAATGCAAATGCCGACCAGGTGTGGTGGCTCCCGCCTGCAATCCCGGCACTTTGGGAGGCTGAGGCGGGTGGATCACCTGAGGTTGGGAGTTCGAGACCAGCGTGACCAACATGGAGAAACCCCGTCTCTACTAAACATACAAAATTAGCTGGGCGTGGAGGCGCATGCCTGTAATGCCAGCTATTCGGGAGGCTGAGGCAGGAAAATTGGTTGAACTTGGGAGGCGGAGGTTGTGGTGAGCCGAGATGGCACCATTGCACTCCAGCCTGGTCAACAAAAGCAAAACTCTGTCTCAAAAATAAAACAAAATAAAATGCAAATGCCTCAGAATGTAATACTTACAACCTAGTAGGATTTTTGTTTTGGATTTGCGTTGTGGTATTGCTATACCTACAATTTGTCAGATTTAGACTTTACTTCAATTTCATTTGCAAAATTATGCAGTTTTCTGCCTCTGATAGCCCTAATTTCTAAATCAGTTAGGAATGCTGACCAGGACATACAAAAAAGCAGGAAGATTTTTAAAAAATAAGAAATAGCATTTATTTAAAGACTAATAATTATATGAAGCCAAGTTCAAGGACTTATTTTTTTAAAGTAATTTTCACCATGGAAAAATGAACTTTTGAAAAACTTTTACTTAATTTGTGTTAAAGACATGAACACAGACTTAGAATATACTTTGGCTAAATTAGGTTGTCTTTTGTCTCTTGGCTAAAAAGCACTCCTTTTAGAAAGATCCTTCTAGGCTGAAAAATTCTTCTAGAAGGGTTTACATATGATACGGATAATTTTTGCTTTCCTTAAGTTTTTATCTTCCTTACTTTCAATTTCTGGTGGCCATGTAGCTTTGGAAACCAGTCGTGAATTTCACAGTGAAAACGACATGTTTTTAAAGGCTGCCAAGGTTCGCCACATTTTATTTTAGTTCACAACAGTCTCCTCTACTTTTGTCCTTCAGATGAAAGAACAAAGCAATGGCAACAATCTTGACTTGATTTTTATGTAGGATAGTACATGTCATAGAGGGGTAACAAGTAAATCCTTTTGTGAGGACTTATTTGATAGAACCCTAAGGCTATACATTGACGGACATATCCTATTGCATAGATTGACTCTGGGCTATGCAGAAAGGTCACCACAGGATAGACTATTTGTCAATTTAGATTTCCCTGTGTTAGAAGGAATCAAAGTCGTAGGTGAAATGATTGAAAAAGCAAAATCAAAACCAAACCAAACTAAAACATTTCAGTTCTAGAAATGCATTTGAGAGCAACCATTTGGCAATAGTGTTTGGAGCCTTTCTTGAAGCATGTCTCGTACATTGCAGCTGAATGGCTGAGAAAAGAGACCATGTTTCTACTTTTGGAAGGAAAAAAAAAATAAATGCAAAGGAGAGAGAAACAAGGTAGAAAAGGGCTAAATTGTAGGGCTTTGACTTTATATGTTGATGTATCGTATGCTAATAACAGTAATTTGAAATTTTGATTTGAGAAGAAACTCAAGTAATATCTTTTCACTTAATATAATTTGAGTAATTATTTTTTCAAGGCAAAATCTTTTAAAAAGTTAAGGATTTTGTAGCCACCTTGTAAGTGGCTTGTGATAGAGTTAAGCATAGACTAGGAACAAGGACACACTTGGCATGTTTGAAGGGGCTAGTGGGGCCCTGGGCAGGCCATTTGAGTTATTTTCAGTAAGAGAAAGAGAACTATCTAGAAATATGCTACATTTCAGGAAGTGTGCTCTCTCTTTGCAGTCAACGATACCAGTGACTTTCATATAAAATTCTTAACACTTACTGTAGTTTTTAGTAGATGAATGAATAATATATTAAAGCTATTTGAAAACATGGCTAGATATTTTGAATATTAATCCAACTATGACATGCCACATATGGTCATTTGATGTAAATGTATATTATTAGGCAAAAATCTCAATAAATTGATTTTTTTTTTTTTGAGACAGAGTCTTGCTCTGTCGCCCAGGCTGGAGTGCAGTGGCGCAATCTTGGCTCACTGCAAGCTCCGCCTCCCGGGTTCACGCCATTCTCCTACCTCAGCCTCCTGAGTAGCTGGGACTACAGGTGCCTGCCACCACGCCTGGCTAATTTTTTGTATTTTTAGTAGAGACGCGGTTTCACCGTGTTAGCCAGGATGGTCTCCATCTCCTGACCCCGTGATCCGCCCGCCTCGGCCTCCCAAAGTGCTGGGATTACAGGCATTTGAGCCACCGCACCCGGCCAATTGATTTTTAAGGATAATGTTAATGCCTTAAAGAATGGCTTGCAGTTCTTTTTTTTTTTTTCTTCTTATTTTGTCTTGACCAAATATCCATGCCTTCTCAGGGGCTTTTCTCTTTTTACAACAACTGTGCAATTTATATTAGTTTCTTTTCCTGTCCAAGAAGGTAAATTGCCTTTAACCTTCTCCAGTCAAAACCCTCAAATAAACAATCTCTAAATCAAGTAAAGACATATCTTTACTTGTTTCCATGTCTTTCAAAGGGTTGCTTGTTCCTTGTCTAAGTCATCATTAACAAGAAGGAGCAAAATATGGGGGTAGGCTGCCTCAGTGCTGTGATTTCACAGAAACCAAAGGACTTGAACGCTGTAAGATGTGTCTTACCATTCTGATCACTTAAGACTACTGCTTAAATACAAACCCACCTCAGATGAGTTGTTAATTTAATTATGAACATACTGGTGTAAATTAATTTGTTACAGGACCTAAGGCCAGACAGCATGACCTCAGGAAACAGTTGGGGAATATCTTCTTTCTCTGAAGGTAGATTTTGTAGCCTGGTCCTCTGAGGGCTACGGTTGTTATCAGGAAGAGGTGCTGAATACAAGTTTTACCCATTCCTTGATTTTCATGAGTGTTCTTCTTTAGAAAACAGTTTTCTTTACTAATAAGCATCTTTTTGTGTTTGTGCACAGGCAGCATGTCAGCTGAAACACCAATCACACTGAATATCGATCCTCAGGATCTGCAGGTCCAAACATTCACCGTAGAGAAGCTACTGGAGCCTCTCATAATCCAGGTATTAATACCATGGAAATTATGATATATAATAACTGCAGAAGAATGAAAAAAATGGGAAAAATGAATAATGAAGAAAAACAAGGTTTGATTTTTATATATGAATATGTCATCTAAAATTGTCCTTTAAAGAGTTAAGATGTGAAAAGTAGGTATGTATGTTGTTAAGATGTGAAAAGTGTGTATTCTGAAAATTCCCTCACATTCTCTTTTAGCAATAATAACAGTAATAATATATATATATATATAATTTTCAGAGTACCTTTATATAAATTTTTTTCTTTGATAATCATGAAAACTGAATGAGGCAGGTAACATGGTTAAAACCATCTTTATCATATAGATGAGGAAACTGAGGCCTAGAGAATTTTACTAACTTGCCTTAGGCACATGGCATCTCATTTGCCAAGTAGGAAATTACCTTTAAAATACTAAAATGTATGAGAAAAGCAGCTATTTAAAGGAATTCTGTGACGAAGTCTTTCATAAGGTGAATAATCCTTTGATGATACGCATAATGATTCTCCGATTTTTTTTATTATGTAAGTCGAGATTTCGTATATTGCATTTTCTTAGAGCAGGGCTTGAAGAAACTTATGCAGTGGTATAGATTTAAATTTTTGTACTTAACCCACAGTTTGTGAGGGAACTCCCCTTTAGGCCTTACATCATGCCTCTGAATACAAGATTCAAGTCCCTTTTCCTAGGGACTCAAAAGAACCCAAGGGTTACTTGGGTGAAAAACTATGCCGACCTTTCCTCAGATCATTTAAATGTGTTCTGCTTATCTTTTTTGTGAGATGGATGTGGGGAGGGGAGTAGCTCTGAAAATAGACTTTGTACATATTTTTACAAGTTTACATATTTTTATAGATTTGTATATATTGTGCAAGTTGATATCTGCTACTTGAAAGACAATTCAAAACCTGTGCCTCCCCGATGATACCGTAATAGTTAACTTTGGCAGTCTTAACGGCACTAATATCTGGTGTGAAACTTATACTAGATGACTGTGGAGACTTCATTAAAGTCCGTCTTCGTCATCCACTAAACAGTTTCATGTTAAAAAGAAAAAAGGCTGGGTGCAGTGGCTCATGCCTATAATCCCAGCAGTTTGGGAGGCCAAGGTGGGAGGATTGCTTGAGTCCAGGAGTTAAAGACCAGTCTGGGCAACATAGTGAGACCCTGTTTGAAAAAAAAAAAAGAAAGAAAAAATAAAACCCCTCATTTGTTTTTCTAATTAAGTTCACAAAAAAATTAGAATGTCAAAAAAAGTTAAAAAAATAGAATTAAAAACACTCATAATTTTACCAAGAGATAAACATTAATGTTTTGGTGCATTTACTTCCAGTACAATAAAGTTACAGGAGAACAAGTGGAGCTAGTACTATATATGTAGACTTTAATCCCACTTTTCCATTTTAAATGATATTTTAATAATTTTCCTATTTATTTGTAAGCATGGTCTAATAAAACTGCTGTTTACTTATATATCATATGGCTGCACTATAGTTTTTTTTTTAAGTAGCCTCGTGTTTTTGGACATTTAGAGTGTTTCTGTTTTTTCCTATGATAAATACTGCTGTGCTGAACATCTTTGTATATACATTTTTGTCATCAATTTGTATTATTTCACTAGAATTAGTTACAAATGTAAAAGTTAATGGCCAAGATACAAGTATTTTTATACTTTTTCATACATATCGCCAAGTTTTTTGGGGACAGTTTTTGACTTTATATGTTAATGTATCATATGCTAATAACAGTAATTTGAAACTTTGATTTGAGAAGAAACTCAAGTAATATCTTTTCCCTTAATGGAATTTGAATAATTATTTTTTCAAGGCGAAATATTTTAAAAAGTAAAGGAATTGTAGCCACCCTGTAAGTGGGCTCACAAGTCATGTAAGGTTTTGTTCCTATCCAATTATAAGGAGTGGGAATAGGGAAATGACCTTCATTTTGGAGATGGCTGGTGAAAACAAATACATTAATGCTAGTGTATAACCCTTATTTGCTCTATAACAATGGAACATTAGAGTTGGTCACTTAAAACTTGCTAATCACAAAGGTTGCTGACATGTTGCTTGTATACAGAGAGAGTATCGTGGGGAAACTACTTTTTATATTCTAACTGAAACTGATAGATATTTTGCTTTAGTCAAGTACATTGCTAAAGAAGTTAATAGAAAGTATTCTAAGTAAATTCACATTAAAGGGTAATGCCAGTCACAGTATGTGTGTGCATGTGTGTGTGTGTGTGTGTCTGTGTGTGCACATGTGTGTGTTTTATGGCATGTTCTAAATCGATTATAACCATCTATAAACATTTATTGAGTTCACCTATAAAATTAGAAGGATGAAAATGACCTGAGTAATCTTATTTGATTGGAAAGAAATACATCTCTTTTAAAAAGTGTGATTATACTAGTTTTAGAGGGCTTTTGATGTTCTTGGATTCAGACTTTTCATGATCCACAAGTAGATGAGTCACAGAAATGGAACTAATTACCTTTTACATACCAGACAGTTCTGCGACATGTAAATGTGATTGCTAATTTTGTCCTCCTTAAGATTGTTGTCAGTGTTTTCAAAATATTCACTGATTTCTTAAAAGTGCTTTGGTATACAACATCAATGTCTCAGCTACAAAAATTATTTTGTGGTCTTAGCAATACTCAAGTGATATTAAATTAAAATACTAATTATATAATATCAACTATATGTAATAAATATCTTATAAAGCAGAATTCTATTTAGCAAAATTATTTGTATACACTCTTGTTTTTTTATAATGGGATTCTCCTTATCAAAAACCAGTACATTTCAAAGTCAAAGAGTTATATTTTAAAATAACTGATCTTTTTGGATTTGATGTTCAGCCTTCTTGTATCTGTCACTTTGATCATGTATTACCCACCAACACAAATAAAATATCTCATTAAATTATATTAAAGGTTTTTTCTAGCATAACATCATGTTAAGTGTCTCATCACATTCTTTTTTGTTTTTTAAAAAGTGTTTATTTTTGTTTTTTTAGATAAAAATAAGCTGTTTAAAATTTACAAGAAAAAACAACTCCATCAAAAAGTGGACAAAGGATATGAACAGACACTTCTCAAAAGAAGACGTTTATGCGGCCAATAAACATATGAAAAAAAGCTCATCATCACTGATCATTAGAGAAATGCAAATCAAAACTATAATGAGATACCATCTCATGCCAGTTAGAATGGTGATCATAAAAAGTCAGGAAACAACAGATGCTGGAGAGGATATGGAGAAATAGGAATGCTTTTACACTGTTGGTGGGAGTGTAAATTAGTTCAACCATTGTGGAAGACAGTGTGGCAATTCCTCAAGGATCTAGAACCAGAAATACCATTTGACCCAGCAATCCCATTACTGGGTATATACCCAAAGGATTACAAATCATTCTGCTATAAAGACACATGCACACGTATGTTTATTGGAGCACTGTTCACAATAGCAAAGACTCAGAACCAACCCAAATGCCCATCAGTGACAGACTGGATAAAGAAAACATGGCACATACACACCATGGAATACTATGCAGCCATAAAAAAGGATGAGTTCATGTCCTTTGCAGGGACATGGATGAAGCTGGAAACCATCATTCTCAGCAAACTATTACAAGAAGAGAAAACCAAATGCCGTGTGTTCTCACTCATAAGTGGGAGTTGCACAATGAGAACACATGGACACAGGGAGGGGAATGTCACACACCGGGGCCTGTCAGGGGGTCGGGGGTTAGAGGCGGGATAGCGTTAGGAGAAATACCTAATGTGGATGATAGGTTGATGGGTGCAGCAAACCACCATGGCACGTGTATATCTATGCAAAAAACTTGTACGTTCTGCACATGTATCCCAGAACTTAAGGTATAATACAAGAAAAAAAAGAATAACCTGTTTATTTGAAAAGGCTAAGTAGACCTCAATATTTATTTTTCATCAACTTTTATTTTAAGTTCAGGAGTACATGTGCAGGATGTGCAGGTTTGTTACATAGGTAAACATGTGCCATGGTGGCTTACTGCACAGATCATCCTATCACCTAAGTATTAAGCCCAGCATCCATTAGCTATTCTTCCTGATGCTCTCCCTCCCCCAACACCTGCTGACAGGTCCCAGTATGTTCCCCCCATGAGTCCATTTGTTCTCATCCTTCAGCTCCCACTTATAAGTGAGAACATATGGTGTTTGGTTTTCTGTTCCTGCATTAGTTTGCTGAGGATAATGACTTCCAACTTCATCCACGTCCCTGCAAAGGACTTGAACTTGTTCTTTTTTGTGACTGCATAGTATTCCATGGTATATATGTACCACATTTTATTTATCCAGTCTATCATTGATGGGCATTTAGGTTGATTCCATGTCTTTGCTATTGTGAATAGTGCTGCAATGAACATATACGTGCATGTATCTTTATAATGGAATGATATATATTCCTTTGGGTATATACCCAATAATGGGATTGCTGAGTTAAATGGTATTTCTGCATCTAGGTCTTTGAGGAATTGCCACACTGTCTTCCACAATGGTTGAACTAATTTACATACCCACCAACAATGCAAAAGCATTCCTTTTTTTCTGCAACCTCGTCAGCATCTGTTGTTTTTTGACTTTTTAATAAGCATTCTGACTGGTGTGAGATGGTATCTCATTGTTGTTTTGATTTGCATTTCTCCAATGATGAGTGATGTTGAACTTTTTTGTTTTTTGAGACAGAGTCTTGCTCTGTCACCCAGACTGGAGTGCAGTGGCATGATCTCGGCTCACTGCAACCTCCACCTCCTGGGTTTCAGTGATTCTCCTGTGTCAGCCTCCTGGTAGCTGGGTTTACAGGCACATGCCACCATGCCCAGTTAATTTTTGTATTCTTAGTAGACATGGGATTTCACCATGTTGGCCAGGCTGGTCTTGAACTCCTGACCTCAGATGATCTGCTCACCTCAGCCTCCCAAACGGCTGGGATTATAGGAGTGAGCCACTGCGCCCAGCCGATGTTGAACTTTTCTTCATGTTTTTTGGCTGCATGTATGTCTTCTTTTGAGAAGTGTCTGTTCATGTCTTTTGCCCACCTTTTAATGGTTTATTTTTTTTTCTTGTAAATTTGTTTAAGTTCTTTGTAGACTCTGGATATTAGACCTTTTTCAGATGGATAGACTGCAAAAATTTTCTCCCATTCTGTAGGTTGCCTCTTCACTCTGATGATAGTTTCTTTTGCTGTGAGGAAACTCTTCAGTTTAATTATATCCCATTTATCTATTTTTGCTTTTGTTGCAATTGCTTTTGGCATTTTCATCATGAAATCTTTGCCTGTGCCTATGTCCTGAATGATACTGCCTCAGTTATCTTCTAGGGTTTTTATAGTTTGGGTTTTACATTTAAATATTTAATCCCTCTTGGGTTACTTTTTGTATATGGTGTCAGGTAGGGGTCCAGTTTCAATTTTCTGCGTGTGGCTAGCCAGTTCTCCCAGCACTATTTATTAAACAGGAAATCTTTTCCCCATTGCTTGTTTTTGTCAGGATTGTTGAAGATCAGACGGTTGTAGGTTTGTGGTCTTATTTCTGAGTTCCCTATTCTGTTCCATTGGTCTATATGTCTGTTTTTATACCAGTACCATGCTGTTTTGGTTACTGTAGTCCTGTAGTATAGTTTGAAGTTAGATAGTGTGAAGCCTCCAGCTTTGTTCTTTTTGCTTAGGATTGTCTTGGCTATTTGGGCTGTTTTTTGGTTCCAAATACATTTTAAAATAGTTTTTTTTTAATTATGTAAAAAATGTCTGTAGTAGTTTAATAGGAATAGCATTGAATCTATAAATTGCTTTGGGCAGTGTGGCCATTCTAATGACCATGATTTTTCCTACCCATGAGGATGGAATGTTTTTCCATTTGTTTGTGTCCTCTCTGATTTCCTTGAGCAGTGGTTTGTAGTTCTCCTTGAAGAAGGCTTTCACTTCCCTTGTTAGCTGTGTTCTTAGATCTTTTATTATTTTTGTAGCAATCATAATTGGGAGTTCATTCATGATTTGGCTCTCTGATTTCCTGTTGTTGGTGTATAGGAATGCTAGCAATTTTTGCACAGTGATTTTGTATCCTGAGACTTTGCTGAAGTTGCTTATCAGCTTAAGGAGCTTTTGGGCTGAGACAATGGGCTTTTTCTAGATATAGGATCATGTCATCTGCAAATAAAGATAATTTGACTTCCTCTCTTCCCATTTGAATACTCTTTATTTCTTTCTCTTGGCCTTACTGTCCTGGCCAGAACTTTCGATATTATGTTGAATAGGAGTGGTGAGAGAGGACATTCTTGTCTTGTGCATTTTCAAGGGGAATGCTTCCAGCTTTTGCCCATTTAGTATGATATTGGCTGTGGGTTTGTCATAGATGGTTTTTATTTTTTTGAGGTATATTCCTTCAATACCTAGTTTATTGAGAGTTTTTTTTTTTAACGTGAAGAGATGTTGAATTTTATCAAAGGCCTCTTCTACATCTATTGAGATAATCATGTGGTTTTTGTCTTTAGTTCTGTTTATGTGATGAATCACATTTGTTGATTTACATGTGTTGAACCAACCTTGCATCCCAGGGATGAAGACAACTTGATCATGGTGGATAATTTTCTTGATGTGCTCTTGGATTCAGTTTGCCAGTATTTTATTGAAGATTTTTGTATCGATGTTCATCAAGGATATTGGCCTGAAGTTTTTTTTGTTGTTGTTGTATCTCTACCAGATTTTGTTATCAGGATGATGCTGACCTCATAGAATGAATTAGAGAGGAGTCCCTTCTTTTCAATTTTTTGAATAGTTTTAGTGGAAATGATACCAGTCCTTCTTTGTACCTCTGGTAGAATTCAGCTATAAATCTTTCTGGTCCTGGGCTTTTTTTTGGGTTGGTAGGCTATTTATTGCTGCCTCTATTTCAAAACTCATTATTGGTCTATTCAGGCATTCATTTGTTTCCTGGTTCAGTCTTGGGAAGGTGTATGTGTCCAGGAATTTATTCATTTCTTCTAGATTTTCTAGTTTATGTGCATAGAGGTGTTTATAGTATTCTCTTATGGTTGTTTGTATTTCTGTGGGGTCAGTGATGATATCCCCCTTATCATTTCTGATTGTGTTTATTTGATTCTTCTCTCTTTTCTTCTTCATTACTCTAGCTAGTGGTCTATCTATTTTATTATTTTTTCCAAAAAACAACTCCTGGATTCATTGATTTTTTGAAACGTTTTTTTTGTTTCTCTATCTCCTTCAGTTAAGATCTGATTTTGGTTTTTTTCTTGCCTTCTGCTAGCTTTGGGGTTTTCTCTTAGTTCTCCAGTTCTTTTAGGTGAGATATTAGGTTGTAACTTGAGATCTTTCAAGCTTTTGATGTGGGCATCTAGTGCTATAAATTTACCTCCTAATGCTGCTTTAGCTATGTCCCAGAGATTCTGTTAAGTGGTGTCTTTGTTCTCATTAGTTTCAAAGAACTTCTTGATTTCTGCCTTAATTTCATTATTTACCCAACAGTCATTCAGGAGCAGGTTACCTAATTTCCACGTAGTTGTGTGGCTTTGAGTTAATTTCTTTTTTTTTTTTTTTTTTGAGACGGAGTCTCGCTCTGTCGCCCAGGCTGGAGTGCAGTGGCCGGATCTCAGCTCACTGCAAGCTCCGCCTCCCGGGTTCACGCCATTCTCCTGCCTCAGCCTCCCGAGTAGCTGGGACTACAGGCGCCCGCCACCTCGCCCGGCTAGTTTTCTGTATTTTTTTAGTAGAGACGGGGTTTCACCATGTTAGCCAGGATGGTCTCGATCTCCTGACGGAGTCTCACTCTGTCGCCCAGGCTGGAGTGCAGTGGCCGGATCTCAGCTCACTGCAAGCTCCGCCTCCAGGGTTTACGCCATTCTCCTGCCTCAGCCTCCCGAGTAGCTGGGACTACAGGCGTCCACCACCTCGCCTGGCTAGTTTTTTGTGTTTTTTAGTAGAGAAGGGGTTTTATCGTGTTAGCCAGGATGGTCTCAATCTCCTGACCTCGTGATCCGCGCATCTTGGCCTCCCAAAGTGCTGGGATTACAGGCTTGAGCCACTGCACCCGGCTGCTTTGAGTTAATTTCTTAATCTTGAGTTCTAATTTGATTGTGCTGTGGTCTGAGAGACTGTTTGTATTACTTCAGTTCCTTTACATTTGCAGAGGAGTGTTTTAGTTCTGATTATGTGATCAATTTTAGAGTATGTACCATATCGTGAATGAGAAGAATATATATTCTATTGTTTTTGGGTAGAGAGTTTTGTAGATATCTATTAGGTCTACTTGATCCAGAGCTCAGTTCAGGTCCTGAATATCTTTGTTAAATTTTCTGTCTTGATGATCTGTCTTAATATTGTCAGTGGGGTATTTAAATTTCCCAATCTAAGTCTCTTTGTAGGTGTCTAAGAACTTGCTTTATGCTTCTGTGTGCTCCTGTATTGTGTGTATGTATATAGGATATTTAGCTTTTCTTGTCAATTTGAACCCTTTATCATTAAGTAATGCTCTTTGTCTTTTTTTATCTTTGTTGTTTTAAAGTCTATTTTATCAGAAACTAAGATTGCAAACTCTGCTTTTTTTTTTTCTGTTTTCCATTTGCTTGGTAAATTTTCCTCCATCCCTTTATTTTGAGTCAACGTGTGTCTTTGCATGTGAGATGGGTCACTTGAAGACAGCACTTCGATGGGTCTTGGCTGTTTATCCAACTTGTTATTCTGTGTCTTTTAATTGGAATACTTAGCCCATTTACTTTTAAAGTTAATATTGTTGTATGAATTTGATCCTGTCATCACGATGCTAGCTGGTTATTTTGCAGACTTGTTTATGCAGTTGTTTCATAGTGTCACTGGTCTGTGTACTTCAGTGTGTTTTTTTAGTGGTTGATAATGCTTTTTCTTTTCCATATTAAATGCTTCCTTTAGGAGCTCTTACAAGGCAGACCAGATGGTGACAAATTCCCTTAGCATTTGCCTGTCTGAAAAGGATCTTATTTCTTCTTCATTTATGAAGCTTAGTTTGGCCAGATATGAAATTCTAGGTTGGAAATTTTTTTCTTTAAGAATGTTAAATATTGGCCCCCAGTCTGTTCTGCCTTATAGGGTTTCCATTGAGTGGTCTGCTGTTAGTCTGATGGGCTTCCCTTTGTAGGTGACTTGGCCTTTCTTTCTGGCTACGCTTGACATTTTTTCTTTCATTTTAACCTTGAAGAATCTGATGATTACATGTCTTGGGGTTGATCTTCTCATGGAGTGTCTTACTGGGGTTCTCTGTATTCCCTGAATTTATATGTTGGCCTGTTTTACTAGGTTGGGGAAGTTCTCCTGGATGATATCCTGAAGTGTGTTTTCCAACTTGGTTCCATCCTCCCTGTCTCTTTCAGGTACTCCAGTCAGTCATAGGTTTGGTCTTTTTATATATTCCCATATATTTATATATATGTTCTCAGTGGTTTTGTTTGTTCCTTTTCATTCTTTTTTCTCTAAGCTTGTCTTCCTGCCCTATTTCAGCAAGATAGTCTTTAAGCTCACTTTTAATGGGGTTTTTATGGAGTCTTTTTTGTTGGTGTTGTGTTGTTTTCTGTTTGTTTTTCTTTTAACAGTCAGGTTAAGAGGTGACAACGTGTTAGCAGCCCTCACTCTTGAAGCCTCCTCGGCCTCGGCGTCCACTCTGGCGGTGCTTGAGGAGCCCTTCAGCCTGCCACTGCACTGTGGGAGCCCCTCTCTGGGCTGGCCGAGGCTGGAGCCGGCTCCCTCCACTTGCGGGGAGGTGTGGAGGGAGAGGCACAGGCGGGAACCGGGGCTGCACGCGGTGCTAGTGGACGAGCGCAAGTTCTGGTGGGCGTGGGCACAGGCTCAGTGGACCCCACACTCAGAGTGGCCAGCTGGTGGACCCCCACACTCAGAGTGGCCAGCTGGTGCTGCCAGCCCAGGGGCAGTGAGGGGCTTAGCACCCGGGCCAGCAGCTGTGGAGGTTGCACCTGGTCCCCAGCACTGCTGGCTTTGTACTCAAATTCTCGCTGGGCCTCAGCTGCCTCCCCATGGGGCAGCGCTTAGGACGTGCAGCCTGCCATGCCCAAGCCCCCCGTCCACTGTGGGCTCCCGCACAGCCCAAGCCTCCCTGATGGGTGCCGCCCCCTACTCTGTGACGCCCAGTCCTATCAACCACCCAAGGGCTGAGGAGTGCAGGTGCGGCTCGGGACTGGCGGGCAGCTCTCCCTGCAACCCTGGTGAGGGATCCACTGGGTGAGACCAGCTGGGCTCCTGAGTCTGGTGGAAACTTGGGGAACTTTTATGTACAGCTAAGGGATTGTAAACGCACCAATCAGCACTCTGTGTCAGCTCAGGGTTTGTAAATACACCAATCAGTACTCTGTGTCTAGCTCAAAGTTTGTAAATACACGAATTGGTACTCTGTATCTAACTAACTCTGTGTCTGGCTAACCTAGTGGGGACTTGGAGAACTTTTCCATCTAGCACTCTGTGTCTAGCTCAAGGATTATAAATGCACAAAGCAGCACTCTGTCAAAACGGACCAATCAGCTCTCTGTAAAATGGACCAATCAGCTCTCTGTAAAATGAACCAATCAGCAGGATGTGGGTGGGACCAGATAAGGGAATGAAAGCAGGCTACCCCAGCTAGCCACTCTCAGCCCGCTCAGATCCCCTTCCACATTGTGAAAGTTTGTTCTTTCACTCATTGCAATAAATCTTGCTGCTCCTCACTCTTTGGATCCACGCTGCCTTTATGAGCTGCAACACTCACTGCGAAGGTCTGCAGCTTCACTCCTGAAGGCAGCAAGACCACGAACCGACCAGGAAGACGGAAAAAACTCCAGACACACCATCTTTAAGAACTGTAACTCTTACCGCAAGGGTCCGGGGCTTCATTCTTGAAGTCAGCAAGACCAAGAACCCACCAATTCCGGACACGAGGTCACTCTTCTGTTGGGCTGCTGTGGTTTGTTGGGGGTTCACTCCAGTCTCTAGTTGCCTCAGTTTTCCTCATAGCTGAAAGTATCACCAGTGAAGGCTGTGAAACAACAAAGATAGCAGCCTGCTCCTTCCTCTGGAAGCTCTGTCCCAGCAGTGTACTGACATGTTGCTGTTCCTAGTGTGCCTGTAGGAGGTGTTTGGAGACTCCTGTTGGGAGGTCTCACTTGGTCAGGAGGAATGGGATCAGAAGCAGTCTGGATGCTTTCTGGTGGAGCAGATATGCTGCGTTGGAGAGGGGAGTGGGGGATCCTTCCTCGTCTGGATGGTTTGTATTCTCCAGAGCTGGCAGGCTGGAATGGCTGAGTCCACTGAATCACAGAGATTGTGGCCACCCCTCCTCCTGGGAGCTCCATCCCAGGGAGAGATCAGGGCTTTGTCTGTAGAACTCTTGCTGGGGTGGCTGAAACCCCCACAGAGAGGTCCCACCCAGTGAGGAGGAATGGATTGGGGTCCTACTTAAAGAATCAGTCTGGCCATGATCTAGCAAGGCAGCTGTGCCATTGTTGGGGACACTTCATTGTCTGGATCATTTGTATTCTCCAAAGCCATCAGGCTGGAATGGCTGAGTCAACTGAACTATGGAGATGGTGGCTGCCCCTCCCCCAGGGAACATGGTCTCATTTCAGGCAGACTCCAGCCTGTCGCCATTGGCTGGTTGGAATTCCAAGTCAGTGGGTGTTAACTTGTGGAGTGCTGTGGGAGCAGGCCTGCAGAATGGCGCTGTTTGGCTCCCTGGTTTTAGCCCCTTTCCTAGGGATATATATATATATGCACAGATCTCCCATCTTGCCAGGGATCCTGGGGCTGGAGTATGGAAAACTCCTGGGTCTCTGTGTGTGCCTTAACAGCTGCTCTGCCAACATTCTACACAGTTCTGTGTATCAGACCCAATGCCCTGGTGGTGTGGGCTCACAAGAGGAGCTCCTGATCCACGGGTTGCAAAGATACATGGGAAAAGCGTGGTTTTCCAGGTGGGGTCGCACAATCACTTACTGCTTCACTTGGCTGAGAGTGGGGTTTCATTTGGCTCCTTGCTGCTCCCAGGTGGACCATCGCCCTGCCCTGCTTTTCTTTGTTCTTCGTGGGTCAAATTGTTTGCCTAGTCAGCCCCAATGCGAGAACCTGGATACTTCAGCTGAAGGTGCAGAATTCACTTGCTCCTTTCCTTCCTCTCTGAGTGGCAGACCACAGCTACTGCTTTTTTTTTTTTGAGACATCTCGATCTGTTGCCCAGACTGGAGTGTAGTGGTGAGATCTCCGCTCACTGCAAGCTCTTCCTCCCGGGTTCACACCATTCTCCTGCTTCAGCCTCCCGAGTAACTGGGACTACAGGTGCCCACTACCATGCCCAGCTAATTTTTTGTATTTTTTGTGGAGATAGGGTTTCATTGTGTTAGCCAGGATGGTCTCAATCTCCTGACCTCATGATCCGCCTGCTTCGGCCTCCTACATAGATGCTTCTAATTGTCCATCTTGGTCCCAGCAGCGAAGTTGGGGCTCCGAATCTGGCCGCCACCATCTACACCAAGGGAGGAGGGGAAGGAGTGTTTATTTTTTATTTTAATATATTTAATGGACAAATAATGAGACAAAAATTCTGTACATTCAAGGTGTATGATGTGATTTGATGTATATATACAATGTATAATGATTACCACAGTCAAATGAATTAACACATCCATCTCTACCCATAGTTACCATCGTGTGTGCGTTTGTGTGTGTGTGTGGTTAAGACACTTAAAATCTACTTTCTTATCAAATTTCGAGTAAAGAATACAATATATTAACTATAGTCACCATGCTACACGTTAAGAGTCCCAAAACGTATTCATCTTAAAACTGAAATTTTGTATCCTTTGCCCAACAATCTTCCCCATTTCCCCCACTCACTAGCACCTGGAAACCACCCTTTTACCATCTGCTTCTTTGAATTTAACTTTTTTAGATTTCACATATAAGTGAGATCATACAGTATTTGCCTTTCTGTGTCTGGCTTATTCCATTTAGCATAGTGTCCTCCAGGTTCATCCATGTTAGAAAATGGCAGGATTTCCTTTTTTTTTTTTTTTTTTTGACCGGATAATATTCCATTGCATGAACACCACATTTTCTGTATTCATTCATCTGTAGATGGTTGTTTCCATATTTTGGCTAATGTTACAAAGAGTGTTTAATTTGAAATAGTTACATGGTTTAAGTACATGATATAGTCTCTGATTACACTGGAAAACATTCCAAAAGAAGTTCATATCTTTCAGTTCAGATTGCCACCAGCTAAAGTTATTAATTCAGTAGTCCCATTAAAATTTTTTTCACTTTCCTCATTATTTATCTTCATGTTGTATTCCTTTGCTTCTAGGGTTCCACAGAAGTTACTTATCACCTCTGTATATAACTCAAAGTCAAAATTACATTTTAATTTTTGGAGTAATTGGTCATAGATACTATTATGTCACTCTGACTTCTGAATTCATTTCTTCATAAATCTTTATTCTGCTCTTTTATGGTTACCAAATTCTTCCCTATGAAACCTGATTTATCTTTAATGTATTTTTTTTCTCTTGGGCACAGGCAAATCACTAGGTCATTTTGCAGGGGTATTCAGCCTGGGATATATTTCAATCATTGACTGGAAGTTTCTTGTGTGATAACTTACACAGTTGCATCCCTCTGTAATAAATTCATCCAATGGATCAGAAATAATTTCTCAGCAATTACATTTTTGTGATTGCAACTGTAGGCATCTGCACTGTATCACTTTCAAGATCCAACTTTGGCAATGCAATGCAGAAAGTCTATTTATGCAGAATTGTGCTTCAAAGAATTTACATATCTGTGTTGTATACTCTCTGAAGAGGATATAAACTGCTAGATCATGCTACAGTCATTAAATTATGAAACTGTCTATAATCTTATTTGCTGCAAAATACAGTTTGGTAGGTGTCAGATTTTTGTTGAATGTGAGTTAAAAGAATTGATTTACTCAAAATTCCTTAAAATAATCGTAATAACAAACTCTTTATAAATGTGTTATATTTTGTAAAGTTTTTTTTTTTTTTGAAGGGCAGCGGTTCAAATGTATTTTCTGACTGTAAATATATCCCATGTTTTCAATAAGTAAATCTAGAGTTAGATAAACAGTAATAAACATTATTTCTTTGTCATTCACCCCTAAGTCTTGTAGGACCTCTTGGCCTTCTTTCATTTCTATCTCCATAGTGTCTCCCACCTGTCCCCTTGGGGATAGCTTTTATAGACTCTATAATACTCATTGGGCAAGTTTACCTACCAGCCCCTGTATTAGTCACCATAAGCAAGGTTGTGCTGTGATAAGAAGACAACCCCCAAATCTCAGAGGCTTAATAAAATTTATTTCCTGCTCAAGCTACATGTCCAATGTGAGCTGGGGTTTCTGATCGGTACAGGCACTCAGAGACCCAGGCTAATACAGACTCATCTCAACATGTGCTTTCACTGTCATGGCAACTGAGGAAATGGAACATGATAAATCATGTGAGAACTCCCAAAATGTTCACCTGGATGTGACATATGTCAATTCTACTCACAATGCTTTTCTCAAAGCAAGTTATATGGTCAAAGTGGATGTTGGGTATGTGATCCTGTCCTGCGCCTAGAGGACAATGGGAATATTTGTGAACAGCCTCAATAACTTTTACATTCCCTTTGCCTTCGTTTTAGGGGTTCCTTTTGTTAAGTCTCCATAGTGCTCTCAAGACACTTTGGCACCCTTGTCACAGCTAACTTTATCAGGGTGGGCAACTGACTTAGTGATACTCAATTATAGGTTGGCAAGAACCCTGTGAGGTGCTCTGCCATGAGAGCTCTGCCTCTGGGGGATGATCATGAATTGGTCCCGGTAGCATCCTCTTTTTGAGGAGTTGACTATATTCTGAGATTTAAGCAATTAGTACCTAGGATTAAACAGTTCTATTAGGTGCAAAGCTGAAAGATACACAGAAAGTAGAAACAAGGGAAAGAATTGAGTCATAGCGAATGTGGCATTTTCAGGTTTGGATTCCCAAACTCCTGCTGTTCAGTAACAATAAGATTACCTAGTTGCCAGGGTTTTAACAGATTTTTTCAGTTTCCAAACCACATTCTATTCTCAGAATTATACTTCAGCCTCTGTGGGACTCACTGTTTTCAGTTCCCTGAGCACCGGCCATTTAGGCCAGATGCTTATCCTTATGTAATCTGATTCCCCGGCCTCCTACTCCCCTTGCAAGTTCAAAGGAAGTCCCATTAGCAGCAGCAATCCAGAGTTCCTGTAATTGACCTCACTTGCTTGTGCTAGAGTGGGTATTTTCCTATAAAACCTCTCTTTCCTCTTCTGCTCATTCCCACACTTCCAAATTTTGAAGTCTCTAAATTATGACTCACTTGTGCTCCCAAACCAGCCTATCTGCCTTGTATTTCAGTTTTGTCTGGCTTCAGCATGTTGCTGGTGGGTGGTGACTGCTGCCAGTGGTACTCATTGGGAAACTGGAAATGAACATGCCGAGGTAGCCATGTCCTAGTGGCTTCAAAGCTGTGTAGGGGTGAAGACCAGATTTCTCCTTTGCCCTCTGGAAGTTCAGATGAAAAATCAATTGAGAAAAGGCAGATTAATAGGAGACAGGACAAATAAAATTTATTTCAGTGTGCATAACACAGGGGAATTGTAGCCTTTAAAAAGCTGTTTTTTTTTTTTTTTTTTTTTTGTAACTCTGGAGAACAAAACATGAAAAGAATCAGCATAAACAAAAAATCATAAATAATCATGTCAGTCTTTTATCAGTTCAGTCCCATGTAATTAATTATTGTTCTGCTTGATGGTAGTTTGGCAGTTTTATGACTCCAGTTTTTTTTTTTTTAATTAGAGTTCTGGAATTTTTACACAGTTCATTGATTCACTTATACAGTTTCAGATTGTCAGAAACCTTTATCAGTGTTATTTCCTTGAAATTCTTTGAAGACCCACACTTCAGGATTTGTGAAGAGCTTTCAAGAAAAAGAAAGCATCAGAATAAAACAATTAACTGTGGACAATGGGACTTAAAATGGCCATGGTTAAATAAACAATTGACAAAGATATTTGGTCTCTTTTTTTGTGGCCTACAGCAGTTCAACATAGCAGTCATAATTGTGACTGACAACATCTAACAAGATAGATCATATTTTAAGAAATCTCATACAGTTTTGGAACACATATTAATAAGATAGCCATATAAATATAACTCAGAAAAAAAGGTTAAACATTATTTCTTAAGATGGCCGAATAGGAACAGCTCCAGTCTCCAACTCCCAGCGCGAGTGACACAGAAGACCGGTGATTTCTGCATTTTCAACTGAGGTACTGGGGTCATCTCACTAGGGAGTGCCGGACAATCGGTGCTGGTCAGCTGCTGCAGCCCGACCAGCGAGAGCTGAAGCAGGGCAAGGCATCGCCTCACCTGGGAAGTGCAAGGGGGAAGGGAATTCCTTTTCCTAACCAGGGGAACTGAGACACACAATACCTGGAAAATCGGGTAACTCCCACCCCAATACTGGGTTTTAAGCAAACGGGCACACCAGGAGAATATATCCCACACCTGGCCGGGAGGGTCCCACGCCCACGGAGCCTCCCTCATTGCTAACACAGCAGTCTGCGATCTAACCGCAAGGCAGCAGTAAGGCTGGGGGAGGGGCGCCTGCCATTGCTGAGGCTTAAGTAGGTAAACAAAGCCGCTGGGGAGCTCGAACTGGGTGGAGCTCACAGCAGCTCAAGGAAACCTGCCTGTCTCTGTAGACTCCACCTCTGGGGACAGGGCATAGTTAACAACAACAACAACAAAAGCAGCAGAAACCTCTGCAGACGCAAACGACTCTGTCTGACAGCTTTGAAGAGAGCAGTGGATCTCCCAACACGGAGGTTGAGATCTGAGAACGGACAGACTGCCTGCTCAAGTGGGTCCCTGACCCCTGAGTAGCCTAACTGGGAGACATCCCCCACTAGGGGCAGTCGATGACACCCCACACTTCACAGGGTGGAGTACACCCCTGAAAGGAAGCTTCCAAAGTAAGAATCAGACAGGTACACTCGCTGTTCAGCGATATTCTATCTTCTGCAACCTCTGCTGCTGATACCCAGGCAAACAGGGTCTGGAGTGGACCTCAAGCAATCTCCAACAGACCTAGAGCTGAGGGTCCTGACTGTTAGAAGGAAAACTATCAAACAGGAAGGACACCTATGACAAAACCCCATCAGTACGTCACCATCATCAAAGACCAGAGGCAGATAAAACCACAAAGATGGGGAAAAAGCAGGGCAGAAAAGCTGGAAATTCAAAAAATAAGAGCGCATCTCCCCCTGCAAAGGAGCACAGCCCATCGCCAGCAACGGATCAAAGCTGGTCAGAGAATGACTTTGACAAGATGAGAGAAGAAGGCTTCAGTCCATCAAACTTCTCAGAGCTAAAGGAGGAATTACGTACCCAGTGCAAAGAAACTAAAAATCTTGAAAAAAGAGTGGAAGAATTGACAGCTAGACTAATTAATGCAGAGAAGGTCATAAATGAACTGACAGAGATGAAAACCATGACACGAGAAATACGTGACAAATCCACAAGCTTCAGTAACCGACTTGACCAACTGGAAGAAAGAGTATCAGCGATTGAGGATCAAATGAATGAAATGAAGCGAGAAGAGAAACCAAAAGAAAGAAGAAGAAAAAGAAATGAGCAAAGCCTGCAAGAAGTATATGGGATTATGTAAAAAGACCAAATCTATGTCTGATTGGGGTGCCTGAAAGTGAGGGGGAAAATGGAACCAAGTTGGAAAACACTCTTCAGGATATCATCCAGGAGAACTTCCCCAACCTAGTAGGGCAGGCCAACATTCAAATTCAGGAACTACAGAGAACACCACAAAGATACTCCTCGAGAAGAGCAACTCCAAGACACATAATTGCCAGATTCACCAAAGTTGAAATGAAGGAAAAAATCTTAAGGGCAGCCAGAGAGAAAGGTCGGGTTACCCACAAAGGGAAGCCCATCAGACTAACAGCAGATCTCTTGGCAGAAACTCTACAAGCCAGAGGAGAGTGGGGGCCAATATTCAACATTCTTAAAGAAAAGAATTTTCAACCCAGAATTTCATATCCAGCCAAACTAGTTTCATAAGTGAAGGAGAAATAAAATCCTTTACAGGTAAGCAAATGTTTAGAGATTTTGTCACCACCAGGCCTGCCTTACAAGAGACCCTGAAGGAAGCCCTAAACATAGAAAGGAACAACCGGTACCAGCCATTGCAAAAACATGCCAAAATGTAAAGACCATCGAGGCTAGGAAGAAACTGCATCAACTAACGAGCAAAATAACCAGTTAATATCGTAATGGTAGGATCAAGTTCACACATAACAATATTAACCTTAAATGTAAATGGACTAAATGCTCCAATTAAAAGACACAGACTGGCAAACTGGATAAAGAGTCAAGACCCATCAGTCTGCTGTATTCAGCAGACCCATCTCACATGCAGAGACATACATAGGCTCAAAATAAAGGGATGGAGGAAGATCTACCAAGCAAATGGAGAACAAAAAAAAGCAGGGGTTGCAATCCTAGTCTCTGATAAAACAGACTTTAAACCATCAAAGATCAAAAGAGACAAATGAAGGCTATTACATAATGGTAAAGGGATCAATTCAACAGGAAGAGCTAACTATCCTAAATCTATATGCACCCAATACAGGAGCACCCAAATTCATAAAGCAAGTCCTTAGAGACTTACAAAGAGACTTAGACTCCCATACAATAATAATGGGAGACTTCAACACTCCACTGTCAACATTAGACAGATCAACGAGACAGAAAGTTAACAAGGATATCCAGGAATTGAACTCATCTCTGCACCAAGCGGACCTAATAGACATCTATAGAACTCTCCACCCCAAATCAACAGAATATACATTCTTCTCAGCACCACATCGCACTTATTCCAAAATTGACCACATAATTGGAAGTAAAGCACTCCTCAGCAAATGTACAAGAGCAGAAATTATAACAAACTGTCTCTCAGACCACAGTGCAATCAAACTAGAACTCAGGACTAAGAAACTCAATCAAAACCGCTCAACTACATGGAAACTGAACAACCTGCTCCTGAATGACTACTGGTACATAACGAAATGAAGGCAGAAATAAAGATGTTCTTTGAAACCAATGAGAACAAAGATACAACATACCAGAATCTCTGGGACACATTTGAAGCAGTGTGTAGAGGGAAATTTATAACACTAAATGCCCACAAGAGAAAGCAGGAAAGATCTAAAATGGACACTCTAATATCACAATTAAAAGAACTAGAGAGGCAAGAGCAAACACATTCAAAAGCTAGCAGAAGGCAAGAAATAACTAAGATCAGAGTAGAACTGAAGGAGATAGAGACACAAAAAACCCTCCAAAAAATCAATGAATCCAGGAGTTGGTTTTTTGAAAAGATCAACAAAATTGACAGACCTCTAGCAAGACTAATAAAGAAGAAAAGAGAGAAGAATCAAATAGACGCAATAAAAAATGATAAAGGGGATATCACCACCGACCCCACAGAAATACAAACTACCATCAGAGAATACTATAAACACCTCTACGCAAATCAACTAGAAAATCTAGAAGAAATGGATAATTTCCTGGACACTTACACTCTTCCAAGACTAAACCAGGAAGAAGTTGAATCCCTGAATAGACCAATAGCAGGCTCTGAAATTGAGGCAATAATTAATAGCCTACCAACCAAAAAAAGTACAGCACCAGATGGATTCACAGCTGAATTCTACCAGAGGTACAAGGAGGAGCTGGTACCATTCCTTCTGAAACTATTCCAATCAATAGAAAAAGAGGGAATCTTCCCTAACTCATTTGATGAGGCCAACATCATCCTGATACCAAAGCCTGGCAGAGACACAACAAAAAAAGAGAATTTTAGACCAATATCCCTGATGAACATCGATGCAAAAATCCTCAATAAAATACTGGCAAACCAGATTCAGCAGCACATCAAAAAGCTTATCCACCATGATCAAGTGGGCTTCTTCCCTGGGATGCAAGGCTGGTTCAACATTCGCAAATCAATAAATGTAATCCAGCATATAAACAGAACCAAAGACAAGAACCACATGATTATCTGAATAGATGCAGAAAAGGCTTTTGACAAAATTCAACAGCCCTTCATGCTAAAAACGCTCAATAAATTCGGTATTGATGGAATGTACCTCAAAATAATAAGAGCTATTTATGACAGACCCACAGCTGATATCATACTGAATGGGCAAAAACTGGAAAAATTCCCTTTGAAAACTGGCACAAGACAGGGATGCCCTCTCTCACCACTCCTATTCAACATAGTGTTGGAAGTTCTGGCTAGGGCAAACAGGCAAGAGAAAGAAATCAAGGGTATTCAGTTAGGAAAAGAAGATGTCAAATTGTCCCTGTTTGCAGATGACATGATTGTATATTTAGAAAACCCCATAGTCTCAGCCCAAAATCTCCTTAAGCTGATAAGCAACTTCAGCAAAGTCCCAGGATACAAAATTAATGTGCAAAAATCACAAGCATTCTTATACACCAGTAACAGACAAACAGAGAGCCAAATCATGAATGAACTTCCATTCACAATTGCTTCAAAGAGAATAAAATACCTAGGAATCTAACTTACAAGGGATGTAAAGGACCTCTTCAAGGAGAGCTACAAACCACTGCTCAGTGAAATCAAAGAGGACACAAACAAATGGAAGAACATACCATGCTCATGGATAGGAAGAATCAATATCGTGAAAATGGCCATACTGCCCAAGGTAATTTATAGATTCAATGCCATCCCCATCAAGCTACCAATGAGTTTCTTCACAGCATTGGAAAAAACTGCTTTAAAGTTCATATGGAACCAAAAAAGAGCCAGCATTGCCAAGACAATCCTAAGTCAAAAGGACAAAGCTGGAGGCGTCATGCTATCTGACTTCAAACTATACTACAAGGCTACAGTAACCAAAACAGCATGGTACTGGTACCAAAACAGAGCTATAGACCAATGGAACAGAACAGAGTCTCAGAAATAATACCACACATCTACAGCCATCTGATCTTTGACAAACCTGAGAAAAACAAGAAATGGGGAAAGGATTCCCTATTTAATAAATGGTGCTGGGAAAATTGGCTAGCCATAAGTAGAAAGCTGAAACTGGATCCTTTCCTTACTCCTTATACGAAGATTAATTCAAGATGGATTAGGGACTTAAATGTTAGACCTAATACCATAAAAACCCTAGAAGAAAACGTAGGTAGTACCATTCAGGACATAGGCATGGGCAAGGACTTCACGTCTAAAACACCAAAAGCAACGGCAGCAAAAGCCAAAATTGACAAATGGGATCTAATTAAACTAAAGAGCTTCTGCACAGCAAAAGAAACTACCATCAGAGTGAACAGGCAACCTACAGAATGGGAGAAAATTTTTGCAATCTACTCATCTGACAAAGGGCTAATATCCAGAACCTACAAAGAACTCAAACAAATATACAAGAAAAAAACAAACAACCCCATCAAAAAGTGGGCAAAGGATATGAAGACATTTCTCAAAAGAAGACATTCATACAGCCAACAGACACATGAAAAAATGCTCATCATCACTCGCCATCTGAGAAATGCGAATCAAAACCACAATGAGATACCATCTCACACCAGTTAGAATGGCAATCATTATAAAGTCAGGAAACAGCAGGTGTTGGAGAGGATGTGGAGAAATAGGAACACTTTTACACTGTTGGTGGGATTGTAAACTAGTTCAACCATTATGGAAAACAGTATGGCGATTCCTCAAGGATCTAGAACTAGATGTACCATATGACCCAGCCATCCCACTACTGGGTATATACCCAAAGGATTATAAATCATGCTGGTATAAAGACACATGCACACGTATGTTTATTGTGGCACTATTAACAATAGCAAAGACTTGGAATCAACCCAAATGTCCATCTGTGACAGACTGGATTAAGAAAATGTGGCACATATACACCATGGAATACTATGCAGCCATATAAAAGGATGAGTTTGCGTCCTTTGTAGGGACATGGATGCAGCTGGAAACCATCATTCTTAGCAAACTATCACAAGAACAGAAAACCAAACACCGCATGTTCTCACTCATAGGTGGGAACTGAACAATGACATCACTTGGACTCGGGAAGGGGAACATCACACACTGGGGCCTATCATGGGGAAGGGGGAGGGGGGAGGGATTGCATTAGGAGTTATACCTGATATAAATGATGAATTGATGGGTGCTGACAAGTTGATGGGTGCAGCACACCAACATGGCACAAGTATACATATGTAACAAACCTGCACGTTATGCACATGTACCCTAGAACTTAAAGTACAATAAAAAAAAAAAAGCTCAAAAAAAAAACACAAAAAACAAAAAACATTATCTCTTATTTGACAGTGCTTCTCATATAATTTAATATATCAGCTAAACCTGTTTATTATTTCTGTTTTGGATACTTCAGGGATCTTTGGGAAAATCCCAAAGTTAGTTTGAAGTCAAAAAGATTTACTTTGGAATTTGAAGGTTGATTTTGGGAAGCTTGTCAAGTATGTCAAAGGTTTAAAACATTTGATCAAAAATTACTATGAAATAAAGTTGTTCATTTAGCCAGTGTAATAAAGGATTTCCAAAACCCAAAACCTTTACTCTTTGACAGTTTGACAGAGATGAGACTTAGGGTTTCAAATATTCAAAAGACTTATTAAGCATGAGGCACACAAAATCTGTTTCTCCCCTGCTTTTTTTTTGTAGTTTACTCAAAAGGTGAACCAAAGTCATTTACTATTTCTTATTGATACTATATGAAAACCTTGTTCAAAGGAGAAAATAAAATTCTAGTTTTGTAGACTATTTTTGATTTTAAGGCTCAGTTTAAAAACAAATGGTAAATTTATTTAATTTCATTCACTTTAATCACACAATCTTTTGAAATTCTTTTTTCCTCAACTTTCTATACCCATTTAGTTTTATTTATATGATTTTTCTCATTTTCAAACAACCTTTACAGAATCTCTGAATTATATAAAATTGCTTTTTCTCAACAAACGCACATCCTCGTACCTTATAACATTTTACTTCCCTTATATACTCCATACATAGTAGTTTATCATACATAGTTTTAATTATATACTAATTATAATAGTAACTCTTAGTAACCCTAATTTCTACTGAAAACCTAGGAAGTAAGTAATTTTGAACTGTTTTATATTAATGTTTGTAAATGAAAACCATTTTATAATTTTTAGAAAGGTGTTTCATCAGTTCTTTGCTCATTAACAGATACAGATATATTTAGCTTTTCTATGCCATATAAGAATAAGATGTCAAAGTATCTAAACTTTATGCTTAATAATTAATGTTTTAGTATGTTAACTTATTTAGAAATGACTCAAACATTTCATGATTCTCTACTAAACATAACATGTCCTTAGGATTTTAAATTATTGAAAAATATTTTTTAACAGTTATATTTGAATTATTCATGGAAAATAAAGCAATTTATTTAGGTTATTATGTACTTTTTTTGAAAAAACAAAACCAGTATCTGCTAGTTTTATCTTAACTAAGACCTCTGAGATACTGGACACAGGTCCCTCCCCATTGCCCCCCCTCTAGTTGTCCTGGGTTCTGAATACCCATGTGGCACCCAGGAGGACTATAAAGGGTAGGACCTCTCTGAATCCTGGATTTGCACACCCAATGTAGGGTCCAAGGCAGAGGACTGACTTGTGAAGACAATGTTGTGAGGATCTGACCCCTCTCAGTATGACCAGGAGGTGGAGCTGGACCAGGGAGGATGGGGCCATATTGGGCTTGGCTCAACAAGCCACAGTAGGATGTGTAAGGCTTTTGAGAGTCCAGCAGCCAGCACTTACGGTGTTAGTTTATATACAAATCAAGAAAATGTCAAGAATATCACAGAAACAACAGTTTTATGACCCTAAAACATCTAACAGAGAAACATAAACCTGTGTGACTAGTAGACCTAGGCAAAAATGTCTAAATTAAAATTTGAAGACATTTTAATTTTACTAGCAATTTAAAAGCTACCTTTATTTACGAAAGATTTATTAAAGTCAAGGGAACTTGAAAAGTTTTAGGCTAGTTAATTTATGGGTACTCATTTATTTATAAGTCAATTTGGTATCATGTAGATAATATGCAAACAGATGTATAGACAAATACTTACATGTAGACACAATACACAACACACACATATACATGTATGTATACAAAAGCCAAATAGATGAGGGAGTTTAATGCAAAAAAGAGTAGAGCTTTTAGATCTGAGAGGAACTCATTCACGACTTTTGAGGCTCCATGAGGAAAACAGAGAACCCCAAAACAGGGAGTCAGTAGTAGCTTTTTGTTGTAGTTCTCAAGGGGCTTCAGGATCACTCGAAGTCCCATCTAGATCCCTTCATGTATATCAGAGGTAGGGAAAGGAAGAAGTAAACTTTATTTTTTAAAAAACTTTATTTATCTGAACTTCAATTTTTTTTTCTTTTCAACCAAAGGTAACTACCAAATGATTCAGAACCAAAAAGCCTTTTATGATTTAACCAAGGGAGCACAAGACATCCCCCAAGAGGTGCAAAGAAGCAGTCTTCACAAGATCCAGAGCCACCCCACAAAGACATCTGGAAGAAAATAGAGAGTTAGTGATGAACAGGAACATAACTGTCCATGGAAGGGAAAAGATCAATGACACGTGGGTACCCCAAAAAGTCAAGAGTCACACAAATATAGATTCAAAATATGTAATTCAAACTTTTTTTTTTTTTTTTTGAGACAGGGTTTTGCTCTGTTGCCCAGGCTGAAGTGAAGTGGTGTAATCATGGCTCATAGCAGCCTTGACTTCTGGGCTGAAGCCATCCTCCTGTCTCAGTCTCCTGAGTATTTGAGACTACAGGTGCATGCCACCACACCTGGCTAACTTTTTAAATTTTTTTTTGTAGAGAAGGGATCTGTCTCAGGCTAGTCTCAAACTCCTGGGCTCAAACGATCCTCCTGCCTCAGCCTCTCAAAGTGCTGGGATTACAGGCATGAGCCACCATGCCCAACCCTCAAACTAATTTTTATAAATGTTTCCTTTTCCCCCTGAGTTAAAGGATTTGCATCTCCAAGGGACTGGTTCCCTGACTAGAAATCAAACCTGAGCTGTGGCAATAAAACAGTAGAATCCTAGCCATTAGAACACAGGCCAGAGTGCCATTTTGCAGATCCTAGATGGATCCAAAGCAGGTAATTTGAGTGTAGAGGATTTTAAGTTTCCTTTGAATATGATTTCTGTTTTAAAAATCTTATTAAGAGAATTTCTAAGGCTATATTCCTTTCATATTTTAAAAAATAGGTACAAAAAAGATAGCTGTTTAAGACAAGCGCTCTCTAAAAAGTTTTAAGTATAGCCAATTTAGTTATTCCGTAAATGACTCAAGTTAATGAGCCATTTTCATGGAAAGTCTCAGAGGTAGCTTTCCAGGTTTAGACTATCATGGACAGTATAAGTGTCAGTATAAAAATGGGAAGATGGCCGGGCGCGGTGGCTCAAGCCTGTAATCCCAGCACTTTGGGAGGCCGAGACGGGCGGATCACGAGGTCAGGAGATCGAGACCCTCCTGGCTAACACGGTGAAACCCCGTCTCTACTAAAATATACAAAAAATTAGCCGGGCGAGGTGGCGGGCGCCTGTAGTCCCAGCTACTCGGGAGGCTGAGGCAGGAGAATGGCGTGAACCCGGGAGGCGGAGCTTGCAGTGAGCTGAGATCCGGCCACTGCACTCCAGCCTGGGCGACAGAGCGAGACTCCGTCTCAAAAAAAAAAAAAAAAAATGGGAAGATGATGTAGTCCTCATGATTCCCTCAAAATTCACTTCCAGAAATAGTCTAATATAGCAAGGGACACTCGTCATAGATGGTTGAGGAGGTGTTTGTTCATATGGTGCCTCCTATTGAGAAGGGAGGGGCGCCAGTGACAGATCTGTTTATCTGTGACACTGAGTAGGTCCTCCTGGGATTGGACTTTCCAGGACTAACCAGGCAACAAGAGTAAGGACAACAACAGTCCCTTATGGATGGGATTTCTCATTTAAGAAGAACTTTGCTGAGAGCTTGGCACATTTGGAACAGAGTGTACTGCTTAATATCTTAGGTGCCTCAGGGTTCCTAGTCCTTTTAGGCTGGCCACTGGATGTGACCCAAAAATCATGCCCACTGGATGGCAGAGACCAAGAGATAGGGCTCCTACTTGGTCAAAAGTCAAGCTCTCAAGGACATAAAACAAGAGGGACTCTACAGAAAGGGACAAAGGAAAAAATAAAGACTATTTCTGTGAGGAAAAGGATCAGACAATATGAATATTTATAGGAAAAATATACCAGTCATTACACCTAAGACTAGTCATACAAATGCTTTTCTCCCGTTAATGTTAAATTTGGAAAGGAAAAAGAGACAAACTGATTTTTCTCATCTGCTTGACCAGATTCTGCAGAGAGAGAGACTGGGAGTCTGACTGGTAAGAATTTCTTACCATTCTGTTCGTCTGTCAAGTCCTGTGTTCCCTTGACTGCAGCTTCTAGAGAAGCAGAGCAGTTTTGGTTATCCTGCCCACAATGCCAAATCTGTAAGGACAAAGAGAATGTTTCCTCTTTGCCCTCTGAAGTTTTGCTGAAAAATCAACTGACAAGAGGCAGATTAACAGGAGAAAAGACATACAAAATTTATTTCAATGTGCATAACATAGGGGAATAGTAGGAGAATGATTACCTCATAACCCAATGGGGTACAGATGCTTATATACCTGTTTTTCATAGAGGAGGGGAGATGGGGGAAATGTGTCAACTTGGGGTGTAGTGAATGATTTTTAGGGGAATTCAGTAGGCTGGGAGAACATACAGTGGCCTGGGACAAAGTTTGTTGGGCCCGCAGAGCATGGTTTTTGGCAAACGTCTGTCCAGGTGTGTTGACAGATGTCAGTCTACCTGCCTGTGATTAGAGTTATTAATAAATTGATGAGAGCTCAGAGAAGAGACCAGAAATAATTGCTTTTTCTTTGGCAAGTCTGGACATTAGGTAGATAAGGGAATATCAGAGTAAAGCTTCTTCCAGTGTCTGCTGGTCCCCATGGGTGTGTAAAATAAACGGCCGGGCGCAGTGGCTCATGCCTGTAATCCCAGTACTTTGGGAGGCTGAGGCAGGCAGATCACCTGAGGTCATGAGTTTGAGACCAGCCTTACCAACATGGAGAAACCTGTCTCTACTGAAAATACAAAAAATTAGCCAGCCACGGTGGCACATGCCTGTAATCTAATCCCAGCTACTCAGGAGGCTGAGGCAGGAGAATCGCTTGAACCTGGGAGATGGAGGTTGCGGTGAGCCGAGATCGCACCATTGCACTCCAGCCTGGGCAACAAGAGTGAAACTCCATCTCAAAATAATAGTAATAATAATGATAATAAATGTACCAGGGTACCATATTTTGGGGTGAAATTCCCTGGTCTCCTTCAGCTGCCAATCCTCAAGATAGTAGAACAGCGCTAGGCTCCTACAAAAGAGGGGAGAATGCCTCTCTTCCCAATTCTGTGCTGCACTCTGTCATATGCGCCCCACTGAAGCAATGATTGCACCTGGAGTCACACACAATTCCTATGAAAATGATCTCTTTCAACTTCTTCTCTACTCTCTCCCCACTCCTTATTAGAGTAAAGGCCAGTCCTAGTGACTGCATGGGGAGTCGTTAGTCCTAGCTTTTCCAAGCGCCATGTTTTTCTTTCCTGCCTGGCTCCTCTGAAGAACCTCTCTGCTACACCCCACTCTCAACAAAATTCCTTTCTAATCTCCTTGACCACAACCCCCTCTAAAGGCAGCAAACAATCATATATATCAATTTATGCAAAGAGATGCCTAGATGCCCAAATTGTTAATTTTCCACTGCTCTACAAACAGATTTGATTGGCTTTCAGGTAGCAGGGAGGGAACATGTCTGCCCCCTTTGGCTTCTTAGCCTCCTAGAATATAATTTCCTTTGTTTCTTTCAGAAAAGAACTCAAGTTTTGTTTGTGGTTGCTTTCTGTCATTTCCATAGATCATTTTGAATAAGCATGATGCCATTTACTTATGCTTTCTTGGTTTTACCTCCAAGCTTTTTTGTACTCTTGCTGATTATTCTATCAATAGAATTTGTATCAGAATTAATCTTGAAGCTTCCAAGGAAATCTCAAAAGGAAGTCTGCACACATAGAGTGTTCTTGTAGGGTACCTTGTAAGGAAATATTGGAGTTTTGACTATAACCTCAATGAGTAACCTTAAAAGTTAGTAAATTAAGTGTCTTTTAAATACTAATAGGCTTAAGGCTTAATAAGTATAAAGATGTTATTTTTATGGTAGGATGAAGAAATAAGCTTAATTCTGCCTCAGTAATGTTTTAAAGTTTAAGGTGATTCAATATAGCTGAGTTGATTCTAATAAAGTGAATTCTTCAATTTCTGCATTATTTTACTGCCAGAAAACTACTCCCATGGGAAAATGGCTAGGCTATAGTATTTCTTAAGACAAAAATAGTGGAGAAAAAGGAA
Organism: Rhinopithecus roxellana; assembly: GCF_007565055.1. NCBI lineage: Eukaryota > Metazoa > Chordata > Mammalia > Primates > Cercopithecidae > Rhinopithecus > Rhinopithecus roxellana. The sequence goes on along the minus strand of NC_044559.1, from coordinate 91,247,174 downwards.
GTCATTCATTACATTAAAATAAGGATAAGAAAAGCCATAGCTAATTGATTAAAATAGTGCAAGTCCAGTGGGAGCGTGCATGGCAAGGATACAAGGAGGCCCCTACCAGCAGAAGCTGGTAGCTTTGAGATGATCTGTGGGTAGGTACCATTCGCTGTATGTGCTTCACCTCTTCTCAGCTTGCTTCCTAGACCTTTTGTCTTGTTAGGCTGTGATTTTCTTCACTTTAACGTTGCTCCCCTCTTTTCCATGGTTCTCCAACCAACCCCAGTTCACTCTGTTTCTGTTAATATCTTATCTTTCAATCGCAGCTCATCTTTTCCTCCATGAATTCAGACTGATTCCATAGATACCCACTTCTAACTTAGCTTCAGGATATAATTGTTTTCTTATAAACTGATTGTATGGGCAGCCAGGTGATGTAGACTGATAAGCCCAGATACACCTGCCCTTTTAGTGGAAAACGCTATTAATAGATTGGCAGGAGCAATTGTGCTTCAGCTGGCTGAAAGTATAGAAGAGTCCATATCTCCTCAGATGTGGCCGTTGTCACTGCTGAAGGTCTGACTCTACCCTTCATAGACTCCCATGGGCTATTTCAGGAGATCTAACTTGTCTTAGGAGATACTGTTGCAGCTTAAAAACTCTGTGACTCTAGACTAGTGGTTGGCAAACAAAACTGTATGGGTCCAGACAGTAAATAGTTTCAGTTTTGGGGATCATAGGGTCTCTATTGCAAGTACTCTGCTGTTGCTGTAATATGAAAGCAAACTTAGATAATATGTAAACACATGAGTGTGGCTGTGTTTCAATAAAATTTTCTTATTTACCAAAATAGACAAGAGGCCAGATTTGGCCCCTGAGATGTAAAATGGTGCCCCTTCTATGTCTTGGAAGGCCCTGGTTCTAGACTGACCATTTTCTTTTTCTTTTATTTTTTGGAGATGAAGTCTAGCTGTGCTGCCCAGGCTGGTGTGCAGTGGCTCGATCTTGGCTCACTGCAACCTCTGCCTCCCAGGTTCAAGCAATTCTTCTGCCTCAGCCTCCTGAGTGGCTTGGATTACAGGTGTGCACCACCACACCCAGCTAATTTTTTGTATTTTTAGCAGAGATGGGGTTTCACCATGTCGACCAGGCTGATCTCAAACTCCTGACCTTGTGATCCGCCTGCCTCAGCCTCCCAAAGTGCTGGGATTATAGGCGTAAGCAACTGTGTCTGGCCTAGACTGACCATTTTCTCATGGAGCTACTCTGCACTCACTGGTTAAGGAAGAGTAGGAAATGGGCAATATCTCACACACAATTGAGAGCCCCCAGTGAGATAAAGTATGATGGAGTTGTTTGTGGTCAAGCCCTATGGGCAATACAGAAAGCTTACTTGGAGGAACAGTACTAAGTAGGCAATTCAGAAAATCCCTGTTATTGTTGAGATTCTGTTAGCCTAGTGGTTTTCAACCCTGGCTGCACAATAAAATTTCCTGGGGAGCTCTTAAAAGTCCTGATGCCTTACACAAAACCAGTTAAATCAGAATCTCTGGAAGTAGGACTAGACAATAATTTTTAAAGATCCCAGGTGATTATAATGTCAGAACTGTTATGTTGGCCATGATATCAGCTAGTAGTGAGCATGGCTCTGCTTCTTGGCCCAAAGCTTGCCCTAAAATGGTGCCCCTTCTATACCTTTTTAACCTCATTATAGCTGAGTTTGAATACATAGATATCCACATTTCTGTGTGTATATATATACACACACACATATGTATACATGTGTGTATATATATGTACACAGTAGTCAAAGCTCTACACGTTAAATAAATTAGGCTTAATAAATGTGTTTTTTTCAGATGAGTTTTTTCTTTTAGGAAACAGTTCGCATTCTCAATCTTGATTTGCAAGATACCGTATTTCTTTAATTTAAACATTTTCCCACATTGTCCACCTCACATTTTTTTACCATTTCTGAAATTAGGATGCATCATATAATGGAAATAAACATTTAACGTAGCTTTCCATTTTGTAATTGTAGGGGATTACAAGTTTTCCCACAGTACACTTTATCTTTCATAAGTGATCTGACATTCCTCATAAACTCCTACCTACTGGGAATTGGAATAAATGCCTTCTATTTAAGCCAATAAAACAGTAAACTGAAGTGATTCAACAGTGTAAACAGTACCTTTTGGTAAATGCTGTCTTTTTACATAAAATGCTCTAAAACAGGTGATTGGGTTGAGGGTGTTGCTTATATGATCTCACAGTGGGAGATGTGGCCTTTGGAACCATGTGGTCACCTTTGGGCACTTAATGCCTGCAGAGTGGCTAGTCTGGAAGGCTCTCTGGACTGGTGATCTTTGAGGGAGTGATAAGCCCCATGCATGGTCATCTTGTGGGCACCTCTGTACATTTCTTGATGTCCCTATATAATTTGTGGGATGTTCTTTTGTAGCTTGGCTAGGGTTTGTGGTTTCTCCAGGACACTTTAACCTCACTTTGGCCTCTGATGGTGCTTTAGATTCTAAGGCCTAGTGTGTCTGGAATTGATGGGTTCTTGGTCTCGATGACTTCAAGAATGAAGACGTGGACCCTCGCGGGGAGTATTACAGTTCTTAAAGATGGTGTGTCTGGAGTTTGTTCCTTTGGATGTTCAGATCTGTCTGGAGTTTTTTCTTTCTGGTGGGTTCGTGGCCTTGCTGGCTTCAGAAGTGAATCTGCAGACCTCCGCAGTGAGTGTTACAGCTCTTTAATGTGGCACGTGTGGAATTGTTCATCACTAACATGGTCAGTGTTACAGCTCATAAACGTGGCCCCCTGCCTAAACAGTGAGCAACAACAAGATTTATTAGGAAGAGTGAAACAACAAAGCTACCACAGCCTGGAAGGGAACCTGAGTGAGTTACCATTGCTGGCTCCAGCAGCCTGCTTTTATTGCCTTATCTGACCCCACCCACATCCTGCTGATTAGTCCATTTTACAGAGAGCTGATTGGTCCACTTTACAGAGAGCTGATAGGCCCGTTTTACAGAGAGCTGATTGGTCTGTTTTGACAGGGTGCTGACTGGTGCATTTACAAACCTTGAACTAGACACAGAGTGCTGATTGGTGCATTTACAATCCTCCAGCTAGACATAAAAGTTCTCCAAATCCTCACCTGACTCAGGAGCCCAGCTGGCTTCACCTAGTAGATTCGCTGGAGCTGCCCGCCTTTGGGCGGTTGATGGGACAGGGTGCTGCAGGCTGCACAGGAGCCAGTCAGGGGGGCTTGGGCATGGTGAGAATTTGAGCACCGCACAGGTGGGCTGGCAGTGCTCGGGGACCAGGCGCACCCTGCTTAGCTGCTGGCCTGGGTGCTAAGCCCCTCACTGCCTGGGGCCAGCAGCACTGGCCGGCTCCTCCAGTGCTGGGCCACCAAGCCCGCACCCACTCAGAATTTGCGCTGGCCTGCCAAGGCCTGCGCAGCCCTGCTTCCTGCCCACCCTTCTCCCTCCATGCCTTCCTGGAAGCAGAGGGAGCTGGCTCCCGCCTCGGCCAGCCCAGAGAGGGGCTCCCACAGTGCAGTGGTGGGCTGAAGGACTGTTCAAGCGTGGCCAGAGTGGAGGCCCAGGTGGAGGAGGCGCCCTGAGTGAGGGCTGCTAGCACGTTGTTACCTCTCACCAGCTACATCCTCCATCCAGTATCTGGCATTATCTATTTACCCTCAGACTCTGCTAGATCACTTGGCTCTTCACTATGGTGAACTCAGGGCAGGCCCACTGCTCTTCAACATAGCCTCATTTTGATTGTTCTTCATGGTATCTAGGATGTTCTGGGTTTCATCTAAGCCTCATGGGAATCAAGATTGATTTAAGAAAGCTAAGTTTACCTTCTCTCTACCTGTTTCATTGTGATGGCAAGATTACACTGTAGCTACCCCTGAAGTTTTGTGCAGGGGAGCTCATGAAACAATTTTATTTCAAAGTCTTGAAGATAAATGGAATAAAAATTCCTATGCTTTCTGTGTTTCCCAACTAACTGTATTAGTTGAGAGGTAATACAGCTTTCAATCTGGGTGAAGCCCAGAGAAGGGAAATAAAATGTGTCTAACTGGTTTCTGAGACCCTTCTTCCAGTAGTCCACACTTCTTTTACCTGTCTGACCAGATCTTCTTTATCGTAAAACTGTAATCTAGTCTATCAGATCTAGCTTTTGCTAAATGAGAGCCAAAAGGATTTAGACAATGATTTTCCGTGTTTTCTTCTACTAGTTTCATAATTTTTGGTCTTACATTTAAATCTTTAGTCCATTTGAGGTGATTTTTTGAATGTGGTGAGAGATAGGGGTCTCCTTTCATTCTTCTGTATACGGATATCCAGTTTTCCTACCACCATTTATTGAAGAAACTATTCGTTCTCCAATGAGTGTTCTTGGTGCCTTTGTCAAAAATCAGTTGAATAGAAATGTATGGATTTGGTATTGGGTTCTCTATTCTATTCCATTGCTTTATATGTCTGGTTGTATGCCAGTGCCATGCTGTTTTGGTTAACATAGCTTTATAGTAAATTTTGAAGTCATGTAGTATGATCACTCCAGCTTCACAATTGTTTTCTTGCTTGAGAGCTTAAGAAAATCAGCTTTGAAACTCAAAGATGATCAATGGTATCTTTGTTCTTTCTGCTGTCTTTATTCCTAGACAATAAGTCTCTTGGCTCCACTTTGGTTATGGAAGGTTCAGTATTGACAAAATACCCATATTTATACTTTTAAGAGAAGTGATTAAGTCGGTGGTTTGCGTTGTAGTTGACAGCATTTTAGAATTGACAGACTATGGTAATATCAAAGAAGAGACTTTGGGACATCAAAGATCAAGTGCTGGCTAATGAGATTCAAGATGGGCAACTGGTATTTAATTTTTGCCCAAAACAATGAGACAAAATGACTTTATTGACTTAGAGACAGTTCTGACGAATGAGGTGGATACAGCCTAATCAATATTAAACTGAATGTAAGTATTTAATTTGCTGATGAGCTATATTTAAATCATATTTTGGTTGCTGTAAAAATCTTCAGCAAGTCTAATCACTATCTTTGATGATCTTTTTGCTTAATGTTTATTATCTCTCATATTCATCATGATGAGCAAGTAGCTATGTATATTTTCTCCTGGATATCTTCAATAAAATGGAGTTTTGTGTTAGAAGAGAGCAAGAAAGAGTAAATCTGATGGTCTAAGGTAGATGTGAAAAAGGGAATCTGGCAGCAGATAGTGGGAGGGAAATGCAGATAAAACTTTCTAAGTTTGTATTGGCAAAGCAAACACAAATGACAGAATATTGGCATAGTTTTCAATTTATGGTTGATAGGGTTGTAAATGATTATCAGACAATTCTGGAATACATAATTAGGAGTCATAACCACATTCTAACATCAGTCACTGCTGGAAGTGGAATGCTGGACTGGACGGACCAAGGGATTATGTGAACATGTCTAAGATATTACATGTGCAGTCGACTTACTTATTTTATAGTCATCTTTGGTATGTTTGGATTTTTTACTTTTTATTTTGTTTCCTTTAAGCAGTCAAAGGTTATTGATGGAAAAAAGTTGGCTTTTTGCTTTTCCTTATTCAACATTTCTTTGAATCAGTACTGTCCTATAAACTATTAATTCTTGATTTACCAGAATGACTAGTTGCTTGATTTAGGAACAAATTATAGCATGAATATAATTTCTCTTTAGTTTGCTTAATTTAATATCTTTATAGTTTTTCTTCTCATTTTTTGAAATATTTATTTGTAGAAAAGGAGACTATATGATATACATTACATTTTTAAAACTGAATTTGTCTGAATTTTTGATCTGTATAAAACAGGCATTTTTCCAACAAACATATGAAAAAAAGCTCAACAGCACTGATCGTTAGAGAAATGCAGCTCAAAACCACAATGAGATAACATTTCAAACCAGTTAGAATGGCTATTACTAAAAAGTAAAAAGAAAAAATAAAGATGATGGAGAGATTGTAGAGAAAAAGGAATGCTTATACGCTGTTGGTGGGAATGTAAGTTAGTTCAGCCATTGTGGAAAACAGTGTGGCAGTTCCTCAAAGACCTAAATACAACTACCATTTGACCCAGTAATCCCATTACTGGATATATACCCAGAGCAATATAAATCATTCTACCATAAAGACATATGCACATGCATGTTTATTGCAGCACAATTCACAATAGCAAAGTCATGGAATCAACCTAAATGTACATCAGTGGTATACAGGATAAAGAAAATGTGGGATATATACACCATGGAATACTATGCTGTCATTAAAAAAAAAAGAATGAGATCATGTCCTTTGCAGGAACATGGAAGGAACTGGAGGCCATTATTTTTAACAAACTAGTGCAAGAACAGAAAAGCAAATACCACATGTGCTCACTTATAGGTAGAAGCTGTATGATGAGAACACCTGGATACATGGAGGGAAACAACAGACACTGGGGCTTACAAGAGGGTGGAGGGAGAAAATCAGGAAAAATAACTATTGAGTGCTAGGCTTCATACCTGAGTGATGAAATAATCTGTACAACAACTTTTCATCACATGAGTTTACCTATTTAACAAACCTGCACATGTACCCCTAAACTTAAAATAAAAGTTAAAAAACAACTATTACATTTAATTTCAAAAAACAGGCATTTTCTCTAAATAATAGTAATGTTTGAAATGACAAAATCTACATATCCTAGAGTTAATTTGTTAATGGTTGGGTTTCCTGAGAAATACTACACCTAATTGTTGGGGTTTCTCAAAGCTCAGTCCTGACTTCTTCTCCAGTTACACATTGTTTTTAAGAGATCTCATTCAATCTCTGATTAAAAAAATTTTTTTTCCCCAAACATCTTTGCAATTTTGGTAAGATCAGCAAAACTACTGATAAGTGAACAATTAAATTGAAAAGATAACTTATACGAAACATGCCTCCAACTTTTACCTCTTTCAATTACAGAATTGTGTACTAGTCTCCACTTTAACAACTCTAAAAGGCAAATTTAACATGGCTGGTGCCATGGTAATCCATCAACTCTTGATTTTCCTTCCTTCTCATGTCTCTTTACTTTCCTCAACTAGTAAATATTACCTCCATTTACTCAGTTGCTCAGGCCATATGCCAGAGAGTCGTCCTTGATGCCATATTGCTTTCATAACCCATATCCAATCTGTCAGCAAACCTTGTTGACATTTCAGAATATACCAAAATTCTGTCACTTCTTAACTCCGCCACTGCTTCCTCAAAGAAGCCAGTGTGGTCTTCACTTGGGCTACAGCAATGGACTCCTAACTGCTTTCCCTTTTTCTATTCCTCGTCCCATCCTTGCCCACTCTCTAGCCTGTTTTGCATACAGCATTTAGAATGATACTTTAAAATTTTGGGTCAGATCCTGTTTCAAGCACTTCAGTAACTTCCAGTCATAAGAATAGAATTGAGAGTGTTAGTGGTGATCTACAAGGCCTGCACAATTTGGTGCCTCAATACCAGCCTTCCTACTGCTCCTGGAATACAACAGTCAAGCTCTTGTTTTGGAACTTTTGCACTTGTTTCTTCTGTTTGGGATGTTTTCCTCCAGATATTTAAATGTCTTATTCTTCTATTCCTTGGGTCCTTCGTACGTAATCAGAGATGCTTTCCCTAATATGCAGTCTGAACTAGCCCTTCTCCTTCACTCTTTATTTTCTTACCCTTCTTCACTTTCCTTATAGCATCTGTCAATACTTAACTATTGGCCAGGCACAGTGGCTCACGCCTGTAATCTGAGCATTTTGAGAGGCCGAGGCAGGTGGATCACTTGAGGTCAGGAGTTTGATACCAGCCCGGCCAACATGGGTGAAACCCCATCTCTACTAAAAACACAAAAATTAGCCGGACGTGGTGGGCAGGCACCTATGATGCCAACTACTTGGGAGGCTGAGGCATGAGAATCGCTTGAACCCAGGAGACAGAGGTTGCAGTGACCCAAGATAGCACCACTGCCCACTGCACTGTAGCCTGGGTGATGGAGTGAGACTCTGTCTCAAAAAAAAGAAAAGAAAAAGAATACCTGCTATTGCATTTACACAATTATTTATGTATTTGTTTTCTGTCCCCCCATCCTTAGAATGAGGCTCATTGCCATGTTCTCCTGGCACAGTGTAGGGGCACCATCAATATTTGTTGAATAAATGAATGGTAAAGTCCAAACTTGTTTGTTTTTGGATGGTAAGCGGTTAAGTAAAAACTAGAAGAAACTAATTTGGTATTCTCAGCATATGGTCTTTTCCTAGTTGTGTTTAGCTTCATATTTATCCAGGAGTAAGTGTATTTCTTGGATTAGGATATTTAGCTACAACTGCTTATGTGTTTGACATGTTAATCTCTTTGCTTTGTTATGCCATCTGCGTGGCACAGAGGGCTGGTGGAATTGGGGAGGGATCTACATGTGCTTTGTTACTGTCCCTCAAGAGCTCAGAGTAATGACTTACGTTATCTGTGGTTGTTTATCTAACAAACAAACAAAACCCTAAATTATATTTTTAAAAAGGTTGTGGTTGTTTTACACTTTCTGTATCACTTGTGGTAAAGATTGTTATGGGTTGAATTCTGTCATTCCCAACCCCCAGATTCACATATTGAAGCCCTAACCCCAGTTTCTCAGAATGTGACTGCATTTGGAGATAGGGCCTTTGGATATAGAGGTAATTAAATTAAAATGGGGTCATTTGGGTGGGCCCTAATCCAATATGACTGGTGTCCTTATCAGAAGAGGAGATTAGGATGTACAGGGAAAGACACCATGGTTGTGTGCATACATGTGAGTACACAGAGCGAGGACAGCCACCTGATAGCCAAGGAGTGAGGCCTCAGGAGAAACTAAACATAGTGACAACTTGGTCTTGGACTTTTAACCTCCAGAACTGTAAGAAAATAAATTTCTGTTGTTTAACCCAGGGGTCCCAACCCCCAGGCCTCCAGTGCCAGTACCAGTTGAGTACCCCAACTGGTGCATGTCCATGGCCTGTTAAGAACTGGGTTGCACAGCAGGAGATGAGCAGTGGATTGGTGAGCAAAAGAACCTTCATCTGTATTTACAGACACTCCCCCACCCCCCATCGCTTGCATTATTGCCTGAGCTTTCCTCCTGTCAGATCAGCAGCAGCATTAGATTGTTATGGGAGAGCGAACCCTATTGTGATATAGGTTGCCCACTCCTTATGAGAATCTAATGCCTGATGATCTGCCGTCACTCCCAGATGGGATTGTCTAGTTGCAGGAAAACAAGCTCAAGCCTTCCACTGATTGTACGTTATGGTGAGTTGTATAGTTATTTCATATATATCTTACAATGTAATAATAATATAAAATACACAATAAATGTAATGCACTTGAATCATCCTGAAACAGAGGCGAAGCCAGCTGGACTTCTTGGATTGAGGGGGGACTTGGAGAACTTTCTTGTCTTATGAGGGGATTGTAAAATGCATCAATCAGTGCTCTGTAGCTAGGTAGAGGTTTGTAAAATGCACCAATCAGTGCTGTGGAAAAACACACCAATCAGCACTCTGTAGCTAGCTAGCGGTTTAAAATGCACTAATCAGTGCTCTGTGAAAACACACCAATCAGTTCTCTGTAGCTAGCTAGAGGTTTTTAAAATGCACCAATCAGCACTCTGTAAAATGGACCAATCAGCACTCTATAAAATGGACCAATCAATGCTCTGTAAAATGGACCAATCAGCAGGACATGGGAGGGGACAAATAAGGGAATAAAAGCTGGCCACCCCAACCAGCAGTGGCAACTGGGTTGGGTCCCCTTCTATGCTGTGGAAGTGTTGTTCTTTCACTCTTCACAATAAATCTTGCTACCACTCACTGTTTGGGTCCGTGCCATCTTTAAGAGCTGTAATACTCACTGCGAAGGTCAGTGGCTCCCTTGTTGAAGTCAGTGAGACCACAAACCCACCAGAAGGAACTAACTCTGGACACAAAACCACCTACCCCACCCCGGTTTGTGGAAAAGTTGTCTTCCATAAAATGGGTCTCTGGTACCAAAAAGGTTGGGGACGCCTGGCTTAAACCACCCAGTCTGTGGTATTTTGTTACAGCAGCCCTAGAAAACTAACAAAAGGATTGAAAAAAATGAAAAAATTGGTATTAAGAAGGATGTGCCAGCCCTTTTTATTTGTAGTTTGAAAATGAATTATGTAACCTATCTTTTTTGTTGGTGGGGGGGGGGGCGGCAAAAAAAGACTGAATATAATATACTTGATTCTAGATCACATTGAACTGATCAGACCCCAACTAAACTAGGCAGGCGATATGGCAGAAAATCCCACATTAAGGACTTCCTTTTAATGAAAGCTGCCATGTGCTATCACTAAATTTTAATTTTGCTGTAGCAACCCATTCTTTTGGTAATCTTGTATGAATCACTGAACATTGTGACTCTTGATTTAAAGGCTTCTAAAATGTATGGTTTCATTCCTTTTTTTTTTTCATCACATCAACCACTGTTTATTTTTCGCTGGCTCTGGGTTATTAGGATGAGTCAAGTATGGCTCCTGCCCTTATTGAGTTCGTGGTAGAGCAGAGGAGGCAATATGTTAACAGCTAATTACAGAACAGTATAATGAGTGAGGCAAGAGCTATGAACAAGGAGCTGTGAGGGGTGGGAGTCACCCCAGGCTGAGGTTGCTGAACATTTCCTGTTCTGAGCCTAACAAGTAGTTCATCATCAAACTCCACAAATAGAAGATGAGAATGAATATTTAGTCAGGAGTGAGATCAAAATTGCCTCAAAAGCTGTGCTAAAGAGTTTGGACTTTGCTTGTAGGCAGCAGGTAGCCTACAGATAATGCAAGTATGACAGATTTGCATTTTCAAGAGACAGCTCTAGTGGGAATGTGGGGCTGGTGTGGAGGCAGTGAGATCGCTCAGGAGAGGCTTCATGAAAGACTTAACGAGGGCAGAATCATTGCACGCACCTTTTCATAATGATAGATTGGTGAATGGGGCAGAGAATGATGCCCTATTTCTGTGTCATGGATGACAAGGACTTGGAGAGGAAGATGAGAGAGAGAGTAGCCCAGATGACCTCTTGGTTTCTGCTTCAGTTTAGAGGTGTTAGTCACTGAGGTAAAAAATACAGATGGTGGAGAGGCAGGTTGATGGGCAAAGGCTTCTCAACTTTGGGCGTGCTGTGTTTTCATTTTCTGTCACCTATTACATTAAATATTAACTCTTTCATTGACTTTTATAATTTTTATTTAAGATGCAACCTATTTCTTGGCCTTCTCACCCTATTTCCTGTTTTTACCCCACAGTTTTTTAAGTTTGACTATCTGCTACTTTCAGACAAAACAAATTTTTGTCTCTGCCCCTTTGCACACAATTTTCTTTCCCTGGCTTACATACCTCCCTTCTGTCTCTTCTGGTAGAAACTTATCTGTTCTTAAAGGCTCTTCTTGGAAGTCCTACTTAATCCTTGTGAATGTTTGCAATTTTGGCAGCACTTTCTTTGTACTTACGTAAGTGTAAGCAGTTATCATTCTGCCTTTTATGTTGCAACTAGTTGTGTATTTCTCTTATCGCCATATTGGAGCTTATTCATATTTATTTCCTGAATGCCTAGGATATTATTTTGAACAAAATAGAAGTGTTTATTGGCTTGAAGGGAACTAAAAGAAGATTGAAGTTGGTTTGGGGGGTGTTGAATGTTATCTAGAGGCATACATTTTTTGGGATCTCAACCATTTAATCTTCCTCTGCACTTTTGTTAATTCAGTAAGGGTTGTTTTTGGTAGAAGTAAAAAAATAGTTGAAATTATCAATGACTTCAAGAAGGGACATGCCCTCTCCTCCCCGAGACTGATTTGTACCTTTTACTTTGAAAGATCACAGTTTTTACTTATCTATAGGTAGTTTTATTTTTCTACCCTTCTAATTTCTTTCAGAACCCTGTTGAAGTTTTAGCTAATTAACATAGCTTAAATGACTTATACTTTATTTCATACATTAAAATTAACTCAAGGGAGCAAAAGTAGCCCTGAAGGCTCCTGTGAGCTGTTGGAGGAAGGTTGAAATTCAAAGTGTTTTAGCTAATAAACAAGAAAAGAGATGGCTGTTAACATGGCCTTTTTATACTACAATGAGAGCAGCATTTAAAAAAATCAGAACTATATTGGGAAAGAACAAGGTTACAGAATATAATTGTGTTACCCAAGTTGGCATTACAAAAGACATTTCACAAAGTTAGAATCTGAGATGCTAAAGTAATTGATGCACTGTTACAATAAATGAAAGTAAGTCACAACATATTCTACAGTGTTCCTATTGTGTGCTAGTGTGGCTCTATATAATGACAGTTGATGGCTTGGTTCATTAAGCTTATCAATTTAATTTTCTGCATCTTTAGAGCATTTAGAGAAGCACACCTAAATTAGGAAAATCTATAAAAACCTTTTTTTGTACTCTTAATTTTATTACATAAATATTTTTACACACCATTTAAAATATGTTTCGTTTTGTGGAATGTTAAACTTGCAGAATTGATAGAGTGGGAATTTCTTCTTTATAAATTACTTGAAACCGTTAATTTAGCACCAGTTCATGGAAGTTCCTTCCTGTATCTATGATGAAGGTGTGTCTTCATAGCCTAGCACAGATTTACAGACTAAAGAAAGTAAGCAAACCCAAACTCTCTAATGCTGCAAGCTTGGAGATTTTCTTTCTTTCTTTTTTTCTTGTTTTTTTATTATACTTTTAAGTTCTAGGGTACATGTGCACAACATGCAGGTTTGTTACATATGTATACATGTGCCATGTTGGTGTGCCACACCCACTAACTCATCATTTACATTAGGTATATCTCCTAATGTTATCCCTCTCCACTCCCCCCACCCCATGACAGGCCCCGATGTGTCATGTTCCCCTTCCTGTGTCCAAGTGTTCTCATTGTTCAATTATCACCTATGAGTGAGAACATGTGGTGTTTGGTTTTCTGTCCTTGCGATAGTTTGCTCAGAATGATGGTTTCCAGCTTCATCCATGTCCCTACAAAGGCCAAGAACTCATCCATTTTTATGGCTGCATAGTATTCCATGGTGTATATGTACCATATTTTCTTAATCCAGTCTATCATGGATGGACATTTGGGTTGGTTCCAAGTCTTTGCTATTGTGAATAGCACCACAATAAACATATGTGTGCATGTGTCTTTATAGCAGCATGATTTATAATCCTTTGGGTCTATACCCAGTAATGGGATCGCTGGGTCAGATGGTATTTCTAGTTCTAGATCCTTGAGGAATCACCACACTGTCTTCCACAATGGTTGAACTAGTTTACAGTCCCACCAACAGTGTAAAAGTGTTCCTATTTCTCCACATCCTCTCCAGCACCTGTTGTTTCCTGACTTTTTAATGATCACCATTCTAGCTGGTGTGAGATGGTATCTCATTGTGGTTTTGATTTGCATTTCTCTGATGACCAGTGATGATGAGCATCTTTTCATGTGTCTGTTGGCTGCATAAATGTCTTCTTTTGAGAAGTGTCTGTTCGTATCCTTCATCCACTTTTTGATGGGATTTTTTTTTCCTTGTAAATTTGTTTGAGTTCTTTGTAGATTGTGGATATTAATGCCCTTTGTCAGATGAGTAGATAGCAAAAATTTTCTCCCATTCTGTAGTTTGCCTGTTCACTCTGATGGTAGTTTCTTTTGCTGTGCAGAGCTCTGTAGTTTAATTAGATCCCATTTGTCAGTTTTGGCTTTTGTTGCCATTGCTTTTGGTGTTTTAGACATGAAGTCCTTGCCCATTCCTATGTCCTGAGTGGTATTGCCTACGTTTTTTCCTAGGGTTTTTATGGTTTTAGGTCTAACATTTAAGTCTTTAATCCATTTTGAATTAATTTTTGTATAAGGTGTAAGGAAGGGATCCAATTTCAGCTTTCTACATATGGCTAGCCAATTTTCCCAGCACCATTTTTTACATAGGAAATCCTTTCCTCATTTCTTGTTTTTGTCAGGTTTGTCAAAGATTAGATGGTTGTAGATGTGTGGTGTTATTTCTGAGGCCTCTGTTCTGTTCCATTGGTCTCTGTATCTATTTTGGTACCAGTATCGTGCTGTTTTGGTTACTGTAGCCTTGTAGTGTAGTTTGAAGTCAGGTAGTGTGATGCCTCCAGCTTTGTTCTTTTGGCTTAGGATTGTCTTGACAATGCGGGCTCTTTTTTGGTTCCATATGAACTTTAAAGTAGTTTTTTCCAATTCTGTGAAGAAAGTCATTGGTAGCTTGATGGGGATGGCATTGAATCTATAAATTACCTTGGGCAGTATGGCCATTTTTGCGATATTGATTATTCCGATCCATGAGCATGGTATGTTCTTCCATTTGTTTGTGTCCTCTTTTATTTCGTTGAGCAGTGGTTTGTAGTTCTCCTTGAGGAAGTCCTTCACATCCCTTGTAAGTTATATTCCTAGATATTTTATTCTCTTTGAAGCAATTGTGAATGGGAGTTCACTCATGATTTGGCTCTCTGTTTATCTGTTATTGGCGTATCGTAATGCCTGTGATTTTTGCACATTGATTTTGTATTCTGAGACTTTGCTGAAGTTGCTTATCAGCTTAAGGAGATTTTGGGCTGAGACAATGGGGTTTTCTAAATATACAATCATGTAATCTACAAACAGGGACAATTTGACATCCTGTTTTCCTAACTGAATACCCTTTATTTCTTTCTCCTGCCTGATTGCCCTGGCTGGAACTTCCAACACTATGTTGAATAGGGGTGATGAGAGAGGGCATCCCTGTCTTGTGCCAGTTTTCAAAAGGAATGCTTTCAGTTTTTGTCCATTCAGTATGATACTGGCTGTGGGTTTGTCATAAATAGCTATTATTATTTTGACATATGTCCCATCAACACCTAGTTTATTGAGAGTTTTTAGCATGAAGGGCTGTTGAATTTTGTCAAAAGCCTTTTCTGCATCTATTCAGATAATCATGTGGTTCTTGTCTTTGGTTCTGTTTATATGCTGGATTACGTTTATTGATTTGCGAATGTTGAACCAGCCTTGCATCCCAGGGATGAAGCCCACTTGATCATGGTGGATAAGCTTTTTGATGTGCTGCTGAATCCGGGTTGCCAGTATTTTATTGAGAATTTTTGCATCAATGTTCATCAGGGATATTGGTCTAAAATTCTCTTTTTTGTTGTGTCTCTGCCAGGCTTTGGTATCGGGATGATGTTGGCCTCATAAAATGAGTTAGGGAGGATTCCCTCTTTTTCTATTGATTGGAATAGTTTCAGAAGGAATGGTACCAGCTCCTCCTTGTACCTCTGGTAGAATTCAGCTGTGAATCCATCTGGTGCTGGACTTTTTTTGGTTGGTAGGCTATTAATTATTGCCTCAATTTCAAAGCCTGCTATTGGTCTATTCAGGGATTCAACTTCTTCCTGGTTTAGTCTTGGGAGAGTGTAAGTGTCCAGGAAATTATCCATTTCTTCTAGATTTTCTAGTTGATTTGCGTAGAGGTGTTTATAGTATTCTCTGATGGTAGTTTGCATTTCTGTGGGGTCCGTGGTGATATCCTCTTTATTGTTTTTTATTGCGTCTATTTGATTCTTCTCTCTTTTCTTCTTTATTAGTCTTGCTAGCGGTCTATCAATTTTGTTGATTTTTTCAAAAAACCAACTCCTGGATTCTTTGATTTTTTGGAGGGTTTTTGTGTCTCTATCTCCTTCAGTTCAGCTCTGATCTTAGTTATTTCTTGCCTTCTGCTAGCTTTTGAATGTGTTTGCTCTTGCTTCTCCAGTTCTTTTAATTGTGATGTTAGAGTGTCAATTTTAGATCTTTCCAGCTTTCTCTTGTGGGCATTTAGTGCTATGAATTTCCCTCTACACACTGCTTTAAATGTGTCCCAGAGATTCTGGTACGTTGTATCTTTGTTCTCATTGGTTTCAAAGAACATCTTTATTTCTGCCTTCATTTCGTTATGTACCCAGTAGTCATTCAGGAGCAAGTTGTTCAGTTTCCATGTAGTTGAGCGGTTTTGATTGAGTTTCTTAGTCCTGAGTTCTAGTTTGATTGCACTGTGGTCTGAGAGACAGTTTGTTCTAATTTCTGTTCTTTTACATTTGCTGAGGAGCTTTACATCCAATTATGTGGTCAATTTTGGAATAAGTGGGATGTGGTGCTGAGAAGAATGTATATTCTGTTGATTTGGGGTGGAGAGTTCTATAGATGTCTATTAGGTCTGCTTGGTGCAGAGATGAGTTCAATTCCTGGATATGCATGTTAACTTTCTTTATTGTTGATCTGTCTAATGTTGACAGTGGAGTGTTGAAGTCTCCCATTATTATTGTATGGGAGTCTAAGTCTCTTTGTAAGTCTCTAAGGACTTGCTTTATGAATTTGGGTGCTCCTGTATTGGGTGCATATAGATTTAGGATAGTTAGCTCTTCCTGTTGAATTGATCCCTTTACGATTATGTAATGGCCTTCTTTGTCTCTTTTGATCTTTGATGGTTTAAAGTCTATTTTATCAGAGACTAGGATTGCAACCCCTGCTTTTTTTTGTTCTCCATTTGCTTGGTAGATCTTCCTCCATCCCTTTATTTTGAGCCTATGTATGTCTCTGCATGTGAGATGGGTCTCCTGAATACAGCAGACTGATGGGTCTTGACTCTTTATCCAGTCTGCCAGTCTGTGTCTTTTAATTGGGGCATTTAGTCCATTTACATTTAAGGTTAATATTGTTATGTGTGAACTTGATCCTGCCATTATGATATTAACTGGTTATTTTGCTCGTTAGTTGATGCAGTTTCTTCCTAGCCTCAATGGTCTTTACATGTTGGCATGCTTTTGCAATGGCTGGTACCGGTTGTTCCTTTCTATGTTTAGGGCTTCCTTCAGGGTCTCTTGTAAGGCAGGCCTGGTGGTGACAAAATCTCTAAGCATTTGCTTATCTGTAAAGGATTTTATTTCTCCTTCACTTATGAAACTTACTTTGGCTGGATATGAAATTCTGGGTTGAAAATTCTTTTCTTTAAGAATGTTGAATTTTGGCCCCCACTCTCTTCTGGCTTGTAGAGTTTCTGCTGATAGGTCTGCTGTCAGTCTGATGGGCTTCCCTTTGTGGGTAACCCGACGTTTCTCTCTGGCTGCCCTTAAGATTTTTTCCTTCATTTCAATTTTGGTGAATCTGGCAATTATGTATCTTGGAGTTGCTCTTCTCGAGGAGTATCTTTGTGGTGTTCTCTGTATTTCCTGAATTTGAATGTTGGCCTGCCCAACTAGGTAGGGGAAGTTCTCCTGGATGATATCCTGAAGAGTGTTTTCCAACTTGGTTCCATTTTCCCCCTCACTTTCAGGCACCCCAATCAGACGTAGATTTGGTCTTTTTACATAATCCCATACTTCTTGCAGGCTTTGTTCATTTCTTTTTCTTCTTTTTTCTTTTGGTTTCTCTTCTCGCTTCATTTCATTCATTTGATCCTCAATCGCTGATACTCTTTTTTCCAGTTGATCAAGTTGGTTACTGAAGCTTGTGGATTTGTCACGTGTTTCTCGTGTCATGGTTTTCATCTCTGTCAGTTCATTTATGACCTTCTCTGCATTAATTTTCTAGCTATCAATTCTTCCGCTCTTTTTTCAAGATTTTTAGTTTCTTTGCGCTGGGTATGTAATTCCTCCTTTAGCTCTGAGAAGTTTGATGGACTGAAGCCTTCTTCTCTCATCTTGTCAAAGTCATTCTCTGACCAGCTTTGATCCGTTGTTGGCGATGAGCTGTGCTCCTTTGCAGGGGGAGATGCGCTCTTATTTTTTGAATTTCCAGCTTTTCTGCCCTGCTTCTTCCCCATCTTTGTGGTTTTATCTGCCTCTGGTCTTTGATGATGGTGACGTACTGATGGGATTTTGGTATAGGTGTTCTTCCTGTTTGGTAGTTTTCCTTCTAATAGTCAGGACCATCAGCTGTAGGTCTGTTGGAGATTGCTTGAGGTCCACTCCAGACCCTGTTTGCCTGGGTATCAGCAGCAGAGGTTGCAGAAGATAGAATATTGCTGAACAGCGAGTGTACCTGTCTGATTCTTACTTTGGAAGCTTCCTCTCGGGGTGTACTCTACCCTGTGAGGTGTGGGGTGTCAGACTGCCCCTAGTGGGGGACGTCTCCCAGTTAGGCTACTCAGGGGTCAGGGACCCACTTGAGCAGGCAGTCTGTCCGTTCTCAGATCTCAACCTCCGTGTTGGGAGATCCACTGCTCTCTTCAAAGCTGTCAGACAGAGTTGTTGGGGTCTGCATAGGCCTCTGCTGCTTCCCCTGTTGTTTTTTAGCTGTGCCCTGTCCCCAGAGGTGGAGTCTACAGAGACAGGCAGGTTTCCTTGAGCTGCTGTGAGCTCCACCCAGTTCGAGCTTCCCAGCGGCTTTGTTTACCTACTTAAGCCTCAGCAATGGTGGGCGCCCCTCCCCCAGCCTCACTGCTGCCTTGCGGTTAGATTGCAGACTGCTGTGCTAGCAATGAGGGAAGCTCTGTGGCCGTGGGACCCTCCCGGCCATGGGTGGGTACAATCTCTTGGTGTGCCTGTTTGCTTAAAGCGCAGTATTGGTGTGGGAATTACCTGATTTTCCAGGTGTTGTGTGTCTCAGTTCGCCTGGCTAGGAAAAGGGATTCCCTTCCCCCTTGCGCTTCCCAGGTGAGGCAGTGCCTCGCCCTGCTTCAGCTCTCGCTGGTCGGGCTGCAGCAGCTGACCAGCACCGATTGTCCGGCACTCCCCAGTGAGAAGACCCCAGTACCTCAGTTGAAAATGCAGAAATCACCGGTCTTCTGTGTCGCTCACGCTGGGAGTTGGAGACTGGAGCTGTTCCTATTCAGCCATCTTGCTCCGCCCTTCTACACACTGCTTTAAATATGTCCCAGAGATTCTGGTATGCTGTGTCTCTGTTCTCATTGGTTTCTAGGAACATTTTTATTTCTGCCTTCATTTTGTTATGTACCCAGTAGTCATTCAGGAGCAGGTTGTTCAGCTTCCATGTAGTTGAGCAGTTTTGAATGAGTTTCTTAGTCCTGAGCTCTAGTTTCATTTTACTGTGGTATGAGAGACAGTTTGTTATAATTTCTGTTCTTTTACATTTGCTGAGGAACGCTTTACTTCCAACTATGTGGTCAATTTTGGAATAAGTGTGATGTGGTGCTGAGAAGAATGATTATTGTGTTGATTTGGGGTGGAGAGTTCTGTAGATGTCTATTAAGTCTACTTGTTGCAGAGCTGAGTTCAATTCCTGGATACCCTTTTTACTTTGTGTCTCATTGATCTGTCTGATGTTGACAGTGTGGTGTTAACCTCTCCCATTATTATTGTGTGGGAGTCTAAGTCTCTTTGTAGATCTGTAAGGACTTGTTTTATGAATGTGGTTGCTCCTGTGTTGGGTATATATATATTTACGATAGTTAGCTCTTCTTGTTTAATTGATCCCTTTACCAATGTGTAATGGTCTTGTTTGTCTCTTCTGATCTTTTTTGGTTTAAAGTGTGTTTTATCAGAGACTAGGATTGCAACCCCTGCCTTTTTTTGTTTTCCATTTGCTTGGTGGATCTTCCTCCATCCCTTCATTTTGAGCCTATGCGTGTCTCTGCACATGAAATGGGTCTCCTGAATACAGCACACGGATGGGTCTTGACTCTTTATCCAATTTGCCAGTGTGTGTCTTTTAATTAGAGCATTTAGCCCATTTACATTTAAGGTTAATATTGTTATGTGTGAATTTTATCCTGTCATTATGAAGTTCGCTGGTTATTTTTCTCCTTAGTTGATGCAGTTTCTTCCTAGCATCGATGGTCTTTACAATTTGGCATGTTTTTGCAGTGGCTGGTACCAGTTGTTCCTTTCCATGTTTAGTACTTCCTTCAGGAGCTCTTGTAGGGCAGGCCTGGTGGTGACAAAGTCTCTCAGCATTTACTTGTCTGTAAAGGATTTTATTTCTCCTTCACTTATGAGGGTTAGTTTGGCTGGATATGAAATTCTGGTTTGAAAATTCTTTTCTTTAATACTGTTGAATATTGGCCCCCACTCTCTTCTGGCTTGTAGAGTTTCTGCCGAGAGATCTGCTGTTAGTCTGATGCGCTTCCCTTTGTGGGTAAGCCAGCCTTTGTCTCTGGCTACCCTTAACATTTCTTCCTTCATTTCAACTTTGGTGAATCTGACAATTATGTGTCTTGGAGTTGCTCTTCCCGAGGAGTATCTTTGTGGTGGTGTCTGTGTTTCCTGAATTTATATGTTGGCCTGCCTTGCTAGGCTGGGGAAATTCTCCTGCATAATATCCTGAAGAGTGTTTTCCAACTTCATTCCATTCTCCCCATCACTTTCAGGTACACCAATCAGACGTAGATTTGGTCTTTTCTCATAGTCCCATATTTCTTGAAGGCTTTGTTCATTTCTTTTTACTCTTTTTTCTCTAAACTTCTCACTTCATTTCATTCATTTGATCTTCAATCACTGATACCCTTTCTTCCAGTTGATGGAATTGGTTCCTGAAGCTTGTGCATTCATCACTTAGTTCTCGTGCCATGGTTTTCAGCTACATCAGGTCATTTATGGACTTATCTACACTGGTTATTCTAGTTAGCCATTCATCTAATCTTTTTTCAAGGTTTATAGCTTCTTTGTGACGGGTTTAAACTTCCTCCTTTAGCTTGGAGAAGTTTGATCATCTGAAGCCTTCTTCTCTCAACTCATCAAACCATTCTCCTTTCAGCTTTGTTCCATTGCTGGTGAGGAGCTGCCTTCCTTTGGAGGGGGAGAGCTGCTCAGATTTTTAGAATTTTCAACTTTTCTGCTCTCTTTATTCCCCATCTTTGTGGTTTTATGTACCTTTGGTCTTTGATGATGGTGACGTACAGGTGAGGTTTTTGTGTGGATGTCCTTTCTCTTTGTTGGTGTTCCTTCTAACAGTCAGGACCCTCAGCTGCAGGTCTGTTGGAGTTTGCTGGAGGTCCACTCCAGACCCTGTTTGCCTGGGTGTCAGCAGCGGAGTCTGCAAAACAGCATATATTGCTGAACTGCAAATGTTGTTGCCTGATTGTTCTTCTGGAGACTTTGTCTCAGAGGGGTACCTGGCCGTATGAAGTGTCAGTCCACCCCTACTGGCGGGTGCCTCCCTGTTAGGCTACTCGGGTGTCAGGTACCCACTTGAGGAGGCAGTCTGAGTGTTCTCAGATCTCAAACTCCGTGCTGGGAAAACCACTACTTTCTTCAAAGCTGTCTGTCAGGGATATTTAAATCTGCAGAGGTTTCTGCTGCCTTTTGTTTGGCTACGTCCTTCCCCCAGAAGTAGAGTCTACAGAGGCAGGCAGGCTTCCTTGAGCTGTGGTGGACTCCACCCAGTTCCATCTTCCCAGCTGCTTTGTTTACCTACTCAAGCTCAGCAATGGTGGGTGCCCCTCTTCCAGCCTCACTGCCATCTTGCCATTAGATCTTAGACTGCTATGCTAGCAATGAGTGAGGTTCCATGGGTGTGGGACCCTCTGAGCCAAGTGTAGGATATAATTTCCTGGTGTGCTGTTTGCTAAGAAAACTTGGAAAAGCGCGGTATTCAGGTGAGAGTGACCCGATTTTCCTGGTGCTGTCTGTCACAGCTTCCCTTGGCTAAGAAAGGGAATTCCCTGACCCCTTGCACTTCCCATGTGAGGTGGTGCCTCGCCCTGCTTTGGTTCTCGCTCATTGGGCTACACCCACTGTCCTGCACCCACTGTCCGACATGCCCTAGTGAGATGAACCTGGTACCTCAGTTCAAAATGCAGAAATCACCCATCTTCTGCGTCGCTTACACTGGGAACTGTAGACTGGAGCTTTTCCTATTCAGCCATCTTCTTAGAGATTTTCTATATGAGAGGGATCCCTAAAGTCTGAGAAAGAGGGGAATGGGAGGATTTTTTATCTGTGACAGAAGGTAAAGTTAGCAAGACATGGGCTTAGAACCTACATTAGAATCATCTTTGTTGCAAGTTGTTCCAACTAAATTTTCTTACAGAAATATATCTGATTTAGTACTGAAAAAGAAAATGAGGACACAGGATTTATTTTACAGGATAACTTGAAAGCTAATTTACTGGTTGCTGGTATTCCTTCAAGAGGTGGGAGACCTTTTCTTTTATTTTTTTTTTTTGAGACGGAGTCCTGCTCTATCGCCCGGGCTGGAGTGCAGTGGCCAGATCTCAGCTCACTGCAAGCTCCGCCTCCCGGGTTTACGCCATTCTCCTGCCTCAGCCTCCTGAGCAGCTGGGACCACAGGCGCCCACCACCTCGCCCGGCTAGTTTTTTGTATTTTTTAGTAGAGACGGGGTTTCACCGTGTTAGCCAGGATGGTCTTGATCTCCTGACCTCGCGATCCTCCCGTCTTTTCTAATAGCACCCTCCTATCCTCCCCCTTGGTGAGAATCATCTGCTATGGTGAGTCACAGTCACTGATAGGAGTAAGTTACATCTCTTAGGTGAGTTGGGGTTAAAAAAATAGTTTCAGCTTTCTTTTTTTCCACAGGATTGCCAAGCCATATTTACTTTCTGAAATAAAAGGAATCATTGAAAACATCACTTGACTTTAGTTTAATCAATATCAAATAACTGTATTGGAGTATTTTAAAAGAAGATGTAGGTACAGACAACTTATAAAAGTGAATAACTTGCAATATGAAATTGCCTTTTTTGATGGAAGCACAATGTTCTTATACAATGTTCTTTTCACATTTCATAGTTCTCTGGCATTTATTATAAGGAACAAAGCATTTCTGGAATGCTCATTTTAATTTCAAAGCCCAGGCTATTCTATGGAAAACATTTGGCACATGGAGGATCTGAACAATAGAGGAGGAATGTGCAGTGGGAAGCATCATGAATTGTGGCACTTAAAATATATTCCGAGGGAACATTTCATACAGTGATACTTATTCTTTGTTTTAAACAAAGATTTTAAACTAGTTTTTGTAATTTGTCTTAATCTGGACAAATACCTTTTAACTCTCAATATATAAATTAGACTGATAAGAGTGAGATATTTGCCTTTTGGAATTTGTGAAAACCCATGTAATAAATCAGGCTTATTATTCTTATATAATCCATGATGAAGACACATGATCTTATTCAGCTGCTTGTAAAGCATACAGAATGTGGTTTGTTAACTGCCTTCATCACATTTAGCATGGGGGGCCCCGAGAGTAAGATACACTTAGGTCCAGAGAGAATACCTTTGATAAGGTTTCCCATAACGAATTTTCCGCACCTACGTCGGGAACAAACTAGAAAATATACATGAAATGCCAACAAATATTTGTGTCATATTATGCATTTTACAAAATACTTTACCTTATTTGACCTTCCCCAGTCTTGTAGGATAATAATGATTATGCTTATTTTCTAAGAGAGGAAACAAAGGCTTGCCACAAGACATTCCACTCTGGGTGATGAACTTGGAAATAAAGCAAATTAGAATGAAACAGAGGATCTATTGGGTAAAGGGAGGAGGGTAGGAGGGCAGACAAAAATGATTTTCATCCACATATTTCCCCCATAGCTTCTTAAGTTTTTTTTAGTTCGTTGATAAAAACTGGGTCCAGATATCCAAGTAAACAAACATCGAATGCTGCATAAACAACCAACAAGGAAAATCTCTGGGGGCTACTGCACAGGAAGCATTATGCAGTTTGCTGTCAAAGATGTGGTGCGTGATTACCATGAGCTTCCACTATTTCATGACATGCAGCAGCTTAGCTTTCAACAGGAGTTTCAGGTCTTCTATTTTAAATATTAGATACAAGTTGTTTTTTTCCTTTCTCTCATTCCTCTATGATGGTGATTTTAAAGCTTTGTTTATAAAAATTTAATCCAAAAGTTGTAATTGTGATCCAAGATTTAATTGAGTGGGTGTTTTTTGTTTTTTGTTTTGTTTTTTTTTTGAAATAGAGTTTTGCCCTTGTTGCCCAGGCTGGAGTGCAATGGCATGATCTTGGCTCACTGCAACCTCCGCCTCCTGGGTTCAAGCAATTCTCCTGCCTCTGCTTCCTGAGTAGCTGGGATTATAGGCAAGCGCCACCACGCCCGGCTAATTTTGTATTTTTAGTAGAGACGGGATTTCTCCATGTTGGTCAGGCTGGTCTTGAACTCCTGACCTCAGGTGATCCGCCTGCCTTGGCCTCCCAAAGTGCTGGGATTACAGGTATGAGCCATCATGCCCAGCCAGAAATAGGTGTTTTTAAATAATGTAAGTCAGTATGATGTTTTTGTTTCCAAATACAGAAGCTTAATTTTTGTCTTCAAATAATGTTCTTATTATGAGTTTGTTCTTGTATTTGTTAAGATTCATTTCTTTCTTTTTTTCCCCAAGCTTTATTAACTTAAAATTGACAAATCAAATTTATAGATATTTATTTTGTACACTGTGATGTTTTGATATATGTATGCATTGTAAAATGATTAAATCAAGCTAATTGACACATTTCTCACTTCATATACTTGTGGTGAGGAGTTTGTTCAAGTTTTACTACTGGAAGAATGCTCTAGAAACCTGCGTATGTGTGTATTGTTTTAATTACAGAAACTTCATATAAAAAATATAGAACTTTGATAAAACAGTCAAAAATGAGAGCAGGAAATTATTTATCTCCAAAATATCAAATAATTTTATAAGATAAAATTTATACTACTTTTTAGCCAGCAATCTACATTAAGAGGGAGCCAAAAATAATTATAATTAAGTCAGTATTAGTCTACTTAGGCTGAGAATAGAGATAACTAATATTAGGAGAGGGAGAAACATTCTGAATCATATAAAACAGCGGTTGCCTCAGGGGACAAAGGCCAAATCCTTACTATGTCCTACTTTCTTGCCCTTTGTAAACTCTCAGATTTGTCTCCTACACTTTCCCCTAACTCGTTTGGCCTCTCAAACAGGTCTCACTCAAAGTCCCCTATCAAGAGGCCTTTCCTGACCACCCCGATCCCCACTCTTTCTCACTCTGTTCCCTCCCCCAACTTTATTTTTCCTCCTAACATTTACTGAACCTTACATTTTTTATTTGTTTATATGTTTATTGTATGCTGCCAACATTAAGAATGTAAACTCCTTTTTTTGTTGTGTCTCTGCCAGGCTTTGGTATCAGGATGATGTTGGCCTCATCAAATGAGTTAGGGAGGATTCCCTCTTTTTCTATTGATTGGAATAGTTTCAGAAGGAATAGTACCAGCTCCTCCTTGTACCTCTGGTAGAATTCAGCTGTGAATCCATCTGGTCCTGGACTTTTTTTGGTGGGTAGGCTATTAATTGTTGCCTCAATTTCAGAGCCTGCTATTGGTCTATTCAGGGATTCAACTTCTTCCTGGTTTAGTCTTGGGAGAGTGAAAAGAGAATTTTAGACCAATATCCCTGATGAACATCGATGCAAAAATTCTCAGTAAAATACTGGCAAACCGGATTCAGCAGCACATCAAAAAGCTTATCCACCATGATCAAGTGGGCTTCATCCCTGGGATGCAAGGCTGGTTCAACATTCGCAAATCAATAAACGTAATCCAGCATAAAAACAGAACCAAAGACAAGAACCACATGATTATCTGAATAGATGCAGAAAAGGCTTTTGACAAAATTCAACAGCCCTTCATGCTAAAAACGCTCAATAAATTCGGTATTGATGGACCGTACCTCAAAATAATAAGAGCTATTTATGACAAACCCACAGCTAATATCATTCTGAATGGGCAAAAACTGGAAAAATTCCCTTTGAAAACTGGCACAAGACAGGGATGCCCTCTCTCACCACTCCTATTCAACATAGTGTTGGAAGTTCTGGCTAGGGCAATCAGGCAAGAGAAAGAAATCAAGGGTATCCAGTTAGGAAAAGAAGAAGTCAAATTGTCCCTGTTTGCAGATGACATGATTGTATATTTAGAAAACCCCATCGTCTCAGCCCAAAATCTCCTTAAGCTGATAAGCAACTTCAGCAAAGTCTCAGGATACAAAATTAATGTGCAAAAATCACAAGCATTCTTATACACCAGTAATAGACAAGCAGAGAACCAAATCAGGAATGAACTTCCATTCACAATTGCTTCAAAGAGAATAAAATACCTAGGAATCCAGCTTACAAGGGATGTAAAGGACCTCTTCAAGGAGAACTACAAACCACTGCTCAGTGAAATCAAAGAGGACACAAACAAATGGAAGAACATACCATGCTCATGGATAGGAAGAATCAATATCGTGAAAATGGCCGTACTGCCCAAGGTTATTTATAGATTCAATGCCATCCCCATCAAGCTACCAATGAGTTTCTTCACAGAATTAGAAAAAACTGCTTTAAAGTTCATATGGAACCAAAAAAGAGCCCGCATTGCCAAGACAATCCTAAGTCAAAAGGACAAAGCTGGAGGCGTCACACTACCTGACTTCAAACTATACTACAAGGCTACAGTAACCAAAACAGCATGGTACTGGTACCAAAACAGAGATATAGACCAATGGAACAGAACAGAGTCCTCAGAAATAATGCCACACATCTACAGCCATCTGATCTTTGACAAACCTGAGAAAAACAAGAAATGGGGAAAGGATTCCCTATTTAATAAATGGTGCTGGGAAAATTGGCTAGCCATAAGTAGAAAGCTGAAACTGGATCCTTTCCTTACCCCTTATACGAAGATTAATTCAAGATGGATTAGAGACTTAAATGTTAGACCTAATACCATAAAAACCCTAGAAGAAAACCTAGGTAGTACCATTCAGGACATAGGCATGGGCAAGGACTTCATGTCTAAAACACCAAAAGCAACGGCAGCAAAAGCCAAAATTGACAAATGGGATCTAATTAAACTAAAGAGCTTTTGTACAGCAAAAGAAACTACCATCAGAGTGAACAGGCAACCTACAGAATGAGAGAAAATTTTTGCAACCTACTCATCTGACAAAGGGCTAATATCCAGAATCTACAAAGAACTCAAACAAATATACAAGAAAAAAACAAACAACCCCATCAAAAAGTGGGGAAAGGATATGAACAGACATTTCTCAAAAGAAGACATTCATACAGCCAACAGACACATGAAAAAATGCTCATCATCACTCGCCATCAGAGAAATGCAAATCAAAACCACAATGAGATACCATCTCACCCACTTAGAATGGCAATCATTAAGAAGTCAGGAAACAACAGCTGTTGGAGTGGATGTGGAGAAATAGGAACACTTTTACACTGTTGGTGGGATTGTAAACTAGTTCAACCATTATGGAAAACAGTATGGCAATTCCTCAAGGATCTAGAACTAGATGTACCATATGACCCAGCCATCCCACTACTGGGTATATACCCAAAGGATTATAAATTATTCTACTACAAAGACACATGCACACGTATGTTTATTGCGGCACTATTCACAATAGCAAAGACTTGGAATCAACCCAAATGTCCATCTGTGACAGACTGGATTAAGAAAATGTGGCACATATACACCATGGAATACTATGCAGCCATAAAAAAGGATGAGTTTGCGTCCTTTGTAGGGACATGGATGCAGCTGGAAACCATCGTTCTTAGCAAACCATCACAAGAAGAGAAAACCAAACACCGCATGTTCTCACTCATAGGTGGGAACTGAACAATGAGATTACTTGGACTCGGGAAGGGGAACATCACACACTGGGGCCTATCATGGGGAGGGGGGAGGAGGGAGGGATTGCCTTGGGGAGTTATACATGATATAAATGATGAATTGATGGGTGCTGACGAGTTGATGGGTGCAGCACACCAACATGGCATAAGTATACATATGTAACAAACCTGCACGTTATGCACATGTACCCTAGAACTTAAAGTATAATAATAATAAAAAAAAAGAATGTAAACTCCGTGAAAGCATGAAATGCATTTCTTTTCCATCATCCAGAACAATGTAAAAAATAGATGTTCAGTAAATATTTAACATAGAAATGATTTGATGACCGGGGTAGTTGAAGAGAGGGCATTTTAACGTCTATATTTTGAAATTCAATCGCTAAGGCTCTCACTTCAATTTTTAGTTGGGAACTCCATGGTGGCTCCTGCTGCTGTTCTTGGTGCCATGACTTGACTTTTGTAGGTGTACCGACAGCACTGGAAATGAGTCATGTTACTGTGAAATACAGTTGATCTTTGAACAACACTGGTTTGAACTATGCAAGTTTAAATTTATTTGGAATTTTTTTCAATAAAAGTTACACCAAGTGTGCCTGCCTCTTCTGCCTTCCCTTCCACCTCCTCCATCTCTTCTGCCTCTTACACCCCCGAGGCAGCAAGACCAACCCTCCTCTTCTTCCTTTTCCTCAGGAATATGAATATGATGAGGATGAAGACCTTTATGATGATCCACTTATTGATTTATTTATTTATATTTTCTCTTATGATTTTCTTAATAACACTATCTCTAGCTCATCTTATTGTAAGAATACAGTTATATAGTACATATAGATACAAAATCTGTGTTAATCGACTATTGTTATCAGGCTTCTGGCCACCAGTAGGCTATTCGTAGTTCTGTTTTTGAGGAGTCGAAAGTTATGCTCAGATTTTCAACTGCATGGTGGGTTGGTGCCCCTAACCCTTGAGTTGCTCAAGGGTCAACTGTACTGTCTTTTGTTCTGGGCTGTAATATCACAGGACTATGTTCGCTTTACAATTTGTCAATGGAGAACTTTGTATTTTTTCAATTTTAGGTTACCACACTTGTAAACTGTCCCCAGAACCCTTCCAGCAGGAAAAAAGGACGTTCGAAAAGAGCCAGTATCCTTCTAGCTTCTGTGGAGGAAGCAACTTGGAATTTATTAGACAAGGGAGAGAAGATTGCCCAGGAAGCTACAGTTTTAAAGGATGAGCTTACGGCTTCACTTGAGGAAGTTCGCAAAGAAAGTGAGTACTCTAGTCCTGGTCAGGAGCAAACTGCATATCTTTAGGGTGTTAGTCACCAAATTAGATCTGTGAGTGTTTTGTTTTTGTTGGCTCCAGTTTTTTAGTCTTTTGCAGAGCTGTGAGGAGCTAGCTGTGGGAGGCAGAGTGGCTCATTAGACAGCTCCAAGGCTCAGTCCCACTCCAGGCTCTTCTTTTTAGTTGCTCAGTCCCCGCAGGCAATTCCTGTTCCTCCTCCGCCTTGACATAGCTTTTCCATAATAGACAAGGAGAAAAGTACCCTTTTTTGGTCATAGGATATAGTGAGAAATGACTAATGAAGCTGAAGATTTATTTGTCTATACATAAATAAGTTATGAAGTTCCTTGTAAACAGCTGGGAAATAGAAGTTTCAGACCTGACCATCTCAGAAGTACATTTTTAACTTTGCAAATTTCTGGAGGTTTAGATTTCCTAAACTTTTTAAAAAATGCTTTGCATAAACTATGCATGAGTCAAGTTGCTGCTTTGTTGATATTACATAATCTAAGCATATATTTCATCTTTTTGCGATCTTTATTTATAATACAGCAATTTTCTAATGAATTTAAGTCTAAACTGTAGGATAGTTTTAAAATAATTGCTGAATATTCTTTGGTTAGTGGAATGCTTTTGTATATATCAGCTTTCTGCAAGTATCTATTTTGGGAAGAAAAGGAAAGTTAAATTTTCTTGTTCAGCTTTGTAAAAGAGACTTGGGATTTTTAAATATTTTTCTCCCTCAACCCCCAACATAACTTTAAGAAAATCAGGAAGCCTTTGCTAATTAAATAATTAAAATGAATATTAAAATGAATAACTAGTAACAGTAAGCTTTATGTCACATGTATGATACAGGGGATTA
The DNA here is from genome assembly GCF_007565055.1 of Rhinopithecus roxellana. NCBI lineage: Eukaryota > Metazoa > Chordata > Mammalia > Primates > Cercopithecidae > Rhinopithecus > Rhinopithecus roxellana. Next base: position 91,217,372 of record NC_044559.1, on the reverse strand, counting down.
TTTGTTATATACTTAAAAAAATTTTTGGCCGAGCATGGTGGCCCATGCCTGTAATCCTAGCACTTTGGGAGGCCAAGGCAGGTGGACCACCTGAGGTCAGGAATTCGAGACCAGCCTGCCCAACATGGTGAAACCCCATCTCTACTGAAAACACAAAAATTAGCTGGGCGTGGTGGCAGGCGCCTGTAAACTTGGGAGGCTGAGGCAGGAGAATCACTTGAACCCAGGAGGCAGAGGTTGCAGTGAGCTGAGATCGTGCCATTGCAATCCAGCCTGGGGGACAAGAGCGAGACTTCATCTAAAAAAAAATTATATTTATGTGAATTTATTTTTAAAATAAATTTTATTGTGTATATTTAAGGTATACAACATAATGTTAATGAAATACATATGAATAGTAAAATGCTTACTATAATAAAGTAAATTAACATATTCTTAATCTCACAGTTACCCATTTTTTTGGTGTGTGCAGCAGGAGCATCTAAATCTCATTTAGCAAAAATCCTGAATTCAATATTATTAGCTCTAGTCTTCATGTTGTGTACTGGATCTCCAGAGCTGTTCATTATTCATAACCGCAACTTTGTATCCTTTGATCTGCACCGGCCCATTTCCTCACTCCTGCCCCCAGCCTCTGGTAGATACTGTTTTATTCTCTGTGTCTGCCTATATGACTTCCTTAAACAAAGATTCTACATATAAGTGAGATTGTGCAATAGCTTTTTATGTCTAGCTTATTTCACTTAGCATGATGTCCTCCAGTTTCATCCCTGTTGTGACAAATGGCAGGATCTCCTTTTTTCCGTTGTATGTATAGACCAATTTATTTATCCATTCATCTGTTGATGGACGCTTAGGTTGTTTTCATATCTTGACTATTGTGAATAATGATACAGTGAATACGGGAGTACAGATATCTTTATGAAGTGGTGATTTCCTTTACTTCAGTGTTATACCCAGAAGGGGGATTGCTAGCTCTTAATGGTAGTTCTAATTTCTTTAGGAACCTCCACACTGTTTTCCAAAATGGCTACACTTTGTTATATATATTATATAGAATTTATATTTTATACACATTCTTCAGACAATATATAGACACATAATGTGCAAGATAATTTGAAATATATTTGTTGTTTTTCCCTGCTCCCTACCAACAGAGACCCATGCTTTGTCCTTGTTCTTGATCATCATCTTAGTCACCAAGCCAGTTTAGACTTTCATTCCACCCTCCCTTCCAATTAATGTCTAAGTTCAATGAACTTTTAAAGACTTTTCTAAAACTTTTATTTCAGGTTCAGGGTACATATGCAGGTTTGTCATATTGGTGTCATGGGGGTTTGGTGTATATATTCTTTCATCAGTCAGGTTCAATGAATTTTTTCTCCTTGTTGTCTCTCAGATCTGTTCCTTCTACTCTATTTTTAACATTGCTTCGTGGATTCAGGGTTATTGCATTAGCTTTCCTCCATAGTAAAATCAAATCAATCTTTTAAAAATGAAAATATGTTCATTTTACTTCTCTGCTTAAAATCCTTTTTAGTAGCTGTTGGAGGATCAGGGGAACTACCTTTTTCAATGAAGTTCAAACTTTAAACCTACCTCCCAAAGCATTTCATGATTTGGCTTCTACCATTATCTTGCACCTGATTTCCTGTGACTGCTCCTCCCTCAAATATTCCTCCAAACAGGAACTCTCAGTTTCTTGAATGTTCCATGTTGCTTTATGCCTGTGTGCATGTGTTACCAGCTACAGTCATACCTTACTTAACAATGGGGACATGTTCTGAGAAGTACATCCATATGTCATTTTGTCATTGTGTGAACATCATAGAGTATACTTACACAAACTTAGATGGCATAGTCTACAACACACCTAGGCATCCTAGACTACAAACTTGTACAGCATGTTACTATACCGAATGCTGCAGGCAATTATTAATATAACATAGCAGTAAGTATTTGTATACCTAAACATGGAAAAGGCACAGTAAAAATATGGTATAAAAAAATTTAAAAATGGTACACCTGTGTAGGGCACATACCATGAAGGGAACTTGCAGGACTGGAAGTTGCTCTGAGTGAGTCAGGGAGTGGTGAATGCCTAGTATCACTGTAGACTTTATAAATACTATACACTTAGGCTACCCTAAATTTATTTAAAAATTTTTTCCTTCTTCAGTAGTAAGTTAACCTTAACTTACTGCAACTTTTTAACTTTATAAACTTAAAAAATTTTTAACTTTTTGACTCTTTTGTAGTAATACTTAGATTAAAACACATTGTACAGCTGCACAATAATATTTTCTCTTTTATGTCCTTATTCTATAAGTTTTTGTTTTTTAAATTTTTATTTTTTTTTTTTACTGTTTAAAGTTTTTTTTTTTTTTTTTTTACTAAAATCTAAGACACAAGTACACACATTAGCCTAGGCCTACACAGAATTAGGGCTGTCAATGTCACTGCCTTCCACTTTCATATCTTGTCCCACTGAAAGGTCTTCAGGGGCAATACCACGCATGGGAATTTTCATCTCCTATGTTAACAATGCCTTCTTCTGCAAGTGTTACCAAAACCCACAGGCGTTGCACTACAATGTTGCTATGGCTGTGAGGTCACTAGGCAATAAGAATGTTTCAATCTACTATAATGCTATGGGACCACCATCATGTATGCATCTGTTGTTGACCGAAATGTTGTTATGCAGAACGTGACCATATTCCTGTCACTTGGATTGCCTTTCTAATTCAGTCAGTTCTTGCTCATGTAGTAAAGCTGAGCCCAGGTCATCTTTTCCAGGAAGTGTTTACTGATCCCTGGATGCTGATTTAGAGGTTTGTCTTCTGTGTCCTCACAGACTCTGAGCATCTCTCATTCATGACAGTAACCACCCTGTACAGTGAACATTGATGTGCTTGTTTAGTAAATCGTGACTGTTAGTTAATTTATTGAGCATGGCAGGTACCAGGTGTTATTTGATTACCAATGCCTGACACATCACAGACACCTGTTAAACATTTGTTAAATATATTAAAAAGTTGAAGCATCCTTTTGTCACTTTATATTATAAAATTTTATAATAGTCTTATCTTTGCTTTTACTCTCATAATTACAGTTTCTCTGTTGATTCTTTGGTAAGGGATATGAGCCCTATCCTTACATTGTTTCTGTAGGAAAATGTGATCTATTTGACAACGTAATTTCCATAAACTGTCTGGTAATAAGTATGTAAGACATCAGTCATTCTCAGAAGGGAACAGTAGTTGTCATGAGATGGTATTTGCCTTTGTTTTTAAGTAAGTCGACCTTTTTAGCTCAAAAAAAGGATATTACTTTAAAGAGAAGTTCTCAAAGAGAAGTCTTGATTCCAGGATTATGCTGTACAGGGTATATCCTTCACTGTGTTCTATTATAACGTGTGGACTACCTCTACATGTCATATGCTGCACACACCGCAGATTCATTTGGTTAAAGATCACCAAGTGCTTTACCGTGTGATTTATTTGACAAACTGCCAAAATGAGCAACTGCCAGTGACTTCAGTGTGGGAGGAAAGCAATGCAATGGCACATGGTTCTGGAATTTGGGGAATAGCCAATGATTATCCTGTGTATAGTAGGGATAGTGACACTGAGAGCATTGTTCCCAAAAGCTTGGAAGAAATTTTAAGCTCAGTGGTGGGGTTGAAGTATAAGGAGAATGGATTCTGATCCAATAAACTCTATGAAATACTGGAAATGTATTTTAAGTAGTTTCCTGCTTTGAGTTATTTTTTTTAAAGGTATTTGTCCAGTGGCATAATGTGAAGGACCAATGAAGAGCAACTAATAAGATTAAAGTATTTGCAAAAGTGAAAATATATTGAAAGTAGAGATAGCTTTTATTATATATTTATTGACTTATTTTTAAGAATTTTGAGACCAATTTAGAAAATCTTTCCTTCCAATAAAGACATATGATAATTTATGTAGCCTTACTACAAGATTCTGTTTCATTGCTTTCAGTGGCTTTATTTATAGACTTGAAGTGATAAATAATGTGGGCATTTTGGTTAACTAAAGAACTTGCCCATGAAAGGTGAAACATGGGTACTATAAGGGAGAGATGGTGAAAGGAAAGGTAATATGTGGGTAGAAGTGTAGAGATTCAGCAGAAGTGGTTCACATTGTAAGTTATTACTTACAGTTACTCATGATCTTATAGCTTACTCGTACACTTATACCAATACAATGGCAAAGTATTAAATTTGACATTTTCTTTAAATAGTTTTAGAATATTCATATAGCACTTACCCAGGGATTAGTTAAGAGTTGTTTATAATGTCTAGATTACATGTTTTGCCTGTAGCATATATACTACCTTTATATAGTTTTTGTTACCCTACAATCTCTAGACATTGCTTCTAAGCCAGGAGTCCCCAACCCTGGGTCATGGACTGGTACTGGTCCATGGCCTGTTGGGAACCAGGCCGCACAGCAGGAGGTGAGCGGCAGACAAATGAACATTACCGCCTAAGCTTCACCTATTGACAGATTAGCTGCGGCATTAGAGTCTCTTAGGAGTGTGAACCCTATTGCGAACAGCACATGTGAGGGATCTAGTTTGAGTGTTCTTTATGAGAATCTAATGCCTGATGATTTGAAGTGAAATGGTTTCAGGATGAAACCATCCCCATTCCCCCCACCCACCATCTGTGGAAAAATTGTATTCCATGAAACCAGTTTCTGGTGCCAAAAAGGTTGGGGACCACTGTTCTAAGCCACACAAGTGGTTGTTTTTAATGTTTTAAATGGTTTATTGAAGAATAACATATATACAGAAAAGTGCACACATTATCTCTAACAACAATAAATTTCCACATAGTGAACACACTCATGTAACTTCCACCCGCATCAAGAAATAGAATATTATTAAACCCTAAGAGTGCCCCTTGCCCCCCCTACCAGCTACTAGTCCCTCATCTCAAAGGTAATCATTATCCTGACTTCTAACACCATAGGTTAGTTTTGCCTCTTTTTGAACTTTAAATAGTGAGACTATACAGTGTGTTGTATTTTGTGTCTGATTTCTTTTGCTTAATGTTGTATGTCTGTGAGAGCTCACCATACATTCATTCACTGATAATAGACCATAATTTATCTATCCATTCTATTGCTGATGAACATTTGAATTATTTCCAGTTTTTGTCTTTAATGAGCATTGCTATTATATACACATTTGTGCATTACTTTCAGTGCATTAATGTAGACATTCTTTTGGACTAACACCTAGGAATGAAATTTCTGGGTCATAAGGTATACATATGCTCAGTTTTAATATATATTACTAAACAGCTTTCCAAAGTGAATTTTCTAATATGAGTTCCAATTGCTCCATATTCTTTGCGAACTTGGTGTTAGCAAGTGTCAGTGTTTTTGGTTCAAGTGTGTGTAGTGGTATTATATTGTAGTTTTAATTTGTATTTCTCTGATAACTTTTTATATGTTCTAGATATGAGTCCTTTTGTTAGTTGTAGGTATTACAAATATCTTCTCCCTTTCATAATATTAACCATTTTTAAATATTCAGAAGTTCTTAATTTAAATAAATTCCAAATTACCATTTTGTTCCTTTATGGGTAGAGATTTTGTGTTCTGTTAAAAAAAAAACTTTGTTAATATGACTACTTCAAAGTCAAGAAGATATTTTCTTATGTTAGCATCTGGAAGCGTTATTGTTTTACAATCTACCTGGAAATAAATTTTTATGAATTCTGTGAGTTAGAGGTCACATTTTAAAAAAATATATAATTTAATTGCTCCAGTACCATATATAAGCATTTAGATGTTAAGTTTTTCCAGTACTGCTTATTGAAAAAACTATGTTTTTCTTTTGAATTACTCTTTCACCTTTGTTGAAAACCAGTTGACCATATATGTATGGGTCTACTTAGGTATTCTTATATGAATATGAATCTTTGATTTATATATCTATTCTTACACCAATGCCACAATAGTCCTAATTACTGTACCTCATAGTAATTGAAATAGAAATTATTTTGATTAGGTTATTCTAGGTGCCTTGAACCTCATAGATATTTTAGAATTAGCTTGCAATTTTTACAAAAAAGTCCACTGCGATTTCATTTAGGACTAGATTACATCTATGGATCAATTTGGACTGAACTGACATTTTAACAGTGATGAGTCTTCTGATTAAAAACATGGTATATATCTCTACATTTATTTTGGATATAAATCTTGCACATATTTTATTAAATTTGTCCCCAATTTTTTCATATCTTGTCATATTTTAAATGGTACTTTATAATATTTAATTTAAATATATCACAATAATTCTTTCTGCCCTCTCCAGTCTATTTTAGAATCCATCCAGTGAACCTTTTTTTTACTTTAGTTCCTGAATTTTCATTTGTTTTTTGAAAATAGTTTCCATTCCTGAAATTTCCCATCTATTCATCCATTAGGACTAGTCTCTTTTAAAATCTATTTATGATAGTTGCGTAATTACACCCTTTATTTGCTGACTACAACTGAGTTTCGTTTCTGTTGACTAATTTTTCTTTGACTATGGGTGACATTTTCCTGTTTCTTCATATGATAGTTAAGTTTTGGTTATATACTTGACAGTATAGAAAAGAGACTATAGGTATTTTGGATTCTTGTTTGAGTGAAATGGTAGAGATGGAAAAAGAAAGAGATATTTTGGATTCTTTTTCCTTGGAAGAGTGTTGAGTTTTACCTCAGCAGGTGGTTAAATTACTGATGAATAGCCAGGAGTTTCTGTAGTCTTTTTAACAGGTTGATTTGGTTTTTATTCTTACAGAGAATTCTTAGTCCTGGGACATGGTCTTTTCTTCTATAGTGTGGCCTTGGTGGAGTTTCAGTGGACAGTTTGATGTGTTTACAAAACCCATCTAACTTGCAGGATTCAAACTTTAAACTCAGCTGTTCCTGAAATGAAATGAGCAGCAATTGAAATCACAGCACAGATTTTTATTTTTATTTTTTCCTTATGATTATTGCTTTCTATTGGGTTCTTCGGCATCTTCCCAGTTTTAGAAAAGTTCATGTGTACCGTCAGGGCTCCCCAATCTTTAGTTTTTTCTTTTATGAGATTGTTTTTTACCTTCAGTTTTTACTCACTCTGTCCTTTCCCAGACTCTGTCCTGTGACATCTTAAGTCAATAAGATGGTAGCTTTCTACTTGAGTTCTAACTGCCCTATGCTGTCCCACTGGAGAGTGTACTTATAGGAAATGCCATATAAATGTAACTCTTAACCAGTATGGTTTCTAGTATTTCAAGAGTCAAATTCTCTCCAGTTTCTTTTTGCTTTCTGTCCTTATCAGGTGCCTTGAAATAGATGTTTTGGGAGAAGCCAAGCTAGTTGACTACAGGGATCAGGAAGAGCTTCTCCCACCAAGAGACCAGACTATCAATCAGCACACTCTGAACAGTACTTTGGAAGGAAGGCATTGAAAGTAGGGTTGGAAGGAGAATGCAGATCCTGGACTGAAGGGGGAGGAAGCTGGGAACCCTACATGGGGTTGCCAAGCATCAGGACTCATTCATGGCCCTGAGAGGCTCCTGGGGAAGGGGTGAGTTAAATAGGCATAGAGTGGCCCGCTCTCACCAGGGACCTCAGGAATCCTAGGTGCAAGATACCCCATGATCCCAATAGACATTTGAACTGGCAAGGAGAGCTGTTTGGAGAGCTGGCAAAGACAGGAATCTAGCCTGCTTGGAACCCAGAGAGTTTGGAACAGGAATGATCACAGTGGCACATGGCCAGGGATGCCCATCCCCCAGGGCTTGCTATACTCCTCTAGGTAGTTTTGGCCTTTCTTGACTGTCAGATCTAGACAGAGTAGGGCTATCTTAGCTGTGGGGTGGACCCAGTCTGATGAGTGCTCCTCTGTGTGCCCAGCCTCTCCCAAGGTCTCTGTCTGGCTGCATCCGCTTGCAGCGCAGCCTTGGATGCCCAACTGGTGTGCTTTTCAGTAGCCACCAACATAACTCTTTGGCTGGCAGATCCAATTTAACTGTCAGATAACTTTTGCAGATGGGCCCCCACCAGTGTGCACCTCCCACAGCTTCCACTCACCACTTTGCTGGTGTGCATTCACCTGCAGCCTCATCCTATAAACCTTGTGACTGCCACCCTGGTGCCACTGGAGAACGTGTGCATGCACAGCCCCCACCTCCCTACCACTGCCCTGTTGCTGCTGGTGCACACATGTGAGCATCAACCCCACTGACACCACCCTGATGAAGGGCTTTTGCCAGCATCCTCCATCAGAGTATTGTTGCCAGTGGACCAGGAAAATCTTGGTCCCTCCAGTGCAGCAGGTGCTTAACCTTGAGGGGTCAGAGAACAAAGCTGTGGGCTTGGTCCCTGCCCCCACACAGTTAGAGCATGCAGCACAGAAGTGATGAGCTGAGCCTTGACCTTCTGAAATCATCCAGAAATGAAGCCAGTTGACCAAATTCAACTTATACCACAGTCAAACCTCCAAGGGCATCAAAGAATATAAGAGCAAAAAGCTTGATCCAAAGGAGAACAACTTCAAAGATCAAGGGAACATCAACCCACACAGATGAGAAAGAACCAGTGTAAGAACTCTGGCCACTCTAAAGGCCAGTGTATTCTTACCTCCAAATGACTGCACTAGCTCACCAGCAGTGGTTTTTAACCAGACTGAAATGGCTGAAATGACAGCATAGAATTCAGAATTTGGATGGCATGAAAGATCATCAAGATTTGGGAGAAAGTTAAAACCCAATCCAAGGAATCTAAGGAATCCAGTCAAATGATTCAAGAGCTGAAGGATAAAATAGCCATTTTAAGAAAGAACCAAACTAATCTGATAGAGCTGAAAGACTCACCAAAAGAATTTTATAAAACAATTGGAAATATTAAAAGCAGAATAGATCAAACTGAGGAAGGAATCTCAGAGCTTGAAGGCTGGTTCTTTGAATCAACTCACTCAGAAAAAAATAAAGAAAAAAGACAAAAAAGGACAAAATCTCTGAGAAATATGGGATTACATAAAGAGACCAAATCTATGACTCATTCTTATCCCTGAAAGAGAGGGAAAGAGAGAACACATTGGAAAACATATTTGAGAATATTGTCCACAAAAATTTCCCCAACCTCTATAAAGAGGTTGACGTTCAGACTCAGGAAATTCAGAGAACCCCTGTGACATACTATACAAGATGACTATCCCCAAGACACATAATTATCATTCTCCAAAGTGAATGCCAAAGAAACAATATTACAGGCATCTAGAGAGAAGGGGCAGGTCATCTACAAAGGGAATCTCATCAGGCTAATAGTGGACCTTTCAGCAGAAACCTTAGAATCTGGAAGAGACTACAGGCCTATATTCAGCATCCTTAATCCTTGAAGAAAAGAAATTCCAACCAAGAAGTTCATATTCAGCCAAACTAAGCTTCATAAGCAAAGGAGAAATAAAACCCTTTTCAGAAAAGCAAATGCTAAGGGAATTTGTTACCACTAGACCTGTCTTTTGAGAGGTCCTTAAAAACGCATTTACCCCTAGTGTTCCATTACTGGAATGGTAAGCATGTGGGAATTATTCATATTCTACTGCTCAAGGTCATCACCAAGGTCTGATTGCAAAAATTAAAAAAATTGCAACCACCGGTATAAATGGGTTAAGGGAGTGCTAAACATGGAAACAAAACACTTAAGTACATAGATCCAATGCACTATAAAGCAACTACATAATCAAGTCTACATAAACACCAGCTAACAATATGATGGCAGGATCAAATCTGCACATATCAATGTTAACCATAAATGTAAATGGGTTAAATGCCCCACTTAAAAGGCACAGAGAAGCAAGTTGTTGGATAAAGAAGCAAGACTCAACTGCATGCTGTCTTCAAGAGACCCATCTCACCTACAGTGACACCCATAGGCTCAAAATAAAGGGATGGAGAAAGATCTGCCAAGCAAATGGAAAACAAAAAAGAACTGAGGTTGATATTTTCATTTCAGACAAGACAGACTTTAAACCAGTAATGATGAAAAAAGACAAAGAAGGGCATTTCATAATGATAAAGGGTTCAATTCAACAAGAAAATTTAACTATTCTAAAAATATACGTACTCCACACTAGAGAACCCAGATTGATAAAACAAGTTCTTACAGACTTATAAAGATAGATACCCACACAATAATAGTGGGAGACTTCAACACCCTACTGACAGAATTAGACAGATCATAGAGGCAGAAAACAAACAAAGATATTCAAAACCTAAACTCAACACTTGACCAAATAGACCTGACACATCTACAGAAGACTCCACCCAACCACAGAATATACATTCTTCTCATGTGCACATGACACATACTCTAAAATCAACCAGATGCTCAGCTGTAAAGCAATTCTTAACAAATTCAAAGAAATTGAAATCATACCAACCACATTCTAGGACCTCAGTGCAATAAAAATAGAAAATACCAAGATGGTCTCTCAAAACCATACAATGACATGAAAATTAAACAATGTGCTCCTGAATGACTTTTGGGTAAGCAATAAAATTAAGGGAGAAATCAAGAAATACTTTGGAATAAATGAAAACAAAGATACAATGTACCAGAATCTCTGGGATACATCTAAAGCAGTATTAAGAGGAAAGTTTATAGCACCAAATGCCCACATCAAAAAGGCAGAAGGCTCTCAAATAGACAATCTAAATCATACCTAGAGGAACTAGAAAAGCAAGAGAAAACTAACCTCAAAGGTAGTGGAGGAAAAGAAACCAAAATCAGAGCTAAACTGAATAAAATTGAGACGTAAAACACATTTTTGTGTGTATATATATGATGAAATTCTACTCAGACATAAAAGAAACAAATTAATGACATTCACAGCAACCTGTATAGAACTGGAAACTGTTATTCTAAGGGAAGTAACTCAGGAATGGAAAACCAAACATTGTATGTTCTCACTCACAAGTGGGAGCTGAGCTATGAGAATGCAAAGGCATAAGAATGATACAATACAAAAAACTAGCCGGGCGAGGTGGCAGGCACCTGTAGTCCCAGCTACTTGGGAGGCTGAGGCAGGAGAATGGTGTGAACCCGGGAGGCGGAGATTGCAGTGAGCTGAGATCCGGCCACTACACTCCAGCTTGGGCGACAGAGCGAGACTCCGTCTCAAAAAAAAAAAAAAAAAAAAAAAAAAGAATGATACAATAGATTATGGGGACTCATGGGAAAGGGTGGGAGATGGGGTGAGGGATAAAAGACTACAAATTGCGTACAGTGTATACTGCTCGAGTGATGGGTGCACCAAAATCTCACAGATCACCACTAAAGAACTTACTCATGTAACTAAATACCACCTGTTTCTCCAAAACTCATGGAAATAATTTTTTTAAAATAAAAGATCAGTGACACCTAAAGTTTGTTTTTTGAAAGAACAAATAAGATTGATAGACTACTACCTAGATTAAGAAAAAAATAATAGAGATGATCCAAATAAACACAATCAGAAATAATGGGGACATTACCATCAACCTCACAGTAATATAAAAAACCCTCAGAGACTATTGTGAACACCTCTATGCACACAAACTGGAAAACCTAGAAGAAATTGATAAATTTCCAGAAACATACCAACTCCCAAGAATGTACCAGGAAGAAATTGAAACCCTGAACAGATCAATAATGAGTTCTGAAACTGAATCAGTAATAAAAAAACCCTACTAATTAGAAAAAGCCCTGAACCAGACAAATTCACAACTAAATTCTGCCAGACATATAAAGAGCTGGTACCCATTGTTCTGAAACTATTCAAAAAATCGAGGAGGAGGGATTCCTCCCTGATTCTATGAGGTCAGCAACACTCTGACACCAAAACCTGGCAGAGACAATGATAAAACTTCAGGCCAATATACCTCATGAACATGGATGCAAAAAGCCTCAACAAAGTACGAGCAAACTGAATTCAGCAGCACATCAAAAAGCTAATTCATGACAATCATATAGGCTTTATCCCTGGGATGCAAGTTCTCTTCACATACAAGTCAATAAATGTGATTAATCACATCAACAGAACTAAAAGACAGCACACGATCATCTTAATAGATACAGAGAAGGCTTTCAATAAAATTCAACATCCTTTCAGTTTGAAAACCCTCAACAAACTAGGCATCAAAGGTACATACCTCAAAATAATAAGAGCTATCTATGACAAAGTCACAGCACCATATGAATGGGCAAAAGCTGGAAGCATTCTCCTTGAGAACTGGAGCAAGTCAAGGATGCTCACCCTCATCACTGCTATTCAACACAGTACTGGAAGTCTTAGCCAGAACAATCAGGTAAGAGAAAGAAAAAAAAATGCATCCAAGTAGGAAGAAAGGAATTCAACCTGTCTTTCTTTGCAGGCAATTTGAGCCTATACTTAGAAAACCCCATCGTCTTTGCCCAAAGGCTCCTAGACCTGATAAACAACTTTCAGGATACAAAATCAACATAAAAAATCAGCAGCATTTCTGTACACCAATAACATCCAAGCAAAGAGCCAAATCAAGAATGCAGTCCATTCACAATAGCCACAAAAAGTGCAAAATACCTAGGAATACAGCTAATCAGGGAGGTGAAAGATCTTTACAAGAACTAGAAAACACTGCTGAAAGAAATCAGACATGACACAAATAATAGGAAAAACATTCCATGCTCATGGATCAGAAGAATCAATATTGTGAAAATGGCTGTACTGCCTAAAACAATTTACATATATATCCAAAAGAAAATAAATCATTCTACCAAAAAGACACACACACTCATGTGTTCATTGCAGCACTACTTACAATAGCAATGACATGAAATCAACCCAGATGCCCATCAATGGTGGATCGGATAAAGAAAATGTACCATGTATACACCATAGACTACTATGCAGCCATAAAAAAGAATGAAGTCATGTCCTTTGCAGCAACGTGGATGCAGCTGGAGGCCATTATCCTGAGTGAATGAATGCAGGAACAGAGAACCAAATATCACGTCTTCTCACTTATAAGTGGGAGCTAAACATTGGGTACATATGGACACAAAGAAGGGAATAAGAGACATTGGGGCCTACTTAAAGGTGGAGGGTAGGAGAAGGGTTAGGATTGAACAACTACTTACCAGGTACTGTGCTTACTACCTGGGTGATGAAATAATTTGTACCCCGAAACCCAGTGACATGCAGTTTACTGATGTAACAAATCTGCACATGTACCCCCGAACCTAAAATAAATGTTGGAAGGAGAAAAAGTTAAAAAAAAGTAGTTGTTTTATATATTTTGTCTGTTATTTGTGAAAGGATTAGTCGTGTGTATTCTATCTTATTATTGCTAGCACTGGAAACTGCCACTTCCAGTTTTGAGTTTATTTTTTCCTTTGAGTAAATAATTTTAAGTTGGAAATCAGTTCTTTTTTTTTTCTTTTTTAAAGCAAGTTGGAGAGGTTATTCTTTTGCCTCTGGATTCCATTGTTGCTACTGACAAATTAACCATAAGTCATTTTGAAACTTCTTTTAAGGTACTGTGTTTTTTTCTCTGACTTGTTTAAAAAAAATTTTTAATCTTTTGGTTTTAGAAATATTGTGGCTTTTTTGCTCCCATAGTTCAGTGAGTGGGAGAGAGTGGTGTCCAGCAGCTGCTTCTCTCCCTTTGTTTGGTGAGTGGGAGGGAATGTTACAGTGATTTTACTCCTGCTGCCCCTAGCTTTGCGAGGAGGAATGTTACAGCAATTTTGCTCCAGCAGTTCAGCAAATTCTTGTCCTGAGACCAAGAAGAATAAGGCACATGGACACTGGAGATTAAGTAAGGCAAAGTAGAATTTTATTGAGTGACAGAAAGAAAACTGTCAGCAATGAGACAGGTCTCGAAAGTGGGTAAGGCTGTGGGGCTGAGTCTGGGGTTTTTATGGGCTTAGAATGGCAGACTGCATGCTGATAGGTCTTTGAGTGGTCTTGGAAAAAGCACCATTCAATTGGTTAAAAGGTGTCATTCAGAAGGAACCAATTGAGAGAGAGTGGGGAAGATACGGATGAAAGTTCTCACTCCGGTTGTGGACTCTATCCTGAACTGGCAGTTCAATTTTCAGGTTTTAGACTGTCCTTTGCTTGAAGGTTGGGTTTCATTGGGGACCCATCCCTGTCTGCAGAGGAATTTGTCTATCTCCCATTGCTATCAGTAATATTATTATAATATGCCTTCATGTAGTTTTCTTGGTATTTATCCTGCTAGGGGTTTATAGCACTTGTAAGTCTACTATGGTTTGATATCTTTCATTTATTTTGGAGAATTCTTGATCATTTTCTCTTCAAATATCCCTTTTCTTCTTCTCTTATATGTTTTTTCAAATTATGATTATGCATTTAATATATTTTCATTATGTCTCATAGGTCTCTTATGCTCTTTTCTGTATTTTGTACATTTGTTTTTCTCTTCATGCTTCTATCTGGACATTTTCTATTAACATATTATGGTTAATAATCCTGTGTTTAGCTATGTCGATGTGACATTGAATCCAACTGCTTCAATCTTTATTATATTACTTGGTTCAAGAATTTCCAACTAATAGGTTTTTACAAATTCTAATTTCCTGTTGAAATTTTCATCATGATATAATTTTTCTTGATCATCTCAATTATACTTAATTTCCATATCTAATTTGTCTAATATGGTTCTCTTGTAGGTTTGTTCCTATTGTCTGTTTTTCCTTTCAGTTTCTTAAGTATCCAATATTGTCTTTTGATATGTTGGATAATTTTTGATTGGATGCTGGATATTGTGATTAAAATTATAGAATTAATTTTTAAAGTTTGGTAAAGTCCCATTTAAAATGTGGAATGTTGACTAGACATTTCTTCCTAGGTAGGCCCAGAACTCCAATTTTACCTTCCTGACTTGCTGAGAAAGGGCTTAGAATTATTTGCCCAGTTCTTCCAATCAGCTGCAACATTCTTTTGACTTCTCTGTTGTTCAGTCTCTCTATCACTTGGCTTCTCATAACTATAGACAAAAAGTCAACTCCAGGTACACTTAGGATCCAAATGTCAAAAACAATTTTAAAAACTCCTTAAAAAATAAGGGATTTTTTAAGCTTTGGGAGTAGAGCAAGATTTATTAAACATGAAACAAAAATCTGTGAAAAGATATACATTTTACTAGTTCAAAGTAAACTAGTTTAAAATTTACTAATTCAAGTCTTACTAGTTCAAAATTAAGAACTTTGTTCTGTCAAAAAGTTTTTTTTTAAATTTATTTATTTTTTTTAATTATTATACTTTAAGTTCTAGGGTACATGTGCATAACGTGCAGGTTTGTTACATACGTATACTTATGCCATGTTGGTGTGCTGCACCCATCAACTCGTCAGCACCCATCAATTCATCATTTATATCATGTATAACTCCCCAATGCAATCCCTCCCTCCTACCCCCTCCCCATGATAGGCCCCAGTGTGTGATGTTCCCCTTCCCGAGTCCAAGTGATCTCATTGTTCAATTCCCACCTATGAGTGAGAACATGCAGTGTTTGGTTTTCTCTTGTGATAGTTTGCTAAGAATGATGGTTTCCAGCTGCATCCATGTCCCTACAAAGGACGCAAACTCATCCTTTTTTATGGCTGCATAGTATTCCATGGTGTATATGTGCCACATTTTCTTAATCCAGTCTGTCACAGATGGACATTTGGGTTGATTCCAAGTCTTTGCTATTGTGAATAGTGCCGCAATAAACATACGTGTGCATGTGTCTTTGTAGAAGAATAATTCATAATCCTTTGGGTATATACCCAGTAGTGGGATGGCTGGGTCATATGGTACATCTAGTTCTAGATCCTTGAGGAATTGCCATACTGTTTTCCACAATGGTTGAACTAGTTTACAATCCCACCAACAGTGTAAAAGTGTTCCTATTTCTCCACATCCTCTCTAGCACCTGTTGTTTCCTGACTTTTGAATGATTGCCATTCTAACTGGTGTGAGATGGTATCTCATTGTGGTTTTGATTTGCATTTCTCAGATGGCCAGTGATGATGAGCATTTTTTCATGTGTCTGTTGGCTGTATGAATGTCTTCTTTTGAGAAATGTCTGTTCATATCCTTTGCCCACTTTCTGATGGGGTTGTTTGTTTTTTTCTTGTAAATCTGATTGAGTTCTTTATAGGTTCTGGATTTTAGCCCTTTGTCAGATGAGTAGATTGCAAAATTTTTCTCCCATTCTGTAGGTTGCCTGTTCACTCTGATGGTAGTTTCTTTTGCTGTGCAGAAGCTCTTTAGTTTCATGAGATCCCATTTGGCAATTTTGGCTTTTGTTGCCATTGCTTTTGGAGTTTTAGACATGAAGTCCTTGCCCATGCCTATGTCTTGAACGGTATTACCTAGGTTTTCTTCTAGGGTTTTTATGGTATTAGGTCTAACATTTAAGTCTCTAATCCATCTTGAATTAATTTTCGTATAAGGAGTAAGGAAGGGATCCAGTTTCAGCTTTCTACTTATGGCTAGCCAATTTTCCCAGCACCAGTAATGAAATAGGGAATACTTTCCCCATTTCTTGTTTTTGTCAGGTTTGTCAAAGATCAGATGGCTGTAGATGTGTGGTGTTATTTTTGAGGGCTCTGTTCTGTTCCATTAGTCTATATCTCTGTTTTGGTACCAGTACCATGCTGTTTTGGTTACTGTAGCCTTGTAGTACAGTTTGAAGTCAGGTAGCGTGATGCCTCCAGCTTTGTTCTTTTGACTTAGTATTGCCTTGGCAATGCGGGCTCTTTTTTGGTTCCATATGACCTTTAAAGCAGTTTTGTCCAATTCTGTGAAGAAACTCACTGGTAGCTTGATGGGGGTGGCATTGTATCTATAAATTACCTTGGGCAGTATGGCCATTTTCATGGTATTGATTTTTCCGATCCATGAGCATGGTATGTTCTTCCATTTGTTTGTGTCCTCTTTTATTTCACTGAGCAGTGGTTTGTTGTTCTCCTTGAAGAGGTCCTTTACATCCCTTGTAAGTTGGATTCCTAGGTATTTTATTCCTTTGAAGCAATTGTGAATGGAAGTTCATTCATGATTTGGCTCTCTGTTTGTCTGTTACTGGTGTATAAGAGTGCTTGTGATTTTTGCACATTAATTTTGTATCCTGAGACTTTGCTGAAGTTGCTTATCAGCTTAAGGAGATTTTGGACTGAGACAATGGGGTTTTCTAAATATACAATCATGTCATCTGCAAACAGGGACAATTTGACTTCTTCTTTTCCTAACTGGATACCCTTGATTTCTTTCTCTTGCCTGATTGCCCTAGCCAGAACTTCCAACACTATGTTGAATAGGAGTGGTGAGAGAGGGCATCCCTGTCTTGTGCCAGTTTTCAAAGGGAATTTTTCCAGTTTTTGTCCATTCAGTATGATATTGGCTGTGGGTTTGTCATAAATAGCTCTTATTATTTTGAGATATGTCCCATCAACACCTAGTTTATTGAGAGTTTTTGGCATGAAAGGCCGTTGAATTTTGTCAAAGGCATTTTCTGCATCTATTGAGATAATCATGTGGTTCTTGTCTTTGGTTCTGTTTATATGCTGGATTACGTTTATTGATTTGCGAATGTTGAACCAGCCTTGCATCCCAGGGATGAAGCCCACTTGATCATGGTGGATAAGCTTTTTGATGTGCTGCTAGATTTGGTTTGCCAGTATTTTATTGAGGATTTTTGCATTGATGTTCATCAGGGATATTGGTCTAAAATTCTCTTTTTTTGTTGTGTCTCTGCCAGGCTTTGGTATCAGGATGATGTTGGCCTCATAAAATGAGTTAGGGAGGATTCTCTCTTTTTCTATTGATTGGAATAGTTTCAGAAGGAATGGTACCAGCTCCTCCTTGTACCTCTGGTAGAATTCGGCTGTCAATCTGTCTGGTCCTGGACTTTTTTTGGTTGGTATGCTATTAATTGTTGCCTCAATTTCAGAGCCTGTTATTGGTCTATTCAGCGATTCACCTTCTTCCTGGTTTAGTCTTGGGAGAGTGTAAGTGTCCAGGAAATTATCCATTTCTTCTAGGTTTTCTAATTTATTTGTGGAGAGGTGTTTATAGTATTCTCTGATGGTAGTTTGTATTTCTGTGGGGTCAGTGGTGATATCCCCTTTATCATTTTTTATTGCATCTACTTGATTCTTCTCTCTTTTCTTCTTTATTAGTCTTGCTAGCGGTCTATCAATTTTGTTGATCTTTTCAAAAAACCAGCTACTGGATTCATGGATTTTTTGGAGGGTTTTTTTGTGTCTCTATCTCCTTCAGTTCTGCTCTGATCTTAGTTATTTCTTGCCTTCTGCTAGCTTTTGAATGTGTTTGCTCTTGCCTCTCTAGTTCTTTTAATTGTGATATTAGATTGTCAATTTTAGATCTTTCTATCTTTCTCTTGTGAGCATTTACTGCTATAAATTTCTCTCTACACACTGCTTTAAATATGTCCCAGAGATTCTGGTATGTTGTATCTTTGTTCTCATTGGTTTCAAAGAACATCTTTATTTCTGCCTTCATTTCGTTATGTACCAGTAGTCATTCAGGAGCAGGTTGTTCAGCTTCCATGTAGTTGAGCGGTTTTGATTGAGTTTCTTAGTCCTGAGTTCTGGTTTGATTGCACTGTGGTCTGAGACACAGTTTGTTAAAATTTCTGTTCTCTTACATTTGCTGAGGAGTGCTTTACTTCCAACTATGTGGTCAATTTTGGAATAAGTGCGATGTGGTGCTGAGAAGAATGTATATTCTGTTGATTTGGGGTGGAGAGTTCTATAGATGTCTATTAAGTCCACTTGGTGCAGAGTTGAGTTCAATTCCTGGATATCCTTGTTAACTTTCTGTCTCGTTGATCTGTCTAATGTAGACAGTGGAGTGTTGAAGTCTCCCATTATTATTGTATGGGAGTCTAAGTCTCTTTGTAAGTCTGTAAGGACTTGCTTTATGAATCTGGGTGCTCCTGTATTGGGTGTATATATATTTAGGATAGTTAGCTCTTCCTGTTGAATTGATCCCTTTACCATTATATAATGGCCTTCTGTGTCTCTTTAGATCTTTGATGGTTTAAAGTCTCTTTTATCAGAGACTAGGATTGCATCCCCTGCTTTCTTTTGTTCTCCATTTGCTTGGTAGCTCTTCCTCCATCCCTTTTTTGAGCCTATGTGTGTCTCTGCATGTGAGATGGTTCTCCTGAATACAGCAAACTGATGGGTCTTGACTCTTTATCGAATTTGCCAGTCTGTGTCTTTTAATTGGACCATTTAGTCTGTTTACATTTAAGGTTAATATTGTTATGTATGAACTTGATCCTGTCATTGTGATATTAGCTGGTTATTTTGCTCGTTAGTTGATGCAGTTTCTTCCTAGCATTGATGATCTTTACACTTTGGCATGTTTTTGTAATGGCTGATACCGGTTGTTCCTTTCCATGTTTAGTGCTTCCTTAAGGATCTCTTGTAGGGCAGGCCTGGTGGTGACAAAATCTCTAAGCATTTGCTTGTCTGTAAAGGATTTTATTTCTCCTTCACTGATGAAACTTAGTTTGGCTGGATATGAAATTCTGGGTTGAAAATTCTTTTCTTTAAGAATGTTGAATATTGGACCCAACTCTCTTCTGGCTGTAGAGTTTCTTCTGAGAGATCTGCTGTTAGTCTGATGGGCTTCCCTTTGTGGGTAACCCGACGTTTCTCTCTGGCTGCCCTTAACATTTTTTCCTTCATTTCAGTTTTGGTGAATCTGACAATTTTGTGTCTTGGAGTTGCTCTTCTCGAGGAGTATCTTTGTGGCATTCTTTGTATTTCCTGAATTCAAATGTTGGCCTACATTACTAGGTTGGGGAAGTTCTCCTGGATGATATCCTGAAGAGTGTTTTCCAACTTGGTTCCGTTTTCCCGCTCACTTTCAGGCACACCAATCAGACGTAGATTTGGTCTTTTCACATAATCCCATATTTCTTGGAGGCTTTGTTCATTTCTTTTTCCTCTTTTTTCTCTAGACTTCTCTTCTCGCTTCATTTCATTCATTTGATCTTCAACCATTGATACTGTTTCTTCCAGTTGATCGAGTCACTTACTGAACCTTGTGCCTTTGTCACGTATTTCTCGTGTCATGGTTTTTATCTGTGTCCGTTCGTTTATGGCCTTCTCTGCATTGATTATTCTAGTTATCCATTCTTCCATTCTTTTTTCAAGATTTTTAGTTTCTTTGCGCTGGGTATGTAGTTCCTCCTTTAGCTCTGAGAAGTTTGATTGACTGAAGCCTTCTCTTCTCAACTCGTCAAAGTCATTCTCCATCCAGGTTTGATCTGTTGCTGGCAATGAGCTGTGTTCTTTGGAGGGGGAGATGCACTCTGATTTTTTGAATTTCCAGCTTTTCTGCCCTGCTTTTTCCCCTTCTTTGTGGTTTTATCTGCCTTTGGTCTTTGATGCTGGTGACGTACTTATGGGGTTTTGGTGTGGGTGTCCTTTCTGTTTGTTAGTTATCCTTCTAACAGTCAGGACCCTCAGCTGTAGGTCTGTTGGAGATTGCTTGAGGTCCACTCCAGACCCTGTTTCCCTGGGTATCAGTAGCCGAGGCTGCAGAGGATAGAAAATTACTGAACAGTGAGTGCTGCTGTCTGATTCTTGCTCTGGAAGCTTCATCTCAGGGGTGTACCCCACTGTGTGAAGTGTGAGGTGTTGGTCTGCACCTAGTGAGGGATGTCTCCCAGTTAGGCTACTCAGTGGTCAGGGACCCACTTGAGCAGGCAATCTGTCTGTTCTCAGATCTCAACCTCTGTGCTGGGAGATCCACTGCTCTCTTCAAAGCTGTCAGACAGCTGTCAGACTCCTCCCAGAGGTGGAGTCTACAGAGACAGGCAAGCCTTCTTGAGCTGTGGTGGGCTCCACCCAGTTCGAGCTTCCTGGAGGCTTTGTTTACCTCCTTAAGCCTCAGCAATGGCAGGCACCCCTCTCCCAGCCTTGCTGCTACCTTGCAGTTAGATCTCAGTCTGCTGTGGTAGCAATGAGGGAGGCTCCGTGGGCGTGGAACCCTCCGGGCCAAATGTGGGATATAATCTCCTGGTGTGCCGTTTGCTAAGACCCTTGGTTAAGCGCAGTATTAGGGTGGGAGTCACCCAATTTTCTAGGTGTTGGGTGTCTCAGTTTCCCTTGTCTAGGAAAAGGAATTCCCTTCCCCCTTGCACTTGCCAGGTGAGGCGATGCCTCGCCCACTTCAGCTCTCGCTGGTTGGGCTGCACCAGCTGACCAGCACTGATTGTCCAGCACTCCCCAGTGAGATGAACCCGGTACCTCAGTTGAAAATACAGAAATCCCTCGTCTTCTGTGTCGCTTGCTCTGGGAGCAGGAGACTGGAGCTGTTCCTATTTGGCCATCTTGCTCCTGACCAAAAGCTGAAAATTCTAAATATCAGAGCATCTCTTCTCATACAAAGGAACGCAGCTCCTTGCCAGCAACAGAACAAAGCTGGACGGAGAATGACTGATGAGTTGAGAGAAAAAGACTTCAGATGATCAGTAATAACAGACTTCTCTGAGCTAAGGAGAGTGTTCAAACCTATCGCAAAGAAGCTAAAACCTTGAAAAAAGATTAGACGAATGGCTAACTAGAATAAACAGCATAGAGAAGACGTTAAATAACCTGATGGAACTGAAAACCGTATCACGAGCACTACGTGATGCATGCACAAACTTTAGTAGCCTGATTCCATCAACTGGAAGAAAGTGTATCAGTGATTGAAGATCAAATGAATCAAATGAAGTGAGAAGAGAAGTTTAGAGAAAAATAAGCAAAAAGAAATGAACAAAGCCTCCAAGAAATATGGGACTATGTAAAAAGACCAAATCTACTCCTTATTGGTGTACCTGAAAGTGACGGGGAGAATGGAGCCAAGTTGGAAAACAGTCTTCAGGATATTATCCGGGAGAACTTCCCCAACCTAGCAAGGCAGGCCAACATTCAAATTCAGGAAATACAGAGAACGCCACAAAGATACTCCTTGAGAAGAGCAATTCCAAGACACATAATTGTCAGATTCACCAAAATTGAAATGAAGAAAAAATGTTAAGGGCAGCCAGAGAGAAAGGTCGGGTTACCCACAAAGGGAAGCGCATCAGATTAACAGCGGATCTCTTCGCAGCAACTCTACAGCCAGAAGAGAGTTGGGGCCAATATTCAACATTCTTAAAGAAGAGAATTTTCAACCCAGAATTTCATATCCAGCCAAACTGAGCTTCGTAAATGAAGAAGAAATAAAATATTTTACACACAAGCAATTGCTGATTGGAGATCACCACCAGGCCTGCGTTACAAGAGCTCCTGAGGGAAGCAGTAAACATGGAAAGGAACAACTAGTACTGCAAAAACATGCCAAATTGTAAAGACCATCGATGCTAGGAAGAAACTGCATAAACTAATGAGCAAAATAACCAGTGAACTTCAAAATGACAGGATAAAATTCACACATAACAATATGTAAATGGGCTTAAATGTAAATGGGCTAAATGCTCCAGTTAAAAGACAGAGACTGGCAAATTGGATAAAGGGTCAAGACCCATCAGTGTGCCGTATTCAGGAGACCCATCTCATGTGCAGACACACACATAGGCTCAAAATAAAGGGATGAAGGAAGATCTACCAAGCAAATGGAAAACAAAAAATAGCAGAGGTAGCAATCCTAGTCTCTGATAAAACAGACTTTAAACCAACAAAGATCAAGAGACAAAGAAGGCCATTACATCATGGTAACGGGATCAATTCAACAAGAAGAAGTAACTATCCTAAATATATATGTATCCAATACATGAGCACCCAGATTCATAAAGCAAGTTCTTAGAGACCTGCAAAGAGACTTAGACTCCCACACAATAATAATGGGAGACTTTAACACCCCACTTTCAACATTAGACACATCAATGAGAGAGAAAGTTGACAAGGCTATCCAGGAATCAAACTCCGATCTGCAACAAGCTGACCTAATAGACTTCTACAGAACTCACCACCCGAAATCAACAGATTATACATTCTTCTCAGCACCACATTGCCCTTATTCCAAAATTGACCACATAGTTGGAAGTAAAACACTCCTCAGCAAATGTAAAAGAACAGAAATTATAACAAACTGTCTCTCATACCACAGTAAAATCAAACTAGAGCTCAGGATAAGAAACTCACTCAAAACTACTCAACTGCATGGAAACTGAACAACCTGCTCCTGAATGACTACTGGGTACATAACAAAATGAAGGCAGAAATAAAGATGTTCTGTGACACCAATGAGAACAATGACACAATGTACCAGAATTTCTGGGACACATTTAAAGCAGTGTGTAAGGTAAATTTATAGCACTAAAAGCCCACAAGAGAAAGCAGTAAAGATCTAAAATTGACACCCTAACATCACAATTAAAAGAACTAGAGAAGCAAGAGCAAACACGTGCAAAAGTTATCAAAAGGCAAGAAATAACTAAGATTAGAGTAGAACTGGAGGAGATGGAGACACAAAAAAGCTTCAAAAAATCAAGGAATCCAGGAGCTGTTTTTTTGAAAAGATCAACAAAATTGATAGACCACTAGATAAACTAATAAAGAAGAAAAGAGAGAAGAATCAAATAGACGCAATAAAAAAATGACAACGGGGATATCATCACTGATCCCACAGAAATACAAACTACCATCAGAGAATACTATAAACACCTCTATGCAAATAGACTAGAAAATCTAGAAGAAATGGATACATTCCTGGACACATATACGCTCCCAAGACTAAACCAGGAAGACGTCGAATCCCTGAATAGAACAATAACAGGCTCTGAAATTGAGACAATAATTAATAGCCTACCAACCAAAGAAAGTCCAGGACCAGAATGGATTCACAGTCGAATTCTACCAGAGGTACAAAGAGGAACTGGTACCATTCCTTCTGAAACTATTCCAATCAATAGAAAAAGAGAGAATCCTCCCTAATTCATTTTATGAGGCCAACATCATCCTGATACCAAAGCCTGGCAGAGACACAACAAAGAAAGAGAATATTAGACCAATATCCCCGATGAACATTGATGCAAATATCCTCAAAAAAATACTGGTCTACTGAATCCAGCAGTACATCAAAAAGCTTATCCACCATGATCAAGTGGGCTTCATCCCTGGGTTGCAAGGCTGGTTCAACATACGCAAATCAATAAATGTAATCCAGCATATAAACAGAACCAAAGACAAAAACCACATGATTATCTCAATAGATACAGAAAAGGCCTTCAACAAAATTCAACAGCCCGTCATGCTAAAAACTCTCAATAAACTAGGTGTTGATGGGACATATGTCAAAATAATAATAGCTATTTATGACAAACCCACAGCCATTATCATACTGAATGGGCAAAAACTGGAAGCATTCCCTTTGAAAACTGGCACAAGATAGGGATGCCCTCTCTCACCACTCCTATTCAACATAGTGTTGGAAGTTCTGGCCAAAGCAATTAGGAAGAGAAAGAAATAAAAAGTGTTCAATTTAGGAAAAGAGGAAGTCAAATTGTCCCTGTTGGGAGATGACATGATTGTATATTTAGAAAATCCCATAATCTCAGCCCAAAATCTCCTTCAACTTCAGCAGTCTCAGGATACAAAATCATTGTGCAAAAATCACAAGCATTCCTATACACCGATAACAGACAGAGAGCCAAATCATGAGTGAACTTCCATTCACAATTGCTTCAAAGATAATAAAATACCTAGGAATACAACTTACAAGGGATGTGAAGGACGTCTTCAAGGAGAACAACAAACCACTGCTCAATGAAATAAAAGATGACACGAACAAATGGAAGAACATTCCATGCTCATGGATAGGAAGAATCAATATCATGAAAATGGCCATACTGCCCAAGGTAATTTATAGATACAATGCCATCCCCATCAAGCTACCAGTGAGTTTCTTCACAGAATTGGACAAAACTGCTTTAAACTTCATATGGAACCAAAAAGAGCCTGCATTTCCAAGACAATCCTAAGTCAAAAGAACAAAGCTGGAGGCATCACGCCACCTTACTTCAAACTATACTACGAGGCTACAGTAACCAAAACAGCATGGTACTGGTACCAAAACAGAGACATAGACCAGTGAAACAGAACAGAGCCCTCAGAATTAATACCACACATCTACAGCCATCTGATCTTTGACAAACCTGAGAAAAACAAGATATGGGGAAAGGATCCCCTATTTCATAAATGGTGCTGGGAAAATTGGCTAGCCGTAAGTAGAAAGCTGAAACTGGATCCCTTCCTTACACCTTGTAGAAAAATTAATTCAGGATAGATTAAATACATAAATGTTAGACCTACAACCATAAAAACCCTGGAAGAAAACCTAGGCAATACCATTCAGGACCTAGGCATGGGCAAGGACTTTATGACTAAAACACCAAAAGCAATGGAAACAAAAGTTGACATAGACAAATGGTAGCTAATTAAACTAAAGAGCTTCTGCACAGCAAAATAAACTACCATCAGAGTGAACAGTCAACTGACAGAATGGGAGAAAATGTTTACAGTCTACCCATCTGACAAAGGGCTAATATCCAGAATCTACAAAAAAACAAATTTACAAGAAAAAAATCAAACAACCCCATCATAAAGTGGGCAATGGATATGAACAGACACTTCTCAAAGAAGACATTTATGCAAGTAACAGACACGTGAAAAAAATGCTCATCATCACTGGCCATCTGAGAAATGCAAATCAAAACCATAATGAGATACCATCTCACACCAGTTAGAATGGTGATCATTAAAAAGTCAGGAAACAACAGGTGCTGGAGAGGATGTGGAGAAATAGGAACACTTTTACAGTATTGGTGGGACTGTAAACTAGTTCAACCATTGTGGAAGACAGTGTGGAGATTTCTCAAGGATCTAGAACTAGAAATACCATTTGACCCAGCCATCTCATTACTGGGTATATACCCAAAGGATTATAAATCATGCTGCTATAAAGACACAGTCACACGTATGTTTACTGTGGCACTATTCCCAATAGCAAAGACTGGAAACCAACCCAAATGTCCATCAATGGTAGACTGGATTAAGAAAATGTGGCACATGTACCCCATGGAATACTATGCAGCTATAAAAAAGGATGGGTTGATGTCCTTTGTAGGGACATGGATGAAGCTGGAAACCATCATTCTCAGCAAACTGTCTCAAGGACAAAAAACCAAACACCGCATGTTCTCACTCATAGGTGGGAATTGAACAATGAGAACACTTGGACACAGGGTTGAGAACATGACACACTAGGGCCTGTCATGGGGTCGGGGGAGGGAGGATGGATAGCAGTAGGAGATATTCCTAATGTAAATGAAGAGTTAATGGATGCAGCACATGAATATGGCACATGCATACACATGTAACAAACCTGCACGTTGTGCACATGTACCCTAGAACTTAAGGTATAACAGCTATATATATATACATATGACACTATGATCAGGTGGATTTTATATCATAATGCAAGGATAGTTCAACATAGGCAAATCAGTAAAACCCGATACATTATATAAGCAGAATCAAGGGCAAGAAACATATGTTCATCGCCTTAGATGCAGGAAAAGTATTTGATAAAATGCAGTATCCCATCATGATTCAAACTCTCAACAAAGTGGGCATAGAAGGAATCTCCCTTAAAATAATAAAGAGCAAATATGAGAAACCTACAGTTAACATCATACTGAATGGGAAAAAGTTGAAAGCATTTTCTCTAAGAACTGGAACAAGACAAGGATGCCCACTTTCACCATTCCTATTCAACATAGTACCGGAAGTCCTAGCCAGAGCAGTCAGGCAAGACAAAGAAATATAAGGCATCCAAATTGGAAAAGAGAAAGTAAAATTGTCCGCGTTTGCTGATGATGTGATCTTATATCTAGAAAACCCTAAAGACTCTGTAGAAAACTCTTAGATTTGATAAATGAATTCAGTAAAATTTCAGGATACAGTGTACAAACATCAGTGGTGTTCTTATACACCAATAATGATCTATCTAAGAAAGAAATCAAGAAGGAAATCTTATTTACAATAGCTACAAAAAGATATGTAGAAATACATTTTAACAAGGAGGTGGAAGATCTCTACAAGGAACACTAGAATACACAGATAAGAAATTGTAGATGACACAAACAAATGGAAAAACATCCCATGCTCATGGATCAAAATAATTAGTATTGGTGAAATGACCATACTGCCCAAAGCAATCTACAAATTCAGTGCAATCCTTATCAAAATACTAATATCATTTTTTACAGAATTAGAAAAAACAATCCTAAAATTCATACAGAACCAAAAAACAGCCCGAATAGTCAAAGCAATCCTAAGCAAGAAGAACAGAATAGCTATTATTATTTTTTTCCCCACACAGTTCACTGATGTATAGAATGGCTATTATTAAAAGGACAAAAAATAACAGATGTTAGCGTGGATGTGGAGAAAAGAAAACTCTTATATTCTGTTGGTAGAAATATAAATTAGTACCGCCTCTATGGAAAACAGTGTGGAGATTTCTCAAAGAACTAAAAATAGAACTACCATTGCATCCAGCCATCCACTACTGAATATCTACCCAAATGAAGTCAATATATAAAAAAGATACCTTCACTTGTATGTTTATTGCAGCTCTATTTACAATAGCAAAGATATGCAATCAACCTCAGTGTCCATCAATAGATGAATAGATAAAGAAACTGTTACACACACACACACACACACACACACACACACACACACACACAAAAAATGGAATACTTTTCAGCCATGAAAAGAATGAAATATGTCTTTTGCAGCATATTGTATAGAACTGGGGGTCATTATCTTAAGTGAAACAAGCCAGGGACAAAAAGACAAATATTGCATGCTTTCGTAAGTGGATGCCAAAAAATGTGTATAAATGAATGCAGAAAGTGGAATGATTGATAATGGAGACTTGGAAGGGTGAGAGGTTTGAAGCGGAGAGGATAGTGAGAAATTGGTTAATGAGTACAATGTACATTACCTGGGTAATGTACATTGAAAGAGAATGATACCCTGAAAGCCCTGACTTAACCACTATGCAATCTATGCATGTAATTAAATTACATGCATGTAATTAAATTAAATTACAGATGTACCCCATATATTTGTACAAAGAAAAATCTGTATCCTTTCATGTGAATTATCTGGAGCTTGAATGTGCGGTCTAATGTCTATAGCCTCAGCATTTATGCCTACCAGAGGTAGCAGTTCGAAACAGATACCACAGGCTTCATGTTCATGTATGTTTAGTGGGAGAGATCTTGCAAATTATTGCAAATTATTGGAAGCTTGCCACTGCTAAACTGCTTCCCATCTATTTTTAATTGTAGGCCTTCACCAAGGTCATCAAGAGTCATTTGGAGGGCTAGGAAGATTAATGAGGAGCTTTTGAATCTATCAGAAGCTAACTATAGCTCTCCTTCCTAAATATGGGGTTATGGTATTTTATATTAAAAGAAATGCTATGGTATTTAGTATATTAATGCAGGTGCCTCCCAGCTGCATGTTTGTAGAGCTTAGGCCTGTAGTAATTGACAACTTGCCCCACTTTGCATGGCTCATGAATATTTCTGGCAGGGTAGTGGATGTAGCTAGAAACTAGGGGACTTTCTCTCTCCCTGGTGAGTAGTAAACTTTGTGTTAAAAAATGTTCACATACCTCATGCACATAACATATGTATTCATGTATTTTTTCTATTTGTCCCTCTTTCTACATTTTCATAGTTCTTCATCTCAGTGTTTGCAAGACTCCAGGTTAGAGACTGTTTTTTCACAGTAGAAATTAGGAGTCATGGCTTACCACCATCCATATTAGTCAGAGAAAACAATTACTTCTAGAAACGATTATTCTTGGAAAGTGGCATCCTGAAAGTGTAATTAATCTTCCTATCAGTATACTTAGGTACTTTAACAACAAATGGCATTATAGAATTTTCAATATTGAACATTTAAAATGTTACCTATCTTCTCCCTGATTGTTCCAGTATATATGTGTGTGTATATATATGTATAGTACAGTACATATTTCCTTGCATGCCCACACACATATATATATGCACATTTATATGTGCGTGCGTGCACACACACACACACATGTACACACACACATATATATATATATGCAAGGAAATAAATTTTGTCCTAGGGAACTAGAGATTAGAAAAATTTTTACTGGTGTCCATTTTGGGTCACCTGTATTGAAAGAGCTTATGAAACTCAGCTATATTGAATATGTATTTATAAAATAAAATAGTAGTTCAATTTTAGTTAACCGGTCAGCTCCATATACTTGTTCAACAACGTTGCAGTTTGGACTTAGGTGAAATGTTTGATATTTACTACCAATTGCTCACAGCCTATATATGGTCTCAAAAGCAACAGCTGCTGCCCTCATTACTTCCATCTCTTACTATGTTGGTGTTGTGTGCATTTAACTGTTATTATAACTTAACAATTTCTTAGATAAGCATTAAGACACAAATGCAATATTTTTTTCAACTTGGTATAGCATGCTTCAGGAGATGCAGTTCATTCTTCATTTGAAAGAGAATGATGAACTCTTGTTCTAACACATTTCAACATGCATGCATGGTGTCCTGTAGCTGGCAGAATGTTTATGGAAATATTTCCATTGAAGACTGATGAGATAATTAGCTACATTGCTTGTAAACTACTAATTGCTAAAAAAAAAAAAAAAACGTTCAACATGGTATTCCATAACGCTCATTTGAAAAATCTTCAGCAGACTTTTCTTGTAGTGCATTTGATATTTTCAGCAAACTTTTCAGTGTCAACTATTGTGAGGTGTGTGGATGATTGGGAAGTACTTAATATGTGTGCATAGCCCTTCTAATTTGAGTTACTTGATATGCTGGACATATAGACAGGCTGATTTAAGAAATAACAGTAATTCCAGTTTTGAAAGTATGAGAAATTCTGTAAGCTGTGTACCATTTACTTTGAAGTATAATTCAAAGGTGGGAGCAAAGATTTAATGCATGTTAACAGGTTGATTTGTAAGTAATGAGTCCTAGAAACTAAAATGTGGCCTGAAATCTCAGCTGGTAAAGAGTCTGAAATCAAAGATGTGATTTTTATACTAGCCATGGCTCTGCTCTCCTCCACAGCTAGAGAGATGGAACCACAGTGTAGCCATTTCATAAATGTGTGCAAAGGTAATAGAGTGACCTAAAGTTTATGTTCACAGAAGATGAGTCTGAAAATTATTGTTGTGTTGCACATTCTAGCATTAAAGAGTGCATCAAGTTGTTGCAGTTGCTCAGGGTGAGGAATAAAAATCTTAAGAATTTCTGTCCTTGACTCTTTCTTCTCATCCCTTTCTTAAGTTTCAAAAGCAGTCGTGTTTCTTTTTGCTCTTTAAAATTAATCTTTCCAGTCATTACCTGGATCTTAGCTCATCCCTTCTCTTCTCTTGAGAGACTTTTATCTACAATTATCTTTTTTTTCTCTAGCATGTTCATTTACCTTCCTTTTCACTAGTTCTTTCTTCACACATATTAGCTTGCCCCTGCTTTACAACTGGCAAATATTCAATAACAATTCCATTTTCTTTTAGTCTACTCTTTTCTTAAACTTCTAATCCTGTTTTACCTGACCTGTTCTGCTTGGTGTATTTGTTGTTTAATCTGATTACTTTTGCACAATTTAAATTCTCTTCAGCTCCTGTGCTGCCTTCAACATTTAGTTACTCATCCTGAAACTTTCCACCTTTCTTTTAGGATATTATAAATTAAATTCTTCTATTACTTCCCCACATCATCTTTCTTTTTCCTCATTGACTTCTTCCTTGTGTCTCTTTTTTAGTGTTAGTCTTGGTCCTCTCTGTCACTTCTTTTCTCCTTTCCTGGGGGAGCTTCTTCATTCTCATGATTTGAATTACAGTTGCTATATTGACAATTTTTAGTTCTCAAATAAAGCTCCACTGCCAAATTCTGAGTGCTTCTCAATCATTTTCCTACATTAATACATAGATAGTCATGCTCACCTCACTCCCACAAATAATGGCCACTCTTGGGAATATTTGATGTTCAACATACTAGTTGAATCTGTTCATTTCTTCCCCAGTGAGTAGTGACACATACTGCGGACAACATTACTGCTGTAACCTTGTACTATGTGGTTCCACTTGGCTATTTTGGTATAATACACTCACCATGTTTAAACTGAACTCACCATCTTCGTCACAAGCTCTTTACAAACTTTGCTATCTCTAGTGTCATCTGACGTGAACTCTCAGCATATTTGACATAGTTGATTATTTTCTCTTTTTGAAATACTGTTTCCTTGACTAATGGAACACTACACAGTCCTGATTTCTTTTTCATATCTTTGGTAAGTTCTTTTCAATCTCCTTTTTGGTTCATCATTTTCTAACTGGTCATCCAGTGCTGGAACTCCTCAAAGCCAGTTCATTATATAGAATAGATGGAAAGTGAAGTTGGAAATAAACTTGGAATGATAAATTTGGAATAAACCTTGGAGATCCTTCAATGGCAAGATAAGGATGCTCTGGCATCCTTAGGAAATTTTTTAGTCAAACAGTAACAGGACTAAGTCTCTGTTTTAGGAAGATTTATCTGGCATTAATATGTAAAAGATAGGTTACATCTCCACAGTGTGTCTCTAATATTAATGATGATAATAATAACTATAATAATACTGATTTGTATTTATGTGTCTTGATGAGATAATGCACTTAAGGCAAATAAAGAGACTCAAATCTAGAAATAAAAAATGATTTGCTAGAGCTACCTGGTTAGTTATTCACAGAGTTGGGATTGCCTTTCACGTTTTATACTAAAGAAATATTTGTTGACTATTTGATAATTGTACATCTCCATTCCCCTTTTTTTCCCTGTCATTTAATATGTTACTCTGGTCACTCTAAGTATCTTTGAAATTATTTGAGAATAATTCTGTAGTACACCCTCAAGCTGTGATCCTTGGAAAACAAGTGTTTCTAGAAATGTTAAGAACTCTTCTGTAAGAAAAACATTAAGTAAATTCATAAAACTCAATTAAAAATTTTAAGTACAGGTTCATTACTAGATAACTTCTCAGTCAACATTCTTAAAATGCTGAATTGTATTGCAAATCTCTGCGAGTAGATTATAATAGACTATAGTTTATATAGGTTGGGTGCCCAAGTAGCGGAACCTAAGATGGAGGTTCTGGTGCAACCAATTTACTGGAGTCCCATCAAGTGAAATCTATGAGGGGGTGAGGGAAGCAGGAGAGGGCAGAGAAGAAGCTGAGAGAAGTGAACTAAAGTTTGCACTGTACAGGATGGCAAACATTGACTGCATGTGGCCGCTGAGCACTTGAAATGTGCATAGTGTGACTGAGGATCTGCATTTTTAATTTTATCTAATTATAGCTTAAATTTTAAAAACCAATACTTCATTCAGCTATTGAAAAACTTTGAGTATGTGAATCAACTTTTTCGACTATAAATTTTTATGACATCTAAATATAGATCAAGTATTTCTGATGAAAATTTAGTATCTGAATTCAGATGTTTTATAAAGATAAAATACATAACGTATTTCAAATACTTTGTATGGGAAAATGTAAAATATGTCAATAATTTTTTTATATTGATTGCATGTTGAGATGATATATTTTAGATATGTTAGATTAATCAAAATACAGTTTTAAAACCAATTTTACCTATTTTTTTACATTTTAAATATTTAATTTTTTTCTATTTACTTAAAATTTTTTGTAAATGTTAATAATTTTAAAATGTGACTACCTAAATATTTACAATAACATATGTGGCTCACATTAGCTTTTCTACTGGAAAGTGGTGAGCTAAAGTATAGATCTAACTGATCCCATAGGAGGTCTGGAGGGTGAATGGCACCAGAATGATCTCCTCTTAAGACAACGGGTCAGTCTTTTGTGTCCCAGGGTCAGCCACTCATTGGTTGATCCTTTATCCCCTCGAAGCATAACTTCCAGGCCTAATGCAGTTTGGAAATTTTTAGAGATTCTTTCATAAATGTTACCACCAGCCTGTTGTGTGCTATATTGCATTTGATGAGACCACCTTACAATCAGTAAGTCTCAAAGGATGGAAATCACCAAACTCCACTGATTTTCTATGTAGTATTTTATTTCCTAAGATGTCTGCCTTTCTCAGGCAGTTAAGCATGAAACTCACTCCACAGAAATAGAAACATTTAGCATATCTGTTTTGATGCTTGTTTCTGAGTTACCTAAGTG
Organism: Rhinopithecus roxellana; assembly: GCF_007565055.1. Taxonomy (NCBI): domain Eukaryota; kingdom Metazoa; phylum Chordata; class Mammalia; order Primates; family Cercopithecidae; genus Rhinopithecus; species Rhinopithecus roxellana. The sequence continues at coordinate 91,184,025 of NC_044559.1, read as the reverse complement.
CTAAAACAACTATCAATAATTTTGATTTCTCTTGATCTTGAGAAAGGCTTCTAGATTAGGTGCCCCAAGGAGAATATTATGATTGAAAGCTATGCTGGGCCGCAGTAGCTCACTCCTGTAATGCCAGTACTTTGGGAGGCCAAGGCAGATAGATGAATCACTTGAGTCTAGGAGTTCAAGACCAGCTTGGGCAACATGGCAAAACCTTGTTTCTACAAAAAGTACAAAAAGTTAGCTTGGCATGGTGGTGCACACCTTTAGTCCCAGCTACTCGGGATGCTGAGGTGGGAGGATCGCTTGAGCCTGATAGGTTGAGGCTGCAGTGAGCCATGATTGTACCACTGTGCCCCAGTCTGGGTGACAGAGTGAGACCCTGTTGTCAAAAATAAAAGTAGAAAAATAAATAAAATAAAAGCTCTGCTGCTCTCCTATGCCTTTTAGATCGATGTGATTATCATGATGTCATTAGGAGTTGGTGTATAGACAATGATGGGATTAGAATAGAGTCAATTCACTGGCATTCAAAGAAATGGGAAAAGCCCAGTGCATCTACGACGCCCCAGAAAAATTTCCTCAAAACCAGAGATAACATTTATTTGTTTCCTGTTTCAGTTTGTAAGCATGCAGCCTGGACAGAAAAGGAAGCAAGTGTAAAACTTGCTTGGAAAAGGGTGGCTGATAAGTATTGAGGTACATGAAAGAGACAACATTCCATAGCTTCTGTTTTCTTTTTTCATCCCCTTGAAATCAGACTATGAGACAGAGGACAGGTGCCATCTCCCTATCTTATGTGAAGTGACAGGATTGAACACATATTCCTTGGAATATCTCAGCACTCTTAAAAAAAATTTCAGAAACATTTGTAAAAACTGAAAAGAAGAATAAAACACTGACACATGAGATGAAGACAGAATGTTAGATAGACTACAGAAAATCAAGTATTATATTAGATAAGATATTTGAAAGTCAAGTCCTTCCCTTCCCTTCCCTTGCCTTCCTCTCTCCCTCCCTCCCTTCCTCCCTCCTTCCCTCTCTACTTCCCTCCCTCCATCCTTCCCTTCCCTCAACATTTAATACATTACCACAGTTAAAAATATATTGTACTATGTATCAAATGCTGATAATCTCATTAAAAATAAGTTCTGATTACTGACTTCAAGGAACTTTGATATAATTTAGTTTTAGGAAAGTAAATGAGAATAATTATAGCAGATGAAAATGTTCAAGATGTTATAGTATCTTTAAATATAAAAGTATTAGAAGAGTACATAGCAGTGGAATGGTCAGAATGAAGAAGGCTAATTGATAATTTTCCAGGAGTTGAAGTTCAGTTCAGATCTATAAAAATTTTAGATCAAATTATGCATATCATAAAAAATTAAACAGAGCAGAAGAGCTTATGATGAAAAGCAATAATCTCTTGCCCTGATCCTTGCTACTTTCAATCCAACACCTGAGAAAAAAACCTCCTTTGCTTCCAGGCCCATAACCTGGAGGAAGCAGGTTTGATTTTAGATATTCTGGTGCTTACTTCATAATTTTAAGTCTTATGCTTATAACTCTTTTCCTTGATTTATTTATTTACGACACTATCCATTTACTCCCTGTCATGAAATATGAAAGTTTTGTTCCCCTACCTCTGTGTCCTTACCCTTTCTTCCTTCCAATGTTTGATAATTTGAATTATTTTTTGTTTTATTATTATCCCTCTGTTTTGTATTCTATCACTTTTAATTAGTGTCCTGACCACTCTTTGTGTATAGTAAGACTAACAGCACCCATTCCACTTCCTTCCCCTTTACTTCTGCATTCCACCTTTCCTTTCTGTTTTCTGTCACTTCAAATTTTATTCTTACATTGACAAGGTTGTTAACTTTTTTTTTTTTTTTTTTGAGATGGAGTCTCACACTGTTGCACAGGCTGGAGTGCAGTGGTGCGATCTCTGCTCACCGCAACCTCTGCCTCCTGGGTTCAAGCAATTCTTGTGCCTCAGCCTTCCAAGAAGCTGGGACTACAGGCGTGCCACCACGCCCGGCCAATTCTTGTATTTTTAGTAGAGATGGGGTTTCACCATGTTGGACAGGCTGGTCTCGAACTCCTGACCGCAGGTGATCCGCCTGCCTCGGCCTCCCAAAGTGGGGATTATAGGTGTGAGCCACTGCGCCTGACCAAGGTTGTTAATATTTTAATTGTTATATGCAACCATAATGAAGTCATCTGCATTTGTTCGTTAGTTAATAGTGAAAGTTGAAAATCACAGTGCACCATTAATGTTACTGTGACTCTATGCATTGTATTTAGTACAGGGTGATGTAGGATACTGAAAGCATATCTTCTTCTCCAAGGACCCAATGTCACAACCTCTGGGCCAATCAAAGGGGAATGATTTATGATAAAGGTCAAATAGTTTTCTTTTCTATTGCTTAAAATTGTGCTACACTGATCTACTTCATGGTTGGGTTATGTGTTTCCTATATGTATTTTTTGTTTTCTCTGGAGGTTCTGAATCTCTATCATAGTCTAAATTTGGTCTCTCTTTTAATCATAATAGCTATTTTGTGAAGTCTTCTTTTTTTTTTTTTCCCCCGTAGAGATATTTCTTCTGAAATCGTGTCTTCCTTTCAATTGTGTATAAACTTGGCTATCATTTTGAGACATCTCTGGATTAGGCACACCATTTTATTTATCCCATGTCTTTCTCTTTCTGGCATTTTCCCTCTTTCTTGCCATAAAACAGCTTTGAAACTCTGTCAGAATATGGAGGAATTTTCTCTGGGGCCATACTCCCCAGATAATTTCCTCAATTATATTATGAAAAAAGCCCTCATTTTATGACTTGGGGTTAAATGTTGAGCTGTTGGCAAACAGTAATAGAGAAGCGACAGGGAGCACAGCATTTCACCTATAGAAATTCAAGTGATCACCTCAGTTTTCAGACCCACTGCTCATTTCTGCCTTGTATCATACTTGCCAACTCCAAGAGATTCTTTGGATTCTAGTGGGCAGAATGATTCTGACATCCTCCACAGACTCCTCATATCATATTCTAGACTGTAGCTTTCTCTTCTTGTTTTCATCTGTCAACAGCCTTCTATTAGCTTTCCTTCTTCAGAAGGCTCTCAACTACTGTTGACTCCCCTTACAATCTTGTTATGGTTTTATTCCTTTGCTGTAGTTTCTCTATTTCTGTCTCTGTGAGGTCTGGAGAAATACTTGATTAAGAGAGCTTGGGGTGCCATTTTGAAAGGACTGATAGACCCAGTGGACCTCCTAGTCGAGGGAATGGTCTGAGCACAGATAGGTTAGTAGAGTTAAAAGGATTATGTTAAGTAGTTAACCTGAAACAGAGAATGAATCAAGTGGAAGTAAACAATTTAGGACTTGTTGATTCAAAGTTGAACCCACCCTTAGACAGAAAAGATTGCATTGATATGTGAGGAGTCAGGGAGCAACCTTAAGTTCTTAGGCAGCCAAGTATTATTATAAATAGAGTTTAGCAAGTTGGGCTTAGTTATTTAAAAGCATGAAGCTTCTGAAGGCCATTTCTTGAGCAGGTTTTTGTAAAAAGTAAACAGTTGTTTACTTTTACATTTTAGGCTTAATTTTAAGCCTTGACCTTGAGAGTCATTTGACCTAAGTAAATAGATGAATTAGCTAAAGTATCTGGGAATTTATTTAACTGCTTTAAATGGACACATATAAAATATAATGAGAGGAGGCGATATTGTGTAGTTGTTAATATTTTTCCTTACCTTCTCTACTATAATTGTTGTATAAAATCTAAAGTTTTTAGTTCCATATGTGTTACATGGTAAGCTTTCAATAATTAGTAATTATAAGAGTGTTCTCTTGCATTCATATAGTTTCATGCTTTTTCAGAACACTTTGACATATATCAATGGCACAATCTTTATAGCAATCTCAGTGAAGAATAGAATTGATATTAACAGGCTAATTTTAAGCATGGTAGAATTGAGAGAAAGTGGGGTGGGTGGAAGAGGTGTCAAACATGACACAGTTTTAGAAGTGTTTTAAACAGTATAATAGTTTTAATAAGATAAGACTCACTTGACCTATTCCCACTCCTTTCTAGTGTGAGTATATTTGGGAAGGACCATACTACAGAGGTTGGAAAGATAAAAAATACATTTCCAAGGCTCTTCTTGCATCTGGGAATATGGCTCAGGTTCTGCAAAAAAGATGCATACCTGTGAGAATTGGAAAGATGAGGTAAGCATCATGAGAGTGGCGATGTTTACAGAGGTTGGAAAGATAAAAAATACATTTCCAAGACATTTCTTGCATCTGGGAATATGGCTTAGGTTCTGCAAAAAAGATGCATACTTGTGAGACTTGGAAGGATGAGGTAAGCAGTATGAGAGTGGCCGTGTTTAGAGAGATAGGGTCTTGTTGCAATCTAGTGGCAGAAGCATTTGTTCTTTTAGGGTAGCCCTGACAGAGTTTCTCAGGCCCAGTTCATAGTATCATAGGTGTTGAGTGATGAGTGGTGGCAGTAGTGGGGTTTCTACCTAAAATAGAACTATGGTGGTATTGGAAGTTTTTCTTGGTTGATGTTCCTGCCTTAATATCATTCAAACCTGGCTTTTCTGGGCCTCGCAGAAACAACCCAATAACCGTGAACAAATTCCTTTACCTTTAAATTAGTTAGAATAGATTCTGTTATTTGAAACTAAGATCCCTTTCAGATACATATGCCAAGACCAGATTTGTCTCTCAGGAGTATACTCACATTAACTAAGATCATGAAGCTGAGATGTAAAATCAGGCCCTATTTTAAATTTATAATGAAAAAGTTATGCAGAACAAAGTACACCCACACAACCAATATGTTCTCTCACTGTAGATGGACCAATATAGGCAACATAAATAATAACCAGAAGATCAGAAGATTGCTTAGTGAGCATAGAGATAGAACAAAGGAAGCTGTATAAATTGAATGCTTAATGGTAAAAGTTAAAAATCATCAGATTCACCTATCCTTTCTGTAGAGATAATCTTACCAATGTGGTTCTGCTATGTCTGGTTTATTATATAAAGCTCTTTCTCTGTTGGAAATTGTTTGGATGAATATCACCAACTTTTGTGATTTTCTTTTTTTCATGGTTGACACAATCCCTTTTTGACTGCTAATTCCTTTTTTTAGATATACCAAAACTTTTAATTAATTTACAGTCAAGGTTAGCCATTGACTGAAGCCTGGGATCCATTCTGTTACTTTAAGATGACTGGTCATTTGACCCTCAAAATATAATTCATTACTATCCTATTCTTGGATGTGAGAAGAAAATTCTTTTCCTTTTTTTTTGTGTATCTCTCTTTCATCCATTGTGTAGGTGATGACTGCAGTTTAACTTCCAGAGAATAATCTTATTTCCCATATTTTAAAATGCCATTCCTCAAATGCTGCTAATAAGTAAAATGCAGGTTTCTTTTTTTTTATTATTATTATACTTTAAGTTCTAGGGTACATGTGCATAACGTGCAGGTTTGTTACATATGTATACTGGTGCCATGATGGTGTGCTGCACCCATCAACTCGTCAGCACCCATCAATTCATCATTTATATCAGGTATAACTCCCAATGCAATCCCTCCCCCCTCCCCCCTCCCCATGACAGGCCCCGGTGTGTGATGTTCCCCTTCCCGAGTCCAAATGATCTCATTGTTCAGTTCCCACCTATGAGTGAGAACATGCGGTGTTTGGTTTTCTGTTCTTGTGATAGTTTGCTAAGAATGATGGTTTCCAGCTGCATCCATGTCCCTACAAAGGACGCAAACTCATCCTTTTTTATGGCTGCATAGTATTCCATGGTGTATATGTGCCACATTTTCTTAATCCAGTCTGTCACAGATGGACATTTGGGTTGATTCCAAGTCTTTGCTATTGTGAATAGTGCTGCAATAAACATACATGTGCATGTGTCTTTATAGCAGCATGATTTATAATCCTTTGGGTATATACCCAGTAGTGGGATGGCTGGGTCATATGGTACATCTAGTTCTAGATCCTTGAGGAATTGCCATACTGTTTTCCATAATGGTTGAACTAGTTTATAATCCCACCAACAGTGTAAAAGTGTTCCTGTTTCTCCACATCCTCTCCAACACCTGTTGTTTCCTGACTTTATAATGATTGCCATTCTAAGTGGTGTGAGATGGTATCTCATTGTGGTTTTGATTTGCATTTCTCTGATGGCGAGTGATTATGAGCATAAAATGCTGGTTTCTTAATGTCCAGATTACTATTATTTCTCTCACACTAATAGGAGACACTTTGGGTTAAAGAGTCTCTCAGTTAATTAGTAATTATTTAAGAGGACTTTAAAATATTTAGATTTCATTAGAGCCTCAGGATGTTTTTCCAGGATCACAGCTTATGAACTCATTTCTAAAAAAAGAAGCATTAAGAAAGAATGATTTGACTTCAAAGTACAAGTTAGTATGTATAAACCTAGGTAAAATGAATTAAAATTTGTACATAATACATTATTATGAAATACAGATTTAAGGGGTATAGTTACAAACGATTTTTAGGAGCTAGTGTGTCTAAGTGTCTGAGGGTCTATTAAGGAGAGAAAGGAGTTGTTGAACTTTACTGAAGAGCATGTTCTTTAGAGCAAAACTGTTTTTTTCTTTATACTTTAAGTTCTAGGGTACATGTGCACAATGTGCAGGTTTGTTACATATGTATGCATGTGCCATGTTGATGTGCGGCATCCATTAACTCATCATTTACATTAGGTATATCTCCTAATGCTTTCCCTACCTGCTCCCCCCACCCCACAACAGGCCCTGGTGTGTCATGTTCTCCACCCTGTGTCCAAGTGTTCTTATTGTTCAATTCCCACCTATGAGTGAGAACATGCGGTGTTTGGTTTTTTGTCCTTGAGACAGTTTGCTGAGAATGATAGTTTCCAGCTTCATCCATGTCCCTACAAAGGACATCAACCCTTCCTTTTTTATAGCTGCATAGTATTCCATGGGGTACATGTGCCACATTTTCTTAATCCAGTCTACCATTAATGGACATTTGGGTTGGTTTCCAGTCTTTGCTATTGGGAATAGTGCCACAGTAAACATACGTGTGAATGTGTCTTTATAGCAGCATGATTTATAATCCTATGGGTATATACCCAGTAATGGGATCACTGGGTCAAATGATATTTCTAGTTCTAGATCCTTGAGAAATTGCCACACTGTCTTCCATAATGGTTGAACTAGTTTTCAGTCCCACCAACAGTGTAAAAGTGTTCCTATTTCTCCACATCCTCTCCAGCACTTGTTGTTTCCTGACTTTTTAATGATCACCATTGTAACTGTTGTGAGATGGGATCTCATTGTGGTTTTGATTTGCATTTCTCTGATGGCCAGTGATGATGAGCTTTTTTTCATGTGTCTGTTGTGTCTGTTGGCTGCATAAATGTCTTCTTTTGAGAAGCGTCTGTTCACATCCTTTGCCCATGTTTTGATGGGGTTGTTTTTTTCTTGTAAATTTGTTTGAGTTCTTTGTAGATTGTGGATATTAGCCCTTTGTCAGATGAGTAGATTACAAACATTTTCTCCCATTCTGTAGGTTGCCTGTTCACTCTGATGGTAGTTTCTTTTGCTGTGCAGAAGCTCTTTAGTTCATGAGATCCCATTTGTCAATTTTGGCTTTTGTTGCCATTGCTTTTGGTGTTTTAGACGTGAAGTCCTTGCCCATGCCTATGTTCTGAATGGTATTGCCTAAGTTTTCTTCTAGGGTTTTTATGGTTTTAGGTCTAACATTTAAGTCTTTAATCCATCTTGAATTAATTTTTATACAAGGTGTAAGGAAGGGATTCAGTTTCCGTTTTCTACATATGTCTAGCCAGGTTCCCCAGCACCATTTATGAAATAGGGAATCCTTTCCCCATTTCTTGTTTTGTCAGGTTTGTCAAAGATCAGATGGTTGTAGATGTGTGGTATTAATTCTGAGGGCTCTGTTCTGTTCCATTAGTCTATATCTCTGTTTTGGTACCAGTACCGTGCAGTTTTTGTTACTGTAGGCTTATAGTATAGCTTGAAGTCAGGTAGCGTGATGCCTCCAGCTATGTTCTTTTGACTTAGGATTGTCTTGGCAATGAGGGCTCTTTTTCGGTTCCATATGAACTTTAAAGTAGTTTTTTCCAATTCTGTGAAGAAACTCATTGGTAGCTTGATGGTGATGACATTGAATCTATAAATTACCTTGGGCAGTATGGCCATTTTCAGGATATTGATTCTTCCTATCCATGAGCATGGAATGTTCTTCTATTTGTTTGTGTTCTCTTTTATTTCATTGAGCAGTGGCTTTTAGCTCTCCTTGAGGAGGTCCTTTGCATCCCTTGTAAGTTGTATTCCTAGGTATTTTATTCTCTTTGAAGCAATTGTGAAGGGGAATTCACTCATGATTTGGCTCTCTGTTTGTCTGTTATTGGTGTATAGGAATGCTTGTGATTTTTCACACTGATTTTGTATTCTGAGACTTTGCTGAAGTTGCTTATCAGCTTAAGGAGATTTTGGGCTGAGAGGACGGGATTTTCTAAATATACAATCATGCCATCTGCAAACACAGACAATTTGACATCCTGTTTTCCTAACTGAATACCCTTTATTTCTTTCTCCTGCCTGATTGCCCTGGCTGGAACTTCCAAAGCTATGTTGAACAGGGGTGATGAGAGAGGGCATCCCTGTCTTGTGCCAGTTTTCAAAGGGAATGCTTTCAGTTTTTGTCCATTCAGTATGATATTGGCTATGGGTCTGTCATAAATAGCTATAATTATTTTGAGATATGTCCCATCAACACCTAGTTTATTGAGAGTTTTCAGCATGAAGGGCTGTTGAATTTTGTCAAAGGCATTTTCTGTATCTAGTGAGATAATCATGTGGTGTTTGTCTTTGGTTCTGTTTATATGCTGAATTATGTTTATTGATTTGTGTATGTTGAACCAGCCTTGCATCCCAGGGATGAAGCCCACTTGATCATTGTGGATAAACTTTTTGTTGTGCTGCTGGATTTGGTTTGCCAGTATTTTATTGAGGATTTTTGCATCAATGTTCATCAGGGATATTGCTCTAAAATTCTCTCTTTTTGTTGTGTTTCTGCCAGGCTTTGGTATCAAGATGATGCTAGCCTCATAAAATGAGTTAGGGAGGATTCCCTCTTTTTCTATTGATTGGGATGGTTTCAAAAGGAATGGTACCAGCTCCTCCTTGTACCTCTGGTAGAATTCGGCTGTGACTCCGTCTTGTCCTGGACTTTTTTTTTGTTAGGCTATTAATTACTGCCTCGATTTCAGAACCTGTTATTGGTCTATTCAGAGATTCAGCTTCTTCCTTGTTTAGTCTTGGGAGTGTGTATGGAATTTATCCATTTCTTCTAGATTTTCTAGTTTATTTGTGTAGAGGTGTTTATAGTATTCTCTGATGGTAGTTCGTGTTTCTGTGGGATTGGTGGTGATATCTGCTTTATTTTCTATTGTGTCTATTTGACTCTTCTCTCTTTTCTTCTTTGTTAGTCTTGCTGGCGGTCTATCAATCTTGTTGATCTTTTCAAAAAGCCAGCTCCTGGATTCATTGATTTTTTGAAGGGTTTTTTTGTGTCTCTATCTCTTTCAGTTCTGCTCTGATGTTAGTTATTTCTTGCCTTCTGCTAGCTTTTGAATGTGTTTGCTCTTGCTTTTCTAGTTCTTTTAATTATGATGTTAGGGTGTCAATTTTCAATCTTTCCTGCTTTCTCTTGTGGGCATTTAGTGCTATAAATTTCCCTCTACACACTGCTTTGGATGTGTCCCAGAGATTCTGGTATGTTGTGTCTTTGTTCTCATTGGTTTCAAAGAACATCTTTATTTCTGCCTTCATTTCATTATGTACCCAGTAGTCAATCAGGAGCAGGTTGTTCAGTTTCCATGTAGTTGAGTGATTTTGAGTGAGTTTCTTAATCCTGAGTTCTAGTTTGATTGCACTGTGGTCTGAGAGACAGTTTGTTATAATTTCTGTTCTCTTACATTTGCTGAGGAGTGCTTTACTTGCAACTATGTGGTCAATTTTGGAATAAGTACGATGTGGTGCTAAGAAGAATGTATATTCTGTTGATTTGGGGTGGAGAGTTCTGTAGATGTCTATTAGGTCTGCTTGTTGCAGAGCTGAGTTCAATTTCTGGATATCCTTGTTAACTTTCTGTCTCATTGATCTGTCTAATGTTGACAGTGAGGTGTTAAAATCTCCCATTATTATTGTGTGGGCATCTAAGTCTCTTTGTAGGTCTGTAAGGACTTGCTTTATGAATCTGGGTGCTCCTGTATTGGGTGCATATATATTTAGGATAGTTAGCTCTTCCTGTTGAATTGATCCCTTTACTATTATGTAATGGCCTTCTTTGTCTCTTGATCTTTGTTGGTTTAAAGTCTGTTTTATCAGAGACTAGGATTGAAACCCCTGCCTTTTTTTGTTTTCCATTTGCTTGGTAGATCTTCCTCCATCCCTTTATTTTGAACCTATGTGTGTCTCTGCGCATGAGATGGGTCTCCTGAATACAGTACACTGATTGGTCTTGACTCTATCCAATTTGCCAGTCTGTGTCTTTTAAGTGGAGCATTTAGTCCATTTACATTTAAGGTTAATATTGTTATGAGTGAATTTTTTCCTGTTGTTATGATGTTCACTGCTTATTTTACCCATTAGTTGATGCAGTTTCTTCCTAGCATTGATGATCTTTACTATTTAGCATGTTTTTGCAGTGGCTTGTACCAGTTGTTCCTTTCCATGTTTAGTGCTTCCTTCAGGAGCTCTTGTAGGGCATGTCTGGTGGTGACAAAATCTCTCAGCATTTGCTTCTCTGTAAGGAATTTTATTTCTCCTTCATTTATGAAGCTTAGTTTGGCTGGATATGAAATTCTGGTTTGAAAATTCTTTTCTTTAAGAATGTTGAATATTGGCCCCCACTCTTTTCTGGCTTGGAGAGTTTCTGCTGAGAGATCTGCTGTTAGTCTGATATGCTTCTCTTTGTGGTGAACCTGACCTTTCTCTCTGGCTGCCCTTAACATTTTTTCCTTCATTTCAACTTTGATGAATCTGACAATTATGTGTCTTGGAGTTGCTCTTCTCGAGGAGTATCTTTGTGGCATTCTCTGTATTTCCTGAATTTGAATGTTGACCTGCCTTGCTAGGTTGGGGAAGTTCTCCCAGATAATATCCTGAAGAGTGTTTTCCAACTTTGTTCCATTCTCCCCGTCACTTTCAGGTACACCAATAAGATGTAGATTTGGTCTTTTCACATAGTCCCATATTTCTTGAAGGCTTTGTTCGTTTCTTTTTACTCTTTTTTCTCTAGACTTCTCTTCTTGCTTCATTTCATTCATTTGATCTTCAATCACTGATACCCTTTCTTCCAGTTGATCAAATCAGCTACTGAAGGTTGTGCATTCGTCACGTAGTTCTTATGCCATGGTTTTCAGCTCCATCAGGTCATTTAAGGACTTCTCTACACTGGTTATTCTAGTTAGCCATTTGTCTAATCTTTTTTCAAGGTTTTTAGCTTCTTTGCGATGGGTTTGAACTTCCTCCTTTAGCTCAGAGAGATTTGATCATCTGAAGCCTTCTTCTCTCAACTCATCAAATTCATCCTCCGTCTAGCTTTGTTCTGTTGCTGGCTAGGAGCTGCGTTCCTTTGGAGGGGGCGAGACACTTTGATTTTTAGAATTTTCAGCTTTTCTGCTCTGTTTTTTTCCCCATCTTTGTGGTTGTATGTACCTTTGGTCTTTGATGATGGTGACGTATAGATGGGGTTTTGGTGTGGATGTCTTTTCTGTTTGTTAGTTTTCCTTCTAACAGTCAGAACCCTCAGCTGCAGGTCTGTTGGAGTTTGCTGGAGTTCCACTCCAGACCCTGTTTGTCTGGGTGTCAGCAGTGGAGGCTGCAGAACAGTGAATATTGCTGAACAGCAAATGTTGTTGCCTGATCGTTCCTCTGGAAGCTTCATCTCAGAGGAGTACCAGACCTTGTAAGGTGTCAGTCTGCTCCTACTTGGGGGGTGCCTCCTAGTTAGGCTACCTAGGGGTTGGGGACCCACTTGAGGAGGCAGTCTGTCAATTCTCAGATCTCAAACTCCTGTGCTGGGAGAACCACTACTCTCTTCAAAGCTGTCAGACAGGGAAATTTAAGTCTGCAGAGGTTTCTGCTACCTTTTGTTTGGCTATGCTCTGCCCCCAGAGGTGGAGTCTGCGGAGGCAGAAGGGCCTCCTTGAACTGCAGTAGGCTCCACTCAGTTCAAGCTTCTAGGCTGCTTTGTTTACCTACTCAAGCCTCAGCAATGGTGAGCGCCCTTCCTGTAGCCACTCTGCCCCCTTGCAGTTCGATCTCAGACTACTGTGCTAGCAATGAACGAGGCTCCGTAGGCATGGGACTCTCCAAGTCAGGCGTGGAATATAATCTCCTGGTGTGCTGTTTGCTAAGACCATTGGAAAAACTCAGTATTAGGGTGGGAGTGACCCAATTTTCCAGGTGCTGTCTGTCATGGATTCCCTTGGCTAGGAAAGTGAATTCCCTTACCCCTTGTGCTTCCTGGGTGAGGCAATGCCTCACCCTGCTTCAGCTCACACTTGGTAGACTGCACCCACTGTCCTGCTCCCACTGTCTGACAAACCCCAGTACCTCTGTTGGAAATGCAAAAATCACCCATCTTCTGCATCACTCATGCTGGGAGCTGTAGACTGGAGCTGTTCCTATTCGGCCATCTTGGAATGATCAAAAATGTTTTTATCAGACACACATCCCATATTAAATTCCTGCTCAAATTGAGATTACAGTTGAAAGACAAAACTGAAAGGTGCACCAGTGCCCCCAAATCAGTGAAAATTTAAGATCACAGAACATGAGAAGTTTCTGGCAGTGAAAGTGATCAGGTAGTAAAAAAAATGGGGTTAAAAAAGGGCCAAAGGAAAAAAGTGATGAAGAATCCACTTAAAATAGTATTGCATCCATCAATGATAGACTGGATGAAGAAAATTTGGTACATATACATCATGGAATACTATGCAACCATAAAAAGAAATGAGATCGTGTCCTTTGCAGGGATATGAATGGAATTGGAAGTCATTATCCTCAGCAAACTAATGCAGGAACAGAAAACCAAACACTGCATGTTCTCAAATAAAAATGGGAGCTGAGGGGTGAGAACACATGGGCACAAGGTGGGAACAACACACACTGGGGCCTGTCAGGGCTGGGGTTGGGGAGCGAGAGCATCAGGAATAATTGCTAATGCATGCTGGGCTGAATACTTAGGTGATGGGATGATTTATGCAGCAAACCACCATGGCACACATTTACCTAAGTAACAAACCTGCACATCCTGCACATGTACCCCTGAACTTAAAAGTTGAAGAAAAAAGTAGTATTGCATGAAAATGATATAATCATTATTCTAAGTTGGCTCAAGGATTTGGCTGGTTCAGGTCTAACCTCTAACAACGAAAAAGAAAAAAAAAACTATAAGAAACTGTAAAATAAGTGACTGTGCTTAAATATGCATGGACCTGTAATATCAAATGCATTCTTTAATTGTTGTATTGTATCCTTGAATGTGCCTTGTTATCCTTTTCTGTGTGCTACCACATTATATGAGATAATACTTCTCATTTTTCTTTGCTTTTGGACACTAGTGGCTATCAATGAGATCCCTGTTTTATTTTCCTCACCAAATATTCAGTCTATATTGATAATCCAAAAGAAGGAATTAGCAACTCTTATTTTCCCTTACTTGCTTCACTGTTTCCTCCTTATATTCCAAAATTTTTAATTGCTACTTTTTTTACCCAATGTTTTTGACCTCTTCTTTCTTCTTTAGTCTGTGGCATTTACCTGCTTTAATAAATACCAGTTTCAAACATCCCTGAAGGGAGGCATTTGGAACTGAGAGTTGCTATTGATAGACCACTGGTTATGGACAGTTGAACCCCTAAAATAGTGTGATTGATAGTGCAACGAGAAAAGTTGCCTTGTCCTCCTCATGGGGTGTGTGATGGGAGTGTGGCTCGCTTCTTCAGTGCCCCGCTGCTCAAACCTCTAGGAGAGCATATAGATGGGCAGGCTGTGGGGCTCCAACCCCACAACAGTGTCTCAGGGTGAATGTTTACAGCTCTGAAGCCCCAGTGGGCATGTTACAGGGTGCTCTTTTAGTTAAGCCATCCGTAGATGGCTTGCATTAGCTCAATTAGACCCCTGCCTTATCTCAAGGACAGGGCTTTTTGTGTCCTGGGGTTCTTGCCTTGGTGTACCAGAAGAATCTGATCACACGTGGGCTTGGAGAATGAGTTCAAGCTTTTATTGAGTGGAAGTAGCTCTCAGCAGGTTGGGGAGACAGAAGGAAGATGGTTTCCCCTAGAAAACTGCCTGACTCTTCTCCCACTGCCCAGTAAAACTCCACGTCGTTCCACTGGTCTATGACCTGCGGGTCTGCTCTTGATGGCCTCTCTACATCCAGCCACTTGTGTCTTCTTCCACGGATCTGCTCCTCTCGACACCCTTTCAATGTTCAGCTGCTTATGTATTCCCCCACCAAGATGTGTTTCTCTCCACGTCCAGCTGCTTGTGTGTCTGCCTGCTGGAGTCTCGGGGCTTTTTATAGGCACAGGACTGCAGAGTGGCAGGCCAGGACAGTCTTGGGAAATGCAACATTTGGGTGCCAAGGTAGGAGTGCCTATCCTCACCTAGGTCTGTGGGCACAGGCCTGGAGGTGGAGCCCTCGCCAGGAACTACACCCTCCTTTACCCAGCACTTCCCAGCCTCCCTTCCCTATCAATAGCAAGCTGAGATTTATGATGGACTGAGACAGGAAAGTTTGCTGAATCTCCATGGGAAATTCTTCTGGAAGTTTCATGGGAGTAGCCTTAATTTTGACATGATAAATCTTCACACTGAAATATATAAAATATAAACATAGCAGTGAGGATACTTTTGCCTTGTAAGAACTCCGTGTTTATTCGGTATATTTTTCTGAGAACTAAAGGCTTTCACCTATTTTCTTTATTGTGTTTCCGTAATCTTTGTGTTTGCATAATAAGGATATTGATACCAAAAAGTTATGTGACTTGCTCAGGATTTCATTGAAAGGTAGTGAACAAGGTAGATGAGCTGGCTGTTGACTCCTGCAGTATGGTGTCTCACTATTATGCTTTGGGGTGAGGAGAAAATTCATACCTCTTTTTGGTATTACACTGGGAGCATTATTTAGAGCTGGCTGAATATTCTTCAGGGAACTATTTAACTGAGGCATATGGGAAATTCCTGAGATGCTAAAATTATTAGATATATGAATACTGAAGCTGAAAGACTGCTGGGTCAAGTTTTATTCTTTTAAGGGATAAACTCAACTTTATGTTGTCTAGGATTTTCAGGCAAGGTTCATATATTCAGCTTAAGATATGATGGCCAACTAAAGAGTTTTTGAAAAAGAATTTTTAGGGCCACACTTATATACATCAAAATGGAGACCCTTGTTAGTTGTATGAACTTTTTAAAAATGAAGTGCTTTTTAAAAAAACAGATTATGAATTTTATTAGTTCATTTATCTCAGATGAGGGGTCAGCAAACATTCTCTATAAAAGGCCAGGGAGTAAATATTTCAGGCTTTGTGGGGCATACATTGTTGCAAGTATTTAACTCTGTCTGTTGAAGAATGAAAATAGCTATAGAAATACGTAAGCAATAAACAAAAAGGCATGGTTGTGTTCCAATAAAGTTTTATTTATGTATACTGAAATTTACATTTTATATAATTTTTCACATCATAAAATATTATTCTTTTGATTTTTTTCCCCAACCTTTAAAAATATTAAAAAACATTCTTAGCTTGTAGGCTGCACATAAACAGGGCAGGCTGGATTTGGCTTGTTTCCATAGTTTGCTGACTCTGTCTGAAGTAAAGGAACTAAGAATCCAAGGAGTTTCAAAAATATTTGACCTCTTAACTTGTTAAGAATCTTAAGTTTCTCAGACTGAATGTATCATTGGTGGGAAAAGTAAAAAGAAAGGACAATTAAAGCTACTGTTAATTTTTGTGCAAAAGACAACCAATATTTATAGCTTAGAGTTTGCTTTTAGCTACATAATGAGCTCTATGGGGTCTCTCTAGGGATTTCCATTCTGCTCATGGTTTTGCTGCAGCATGGTAAACAAGATTGGCACCCTCTACTCGCATCCTTTTAATGGTCTTGATATTCCCCTCAAGGAGAGAAGTTAGCTGCAATGTATGTAAATGTTACTTTTCTACTGCTTCATTATAATAATTACTCACTAGTTTTTACAGTTATTAAGGTGACAATTTCCAGTACACATACATACACATTTATTTATTTATTTTTTTGGTCTCCTCTATAGGAATGTTTTTAGTCTCGTGTTTTTGACTACACAAGAAATGTGCCTATTTTTAAATAATAAAAAAAAAACTTATTCAAAGTTCTTACTAAAACCTCTGTACATCTTTCATTATGCTTTAATAATTTAGATTATATTTATGATAGCATGTCATTTTATGCGCTTATTGACCATTTGTATTTTTTCTTTGGAAAAATGTCTATTTAGACTCTTTGCCTATTTTAAAAATTGGGTTGTCTTTTCATTATTCAGTAGTAAGTTTCTTTTTTTTTAATAGATTCTGGATACAAGCCCCTTATTGGATATAGGGTTTACAGACATTTTCTTCCATTCTGTGGGTTGTCTTTTTACCTTCTTAATTTTTTTTTGTTTGTTTTTTGGAGTCCAAAAGGTTTAAGTTTTGATTGTCCAATTCATCAATTTTTTAATTGCTTGTACTTTTGGTGTCATATATAAGACATTGTTGCCTAACTCAAGATTATAAAGTTTTATTCCTGTTTTCTTTCTAAGTTTTATAGTTTTAGCTCTTGCATGTAGGTCTATGATCTACCTTGAATTAACTTGTGTGTGTGGTATGAGATAGACGTCCACATTTAGTTTGTGTGTGTGTGTGTGTGTGTGTGTGTGTGTGTGTGTGTGGATATCTAATTGTCCCAGCACCATTGTTGAAAAGACTGTTACTTTCCCACTGAAGTTTCTTGACCCCTTTGTTGAAGACCAACTCACCATAAGTGCAAGGGTTTATTTCTGAGATATCAATTCTACTGATTATTATAGCTTCCTTGTAAGTTTTGAAATTGGGAAGTGTGATTTCTATAACTTTGCCCTTCTTTTTCAAGATTGTTTCGGCTATTCTGGGTCCCTTGCATTTCTGTATGAATTTTAGGATCAGCTGGTCAATTTCTTCAAAAGAGCCAGCAAGGATTTCGTTAAAAGTGTGTTAATGCATTTTTGCATTGCTATAAAGGAACACCTGAGACTGGGTAATTTATAAAGAAAAGAGATTTAATTGACTCATGGTTCTGCAGGTTGTACATGAAGCATAGCATCAGCAACTGCTTCTGGTGAGGGTGTCAGGAAGCTTCCAATCATAGTGGAAGGCAAAGGGGGAGCTAGCATGTCACATGATGAGAGTGGGAGCAAGAGGAGTGGGAGGTCCCAGACTCTTTTAAACAACCAGATCTCATGGGAACTGAGCAAGAACTCACTTGTTATCATGAGGACAGCACCAAGACATTCATAAGGGATGCACCCTCATGACCCAGACACCTCCCGCTGGGTTCCACCTTCAAAACTGGGGATGACATTTCAACCTGAGATTTGGAGGGGAAACACCCTCATGACCCAAACACCTCCTGCTGGGTTCCACCTTCAAAACTGGGGATGACATTTCAACCTGAGATTTGGAGGGGATAAACATCTAAGCCATATCAGTCAAGGATTATTGTGAATCTGTGGACCAATATGGGGAGTATTGCTATCTTAATATTAAGTCTTCTAATCCATGAGCATGAGATATGATCATTTATTTAGGTCATCTTTAATTTGTCAGCAATGTTTTGCGATTTTCAGCATACAAGTCTTACACTTCTTTGTTAAATTTATTCCTAAATATTTTATTCTTTGGATGCTCTTGTGAATGGAATGTATTTTCTTTTGTAATGGTGCAGAATCCTAGATGTTTATCTTCCTACATTTTTATGCTCCTTGGGGTTTGACTTTGTACTTTCAGTACGTACAGTTAGCCACATTGACTTCCTTGCAAGTTTTGTGTGAGCTTGTGAACTAAGACTTTATAATGGGGCCCTAAAATAACTTCTGTCATTTCTACATAAGGAGCATATCAGTAGGGCCAAATTTGACCTTACTGATTAACAGCTGTAGTACTCTGAATGGGGTGATATTTGAAAGAATAAATTTGTTAAATATTTATTGCTCTGATCACAGCCGTGGGACTTGAATTTCTAGTAAGGTGAAGCCTGAATTCTACTTCATTACTTAACCTCTTGATGAATAGAACTTTGTTGAGGCTGATTATAAGTGATAATTGATAATTGGTAATTTTATTTTAAAATGATCCTTTGATGTGGGATCACTCTCATTTTTCATTTTCTCCTCAGAGAACTTTTAAATCATACATAAAATATTGAAATCTAGGAATTGTGCATATGAAGAATTATTGTATTTGTATTTTTTGGGGGGATGTGCTATGGAATTATGTCAGTATACTTTAAGGTAGGTGTATCTGAAGATGCTGACATTTAAAACCAAACAGAAGAATCTTCTCATTGAAGTGGTTCATTTTCCTATTTGCGGGTACCTGGTAGAGACCATGTTATAATCACTGTTGTATACCCCATAGTGCTTTGCATATTTTAGTGCTCAGTAGTTGATAAATGAATGAATGACCTGTTTGTAAGGGTTAGGTATCATTTATTAAAAAAAAGCTTTCAACTCCAAAGCACTAGAATGAGATTCTTTTAGCAGATGTCAAAAAAGCAAATATATCAATTTTTGCTAATTCAGCATAGTGTAATGTAAGTGTATTCATGGCTAGGCTTGCTATATTTAGCCATAAAAGGAAATATTAGAAAAAATGATAAATTAACTTTAGTCAGAAACCTTAGTTATAAGGCCTATTATTTCACCTCAAAAGAATTAAATTGACATCAAGAATAATATAAAAGTGTTTATTGGTGGATGGCATATCAGTCAATAGGTTGTTGGGAAAGAAATTCAATAGAGAGTAATTATGGGTAGCTATTTCAGCTCAAAGTTTAAATATTTAAATTATAAATCCATACTATTTTCTCTTTTTATTGATTGGTTTACAATATGGATTGCTTTGTTCCTTTGTCAGTTTGTTTTACTGTAAACCACTTTAGGTATATGAAACTTGTAACACCAGGACATGATGATAATGTTGTAGGAATATATTTTGTGTATTTTATTATCTTAACATTATTGTCAAATTTAGCTCAGTGGGGTGGCTTATGGCTGTAATCCCAGCATTTTGAGAGGCCGAGGAGGGAGGATCACTTGAGGCCAGGAATTCTAGACCAGCTTGGGCAACATAATGAGACCCTATCTCTATAAGAGATATAAAAATTAATTGGGTTTGGTGATGCATACCTGTAATCTCAGCTCCTTGGAAGGCTGAGGCAGGAGGATTGCTTGAGCCCAGGAGTTTGAGACTGCAGTGAGCTAAGATTACCCCTGTACTCTGGCCTAGGTGACAAAGTGAGAGTCTGCATAGAAAAAAAAATTGTCAAATTTAAATATGACATGAAAATACTTGGTCAGTTTTTTGAAAATTAAAAAATTTCATTTTTCTTTGAAATTCTGAAGAGATGTTTAGCTCTATTTTAAAATCTTCCTTAATATTGAAATCTATTTAGGTCCATAGTTTATAGATACACTGTACAAAATATTTTGCTCATAAAAATATTAATAAAGTTTTAAATTAGGAGTTGTGTACTTTTACATATAAGTATATAATTAAAGTTTGACTAAATGTGACTGAAAGTTATTTCCAGTGTTTTAAAATATAGCAGATAATTTTTGCTTCAAGATATATTCGTTCTCATTATTAGAAGTAAAAAGTTCATTAGTTCATTAGTTATACACACACAAATGCACAACTTAATATAAATATTTAATATTTATATTAAAGGGTGTAACACGAATGTTATCCAATCTCTTTTTAGCATGGTTTGTTGATTGCATCTTACATAGTCATTTTGACCAAAACCACAACCAAACTATATTGACTAAGATTTCCAGTTTTGTTGTCTTCATGGAAGAAAGCTTAATGACACTTGGGAAGCTACCTAACTGCAGAATCTTTCTTGATCTTTTATAATCCTTTTCCTTGCCTTGCCTTGTGCTGCTCCAACTTTTACCATTTTTTGCTTCCACATCCAACTTAACATTTTTAGCAACTAGTCTTTGCTGAATGTCTCCAAAGCATTAAAAATTAGTTTTAAAAAAATTAATATATATTTTTAGACTTATATTTGATAGATTTATATAATTAATAAAACTATATAATTATAATTACAACTCACATGGAAAGATTGGGGAGCAAACCTTTTCAACTTCTTGATCAACTTCAATTATTGGAAGCAGAAGGTCTTCAGTGTATTTTACATACCAGAAAGGAGATTCATTAATATGTTGCTGAGAGTAATAAAAAGAGTTTATTAATCTAGAGAGGTGGTGAAGAGGAGGTCTTTTAATACAGCTTCTACTATATCCTATCTATGATGTTGGGAGATGTTTCTATTATTTTTATAGAAACTAGCCCCATCAGATTTTATGTTTTATAAAACATTTAGTATAATTTTATAGAATCAACCCAATCAAAGTATTTCCCAGCTCATTTTGAGAGTTCCCAATGGTGCAGGGCTCACTGACTGGCTGCTCATGTCCTTCTGAGAAGTGACAATGTGCTGGCAGCCCTGGCTTGCTCTCAGCGCCTCCTCGACCTAGTCGCCCACTCTAGCTGCGCTTGAGGAGCCCTTCAGCCCGCTGCTGCACTGTGGGAGCCCCTCTCTGGGCTGGCTGAGGCTGGAACTGGCTTCCTCTGCTTGTGGCGAGGTATGGAGGGAGAGGTGCTGCGGGAACCAGGGCTGTACGCTGGGCTTGGGGGCCAGGGCGAGTTCCAGGTGGGCGTGGCCTTGGCGGGTCCCACACTCAGAGCAGCCCCACTGCCCCAGGCAGTGAGGGGCTTAGCACCCGGGTCAGCAGCTGCAGAGGGTGCGCCAGGTCTCCCAGCAGTGCCGGCCGGCTGGCACTGCACTCGAATTCTCCCCGAGCCTCAGCTGCCTCCCTGAGGGGCAGGGCTTGGGACCTGCAGCCCACCATGCCTGAGTCTCCCCCACACCTGCAGTGGGCTCCTGCACAGCTGGATCCTCCCCCACACCTGCAGTGGGCTCCTGCCTAGCTGGAGCCTCCCCTACGAGCCCTGCTCCCTGTGCCATGGTGCCAAGTCCCATCCACCGCCCAGGGGCTGAGGAGTGCAGGTGCACAGCGGGGGACTGGGGGGCAGCTTCAGTAGGTGAAGCCAGCTGGGCTCCTAAGTCTAGTGGGGACCTGGAGAACCTTTATGTCTAGCTAAGGGATTGTACATACACGAATCAGCACTCTGTCTAGCTCAAGGTTTGTAAACACACCAATCAGCACTCTGTGTCTAGTTCAAGGATTGTAAATACACCAATCAGTACTCTGTATCTAGCTAATCTGGTGGGGACTTGGAGAACTTTTCTGTCTAGCACTGTGTCAAGCTAAAGGATTGTACACTCACCAATCAGCACTCTGTGTCTAGCTTAGGGATTGTAAATGCACCAATCAGCACTCTGTCAAAACAGACCAATCCGTTCTCTGTAAAATGGACCAATCAGCAGGATGTGGGTGGGGTCAGAAAAGAGAATAAAAGCAGGCTGCCTGAGCCAACAATGGCAACCTGCTCGGGTCCCCTTCCAGAGTGTGGAAGCTTTGTTCTTTCACTCTTTACAATAAATCTTGCTGCTGCTTACTCTTTGGGTCCATGCCGCCTTCATGAGCTGTAACACTCACTGCAAAGGTCTGTAGCTTCACTCCTGCAGTCAGCAAGACCACGAACCCACCGGGAGGAACAACAACTCCAGACGCACTGCCTTTAAGAACTGTAACACTCACTGTGATGGTCTGCGGCTTCATTCTTGAAGTCAGTAAGACCAAGAACCCACCAATTCTAGACACACTTCCATTTTCATTAAATCATTATGCTGCTCTGCTGTTGCCTTTACCTGGCTATCTCTCTTCTCTGATGCATGAATGCTGCTGGTCTTGAAGCTGGGAATTCTGCTTTCTCTGAATTGCTTCGTTAGAGGGCTCTAGGGCAATGTTCAGTCTAAGGCTAATTCTTCCCCACTATTGAGGCAAGACTCTTCTTTGTATTCTACTCAATGTCCCATAAGTTAAGAAGTTTTCAAGTCTGGTGGTTGGACAAGCATTATTTCCAGTCCTGTGTGAGT
This sequence comes from Rhinopithecus roxellana, assembly GCF_007565055.1. Classification (NCBI taxonomy): domain Eukaryota; kingdom Metazoa; phylum Chordata; class Mammalia; order Primates; family Cercopithecidae; genus Rhinopithecus; species Rhinopithecus roxellana. The sequence continues at coordinate 91,161,612 of NC_044559.1, read as the reverse complement.
GGCAAGTAATGTTACCTCAAATCCTTTTGGGTGGTTCTTTCCCTAGCCTTGGGTGGTTTCCTCCAGTATATGGGTTGATCAGTATTCAGCTGAATACAAAGAGGGAGCATGTGCAGATTATCGGTGTTCTTTCTCTGTGTATCTGTTCCCTTTATCATTCTCTATTCTGTTTTATACTTTTACTGCCTTGAATCTCCCAGGACTCTCAGCTTTGTCTCGTCAGCTCAGAGAATTTGCGAGGCTCTGCCTTAGTTTCCCCTTCCTGTATCATGGCCTGGAAAATCTCTTATAGTGGTAAGCTGGGGCTATCAAAAGGGTCATCCTTGTTTTTTGGAGGGGGGTCCATTTCTCAGGGATTACTGACCTTAATTGCCTAACATCCAGTGCCTTATAACCATTTTTGCATTTATTTGGTATGTGTTTTGGTTTCAGGTAGGAAAGGAATCTGGTCTCTGTTACTCTGCCTTCGCTGGAAGCAAATTAGAACTTTAAATAAGACTTACTAAATTCAACGATAATAAAATGGAAATAAAACATAGCCAATAGTTTACAATAGCAACCATATGCAGCCACATTCCTCGTCTATAACCCAGCTGTAGCACCCAACCTTGGGTCCACACAGCAGTGGCTAGCTTTGCTTCCCTTCCACCTGCTATAATAAGGTTTTCTTTTAATCATACAAAACATTTTTGGTCCTTGTAGTCAAACTGTCTTGGATATTTTAAAGGAGAGTCTTTACCATTTTTTTTTTTTAACATCTGTGTAAGTTTAGGGTGGAATTGAGATCATCCCCCTCTCTTTCCTGCCAAGTAAAATAATTGTCTGCTAAAAAGTTAAATTCAAGCTTCTACCTCTTCAGAGTTTTCAGATTCAAAATGGCACTTTCCCAATTAAAAACAAATAAAACCAAACCCTGAGTGTTTAGTCTCAGTCTGTGAACCTTATTATATACTGAATCAATGAGTATGTACTAATGCATGTTATATGTGTATGATATAAACCTTTTACCATGATGTATTTGTATCACTTGGCCAGATCCATATATTAGAAATCTTAATAGAATAATAAACATAATGTCAAGTAAAAGCTGGGGAAATTTTTTATCTTTAGTACCTGCCCCTTTTCATTTTGGTTATTCTCTTTTTCCTCTGGATATTTTTCTTATACCAGGTTTTCTTTGACTTTTAAGTTTGTAAGCAATATAATCACTTTTAGAAAGTAGAATTATACTTTTAAATGCAGCAAAGTAACTTGTAAAAGAACCATATAGGAAGCTTTATAAAATAAAGAATATTTTGTAATATGTGTATTTGGCCAACAATTTTTTTGTACTTCTGGAGTGTATTTATTTGATCATATAGTTTGTAGGCCAGATTTTTGTATATTCAGAAATTTTCATCTCTTACATGTATATAGGTGTGTAAAAGTTACCTCTATAGATATTTGAGACTATATGCTCTAGTACCTTATTTTAGCAGGCATTTCATAAGTGATTTTTTTTAACAATTAAAAAAATCCCTTTTTTAGGAAAGGAACTAAATGAACTCAGTAGAAAGAAGTTTTCTGAACCTAGTTTTTGTGGCATTTTCAAGACCTTTAGTAAATTATTTTTATGTATAGAGTGGGATTTCTTGAAGAAAAAATGTAGTTATTTTTATTTGTGTGTATTTTAAATGTGAAATTTCCTATTCAGCAAACTTCAAAGTAAAAGCATTATAAGCAAGATTGGGAATGATATTTCAAAAGAGTAGACTCTCCACATGTAGACTTTATAAAACATAGATGCTAATATTATAGATGGAAGGGAAACTTGTACCTTTTTTTCTATTTAATTAGGAAAACAACCATTTTCTCCTGTCAGAAATCAATATGACAGTGAACTGGCTAAATTCTATAAACCAGTTGTTGTTATCAATACCTTATCAATAGTTGGAACATGTTTCTTTTACCTAGAACATTCCTTTGTATGTCTTCTGACACCTCAGGCAGAGGTAGGTCCTCCTCTGTGTCTCTTAGTACTTTGTACAGGCCTGTACCAGAAACCTGTATCAGTGTTTGATGACTTTCACTTGACTCTGAACTTCTTGGGCTGCAAAAAAACTGTTTCATACTGATATCTATCTCCTGGATACCTAGGATACAGCTGTTTTATAGAGGAAACAACAAATGTTTATCAAAGAAAAGTTGAATAATGTTCATTCACATATTAATTTGGCAATATATAGTCAATGTATTGAATATATGCAACAGAGTAAGCACTATTCTAGATCCTGGGAATGCTGTGGTGACCAGGACCAATGCAGCTCTTGCACTTACTAGTTTTATGATCCAGAAGAAAAGACAGGTTTTGATACAATTTGTTATAATAAATTATGAAGGTTATGATAGAAAGCATAGAATCTTACTGTAAGACCTATCTTAGTAATGGGGGGTCCAAGCTTCCCATAGGAAGTGATGTTTAACTTAGGACCAGAGTGTGGGCTGAAACCAGCTGAAAAGGGTTACGAATATTGGGGAAATTAGGGACAAGTCCAGCAATTGGGGAATTAGGGACAAGTCCAGCAATAAGAATTTAAGTTATAGCATCTTTATTAATGTATTTTGGGGGTGACATTTCTCCTTCCAACAGAGCTACCTGACTGGCTCTTCATATTCCCTTAACAAAGACAAGAATATAATAATTGTTTAAATGATCTCTTTCTGAATATGGCTCTTCAGCCAGTTGTTCAACATTCCAACATTTTTAGAGTAAAAAATATGTATTTTTTTGATATATATTTAGTTTTAGTATGTGAAGTCAAAGACAGTATTCTAAAAAGGCTGTTATAACTTTCCAAGTCAGAATCACAACAATAAAAAAGTAATCTTTTTTTGCGGGCATTCATCTGCTTTCTAAATTTTGGAGGTCAGTTTAACTTTTCAAAGTCTTATAGCAGCAATTCTGACTTGCAGAGAAGCACATTAAAATCACCCACCTATTGGTCTTAAAAATTTACCATCTCTATTAGAAATTTTCCCCAAAGTAACAGTTAATCTTTGTTGAGTGCTTTCCATGTTTAAATACTGTGCTAAATATATTATATGAACTATCTCATCTAAGCATCCAAGAAACACTGTGAGATAAATCATATTTTTACCCCTTTCTCTAGATAAAGACACTGAAGGCATTTAGTGTCCAGGGTCCCAGAACTAGATGGGGCATATAAGAATTTGATCTCAGAAGTATCTAGAGTCATAGTTCCTCACTTGGTATTGCTAAAGAGATCTAAATGAGACATACTAACATGTTGAGACAGTCTCAGAACCTCCTCACAAGTTTTTCAATTATAAGAAACAGTATTCTTTATTTTATTTAGTAAAATAACGGACTCAATTTTCTTTATGCTAAGGTTCATGAGTCAATGAAAACTAAAATATTTATGGATGTAATCCATAAATGGGTAAGACAGACCATTTTGTATATTTTTGATGGGATGACTGTATTTTGGAGAATTTTGTGGCAATATGTAACAAAACTTAAAATTCATTTACCTCTTGACTCAGGAATTCTACTTTTAGGAATTTATCCTACGGCTAAACTTGTTCATGCATGTAAAGATATATGTCCTGGGCATTCTCTATAGTATTATATGAAATAGGAAAAAGTTGGAAATGACTTATGTGTTCATTAGGGGCCTGGTAAAATAAGTTACAGTGTATCAATGAAATATGCCTTATGTACTCTTATTTAATACTCGTAAAATAGTAGTTATTATTATTAATTAATTTCAAAAAGAAGAAAATGAAGAGTAATGATGTTAAGTGACTTGATTAAGATACTAGGACAGAGACATTGAAGCAGTCTGGCTCCAGAGTACACACTGTTAATTCTTGTGCTATATTGCCTGCTGGTCATCTGTTTCCCAGTATGAAAGGAAAATAAATTGATAAGCAAAAAGAAATTATAGAAAATCTCTCTAGTAGGCTACTACTTGTTTAAAGGCTCTATATTTTTATCTTTTCTTCTTATAACATATACAATAACTATGTTTTGTTATAAAATCTCTGTCTTTATAAAACATATATTTGTATATATGAATGTATATGAATATATTCAAAAAACATACATATATAAAACATGTATACATTTATGTATATAAAACATATGTATCTATATATACTTATACACATAAATAATACATTCATGTAAAAATTTCTGGACAGATATACAAGAACTGAATAGTTGGTGCTTTGGGGGATTAGTTTGGAGACTTAAATTTTTACTTGATGTTCTTTGGTGTGGTGAATTATTTAAAAGTAATAGACATGCATTATAATACTTTTATAATAAAAACAAGTTTAGATTTAAAAACTTAAAAAATAGTGGATGTGGTAATTATCCATTGTGCTATTGGATGGGAGTAAAGAGAGATTTTTATTAAATATTTTCATTTCATACCCTTCTGAACTGGGAACGTAAAACAATGAATGAATATATATTTAATAACAAGATATATTTTAAATGAAAAGGCATTAAAAATAGTGAACACAATATTCTTTTTTTTTTTTTTTTTTTTTGAGGCGGAGTCTCGCTCTGTCGCCCAGACTGGAGTGCAGTGGCCAGATCTCAGCTCACTGCAAGCTCCGCCTCCTGGGTTTAGCCATTCTCCTGCCTCAGCCTCCCGAGTAGCTGGGACTACAGGCGCCCGCCACCTCGCCCGGCTAGTTTTTGTATTTTTAGTAGAGACGGGGTTTCACCGTGTTAGCCAGGATGGTCTCGATCTCCTGACCTCGTGATCCGCCCGTCTCGGCCTCCCAAAGTGCTGGGATTACAGGCTTGAGCCACCGCGCCCGGCCTATTCTTTAACAATTATGCACTATGAAGTACTATTTCTGTGACTAAATCTAGGATATAGTTTATTCATTATTTTGACAGTTTAGAATATATTTGCCTATGTTAAACTTTTATCACAGAGCTGTAGTCTTATTATCTTAAAGACTACCTCTTTTCTAACATCCATTGAGTTACTTTCCAACTCAATAAAGATTTACCTTGTTTTTATAAGCAGGATTGTTTATGATTGAAGCTTTAGTAATAAAACCTTTTACAAGAAACGAGATTCAGCAAAAGCAGAAGTTGACAGCAATTTTATTAGATGTTCCTGGTCAATTGAGTGCAATTTTCTTGCAAGAAAATGATATCATACTTCTTAATTACAGAATATTTGTCAAAAAAAATGTTAATTTGAAACATCATTGTTTATTGAGAAACCATGTGTTGACAATTGCCAACTGACAATATTTTTATATTATGCTTAGTCTTGGAATTTACTTGGAATTAGGTTAGCTGATAAATTCTGAAATAGGCATAGTTGAAACTTAAAGTATAACTTATTTGGGGTTGTATTTTTCAGGTGAAGCTCTGAAAGTATCAGCTGAGAGATTTACAGATGACCCCTGTTTTCTCCCAAAAAGGGAGGCTGTGGTTCAAGCTGCCCGTGCCTTGCTGGCTGCAGTGACGAGACTCCTTATCCTTGCGGACATGATTGATGTCATGTGCCTCTTGCAACATGTGTCAGCTGTAAGTAAAAGATGGCTTAGTTTACCTTGGCATTGTCTTCACTTCTAATTTCATTTTCTGAACCTGGCGTCGATCCTAGTGCATCTTGGCTTCACTCTCATTTCTTAACTTCACCCCTTCAGAAGCAGACTAGACTGGGTTGTGAAGACTGATGTATACCTCAAAATAAGGAAGCCAGAGTTAGTTCTAAAACCAATGGGAAATTAAACAGAAGATGGCTTGCTTATAAGGAAATGGCTAGGAAAATTATAGACTTTTGATCACTTAAATAACTATGTTCTCTATAAATAAATAACATCATTTAAATAACTATGCTCTCTATAAATAAATAACATCATTATATAGATAATATGTAATAAACATATGAGTATAAATGACTTGAAAAATAGAAAACTTTAAGCTTAAGACATTTGGAAATTTATCCTGGTTTGTAAATGAATTCTACTTTGCCACGTCCTCTTGATTCAGGATAAAGAGTGCATGTTTACAGGTAGTCTGTGATGTCTGTAGTAATCCATTAGGAAAATGTAGACATGTATTTAATACAAGTAAATAATGCATATTAACTAGTAGGATACAAAGTTAGCAAGATATCCTGAATGCTTTCTTTTTTCAGACAAACCCACTTAGCACATTTTTAGTAGAAAGAGAATTTTATTACAGTCTGTTTTCTTAGTTTGATCAAATCATTAGTAGTGTTCAGATGAAAAGGTTGCAAAGAACTCTTTTTATATCTGTTGTATTTTCTGCTTGAAATAGGACCCTTATACTCTGTCTATAAATACATCTGCATTTTCATAAAGTGTCTGTGATTTTACTATCACTACTCTATTAAGCAAACAATGGTCTTATTTGATTAACCTTCTTGTCAAAATCATTTTCTCTAACTGCTAAGCTAAACCTTTCTTTGCATCTTTCTTTTTGTCTTTGTCTTTTTCTTTTTTTTTTTTCTTTTTCTTTTGAGATGGAATCTCACACTGTTGCCCAGGCTGGAGTGCAGTGGTCATCTCGGCTCACTGCAATCTCTGCCTCCCAGGTTCATGCAATTCTCCGGCTTTAGCCTCCCGAATAGCTGGGATTACAGGCACACACCACCATGCCTGGCTAATTTTTTGTATTATTTACTTTTAGTAGAGATGGGGTTTCACTATGTTGGCCAGGCTGGTCTCGAACTCCTGACCTCATGATCCTCTCACCTTGGCCTCCCAAAGTGCTGAGATTACAGGTGTGAGCCAATACACCTGGCCACATCTTTCTTGTATTCACTATTGCTTATTTTAACACTAGAGTGACCCTCTCTTTGTACTTCCATTTTTTTCTTTTGATAGTTTTATTACCATAAAACAGCAAATCAATCCTTTTTAAATTTATTTTATTTTATTTTATTTTATTTTATTTTATTTTTGGTTTAAGTAGCATTTTAGGAAAGGGAATTGTTCTTATCACCAGCAGCTGTTTACTAGAAGATTTGTAGGTGATATAATTGAGCAAAGGTTTCTGTTACTTGGTTCTTGGTTTGTTGAGTAACCATAGACAAATTACTGAACTGATAGTTTTATTACAGTAAAAAGAGCAATTCGATCCTTTTTCTTAAATTTTTTAAAAGTTTTTTAGTTTAGCTTTTTAGGAAAGGGAATTGTTTTCATCACCAGCAGCTGTTTACTAGTGGATTTGTAGGTGACATAATTGAGCAAAGGTTTCTGTTACTTGCTTCTTGGTTTGTTTAATAACCATAGGCAAATTACTGAACATTTCTGAGATTCATTTGTCTCATATTTTAATACAGACACTAACAAATGCTGTAAAAAAGAAATGGGTACAAAAGATTAAGTGGCAGGTAATTCCTAGTTCCAGTGACATGATAATACCTAGTTCCAATGACCCAGTAATTCCTGTTTTAGACTCTAGATTTGTTGAGATAGGGCAGAATGCAGGACTTTTGTAATGTGAAAACTGCCACCTTCATAACCAATTAGGAGGTAACTGTATATAAAGAATAAAACCACTTTCACTACCATTTTAGTTGAGTGTCCACTAGGAGTTAGGCACAGAGGTAGGTAATTCACCTACATTATGCCATGCAAATGAAGCAGGATGGTGTTGTAGATCAAACAAAAGCAAAGTACCTCTTACAGTAAAAATTAGAGTTAATATTTATTGGGTTTTTATAATGTGCCAAACACTGTGCTGGATTATCTCTTTTAATTCAATTCTCATGACAGCCCTATGATCATGATTTCTGTTTAACAAATGAGAAAACTGAGGCACATTGAATTTAAGTAACTTGCTCAAGGCAACAGGAAAGAATTAAAACTTTTGGAACTTACTACTCTAATAGTTAGAACAGCTTTAACTACAAACAGCTTTTAAAAGTTTTGGCAAATTCATGGACCTACAACCAGTTGCTAAAGTAAGTTAGATATGCCAGAAGATGTTTTAAATTCTAACCATCCTCTCTCACACTTAGAGCCTGAATTTCAATTAGATTATATGTCACATATAAGTATGTATAGTAAAACAGTGGTATGTTATGAAAAAGGAAGTGGCATCTTATCAAAGAGAAGGGAACATCTTTTGTGGTAAATTATGATAGTTTTTCATGGTTTCATCCTCATGAAAAGTTTGTATATGAATCATATTATCAACTCAATTCTTTCAAGACTTCATGTAGAATGAAAACCACTAAATTGTTTTTGAGATCGTCAAGATTAGAATTATTTAGCCCAACATTTCCCCAAAAGTATTCTGTAGAACATGTCTTGAAAATATGGAAAAGGAAAAAAGTTGTTTCTTTTTGTAAGTTATCAATGCTGCACATGTAAATTCCCATGAATGTTTTGATGCACATTAGCACATTAAAGTTGTTGAGAAATATTGCCATGAAGAAGCCTGTTTAACTGTGCTTAACTCAGAATTTCCCAAATGTTTTTGATCCCAGAACTCTTCCATAGTATATTAATCCTGGGACTTTCTGAATCCATACTTTGGGAAATGTCAGTTTGGAATTTTTCTAATAATATTTATGACAATATTAGCTTCTACTTGGAATCAAAAGAATCATAGTGGAGAAACTTCAGTGCCCTTACAGTTTGATATTTTACCTGAAGTAGAAAGACTCTCTGATAATATGCAATATATGCAACTGCCTAACAATACATGATCACTAACAATGATAGCAATCTCAGTTTTCTCAAACAGTGAAGCTGATTTTGAACAATTCTAATTGTTGGAGACATATTTCTCAAACTGAGCTTAAAACTGCCTCCCTGCTATTTCAAATAGTAGGTCTAGTTTTGCTTTCTGGATCAACACAGAATCAAGGCAATATAAAAAGGCTCTTTTCAAATAACTGATGATTACTCTTGGGACTTACCTATGTCTCCCCTTTTCTAGGCTAAAATTTTTTTGACTTTTGAATGTTCCTTATATGGTAGTTCCAGACCACTCTAAATACCATAGAATTTCTGTGTATTTTTCAAATTGACTTATATTTCTTTGTATGACTTTTAGTTTCCTGCTGAAATTTTCAATCTTTATTTTGATCTACTTGACATGGTGAGCAGAACTGTCTGATTCGGAAGGTTTGAGAACTCTGGTGTTTGGACTCCCAGGGTGCCTGCTTCTGCTATCATTTTCCTTGCTTTTGCTCATGGTGTCTTGTCTTAGAATGTGAATGGCTATTTTTGATTGGATACTGAACATTGCCTCTTCTGAAACCCATTTCAGGTAATTTCTCACTGCCTTATTAGTTATTTGATATTTTTAAGATGAATTGTTTTATCATCAAACCTTATTTGTTTCCTTCAGCAGAGGATCAGACTGAATTTCCAATTTGCCATTACAAGAAATAGAAGTCCCCCTAATCATCTCTGTAAATCCTTTTCTATGCACTCTGGATTGTAGGTAACTTCCATAAAATGTTGAAATCAATGTCTTGAAATCAAAACAAACTCCCTGATGTGAACATTCCGTGACATAAATGTACAATTACATCCCTGATTTAATGTCTAACATGATCTTACCTATCACAGTAGCCTTGTCATGTTGTTGATTTTGAAAACAATTAAAACCTCCAACTCTCTGAGCTCAAACTACTCCTAATCCAGGTCTTCCTCCTGTGATACTAGTTTTTTTAAAAAATATGTAAAGGTAGAAGTTACATTTATATTCATTGAATTTTATCTTATTAATTCTAGCTTTTTGTTACAGTCCATCAGTATCCTTTGACTCTCGATTTTGTCTTCCTTTCCTAACCTTATATCATTTTCAGATTTATTCATGAAAAATTGTTTAATGACATGGAAAACAGTATTATATCTTTCTTTTAGATAATACCAAATATGAACACCCTTTGAGTAAAGTTGTTGAAATGAGCTTCAAGCTTGCTTCATTGGGCTGCTGTGTAAACCATGCTTCTTTATTTTTTCCTTTCTTCTTCTTTTTTTGTTTGTCACTCAAATTTTATTGTGTACAACATTATCTAACAAAAATTCTATTTGCTTTATACTAAATATAAAATAAGAATTCATAATGAAACAAAACCTACCGAGAGATACATTCTCATCATTGATTTAGAACTGAATGTCTTTACAATCCAAAACTTTAGAGGTTCAAACAATGATAGTTAAGTACATATATGGGGTACAAATTACAATGGAAAACAGCAATGATTTCCTCATAAAAGCTGTAAGTTCTTAGTTATAAATAGAGATAATAAATGCTTCACATGAAATATCATACAATGAACTATCATAAAGTATGCATACATTATATATGTCAAATATACTCGGCTTCATAATTTATGGTCAATGTTGTTATTCATACACATACACCCATATATATATACACACACATATATGTATAAAAGAGTTTTCTAGGTATCTTTTGAAATTACTCAAGCACATACGCTATGGAAAAACCGATAGAAATATAAAATGTTTCAGATACCATTAGTTTATTTTCTGCTAGAAGACACATGATGCTCCCCTTGTGAATCTATGGAACTAAGAGTTTCTGCCCTTTCACTCAGCACGTCACCTGCCACTAAACCGAAAGAGAGGTCTGTTTTAGCTTCCTACTTCCCATAATCAGGATGAATGAGTGGAATGAAGCATACATGATTGCAAGAGTTTGGCAAAGCAGGAATACAAGTTTGCTCTGCTGTGTCCTAGGATTCCAAGTTGATGTGATTAGACACAGAAAGTAAATGGCAAATAATATGAGGAAGGAAATCACAGTTTGCAAAGCTTTTCTGTGGACCTCCTCAAGCACTTCATGAAAGACCTTCTTGAAATCAAGATATATTGTTTGTGGCATTGTGGATTTATCAGTCTAGTAATCTCAGTTATAAAGGAAATGAAATTAGTTTGGCATGACTTGCTTTTTAATGACTCAATAAGAGCTGTAAGTGACCATTTTTTGCCTGCTTTTATTTCTTTTCTCTTTTGTTCTGACCTTCATTTTTTAAATTACCCATAATCCACTTACTTATGATGCAAAACCACTTGTTTGCTGGGATCTTCTTGCACTTAAGGTCTCAATAAAATTAGTTTAAACCCTCATTCTGTGTCCTATCAAGTATAATGTTCTCCCCCAAATTTCTGCAAATTCCTTGGGAGCTCATATTTTCAGGGTCAACTCTGGCTCCAAGCTTTTGCTTCCACTGAATTACTTTCATTTATAGATTGTCTTTCTATCTCTATTCTACATTATGTTCACCCAGAATCTGGAGTTGGCCTTTTCCCCTTTCACAAATAGACACTCTCTCTCTCTCTCTCTCTCTCTCTCTCTCTCTCTCTCTCTCTCTCTAACCCTACCAGAGTAGGCCAGAATATGTGAATATAGCAAACCTTACAGAAACTTACAGGAAGATGGAAGGGAGGGATTTCTATATTGCAACAATATATTCTAAGTGGCTTCAATTTGTATGTTAGAAATCTTCAAAATCTTATTTAGCAACTCCATCTCATTGCCCTTTCACATTTTTTCTCTCTAGCTACTTTCCCTCAGACTTCTAAATTCTGTTCATGGGAATGCAGTAAAGAATAGTTATCTCCTTAGCACTCGACTTGGCCCCTGCTTATTTGTGTCCTTAGGATATCACTACCCACCTTAAATTACTCATTAAGGTATTTTCTTCAGTATAGGTGGTGCCCTTCCTAAGAAGAATTCTGTAGTCAGCCACCACACTCCCCAATCCTACTATATAATAATCTATTATAGATTTTTGGTGGGAGGAGGGTGTCTACTTTAGAGATGTGAATTTCTCCTGGGCACACACTTTTTTTTCTCCCAAAACAGAGGACTGCCTTTTTATTTCTTGCCCTTATTTTGCATGTAATGGACCAAGGCCTGCCTTTCTTCTCCTCCGTCTTTACTATTTCATGCAGGCTTCTGGATTTTTTTTTTTTTCCCTCCTGACACTTATACAAGTTCCTGCTACATTTTCTGTTTTTGTTCTTTATTTCATTCTTTATTTCATAGCATTAAAGAATTGCTCTGAGCTCATAATTTTTTTAAGTGGTCTTACTCTTATTTTCCTTCTTGTGAGTTTTCCTACGTAACAGATTTTTTTCAACCCTGTTGAAGTATATTTCGAGTATAATCCCGAATAACTGGGGTTACAAGTGTGCACCGCCATGCCAAGCTAATTTCTGTACTTTTAGTAAAGACAGGGTTTTGCCATGTTGGCCAGACTGGTCTCAAACTTACTTTCCTTCTTATGACTTTTCCTATATACCAGATTTTTTTCAACCCTTTTGAAGTATATTTCCTTTTAGATGTCAGATAAATGAGATGTTACTCTCTTTTAATAGCATGTATCTATATATTTCCCGATTTTGTAAAGCTTTCTTATTTCTATTAAGTTATACTCTTTCCACTGAGACTGCCACAGGAGAAGCAATTACAATAGAACATTTCCAAGGACATAGCCTGAGACTACCAACTAGTGTAAACATGGGTCACTGAGCAACCCTGAAATGGACAAGTACTGCCAAATTAAATAATCAAGGATTCCTGACATGGCACTTTTAAATGTGTCTAGTGTCTAGGAAATGTGTGTGTCTAGTGTCTAGGAAATGTGTGTGTTCTTTTGGGGAAAACAGGTCCAAATGAAAGGTAATAGGGGACACAGGGAAGAAAAATGCTGATATTTCAGTATTTCATCAGTTGTAGAAACTTAGAAAGGCATTTTGGCTCTATTGTCACCATTGTTTATAAATTTTTTATAGGAATTTAAGTCAAAATGTTTCTCTCTTTGATACTGTTCAAGTTTTTCAAGCTTTTCTGTACTATTTGTTCTTCTTAAGATTCCACATCTTGTTTTATTGGCATCTGGATTTTTTTTTTTTTCAGACAGAGGTTTGCTCTTTTTGCACCGCTGGAGTGCAATGGCACAGTCTCAGCTCACTGCAACTTCTGCCTCCCAGGTTCAAGCGATTCTCCTGCCTCAGCCTCCCAAGTAGCTGGGATTACAGGCGTGCACCACTATGCCAGGCTAATTTTTGTATTTTTAGTAAAGCCAGGGTTTTGCCATGTTGGCCAGGCTGGTCTCAAACTCTTGACCTCAGGTGATCTGCCCACCTTGGCTTCCCAAAGTGCCGAGATTACAGGTGTGAGCCACCGTGCCCAGCCTGGCATCTGGATTTCTAAGGGTCAATTTTATTTGGAAGAAAACAGGTTTGCATGGCTTCTGCTTACTGGGTCATGACGTTGTGGGGAGAAAACATGGCTTTTGGCAGCATGGAGACCTTGCTTGAATCCCAGCTGTGTTGTTGATTAGCTGGGTAATTTTGGGAAAGTTAAAAATCTGTGAGCTTTGGTTTCTTCTTCTGAGTTATGGGGAGAATATAACTTATTCTGAATACCTTGAAAGGGTCTTGTGAAGACTGAATGATATTTGATATGAATTACTTGGCAAGAACTGGTATAAGTTCTCTTTCATCTTCTTTCCCTGTTCCATCTTTCTCCACTGTGGTATCTTGCTCCCACTTTTTGGCTCTTGGAGTGAAATGATGTACTTATTCCTAAAAATGAAGGGAAATTTGACTACTGAGTTGAAGTAACTTTTCTAACTTTTTCCATTTATCATACCATAGTCAGGTTTTACTTGTTTTGGGAATGTTGATCCCTTTGGATTAGGTAATAGACCAACATCTTCCAAGAAATGGCTCCAGAATTTAACGACTTTTGTCAAATGTATATTTAACATTTGTCACATAATTTTATAAAGCATTTGTGGACAAACAATAATTCTGACTGTGATGAATATTTATTTTGACAGAAAAATCACACTACCATATTGGCAGCTGAGACTTTTTGAGGCCACCCTCTATTTAAAAGGCAGATATGTACCAACAAAAAGAGTTTCTAAAGCCTTTTATTATTGAAGATATCAGCAGCTGATAAAGGGAAAATTACTGTATAATTAAGAGCTGTTAGGAGCTATGTATATTTTGTGGAAGATCTTACACAAAATACGTAAAAGCATATTAAGATGTAAAGAAAAAGAGCAAGTCAAGACTGGTATTTAAGATGTGTATTAGTCTGTTTTCACTCTGCTGATAAAGACATACTTGATACTGGGCAATTTACTAAAGAAAGAGATTTAATGGACTTACAGTTTCATATGGCTGGGGAGGCCTTACAATCACGGCAGAAGGCAAGGAGGAGCAAGTCACATCTTATGTGGATGGCGGCAGGCAAAGAGAGAGCTCGTTCAGGGAAACTCCTGTTTTTAAAACCGTCAGATCTCATGAGATTCATTCACTATCACGAGAACAGTGCAGGAAAGACCTGGTCCCTTAATTCTATTACCTCCCACCCAGTTCCTCCCATGACATGTGGGAATTGTGGGAGTTACAATTCTAGATGAGATTTGGGTGGGGACACAACCAAACTATATCATTCTGCCCCCGGCCCCTCCCAAATCTCATGTCCTCACATTTCAAAACTAATCATGCCTTCTCAACATTCCACCAAAGTCTTAATTCATTTCAGCATTAACTCAGAAGTCCACAGTTCAACATCTTGTCTAAGACAAGGCAAGTCCCTTCTGCATATGAGCCTGTAAAATCAACAGCAAGTTAGTTACTTCCTAGATACAATTGTAGCAGGACAAGCCACAGACAAAACTCCTCAGACACTGAGTTAAAGAAGGAAGGGGTTTATTCGGCCGGGGGCATCAGCAAGACTCCTGTCTCAAGAGCTGAGCTCCCCAACTGAGCAATTCCTGTTTCTTTTAAGGGCTCACAACTCTAAGGGGGTGCATGTGAGGGGGTCATGATTGAGCAAGCAGGGGGTACATGACCAGGGACTGCATGCACTGGTAATTAGATCAGAACAAAACAGGAGAGGGATTTTCACAGTGCATTTCTATATAATGTCTGTAATCTATAGATAACATAACCGATTAGGTCAGGGGTCCATCTTTAACTACCAGGCCAGGGTGTGGTGCTGGGCTGTCTGCCTGTGGATTTCATTTCTGTCTTTTAGTTTTTACTTCTTCTTTCTTTGAAGGCAGAAATTGGGCATAAGACGATATGAGGGGTGGTCTCCTCCCTTACAGTGAGGGTACGGGCATTGGGTAAATACAGCTGTTACAAATGGGATAAATTGGTCAAAACAAAGGTGCTAAAGGCCCCATGCAAGTCCACAATCCATCAGGGCAGTCAAATCTTAAAGCTCCAAAATGATCTCCTTTGACTCCAGTGTCTCACATCCAGATCATGCTGGTGCAAGAGGTGGGTTCCCATGGTCTTGAGCAGCTCTCCCCCTGTGGCTTTGCAGGGTACAGCCTTCCTCCTGGCTGCATTCATGGGTTGCCATTGAGTGTCTGTGGCTTTTCCA
This sequence comes from Rhinopithecus roxellana, assembly GCF_007565055.1. Classification (NCBI taxonomy): domain Eukaryota; kingdom Metazoa; phylum Chordata; class Mammalia; order Primates; family Cercopithecidae; genus Rhinopithecus; species Rhinopithecus roxellana. The sequence goes on along the minus strand of NC_044559.1, from coordinate 91,146,203 downwards.
GGCGCACTGTGCAAGCTGTCAGTGGAGCTATCATTCTGGGGTGGGTCTGGGCTCCACTAGGTGGTGCCCCAGTAGGTACTCTGCGTTGGGCCTCCAACTCCACATTTTCCTTCCACACCTCCTAACAGAGGTTCTCCATGAGAGCCCTGCCCCTGCAGCAAACTTCTACCTGGACATCCAAGCATTTCCATAAATCCTCTGAAATCTAGGCAGAGGTTCCCAAACCTCAATTCTTGACTTCTGTGCACTTATAGGCTCAGCACCACATGGAAGCTGGCAAGGCTTCAGAAGTTGCCTTCTGAAGCCACAGCCTGAGCTTAACATTGGCCCCTTTCAGCCACGGCTGGTGCCCTGGGACAAAGGGCTCAAGTCCCTAGGCTGCACACAGCACGGGGACCTTGGGCTTGCCCCAGGAAACTGCTTTTTCCTCTTGGGCTTCCTGGCCTGTGATGGGAGGGGCTGCTGTGAAGGCGTCTGACATGCCCTGGAGACATTTTCCCCATTGTCTTGGGGATTAACATTTGACTCCTCATTACTTATGCAAATTTCTGCAGCTGGCTTGAATTTTTCCTCAGAAAATGTGATTTTCTTTTCTATCACATTGTCAGGTTGCAAATTTTCCAAACTTTATGCTCTGCTTCCCTTATAAAACTGAATACCTTTAACAGTACCCAAGTCACCTCTTGAATGCTTTGCTGCTTAGAAGTTTCTTAAACCAGATGCTCTAAATCATCGCTCTCAAGTTCAAAGTTCCACAATTCTCTAGGGCAGGGGCAAAATGCCACCAGTCTCTTTGCTAAAACATAACAAGAGTCACCTTTGCTCCAGTTCCCAACAAGTTCCTCATTTCCTGCTGAGACCACCTCAGCCTGGGCTTTATTGCCCATACACTTATCAGCATTTTGGGCAAAGTCATTCAACAAGTCTCTAGGAAGTTCCAAACCTTCCCACATTTTTATGTCTTCTTCTGAGCCCTCCAAAATGTTCCAACCCCTGCCTGTTAACCAGTTCCCAAGTTGCTTCCATATTTTCGGGTATCTACAACAGCACCCCACTCTACTGGTACCAATTTACTGTATTAGTCTGTTTTCATGCTGCTGATAAAGACATACCTGAGACTGGGAAATTTACAAAAGAAAGAGGTTTAATGGATTTACAGTTCCACCTTGCTGGGGAGGCTGCACAATCATGGTGGAAGGCAAGGAGGAGCAAGTCGCATCTGATGTGAATGATGGCAGGCAATGAGAGAGCTTATGTAGGGAAACTCCCGTTTTTAAAACCATCAGATCTCATGACACTCATTCACTATCATGAGAACAGTGCAGGAAAGACCCGCCCCCATAATTCAATCACCTTCCACTGGGTTCCTCCCATGACATGTGGGAATTGTGGGAGTCATAATTCAAGATGAGATTTGTGTGGGAACACAGCCAAACCACGTCAAGATATAAGAGGAGAAATAAGAAATAGAGACAAATATGGTACACTTGCTTTTGATTTGTCATGAATTTCCTATTGGAAATTTTAGGGAAGAAGAAAATTTTTTTCAAACATATATATTTTTTAAATTTTATTTTTAATTAATATGGATACATAATAGTTGTACTTATTTATGGGGTACATGTGATATTTTGATAAAAGCCTATAATGTGTAAGCCTATAATGTGTAATGATAAAATCAGGGTAATTGGAATATCCATCATCTCAAGCATTTATCGTTTCTTTGTGTTAGGAACATTCTGATTCCACTCTTTTAGTTACTTTGAGATATGTGATAAATTATTGTTAACTATGGTCTTTATATTGTGCTACCAAACACCAGATTTTTTTCCATCTAACTTTATTTTTATATCCATTAACTATCCATTCTATATCCCCCTGTTTTGACAAGTAAAAATTATATACAGTTTATAGTATATAACATGATGTTTTAATATATGTATACATTCTGGAATGACTAGCTCAAGCTATTTAATATATATGCATTACCTTTTATACTTATCAATTTTTTGATAGTGAGAACACTTAAATTTACTCTAGCAATTTTCATATGTATAATTTATTGGTATTAACTGCAGTCACTATGATGTACAATGGATCTCTTGAGATTATTCCTCCTGTTTAATTGAAATTTTATGACCTTTGACAATACAAATTTAAACCATGTAAAATTTTTATTTTTTAAGAAGGAATCAGCATCTTTCCAGTTATCTCTGATTTGATTAATTAATTAATCACCTCAGCAAATCATTATTTTTGTGTGCTTACTTTGTGGCAGTCACCATCACTCTAGTATGTGCTAGGGATTCAAATTTCTAAAAATACCATAATGATCCTGCTCTCCTGGAATTTACAGACTAGATAAAAATTAAATTAATAATATGTTATCATGGTAGAGGTTGGTACAAACTGTTATGGAGGTGGAAATTGTATTAAGAGAGGGTATGTTGAATGAATACTATGTGGCTGAGTTTGGAGAGTTGACTAGAGAAAGAAGGTAGTGGGGCAGAGGATGTTTTACCTGCAGAGGAGGATGTACGCTGAAAGACTTGTAATAGTCCTGAATGGCTGAGATGAAGGGTAAACTGTGTGGGAGGAACAAGAGTTGAAGCTGGAAAGGTAGGCATAGACCTAATTTGAAAGGTCTATGTACTAAGTTGCAAAGTTTGAACTATAGTCTGAAAGCTAAGGGGAAACCATTAAAGAATTTTAAGCAGGGTAATGATGAGGGGATTTCACAAAGTTCATAGAAAAATGGAATTAAAAGAAAAAAAGTATGAACTTTGTTTCTCATCATAAGCTCCATCAAGTTGAAGACACTTTTGTAAATAATGATACTAGCCACTTAGTTCATCCCTGAAGAACTGAATGTCCTGGAATTTAACTCTGCCAATGCAGTTTTTTTACATTATTAACTGAAGAAATATGAATGCCCTTTAAATATTTTTTGAGATTTGGAAACAAAAAGAAGTCAGAAGGAGCCAAACCAGGACTGTAAGGTGGATACCTCATGATTTTATATTGAAACTTAAAAGATTACCTTTGTTTGATGAGAGGAATGAGCAGAATGAGGAGGAGCTTTGTGGCGGAGAAGGACTCTGGTGAAGCTTTCCCAGTGTTTTTCTGCTAAAGCTTTGGCTAGCTTTCTCAAAACACCCTCACAATAAACAGATACTATCATTCCGTGGTCTTCCAGATAATCAACAAGCAAAATTCTCTGAGCATCTTAAAAACCGATTGCCATGATCTTTGGTCTCTTGACTGGCTTGCTTTTGCATTGACAGGGCCACTTCCACCTCTTGGTAGGTATTGCTTTGATTGTGCTCAGTCTTCAGGATCATACTGGTAAATCCATGTTCATCTTTTGTTACATTTCTCAAAAGGAATACTTAAAAGAGATTGATGAAATTAAAATTGTTGAAACATTTCATTGAAAGCTCTGGTCTTATCTGCAACTGATCTGTGTGCCACAATTTTGGCATTCATCCAGGGGAAATTTGCTCAACTTAAAATTTTCAGTCAGAATTGTGTAAGTTGAACCAGTACAGATGTCTATAATGTTGGCTATTGCTTCTGGTGTTAATTGTTTGTCCTCTTCAATTAGGGCACAAACAAGATTAATTTTTTCCTTACAAATTGATGTGGATGGTCTGCTGCTGTGGGTTTTGTCTTAAACATCAACTTGACCCTTCTCAAAATGGGTTATCCATTTGTAAACTGCTGATTTCTTTGGGGGCATTGCCCATAAACTTTTTTTTTTTTTTTTTTATATGGTCTTGTTCTGTCACCCAGGCTGGAGTGCAGTGGTGTGATCTCGGCTCACTGCAACCACTGCCTCCTGGGCTCAAGCAATTCTCTTGCCTCAGTCTCCCAAGTAACTGGGATTACAGGCACATGCCACCATACCCGGCTAATTTTTGTATTTTTAGTAGAGATGGGATTTCACCATGTTGGCCAGACTGGTCTCAAACTCCTGACCTCAAGTGATCTGCCAGCCTTGGCCTTCCAAAGTGCTGGGATTACAGGCATGAGCCACTGCGCCTGGCCAAACTTTTCATAAAGCACCAATGATTTCATCATTTTTCCACCCAAGCCTCACCATAAATTTGATGTTTCTCACAGTGTCAAGCCCAGTGCTTTGCATAGTGATGCTGCTCTATAAACAATTATTGAATGACCCTTTTGTTCAGTCCTTGTTCACTACTGAAAAGGTGTCATGAGCTTAATGACAATGGTCTTTTCAATTTTATGGAATTTTTAAGTTTATAAAGCAGTAACCTATAAAGCTAGATTGCAAAATCTGTTAGGGTAAGAGTTGTTTCTCTTTTGTTTTCCTCTGTTTCTTACATGTCTGGTATGTTGCTCATTGATAAATGTTTGTTGAATGAATGTCTTTTATTTTTCCTCAACTGATTTCACAACAACTGAATGAAGTAGGCAGGCAAAGACAGTTTGTCCTGTGTTATAGATAACACAATCAAAATTGGAATAGTAATAACTTGTCCAAAGTGATGCAGTTTTAAAATGGCATAGCAAGGACTTGAACCTCAGACCTCAAGACCAATGTGCCTTCACCTACATAGAACTGTTTCTAATTTAGATCTCAAGCCCAATTTTGCCCTATGTTCTTAACTTTTATAATCATTCCTTACAGCAAAAAAAAAAAAAAAATCATTTGAGATATGTATGTGAGCTTTAATTTTCTGCTTCAGTTGTAAACTTCCTTTTAACGAGTGGTATTATCATCTTGTAAGTTCATTTGGAAAATATATATGAAGGTCAATGGATTAAGTTCAGAAACATTAAGTAATTTCTTTCTCTGTAATACTTTATTTTTGATTGTTCTGTGGTTGCTATATTTAAGTAAGGTAGATTAGCCATTTCTTATGCTTAAAATAATTTCTTTTTACTCTAAGTATTAATATTTATAGAGCATCAATATGTTATTTCTTTGACTATTGTTTCCTTTTGCTTTAGTTTCTAGAAACTTTTGGCATTGTTTCAAACAGACAATTTAGGGACACTAAGATCACACTTGGTGATATAATGCTTTCCATCAGGCACTTCTTGGATACCCTTTTGTACACATATTGCTGTGAGTATGGGATTTCTTTTCATGCTACGGGTAGCACCCAGCACTTTGTATAAATGCATGAAATACTAAATAAGAAACAAATGATGACTGTGGAGCTAGCTCTTGTTTTGGAGCAATGCTACTTGATGTTTTTAAATTATGGGAATTAGTAGGCTGCTGGAGCTTTAGAGTTATTTGAATCAATCGATCTGATTACAAAAGGAAGCCAGGGTGTTGGCAGTGAGGGCGAGGAAAACTTTGTTTGCCAGAGCCTTGGCTGCATTTTTTTTCCCTGCTGTTTCAGCCTATTTCTTCATGTCTTTCTCAAATTACTCCATGAATCTACATAATTTACATGAACTCATTGGATGCATAATTTGTATAGAACATTGGCTTAGTTTTATTCATATATGTATTGTCAGGAAAAAGGAGAAAAAAATGTATCTGGGAAAAGGGACTGCTGAGACAAAGTAGACATTTCCCTGTTGCCTTTTCTATGCTTCTTTCTTGCAAAATAATTTGTCAGCTATTTTAATGTGAGATGAACAATTATAGTTTCTGCTGTTTTATTTGATGGATTACTATTATTATTTCTGAGCGGAAATAATTTGATGAGAAAACATACTTTGGGAGTGTTGACAGTGCTTACTTTCCCAGTAAGTATTGGGCTTAGGGATATTGTTTTCCTCCACCCATTATCATCTTGTATGTCCAAGGTTTGTTTTGGGTTTAGTCTAATTCACTGAGCTTTTTAAAGTTTGAGTTTGGTTTATCATGAGTTAAAAAAAAGCACACAGGAAAAATTCAAGGTTCAACAAATTATTCTGGGGTTTTTGGCTCATTTTAAATTCCCACTCAAAACTTTGAATAAGTAAAATCCAGGAGTATTAAAAATCTCTTGAATTAATTGTGCTTCCTTTCCCCAACTTGTCTCCAACTGGGAGATCATTTATTTGGAGAAATAATCAATATAAAAAATTATCATGTTATCAATATAAATTAATTATCAATATAAAAAATTATCAATATAAAAAATTATCAATATAAAAAATTATCAATATTATCAATATAAAAAAATTCTGAATCAAATACAGAAAATCTTGGAGGTTTGTTTCAATGATTAACCATTGTGGCCTGTTAGAAAAATGTTCAAGTGAATGCTCTTTAGAATCTAGGCCTCAACCTAACTTTTATCTTCCGTACTTCAGCATTATTTGCAAAGTAAGATTATTGCTTTCACTCTTTAGCATCTTTAAGTGTAAATGTGTGCAGGTGGGGATGGGGTGTGTTCAATAGGGAGCTAAGCCAGAGCTACACCACAGGTTTCATATGACCTCTCCTTGACAATTAATTGCTTTGTAAGCAAAAAAACTGCTTAAATGAATGAAATTATCATGGTTTTACAGTATTTTGAACTCTTTATTATCAATAAATGGAGGATGTAGTTCCTCGTAACGAAAGTTCAAGCTGAACTCTCCATATTATACAAACTCCGACCTTTAGTTAAAATATTCTTGTGATGATGTATTGTTACTGGATTTTCTCCATTTTTTCTTTGGCCATGGGCATATTACTGGGAAGTGATGGTTTTCTGTGTTTTTTATTTTGAACACTCTTTACAAGTGTGTTTGCTCTAAAGTTCCCATTTGGAGCTGTATAATGTTCACAGAGATAAATATGAAGAAGAAATATTTAAGAAGTAGAGCTAATATTTCTTAGGGAAGACAAAGTACAGGGGCTAAAACATGCTTTAGAGTTAAATGGATTTGTCAGTGAAATAGCTTGTATTATTTAAATCATAGATAAAATTACTTAAATGTTTTAGAATCTTAAATAAGGTTTTATTTTGATTTGAACATAGAATGAACCAAGAAATGGGCAAGGCACAGAAATGATTCTACAATACGATAAATATTTCATATAAAGGTCATTAAAATTATGTTGAAAGAAATTTGTTTATTGTTATAAGTGGGAAAAATGAACTGATTTTGGCTGTGTTTGAAGTGTTGGGTAGAATTGGTTTCCATGTCAGACTCTTAAAAGACTTCCTGTCCTTTGGGGCCCAATTCAAATTCTCTTACGTCTTCTACGTGGTCTGAGTCCCTCAGTCAATATCAGTGAGTTTTCTGAGTTTTCACCAATGTTACCTTTATCTCTTTTTTTTGCATTCTCTTTACTACCTTGCCTTGTGTTAGAGTTAAGGATAGAGTAGAAAGAACATGAACGTTGTAATAGAAACCCAGTTCAATCAAACTTTCTGAAACCCAGTTTACTGAATTGTAGAATGAGAAAAGAAATAGGAACTCCTGTGGTTCTTGTGAAGATTCAATTGGAAAGCATAAAGTACCTGGGGCTGAGCAGGCACTCAGTAAGTGTCAGTGTCCATCTCATTTCCGAATTTCGTGTCTAGTTTCTCCAATGGTCTAAGTTCCTTCAGGGCAGGAAATGTCTTTTATATTCATAGTGCCTTGTGCATATAGGTTCTAAATGATTATTTGTTGAATTTAATTTAATGTCCTGTCATGGAATCTTAGCACTGTTATTTCCCATTTCTTTTCCCTCTGTCACCTTGGATTGAGATAAACATGTTACTTTCATGAAATTAGGGATTTAATTCAGTAGAATGCCATTTTAATATGATTTATTTCATAGAGTCTGATATAGGAAGGGTCAAATAATTTCCCTGGAAACTTAATTATATTCTATAAAATCTTATTAGCCTGTCTCATGGCATCATAGTCACAGTGGAGTTCTGGTATGTTTAAGATGGTCAAGTCTCTATCTGGAGAAATCTGTCTAATGGCACAGAGTAAGAATATGGGAAATAAATGACATAAAGAGAGAGCAAATGCAAATGTCTTGCAAATTACATTACTTGACATTTTCAATCACTAACCCTCCAAAGTATGTTCTAATTTACTAAAATAAACCAAGAATCCAATTTCTTGTGAGCTTCCTTTGCTTAATTAATTATTAGTAGCAGACAGTATTCTGTAGTTGCAATTTTTCACCTTTGTATTTATCTAGTACCTGATTTCAAAAGAATGGGAGCATTCTGATTCAGCAAAACTGATCAGAACTCTCTATCTGCTCATAGCTCATCTGTGTTATAGAGCAGAAATAAGTAAATGTTTGCTGAACATGCCACATATGCTTTGATCATCAAAATGTTAAGTTTTCCTTCCTTCTCGAAATACAAGCTCTGAGAGATCTTCCTTGCTGAAGTTTGTTGGGTGACCTATTCTGCATAGATATTATTATAGAGGCAAACCAGATCTCATGCCATTATTGCAAAATATCATGTAAGCAACTACATTTTCATACATTTGTTTGTTTCCATGATTGAAATGTGAGCACTCTTTAATGCTTCCTCATTATGATTTGAAATTATACATTCACTGTGCTTTTTAAAAAATTTAAAAGCAGAAGTGTATTCGTAAAAAGATGAATCTTTTTATTTTTTATTTATTTTATTTATTTTATTTTTTTTTTTGAGGCGAACGTCTCGCTCTGTCGCACGGACTGGAGTTCGGGCAGGATTAGCTCACTGCAAGTCGCCTCCCGGGTTTGCTGCCATTCCCGCCTCAGCTCCGAGTAGTGGCTACAGGGCCCGCCACTCGCCTTGTAGTTTTTTTTTTTTTGTATTTTTTCGTTGAGACGTGGGTTTCACTGTGTTCGTAGGATGGTCTCTACTCTGACCTGTGATCCGCCCGTCTCGCCTCCCAAAGTGATGGGATTACGGCTTGAGCCACCGCGCCCGGCCTCTTTTTTTATTTTTTTTAAATGAAGTGTGCTCTTTTGTTAGAAGGAAGACTAAACAGGCTTCTCATGCATGCAATAATGTTGATTATACTTAAAATACGGTTTATAACTCTTTGTGTGTCCCTAATTATTTCATTGGAAGATAATTAGCTAGCATTTTGTTCTCACTGATTATGAAAGGGGAGACGAAATGAGCTTAATCCATCGTTCTTTGTGTTAGCAAGTTGAGAATTTGCGAAAAATCTGCTGCTATCCTAACGATCTGCTTTTGTTTTCAATTTCAGTTTCGAAGGACATTTGAGTCTCTCAAAAATGTTGCCAACAAATCCGACCTCCAGAAAACCTACCAGAAGCTTGGGAAGGAGCTGGAAAATTTGGATTATTTAGCCTTCAAACGTCAGCAGGTAGGGGTCAGAGCTCTCCTTGGTGGAGGAGATGAACACTTTAGGCTTCCTGCCATCCTGCCTGTCACAGGTGCAGGTGGACCTGAGGAAACTTATCTTCTAATGGTTAGAGCAGAAACAGGTTGTGTTGTGCTGATCTGCTGTGTTCATATGGCTTCCCACAGTGTTCAATGTGGTCCTTGCTTTTAGATGTGTACTTTAGGGGTTTCCACATGTGTCCTTATACCTCGCTTAAAAAAAATTCCTGCTGGTTTGTGAAAATCCAACTACCCTTTGACTAGGGACGCTTCAGCGGCATAAAGGAAATCTCTATAATGGCTTGGCCAGTTGGCTTTTATATTTGACCTGGGGAGAAAAATCACCTTAAGACCAGGATAAGGTTGTGGGTGTACATGCAACATTAAGGAAAATAGTCATAAATATGTCAAAATATGAATCAATCTTTAGTTTTCTTTGATCTTTGAAGATGAGTAATTTGCTAAGTGTGGAAGATAGAAGGAAAATTTACTTTTCAAATGCAAGGTTTTTATTGCCTCCTTTTGTAGGCCCCAAGATAGACAGCTGAAATAAACTTTTATAGGGTTTGTTTTAGAATTTGTACTTCATAACCGAATATTCATCATGATTAAATGCTGTGTGTTTTGGAGACACTGCCACAGTAGCTCACTACTCTTCCTAGGCTGGATCTGCTCCAGTTTCTTCACAGCCACTAGGTGTCAGCATTGTCAAGCTTTTACTTCCACCAAAAGTTTATTCTGATCAGAATAGGCAGTTAGACGTTTAGATAAGGTTGCATGAAATTCGGGAATGTGCTCCATGATGGATAGCGTCTAGAAAAATGACTAAATGTCTGACTTGCATGGCCAGGCATCGAGTCGATCACTTGAGAGACTTTCCTCTTAGCGTAGCAAAGGGCGTGGCATTCTTGCCATTGCCTAATTCACAAGCTTTGGATCCTTTTGGATGAAGGTTTTCAAAGTGGAACTTTCTATACTTAGTTAAATCTCATGAAGTCAACATGATATGGTCTAGAATTATTGGGCCAAAAAGAGAATTGTGTTCTAGGTATCGCTCTATCACAGATGTTACGTGGACATTTAACCTTTCTGTGGCCCTATTTTCCTAGGGGGTTATATTTATTTTATAGAATGTTCCAGAACAAATACATTACTTTTGCACATATATTAATTTACATGAAAAAGGATACAATGTCCATTTAAATTTTGTTTTTTAAAAAAATTAATGAGGGTCTAGGTATTAGCACTTGATGGTTACTGAGTGCCACTACAACAAACCCCCAGAGGATGCTGCTTAGCATTCACACCAGAGTCACTCCTCTGGCCTATGCAAGTTTTAGTACAGTTTTGTTTCCAAAACCTTCCATGGAGGGGTATTTGAGCTGGCAGGCAGTAGTCACTGTACTCTTCCGTTATCCTTTCTCATTAACACATTTTCAGTGATTGGATTCTTTTCCTAGCTAATTGTGAATTTGGAAGAAGGTAAATACCTCAAGGGCAGAAGGGTAGAACTCTGGGAGAATGGCATTGAGGATAGATGGGTAAATTATATGTGCGTAAAGAAAAGATGAGCACATGGAGTGTGTTTATATATATATATGCATATATAAATCATCTATACTATTTATTAAATGAAACGCATATGCCACGTGGTATGATTTAAACATTTATGAATGAAATCTTTAAATGATTATAACAATACAGTGAGCTGGCTTTTATTAGCACCATTTTACAGATGAGAAAACTGTTAAGAAAGTTAAGTAACATGCCTAAGGTCATGGAGCTAATAAGGCATGAAATGGCTTCAAATCCAAATCAAGTCTGACTTCAAACCTGGAGTGTTGTGTCTTCTTGATGGGCAGGGTCAAAGGGTCAGAACATCAGCTCTTCTCTAGCTTGGTGGGATTTGTCTTTTATCTCTGATTCTATTCCTTTGAAGCTCCAAAACCTGATTAAGCACACACCAGGAAGTGTTTTTCTTCTAATAGAAAAGATTCAGGTCTCTGTAAAATTGCCAATTTAGCAAGAAAGTTTCCTCTTTATAAGACAGTATTCTTTGTATTAGAGAATTAGTCATGGTTTGTTCCCTGGTCCAACCGTATTTATCATTCCACATTGGGACAGAACATAAGCTCCATAAGGATAGGGCCTCGTCTGTCACCTTTAATGCTGTATCCTCTCCAGTGCTTACAACAGTATCTGACTCATGGCAAATCCTCAGTAAATATTATTGGTGGTGTTGTTGCTATGAACAAAGAACCATGCCAAAAGGTTTGACCTCAGATTATAGGCAATTAAAATCAATGTGTTTTGCTACACTTTTAAAATTCAAAAGAGCATAAACCTTTCGCTTCCTGGATACCATGGGCTGAGAGATTGTCCCTTGCCCCTATGTATTATTGAGGTTTTCTCCTAACATATTTTATTCTTCTATCCATTTTTTAAAAGAAACAGAAAATGCCAGTGTTAACTCTGAATTATGGATGTCCAATGAATTGACTATAATTATTTTATTGGAGTCATCCATTAGGTTTTATTTTCTGTCCCCTTCTATGATATTTTTAACATTTTTGAGAGATTTTTGAGAGATTTCTTTCTCGGCGCAAGATAGACTACTGGAATACTTTGCTCCATTCTTGCACCTCTGTTTTTCTGAGGTTACTGTGCTTTCTTTCCTGGGTGTGAACTTAGCATTTATTTATTTAAAAGAGTGAGTGCCAGTGCATCAGCTATTCCTTGGGTACAAGCATCTCTACATTTTCGTACTTTCAGAAAGACTAATGTTGAAATAGTTTTGATTGGAAAAGGTGAGAGAGGAGGTTGTGATACGTGAGGTGGTGGGTTTACCGGGCGGAGTCAGCCTGAAGTAAACAGATGACAAAACAGGATTAACTGGAGAATCTAGACACTCTTTTGGTTTTTACTATCAAAAGGTAGGTACACTCTTGGAGTTTATCTGCTTGGGCTGCTTGGTTTTCATCCTTCTAGTTGGTGTGACATAGGAATGGTAATAGCAAGTTCCAGTTATTACACTGATCCCAGATTTATGTATTAATTTGAGTGCTTATAAATCAAGAGCTTTCCTTAGAGCTTTCATTTTGTGGAGTAAAACAAAATAAGGTTTGATAATGTGGACTCTAATGTAATTCATTTCTCTCTTTACCCTTAAAACTTATAATAACATTATAAAACACATCCATTTCCAGAGGCTTCTGAAGTCTTTTGATATGAAATAAAGTTGACATTATTGAGTTGAACATTATATAGACTAAAGCACATTTACACATTGATACAAAAATAAGTAAAATTAAATTATTGCACTTCAGACCTACATGCATGTTGAAACACATCACATATCTGATTCTTGTCTCTCTGATCACCGCATGCTATTCTTGCCTTCTGACCTGTCCACAAGGTTTATATAACTTGGTATTTAGAATATACAGCCCCTTTCATTTTACGTACTTAAATCATTCTTTAAAGTCAAACTGAAGTCTAGCCTACCTCGTAACACCTCCTCCTGTGACCTCTAGTCAATATGTTAACTCTTCACTGTTTGCCATTCTTAGCTTTTATCTGTGTCATACATTTTAGCATCTGATTGATGATATACTCATTGAGAATCTATGTAGTACAGTGATTAGAGTGTGAGCTTTGTAGTTACCCAAACCTGGTTAGACTGTTTGTACTGGGCACCTGAGTTTCTTTTTAAAAAGCATCAGAAAAAGAACCCCTAACTTAAACAGCTTGCTTTGAGGAAACAATATATCAAGTATAAAGTAAGTCCTATAAAATATGTATAAAGGACTTAACATTGCACCTGACATGTGTTTAGTATAACTGGTAGCTATTATAGTGTTCTGTGTTATTCTCATAAGCCATTTTCTTAAATAGGTTGTAAGTTCCATAAGGATATGGATATGTTCTTTATTTTGTGTACTTCTGTGCTGTACATAGGGTCCAGCACTGTTCTGAACATATGGAATAGAATGTTTTTGGACATACATAGTCTAGCAGTTGGTGATCTGTGTAACAAAAAGAACATGTTGACACCTCTCGAGAAGGGAGCTGCAACGTTTGGTTCTAATATATTTCTAAGGTGGTGTCTCTTGATGGGCAGTTATGTACTGAGGACTTGTACTATGACAATCTGCTGGGGGAAGTGGGTCCGGTGTTCTGGCTAACATCCAATTCAGGTTAATAATTACATTCTATATACCCAAACTTCCCTTATGCTTCCAGGTATTGTTCAGCACATGATACTTTGTTACTGATGATGCTCAGGAGTGAACAACTGCTTTTTTTTCTTTTACTAAATTGGGTGTGTGACCCCTTTTAGATAATTTCAAAGCCAGAAGGGTACATAATACCTTGTAGGATAAAAATTGAATTTAAGAAAACTTTTATATAAAAGATGAAAAATAGAAATAAGTCAGATAAAATTTATTTGATAAAAATGACTGAGGGTTAACATTCTTCTATTGAAAAATAAAATTCTACTTGTTATCTCTTATCTTTTTATGATAGCCATCCTAACAGGTGTGCAAGACAAGAGATAACAGGGGTTGGTGATGATGTGGAGAAAAGGAAACCTTTGCACATTGTTGGGAATGTAAATTTGTATAGTCATTTCAGAAAAAGTATAGAGGTTGGTAAAAAATATAAAATAGAGCTATTATAAGATCTGTCAATCTTACTTTTGGGTATATATCCAAAGAAAATGGAATCAGTATCTTGAAGAGATAGCTGCACTCCCACATTCATTGCAGCATTATTCACAACAGCCAAGATATGGAAACAACCTAAGTGTCTATTGACAGATGAATAACGAAAATGTGGCACACCTATATGCAATGAAATATTATTTAGCCTTAAAAAGGAAGGAAATCCTGCCTTTGCAATAGTATGGTTGAACCTGCAAGACATTTTGCTAGGCAAAATAATCCAGACACAGAAATATACATACTGTATGGTCTTACTTATATGTGGAATCTAAAAATGTCAAACTCAGAGAGGCAGAGAGTAGAGGGGTGGTTTCCAGGCATTGGTGGATGGAGGAAATTACTAGATATTGATCAAAGGGTACACATTTTCGCTTATAAGATGAACAAGTTCTCAGGACCTAATAAACAGCATGAGTGATGATAGATGTATTAATTTTATTGTGGTAATCATTATGCAATGTGTATATATCTCTCAAATCATCTTGTTGCACACTTTGAATATATTCAATCTTTGTCAATCAAATATTTCAAAACAAAAAAAATAAAATTCTAGATAGATAATGACTGACCACATAGAAAATACTCTTAGGCTTACCCTGGGAACTCGAGAACTCTGAGGATACAAGACAACAGTGTAGGGATCCTATGGAAGAAATGCTTAGAAAATGAAACTAAATAGTGCTAGGCTTGCAGTTGTACTATAGCATATAGAGAAGAAAAAGTTGATGAATTCCAATAATGTCCTTCAACCATGTAAGGACTTATAGCAAGAAAAATGTAATGAATGAGCTAGAATAATATTGCACTGGGAATTGCTTATCTGTAAGGACCTTATAAGGTAGGGACTAACTTTCCACTGGGGCTAACATTAAAATGGAGTTGTAAATATATTTTCTTTAAGACCTTTAAAAATAAAGACCAACCTGACTAACATGGAGAAACCCTGTCTCTACTAAAAATACAAAAAATTAGCCGGGCATGTTGGTGGGTGACTGTAATCGCAGCTACTCGGGAGGCTGAGGCAGGAGAATTGGCTGAACCCAGGCAGAGGTTGCAGTGAGCCGAGATCACACCATTGCACTCCAGCCTGGGTGACAGGAGCAAAACTCCATCTCGAAAAATAAATAAATCAATAAAATAAAAAAATAACGTATGTATCTGGAATTGTTTAGATGCAGTCTAAGGAAGGGTGTAAGTGGGAGCTGGACTCAGTGAGTACTAAGGGGAGGTGCTAAACTTCTAGAGCAATAGTTCTATAGCCATGGATTAACTTCAGTGGCCTTTGTAAGATGAAGTATGTTAATTGCTCAATTGGGAGGAGATTCTTTTTTTCCTTCTTCTGTAATTAATCTAACTGTCTTGGAAGAATTCTGATTGAATTATTTCTTTTAAGGGTAAGTGAACCAAGGACTGCTATATTAAAATATTCATGTATATTTTAGGTGGTAGTCTATATCTTATTTGCCAGATCAAATAAAATGATTATTTATGCCATTTATAAACCTGTTTCTGAAGATTTCAAAGCATTTCAGACATCATTTAAAAATTTATTGCACAGGTATGAAAAATGTTGAATTATTAAACACTGTGCTAAGTTCAAACCAACCCAAACATATTTTATTCTAGCCAGTACACATACAATTTCATTTTTATTCAATTGTACACAGTTGTTTGTCCCAAAGGAAAAAAGAATATGATGTTACATTTATTCTTTAGTTTTCTGATACAGAGAAAAGAAGGTTGGATGCATCATGCAAGGTCATCCTGAGTCAGTAACAAATTTAGAATTAATATTCACATTTCCTAATTTCTAGCTTACTGCAATAACCATTTGACCATTTTCACTGCTTCATAAACTACAGATCTTTATAGGGTGATTTGTTTTTCTGTAGTCACAGTCTGAAGAAAAAAAATCATATGGATTTTTTAATGTAAGAAAATTGCCTTTATTTTAAAATGAATGATTAAAATGATGTATATTATACATTTGTCCTCCTTCTAAAATTTGATTTCCACACTGGATAGTTAATGGTCATGACAACTAAGTGTCTTCTATTAAATTAGCAAAGTAAAAACATTATAGAGACATCTTTTAATTCCTAAGGTTTGCTATTCTGTTTCCATCTGTTGTCTCTGGGGCTCAGTTTATTGGTGGTACTTAGGTAGAAAGCTGTTGAGTCAAGCGTTAGCTGATTTTCATGCACCAGAGAAGATTTATTAATTTTTACATGGTTGTTTGCTATACAATAGTTTGCCTTGTGGGCAGTTTATGGCTACTTTATAGTGGAGAATGTTTATTGAAATAGTTAATTCTTTGTTATGGGTTATTTCAAAATTTACAATGCTGATAGGAATTCCAGAGATGGCAAAACAACAACAACAACAACAACAACAAAAACAAAAAAAAACTTCAGTGTTTGCATCAATATGGTGCTTATTTGTACGTGTCTTTTATTGACGTACCTAAGGTTGTCAATAAAAGTTGGTATTGAGGAGAAATAATAGACGAGTTACCTCTGAAAATGTCTTCTCTAGTCTGTTTTGCACTTTGAAAGTGATCTGTGCGTGAAAAGAAGGTAATGTTTCAGTACTAAGATTATGACCTTTAGTGGTTTAAGATGCAAGCTACAGAGGGTATGCTAGAGTAGAGAACCTTAAACCAAGTAAAGAATCTTTTGAATTCATCTAACCTAACTGTTTTATTTTATTTTATTTTTATTTTTGAGACAGTCTTGCTTTGTCACCCAGGCTGGAGTGCAGTGGCACAATCTCAGCTCACTGCAACCTTTGCCTCCTGGCTTCAATTGATTCTCTTGCCTCAGCCTCCCAGATAGCTGGAATTACAGGCGTCCACCACCATGCCCGGTTAGTTTTTTTGTATTTTTAGTAGAGACAGGGTTTTGCCATGTTGCCCAGGCTGGTCTCGAACTCGATTCACCTGTCTCGGCCTCCCAAAGTGCTAGGAATACAGGGGTGAACTACTGTGCCCGGCCCCACATGTTTTATTTTAATGATGAGAAAAATGAGGTGCAAGGAGATTAAATATCTTGTACAAGGCCGCATACTTTGCTAATGACAGAGTTCGGACAATAATAGGAAATGATGTATTCTCATAACCTTTGGTTCTTTGGTGAGCCCTCTGTTGACTCTTGGTATCTGGTTTGTATCCTGAAACCAAGAGAAGACCTATAGTATGAAAAGCATTCTTTTCCTGTTTGAAAAGCTACATGATCCTGAGATTGGACTGGTTGCAGAAATCTCTTCTAATGTTAAAACAAAGCCAGGGCATTCAGTTTATTTCATTGGGATTAATGGATTGGGAGGCCTTGCTTATATATGGCTATAATGAGAGACTCTGATGGCAGCCTTTGTGGAAGTGAGCCCCATTCTCTCCAGGAAAAACATACTTCTGCTATATCCTGTGTCTTGAGGTGCATTTTCTTTGCTGGACCCTTGCCAGGTGGTTGAGTAGTGACACTCTCTCCTCTTTCCAGGGACATATGAAATACAGGAGTCCCTCAGAGTCCCCTTAATAAAAGATGTGGGTGGAGTCTTCTCTAAAATGCAAGCCTCCAGCCACTCTACATTTCCACTTTCCTACTCAAGAAGAAAGGAGTGAACTTCTTTGAGTGTTCACAGAAATGTACAACAAAGGACTGAAATGGGGATGCAGCACAATTGACTTTTCAGTGAAGTCCACTTCTTTCTGATTATGCTTGCCCTCCAGGTGGGAGTTCTCCTCTTTCAGATTGAGCCCTAGGAATCTGAAGTAGAATAGAATTTTCTACCAGGATGAAAGGAGTACCAGAAAGGGTATGGACTTTCTTGAGTCTGTAGGAACCTTATTGCATCGAGACTGTGGAATAATCCAGGAAATTCATATTAAACTGCAGGAACAACAAAGATGCTTTTAACATTTATCAATATATATGAATATACTGTATTAGGCATTGAGGTGCCAGTAAATGAAAATAATTCAGTGGTGCCTTTTTTTTTTTTAAAAAAAGAAGAAAATGCAATAATATTACAATGCTGTAGACAAAGGAAGGACTTATAAGCATCATATGGTTCAACTACTTTATCATGGATACACAAATAATACAGAAAGTGCATAATTTTGTAGTTTTCTACTGTAATGGAATTTTGATTTATTGACAATTTCTAGAATCCTGTGTCCTCTAAACCTTTAAAGTATATCCTAGGCACTTAGGTTGTTTCTATATCTTGACTATCATGAATAATGCTGCAATGAACATGAAAGTGCAGATATCTCTTCAAAATACTGATTTCATTTCCTTTGGATATATACTCAGAAGTGGGGTTGCTGGATCATATAGTAGTTCTATTTTTTAAATATATTTTAGGAACCTTCATACTACTGTTCATAGTGGCTATACCAATTTACATTCCCACCAAGGTTCCCATTTCTGTACAAGTGTTCCCATTTCTGATCATACTCACCAACACTTGTCATCTTTTGTTTTTTGGTAATAGCCATCCAAACAACTGTGAGGTGGTATCTTATTTTGTTTTGATTTGCATTACTTTGATGATTACTGATGTTGAGCACCTTTTTATATATCTATTGGCCATTTGTATGTCTTCCTTAGAAAAATGTCTACTTAGAGATGCAATAAAAAATGATAAAGGGGATATCACCACCAATCCCACAGAAATAAAAACTACCATCAAAGAATACTATAAACACCTCTAGGCAAATAAACTAGAAAATCTAGAAGAAATGGATAAATTACTGGACACAGACACCCTCCCAAGACAAAACCAGGAAGAAGTTGAATCTCTGAATAGACCAAAATAAGGCTCTGAAATTGAGGCAATAATTAATAGCATACCAACCAAAAAAAGTCCAGGACCAGACAGATTCACAGTACACAGAGAGGCTGGTACCATTCCTTCTGAAACTATTCCAATCAATAGAAAAAGAGGGAATCCTCCCTAACTCATTTTATGAGGCCAGCATCATCCTGATACCAAAGCCTGGCAGAGACACAACAAAAAAAGAGAATTTTAGGCCAATATCCCTGATGAACATCGATGTGAAAATCCTCAATAAAATACTGGCAAACCGAATCCAGCAGCACATCAAAAAGCTTATTCATCAGGATCAAGTTGGCTTCATCCCTGGGATGCAGGGCTGGTTCAACATATGCAAATCAATAAACGTAATCCATCATATAAACAGAACCAATGACGAAACCACATGATTATCTCAATAGATGCAGAAAAGACCTTTGACAAAATTCAACAGCCCTTCACGCTAGAAACTCTCAATAAACTAGGTATTGAAGGAACATATCTCAAAATAGTAAGAGCTATTTATGATAAGCCCACAGCCAATATCATACTGAATGGGCAAAAACTGGAAGAATTCATTCCCTTTGAAAACCGGCACAAGACAATACTGCCCTCTCTTATCACTCCTATTCAACATAGTGTTGGAAGTTCTGGCCAGGGCAATCAGGCAAGAGAAAGAAACAAAGCATATTCAATTAGGAAAAGAGGAAGTTAAATTCTCCATGTTTACAGATGACATGATTGTAGATTTAGAAAACCCCATCATCTCATCCCCAAATCTCCTTAAGCTGTTAAGCAACTTCAGCAAAGTCTCAGGATACAAAATCAATGTGCAAAAATCACAAGCATTCCTATACACCAATAACAGACAAACAGACAGCCAAGTCATGAGTGAACTTCCATTCACAATTACTACAAACAATAAAATACCTAGGAATCGAACTTATAAGGGATGTGAAGGACCTCTTCAAGGAGAGCTACAAACCACTGCTCAACGAAATAAAAGAGGACACAAACAAATGGAAGAACATTCCATGCTCATGGATAGGAAGAATCAATATGTGAAAATGTCCATATTGCCTAAGGTAATTTATAGATTCAATGCCATCCCCATCAAGCTACCAATGACTGTCTTCACAGAACTGGAAAAAAACTACTTTAAAGTTCATATGGAACTGAAAAAGAGCCCGCATTGCCAAGACAATCCTAAGCCAAAAGAACAAAGCTGGAGGCATCATGCTACCTGACTTCAAAGTATACTACAAGGTTACAGTAACCAAAACAGCATGGTACTGGTATCAAAACAGATATATAGACCAATGGAACAGAACAGAGGCCTCAGAAATAATACCACACATATACAACCATCTGATCTTTGACAAACCTGACAAAAACAAGAAATGGGGAAAGGATTCCCTATTTCATAAATGGTACTGGGAAAACTGGCTAGCCATATGTAGAAAGCTGAAACTGGATCCCTTCCTTACACCTTGTACAAAAATTAATTCAAGATTGATTAAATACTTAAATGTTAGACCTAAAACCATAAAAACCTAGAAGAAAACCTAGGCAGTACCGTTCAGGACATAGGCATGGGCAAAGACTTCCTGACCAAAACACCAAAAGCAATGGCAACAAAAGCCAAAATAGATAAATGGGATCTAATTTAACTAAAGAACTTCTGCACAGCAAAATAAACTATCATCAGAGTGAACAGGCAACCTACAGAATGGGAGAAAAGTTTTGCAATCTACCCATCTGACAAAGTACTAATATCTAGAATCTACAAAGAACTTACACAAATTTACAAGAAGAAAACAAACGACCCCATCAAAAAGTGGGCAAAGGATATGAATAGACAGTTATCAAAAAAAGACATCTATGCAGGCAACAGATACATGAAAAAATGCTCATCATCACTGGTCGTCCGAGAAATGCAAATGAAAACCACGAAGAGATACCATCTCATGCCAGTTAGAATGACAATCATTAAAAGTCAGGAAACAACAGATGCTGGAGAGGATGTGGAGAAATAGGAATGGTTTTACACTGTTGGTGGGAGTGTAGATTAGTTCAACCATTGTGGAAGACAGTGTGGCGATTCTTCAAGGGTCTAGAAGCAGAAATACCATTTGATCCAGCAGCCCCATTACTGGGTATATACCCAATGGATTATAAATCATGCTACTATAAAGACACATGCACACGTATGTTTATTGCAGCACTATTCACAATAGGAACGACTTGGAACCAACCCAAATGTTCATCAATGATAGACTGGATTAAGAAAATGTGGCACATATACACCATAGAATACTATGCAACCATAAAAAAGGATGAGTTGATGTCCTTTCTAGGGACATGGATGAAGCTGGAAACCATCATCTTCAGTAAACTATCACAAGGACAGAAAACCAAACACTGCATGTTCTCACTCATAGATGGGAATTGAACAATGAGAACACTTGGACACAGGGCCAGAAACATCACACACTGAGGCCTGTTGGGGAGTAGGGGCTGGGGGAGAGAGAGCATTAGGAGAAATACCTAATGTAAATGATGAGTTGATGGGTGCAGCAAACCAACATGGCTCATGTATACATATGTAACAAACCTGCACATTGTGCACATGTACCCTAGAACTTAAAGGATTAAAAAAAACAAAAAACAAAAAACATATCTATTTAGGCCAGGCACGGTGGCTCACACCTGTAATCTCAGCACTTTGGGAGGCTGATGCAGGTGGATCACCTGAGGTCAGGAGATCGAGACCAGCCTGGCCAACATGGTGAAACCCCATCTCTGCTAAAAATACAAAAATTAGCTGGGCATGGTGGGGGCGCCTGTAATCCCAGCTACTTGGGAGGCTGAGTCAAGAGAATTGCTTGAGCCCACAAGGCAGAGATTGCAGTGAGCGGAGATCATGCCATTGCACTCCAGCCTGGGGGACAAGAGCAAGACTTGGTTTCAAAAAAAAAAGAAACGTGACTATTTGCATCCTTTGCCCATTTTTAATTAGGTTATTTGTGGGTGCTTTCTTTTCTTTTTCTTTTTTTTTTTTTTCAGTTAAATGAGTTCCTTATAGATTTTCAGTACTCACCTCTTATTGGATGTACAGTCTGCAAACATTTTATTTCATTCCATAGGCTACTATTTCATTTTATTGATTATTTCCATTTCTGTGCAGAAACGTTTTAGTTTGATGTAATTTCATTTATTTATTTTTGCCTTTGTTGCTGGTACTTATGGTGTCATATTAAAATACATTGTGACAACCAATATCATACAGCATTTCCTCTTTGTTTTCTTATAGTAGTTTTATGGTTTCAGGTCTTATGTTTCCAGCTTTAACTCATTTTGAGTTAATTTTTGTTTATGTTGTAGGATAAAAATAAATTTATTTTTTGGCATGTGGATATTCAGTTTTCCCAACCCCACTTACTGAAGAGACTATCTTTTCCACATTGTGTATTCTTGGCATCTTTGTCAAAAATTAGTTGACTGTATATGTATGTGTCTATTTTTGGTCTTTCTCTTGTGTTCCTTTGGTCTATGTATCTGTTTTTCTGCCAGTACCATACTGTTTTGATTACTATAACTTTGTAATATAATTTGAAATTAAGAAGTGTGATGTCTCCTGCTTTGTTCTTCTTGCTTCAGATTACTTTAGCTACATGGAATTTTTTATGGTGTTATGTAAATTTAGGATTTTTTTTTCTATTTTTGTGAAAAATGTTGCTATTTTGACGGGTTTATTGAATCTGTAGATCATTTTGGGCAGTACAGCAGTTTTTACAATGTTAATTCTTCCGACTTATGATTGTGGGATATCTTTCCATTTATTTGTGTCTTCTTCAATTTCTTTCATCTATGATGTGTAGTTTTTAGTGTATATAACTCTCACCTCCTTTGTTAAATTTATTCCTAAACATTTTATTTTATTTTTTGTAACTATTGTAAATGGAATTGTTTTCTTTTTCAGATAGTTTGTTGTTAGTTTATAGAAATGCTACTGATTTTGGCATGTTGATTTGTATCCTGCAACTTTATTGAATTCATTTATTAGTTCTAAAAGTTTTTTGGTTGAGTCTTTAGGGTTTTCCACATATAAGATCATGTCATTTCCAAACAGGGACAGTTTAACTTCTACCTTTCTTTCCTGCCTTTTATTTCTTTTTCTTGTCTAATTGCTGTATCTAGGACTTCCAGTAATATGTTGAATACAAGTGGCAAGAGTGGGCACTGCTTGTCTTGTTTCTAATCTTAGAAGAAAAGCTTTCAACTTTTCACTATTGAGCATAACGTTAAATGTGGGCTTGTGAAATATGGCCTTTACTGTGTTGAAATACATTCCTTCTGCCAGGCACAGTGGCTCACACCTGTAATCCCAACACTTTGGGATGCTGAGGTGGGTGGATCACTTGAGGTCAGGAGTCTGAGACCAGCCTGGCCTACATGGCGAAACCCTGTCTCTAATAAAAATACAAAAATTAGCAGGTTTGGTGGTGTGGGCCTGTAATCGCAGCTATTCGGGAATCTGAGGAAGGAGAATTGCTTGAACCTGGGAGGTGGAGGTTCTAATGAGCTGAGATTGTGCCACTGCACTCCAGCCTCGGTGATAGAGCAAGACTCCATCTAAAAAAAAAAAAAAAAAAAGGAAATACATTACTTCTATATCTAATTTGTTGAATGGTTTTTATCATGAAAGTATGTTGAATTTTGTTAAATTCTTTCTCTGCATCTATTAAGTTGTTTATATGATTTTTGTTCTCCATTCTGTTAATGTGGTGTACCACTTGATCATGGCGAATGGTCTTTTGAAGTTTGTTATTATTTTGTTGAGGAGTTTTGCATGTTTGTGCATCAGGAATATTGGCCTGTAATTTTCTTTTCTTGTAGCCTCCTTGCCTGACTTTGGTGTCAGGGTAATGTTGGCCTCATAAAATGAGTTAGTAGTATTCCCTCCTCTTCAGTTTTTTGGAAGAGTTTGAGAATTGGTATTAGTTCTTCTTTAAATTTTAGTTGAATTCAGCAGTGAAGTCATCAGATCCTGGACTTTCCTTTGATGAGAGACTTTTAAATTATTGATTTAATTTTCTTTTCCTTTCTTTCTTTCTTTTTTTTTTTTTTTTGAGATGGAATCTCCCTTTGTAGCTCAGGCTGGAGTGCAGTGGTGTGCTCTCGTTCACTGCAACCTGTGCTTCCCAGGTCCTGGTTCAAGCAATTCTTCTGCCTCAGCCTCCCGAGTAGCTGGGATTACAGGCATGTGCCATCATGCCCAGCTAATTTTTGTATTTTTAGTAGAGACAGGGTTTCACCATGTTGGCCAGGCTGATCTTGAACTCCTGACCTTGTGATCCCACCTGCTTCAGCCTCCCAAAGTGCTGGGATTACAGGTGTGAGCCACCACACCTGGCCTTGATTTAATTTTCTTACTCATTATTAGTCTATTCAGATTTTCCATTTCTTCATTTTTTTATCTTGGTAGTTTGTATGTGTCTAGGAATTTATCCATTTCTTCTAAGTTATCCAATTTGTTGCCATATAATTGTTCACAGTAGTCTTTTATGATTCTTTGTATTTCTGTGGTATCAGTTCTAATATTTCCTCTTTTATTTCTGGTTTTATTTGAGTCTTCATTCTTTTCTTTTGTTAATCTAGCTAAAGAGATTGAATATGGAAACAGCTGAGACTAAGGTACAGGGAGCAGAAGAAGAGAAAAATGTGATACTTTAGCCCTGGAGTGTCCACTGTGACTTGGCCAAACTGATCATGGGACTGTCTGGTATTGACTCAGCAGCATTTGTTCCAGAAAGGCAAGCTTAGTCCTATGCAACTAGTAAAAATTATAATCTCAAATACATTCATATTAAATTTGTGTATCCAAGCTGTACATCTCTACCTGTGTACACAGAAACATCACAACGACTGTTACAGTGTCCTTGTCAGGCAAAAAGACTACTGCTTCAACTACAGTTTTCTTGTTAATAGTAGTGCTGGGAGCATGCCTAGGGCACTATTGGCTGAAATTCAAAGGAAATGTTGAGGATGCTTAGCTGAGACCAACTTGCAGCAGAGCTTCAAACAGGCACACACCAGTCATGCAGCCTTTTGTAGATGTTAAGCTGTTTGTTAGGGGCTGATTACTTGAGGCCTAATTACCTGAGGGCGAATTTAATATGTAATGAGTTCAGTTTGTCCTTTTATTTTTTTTAAGGCGTACTTATTTTTGCTCTCTAAACTATCATGTTTGGACAGTTTCATGTTTGCTATTTAGGAAGAAGCTAATCAGCTTTTATACCCTATCTCATGCTCCAAATGTGACAGCAGTAGAAACACTTATGCTGAAATACATCTAGGTAAGGGAATATGTCACCAGAAGATGGAGTAGTGTTGCTGGTTTTTGTTCATATTTTGTTCAATGATTTAGAAGAGTATCTGTGTATACAGGTTTACTTTCATACACTCTAGTTTCAAATGACAGAAAATATAAATTAATCTAATTGATATTCTTCAGAGTCAACATTAAATTTTAGATTGGATGCCTTTAAATTTTTACAATGTAAATACCTTTTCTTCTGTGGTCCACTGACAGTTGCATTCATTGACCAAATAAACTATATTTAGCTTAATGTTTTTAGTATCACTTATGGGATTTTAGCAAGATGCCACAATATCAACCTGTAATAAACATTGCATTTCTTTTTTAACTGTATTATTACAAACCTGATTTTAAATCTTTTTTTCTACATTAGTATACAACATTAATACAGGCTAAAATTCTCTATATAAATTCTGCTTATATTATTATAGCACCTGGTAGCACTATAGTTCAGTATTTATCATCTACTCCATTATAAAACCTTTGTTCCAAAAGAGCTGTATGAGCCTATTAGATATATACACAATTAAGTAGGTAATGATCTGTGGTTGCATCCACACAGCATTACAGCTGACTTGTGGCTGATTTTCCAAGTGTGGTGCTGATTGTTGATACAGAGTACTTATGGGATGAAAATGTCTAGAATATTTTGAAGAATTCTTTTTGTGCTTTGAAGTTTAAATTACATATTTTGTTTTAACCTTATTGTTTGCTTAATGAAGAAATTATAATTTTCCTCTCTCTCATTTTGATATTGGTATTTATCTCTATTGTTCTAAGCTCCCCATCCAAACATTGGGAGTTACTGAAGCCTTTCCAGGTACTTTTGGTGCAGAATGAAATGGTTCACCACATGTGTCATTACTGATAGTGATACATTTATGTCTTCATCTTAAATTTGCATTTGTAAAATTAAAGGTAATTGAATTTTGGTCATTTTCCCAACTTTAATGTTAAAGTCATTGAGGATAGTTATGATATTTTTGAAAGTTTGGTAATGATCATCTGTGAATTTAGAGAAACCAAACATGGGAAAATATTCTGGTAAGTATCCAATTTCAGGCTTTGTTGTCAGTGTTTGAACCTAAGCTAAAGGCTTATTTTCTTAGGACAAAGGCATTGCTTCTCACTTTGGGTCAGAGCAGGAAGTCCTGGGAATATGATACAGCATTATGTGGAAAACAGAAGTTTTGGTAAGCAGCAGTGTACAATTTGTTAAGAAAAAAATCAGACAGGAAGTTTTAGTTTGCCTTTTGCCCACTCTAATATAAACATACATCTATACCATATATTAAGATTGGGCATAGTGAAGATCAAATTCATTTAACAACTGGGGGAATTTATTTTTACCTAGGATGGAAAACATTAAATCCAAAGACAAAACAGAAGCAAATAAATTAAGTGTACCTGAACCTTATTTTAAACTCAGAGGAAGCTGTCTTTTTGGAATCTCTTTGAAATCTATCAGGAAACTTTTTCGTCTTAAAAACAGAGTAAATAACTCTGGGTTTAAGATTCTTAACATGTTTGACCTTTGTTATGCTAAAATAATGGGCTAGAATTGGATCCATAAAAAAAATGATGGGATGTTTATCCAGGGAAGGAATCTTAAGTTAGATTTGGTATTAAGCAATGTATGATAAGTAAGGTACCACTTGTGAACAAGTGGTTGGTGCTCATGAGTAACTTGTATCAGTCACTCCGCATTTTTCTTCTGCTTCAAACACCTGGCCTAGCGGATATAGAGAATGTCTTGGCATCTTTGTTACTCTGCATTTCTTTTTTCTCTATGTTCTAATAAATGTTACTCTGTGTGTGTGTGTGTTTTCTTTTTTTTTCTTTTCTTTTTTTTTTTGAGACAGAATCTTGCTCTGTCGCCCAGGCTAGAGTGCAGTGGTGTGATCTTGGCTCACTGCAAGCTCCACCTCCCAGGTTCACGCCATTCTCCTGCCTCAGCCTCCTGAGTAGCTGGGACTACAGGCGCCCACGACCACACCCGGCTAAGTTTTTGTATTTTTGGTAGAGATGGGGTTTCACTGTGTTAGCCAGGATGGTCTCAATCTCCTGACCTTGTGATCCACCCGCCTCGGCCTCCCAAAGTGCTGGAATTACAGGTGGGAGCCCCTGTACCCAGCTGAATGTTACTCTTGTTTTTAAGCAGTTTTGGAAAAGTTTATTTCTTACTCTTGATGTAAGAGCTGTGCACAGTGCTGCTATAAAACGTTAGTAATTTTTTAATGTCAGTAGGGGATCAATTTGAGAGAAGACTAAAGATGAGAATATCCAAGAATGTTGGTGTATGTGAAATAGATGTTATCACTCTACATTTTTAAGGTCTTTTTGCATATATTCTATATGTGATATGAAGTCAGTCAACACACTCTAAGATCAAGCTCTTACAGTAGACTGAAAAACTTGGTAACGCTGAAGAACAATTTGCATTTTTGCTCTCTAAACTATCATGTTTGGACAGTTTCATGTTTGCTATTTAGGAAGAGTATTTGATTTTTATGATATTTGTCATTAAGGCTTATTTATTGTGAAAACCATTAAATGGAAGAGAGAAATCACATGCCAGAATAATAAAAAAATAGTTAGGATAGACATATAGGCCAAGATGTCCGAATAGGAAAAGCTCTGGTCTGCAGCTCCCAGCAAGATCAATTCAGAACGCGGGTGATTTCTGCATTTCCAACTGAGGTACCTGGCTCCTCTCACTGGGACTGGTTAGATAGTAGGTGCAGCCCACAGAGGGTGAGCCGAAGCAGGATGGGGCGCTGCTTCACCCAGGAAGTGCAAGGGGTCGAGAAACTACCTCCCCTAGCCAAGGGAAACCATGAGGGACTGTGTCATGAGGAACAGTGCATTCCAGCCCGGATACTAAGCTTTTCCCATGGTCTTTGCAGCCCGCAGACCAGGAGATTCCATTGGGCGCCTACCAAGGCCCTGGGTTTCAAGCACAAAACTGGGGGGCTGTTTGGGCAAACACCGAACTAGCTGCAGGAGTTTTGTTTCATACCCCATTGGCGCCTGGAATGCCAGCGAGTCAGAACTGTTCACTCCCCTGGAAAGGGGGCTGAAGCCAGGGAGCCAAGTGGTATAGCTCACTGGATCCCACCCCAACAGAGCCCAACAAGCTAATATCCACTGATTTGAAATTCTCACTGCCAGCACAGCAGTCTGAAGTCAAAATGGGACATTTGACTTTGATGCAGGGAGGGGTGTCTGCCATTACTGAGGCTTGAGTAGGCAGTTTTCCCCTCACAATGTAAACAAAGCTGTGGGAATTTCAAACTGGGCGGAGCCCACCGCAGCTCAGCAAAGCCACTGTAGCCAGACTGCCTCTCTAGATTCTTCCTCTCTGGGCAGGGCATCTCTGAAAGAAAGGCAGCAGCCTCAGTCAGGGGCTTATAGATAAAATACTCATCTCCCTGGGACAGAGCACCTGGGGGAGGGGGTGACTGTGGGTGCAGTTTCAGCAGACTTAAATGTTCCTGCCTGCCAGCTCTGAAGAGAGCAACAGCTCCCCCAGCACAGTGCTTGAGCTCTGCTAAGGGTCAGACTGCCTCCTCAAGTGGGTCCCTGACCACCATGCCTCCTGACTGGGAGATACTTCTCAGCAGGGATCGACAGACATCTCATACAGGAGAGCTCCAGCTGGCATCTGGCGGGTGCCCCTCTGGGATAAAGCTTCCAGATGAAGGAACAGGCAGCAATCTTTGCTGTTCTCCAGCCTCCGCTGGTGATACCCAGGCAAACAGGGTCTGGAGTGGACCTCTCTCTAGCAAACACCAGCAGCACTGCAGGAAAGGGGCCTGACCATTAGAAGGAAAACTAACAAATAGAAGGGAATAGCATCAACATCAATGAAAAAGACAGTCACACAAAAACCCCATCCGAAGGTCACCAGCATCAAAGACCAATAAAGGTAGATAAATCCATGAAGATGAGGAAAAATCCAGGACAAAAAGGCTGAAAATTCCAAAAACCAGAATGCCTCTCTCCTTCAAAGGATCCCAACTCCTCACCAGCAATGGAACGAAACTGGATGGAGAATGAATTTGATGAATTGACAGAAGTAGGCTTCAGAAGGTGGGTAATAAGAAAGTCCTCTGACCTAAAGGAGCATGTTCTAACCCAATGCAAGGAAACTTAAGAACCTTGAAAAAAGGTTAGAGGAATTGCTAACTAGGATAACCAATTTAGAGAAGAACATAAATTACCTGATGGAGCTGAAAAACACAGCATGAGAACTTCATGAAGCATGCACAAGGATCAATAGCTGAATCGATCAAGTGGAAGAAAGGATATCAGAGATTGAAGATCAACTTAATGAAATAAAGCATGAAGACAAGATTAGAGAAAAAAGAATGAAAAGGAATGAACAAAGCTTCCAAGAAATATGGGACTATTTGAAAAGACAAAACCTACGTTTGATTGGTATACCTGAAAGTGGTGGGGAGAATGGAACCAAGTTGGAAAACACTCTTCAGGATATCATTCAGGAGAACTCCCCCAACCTAGCAAGACAGACCAACATTCAAATTCAGGATATACAGAGAACACTACAAAGATACTCCTCGAGAAGAGCAACCCCAAGACACATAATTGTCAGATTCACCAAGGTTGAAATGAAGGAAAAAATGTTAAGGGCAGCCAGAGAGAAAGGTCGGGTTACCAACAAAGGGAAGCACATCAGATTAACAGCGGATCTCTTGGCAGCAACTCTACAGCCAGAAGAGAGTTGGGGCCAATATTCAACATTCTTAAAGAAAAGAATTTTCAATGAAGAATTTCATATCCAGCCAAATTAAGCTTCATGAGTGGAGGATAAATAAAATCCTTTACAGACAAAAAATGCTGAGAGATTTTGTCACTGCCAGGCCTGCTTTACAAGAGCTTCTGAAGGAAGCACTAATATGGAAAGGAGAAACCAGTACCAGCCACTGCAAAAACATACCAAATTGTAAAGACCATCGGCACTATGAAGAAACTACATAAACTAATGGGTAAAATAACCAGCTAGCATCATAATGACAGGATCAAACTGACACATAACAATATTAACCTTAAATGTAAATGGGCTAAATGCTCCAATTAAAAGACACAGACTGGCAAATTGGATAGAGTCAAGACCCATCAGTGTGCTGTATTCAGGAGACCCATCTCATGTGCAGTGACACACATGGGCTCAAAATAAAGTGATGAAGGAATATTTACCAAGCAAATGGAAAGGAAAAAAAGAGCAGGGATTGCAATCCTAGTCTCGGATAAAACAGGCTTTAAACTAACAAAGATCTAAAAAGACAAAGAAGAGTATTACATAATCGTAAAGCGATCAACACAACAAGAAGAACTAACTATCCTAAGGATATATGCATCCAATACAGGAGCACCCAGATTCATAAAGTGAGTTCTTAGAGCCCTAAAAAGAGATTTAGACTCCCACACAATAATAGTGGGAGACTTTAACACACCACTGTCAATATTAGACAGATCAATAAGACAGAAAATTAACAAGGATGTTCAGGACTTGAGCTCAGCTCTGGACCAAGCAGACCTAATAGACATCTACAGAACTCTCCACCCCAAATCAGCAGAATATACATTCGTCTCAGAACCACGTTGCACTTATTCTAAAATTGACTGCATAATTGGAATTAAAACACTCCTCAGCAAATGTAAGAGAACAGAAATCATAACAAACAGTCTCTCAGACTATAGTCCAATCAAATTAGAACTCAGGATTAAGAGATTCACTCAATTGCACAACTACATGGAAACTGAAAAACTTGCTCCTGAATGACTACTGGGTAAATAATGAAATTAAGGCAGAAATAAATAAGTTATTTGAAACCAATGAGAACAAAGATACAACATACCAGAATCTCTGGGACACAGCTAAAGCAGTGTGTAGAGGGAAATATATAGCACTAAATGCCCATAGGAGAAAGTGGGAAAGATCTAAAATCGACACCCTAACATCACAATTAAAAGAACTAGAGAAGCAAGAGCAAACAAATTCAAAAGCTAGCAGAAGACAAGAAATAACTTAAGATCAGAGCAGAAATGAAGGAGATAGAGACATGAAAAACCCTTCCAAAAATCAGTGAAACTGGGCGCTGGTTTTTTTTTTTTTTTTGAAAAGATTAACAAAATAGATAGACTGCTAGCCAGACATTAGTCTGAAAAGACTCTTTTCTTCATTAGAAGAAAAGAGAGAAGAATCAAATAGACACAATAAAAATGATAAAGGGATGTCATCACTGATCCCACAGAAATATAAACTACCATCAGAGAATACTATAAACCCCTCTACACAAATAAACTAGAAAATCTAGAAGAAATGGATAAATTCCTGGACACATACATCCTCCCAAGACTAAACCAGGAGGAAGTTGGATCCCTAAATAGACGAATAACAGGTTCTGAAATTGAGACAGTAATTAATAGCCTACCAACAAAAAAAATCCCAGGACTAGAGAGATTCAAAGCTGAATTCTACCAGAGGTACAAAGAGGAGCTGGTACCATTCCTTCTGAAACTATTCCAAACAATAGAAAAAGAGGGAATCCTCCCTAACTCATTTTATGAGGCCAGCATCATCCTGATACCAAAACCTGGCAGAGACACAACAAAAATAAAATTTTGGGCCAATATCCCTGATGAACATCAATGCAAAAATCCTCAATAAAATACTGGCAAACCAAATCCAGCAGCACATCAAAAACCTTATCCACCAGGATCAAGTCAGCTTCATCCCTGGGATACAAGGCTGGTTCAACATATGCAGATCAATAAATGTAATTCATCACATAAACAGTACCAATGACAAAACCCTTGATTATCTCAATAGATGCAGAAAAGGCTTTTGATAAAATTCAACAGCTCTTCATGCTAATAAACCTCAATAAACTAGGTATTGATGGAACATGTCTCAAAGCAGTAAGAGCTATTTATGACAAACCAGCAGCCAATATTATACTGAATGGGCAAACCTGGAAGCATTCCCTTTGAAAACTGGCACAAGGACAAGGATGCCCTCTCACACCTCCTATTCAACATAGTATTGGAAGTCCTGGCCAGGGCAATCAGGCAAGGGAGAGAAATAAAGGTATTCAAATAGGAAGAGAGGAAGTCAAATTGTCTCTGTTTGCAGACGACATGATTGTATATTTAGAAAACCCCATCATCTCAGCCCAAAATCTCCTTAAGCTGATAAGCAACTTCAGCAAAGTCTCAGAATACAAAATCAATGTGCAAAAACCACAAGCATTCCTCTACACCAATAATAGACAAACAGAGACCCAAATCATGAGTGAACTCCCATTCACAATTGCTACAAAGTGAATAAAATACCTAGGAATCCAACTTACAAGGGTTATGAAGGACCTCTTCAAGGAGAACTTCAAGCCACTGCTCAACAAGATGAGAGAGGACACAAACAAATGGAAAAACATTCCATGCTCATGGATAGGAAGAATCAATATCATGAAAATGTCCATACTGCCCAAGGTAATTTATAGATTCAAAACCATCTGCATCAAGCTACCATTGACTTTCCTCACATAATTAGAAAAAATGACTTTAAATTTCATACAGAACCAAAAAAGAACATGTATAGCCAAGACAATCCTAAGCAAAAAGAACAAAACTGGAAATATCACGCTACCTGACTTCAAACTATACTACAAGGCTACAGGAACCAAAACAGCATGGTACTGATACCAAAACAGATATATAGACCAATGGAACAGAACAGAGCCCTCAGAAATAATGCCACACATCTACAACCATCTGATCTTTGACAAACCTGTCAAAAACAGGAAATGGGGAAAGGATTCTATATTTAATAAATGGTGTTGAGAAAACTGGCTAGCCATATGCAGAAAACTGAAACTGGATGCCTTCCTTACACCTTATACAAAAATTAACTCAAGATGGAGCAAAGACTTAAATGTAAGACCTAAAACCATAAAAACCCTAGAAGAAAACCTAGGCAATACCATTCAGGACATAGGCATGGGCAAAGACTTTGTGACTGAAACACCAAAAACAATGGCAACAAAAGCGAAAATTGACAAATGGGATATATTTTGAACTAAATAGCTTCTGCACAGCAAAAGAAACTATCATCAGAGTGAACAGGCAAGCTGCCCAATGGGAAAAAATTTTTGCAATCTATCCATCTGACAAAGGGCTAACATCCAGAATCTACAAGGAACTTAAACAAAATACACGAAACAAACAAACAACTCCATCAAAACGTGGGCAAGGATATGAACAGATATTTCTCAAAAGAAGACATTTATGTGGTCAACAAACACATGAAAAAAAGCTCATCATCACTGGTCATTAGAAAAATGCAAATCAAAACCACAATGCCATACCATCTCACACTAGTTAGAATAGCAATCTTTAAAAAGTTAGGAAACAATAGATGCTGGAGAGGATGTGGAGAAATAGGAAAGCTTTTACACTGTTGGTGGGAGTGTAAATTAGTTCAACCATTATGGAAGACAGTGTGGCAATTCCTCAAGGATTTAGAACCAGAAATACCACTGGACTCAGCAATCCAATTAGTGGGTATATACCCAAAGGATTATAAATCGTTCTACTATAAAGACAAATGCACATGTATGTTTATTGGAGTACTGTTCACAATAGCAAAGACTTAGAACAAACCCAAATGCCCATCAGTGATAGACTGGGTAGAGAAAATGTGGCACATATGCACCCTGGAACACTATGCAGCCATAAAAAAGGATGAGTTCATGTCATTTGCAGGGACATGGATGAAGCTGGAAACTATCATTCTCAGCAAACTATCACAGGGACAGAAAACCAAACACCACATATTCTCACTCATAAGTGCAAATTGAACAATAAGAATACATGGGCACAGAGAGGGGAACATCACACATTGGGGCCTGTTGGTGGGTGGGGGCTAGTGGAGGGATAGCAGCATTAGGAGAAATACCTATTGTAGATGACGGGTTGATGGGTGCAGCAAACCACCATTGCATGTGTATACGTATTTAACAAACCTGTACTTTCTACACATGTATCCCAGAACTTAAAGTACAATTTTTTAAAAAAAAGATAGACACAGTTTATGCTAGAATAATAAAAAAAGTTAAGATAGCTTATAGAAGGTTGAGTATGTATTACCTAGAACTTGTTTGAAAATAGTAAGTGTTTATCATTGGAATTATAGACAACAGATATTATATATGGCTTATGATCATTAATGAAAAATACAATTTGTATTTCTTATTTGCTACATCTCATTGTGAACTGTATTCCAAAATTGATGGAATTAGGACAATGCTACAAATTTATTTCATTATATAATGTTATAAGCAATTAACATTTTATTCATATGAGATAACCATGCTCTCAAAATCATAACTCAGTTCATATTCAGTTACCTGTATGAACATCTTTCTTAATCATTCTCTAAAACTGGACTGTACAAAAGGTTCTCTTGGGCCAGTGCTGGAGTAGACAACAGAGGAGTGAGAACCTTCTGTTGAAAAGGAAGCAAAATTATTATGCAATAGTTTGGAAGGTTTGGATTTTTTAAAAAAGGCAAGTACATTAAAGAAAATGAAATAGTGTATTAAATTATGAAAGGCTAGGAATGTGGCTTTAGTAAGGGCAGAAAGTACTTTATTATTATTTTTAAACCTATCTTTCTCCTAACCATAAACATAAGCCATATATTCATGAATATAACCCCTCACCAGTGTGTGAGGCCAGTCTATTGAAAATAAAAAGGCACATAGGAATCTGTCACACAGCAAGATGAAAGCTGTGTTCTTTATGCATGGATGTCATTTTGTTTTAGAAGGGTTGTAAAAAATAATAGAATTATAAAGAAAGTCAATTTATGGAAGGAAGGTAGACTCTTCCTGCATTATGTAAGTACTTTCTACTAGGGTGCTCAGTATAAGAGATATACTGTGCAGCATTTCACTTTCACAGAAAATACGTGATGATTATTCACATAATAACAGGAACTTTTAGAGCATGTGCATATTCATTTATGAATTATTGACAGAGAAGTTGGAATGTTAGGAGATAGTGCCTACTGGACATTCTTTAGTAATACAGATTTTCCATCTCTGAAGCTGTGGAAGTGCCTACTATACAGGGTAGGTCTTTGATTTACTTATTCTTACAATAATCATATAATGGGAATATTATTATAAGGTTTTTGACCTAAGCCCTGAACTGATAGGTGAAAGCAGGTTACATTTTGATAATGTCCCATTTTGATAGGCCTGTTGGTCCTAGTCCCCACCACTGCCATTCTCCCTAGTTTACTGTGACAGGCACTAATATAGAACTCCTGATGCTTAATGTGCAGGTAGTGGGATTGTCTGGTAGGAGTGCCACTGGCATTGTTTAACCAGGAGAGGGTAGATAAGCACATTGTAATCATAAGGGGAAAGGGAGTCCTGGGTTGGGGAACCAGTGGTTGAGAGGGCACAAGGTGGCTGCAAAAGGATTATTAAGAAGAGAGATTGTTATGGTAAAGTTAGATTTCAGGGTAATATGAAATCAGGGACACTTTCCTGGAATCAAAATGCAAGACTGTGGTAGAGTTTTACTTTGAGACATTAATCATATATGTAGTTTTTCAATTTTCTCCCCTATTGCGCCACTCACACAGGACGTAAGTTTCAAATCAAGCCTAAGTAATAAAAAATGGCAAATTCTTGATATTTTTGGAAGGAGAGACAATAGGCATAACCAAGTTGTTATAGTGCCTCTTCCATGCCACCTCTTCTGTGCCTCCTGAGCAAATACCCTCCAACCTGGGGACAAGAGGAGAGTTGGATAGGAATAGTATAAACTTAGACATGGCTTGTTTTTTGTGCTGGTCTACCACTACTGTCTGCCACTACCCACCCTTTCCCCCAGGGTAGGAGACATGATAGAACTTACTGCAGTGAAATTTGGGAGATCTGAGATGTCCAGTGAATCTCAGGCCCTGTATGGACCTATGACTCTAAAAAATGCTTCTAGGAGTCTTAGGGAAACAGAATGTTTTCTGCCATGTTGTAACCTTGGAGTCTTTTCAGTTCTGGGATAGTTTGTAAGGGCATCAGAAATTTTGTCTTAGGTCCAGAGTGTGGGTAGAAGTCAGTGGAGAGAGGGTATCAGGGAGCTTGAGCACATGGAGAAGAGCAGGGGAAACAGGCCTCAGTCAGGAAACATTGTAGTTTTGGAAATATACAGAGATTTAGATGGCGGTGAGTGTGTGTGGGTACAGCACTTTATCATCGACTTTGACTTTTGTATTCCGCTTCTGCCATAACCAGGTGGGAGACAAGCTGTTGCTTTGGTTAGGGTTGCCAGATAAAATAATACAGGATGCCCAGTTAAATTTGAATTTCATATCAATGATGAACAATTTTCTAGCAGAATTATGTCTCAAATATTACATGGGGCACACTTATGCTAATAAAAATACTTAATCTTTGTTGAAAATGAAATTTAACTGGGAATGTTTTATTTGCTAAATCTGGCAACACAATTCTTTGATGCCCTGAGCCAGTGAAGGAATAAAACTATCCTGTACTTTATCAGTCTTTGAAGTTTGACGACAAGTGGGTGCCCCACAACAGGTGTTAATATTACATTTTATAGAAGAAGTAATTCTTAGTTCATCTTGATGGGTTAGTCTGTCTCTCTGAGGCAGCCCAATTAGGCCAAATAGAATGGAAAATATTTAATCTCTAGAAAATGGCGAGAGAGTAACCTATTTAGTAGCTTGTTCTAGAACACACAAATAGTAAGTGGCAGCATCAGGTTTTTCCAAGTTCAAATGGCCTCCACAATACACATTCAAATTTTAAAAAGCTCATCAGGAACATATTTATTGTGTAAAGAAAGGTGCTCTTAAAAACTGGGTGGTAGGTAGCTGCTGCTGTTTTCTATAATGTACTATAATGTGTTATGGTCAGGCCTATAAAATAAACCTTACATGTCTTTTCCAGGAAACATCCTTTTGAAGTTAATTGAATTATTTAAAAAAAAAATGAGATATTACTTCTTTTTAACTTGGCATTTTATTCAAAGGATGTTTCTGAAATTAAACCAGTGGGAGTTTAACCAAAATAGTACAGTGACACAATGATGTCATTTAGAAGAATGTTGTGCTGAGTTA
Source organism: Rhinopithecus roxellana (assembly GCF_007565055.1). NCBI lineage: Eukaryota > Metazoa > Chordata > Mammalia > Primates > Cercopithecidae > Rhinopithecus > Rhinopithecus roxellana. Next base: position 91,108,847 of record NC_044559.1, on the reverse strand, counting down.
AATAGCTCTAATTATCAGCAACTTTCAAATCATAAAGCAATTAAAAAAACCTTCACTTTTCTACTTTGGTGGAATTCATAGTGATTGTATGAAGCATTTCACTTGGTTTGGATAGTTGGGTTTCAGCATCTATTTTGAGATCCCAGAGTCACAAAAAGTCTCCTATCCTTATACTTAGTTTTCTCTTGTGTCCAGAATAATCCTGTGTTCTGAATCCTGTGTTCTGTCCCCTGAGGACCTTCCTTGATCAAGAAGCTGTATTTTGTCTTTACTGTCAACTTTTCATTTTTTCTACTCATTTTTCCTTTTTAGCATATTAACCTGTTAAAGTTTGATCCAAACGACATGACGATGCTGGCAACAAGAGCAGCAACAATGGTAACCTTCATTCAAAGCAATACCCCATCCAGTGACAGTCCTTTCTTTCTTCTTTTCCTCATGCTAAGTTTCTGAAAGATTTTAGGTGCACTGACCTGCTTACTAACTACATCCATTTTTGGACAGAAGCGAGGAAGTCGAATGTTTCCTGGAGCTAGTTATTGTTAACTGGTGTTCTATTTCCATTAAGTATCAGATGCCACAAAAATTCCAAAGTTAACCATGAAAATAAACAAAAACAAATGTTAATATATACTTTAAAAAATACATGTTTAAGCATATAAAATCAAACTCTTAATGTAAAAGCTATGCTGTACAAGTATTCCTTTGCGAGCTTTTTTTTTTTTTTTTTTTTTTCTCTACAAGTTGAACTAGGTGAAGCTTCTGAAAATAGGAAATCAAAGAAATCTGGCCTGAAAGGCACTGCCTGCCTTTTAAAAAAACAAAACAAAACTACCTTTAGAAAGCATAGGCATTTTTTATTGCTTCAAGGATCTTCAAAATGCAGCTAAAATTCAAGATTTAGGGCAATCTGTTATTAACATTTTTGTTCATTCAATGAACATGAAATACTCTAACAGTTTTTAAATTGTTAATTGTAGAGGAGCGGAGGTTTCCATGATCTTTTTTTTTTTTCCATGATTCCTTCCTCTTTTATTTCAATATGAGCCAGCTTAGTTGCCCCATTGTGACCAGCTCAACAACATTGCCAGCAGACTCAGTGAAGGCATGGTTTTATTAGCAGTGTTGGGTGGATGTAAGTATCAGTATTAGTTATTACTGTGGATGTTTTAATTATGTGCTTGCTAATCTCTCCTTAGCACTTGCTGTTCCCTCTTCTTGGAATGCTTTTCCCCTAGAGCTCACAGGATGATTCCTTCTTATCATTCAGGGTTCAGCTTAAATATCACTTCCTTACAGTGGACTTCTCTGATTAATGAAGACTTTCGCCTCTTCATAGCAGTTACCACTGTAGGAAATTATCTTGCACAGTTGATCTTTAAGTGTTTATTGCCTGACTTCCCCATTAGGATATCAGCACATTGTCTCTCTTGATATTGAGTGGCACTCAATAAACACTTGGAGAAATGAATGATATGAAGGGTTAACTATACAAGTGAGTCAGAAATCAATCATTTCTAAGGAGAGGTTTGTATATACTATTTTTTATTAACTTGACGTTTCACTTCTCAGTAATCTAGTTTCTGCCTTTCAGTTGCACAAACACTGTTATTATGATCACTTATCCAATTGACATTTTTCAGACCTTTTAACTTCAACTGTTCTTTTCTCTTGAAAATCTTAATTTTCTTTTTTTCTCCCAATTTTTCTCCTACATGTCTGGACACTTCCCAGTTTCTCTCAGAGTAAATGTTGATATTGCCCAGAACATAACTTGCTCTTCCTTTTCTCTCCTTTTCATTTTTCTTTTTTTCCCCGACATCCTCTGTATACTCCTATAGAGTAATATCATATACACTCATGGACTCAATAACTGCCTTTAATCTGACATTTGGATGATTCCCGTATCTTGATTTCTACACCATATATTTCTCTTCAATTCAAGGTATTATCCAGTTACTTAATGAGGTGTTCAAGCTCAAGATGTCCAAAATTTAAGCATACTATATATAATATACTGTAAATACATTTAAGTTTGTATACGTTTAATATATTAGCTTTTCTTTCCTCCATTCCTACACTTTTTCCCACTTGTTGGTGAATGCCTGCTAACTGGTTATCTTGCATTCAAATTCACCCTTTTCTAATTCAGCCTATATATTATTACTGGAAGGATTATTTTAAAATGAAAATCTGAGCATGTCCTCAAGTAAAAATCTTTCAATGATTCTGGTTCTCTGTTGCCTTTAGAATGAAATCTAAATTTTATAAGACAACTGTGACCCCAGAGCTTTGTTTTCAGCCTTATCAGAATATTTTCCATTCTTTGAATACACCACATTTCCTCTGGCTTCATGCCTTTGCATATACTGTTAGGTCTGCTGATTATTTTCCTCCTGGAATTTTCTAATCTGGCTCTTACTTGTACTTCAGTTGCATATGTGATGGCTCCTAATTTGGAGGTAGATACTACTTTATGGTGTTTCAAAAGCATTTCATGTATACGTTTATCCCATCACTTGTCATTCTGTACTTTGTCTTTCTCCTACTGTAATAAGCTCCTTGAAGTCATAGAGAATGTTTTCTCTCTATTCCCCAACAACTAGAACAGTACCAGGGACAAAGTTGACTTTTAATGTTTTAATGAATGGTTGCCAAATGAACTATGGTTGCACAGTTTTGTGTATATCTATATTCTTATTTCTATCTAAATCTATCTGTAATTTTGGTGAAAGTCTTCATAATCTTTTGAGGCTGTTTGATTCACTTTGGAATATTATGCTAGTATTTTATTTAGCTTCACTATTGGTTTTTTTGAGGGGATATTTTCAACTGAATTTTTACAGTTTTTATTTCTGTTTTCCTGTCATACTAGTTTTTTTTTTTTTTTTTTTTTTTTTTTAATACTTGTAGGTTGCTTAAGCCTCAACAATTCTGTGATGGTTTGGGATGGTGTACAAGATCCCTGGTTAGAACTCTTCTGTTAAGGTTGTAAAAGATACTTTATTTCCTTGGTAGCTTTCTTCGATTAAAATAAATTCTTTTGTCTTACCGGATTCTGATTTTCCTTCTTATTTCTTCTTGTGTTCACTGTGTAGTTTCCAGATTGCTTCTCCATTCCTTTGTTACTCTTCCGTCTCCCAAGGCCTTTCTAAGACCACCTCTTAGAGCCACACATACTCATTCCTCCTTCTAGTAGGCTCTGATCTACCAGGACTCCTTTTCCATTATTTTTAGAATGAGAGTGGAATTTCTCTTTATAGCTGTGATTTTAGATCAATTTTAAATTTCATTGCTAGGTTCTCTCTTCTATTTTCAGTATGGTTCTCTTCCACCTCCCCCCATCCTTCCACTCTGGCCCCGTTCTGCCCTTGTTCCCCAGGTAGGCTTGCACCAGGAGTGTGAGAAATTCCATGCTAAGAGTTGGTGTTAATTTTTTATTCACAAGTAATTTGAAATCTAGGTTGTTCTCTCTTTTCTAGTTATGCTGAGAGCATAGGTTTTCTGTAGTTTTATTTTTTATTATTTTTTTTGGAGTATGTGCTGGGAGATTCAGACTTAAGCAGCTGCCATCTACTTGGCTATCCAGAATTCGATCATAAATGTTTAAAGGGATTAAAAAACAATGTTCTCACTTATCTCTTGGTAAAATAGTTTATTTTCTTTCTTTGAAACAAATAATTTGAGTTGTTTCCCAGTAATTGTTGTGACATTTCTATTTGGCTATATAAATTTTCTACAGCATCAATTTAAGAAACGAAATGCTTAACATTAAGAGAAATAGAGAGAAGATGAGATTTTGCATCAGTTTTACTCTTGGACAAATTCAGATTAGAACATGGGCAATGGAAAACAAATTAGGCCCTTCAAAATTTATGACCAGTGGGAAAATACATGAGAATAAAATTACATCAAGATTGGTGCTTTGTGTTAAAGATACCTGTGATGAGTTTTCTTTTCAACAAGAATGAAATAACCTAGATATAGAAAGACAAATATTACATGATCTCACTTACTTGTGGAACCCAAAGCAACTTTTTCTAGTTACTTAATGGGCTTTTCAAGCTCAACATGTCCAAAATTTAAATGAATGAATAAATACATATATACACACACATAATGTATATATATAAAATTATATATTATAAATATACTTAAGGATATATAAATTTAATTTATTTTTATTTCCCCATTTTCTCCATTTCTATCCTTTCTTTCCACTGTATTTCCTGCCTTAGTGAATGCCTGCTAATTGATTTTCTTGCATTCAGTCCTAGGTGCAATAGTGAAAGCTAAGCAGTTTTAAAACAATTTGACACTTCATTTCCATGATATTGATTTTTTTTCCAGATACTTATCTAAGCCCCTGAGAAGGTGGGCCAAGGTGCTCTTCTTGGCCTCTTTCCATGCTTAAATGTTTGGCTACTGTCAAAAGAGCAAAGAACACCTGCTTCTAGTGAATAAATGCTCAAATGAAAAATGACAAGTTGCAAGCTTAGGTTGAGAAATAATGATTTGTTTTTCTCAACCAAAAAGACTAATTTTGTTTTTGTGGGTGGTGGTGCAGAGGTGGCTTGGGTGAGGAATGGGGGAAATTATTTACTTTTAACCAGCACTTGGCATTATAAAATGCATTTCCAGTAATTAAATGAAAACACATTTCACTTTGAATTGAGTTTGAATAATTTACTACTGCAAGTGGAAATTTAAATCTTAGGTACATAAGAAAAAGACTCCCAGGGAAATCTGTAAAAGATACATTAACAGGGATGCAGAAATAATTGTTCTATAAAAAGGAATTTAGTTTGTCTTTTTACCTATGTGATACTTGCTATACGGATACATGTTAGGGAAAAATAATCAAGTACTATAAAAAATAGACTGATCCAGCTGGGCATGGTGGCTCATGCCTGTAATTCCAGCACTTTGGTAGACTGAGGCTGGTGGATCACCTGTGCTTAGGAGTTCGAGACCAGCCTGGGCAACATGGGGAAACCACATCTCTACTAAAAATACAAGGATTAGCCAGATGCGGTGACCAGCCTGGGTAACATGGCAAAACCCTGTCTCTACTAAAAATACAAAAATTAGCTGGATGCGGTGGCATGCGCCTGTAGTCCCAGCTACTCAGGAGGCTGAGACAGGAGAATTGCTTGAGCCTGGGAGCTGGAGGTTGCAGTGAGCTGAGATCATGCCATTGCACTCCAGCCTAGGTGAAAGAAGGGACTTTGTGTCAAAAAGAAAAAAAAAAAAAAAAAAAAAAAAGGCCGGGTGCAACAGTAGCTCACACCTGTAATCCCCACACTTTGGGAGGCTGAGGCAGGTGGATCACCTGAGGTCAGGAGTTCGAGATCAGCCTGACCAACATGATGAAACCCCATCTCTACAAAAAATACAAAAAAATAGCTGGGCGTGGTGGCGTGTGCCTGTAATCCCAGCTGCTCAGGAGGTTGAGGCAGGAGAATCACTTGAACCGGAAGGCTGAGGTTGCAGTGAGCCAAGATCGTGCCACTGCACTCCAACCTGGGCAACAAGAGCAAAACTCTGTCTCAAAAAGAAAAAAAAAAAAAAAACAGAAATCAGCTGATGCAAGGGATCTCTAACCCATGGAGCCTTGCTCATTTCATACTTGTCTTTCTGGTTCTTGGAGAGCCATTTATTTCCTTTCAATGTCTTCATTTCTTGCTTTCAAAAGTTAATTATTTTGGTGTATTTCCTGAATACCATCCTTGTGTTCCTGTACTGTTCTAGCCAGGTGCTTAATTTTTTTATTTCCTGTCTTTCCCTTCCTCTCCTGCCCAAACACTCCGTTACCCCATGCTGTCCCTTGTTGCCCAAGAACCTCTAATTTAGAAGGTCTAAATTAAATACAACGAGGGTCTGTGTGTATGATTTCTTAACATCTACCCCCCTCACAAACATACTCAGATGCATGAATCCCTATTAAATTGTTAGACAGTGTGAACGAGATTCTCTCCTCCTTCTGTCCTAAGCTTTACGGTTTCTAGAGACTCTCTCACGGCTGTCCTCGTATTTCATAGTTTCCTCATCCATAGAACTCTGGGAGTGACAAGTTTTAATGCTCTTGTGCCTTCCCATTAGACATCCTGTGGTAGCTAGGGGTGAGGATGGTCAAGAGAGAAGCTGGCCGTCACCACTGCCTTGGTGAGGTGTGAGAGAGTGTGAGCATCAGTTTGAAATGGGACTTGGGGCTCTGCTCCTCCTGCAGTAATGGGACTACCTGCTGGACTCTTTATCAGTTATATGTACAGCTCTTCACACTGTCTATAGCCATGTTCCCAAGGATCCAGGTTACAACTCTAACTTTTCAGAGCTCATCCTCTTTTCCTCCATGGGGAACCACCCAGGTTGTGAGGTGGTTTAATTTTAGTTTAAAGACAAATGTTCCTGCAAATAGTCCTTGATTGCCCCAGATGATTTTACATTCTTTTTTCCCCTACCACCAAAATTAGGTGTAGGGAGCCCACTTTATGTTCCAGTGACTATTTAATTTGAGTGACTCAGCCAGAAGTTGAGAGAGGACACATACGTACACACTGTTCCATGGGTTTCCTGCTGTAAAGGCCAGCTGCCTCTCAGCCAGCAAAAGCTTAATCAACACACAGGAGGTGATCCTAGGATGATCAGGAGCCTTGGCAGCCAGTGGAAGAGACATTTTTTGCCAAGGGGGATGTCTTACTGTCAAAACCTATAACAGTTATGCCTTGGATGATTGGTGTTATCTAGCTGTTAACTGAACTATGCACAGAAAACTGACACTTCTGCAGGCTTTTTTGGTGTTGCTATTTCCTCCTGGATCCAAGTGCTGGAGCAGCTCTTTGCTGCTTAGTGCAGTCAGTAGCATCTTGGTTTCTCTGAAGCGGTGGACAGAATGGGGAGTATTGCCTGGGACATTGGTGGGGCTACATCATCACTGGGGGTGCCAGGTAATCATTTGGGATGATAGGTTTAGTTAAATACTTTTTGGATTGATATCAATATTACTGGAAATTTGTATTTTTTTCTACAACTGAAATAAGATTGGAGAACTTGGAAGAAAGTAGTAAAATGACTAAAGCGTGAGAAAACATGATTCATTAGAAACAAAATGAATTTACTTACCCTCAGAAGGGAAAGATAAGAAGAGACTCAATAATTCTTCATACATAAAAGAAAGGAATTTCTCTTAAGGTAGGAAATGGCTATTACCTATTTCTACAAACGTAGAACAAAATCGGAGGACAAAGCTCTTATTCAGGCATCAATATGCTTGAGTGCTGCTAGCAATTATTTGGCACTTTCTCTACCTCAGGTTATGCTAATCACTTTACTTATTATTTCATGTAATCCTCAAACTACTTTTACAATAATCTTACTGTTTTTGTCATTCTATGAATGAGAAAACTGAGGTACATAGAGTTTAAACTTGGGGACCTATCAAAGTATGGTAGGGAAGCAGAAATTGAATGTATATACAAATACTAGATGTGGAAGTCACAGGTAAGAAATGAAGCAAAAATACAGGAATTAGGAATACACAGTGAAGCAAAAGTAGTGGTTAAGTATCTAGACTATCAAGAACTGGAAGATCCACTGGAATTGAGTACTGGGTAACGGGTGGAGGGTCATGAACCCATACAGTAAAGGAAGATGGTGATGATCAGAATCCATATAAGTGGTCTGTTTATCAGATATGAAGTGACATATACAAAAAGACCTTAATTCTGGAGGCGAACTTCAGCTTCATCCAGCAAGCCTATGTATTTCTGGCTAAAGTAGATTCTTGTTCCCAGGGCATGGGCAGTCTCAAAAATGGAACAGGTGAATGAGTGTGAAGAAGACTCCTTCTGTGCCTCATCAATCAATACTTTTGACTTCATAGCTTAAGTTGTAACATCTATGTCACCAATAACTTACCTTTTAAAATTCCCTTAGGTTTCTGTTGCTTTTTAACAGCTTTATAACATAAAAGGCTTCTGATTAGGAATTTTAAATAGCAGAAGATATAGCATTATTTATATCCCTGTAGGGAAAATGTGAATTTCCCTGAAACAAAAGAAAACCAACAAAGAAGCGTTTCCTATCAGACGGTCACTGTTGGCTTTAACCGGAAGAGACCTCTAGTTGACTTATTTGAAGGAAAGCTTTTCTGAGTGGAATCAGACCAAAGCTGAGGCCTTTTCTGTTTCTTGTGCTTTGGCTAGGTATGCCATCTGCCTCTGTCTCTGACTGAAAGTGCTGTAGTGAAGCCACATACTCCTGTTCAAAGGGGAGATTAACACTTGTTACTAGAAGAAAACAAAAAGCCAAGGATGAGAAAATAAAATTGGGATTAATTTCTATCATCACTGGGTCTAACTTCCACTGTGTTATCACCACCTAACTTGAGCACTGCTGCTCTTGCTGTGACCTTAAATGGGTCAACATAGTCACTAGGGAGTTTTTTTTTTTTTTTTTATCTTTCTTTCTGTTTTAATTTTAGATTCAAGGGGTACATGTGCAGGTTTGTATATGTACATGGTTTTATTGCAAGCTGCTAATGTTTGGGCTAAGATTCATCCCGTGACCCAGGTAGTGGACATAGTACACAATAGGTAGTTTTTCAGCCCTTACTCCTCTTCTTCCTCTAACCTCTAGTAGTTCCCAATGTCCTCACCTCTGCTAGTCCCCAAGAAAGCATGTTGCTGTCCTTATGCCCATGAGTATCCAATGTTTAGCTCCCACTTATAAATGAGAACATGTGGTATTTGGTTTTCTGTTTCTGTGTTACTAAGATAATGGCCTCCAGCTGCAACCATGTTGCTGCAGAGGACACAACTTCAGTCTTTTTTATGGATGCATAGTATTCCATGGCCTATATGTACCGTGTCTTCTTTATCCAGTCCACCATTGATGGGCACCTACGTTGATTCCATGTCTTTGCTATTGTGAATGGTGCTGTGATGAACATATGAGTGCATGTGTCTTTTTGGTAGAATGATTTATTTTCTTTTGGTAATTCCATGGAATTACTGGGCCAAATGGTAGTCCTGTTTTAAGTTCTTTGAGGAATCTCCAAACTCCTTTCCACAGTGTTTGAACTAATTTACATTCCCACCAGCAATATATAAGCATCCCCTTTTTCTCCATAGCCTTGCCAGCATCTTTTGTTTTTTTGACTTTTTAATAATAGCCATTCTGAATGGTGTGAGGTGGTATCCCATTGTGCTTTTATTTTGCATTATTTTATGAATAGTGATGTGGAGCATTGTTTCATATGTTTGTTGGCCACCTGTATGTCTTCTTTTGAGAAGTGTCTGTTCATGTCCTTTGCTCCCTTTTTGATGGGGTTATTTGGTGTTTGCTTATCTAATTGTTTAAGTTTCTTTTAAATTCTAGATATTAGACCTTTGTCAGATGCCTAGGTTGTGAATATTTTCTCCGATTTTATAGATTGTCTGTCTGCTCTGTTGATAGTTTCCTTTGCAGAAGCTCTTCTGTATAATTAGATCCCACTTCTCACTTTTTTGTTTTAGTAATAGGTTTTGAGGATTTAGTGATAAATTATTTCCCAAAGCCAATGTCCAGAATGGTGTTTCCTAGGGAATCCTATAGTTTGAGGTCTTACATTTAAATGTTTAATTAATTTTGAGTTAATTTTTGTATGTGGTTAAAGATAAGTGTCTGGTTTCATTCTTCTGCATATGGCTAGTCAGCTGTCCCAGCACTATTTATTGAATAGGGAGTCCTTTCCCCATTGCTGGTTTTTGTAAACTTTGTCAAATGGATGTAGGTGTGCAGCTTTGATTCTGGGCTCTATATTCTGTTCTATTGGTCTATGTGTCTGTTTTTGTACTAATACCATGCACTTTTGGTTACTGTAGCCTTAGAGTATAGGTTGAAGGTGGGTAATGTGATGCCTCTGGCTTTATTATTTTTGCTAAGGATTGCTTTGGCAGTTCAAACTCTTTTTTGGTTCCATTTGAATTTTAGAATACCCTTTTTCTAATCCTGTGAAAAATGTCATTGATAGTTTGATAGGAATATTGTTGAATCTGTAGATTGCTTTGGGCAGTATGGACATTTCAATAATATTGATTTCTTCCTATCTATGAGCTTGGAATGTTTTCCCATTTGTGTTGTGTCTGATTTCTTTGAGTAGTGTTTTGTAGTTCTCCTTGTAGAGATCTTTCTTTCACCTCCTTGGTTAGATGTATACCTACGTTTTTAATTTTTCTTTTGGTGGAGTGGGGCTATTGTAAATGTGATTGCATTCTTGATTTGATTCTCAGTTTGAACGTTATTGTTATATAGAACTGCTACTGATTTTTGTACATTGATTTTGTATCCTGACACTTTACTGAAGTTGTTTATCTGTTCCAGGAGCCTTTAGATAGATTCTTTAGGGTTTTCTAGGTATAGAATCACATTGTCAGTGAAGAGACATCATTTGATTCTTTTTTTCCTATATAGATGCCTTTTATTTCTTTCTCTTGCCTCATTGTTCCAGCTAGAACTTCTAGTACTATGTTAAAGATGAATAGTGAGAGTGGGCATCTTTGTCTTGTTCCAGCTCTCCAGGGGAGTGCTTCCAGCTTTTGCTCATTCAGTATGATGTTGGCTGTGGGTTTATTGTAGATGGCTCTTACTATTTTGAGGTCTCTTCGTTCAACATATACACACAAAAAATGGTGATTCACCACATAAACAGAATTAAAACCAAATCCATATGATCATCTTGATGGACACAGAAAAGGCTTTCAATAAAATCTAACATCTCTTCATGTTAAAAAACTCTTAACAAACTAGGCCTAGTTTTATTTTTTTGTGCATGTTGAACCAACCTTGCATCCCTAGAATAAAGCTTACATGATTATGGCGAATTAACTTTTTGATGTGCTACTGAATTTGGTTTGCTAGTTTTGTTGCCGAGACCAGCTCGGTCGTGGAGACCCCAGCCCAGTGGTGCTAGAGGAATTAAGACAAAGACACAGAAATAGAGTGCAAAGTGGGATCAGGGGGCTAACAGCCTTCAGAGCTGAAAGCCTCAAACAGAGTTTGACCCACCTATTTATTGACAATAAGCCAGTGATAAGCATTGTTTCTATAGGTTATAGATTAGCTAAAAGCATTCCTTATGGGAAACAAAGGGACAGGCTCTGCCTTGTTATCTGCAGCAGGAACATTGTCCTTAAGGCACAAATTGCTCATGCTATTGTTTGTGGTTTAGGAACACCTTGAGCAGTTTTCCACCCTGGGTGGGCCCGGTGTTCCTTGCCTTCATTCTGGTAAACCACCAACCTCCAGTGTGGGCATCATATCCATCAAGAGCATGTCACAGTGCTGCAGAGATTTTGTTTATGGCCAGTTTCTCATGGCCTGTTTATGGCCAGGCTTGGGACCTGTTCCCAGCAATTGTGTTGAGGATTTTTGCATCTGTGTTCATCAGGGATATTGGCCTGTAGTTTTCTTATTTTTTGTGCCTTTGCCAGGTTTTGGTATCAGGCTGATGCTACTTTTGTAGCATGCCTTAGAAAGGAGTCCCATCCCTTCTCTTCAATTTTTTAATATAGTTTCAGTAGGATTGCTATAAACTCTTCTTTGTACATCTGGCAGAATTTGACTATAAATCCATCTGGTCTAGGGCTTTTGTTTTTGGTTGATGGGCTTTGTATTCCTGATTCAATTTTGGAACTTGTTATTGGTCTGTCCAGGGTTTCAATCTCTTCTTGATTCAATCTTGGGAGGCTGTTTCCAGAAATTTATCCATTTCCTTTAGATTTTCTTGTTTGTGTGCATTGAAGTGTTCATAATAGTCTCTGAGGATCTTTTGTATTTCTGTGGGATTGGTAGTAATGTCATCTTTGTCATTTTGGATTGCACTTATTTGGATCTCCTTTCTTTTGTTCTTTGTTAATCTAGCTAGTGGTCTATTGATCTTGTTTATCCTTGCAAAGAACCAACTTTTGGTTTCACTGATCCTTTATATGTATTTTGAGGTCTCAATTTCATTTAGTTCTGCTTTGATTTTGGTTATTTCTTTCCTTCTGCTAGGTTTGGAGTTAGTTTGTTCCTGTTTTTCCAGTTCCTTTAGATGCGATGTTAGATTGTTAATTTAAGATCTCTCTAAATTCCTGATGTAGGCATTTGGTATTATAAACTAACACTGCTTTTGCTGCATCCCCAAAATTTTGGATATTGTGTCTCTGTTTTTATTAAATAATGTTTTGATTTCTGCCTTAATTTTGTTGTTTACCCAAAAGTCATTTAGAAGCAAATTGTTTAATTTTAATGTACTTGTGTGGTTTGGAGTGGTCGTCTCGGTATTAATTTCTATTTTTATTCCACTGTGCCCTGAGAGTATGGTTGGTATGATTTTCATTTTTTTGAACTTATTGAGACTTGGTTTATTGCTGAGAATGTGGTCAATCTCAGAGTATGTTCCATGTACAGATGAGAAGAATGTATTATATATTCTGTGGTTGTCGAGTAGAATATTCTGTAGATGTGTATTAAGTCCAGCTGGTCAAGTGTCAATCCCAAGTCCAGAATTTCTTAGTTTGTACCTCAATGATCTGCCTAATTTTGTCAGTGTGATGTTGAGGTCCCTCACTAGTATTATGTGGCTAAGTCTTTTGGTAGGTTTAAAAGTACTTGTTTTATAAATCTAGGTGCTCTAATGTTGAGTCTGTATATATTTAGGATATTTAAGTCTTGTTAAATTGAACCTTTTATCATTATGTAATACCCTTCTTTGTCCTCTTTTACTGTAATTGGTTTAAAGATTGCTTTATCTGATAAAAGAATAGTAACTCCTGCTCTTTTTTTTGTTTTCTGTTTACAAGTTAGATGTTTTCCCAACTCATTACTTTTAGCCTATGTGTGTGTGAGCGATAGTTTTTTTTTTTTTTTTAATCCAACTTGCCAATTTGCGCCTTTTAAGTGGGGGTGTTTAGACTGTTTATATTCAGGGTTAATATTGATATATGAGGTATTGATCCTATCAAAGTTGTTACCTGGTTGTTTTGTAGTTTCTATTTTGTGGTTGCTTTACGGGTTCTGTGGGCTATTTAAGTGTGTTTTGTGGTAGCAGTTATTGTTCTTTCATTTCCATGTTTAGGACTCCTTTAAGGATCTCTTGTAAGGCTCCTCTAGTGGTAATGAATTCCCTTAGTGCTTGCTTGTCTGGACAAGATTTTATTTTTTCTTTCACTTATGAAGATTAATTTAGTGGGATATGAAATTCTTGGTTGGAATTTCTTTTTAGAATGCTGAAAATAGGCTCCCAATTTCTCCTGGCTTATAAGTTTTCTGGTAAGAAGTCTGCTGTTAGCCTGATGGGATTTCCCCTTTATGTGATCTGATGTTTTTTCCTAGCTACCCTTAAGATTTTTTTTTATAACATTGACCTTGAATTCTCAGCAGACTATTCATCTTGCTAGAGATGTCTAGCTCTCTAGTATGATTAGGCAAATATTCTTGAATTATTCTCTCAAATATGCTTTCCAGGTTGTTTACTTTTTCTCCTCTCACAGAAATGTTAATAATTCATAGTTTTGGTCTCTTTACATAATTCCCTAATTCTCAATGACTTAGTTCATTTTTTAAAAACAGTTTTTTCTTATTTTTGTTTGATTGAGTTCATTCAAAAAGACCCATCTTCAAGCTCTGAAATTCTTTCTTCATGTTGATCTTGGCAACTGATAAAGCTTTCAACTGTATTTTGAAATTCCTTAAGTGAGTTTTCAATTCTAGAAGCTCTGACTGATTTATTTTTAAGATATTTATCTCTTTCCTCATGTCCTGCATTGCTTTAGCAGTTTCTTTGCGTTGATTTCAACTTTGTCTTCCATCTCATTGAGCTTATTTGCAATTTGTGCTTTGAATTTTTTATCTGTAACTTCTATGTTTCTATTTTGGTTACGTATCATTGCTGGAGAGCTAGTGGGATCTTTTAGTGGTATTACTTCATCCAGATTTTTCATGTTGCCAGAATTCTTTAGCTGGTTCCTTCTCATCTGTAGTCACTGGCCCTTCTAATTTTTGTAATTATTTTCTTGCAGGTAGGATATTTTCTTTGCTTTCTTTCCTTGTAATATTGTTTTCTCTCCCCTTTCCTTTCCCCGCTTCCTAGGAAGTGTGACTGTGGAGAATGAGGGGTAGTTTTTGACTTTTCTGTTATACCAGTATGCACTATAGGTCTGCACTTTATTGGCAAGTTTTTTATTGGGCTGTGCAGGTTTTATATTGGGCTGTGCAGTTTGACCTACAAGCTGTTTATGGTCAATGCAGCTGGGTATATATTTGATCATTGTTTATTGGGAGAAGCTCTCTGTTGCTTCAGGCAGTGGGCTAATTCATGGAGTGCACAGTAGTCTGAGCTCCCTGCTTTGCCTGGGGGGTGGGGTGGGAGCAAGATGGGTGGGGCCATACTGGGCGGGCCCACCTACAGATTTCCCGATGGCAGGTACAAGCATCTGGACTGAGGGAGAATGTAGTGAGCATCCACCGAGAGGTGTGCCTAGGTGTGGAGATGGAAACCTCCTTGGATCCAAGTTGTCTGCACAGGGAGAGAGGGAACAGCCTAAACTCTTAGTCCAGGAAAGTGAGTGTTCTAGATTCCTTGAGATCTGCTTGGGTGTGGAGTGTAAAGGGCCCTTCTACACCACACAGTCTCTGCACAGGAAGGATCAGGCAGCTCAGGCTGTTAAATCAGGTTAACGGGCGTTCTGACTGCCTGGAAGTATCGCTGAGCATGGGACAGAGAGGACCTTATTTCATCATAATCTCTGCGCAGCAAGGGTGAGGTGGTTCAGGATGCTGAGTAGGTGAGCGGGTACTCTGAATGCCTAGAGATCTGCCTGAGGGTAGAGTGGAGAGGCGCTCCCGGGTACCTGGATCTCTGCACAGGAGGGTGGGGTGGCTCAGGCTGTAACTCTGTGTGAGCAAGTGCTTTGAATGCCTGGAGATATGCATGGGTATGGACTACAGAGGGCCCCACTATACTACGATCTATGCGCAGGAAGGGTGGGGTGGCTCAGGCTGTTGATCTGGGTGAGTGGGTTCTCCAGACACCTGGAGATCTGAGGTTTATTTGGCATGGTGCAAAGAAGGCTCAGATGCACTACTGTCTCTTTGCAGGAAGGGTGGGCAGCTCAGGCTGCTGTTCCAGGCAAGCAAGTGCTTCAATGCCTGGAGATATGTCTGGGTATGGATTGGAAAGGGCCTTGCTGCACCATGATCTTTGTGCAGGAAGGGTGGGGTAACTCAGGCTGGATGAGTGGGTGCTCCGACTGCCTGGAGATCTGTCTGGGAGTGGGGTGGAGAGGGACACACTGCACCACTCCCTCTGCATAAGAAGAGTGGGTGTCTCTGGCTGCTGAACCAGCAGAGAGTGCCCCCTGATGGCTGGATTTTTGCACAGGACTAATGGGGTGGCTCAGGCTGTCAATTCAGGTGAGCAGGTGTTTTAGCACCTGGAGATCTGCCTGGGCATGGAGCAGAGAGGGCTGTGCTATACCATGGTTTCTGCATAGGAAGGGTGGGGACGACTCAGGCTGCATTGTGGGTGAGCAAGTGCACTCGAGGGTTTAAATTTTATAGGCCAAGTTGCCACCTGAGCCTCAATTTCAAATGAACTTTGTATAACAAATGTGACATCTTCTGGGCATTCAGTTAAACATGGAAAAGATACACATTTTGAATATAATGATTACAATCCTCTGGCCATCATCCTGGCCCCGGCCCTCTTCATCACTGCAGCTATCTTCTGTATCTTTGCTTTAATATTTTTCTTCAACTCAATCTCATATATGACTACTAGACTAATTTTCCTAACATAATATTTTGTCATGTTCCCCTCATTCTAAAGAAACAATAGTGATTTCTTATCTCCATTCAGGTCAAATCCAAACTTCTTCTGATCTTTGAAAATCCAATGAAAGCTTTTATTCATTGCTTTCATCTGTATTTACTGAACTTTCACCATTCAATAACTCATGATAACAAATATAAAGTCATGATAATGAATAATCAACATTACAGAAATCTTTGAAATTAAGAGTTTCAGATAAGTGACTATTTCTAATATTGGAAGTTAATGTTATTTGTTTTTGACTGGAATCTTAAAAATTAAATACCTCTATATATCCATGCTTTTCAATTTAAATTATTTATATTCACTGAAGTACTACAGGGATATAGTCTTTAGTAATTTGGCATTTTAAACCCATCATCTTCCCTACCTTCTTCCTAGGTATGCTGTGTTTTTTGAGGGAGGAAGCCATAGGTGGGAATTTTTTATGACAGATTTTTTTTTTTTAGGTATAATTTGCATACAGCAAAATTAACTGTTTGCATTATACAGGTCTATGAGTTTTGAAAATGCATACAGTTGTGTATCTACCACCACAATAAAAATATAGAATAGTTCTACTACTCACAGAATTCACTTCTGTCCCTTGTGGTTAACTCCTCTTCCTGATATCTGGCAATGATTGCTTTGTTTGCTCTCCCTGTAGTTTTGCCTTTTTTCAGAATGTTATATAAATGGAATCATGTAATATGTAGCTGTTTGTGTGTGCCTTCTTTCACTTAGCATAATGCATTTAGGATTCATCCAGTTGTTGTGTGTATCAGTAGTTTATTTATTTTTATAGCTGAATAGTCTAATATATGGCTGTATCACAATTTGCTTCTTTATTCATTAGCTGAAGGATATTTGATTGTTTGCAATTTTTGATTATGATGAAAAAAGTTGCCATAAATAATCATGTACTGATTTTTACATGCATGTAAGTTTTCATTTTACTTGGGTAAATATCCAGGAGTAGGATTTCTAGGTCATATGGTAGCATATAATTAACTTTATAAGAAATTGCCAAAATGTTTTTCAGAGTGACTGTACCTTTTTGCATTCCCAGCAGCAATGAGTAAGAGTTTCAGTTGCTCTGTATCCTCACAGGCATTTTGTAGTAAGATTTTTTAAAAATGTTTTTAATTTTAGCTACTGTTACAAGAATTTAGTGGTATCTCATTGTGATTTTAATTTGTACTTCCCTAATGATTGTGTTAAGAACCTTTTCATGTGCTTATTTGCCTTCCATAGATCTTTTTTTAGTGAAGAATCTGTTAAAGTCTTTTACCTTTTCTTAGGGGAGGTGTATTAGTATGCTAGATGGTCGTAGTAAAACAACTCAGAGTGGGTGGCTTGAAAGCAGAAATTTTAATCTTCACAGTTCTGGAGGCTAGAAGTCTAAGATAAAGGAGTCAACAAGTTTGGTTTCTTCCAAAGCCTTAGCTTGCAGATAGTCACTTTTTAGCTGTATCCTCACATGGTTTTTCCTCTGTGTACACACATTCCTGGTGACTCTGTGTGTTCAAATTTTCTCTTCTTATAAGGACAGCAGTCATATTGGATTACGGTCCATCCTAATGGTCTTATTTTAACGTAATTACCTTTGTAAAGGCCTTATCTCAAAATACAGTCACATTCTGGTATTCAGGACCCCCCATGGATACCAAAATTATGGATGCTCAAGTCCTTTATATAAAATGGTATAGTATTTGCATGTACTTGTAGCATATAGACAAAGACAGAGAAGTTTTGGCAGAGTTAAAGCATTTTCCATATAAGACCAACTACAATGATTTGATTGGTTACAGATTGCTATATTCCAAGGAAGATTACTTTATTACTCCATGAGAAAGGATAAAGATCCGAGGAAATCTTATCTCTGTTGCCATGTGGTCTTCCTAATTATTAATAGTTATGGGAAAAGAAAGGCAGAAGTTGCAGCTGCATATGCCATGTGACTCAGGCTACATAGCTGCATTCCTCTCAAAGCTCAGAATAATATAAAGTTCCAATAGATTTAAGTTTGAAGTATTTAATTTCACATAGCCTATACACATCCTCCCGTATACAGTTTAAATCATCTCTAGATTACTTATTATACCTATAAAATGTAAATGCTATGTAAATAGTTGCTATATCCACTTAGAATTTGCATTATTTTTAATTGTTGCATTGTTATTTTTTATTTTTTCCAATGTTTTTGATCTGCAGTTGGTTCAGACTATGGATTCAGAATCTGTGAATATGTAGGGCCCACTGTATTTACAGTATAATTTAATGAGCCTCTTAAGTTATGCAAATGTATGTTTAGACTCTAGTCTTAGATGGAAAGTGATAGCTAATTGCTCTGCATAATAAAGTAATAGGCTGAACATGGATATCTGACATCAAATATTATTAGTTTCATATTCTGTGTTGTTGTGTATTTCTCTGTTATCACTAATTTTTAGTACAAATGTTATGGATTTTTGTTAGTCAAGTATGGAGAATAGTAGAGGAGGTGTGGTGGATATATATAGCATGAGCATGTATGAAAAGCATAGCAACTATAGAAGGCAGTGAGTGAGAATTCCGTGAGAGGTGTCCTGACAGTGTAAAGCTCCTGGGAATCCTTGAAAATCCTGGAAAGCATGTGTGATGAGGGCTTGAGACATTTTATCTAGCTATTAAAGAAAAGGATGATCTTAGCCAGATTATAATAATTAAGCATTTCATCATATAATAATAGTCTTCACTTCATATATTGTTCATTCATTTTGTCATGCATCCAACATTAATTTGTTGAACTGTATTACAAGGTTACAACATTTAAAGATAGGATTCAAGTATTCATGAGACTAGGTGTAGGAGGAGAGAGAAACATATGAGCAAGTGATTGCCTTACATAGTGATAATTCAGTAAACATACAGCTATGGAGAAAGGTCAAAGGGGGAACGTGATCAACTCCATTTGCGAAAAGGATCATGAAGGGCTTTACATTTTGAAGGTGGAGATGTTGCAAGGTGAACCCCAGAACTGGGGCTCAACCCAGAAGGCCAAGTGGGTCCTTGGCTTTGTGCAGGAAAGAATTCAAGAGTGAGCCAACAGAGAGAAATGAAAGCAAGTTTATTGGAAGAACAAAGGAACAAAAGGAAGGCTACTCCATAGGCAGAGCACCCCATCCCCCCAACCCCAGGCTTCTCATTGGTTATAATTGTGGTTATTTCTTGATTATATATGCTTACTAAGGGGTGGATTATGTGTGAGTTTTCTGGGAAAGGAGCAGGGAGCTCCTAGAACAAAGGTTTTCTCCCCTCTCCAGACCATAGAGGGTTAACTTTTGGGTATTGCTGTGACATTTGTCATGGTACCGGAGGGAGTGTTTTTTAGCTTGCTAATGCATTATAATTAGCATATAATGAGCAGTGAAGGTAACTGGCGATGACTTTCATTGCCATTTTGGTTCCAGCTGGTTTTGGCCAGTTTCTTTCACTGTCGCTTGTCTTACCAGTGGTATCTTGTGACCTGTTGTCTTGGAAAATAGTCCTGCCGAATTTTTATCTAAGATAGGACAGATAAGAGGGGAAATATAATTCTATGTATAGAGTGATTAGTATTCATATCACTGGGTAAAAGCACAGAGATATGAAATAGAGGTGCAAGTCCAGGAAGTATGAATACTTTAATATGGCTGGAGTGTAGGCTGCTGTAAATCAAACCTCTCTCAAAAGTTTGTGAATCTATACAGTGAAACTCACACATTTGCCACATTGCCTAGCAACTAGTAAATAACTAAATAATCATTGAATCAAGTTTTGTGATGATTTTGAAAAGTATTCTTACTGTGAGGTTATAATTTTTGGTACGATTTGATTTAAGAAAGACACAATTCTGCTACTTTGTTTTAACAAAGAGTTTGTGGGAGACTACAGAGCAATGGTTTCCATCATTGATCTGTGTATCTTATAGTTGATTATTGTTTTATAGTTGTAGCAAACATTCTCATTCTTTTTGCAGAAAGACCCTAGAACAGTTTCTGGCCCTTAATAGTTACATAATAAATATTTCACTGACTAAAATGTCTCCTTTTTCACAGAGACAAAAGCATACATAATTAAGGCCAAAATTTACATGGTCTCATCTTTGGCAAGATGCGGGTGTGTCTAAAAACATCCACTCCCGATTTAATTTTCACTTTGCCCCTCTTGTACCAAACCTGTTTTCTCTTTTTCTTACTATCCTCAACAAGAAGGATTTGCAACTCTTATTAGGGGAAATCAGGTTTTTTTTTTTTCTTCCAGTTTCTGAAGAGTTAAACAGAATTAAATGTTCTTGTAATGAAATTTTCGAAAGAGGAACTTGTGATTGGGAAGGAATTACTGAATCCATAAAGTAAAAGCAGCAGACGATAGTCTAGCACCACTGCTTCAGCAGAAGTTTAAGCCATTGAAATTCGGATTTAGCTTCATAATAGATGCTTGCTTTGTAAGCTTAGTACATCCTCATGTTCTGATACTCCAAGAGAAATGGAAACTTCTTGCTGGTGCAGTGGTTTTCAACTAGGGGCAGTTTTACCCTAGAGGGGACATTGACAATCTTCGGACACATTTTTGGTTGTTATATTGTGTTGAAAAGGGGAGGTGAGTGCTGCTGGTATCTAGCGTGTAGAGACCAGGGATGTGAAAACATCTTGCAATGCAAAAGATAACCCCCACAACACAGAATTACTTGTTAAGACAAAAAGTCTTAGCCGGGTGCAGTGACTCACACCAATAATCTGCCCCCACCCCCGCCTTTGGGAGACTGAGGCAGGAAGCTCACTTGAGCCCCAGAGCTTTGAGAGTGGCCTGGCCGACATGGTGAAACCTGGTCTCTACAAAAAAATACCAAAAAAAAAAAAGAAAGAAAGAAAGAAAGAAAAAGACAAAAATTAGCTGGGTGTGGTGGCACATGCCTGTAGTCTCAGCTACTCAGGAGGTTGAGGTGAGAAGATCACTTTATCCTGGGAGGTCAAGGCTGCAGTGAGCTGTGACCATGCCACTGGACTCCAGTCTGGGCAACAGAGCAAGACCCTGTTTCAAAGAAAAGAAAAAGACAAAAAATCTTAACCAAAACTTTTTTCTAGCCCCAAAAAGTCAATAGTGCTGGGGTTGAGGAATTCTGTGTTAAAGTAACACAGAATTGGGTCACAATTATAGTCTCATTGGGGTGTGTGTGTGTGTGTGTTGCAAACTTGGCAAATAACACAAATTCTAGTCTGTTGAATAAGTAAACATCACTTGTTTAAGGTAGTCTGTATGTCTAGACAAGATCCAAGTGATCTATCAGCTATATAGTGTGCCTTAAAAAAAAAAAAAAAAACCTCAGGTATGTATTTACCTGAAAGGCTGGATTGACTTTGAGAAACTAATTTTAAAAAGAACTTTTGTAGGAAATCAGTATGTTGAAGAGATATCTGTACCGTTATTTTTATTGCAGCACTGTTTACAATAGCTAAGATTTGGAAGCAATCTAAGTGTCCATCAACAGATGAATGGATAAAGAAAATGTGATACTTACATGCAATGGAGTACTATTCAGCCATAAAAAAGAATGAGATCCTGTCACTTGCAACAACATGGTTGGGACTGGAAGTCATTATGTTAAGTGAAATAAACCAGGCACAGAAAGTCAAACATCACATGTTCTCACTTATTTGTGAGATCTAAAAATCAAAACAACTGAACTCATGAAGATAGAGAGCAAGAGAACGGTTACCAGAGGTTGGGAAGGATAGTAGGAGGGTGGTAGGGGAGGTGAGGATGGTTAATAGGTACAAAAAATTAGTTAGAAAGAATGAATTTGATACCACAACAGGGTGATTATAGTCAATAATAATTTAGCTGTACATTTAAAAATAACTAAAAGAGTATAATTGGATTGTTTGTAACACAAAGGATATATATTTGAGGGGATGGATGCCCTATTTTACATGATGTGATTATAATGCATTACTTGCCTGTATCAAAACATCTTAGGTACCCCATAAATATATACACCTACTGTGTACCCACAAAAATTAAAATTATAAATTAAAAAAACCCAGTTTTCTTTTTTTTTCATTGTACTTTTAGTTCTGTGGTACATGTGCAGAACGTGCAGGTTTATTACATAGGTATACACGTGCCATGGTGGTTTGCTGCACCCATCAACCCATCATGTGCATTAGGTATTTCTCCTAACGCTATCCCTCCCCTAGCCTCCCACCCTCCGACAGGCCCCGGTGTATGATGTTCCCCTCCCTGTGTCCATGTGTTCTCATTGTTTAGCTCCCACTTATGAGTGAGAACATGCGGTGTTTGGTTTTCTGTTTTCTTGTGTTAGTTTTCTGAGAATGATGGTTTCCAGCTTCATCCATGTTCCTGCAAAGGACATTAACTCATCCTTAAAAAAACTCCACTTTTCTTAAACATACATATGTTTTTCAGAGGTTGAATAAAGCAGCTTCAAAAAAGATTAAATTGATTTCAACTTTAGGGGGATTTATGTGTCTTTCATAAGAGATTGTTACATTTCTATTATTTTATTTAATACATTTTTAAGGGTGTTAGGACTTTGAAAGAAACTTGAAAGTACGGAGAAAAATCAGGAAATCAGAATGATTTTGGATGGAATGAATAACACTGTATGTCTCCTTTCAGTAACTCTCGTGAAATTTTTTATGCACTGCTTTTTAAAGCTTTAAGTGAACAGAAAAGACGGTTTTTTGTTCTTAGAGTTTTCAGCTCACAGAATTTTCAAAAAATTAGCATTGGTCCCAGGTACACTCTTCCAACCCTTTCGTATTTCCCAACTACCCCTGACAGTAGACAGTAAGATGTACACATCTGCCTCAAAGCAGTGAACTTAAGCTTCCTTATACCAATGCAAGTTCTCATCAAAACAAATGAAAATAAAAATAAGAGAAGTGGTTGTTTTAGGTAAGCTGTCATTTGCTGTCGTGACAAAGAAACCCCCTCATTTCAGTGGGAGTATTCACAATAAAAGTTTTTTCCTCACTCACCTAATAATCCAATGTGTGTGTTCCCGGTTGCTGGGCAGCTTTCATCTACCTGGTAATTCAGGGATCCAGGAATAAAAAGCTGATTCCATTGTGTGACTTCTGTATCATCTGCCTCTAACCAGTAAAAGGGGAAAGAGAAAAATCCCTATCTGCTTCTTAATAGCACCAGTGGAAAACAGCATATATCACTTCCATTCACATGTTCTTTTGATGAGAACTAGTTAGAAGGCCTGTACACAGATGTGAGGGGGCCTGAGTGCCTCTAAGCTACAACTCTGTACCCTGGAGGGGCAGACCATGCTACATAAGATTTGTTCAGTTTTTTAAAGACTTCTATACTAATGCTCTTTGGCTGAATATATGTGCTCACATGGTCCCATGTCTACAATGGCGGTGCATACACTAAATTTTTTAAAAAAACTTTTAAAGTATATTTCTTCTTTACTTTTCCTTTCTCTCTCTCTCTCTTTTTTTTAAAGGAACAAGGTCTTGCTATGCTGCTCAAGCTGGCCTCAGACTCCTGGGCTGAAGCAATCCTCCCCGCTCAGCCTCCTGAGTAACTGGGACTACAGGCATACACCGCTACGACTGGCCTATTCCCTACTTTATTAACTTAGTGGGGAACAGCACACACTGGGGCCTACCAGAAGGTGGCAGGTGGGAGGGGGGAGAGGATCAGGAAAAACAACTAGTGGGTACTAGGCAGAATACCTGGGTGGTGAAATAATCTGTACAACAAACTCCCATGACACAAGTTTACCAATGTATTAATAACAAACCCACGTGTGAACCCCTGAACTTAAAGTTAAAAAAAAAGAAAGCTGGAGACTAGGCACAGTGGCTCACTCCTATAATCTTAGCACTTTGGGAGGCTGAGGCTGGCAGATTGCTTGAGCCCAGGAGTTTGAGAGCAGCCTGGGAAACATGGTAAGACCCAGTCTCTACAAAAAATACAAAAATTAGCCAGGCATGGTGGGGCACACCTGTAGTCTCAGATACTCAGGAGGCTGAGGTGGGAGGATCACCTGAGCCCAGGAAGTCAAGGCTGCAGTAAGCCATGACTGCACCCCTGTGCTCCAGCCTAAGTGACAGAGTGAGGCCCCATCTCAAAAAAAAAAAAAAAAAAAAAAAAAAAAAAGAAAGAAACTTGCGGTCACGCTAGTCACAGAGACATGAGTTAAACCTAGAGAGTCAACCGTAGAGCCTATGTTTTTAAACACATGTTCTCTAAGATGTTAGATTAAATGAGTATTTAGAATGAAAGTATGTTGTTCAATAAATGGGAATCAGATGGTTATCATTTTAGGTGTAAAGGGTGTGTGAAATGATGCATAGGGGATAGATAACAAAGGATTTTTTTTAAAAAAGCAATATTTGAATGGCATGAAAGTCTGTTAGAAAACGAAGTCTAAAAGTAGGGAAAATTGTGAAGGACTAAGATCATCTAAACTTATGTAGGGCTAATACCATAATATTTCAAATTTAGTGTGGTTATTGGGCATGAAAAAAGCTGGAAGATTCTGTCAATATTTGGTTTACCAAGACAATAATGTGTAGTCAAAAACTTAACTAGCCATGCTCAGATTATAGATTTTTAGAGATTAAAGTAGTGTTTCCCTCTGAAATTTTAAAATGTGAAACTTTGTTACTATGAGATTTGGTTCCAGTTCAACAATTTTCTTTTTCTTTTTTTTTTTGAGAGGAGATCTCACTCTGTCTCCCAGGCTGAAGTGCAGTGGTGTGATCATAGTTCACTGCAGTCTTGAACTGCTGGGCTCATGCAATTCTCCCACCTTAGCCTCCCTAGCCACTGGGACTGTAGATGTGCGCCACTGTGCCCAGCAACATTTTTCTTTTTGTTCAGTGTGTCTTTTGGTTTTCTGTCTGCTCCCTCATTATTCCACATTGAAATTTAGGGAGCATCTATTGATTGCTACCTTAATTGTGGATCTTCACCATAACATAGCTATGATCTTTTAAAGTGCTTATAGATTAGAGTCTGATATTAAGTTATGATAAAGAATCAGTGGGAAAGTGGTACAAATTCAGAAAGACAAACAACTGTCATATGTAAGAAACAATTTTATAGGCATGTGTTGGCTACCAACAGATAATATTTAGATTTTCAAACACCGCTTGACATCTCATAATTTGTGATATTTCTCCACCCTCATTTCCCCGGAAGCTCATTTTGTCCCGCTTTGGATATAGCAAACCCATATTTTACTCTTGCCATCTTCTTTGGCTTTGTTCACACATGAATGTACAGCCAACACGGAAATTCTTCCTAGGGAGAAAAATATGTCTCAGGTTTTGGCTCTACATATCTGATTATCCTAAAAGCAATGGTAGTACCTAAACTTTTCTATAGTGGAACAATTATGATTAAGTAGAAAGAGAAGAAAACAATTGATTATACCACAGTATTCATACTTTATTGTTATATTTGATTATTTGACTGAAAATAGAAAGCTATTGCTGGGTTAATCTCACAAAAAAACTTGTTTTCCAACTCTATTTTATTATTTTGTGGCACAACTTTGAACATATTTAGATTGCTTACATTTTAGAAAGGAATCTGGGCATATTTCCCCTATGAGATACCATTAATAAAGGATCACATATAATTGGAAAAAATAGCATTGTACAAATGAGGAGAGAAAATGTTTTTTTTTTTTTTGGCAGAAACAAATTGTGGTGCATATTAGTATGTATTTAGATCCAAAGAACATTTTATAATTGTGTACAATTAACTCCAAAATAAGTTTTGATTCTTCTTTGGAAGCATATATGGAATTTTAGATACAAACTGCAATGGTAAATAAAAAGTAACCTGACAGGTAGAAAACATACCTGCAGGAATTCTATAGAGTTAAACTATATAAGTGAAAATACTATACAAATCAAAACAAAAATATGACTTTGGGAGGAGAGGAATTGTTCTCCATTGACAAGGTAAATGTCAGTGTCTTTCGATGTGGGGGAAAATAAGTAAATGTTTGATTTTCATGTGGTTACTGTTAATTTTTTGTGTATTTGCAGTACAGAGGCTTTCACCTTCTCCAAATCAAAGAACATTCTACAGTCTCCTCTCTGTTTTATTTTCTTGTTGTTCATTTTTCTGATAGGCAGTAGTTCTCTCCCCTGGGTGCTGAGTTGACCTCCATGTGAGTTATAACCATAGCCAGGGACAAGGGCATACAGTATTATCAAGGATAATTGTTTTATGGTACATCTTTCCCTGAAGGCTGTGGACCCTTTTTGAAATGTGCTCTTTACTTGAAACCTCTATTATTTATTTGCTTGTTTTGGATCATAAATTGATAAAACTTTACTAGGAAAATTGATTCTAGCTTCATCATTTTCCTCTCTTTTCCTTTCCTTTCCTCGTCTATAATCCAGACTATACAAACTGTCTTACTGTGAAATACTTGGGGAGGACAGCTTTGAAATCATCTTTGTATTGCATGAGAGTATTATAGCTGATATTTTGAGCTGGGCGATTAAGGCTGAAAATGGTTTTGTTGTTAGACTGGAGAATGAGAGTAATAGAATTACTTTTAAAAAATAAAGTTCTATGTAAAAACAGGATCCTTTTATAAATAGAATACAGCATTTTTCAGATATCAAAAGTTACTGCCTATAATGACACAACATGCATAAGACTTTATTATTTAAAATGATGCAAAATGTCACTGAATCTTTCCAGCTTGAAACTAAAATGCTTCCATAGCACTTGACAGAAGCAACGCTAATTCTCAATTACCCATCTATGGTTATGAGAGACAGCAAAAACACAGGCAATTGCAGTCATAAAGCATTAAAAATCTTTTAGGCATTTGTTACTGTTTCTTCCCCATCAAACTTTTCTCCCCCGAAGCTTCTAAGAAGGAAGAATACTGAATGATCTGTACTTTCTTTTTTGTATTTTTCTTACCTACAATTTTGAAGGGGATGATAAGAAATGGTCCATGTAGAAGGTTTTAGGTAAAAGAAAGACAAATGTCCAGAATTTTATACATCCTGAATATTCATTCCCTGGGTTCTTTCTTGGGTACAAAGTATCCTTTTTTTCTTTACAGAATCATTTCAAACCCCTTTTTGTTAAAAGGCCCACAAATTGCTGAAAGGCACTTACTACAAAAAGGGATACATGGATATCATTTTGTCGTTTAGCCTTAATGAACTGTATATTCAGTGTGGTACAAAGCACTCCAAAAGGTCTGCTGGGCTCTTCAAAGAGGTCTAATACTCAGCCACTACTTTCAAGAAACATACAGGTCTGTCTCCTGTTCCAATAAAATGACATCAGCAGCAGCAACACAACCAACACAAGTTGCATAAGTAAATAGTTTGTGACAAGGGCCGCAGGAGTGATATGAACAATAGCTTTTATTTGAAAAGTCACAGGAAAGATCGCTGCAGACTAAAGGGATCAAGATAATTTTTATTTGGGAGTTATTATTTTTGTTTCTGGACCTTGAAGAATATAAAAAATTTGAATTGGTGAAGAAGATAGGGGAACGAAAGGCTGCTATAGTGGGGAAAACATAAGGAAAAGAATTAAGAAGGAAGTATCCAAGGGCAAGCATGAATAGATCAGTTTAGGGGATGATTTCTGTAAAAGAGAAGAAGAATATAACATGGGAAAATTAGTTGGAGCCAGATTTGAGAATGTTTTAAATAACAGGATCAAGTTTCAGTGTTTTGTTATAGGTAATAGAAATGCTTGAAAGATTTTGACCTGGAAAATGGCATACACAACAGTATTTTAGAATGATTCATCTGATGGCAACATGGATGAAATGGGGTTAGAGCATTCACAGGAACGTAGTTGAGGATCATGAAAAGGGTTACAAGGGGGTAGGAAGGGAGGGAAGGACTTTTGTATCTAAACTAGGAATTGGCAATCGACAGTGTATCAACCAAATACAGATCGCTGTTTGTGTAAATAAAATTTTATTACAATGCAGCCATACTTATTTAAAAATGTATTGTCTATGGCTGTGTTTGTACTTCACTGAAGAGTTGAATATTCGCAAGAGAGACTATATGGCCTGCAAAGCCTATTGAGAAAATTTACTAACCCCTGTCTGAAATTATTAGGTAATTCAAGATAAATAATTTAAATAAACCTTATTTATAGTTGTAGATGCTGGTTCGGTAACAAAAGGCTCCCAGAAAACCAGATCTTTTATGTATTAGATTAAATTGAGCACATGTATTGAGATGAATGTGCATTGCTCCCTTCTCCAGAGGACATGACTATAATCATGGATTCCTTTTATCTTGCCTTTGTGTCATTTAAGTTCAGCTAGAAAGGCAATGTCCTTTTTGAGCTGATAACCTGATATGAGTTTGTGTGGTCAGTTTTCTTAGATGGTCTTTGGGTACAGGGTCTAGACATCAAGCAAATGAAATCAAGGGTAAATTTTGGTTTCTTTTGCCAAGAAAACTGATGGTGATTGTTCCCACTTAGCTGAAGCATCCTGATAATGATAAAAACAAACTACTCAGATTTACTGAGCACTTACAGTATATTGGATGCTGTGCCCACTGCTTCATTTGTATTATGTAAAATAATCCTTACAGAGGTCGGGTGTGGTGGCTCATGCCTATAATCCCAGTACCTTGGGAGGTCGAGGCGGGCAGATCAGCTGAGGTTAGGCGTTTGAGACCAGCCTGGCCAACATGGTTAAACCCTGTCTCTACTGATCATACAAAAATTAGCCAGGTATGGTGGTACACACCTGTAATCCCAGCTACTCCCGGAGGGTGAGGCAGAAGAATTGCTTGAACCTGGGAGATAGAGGTTGCGGTGAGCCGAGGTCATGCAACTGCACTCCAGCCTGGGTGACAGAGCAAGTCTCCATCTCAAAAGAGAAAAAAAGAAAAAAAAAAATCCTTGCAGAAATCTTATGATGTAAATTTAAAAAATTATTTTCTTTTGATGGAAAAGAAATCTGTATGTTAGTGAGATTCCGTAACAATCCCTAGGTCAACAGCTGGCAGTTAGCAAAGCTAGGATTTGAACATGGGTATAATAAAAATCTGCTAGAATATCTGTTTATTTCACCTTCTCAGAGCACCACGTCTTCCCTTTACTGATTGTTAGAGGAGTGGTTTCTAGCAGCCACCTTTATATTGTGTGAGCTTCATTCTAGTCACATTAGATTGGTCCAGGGATGCATGTCAGAGCCAGATTCAAGCTGAGCCAATCAGAGTCTTGCCCAGGGATTTGGTATCAGACACCAAACTTTCTGCTTCTCTCTATCCCTTTTTGAAGAGAGGAAGTATGCAAATTTGTGGTGCCATTTTCCCAGGCACCTTTTCCCAAGGAAGTGTGCCCTTTCCTTGTCTTGCTTGTTAAAGGTTTTTTAAATGAAAAACACACTTACATATTCAGATAACTGTGAGTGTTTTTAGCAGGCAAGACAAAGATAGTAAGGTGTTTGAAAGTGTGTGTTAATCGAGGATATTAATTACCTGAATGTTGACTTACAGCATCTCCTGCTGTGGAGGAGAGTCAGAGAAGGCATCTGTCAATGAGTTCAGTGCAGGAAATAGAAACCACTCTAGGTATCTTCACTTGGAATTGAGGGAACAGAGAGAATTAGGTGCTTATGACACCTGCTAGAATGGCTGGGGCAGTGGAAACCAGAAGGGATATCATGAAACTGAGATCCAGAGCTGAGATTCAGACATCAGGAAGCTGCTACTACCAACATATTGCAATAACTTCCTTTCATATCTACAAAACTGGTGACTGCAAATATAATGAGGAATTTGGCTAATGCAAACATAGGTAGCTGTGATTAAAAACAAAATCATTTCTTTTCTGGAGTTGATTGATGGCCATCTAGATTTCTTCTGCCAAGTCATATTTCTTATGTGAAAAAATAATGAAAGGTTAGTCAGAGCTTCTTTTTCTAGGACTGTCCATCTCTTTACGCATCATGTTGTTTGTGTTGCTGGAAGTTTAATGAAACATACATGATGTTTTTCAGACAGAATGGCCAATGATATAAATATTAGATTAATGATATAAAAGCCTGGAGGTTAATTGACTAGGAAAGACTCGCATTAAATACAGCTTAAAGAGGAATAGAGATTTTATGATTTCTTTATGTCTTATGATTTCTTTCTCTGGCAAATTTTGAAGTAATTGTGATTCTTCTGTGGTCATTTTGTATAACGTTTTGCTTCCCTATTTATTTATTTTTGGTGATTCAGAAAAACTGCAAATAGTGAGATTGTCCTAAGTGTGGTCATATAAATAAATCTGAAAAATATAGGTTGTATATTGAACATTGACAATTTTTCACTTTTCCTTATCTTACTGTGGTTCCTTTTCATAGACTATAAGCTAAGTAGGTCAGGAATGGGGAGTTTGGGATACATTGCTGATAGGGGCATAAGACAGGTACTTGGGATATCCTTCTAAGATCTTGGAATACAATTTTCACGGTTAGTGGCACTCCAAATGTTCTACTCTGAAGACTCACTGAAAAAGAGAAATAATCTAATATATCAGTGTTCTCTCAATGTCCTCTTGGGATAGTTCTCTCTATAGTGTGTGCATTCTATTCTACCAGGCCAAATGTTTAGGAAAGTGCTTGTTTCTAGACCATAGCTTGAGAATTGCTGTTCTAGGAAGAACTTGCCTCTTTTCCCAGTAACTTTTAGTGAGACAGAATGCCTGATAATTTTTAGTATCCAAGTGGTGTAAATTCTGTAAATTCAGCACGTTTAATCTAAATTACTCACTGATCTTGCTTTCAACACCAGCTTCACACATCACCAACTCACAAATCATATAAAGTACAATAGGAATAGATATTCACATGACAGAACATTATTACCTTAGTAATTTACTGTATAGTATTGGGAGATTTAGAATTGTCTTTTATCAGAGACCATCTAACCTGGACACAATATATTTTCATTTCTCTTTGTTCTTCTTTTTTGGTTAGTATCTTCTTTTATGATTAATATTACCTTCATAATGAAATTTGTATTGGAAAAATAAATGGCCTTTTTGTAATTCTTTTTTTTTCTACTCCCTGTAATCAAAAAGAATGCCAGAAGAGTCTCAGAACCCTTGGCAGCAAAATAAATAAATAAATGTAAAGAAAATCTTAAAACAGATTACTATCATAGAAAAGTAATGAAATGAAAAAGCAAGCTATTTATGCTGTTTCCTTTTGAAATAATAATCTATAAGTCTTGACAACTTCTCAAATAATTTTTACTAATTGCAGTATGTCTCTTTTTTTTGAGATTGGTAGATAGAAAAGCTGGATTGTCAACTACAAAAAATCACTTGGGTAAATTTATTTAATTTTAAAAAAATCCTCTTAAACCAAACAAACCAGACTTCGGCAAATTTAAACCATGTGCTGCCATTGCACACTTTACATATTACCAATATTAGTCAATTACACAACTGGTTTCCACACCCATGGACTATATCCTGGAAATAACGTCAATTCATTTGGATTCAGGTCCAACCAGTGGCCCTATATCTGGAAGTCAAAGCTCTAATTCAACAGTTAGAATGAAAACAAAGCCATAGGAAAGTGCTTTCTTCATTCTTTGCCTATCTCCTGGACAGTGTTAAGTATATAAACCTATGTTGAATAGGTACAGTATTTAAAGAATATTGGTATGAAGGAATACCATGTCATTAGCCTGTCTAGAGCACTCACATGCCTTAAGCTTGTTATTGGGTAAAATCAGGGAATTATAAAAAATGTTTGTGCAGGATAAAGAATGTATGAGCTATGGTAACAATGTGAGAAAAGGAAGTCATAAAAATGAAAGTTAGGCCGGGCACGGTGGCTCAAGTCTGTAATCCCAGCACTTTGGGAGGCTGAGATGGGCGGATCACGAGGTCAGGAGATCGAGACCATCCTGGCTAACACGGTGAAACCCTGTCTCTACTAAAAATACAGAAAACTAGCCGGGCGAGGTGGCGGGCGCCTGTAGTCCCAGCTACTCAGGAGGCTGAGGCAGGAGAATGGCGTAAACCCGGGAGGCGGAGCTTGCAGTGAGCTGAGATCTGGCCACTGCACTCCAGCCCGGGCGACAGAGCAAGACTCCGTCTCAAAAAAAAAAAAAAAAAAAAAAAAAAAAAAAAAAAAATGAAAGTTGATATACAGTGTTTCACGAGAGAAAGGGAATATGTCAGATTGACTTTGGAGCATGCTTGGTTGTAGTGTAGATTCTTGGAGCATGCTTGGCTATAATGTAGATTCTTCAGGTTCAGAGATGGAAGTATATGAAGTAGTGTTATATTGTTGTAGGGCAAAGTTAAGGCATTTAATCTTTGCTAAGAGATAAAAAGATAATTTTAAGGCATATGTCAAAGGAGTAATTTACTTACATGGTGATTTTAAAAAGTGAGGAAGACATTTTGCTTTTGCTCCATGACATGAGACAAGTACAGTTTATGATCTGAGATAGTGAAACTAGTTTTCAGGACATGTCACAGACAGTCATGAATTCTAAATCTTATTCATGTCCAACAGAAGTGTTACTATGAAGGACAGAAAATAGAGAAGACTTATAAAACATTCATCAAAGAAAAAATACATGACTTGAAAAGATGAAAACATCCTATTTGAAGCAGAAGAAGCTCAAGTTGGTTTTCACGTATCCGCTTTCCTGCAAAACATACTAATGGTGGCTGACCACATGGGCAGAAATGAGACAATGATATTATCCTACCCCATCCCCACTACTAATGCAAAACCTGATATTCGGACATGATGTGAATACATCAGCCTTGGATTTGCATGCTCTACCAGTTTCTGATTACATGAGAAGTTGCAATGTAGATCATTGTCATTTATCCTAGACTTACACTAATTGGGGGAAAGGATTCTATTATTTGGGTGAAAATACTGAGTGTATTGAAGCAAGAGGAGTGAGTTTCTAGTGATAGCACTGTTGTAGGTATATACTGAACATGGAATATATGTTTAAAACAGACATAGTGCTCAATATTCATATATTAACAGTGGTGCTCTTTTTAAACAAATTTGTTCTATTATAGGCCTCACCTTCTTAAAACTGTTGTTTGATGCTATTGCCATGGTGTGTACTTCCCTTCTTTTAGCACCATTGCTAGGGAGTTGGAGAATAAGTGTTTTTTGAGGAAGTCACATGAGAAATAATCCACATTCTTGGGGATTGATATGGTTTAGCTTTTTGTCCTCATCCAAATCTCATCTTGAATTGTAATCCCCACTTGTTAAGGGAGGAACCTGGTAGGAAGTGATTCGATTATGGGGGCAGTTTCCTCCATGCTGTTCTCATGATAAGTGAGTGAATTCTTAAGAGATCTGATGGTTTTATAAACCTCTTTTTGTGTTTTTACTAGAGACGGGGTTTCTATTTATTTATTTATGTATTTATTATTATACTTTAAGTTCTAGGGTACATGTGCACAACGTGCAGGTTTGTTCCATATGTATACTTGTGCCATGTTGGTGTGCTGCACCCATCAACTCGTCAGCACCCATCAACTCATCATTTACATCAGGTATAACTCCCAGTGCCATCCCTCCCTTCTCCCCGCTCCCCATAATAGGCCCCGGTGTGTGATGTTCCCCTTCCAGAGTCCAAGTGATCTCATTGATCAGTTGCCACCTATGAATGAGAACATGTGGTGTTTGGTTTTCTGTTCTTGCGATAGTTTGCTGAGAATGATGGTTTCCAGCTGCATCCATGTCCCCACAAAGAATACGAACTCGTCCTTTTTTATGGCTGCATAGTATTCCATGGTGTATATGTGCCACATTTTCTTAATCCAGTCTGTCACAGATGGACATTTGGGTTGATTCCAAGTCTCTGCTATTGTGAATAGTGCTGCAATAAACATATGTGTGCATGTGTCTTTGTAGCAGCATGATTTATAATCCTTTGGGTGTATACCCAGTAATGGGATGGCTAGGTCATATGGTATTTCTAGTTCTAGATCTTTGAGGAATCGCTATACTGTTTTCCACAGTGGTTGAACCAGTTTATAATCCCACCAACAGTGTAAAAGTGTTCCTATTTCTCCACATCCTCTCCAGCACCTGTTGTTTCCTGACTTTTTAATGATTGCCATTCTAATTGGTGTGAGATGGTATCTCATTGTAGTTTTGATTTGCATTTCTCTGACGGCCAGTGATGACGAGCATTTTTTCATGTGTCTGTTGGCTGTATGCATGTCTTCTTTTGAGAAATGTCTGTTCATATCCTTTGCCCACTTTTTGATGGGGTTGTTTGTTTTTTTCTTGTAAATTTGTTTGAGTTCTTTGTAGGTTCTGAATATTAGCCCTTTGTCAGATGAGTAGATTGCAAAAATTTTCTCCCATTCTGTAGGTTGCCTGTTCACTCTGATGGTAGTTTCTTTTGCTGTGCAGTAGCTCTTTAGTTTAATTAGATCCCATTTGTCATTTATGGCTTTTGTTGTTGTTGCTTTTGGTGTTTTAGACATGAAGTCCTTGCCCATGCCTATATCCTGAATGGTATTACCTAGGTTTTCTTCTAGGGTTTTTATGGTATTAGGTCTAACATTTAAGTCTCTAATCCATCTTGAATTAATTTTCGTATAAGGAGTAAGGAAAGGATCCAGTTTCAGCTTTCTACTTATGGCTAGCCAATTTTCCCAGCACCATTTATTAAATAGGGAATCCTTTCCCCATTTCTTGTTTTTGTCAGGTTTGTCAAAGATCAGATGGCTGTAGATGTGTGGTATTGTTTCTGAGGACTCTGTTCTGTTCCATTGGTATTTATCTCTGTTTTGGTACCAGTACCATGCTGTTTCGGTTACTGTAGCCTTGTAGTACAGTTTGAAGTCAGGTAGCGTGATGCCTCCAGCTTTGTTCTTTTGACTTAGGATTGTCTTGGGAATGCTGGGTCATTTTTGGTTTCATATGAACTTTAAAGCAGTTTTGGTTTCTTCATGTTGGCCAGGCAGATCTCGAACTCCTGGCTTCAAGTGATCTGACAACTTCAGCCTTCCAAAGTGCTGGGATTACAGGCATGAGCCATTGTGCCCAGCCTGTCCTCTTCTAGAAGAGGATTCTTTTCCTCCATTCCCTTGAAATTAATCACTATTAGAATCTTCTTTTCTACTTCCAGAAGTTTCACACTGGAATATCAATTCTTGTAGTCATAAAAGAGCTTGTTCCTGCCCCAGAATCCCACAGGCAGCATAGAATTATCCTAATGGTACTACAGGTATTCTTGTACAAGCTATGCTGCCTACTCATTGTAGATCTTGGGCAAGTTACTCTTTGTTCTGGTCTTGTTTCCCTCATTTATAAAATGAAGTTATTGGAACAGAGGATTTATTATGTCTCTTTTAATTCTAATACTATGATTCTTGACAGTATGGAAGCTCTGCTGGAGTTGATGTAACTGGTTAATTGGGTAAGAAGAAGATGCTCACACAGTATCAGATATGCAAGAGATTTATTAGAGGAAGATTTCTGATGGTAAATGAGGGAGGGAAGCTGGGGAGGCTGAGAAAACTATTATTTTGTTTACTCATACTACATGCCAATTGCTTAATATACATTATGGCATATAATTCTCACACTCTATATGATGGCATGGTAGCATAATAATGCCCCCTCAACCCCCAAGATTTCTGTGCTCTAATTCTGTACTATAAATATGAAATGTGTTACATGGCAAAGGGAATTAGGGTGGTAGAGGGAATTAAAGTTGCTGGCCAATTGACCTTAAAATATGGAGATGATCCTGGATTACCTGGGTAGGTCTGGTGT
Source organism: Rhinopithecus roxellana (assembly GCF_007565055.1). NCBI lineage: Eukaryota > Metazoa > Chordata > Mammalia > Primates > Cercopithecidae > Rhinopithecus > Rhinopithecus roxellana. The sequence goes on along the minus strand of NC_044559.1, from coordinate 91,073,205 downwards.
AATCACAAGGATCTTTAAACATGGAAGAGAGAGGCAGGAGAGAGATGGCAGCATGAGAAGGACTTGGCCCCATGTTGCTGGCTTTGAGGATAGAGAAATGGGGTCATGAGCCAAGGATGTGTGTGGCCTACTGAAGCTGGAAAAGGCAGAGAAATAGATTCTTCCCTAAAGCCTCCAGAAGGAACACAGACATACTGACACCTTGATTTTAGCCCATGAGGCCTATTTCAGACTTCTTACCTCCAGAACTGTAAAATGATAATTTGTGTTGTTTTTAGCAGCCAAATTTGTGATAGTTTGTTAGAGCACTAATGTAAAACTGTTAGAAATTTAGAAATGGATATTTTTTATTCCGATTTGATGAATGAAAAAACTGTGTCTTAGAGCAGTTAAGTAAGATTCTTATGGTCACAGGTCTAGTTAAAGGCAGAGGATTCAAATTCAGATTTATTTCCAAAGCCTACACTCGATTTAGTGTGTGGCCTTCCACTGTTACTTGGAATCCCTCATGCGTCCTTGGCAGGTCCTGAGCTCAAGACTTTCTTGCCTGTCTTAGTTGGCCATTCTAGTGTTTTTCCTAGCTGAGTGCCTTGCTTGGTTATGCAAAGTGTCTTCAGCTCTTCTTGGTCATACCTTTGGCTTTAGCAGGAGATTACTGTCCATACCTTTTCATCCAGGACCTAGGAAATGTCCCCAGTTATTCTTGAAACTTCAATGCTGCTGACAGTCAGGGGAAAAGTCCTGTTCACAGACTGTTTCTTATAGTAGCTATCCTTCCTTTCTATCTAAAATTATAAATCCTGCTTTCCATCTCTATCCACTCTCTGAAACACTGCAATTGGCTTGCTCTGGATGCTTGCTTTCCATTTTCTTTAGAAAACATGAGGTAGAGTCTGAATAGGGAATAATCCAGGATATGTTTTCTTTTGTTTGTTTTTTGGAGGGGGCTTGCTTTCTGCTAGAGTTGGCTCACAGTCTATTTTCAGGGCAGTAGTCACCCTGGTTACATTGTTCTGAACACCTTTCATTTGTTTTATAGGTTAAAAAGTTTTCTGAACTAGACTATGCATTTAGCCATCCTTTATAAAAATTTTGTCATTGAGAACATGTATTATAAATTATACATAACAGATATGACAGCAGTTTAAAACACAATTTGATTACAAGTTGGGGCCTGACAGTATTTTTAGTTAATTAAGGAATTGGACTACATAGCAACTGTTGACTATGCTGCTGGTGTTCATACAGAGAAAGAATATTACCATTTGAACCCTAAAGGGTGGTTTTGGCCCTGTCTCTTGAGCAAAAAATCAGATGGCTCAAATACATCAGTTTAGTTCTATTTGTTTTATGAGCTGTACAGCAGTTGAAGCCCAAGTTTAATGACTTGTTTCACATATTTTCCCATAAGTCTTTCTTGGAAGCCCAAGACATCCAGAGTTATGATGGGTTATCAGAAAAAGGGAGGACAAGGTTCATTATTCTAGAAATATTACTATCCATAGGAGTATACAATAGTTGAGGATTTAACTATTTTGATGGTTACTTTGTACTAAATGAACTAACATATAATTAAGGTCTTGTCACAAATGAAAAATTGTTCCCATGGTAAGAATTGAGATAAGAGCCTCGTAATTTTCTTTAGTACATTTTATCTTCCTGTATTATTATACCTACTAGCTTGGTTATTTTTCTAAAAATCTGGATTAGTTTAGGATCTAATTCTTTTCCATTTTGATTTGTTGGGTCATTTTATTGCGGAATATGTATATAAAATTATGCATGGCTTGTTTTCTTAAATAAACTTTTAATTTTAGAATAGTCTTAGATTTACCAAAAAATTACAGATAGTACAGAAGAGTTCTTGTATCCTGTTCTTGCAGTTTCTTCTATTGTAACCTTCTATAACATTGATACATTTGTCACAACTAATAAACCAACATTGATATGTTATTGCTAACTAAACTCTATATTTTATTCAGATTTCCTTAATTTTTCCTTTAATATCTTTTCTGTGCCAGGATTCAGTGTTACATGTATTCATCATGTCTCCACATTCTGCTCTGTGACAGTCTTTCAGACATGAAAAACAAGGAAGTTTTTCATGACCTTGACAGTTTCAGGAATACTAGTCCGGTCAGGCATTTTGTAGAATGACCCTTAATTGGGATTTGTCTGAACATTTTCCTTAGGGTTAGACTGGCGTTTGGGTTTTGGGGAGGAATGACCACAAAGGTAAAGTGACATTCTCCTGACATTATATAAAGGGTACATGCTATCGACATGATTTATCAATGATGATATTAACTTTGATCACTGACCAATGTAGTGTTTGCCAGATTTTTCCACTGTAAGATTACTTCCTCACTCTGTCCCTTCCCCTTCCTATTCTCCTGTTTGGAAGTAAGTCACTAATGCAGTCCACACTCAAGGTGGGGAGATTTAAGCTACTCTTCCTGCAGTGGGAGTATCTGTAAACTAGTTGGAATTCTTCTGTATCCTAACAATTAGGATTTTTTTTATTTGTTTATTACGGCTTGATACTGATTTCTTGCACAGTTGTATTTTTCCATTCTCTAATACAATATGATAGAGAAGATAAGGCATGACTATTTTAAAAACTACCCTATTTTATTGTATCTAAGATGCCATCACTTGGAAGACATATCCTAATTGAGAAATGTTAACATGGGAAAATGTGCATGTTAAAATTGATGCCATGCAGTATAATAGAAAGTAGAATCAAATCATCTGGAGGACAGTTTCACAAATTCCTTTAGAAAGAGTTTTTATTAACTGTATAGTGAAGAAATTCTTTCTTAAATCTTGGATGCAGTGATTTAAGGTAATTTTTTCCTGTTTCATAAGATTGGAAACATCACCTAAATTTAAATCAGTTTGAAATTCCTTATGTGCACAAAAAACTAAAGTAGATTTTAGAGTCCATATCTTTATTTTGTAATTCTCTAAACTGTGTTTTGCACAAAATAGATTGAGTTAGATTTTATTTATGAGATTAGAATGGTACAAAGGTTTTGTCTTTTCAATGTAAATTGAGTATAGTTCTCTGTTAGTTATTCCACTTTCCTTAATACCTTTTATTTTCTTTTGTCAGGCTCATTTTCTTATACATTGATTCCATTTGTAGAGGTTCATAAAGTGTTAGAGTTGAACATCTTCAGAAATGATCTAATTCACTCCTCATTTAATAAGGCCCATAAGAGACTTGGCATAGGTTACCAGCTAGCAAGAACAAAGTGAGATCGGAATGTAGAACTTTTGATGCGAGGCCAGCATTTTCCCCTACTATACAACAATGCTTCATTTTTATTTCACTCGGAAATTTCACTGTGAATCAGCATCCTGTGTTGTGAAATAGACTTTTGCATATGGGAAAAGCTAGATTGCTTTAGTTCTTCTTTTCTCTTTGACTTTGACCTAAGCTTTCCGATACAGCCAGAAAAATGTTCCCTATATAACTTGTGTTCAGCATTTTTATCATATAGAGGAAACATAAGCTCAGTTGTGAATTGAACTTACTTACATATGTATTTCTTAAATAGCCACGAGAATTCTGATCCATCTCCTGTCTATCAAAGGTACCAATAGCTTCAATAGATGTTAAAAAATGTCTTGGGTCAAGTTTAAAAGATGTTGTATTAGTAATGTACCTTAAAACTAAAAGATAGGCAGCATGAAAGTGTTTGAGAGTCTTAAGAGAATGTATTCATCTCTAATATAGTGATTCTGCCTGATAAAGAAATAGATGTTTTCCTCTGTAGATTTCATATGATGTTATCTCATATCCAATGCATATTTTATTTATATTGTTTATATACCGAGGAAATTCTTATTCTGTGTGTATGGGTTTCAGAGAAATAAAATAAAGTGAGTAAAAATAACAGTGTCTGTTGTTTTTAAGTATACATATGGCTTTGATGGTTTCTATCCACATTGTCAAGAAACAGTAATCATATTGCTCTGGAATTGATAACTTTTGCATTTAGGAATTGGACTTAAACATTCAAGTTCCAAATTAGCAAAAGGAAACTTTACATAATACTGTTTACAATTTTGCTTTGACAGCCATGCTATATTTATCACAACAAAGCCTTGGAATCTTGCAGATTTTTCTCTTCCTCTCTTATCTGCACATTTTTACAGATAAATGCAGCCTTGCTCTGAAGTAGTTGCCTTGTTTTCTTTTCTTTTCCAAATGGATGCATCACCTGGTTTGACAGAATTGGAATTTGGGAAAGTGAAGTTTGTTTTCCATGCTGGAAATACCTTGCAGTGTCCTTGTTGATCTAGATCTGACTAATGTTTTACTATAAGTTTGCAACAACAATTGTAGCAAGGACAAAAGCAAAAGTTAAACCTTGGAAAGTTTCCCACAAAGTTAGTACCTTATATTTTCAAAAATAACATGGCCAAGTTGACCATTTGACAGCATTTTTTCCCTAATGCATTTTCAAGGATTCCTATGTGTCTACTTAATAGAATTCTTTCTCTAGGCCTTACCAGCTAGGAGTACATCATAACTCATGACAAAAATGTCTTTGTATATCTATTGTGGAATTTTCATGTCTTTCACATGTGTTCATGAGGTTAGCACTGGCCATACAATCACTATTTTCTCTCCAATTGGTAACTGACTGCATGGCCCCAGCTCTCAAGTTGATGATCAGTGGAGGCAGCTGGCTCAGTGCTCAGGCTTAGTGCTCCTACATAACTGGCTGCCTCTCTTTCTATTTGGTAACATGGCCCCACTCTTTCTGCACTGGGTAAGTGTCAAAGTAACACACTGCCAGCCACATGCTGAAGTGTGGCTAATGCCCTGCACTACTATTTGTGCCAAGCTGTGTTCACCAGTTCCTTTTAGAGATTTCACTGATATGATTATATAATTTTTAATTTGCCATTACATTTTAGTCTTCTCTACCACTTACCCCCGACCCCTGACTCCTAGGCTTCAGCTGACTCTAAGGACAATCTTAACAGCACATTACTGTGCTATTTCAAAATCAATCCTCAGTTGGAAACTATTATCTGTGTTCCTGCCTATCCTTTTCTTCAAGACAAGTTTCATTAAGCAAAGAGAACCCTCCACTCCTCGTGGACATGTCTGAATTTTCAAAGCATGCACCATAACCATTGAGAAACTTTTGCTGCCTTAAGCATTCTTATTTTTGGAGGCGTCAATCACTTCATAGGAAATGTATTAAAATATACTTGCAATGCAACCCAACATTAAATGTAGTTTTTCATATAGAAAAATTTGGAAGTATTTTCGTAAATGTATTTTGAGATTTAATATCTTGTGAGTAATGTTTAATTCATATGTCGTGATCCTTGCCCGCACATAAATACTATTTAATTTAAATTAGATGTTAGATACGTTTGGGAATTCTTTTGTAGTAAGATAAACTAATATGCAAACTTTTTGAATATAATAAATTGTTTGTAATAGTATAATTTAAAGTTAATTGAGTCTCATAATACATTTTGCAGTCAATTACTTTATTCATTTTTACTTTCTTTTTATATTTTGATATTAATAATAGTTTTTCACAGGGTATTGCAAACATTATATTTTCCCCAAATGCATATATAATGCCTAGTAAATTAACAATACCCTGGAGTTTGTATTTGCTTTGGATACTTTAAAGTGTTGCTTATATGATCTCTTTTTTTCTCCCTACTCCTTCCTTCCTTCCTTCCTTCCTTCCTTCCTTCCTTCCTTCCTTCCTTCCTTCCTTCCTTCCTTCCTTCCTCCCTCCCTCCCTCCGTCCCTCCCTCCCTCCTTCCTTCCTTCCTTCTTTCTTCCCTCCCTCCCTCCCGCCCTCTTTCTATTCTTCCTTCCTTATTTCCTTCTGAACTCTAACTATGTGTTTGCACATAGTTATCACAACATGGATCATTGTATGCTGTGTATAGGATTACTTCACCTATTTGGTTATTGTATATGAAAGGGAAAGTGATGAAGAATAAAATATAGGCCTTTATGTAGCAGCACTGAATGAGTAAAATGGTAAAATATAAAGTAAGGAAAATAGAGATGTCCTATGGTTTTCTTACCCTTCCATAAGCCAGGGCATAGAAAAGCGGAGAACCGAGAATGTGTGAAAGTTAGAACAGAAGATGCAGCAAATGAAGTATCAAATTCCAGTTGAAAAGCAAGGGCACAGTTGAAGAGCAAAATGGAGGCTAATTTTTGGCTGTCAGGAAGCATCAAACCAAGAGTTCAGTGAACTGGATACCAGAAGCAGAATCTAGGATAAAAGCCAGAACCTGCTTCATATATCTTTTTGCTAGATGTATTTCCTCTTGCATGAATTGTCTGTTATTGACCTTTGCTCACTTATCTTTCAGGATTTTAATGTTTCTGTTATCTGCTTGTTTGATCTCTTTATTCAACATATTAAGCTAGATCTGTCATGTCTACAACAAAAACTTTTTCTCATAATTGCTTTGTATTTATTTATTTTTTTTACCATGGATTTCTAATATCACATCTTTCTAGTCTTTTACATTTAGTTTTATAGTTTCCTAGTCTGTCTTCTCCTGCTATAACAGAATACCACAGACTGGGTAATTTATAAAGAAAACATATTTATTTGGCTTGTGATTCTGATGGCTGGGAAGTCCAAGATCAAGGGGCTGTATCTAATGAGGGTCATCCTATAGAAGAAGGCAGAAGGGTGGAAGGGTGGAAGTGAGTATCCTAGATGAAGAGAAAGTCGGGACCAAACTTATCCTTTATCAGGAGCCCACTCCTGAGATAACTAATCCACTTCTGCAAAGATGGTATTAAACCATTCATGAGGATGGAGCCTTCATGGCCTAAGTACCTCATAAAGGCCCCACCTCTTAATACTGTTATAATGGCAATTTAAGTTTCTAACACATGAACTTTGGGGACACTTTCAAACCATAGCAGGTTCTAAGCCTAGAAAGGCCATTTATAGATATATAGATGTTATATCTAAAAAGAAATAAATATATATTTATACATTATATGCAAATTATATATATCTAGAATAAAATCTTTTTTTCATAAAGTTGTCTATGATTCAATTTTTAACTCTTTTTTAAACTTTTATTTTAGGTTCAGTGTACATGTGCAGGATTTTTATATAGATAAATTTGTGTCACAGATTATTTCATCACCCAGGTATTAAGCCTAGTACCCAATAGTTATTTTTTCTGATTCTCTCCCTCCTCCTACTCTCTACCCTCAAATAGACTCCAGTGTCTGTCATTCCACTCTTTGTGTCTATGAGTTCTTACCCTTTAGCTCCCACTTGTAAGTGAGAACATGTGGTATTTGGTTTTCTATTTATGCATTAGTTTGCTAAGGATAATGGCCTCTAGCTCTATCCATGTTCCTTCAAAAGACATGATCTCATTCGTTTTTATAGCTGCATAATATTGAATGGTGTATATGTACCATATTTTCTTTATCCAGTCTACCACTGATGGGCATTTAGGTTGTTTGTGAATAGTGCTGCCGTGAACATTCATGTGCATATGTCTTTATGGTAGAATGATTTATATTAATCTGGGTATATATCCAGTAATGAGATTGCTGGGTTGAATGGCAATTTTGTTTTTAGGTCTTTGAGAAATTGCCACACTGCTTTCCACAATGGTTGAACTAATTTACACTCCCATCAACAATGTATAAGTGTTCCCCTTTTACCATAACTTCACCAGCATCTGTTATTTTATTGACTTTTAAATAATAACCATCCTGACTGGTGTGAGATGGCATCTCATTGTGGTTTTGATTTGCATTTCTCTAATGATCAGTGATGATGAGCTTTTTTTCATATGCTTGTTGGCCACATGTATGTCTTCTTTTGAAAAGTGTCTGTTCATGTCTTTTGTCTACTTTTTAATGGGGTTATTTGCTTTTTTTCTTGTAAATTTAAGTTTCTTATAGATGCGGGATATCAGACCTTTGTTAAATGCATAGTTTGCAAAATTTTTCTCCTATTATGTAGTTTGTCTGTTTACTCTATTGATAGTTTCTTTTGCTGTGCAGAAGCTCTTTAGTTTAATTAGATCCTATTTGTCAATTTTTGCTTTTGTTGTGATTGCTTTAGGCATCTTCATCATGAAGTCATTGCTCATCATGAAATCATTGCTCGTTCCTATGTTCAGAATGGTATTGCCTAGCTTGTCTTCATGGGTTTTATAGTTTTGGATTTTACATTTAAGTCTTTAATTCATCTTGAATTGATTTTTGTATTTAGTGTAAGGAAGGGGTCCAGTTTTGATCTTCAGCATATGGCTAGCCAGTTATCCCAGCACCATTTATTGAATAGGGAGTCTTTTCTCCATTGCTTGTTTTTGTCAGTTTGTCAAAGATCACATAGTTGTAGGTATATAGCCTTATTTCTGGGCTATGTGTCTCTGTTTGTAACAGTACCATGCTATTTTGTTACTATAGCCCTGTAGTATAGTTCGAAGTTGGGTAATGTGATGCCTCCAGTTTTGTTCTTTTTGCTCAGCATTGCCTTGGCTATTTGGGCTCTTTTTTGATTCTATATGAATTTAAAATAGTTTTCTCTAGTTCTGTAAAGAATGTTATTGGTAGTTTGGGAAGGATAGCATTGAATCTGTAAATTGCTTTGGGTAGATTGGCCCATTTTAATGACATTGAGTCTTTCTATCCATGAGCATGAAATGTTTTCCATTTGTTTCTGTTTTCTCAGATTTCTTTGAGCAGTGTTTTGTAATTGTCATTATAGAGATCTTTCACTTCTCTTGTTAGCTGCATTCCTAGGTTTTTAATTTGTTTTGTGGCAATTGTAGATGGGATTTGGCTGATTTGGCTTTCGGCTTGACCATTGTTGGTGTACAGTAATGGTAGTGATTTTTGTATATTGGATCTTTGTATCCTGAATCTTTGCAGAAGTTGTTTATCAGCTGAAGGAGCTCTTGGGCTGAGACTATGGGGTTTGCTAGATATAGAATCATGTCATCTGCCATCTATAGATATATAAATATTATTAATATATAAATATATAACAATATTATATTTAATATATATTAAAAATTAAAAAATATATTTATAAATTGTATACTTTAAAATATATTTGTAATTGTAAAACAATTATATATAATAAATAGTAATTTTAATCAAGTTTTTTGATAAATTCTTTTTTTTTTTTTTTTTTTTTTTTTTGAGAAGGAGTCTCGCTGTCACCCAGGCTGGAGTGCAGTGGCCGGATCTCAGCTCACTGCAAACTCCGCCTCCCGGGTTTATGCCATTCTCCTGCCTCAGCCTCCCGAGTAGCTGGGACTACAGGCGCCCGCCACCGCGCCCGGCTAGTTTTTTGTATTTTTTTAGTAGAGACGGGGTTTCACCGTGTTAGCCAGGATGGTCTCGATCTCCTGACCTTGTGATCCACCCGTCTCGGCCTCCCAAAGTGCTGGGATTACAGGCTTGAGCCACCGCGCCCGGCCATTTTTTGATAAATTCTATGCGAGTTAAAGAGTTAAAGATGGAATCTTAAGATCTTAATCATTAAGATCTTAATCATTAAGATTAATGATTGATTCCTCTTAATGATTAAGATTCCTCTTAATGATTAAGATCTTAATCAAGATTCCATTTTTAACTCTTTAACTCACATAGAATTTCTTTTAGTGTATAATATACACCGGGTGCTCAAATTATTTTTTCTTTAAATGCATAATCAATTATCCAAAAGCATTTGTTAAATGATACTTTTTATTATTTATTCATTCATTCTTCTTTGATTAGGACTGTCTTTTAAAACATGAATAAGTTCTATTTAATCTAGCTATCCTGTTTTATTACTTTTGGTATCCGTAGTACTTTGTTTTATTATTATAGCTTTAGGATGCTTAATCTTTCTTTTTAGAATTATCTTACCTGCTTAATTTTCCAGATGAATTTTAGAATTATTTTGTCACTTTCTGAACAAATTGCATTGGAGTTTTGATTAGAGTTCCATAAATCTATAAATGAACAGAATTTCTTATATTTAATTTGTCTTCATACACAGAACATTTATTCATATATTCTAATATTTCACTTTTCATTACTAAAAACCAGTCCCTTTCCCTGCTCTCCTCCCTCATTATTTGATTAGTGAGGTACGACCATATGAATCAAATGAATTGGTGCATGAAGATGACAACTCTTTGCTGTCAATCACAAGTTTGCAGTTATTTTGAAAGCAGGGGTGACAAGAAGCACTAAGCTGTCATAAATTCTTGTTCAGGTGTTTCTGTAGCCAAAAGCTCAGCTCTTTTATAGCTCTAGCTATACAGAGTTGTACTTTCTGCAGAGTTAAGCGGCTCATTCTAATAGCACTTTATTTGAATCTCTTTTGCTTTGTATAATTAACAATAATTTATTCATTGAAGTAACATTGAATGAGCACTTCCTTTGTGCCAGACTTTATCTAGGCTCTGGAAATATAAGAGGTGAATGAAACAGGAAAAGTCTCTGCTCTTGGGGAGATTTTATCCTGGTCAGAGAAGACAGACAATGAGCAAGTAAACAAATACATACATATCAGGCAGATATAGGAGCTATGAGGATGAATAAAACAGGTAAAGTAGGAGTGTGATGACTAAGGGGTGTTGTTTGATACAGGGTGGTCTGGGATCATCTTTCTTAGAAAGTGACATTGAGCAGAGACCTGAATACATGGGAGGAAATGGGCCAAACAGATATGGGTGGTGGTGGGGGATATGTGCAGAACAAAGGGGGAGGTTTTTCTTTGAAGGAACAAGGAGCAAGGAGAAGAGTGGTAGGGTTTGGGGAAATACAATTAAAAACAAAATCTCCCAACCCAGATATGCTCTCCACAAAGGTAGTCGAGAAAGAAAACACTTTTATCATTGAATAAGCATTAACCTAGATTGCGATGCATATCATAGGCAATCTACTGAGAGATTTCAAAGACAAGAATCTCATTCTTTTACATAGCCAAGCAGATACAATCTATTACACGCATGTTTTAAGATAAACAATAACTAGTCCTCGAGGAAGAAAATTTCCCAGCACCATTTGCCACACATAGCTTACACTAGATTCACCTGGTAATTGAAGTGACCATCAATGTTAGCTAATTAGCATTATCTTTCTTTTTTCCTTTTTTCTTTTCTTTTTTTGAGATGGATTCTCGCTCTGTTGCCTGGGCTGGAGTGCAGTGGCCCGATCTCGGTTCACTGCGAGCTCCACCTCCCATGTTCACACCATTCTCCTGCCTCAGCCTCCCGAGTAGCTGGGACTACAGGCACCCACCACCATGCCTGGCTAATTTTTTGTATTTTTAGTAGAGGTGGGGTTTCACCGTGTTAGCCAGGATGGTCTCGATCTCCTGACCTCGTGATCCGCTGGTCTTGGCCTCCCAAAGTGCTGGGATTACAGACATGAGCTACTGTGCCCGGCCTAGGATGTAGTTTTGCAATGTGTAGAACAAAGTGCCTACCTAAGTTGGGCTATTATCCTTCCACAAAAACTGGGAGATAGGGCTGCTATCTCCCTTGAAATCTTTATTCAAAGAGATGGCTCCAAGGTTTTTGAGAAAGACATTCCTTGGTCATGAAACTGGAAAGAGTCTTATCTAGTTTTCAAAAGGATTTATATACATTTCAAAGTGAGAAGAAAGTACTTACAGTTACAAGTTTTCTAAAGTAAATGCTCTAAAAAAAGATGGGGAGGGTCTCTTATTTTCAACAGGGAAAATTAAGCTTTTTAAAAATTTTGCATTTTTCCTTACATAGATGATAAGTCAGAGAAGGAAACAGACCTTATGAACAGTGGTCCCCACTTCAGATTTTACTCTGAGTGAGATGAGGGTCCTGAGAAGTTTTGAGAAGAGGAATGAAATATTCCTTTGGGGTTTTAGAAGGAAACCCTATCTGCTGCATTGAGAGCTCGCTCTAGGAGTGCTGAGGTGGAGGTTGTAGTTTTTGAGAATTCTGTCAGAGCTGGACTGGGGAGTAGGGGTGGGAGTGGAGGAGAGCACTTCGTTTGTGATCCAGTATAGATTTTAAGGGATACAGTGGAAGGATTTAGATGTTAGAAGGGGTGTAGGCTTAAGTTAAATGAGGAGATGTACAGAGCTCACAAATGACTGATTCAATTCGAAATACAGACCTTTTTCTTCATATTTGCCTTCCCTTCCATTCCATAGTGTAAGGTGCTTGAGGGCAGAGACTGTATCTTGCGTTTGTTGAATGAAAGATTAACTTGCAAACTGTGGTTTAATACTATGTGAGGGAATAGGTCAGTGTGTCAACTGGTATGTCCCTTTTTTCTTTTCTCTTTGGTATTTATTGAGCATCTGTCATGTACCAGACACTGGGACAAAATGAAGCTTTCTCTGCCCTCAGGAAGCTCACTGTCTACTTGAGGTAGATGAGTAAATGCGTTATTTCAGTGCAAGGTGATAAATTCTGTGATGGCTGTATGCAGTCACTTGCTGGAATAAAATTTATATGTAATCCCATAATTGTATATCTCAAATATAAATTTCTATTGATGATGCTATTATTATTCAAAGAATACCTGCTTGAACTCGGCCTACCTTTAGCTGCCAAATAGTGTTATTGCTTTAAGAAACAAAGACCTCTCTGCTGTGGTTAGAATATGTCTCCCCAAAAGCATGTGTTGGAAACTTAATCCCCAGTACAACAGTTTTGGAAGGTCGGGACTAATAGGAGGTGATTAGGTCATGAGGATTCATGTTGTTATTATGGAAGTGGGTTGCAGTAGGTTTGTTATCTTGGGAGTGGGGCAAAGGGCAAAGAAAGGGTTCACACTGATCTTTTCTTTTCTTGTGTTTCTTATAGGCATTTTCTTGTGTGTTTTTTAATGCATTTAGCTACCCTACATCATTCGATTGCAGAGTTTAGTTCATTTATATTCAATATTATTATTGATAAGCAAGAACTTATGCCTGTTATTTTGTTGTTTGTTTTTCTGGTTGTTTTGTGGTTTTCTCTTCCTTTTTTCCCTATGAAGGTGCTTTTCTTTGATGTTATGATTTAATTTCTTGCTTTTTATTCTTTGTGTATTTGTTGCATGTTTTTTTCAATTTGAGGTTACCATTAAGCCTGCAAATTTTCTTTTTGGTGTGTCTTTGTCTGGTCTGGTTTTGGTGTCAGGGTAATACTAGCCTCATGGAATGAGTTTGGAAGTACTCCCTCCTCCTTTATTTTTCAGAGTAGTTTGAGTACAATTGGTATTAGTATTTTTTTTTCCTGATTATTTGTTCTTCATAAACTATATTGTGGTAATTAGTTCTCCTTTAAATGTTCCGTAGGATTGAACAGTGAAGCCATAGGTCCTGGGCATTTGTATGCTAGATGACAATTTATCATGACTTTGATCTCTTTGCTTATTATTGGCCTCTTCAGGTTTTGGATTTCTTTGTGGTTCAGTCTTGGTAGGTTGTATGTGTCTAGGAATTTTTCCACTTCCTTTAGATTTTCCAATTTATTGGCATATAGTTGCTCATAGTAGCTACTAATGATCCTTTGAATTTCTGTGGTATCAGTTGTAACATCTCTTTTTTTCATCTCTGATTTTATTTATTTAGATTTTCTCTCCTTTTTTCTTAGTTATTCTGGCTAAAAGTTTGTCAATTTTGTTTAGGCTTTCAAAAAACTAACTTAATTTCATTGATCTTTTGTATTGTTTTCTTCATTTTAATTTCATTTATTTCTGCTCTGATCATTATTATTTATTTTCTTCTACTAATTTTAGGTTTGGTTTGCTCTGGCTTTTTTAGGTCTTTAAAATTCATCATTAGGTTATTTATTTGAAGTTTTTCTTCTTTTTTGATGTAAGTATTTATAGGTATGAACTTGCCTCCTGGAGCTGCTTTCACTGTATTTTATAGGTTTTAGTATGTTATGTTTCCATTGTCATTTGTTTCAAGAAATCTGTAAATTTTCTTCTTAATTTTTCCATTGAGTCATTCAGGAGTATATTGTTTAATTTTCCTATGTTTGTATAATTTCCAAAATTCCTCCTGTTATTGATTTCTAGTTTTATTCCACTGTGGCCAGAAGAGATCCTTGATACTATTTTAATTTCTTGAATAGCTTAAGACTTGTTTTGTGACCTGACATATGATCTGTCCTTGAGAATGATCCTTGTGCTGAAGAAAAGAATGTGTATTCTGCAGCCATTGAAATGTTCTGTAAATTTCTGTTAAGTCCATTTGTTCTATAGCTGCAGATTAAACATTATGTTTCTTTGTTGATTTTCTGTCTGGAAGATCTGTCGAATTCTGAAAGTAGGGTGTTAAAGTCTCTAGTTGTTATTGTATTGTGGTCTATCTGTCTCCTTAGCTCTAATGATATATATCTGGGTGCTCTATCATTGGGTGCACATATATTTACAATTGTTATATCCTCTTGCTGAATTGACCCTTTATCATGCTGAATTAACCATTTATAATGACTTTTTTGTCTCTTTGTACAGTTTTTGTCTTGAAATCTATTATGTCTGATGTAAGTATAGCTACTCCTTTTTTTGGGGGGGGGTTCTTTCAGATAGAATATCTTTTACCATTCCTTTATTTTCAGTCTGTGTGTATCTTTGTAAGTGAAGTGTGTTTCTTGTAGGCAGCAGATCATTGGGTCTCTCTCTCTCTCTCTATCTCTCTCTCTCTCTTTTAAAATCCAGTTTAGCCACTCTGTGACATTTAATTGCAGAGTTTAGTCCATTTACATTCAATATTATTATTGATAAATAAGGACTTATGCCTGTTATCCTGTTATATTGTTATTTGTTTTCTGGTTGTTCTGTGGTCTTCTCTTTCTTTTTTCCCCATTAAGGTGACTTTCTTTTTTCCCCATGAAGGTGATTTTCTTTGGTGGTATGATGTAATTTATTGCTTTTTATTTTTTTGTGTATTTGTTGTATGTTTTTTCAATTTGAGGTTACCATGAAGTTTGCAAATACTATCTTATAACCTGTTATTTTACACTGGTAACTACTTAACACTGATTGCATAAACAAGAAAACAAAAATAAAACTAATAAAAACTCTACACTTTAACTTCATCTCCCTGCTTTTTATCATTTGGTTGTTTTTCTTATGTCTTATTGCATGCTTATGCCTTGAATAGTTGTCATAGCAATTATTTTTAATTGGTTCATCATTGGTTTTTGTACTTAAGAGTAGTTTACACACCACAATTATAGCATTATAATAGTCTGTGTTTTTCTGTATGCTTCCAATTAACAGTGAGTTTTGTACCTTCAGATGACTTTTTATGATCATGAATATCCTTTTCGTTTTGATTGAAGAGCTCCCTTTAGTATTTCTTGTAGGATAGGTCTGGTCTTGATGAAATTCCTCAGTTTTTCTTTGTCTGGGAAAGTATTTCTCCTTCATGCTTGAAGGATATTTTCACAGTATATACTATTCTAGAGTAAAAGTTTTTTCCTTCAGCACTTTAAATATGTCATGCCACTGTCTCCTGGCCTGTAAAGTTACCACTGAAAAGTCTGCTGCCAGATGTATTGGAGCTCCATTGTATGTTACTTGTTTCTTTTCTTTTGGTGCTTTTAGGATCCTTTCTTTATCCTTGAACTTTGGGATTTTGGTTATTAAATGCTTTAAGGTAGTCTTTGGGTTAACTATGCTTGGTGTTCTATAGTCTTCTTGTATTTGAATGTTGATATCTTTCTCTGGGTTTGGGCAGTTCTCTGATATTATAGTTTTGAATAAACTTTCTGTCACTATCTCTTTTTCTACCTCTCTTTAAGACCAATAATTCTTAGATTTGCCCTTTCGAGGGTATCTTCTAGATCTTGAAGGCATGCTACATTGCTTTTTATTCTTTTTTTCTTTTGTCTTCTCTCACTGTATATTTTCTTATAGTCTGTTTTCAAGCTCACTAATTCTTTCTTCTGATTGATCAGTTCTGCTATTAAGGTACTCTGATGCATTATTCAGTTTGTCAATTGCATTTTTTAACTCCAGAATTTCTGCTTGATTCTTTTATTATTTAAATCTCTTTGTTAAATTTATCTGATGGAATTCCGAATTCCTTCTCCAGGTTATCTTGAATTTCTTTGAGTTTCCTTAAAGCAGCTTTGTGAATTCTCTGTCTTAAAGGTCACATATCTCTGTGTTTCCAGGATTAGTCCCTAGTGCCTTATTTAGTTTGTTTGGTGAGGTCATGTTTTCTTGGATGATATTAATGTTTGTGGGTGTTTGTCAGTGTCTGGGCATTGAAGATTTAGGTATTTATTGTAGTGTTCACAGTCTGGGCTTGTTTGTCCCCATCTTTGTTGGAAAGGCTTCCCAGGTATTTGAAGGGATTTGGGCCCCAAGCCCAATAATGCTGTCATTCCTGCAAACTTAGAGAGGTGCAGTCTTGGTGGTCTTGTAGAGAATCTAGAATAATTCTCTGGATTAGTAGGCAGAGACTCTTGTTCTCTTCCCTTACTTTCTCTCAAACAAATGGACCTTCTCTCTCTGTGCTGAGCTGCCTGCATCTGGGGATGGGGTAGCACAAGCACCCCTGTGGCCACCAATACTGGGACTACACAGGTCAGACCTGAAGCCAGCACAACACTGAGTCTCACCCAAGGCTTACTGTAACCATGAACTGGCTACTGACTAGCTCATTCTAGGGTTCTACAATCAGTAGGTTGGGAAGCCAGCCAGGTTTATGTCTTTCCCTTAAGAGTGGAAAGTTCTCCTGGGTCTTTAGGTTCAGAGATGCTGTCTAGGAGCCAGGGATTCTAGTAAAAATACCTTAGAAATCTGCCCTGTGTTCTGTTTTACTGCATCTGAGCTTGCCCTCAAACCACAAGACAAAGTCCTTCCCACTCTTCCCTCCACTTTCCACAGGCAGAGCTGTCTCTTTCCATGGCCACCACCACCACCACAGATGACAGGAGTTACTTCCAGGCCACTTCTGATGTTCACTTAAAGCCAAAGCACTCTTCAGTCAGCTTGTGGTGAATGCTGCCAGGCCTGGAAGTCACCCTTAAGGGATTTGGGCTCCCCTGTGTCCCAGGGTAAGTCCAGAAATTCTGTTTAAGAACCTAGGCCTGGACTCAGGACCCTAAGAGTCAGCTTGATACTCTACCTCACTGTGGCTGAGTTGGTACCTAATGTGCAAGAAAAAGTCCCCTTTACATTTCCCTGTGCTTTTCTCAGGCAGAAAGAGTTTTTCATCATAGTCCCCAAAGCTGGGAATGTTCTGCGTCTCCCCTAAAATCGGCATGTCTCAGAGTCTCAGCCAAGGCCCATGGCATATTACCTGGATATTGCCTTTGGTTATTCAGGGCCCAAGGGCTCCTTAGTCAGATGATGAATCCTGCCGGGACTTGGTCTTTCCCTTCAAGGTAGCAGGTTCCCAGGGTGTGTTGAGAAATGTTGTCCAGAAGCTGGGGACTGGAATGGGGGTCTGATATGGTTTGGATCTGTGTCCCCATTTAAATGTCATGTTTAATTGTAATCCTCATTGTTGGAGGTGGGGGGCCTAGTGGGAGGTGATTGGATTATGAGGATAGTTTCTTATGGTTTAACACCATCGCCCTTGGTGCTGTTGTCACGATAGTGAGTGAGTTCTCATGAGGTCTGCTTGTTTAAAAGTGCGTAGCACCTTTCCCCTCTCTCGCGCTTGCTCTGGCCATGTAAAATGTTCTTGCTTCTTCTTTGCCTTTTGCCATGATTGTAAGTTTCCTGAGACTTCCTCACAAGCTGAACAGATGCCAGCATCATGCTTCCTGTACAGCCTGCAGAACCATGCGCCAATTAAACCTCTTTTCTGTATAAAATTTTCAGCCTCAGGCATTTCTTTATCACAATGCAAGAACAGACAAATACAGGGCCTCAGGACTCTGCCTGGTGCCCTATCCTGTTGTGGATGAGCTGGTATTCTAGATGCAAGACAAAGTTCTCTTTGCTCTTTGCTTTCCTCTCCTCGAGCAGAAGGAGTCACTTTTCATTTCTGCAAGCTGTGCTGCCTGGGCTTGTGGGAGTAGAGCAAACACCCCCCTTTTCACTCTGATTGGTGTCTCCCTATGTCATGTGGCACCCTAGTCCACTGGCTCTAAGCTCAGCAGTAGGAGAAATTTCAGTCCTTGTGTCATAGACTGCCTTTAAAGCCTACCAAGGACCCTAGAGCTCTGTGGCCCACAGTGGTGATGTTTGTCAAGAAACTCAAGTTCTGACCACTGCGATGCGCAATTCCCCTCTGGCTAGGGCTTGTCCAAATGTTCCCTTTTTGGGCAGGAGCTGGCTAAGCCCAGCATGGCTTTGCTCTCTGCTGGGACAGGGAATAAGTTCAATCTTCCTTCAAGGCAGCAGGTGCCCCAGCCACTGTGCTCTTCCACCGCCTTGTGCACAGATTCTGTCTCCGTGCCTGGTGGTCACAGCCTGGAAACTGGGGAAAGGTGGCACCAGCAATTCAAGACTGTCTTTCCTACCCTCTTCAGTGCTTCGTTCAGCAATATGAAGTTAAAACCAGGTGCTGCGATTGCTTATCTGATTTTTTGTTCTTATGTCAGTGCTTTTTTGTGTGTAGTTAGTTGTTAAAATTTGGTATTCCTGCTGGAGGGACTATTGATGGTGACTTCTATTTGGTCATCTTGCTCCTCCCTTGAATATTTAATTTTAGATGCTAGTGACGTTGTAAGGAGTTTCACTGTCAGGATCTGATGGTGAAGCCCATAAGGTCTATGTACTGCCTTCACGGAGCAGATGTTTAGAGAGATCCTGCTGTGCATCTGATACTGTCCTGAGAGATTTCAGCAGTGAATAAAACTCTCAAACATTTCTGCCCTCATGAAATTTATACTTTATTGATAGTTTTGGCAGCCTTGACTCTTGTATGTTGACATACAATTTTTCTTCTTTTAAGAGGGTGGTGGGAACATTCCCATCATGCCCAGACTGCCAACTACTGCTTATGCCAGTAGGTGGGAAAAACAACTTTGCTGAGTCAGTAGTGCTCCCTGACCCTTTCCTCTTAACTTATTTATTTTCCTCCAAGCCATTATTTGTTGCCCTTTCCAATGCAGTCTTTTTCTTTTTTTTTTTTTAGTAAGTTTAAATCTTTTATTTCGTATTTCTCCAGAAAAATTATAAACTTATTCTACCATTTTCATACCAAAATTCTGCCATTTTTATAATCATTTTATCTTAATTTATCTTCCTCCAAACCATTATTTTTTGCCCTTTCCAATTCAGTCTTTTTCTTTAGCAAGTTTAAATCTTTTATTTCATATTTCTCCAGAAAAAGTCATTATAGGCTTATTCTACCATTTTTATACCCAGTCAGAAGGTTGCCTATAACATCTCTTTTTTCCTATTTTCATTTCATTCCAGAAAAAAGCTATAAAACTAATTACCACATCAACCTTAAAAAATCTAAGAATATTTAAGTTCTGTTTCTTTTTTCTTACTCAGAAATTGATAAAAGAAAGACAAAGTGACAAGTTTTTACTAATTTATATGACAACTTAAATGGCCAGTTACATAGGTTGTAGTTCCTACATGATTAGATCATTTCTAAAATTAGTTGTTTTTTTGTGTGTAATTTTTACTTTTTGAAATTTTTATTTTTAAATTTTATTTATTAAATTTATTGGGGTACAGGTGGTATTTGGTTATATGAGTAAGTTCTTTTTTTTTTTTTTTTTTTTTTTTTTTTTTGAGGTGGAGTCTCGCTCTGTCGCCCAGGCTGGAGTGCAGTGGCCGGATCTCAGCTCACTGCAAGCTCCGCCTCCCGGGTTTACGCCATTCTCCTGCCTCAGCCTCCCGAGTAGCTGGGACTACAGGCGCCCGCCACCTCGCCCGGCTAGTTTTTGTATTTTAGTAGAGACGGGGTTTCACCGTGTTAGCCAGGATGGTCTCGATCTCCTGACCTCGTGATCCGCCCGTCTCGGCCTCCCAAAGTGCTGGGATTACAGGCTTGAGCCACCGCGCCCGGCCTTTAGTGGTGATTTGTGAGATTTTGGTGCACCCATCACCCAAGCAGTATGTACTGTACCATATTTGTAGTATTTTATCCCTCACTCCACTCCCAGTCTTCCTCTCAAGTCCCCGAAGTGCACTGTATCATTCTTATGCCTTTGTGTCCTTATAACTTAGCTCCCGTATATCAGTGAGAACATATGATGTTTGGTTTTCCATTCCTGAGTTACTTCACTTAGAATAACAGTCTCCAGTCTCATTCAGGTCACTACAAATGCTGTTAATTCGTTCCTTTATATGGCTGCATAGTATTCCATCTATGTATTTACCACAGTTTCTTTATCCACTCATTGACTGATGGGCATTTGCGTTGGTTCCACGATTTTGCAGTTGTGAATTGTGCTGCTGTAAACATGCATGTGCAAGTATCTTTTTCGAATAATGACTTCTTTTCCTCTGGTTAGATACTCATTAGTGGGAATGCTGGATCAAATGGTAGTTCTACTTTTAGTTCTTTAAGAAATCTCCACACTTTTCCATAGTGACTGTACTAGTTTACATTCCCACCAGCAGTGTAGAAGTGTTCCCTGATCACTGCATCCACGCCAACATCTACTGTTGTTTTTTTTTTGCTTATGGCCATTCTTGCAGGAGGAAGGTGGTATTGCCTTGTGGTTTTGATTTGCATTTCCCTGATAATTAGTGATGTTGAGCATTTTTTTCATATGTTCATTGGCCATTTGTATATCTTCTTTTGAGAATTGTCATTTCATGTCTTTAGCCCACTTTTTGATGGGATTGTTTATTTTTTTCTTATTGATTTGTTTGAATTCATTGTAGGTTCTGAATATTAGTCCTTTGTCAGATGTATAGATTGTGAAGATTTTCTCCCACTCTGTGGTTTGTTTGTTTACTCTGCTGACTGTTACTTTTGCTGTGCAGAAGCTCTTTAGTCTGACTAGGTCCCAGCTATTTATCTCTTTTTTTTTATTGCATTTGCTTTTGGGTTCTTGGTCATGAAATCCTTGCCTAAGCCAATGTCTAGAAGGGTTTTTCAATGTTATGTTCTAGAATTTTAATAGTTTCAGGTCTTAGGTGTAAGTCCCTAATCCATCTTGAATTGATTTTTGTATAAGTTGAGAGATTAGCATCCAGTTTCGTTGTCCTACATGTGGCTAGCCAATTATTCCAGCACCATTTTTTGAAAAGGGTGTCCTTTCCCCACTTCATGTTTTTGTTTGCTTTGTTGAAGATCAGTTGGCTGTAAGTATTTGGGTTTATTTCTGGGTTCTCTATTCTGTTCCATTAGTCTGTGTGTCTATTTTTATATCAGTACCATGCTGTTTTAGTGACTATGGCCTTATAGTATAGTTTGAAATCAGGTAGTGTGATGCCTCCAGTTTTGTTCTTTTTGCTTTGTCTTGCTTTGGCTGTGCAGGCTCTTTTGTGGTTCCATATGAATTTTAGAATTGTTTTTCCTAACTCTGTGAAGGATGATGGTGGTATTTTGGTAGGGATTGCATTGAATTTGTAGATTGTCTTTGGCAGTATGATCATTTTCACAGTACTAATTCTACCCCTCCATGATCATGGGATGTTTTTCCATTTGTTTGTTGTCTATGATTTCTTTCAGCAGTGTTTTTTAGTTTTCCTTGTAGAGGTATTTTGACTCCTTTGTTAGTTATATTCCTAAGTATTTTATTTTCTTAACAGCTATTGTAAAAGGGGTTGAGTTCTGGATTTGATCCTCTGCTTAGTTGCTGTTAGTATGTAGAAGAGCTACTGATTTATGTACATTAATTTTGTATCTGGAAACTGCTGAATTCCTGTATCAGTTCTAGGAGCTTTCTGGAGACGTCTTTAGGGTTTTCAAGGTAAATGATCATATTGTCACCAAACAGTGACAGTTTGACTTCCTCTTTATTGATTTGGATGCCCTTCATTTTTTTCTCTTGTCTAATTGCTCTCGCTAGGAGTTCTAGTACTATGTTGAAGAGGAGTGGTGAGAGTGGGCCTATTCCCGTTCTCAGAGGGAATGCTTTCAACTTTTCCTTATTCAGTATTATGTTGGCTGTGGGTTTGTCATAGATGGCTTTTATTACATTAAAGTATGTTCAGATTCAGTCTTTAAGAGTAAAATGTGAAAGAAACTGTATAGCTGTTTGAGTCTGTCTATGTTGCTGAACAGTATGAATGTGGGTTTACTTCAGAGCTGTTGCCAGAAAGGAGCAGTAATTACACTTGAAATTACTATTGAAATTGGGCTTAAAATTTAATAGAAAAAGAAGGCTTTATGTCTGAGCACTAGTTACAAATAAAAGTTAGGCAATGAGAGAAAGCAAAAGCTAGGAACATTTGAATACATAACAGAAAGAAATGCTTTATTTGTAAATTGTAGAACATGGAGCAGATTCCTATAGCAATATATTGGAACAATAGGCATAACATCACACTGCTTCAGAGGCAACCTGTATATACATCTACTCCTTTATTATTGCTAAGGTTACTTTCTGATTTCACAGGTACTCAGGTGATTGAAGATAGAGGGAATGTGGGTTTAGATATGAAAGGGTAATACTTTCAAATCTGGGAGGCAACAACAAGGCTCTCCTATATACTCACTATGTGGACTTGGTGAGTCATGACCTTCATCAAACTCAAGTTCCTTATCAGAAAAATGAAGAAGTGAATCAGGTGCTTTTTAGGATTCTTTATAGGTTTCAGCTTCAAATTTCCATAATGTCACTTGGGTTTTGGTGTGAATATAGTTGAACTGCTGGTGGTACATATTTTAGGCAACTCTTTGAGTCTAATTGAGCAATTTCTTTATTAGAATGGACTTAAACATATACACACAGACACACACATATATGGATATATAGCACCTCCTGAGTTCTTATAGTCAGTAAATTCCATTCAACAAATAATAGGGGATGCTTTCTGGATTTAAATAGATTTAATTTGGACGCTGTTAACATGTGTACCTTGTGAAGCTTGCTGTTTTCCTAAAGGAAAAATAATCTTAGTATTCATTAAGCATCCATACTTTAAGTACCATATATGGCATTATTAGTATTCTAGAAACCATGATAGGTGCTTATGGACCTTATCTTATTTAGTACTAATGACAACCTTACAAGACAGATACTATTATTGCCAACTTCAAATTAGGAAATTGAGACGGAGAGTTAAGGTAACTTACCCAAGGCTACTCAGCTTGCAAGTTAACAGAAACACTTAGGATTCAAATTAAGATCTGACTCATTCCAAAGTTGTGGCTCTTTTGTTCTTTAAGGTTTTAGGAATATATTAAAAAATAGTCAGAAGCCTGTCTTGAAGGAGTTTCAGATTAATAGGGGAGACAAGAAAGACTAACATATGGTTCAATATGAAAATGTCATTGAAATGTCAAAATTATAAAAGTGTGTTGAGGAGTTTGTATCCAGGCTAGACAGAAATCTCAGAGGTGAGAAAGGGTGTGTTGCAGAGGGAAGTACAAAGAAATCTAGGCAGTTCTGACTGCCTAGTACCTAGTAGATGTAGGAATATAACCTTCAGGAAAATAATTTTTTGAACGCTTCATTTTTAGAGAGGTGGTGTGGCTACGGTTGATTCATATTTGTCCACTTAAAGCTGTTGTGTGAAGAGATAGCTAAGGAATATATGATGACGGCATAGACAGGAACTTTCACTTGTTTATTCACTTGTTCATTTATTCATTCATTTTATTTATTCAATACATTTTCATTATATATTCATCCAGTGTATATTTTCATACATATTAATTTGATACATTCAATATATTGAATACTTACTGTAAATGTTTAATGTGTTCGATAAAGATAATACAAAGAAACACAGGCATACCTCATTTTATTGTGCTTTGCTTTATTGCACTTTGCAGATACTGCATTTTTTACAGATAGAAGGTTTGTGGCAACCCTGTGTTGAGCAAGTGTATCGGCTCCATCAGCATGTGGTCATTTTCTGTCTGTGTCACATTTTGGTAATTCTTGCAATATTTCAAAATTTTTCATTATTAATGCATTTTTTATGGTGATTTGTGATCAGCGCTCTTTGATGTTACTATTGTAATTGTTTTGGGGGCCAAAAATGAAGCCAATCTGAGATAGTGAACATAATCAACAAATGCTGTGTGTGTTCTGACTACTCCACCAACCAGCCTTTCCCCATCTGTGTCTCTCTCCTTGGGTCTCCCTATTACCTGAGGCACAAGATTATTGAAATTAGGTCAATTAATGACCCTACAATGGCCTCAAAGTGTTCAAATCAAAGGAAGAGTTGCATGTCTCTTACTTTAGCTAAAAAGCTAGAAATAGTTAAGCTTAGTGAAGAAGGTATGTCAAAAGCTAAGACAGGCTGAAAGCTGGGCCTCTTGTGCCAAACAGCCAAGTTGTGAATGCAAAGGAAAAGTTAGTGAAGGAAATTAAAAATGCATTCTATCATCAAAGATTTAAAAAATAATACCAGTGCTACACATATTCTTCTAGAAAAGTTGAAGAAAAGAGAAAACTCCCCATATCAGTCTACAAATTTAGCATTACCCTGATACCAAAATCAGGCAGAAATATTGCAAGAAAGAAAAACTATATCCCTCATGAACATTGTCATGGGCTGAATGGTGACCCCCAAAAAGATAAATTCATGTCCTAATCCCCAGAATCTGAATAGTACCTTTTATGGCAAAAGAGTGAATGTTACTTTAAATGGTAAATGATGTGATCACATTATAAGGATCTCAAGAGGATGAGGTTATCCTGGATGATCTGGTTGGGCTCTAAATGTAATCATATGTATTTTATATCAAAAAGTAAGAGAGAGTTTTGGCACAGGCATATAGAGGAGAAAGTGATGTGAAGACAGAAGCAAAGACCGGAGTGATAGCACCACAAGCCAAGGAACACCTGGAACCACAGAAGCTGGAAAAGGCAAGGAAGAGATTCTGTCTTACAGTATCTCTCTATAGGGTGTGCAGCCTTGTTGTCACCTTGTTTTTGGATTCATAGCCTCTAAAACTGTCGGAGAATAAATTTACATTGTTTTAAGCCACGAAGGTTGTAGTAATTTGTTTTAGCACCTTAGGAAACTAATAGAAATATAGGTACTAAAGTTTTTAACAGAAGCATATATGACATTTTTAATGTAATTGTATGTTTTTTATTTTATTAATTTCTAATTTTATCTTTATTATTTCTTTCTTACTGGTTTATTTTGGCTTTAACTTGCTTTTTTTCTAGTTTTTAAAGATGGGAGCTTAGTTAATTGATTCCAGACCATTCTAATTTTCTAATATAGGCATTTAGTGATATAAATTTCCCTTTAAACACTGCGTTAGTTGCATCCTGCAAGTTTGATATGCTGTGTTTCATTTTTATTCAGTTCAAAATATTTTTAATTTCATTTTTTGAATCTAAGTTATTATAGGTTGAATATGTGGATTGGAGGAGAAGGTGGAGTTCAGATGGTACGCAGGTTTCTAATTAAGAGAGTAGTGGTGCCATAACTGGAATAGGAACACTGGAGGAGAAACATGTTTTGGGGAATGATATTCAGTTTTGAATTATGGGGTTAAAATCCCTATGAGATAGTACTTCCGTTTCTGGAAAGGCTTCTGTTTGATTAATTCCATTTTAAGCCATATGGATTCATTTTCAATCTTGTTTATATCCCTTGAAAAACTTAACACTTCTAACCCTGTGTCTCTTGAACAAGAGGGGATATATTCATCTTAGTTTAATGGGTATTTAATATAATAAGAATACTGTACATGTTATCCAGGAGAGTCCAGTTTTGGGTTATTTCATATTCTCAGTATGCCCTTCGTGCTACATCTTCTTGTCGTTTGCTGCATTTTGTACCCATATCTACATGGTTAAAAGAATAGGATCTGGGGCCAGACTGCCTGGATTGAATTCCATTTCTGCCATACAAGCTGTGAGAACTGCTTGCTCATCTGTAAAATTAGGATAACATTGGTACCTATCTCATGGGGTTCATTAAAAGGACTAAATAAGTCCCTATTCTTAAAGCATTTAGAAGAGTACCCGAAACACAACCAGTAAAGGTAGTTCACGAGCAGATACTCTTTCTGAGATACATAAGTCTGCAGTCAAAGACCCTGAAAACTGCGAAGGGAACTTTTTTCCAAGAAAAGTTTAGAGTTCCTAGGGAATAAAGCTTCACTGATAACTACCATCCTTTTCCATTTCAGGTATGAGATGTATTATTCCTTTAGTTGCTGACATCAGAAGAAAAATTCATGTAGTCCGTTAGTGGTTGACTTCAACTGATATCCAAAGGTGAAAATACCTATGACAGTTTGAGAAAGATGATAGGCAGGAGCAAGAGGACAATAGCCTTCCCTTACTAGTTGAATTCATGTTTAATGCCATTTACCCATTTTGTTAACTTAAGGAGCTATCTGAAGTTTCAATTATAAACTAACTCAGAGGAATTTAGCAAGAATGACAAATTTATCTTTGCTAAAGATAATATCTTTAGGCTGGGGACAAAAGATGATTTTCTTGCCCACTTGGAGAACAGTTTTCTTTTTAGGTGAAATGTGTGAGGGTGTGTGTGTGTGTGTGTGTGTGTGTGTGTGTGTGTAGTTATGTTTGAGTTATGCTCATTCATTAAAAGAGGACCATTTTTTCCAGCACATAATTGCATATAGAGTATTTTAATCTTTCATTAGACCCTAAGCTGCATTAAAGGATGTTTCACACCTGTTTACTGTTGTCTAATGCTTGATATGTCGAGCACATACCAAGTGTTTAATAACTATTTTTGAATAAATGAATGACCTGGACCTGAATATACATGAAGGAGGGGATCATAAGCATTTTCCTGTTATCTCATTTCATCTCCCTTGCATTAGGAAAGTAAAAAAAACATTTCTGACAGGGTACCATTAAATATATAATTTCCTTCTACTATTAAATATAAAATTGCCCTTTGGAGTAGAAGTTCCTAATCACAGTAATAAGATCCCATACTTCTTTTAACTGGAAGAGATTTTAGAGGACATCTAGTCCAATTCAATCTCCACCATTAACACATGTGAAAATGGAGACTAGGGGAGTGGAAGTGATACTGCCTTGATTACACAGCTGGTAAATTTATATCCAAGCCTACAGTCCAGGTCTTCAGACTTCTTATCTAGCACTTTTCTAGAAACCAACTGTGCTCCTTGAGCTGAATTGGGTAATTGTGAATTGTTTACTTATGTGGCTAAAGCAACAGATAAATGACATTGTATTTTTGGTCATATTTGGAATATTTCAGAACAAGAGGACTGTAGAGTTGGGAGCCAAGTAGCATTGCTTGAAAATGAAATATAAAGGATTTGGACAAGAGATTTGGCAGAGCAAACCGAGAGAAAGTAATATACTCTTCTCACCAAAAATAAATTTTATGGAGAACTATCGGTGGAAGCCTTTTTCCTTTATCAGTTAATTCTTGGTAATTCCCTCAATTGATGATTCTTTGGTTTCTATCCAGTGAGAGAGACAGAGATATCTTTTTTCTCAGCACATTTATTTTTCTCTTTTAAGTGCTAACCAAAAAAACAAGTGCTTCCAAATTGCTAGGCTTACTTACTTTGAGAGAACATTTATAATTGGTTTTCTCAGGAGAATAGTGTTCTAGATAATTGCCTTACCAGTTTGGAATGGAGAGATGCTGAGTTGGGCTCTAATAGATAATTTGCTTTATCAAAAAGGCCTCAACATGTAGAAAAAACCTACACAATTGATCAGACAAAAATAAGGGTTTTGGATGTTTTTATGATTTTTCTTGATATTGCCTTTGGTTTCTCTGTTTCTAACAATACAAGTGGAAATAGACAATGATCAGACTATTTTGGAATGTTGCTGAGTTCTACTAGCTAATAATGAGTTCTATTTAACTAACTATATATGACACAAATAATTGCCTGTATTTCTTTCTTTGGGGAATCATTAATCTCTTCTAGTTGTCCTTAAAATTATTAAGAAAACAGAACTCTCGGTCTTTACACACTTATTTGTTGATAGCATTATAACAACACTATTATAGTCAAATTGCGATTTGTTATTCCTATTCAGACTCTTTGCCTTTTATAAAAAAGATGTAAAAATATATAAGAATATGGCAGAAACATGGATGCAAGCTAAATCATTTTATTCTTAATCTATTTCAATGAAAGCATGCGAGAAAAGTTTGAAGGGTTAATTTTGGTAATTGTAGGGCTTTTATTTGTAAGGAGGGGCCAAATTTCTAGGAAGTAACTTAATGCTATACAAACACAAATCAAAAACTAATTCATAGAGTTAATGTGTGATCGCCATATCCAAGTAAGGATAAAAACAAACATCATACTCAAGTTCTGGAAGAAGTATATTCTTTGAGATTTGCAGGAATAAGGAAAGTGTCACTGTATTAGTGTATTAGGGTTCTCTTAGAGGGACAGAACTAAGAGGATATATATAAAGGTGAGTTTATTAAATATTAACTTACACGATCACAAGGTCCTACTGTCTGCAAGCTGAGGAGCAAGGAGAGCCAGTCTGAGTTCCAATACTGAAGAACTTGGAGTCTGATGTTCAAGGGCAGGAAGCGTCCAGCATGGAAGAAATATGTAGGCTGGGAGGCTAAGCCCATCTCTCCCCTTTTCATATTTTTCTGCCTGCTTTATATTCACTGGAAGCTGATTAGATTGTGCCCACCAGATTAAGGGTGGATCTGCCTTCCCCAGCCCACTGACTCAAATGTTAACCTCTTTTGGCAACACCCTCACAGACAAACCCAGGATTAATAACCTATATCCCTCAATCCAATGAAGTTAACATTCAGTATTAACCATCACAGTCACTTAAGTTTGGAATGAAACTACTTTAGTAATTAACTAATCTCCACAGGTATTTGTCCATTTATTATGCTATGTTATAATGCTAATATTTCTCTTTACAACTACAATTATTCTAGTTGTGTTCCTGGGAAAACCTATTAAAGTATTTTCTTAATTAATTTAAATGTCTCTGATTCTATTACCAAGACCCATTTTAAAATGATTTGTTCATTTACATGTCTTCAACTCATTAATGTTATATAAATAATTTCCTTTTATTGTATATTATTGTAGTAGAAAAATGTTTTAAATACTAAAATTACTCCAAAATTATAAAGGTAAACTATGGAATTTGATAAGAGCATTTAATTCATCACATTTACCTAGGATGCCAATTGTTAATTTCTGAACTACTACATATGTACTGTCAAGTGAAGGGATATTCGATATCTTATATCCGTATAAAGGCTGTTCAGGAATATTTGTGTTAATTGTTTTGGATTCTTACTTGGATATAATATAATTTAAAATTGGGTCCTGTTTTACTTCCTAACCCTTGTTCTCAAAAGAGTAGACTAAATTTCTATGGGAGACCTGAGGGGAAAGAAGACTTTTCATGGGAAATTTTTTTCTCTAGAAGCAGGGAGATGAAAGGTGGACCTTGAGACCTCACTGTTCACTGAGCTGTCTCCCTCTGTTGAACTAACAGAACTAGAGCTAACCAACTGGGAGGTTTTCTATAAGCATCATTATTTTCTGCAAGTCCAGCCATCTTCTGGGCCCAGAATCATCCCCATGCATACTGAACTCTGGAGAGGAGAGCCTTCAACAGGTGGTGTCAAAGCTCAGCTGGGAATGGATTTGAATCCTCAGACCCCAGCTCACTGTCTAGTTTTTTGCCCTGGTCATTTTATTGATTTATAAAAATGAGACTTTGCACTTAATAAGGTTAAATATTTCGGATCTTAGTTTACTTTATATAAGAATTATATATATTCACACATACATTATATGTATGAGAAAAGTATCCACATCCACTGTTAAAAGTTGAGAGGAAAAATAATCTCGAGAAGGCAGTGAGCTTTCTCGGCAGTAATATGAGTTTTTTGAATTTTTACAAAGAGAAGGGGCCAAAACATGTCATAATTTTGTTTAAGACAAAAATATCTAATTGCTGTTTAACGATATCAAACAATATGATATATTTAATCGCAACATTACACTTTTTAATACTCCCTTCCCCTGTCATGTCTCCCTCTAGGAAGATTCTCCAGGAATATGGGAACTTATTTGGGGCTTTGACTCAGAGTGGATTTTCTAGGACAGCTGCATATGAAGCAGATCTCCTCACTCTCGGGAGTGGGGACTCTTGGAGAAACTAGCCATACTGTGTGCCCAGTCACCCCTATTTTATTTAGCCTTTTATAGAAGCAAAATTGGTAAATCTTTTAAATATCCCCCAAAAGATGCCTGGTACCCACAAAGAATCAGATAGAATCATTAATGACATATAGTAATTCATTTAAAGCTCATCAAGTGAAACCATCTGGTTTCTGTTCATTTATAAATGAATAATTAATTACCATGCACTAAGTTAAATAATAAGAAATGAAACATCTTCAAAATTAAGTTCACTGTCTCTTAGTGACTGAATCTGGAAAAAATACTGTTTCTTCCTATACATTTAAAATTGTCAGCCATGTATCATACATGCACTAAGTAGTTAGCTATTTAAATTGCATCTTTATTTCAAGATTTCCTTGCAAGTTGCTACTACTTAACAACTTTCATTTTTTTCTTTTTCTTTTTTAATTATACTTTAAGTTCTAGGGTACATGTGCACAACATGCAGGTTTGTTACATAGGTGTACATGTGCCATATTGGTTTGCTGCACCCATCAACTCATCATTTACATTAGGTATTTCTCCTAATGCTACCCCTCCGCCAGCCTCCCACCTGCTCACAGGCCCCGGTATGTGATGTTCCTGCTCTGTGTCCATGTGTTCTCATTGTTCAATTCCCATCTATGACTGAGAACATGCGGTGTTTGGTTTTCTGTCCTTATGATAGTTTGCTCAGAATGATGGTTTCCAGCTTCATCCATGTCCCTGCAAAGGACATGAACTCATCCTTTAACAACTTTCTACTATTTCTTCTATTACAACTTACTACTATTACAAACAGCATCTTCAGCTTTAATTTTATATATTTCCTATATACAGTTCATGATGAACTGTTAACAAGTTGCACTTGGAAATCAGAAATAGTTTTCCCCTTTGCTTCTAGGTTCTCTTTTTCAATCCATCTTTCATGCTACCACCATAGTTATCATCCAGACATATTTGTTTGCTCCATTTATTTGCTTCAAAAGTGTTGTTGGTTCCACATTGCTAGCAGGGTAAAGTCATAATAATTGCATTATAGTAGAATGTAAATCTCTTCATATGTTAGTTCAAGGTCATTTTCTGCTTCTTTTACTCACTTGTTCTATGTTTCACCCACTTGGGACTTCTTGCTGATCTCTGAACATTTCATGCACTGGAACACTCATGGGTGTGTTTCATGCTTTATGATCTTTAAGAAAAGTCTCTTCCTTAGGACCTGTGACACCCCATAGGGTCATGCAGCAAACAGAGGGTGACTCTAGTTCTCAAATAAGCCAAGGTCTCTAGTCTTCAAGGCCCTTCCCAGAAACAGGATGTCTCTCTGCAGTATGGAGGAGTATATAGTGTCCACTTATTTCCTGCCTAAAGCCCTTTTATTTAGAAATAATGCTATGCTTTCTGTAAAAGAATAGGCAACAATGTGCCTGTCAAAATAGCATATGGGGTAAGAGTGTTGTGGTTGGAAAGCACCAGGGGCTGATAATTTTCACTCCACGAAAAGCAACAAAAATGGTCATAACACCTCTCTCCGTTGCCCTTCTCTGTAAGAATGGTGATGCATGGCCACAGTGGCCCAGCTGTGAGTAGCAAATGACCCCTCTGTGATTCATCTCATTATGGGGTGAGTGATATCAGCTTCGAGATTTTGCACCATTTGGGCACTTGAAGAACCCTACCTTCAGACAGTGGGCTGAGGCAAAGCAGCTAATTTATGGATATTGCTTGCCACCATATTTGATAGCAAATAAAGAAAAAGTAAATTCCTAGTGGCTGTACTCTGCTTCTGCAGGTTTTTTTTTTCCCTCGTCAAAAAACAGATAAAGAGAAAAAGCATTCCCATTCTGCAGAACCAAGAATATACTATATTATACTTTGTATGGAATTAATATTTTCCTATTTTCTGCCTGATCACCCATCTCTTTTTGAAACTTTCTTCCTTCCCGTCATTGAGAGTGCCTCTCTGCCTCACTGTGCTCCAGCAGCTCTTTTGTGTATATTTCTATTACAGAGGTTTCATATTATATCATTGTTGTTTGTTCACCTGTCTCATTCACTAAACGATATCTCATCTGTTTTGGTCTGTGTAGCACCTACATGGCCGATGAATGAAAGACACCACAAAATGGGCAAAAATAAGTTAAAGAAGACATCTTTTAGTTCTGCTATATTGTTAAATTTTTCTTGTATTTCACAGGTAGAAGCAAGGTAACTTTTATTACATGTAATTTATTTCAATTTAACCTTTAGGTAGTACTTTAGAAGCATTATACTAAGTGCTTTGAGTGACACACTGATATCTAAGCCCCCAATTAATTCTGAAAACATTTCTAATATGTGCTTTTTAAAAGTAGTGATAGGGACTGAATGAATTTGGATTTAATTAAATGTTTATTGAGTATTTTCAAAAGAACTGGGAAAGTTGGCAGACCTATGTATTCATTTAACAAACATTGATTGAGCACCAACTGTGGACCAGGTTTGGTGCTTGGGTAACAAAGATTGACAACATCATCAAACACAATCTCTGTTCATGGAACTTACAATTTAGTAGATGAGCATAATTAGACAAATAAATATAGAAATAATTGTTTAGAGAGTTAAGTGCTAGGAGGAAAATTATTGAGTATAATGATGATTCTATTTTTTCTGTCTTGGAAAGAAATAGTACTTAGAAATTGTTTGCCTCAAAATATAAAAAAGAAAGGTTTTTGGAAAATTTATCTAGGGTACCTTGAAGCCTTAGCATATGTTATATAATAAGAATCCTTCAGTTAACTTTAAAGGTATTAATAAATGAAATGCTATAGATTTCATTTTATATAATGATAAGAAGAATGAATTAACTTATTTTCTATTGAAATTTTTATTTATGGTTTTGTAGGAAAAGCAAAAACTCATATGTAAATATCAACAGTAAAAAGAGAATGATCATACATCCTTAGCTGCTCAGCAGTTTCTGTCATATCTGGCTTTTGTTTCATTTTTAATGCTGTTTTGTTACAATGACAAGAGGATGGAATTGAAAGCCTGTTGAAGAATTTTATTATCTTTTAAAATCTATTGTCAAAGACAATTAGGGTTGAATGCTTGGTGATAAATGTCAACAGTAATATGAAGTGTATAGAAGCAGGGACTCCTTTTTCTGTTCATTTAAACATCCTCATCAGTCACACACCTACAGAAAATGGGTGAAGGTGAGAGACAGTAACAGAACAGCTCATTAAGGCTGACTGTGTTAATTGCCATTTGACCCACATTTTGTAGGTCCTGGTAATTTTTTGAGTGTTTATTGATTCTTTTTCCTGACTAGAACAGCATTTATGCTTTCATAATAATAAGACCCAGAAAGAGGTATGTCTGAAATTTAGAATATATTTCTAAGGGAAGATGATATGTTCATTCTCTATCAGTTATTATTTTGAGTCTCTTTCATTTTTGATAACAATAGTAACTTGTAAAGGTTGAAGAGTCCCCGACCTTCATTTATTCAGCAAACATTGATTGAGCACACTATTTGCCAAATCCTTTTCTTGGCACTGCCTCTATAGGTGGGGCCCTCTTCTATGAATCTGAGAGAATAATACACTCCATTGTCAATCATCAATAATGTTAAGTTTGTCTCATGTATTACTATTGTGTTGTTGACTCATTTCTTTTTGTGGTATGTTTGGTGAGGAGAAGGTTGCAATAAGAATATAAAATGAATATTCTAGTTCTCATTTTGAATTTGATTTAAAACTGAAAAGTCTTTAGTGTCTATCTTTTTGAATTAGATAAATCCTTGTCTTCAGAAAACAACCCAAACTAGCTGTTGTTTTCCTCTGAGTTGGCTCTGTTCTCAGGCTGATTTCTCTATGAGGTAGCAAAGTGAGCTCCCTGAAACCTTAGGCTTCCATGGTTCTTTTTATTAGCTGATAATTACCCTCTTTCTTCTATGTCAATACCTCTAAACATTCTTATTGGCTCTGCCTGGGTCATGTAAAATCCTGGGACAAGATGTTCTGATTGGTCAATCGAGGTTGTGTGCTACTCCGAGGAGAGAAAGATAAGGTGAAAATATTGACAGTCTTTATCATCACATGAAGTGATGAAAGGGCAGAGTGCTAACTGGGGATTGGGGAGGGAGGAGAGCAGTGCTATTTCCTGAAAAAGGACTAAGAGATGCTAGCAGGTAAAACAACAGATGTCTACCACAAATATATGCAAAGCCTAATTGTTTGGGTGACTTACTTAAAGAAACTTCCTAAATATATGCAAATAAATCTAGATTTTTATATCACTTTGCATAATAAATTTACCAAAGAGCATAAAATATAAGAGTATATTGGAAATCACCTCTATTTAAAAGATCAAATACCTTTTCTTGTTTGTTTAATTACTAGGCCTTTTAGAAAGAACACTCCTCTATTCTCTTTGACAGTTTAATTTTTTTGGGGGGGTATATTAGTTTGTTCTCACACTCCTAGAAAGAACTACCTGAGACCGGGTAACTTATGAAGAAACGAGGTTTAATGGACTCACAGTTCCACAGCCTCCACAGGTAGCATGGCTGGGAGGCCTCGGGAAACTTACAGTCATGGCAAAAGGTGAAGAGGAAGCAAGCACATTTTACCATGGTGGACCTGGAGAAAGAGAACGAAGGAGAATGTGCCCACATGTTTAAGCCATCAGTTCTAGTGAGAACTCACTCACTATCATGAGAACAGCAAGGGGGAAATCCACCCCATGATCCAATCACCTCCCAACAGGCCCCTCCTCTAATTTGATATGAGATTTGGGTGGGGAGACAAATCTAAACTATATCAGGGTGGTAACTTATTTTCAATTTAATTTAAAATTACAAAAAAGTTGGAGAAATAGTACAAAAAGCTCTTGTTTACCCATACACATTTTACTCAGATTCATTAATTGTTTACAATGTATATCATTTAATTTAGCATTGTCTCTCTCTGCCTTCTGGACTTTTTGAGAGTAGGTTGGAGACACCCTGCCCCTTTACACTTACATAGATTATTGTATATTTTCTAAGAACAAGGACACTGTGTTGAGTAACTTCAATATAGTTACCAAAATCAGGAAATTTAACATTGATATAATATTATCTAGTTTAGAGTCCATACGTATTCAGATTTTGTCAGTTGTCCCCAAATTATGTCTATTTATTTTTCACAGTCCAGGATCCATTCCTGGGTTATGCATTCTATTGAACTTTTTTTCCTTAGTTTCATTTAATGTGGAAGATTTTCTCAGTTTGTCTTGTGTTTGTGTTTTTAGTTTGTCTGATGTTTTTGTGATGAAATTCAGGCTATGCACTTTTGATAACAATAGCACAAAGTGATATTGTGTTCTCAGTGTGTGCATGATATTGGTTATCCCAATATTAGTGATATTATACACACATATACATACATCTATGTTTCTATTTTGTATATATTTTCAAAACAACGAGTTTATTCTAATGCCACCAATACTAGAACATTCATTTGCTTATATCAGTATTTTTTTTACTTTATATTTAATCGTGCAGAATACCTTATCAGTCATCCTGGAGAACTCAGAAAGAGTAGAAGAAAATATCTGTATCAGAAAAATCTTGTTAATCTGATTAGCTTCTTTCACTTCGTGATGAAAAACATAATTTATTAAAATTTGTAAGCAATCTAAGAAGAAATCATTATTCATATTTATTGTTCAAGAAAGTCAAAGAAGGGTTGTCTAAATTGAGTGCTTAATGTACCTAAAAATCCAAAGCCCATGATGTGTAGAGAGGCATTCATGGTCCCCATGTGACTATGGGAAAGGTGCCCTTGTGGTTAGTCTTCTGAAGCTGATGTCTTATTCTACTTGAGACATGTTTACTTGTACATACAGTCTATGAGGATGTTAGAGCAGATGCAGGTTGGTCTACAAAACAAAAACAAAAAATAACAACCAAAACACCCTGAAATACTGGGTTGTAATAAGAAGTTAACTTTGTGAGTTATCCATGGAATTGTAATCATAAGGGGAATCTTCACAGCTGAATCCATGATGCATATTTTCTATTTTATACTGACATTTCTCACATCCTGCAACCTGCAAATAGCAGACATATTTCAAATTCTTTAGTTCTTTCACTTTGGTTTTAGTGGAAGATCATGTCTTTGTCAATCTAGGAGGGATGCTCCATAGATTTTATTGCTGTCTTTTGATTCAGATAAATGAGGAGAATTCAACTTCTTCCTTTCCTGTTCCTTAGACTTTAGTGAAGTGGAGATGTCTGATGATATTCTTAAATGATAAGATGAAGGTGATGTTATTTCATTATAAAGCAGAGGCCTTTAACACGTACCTTGTGTTTGTGGCATACTCCATTATTTTATTGTAAGTAAATTTGAATTATTTTCTTTAAAACAGCAACTACAAAACTTCTAAGTTTGATAAAAGACACTCTGCTTCAACTGAGACTCATGAACTCCTGAACTTTATATGTATTAACTCCATTATTAATAATAAGAAGAAAGTGAACTATTTTACCATTTGGTTTAATATCATATAACAATGCTTTGTGCTCTAAGAAAATAAATAAAGATAATACCACTTTGCTCAGAAAAAATAACTGAAGATAATAACAATAAAATAAGAGAGGATAATACTAATAAGGAAAATAAAGATAATACTCTGTGCTCTGAGAAAATAAAATAAATATAATAATGTGAGCTAACTCATATAGTACTGATTATGTGCCAGGAAAAACAATAAGTGTGTTACACATATTAGCCCATTGAACCCTCCTAAAATCCCTATGATGTAGGTACTAATATTCTTCCTAGTATCAGATGTGGTTCAGAGAGGTTAAAGTACTCTCCAATGACATGCAGCTGGAAAAGGCAGAGCTGGGATTTGAACCCAGAGAATCTGTCTTGTGAGTCAAGGATCATAATACGTTGTCTCTATTCAGTTACCAGTTAGGCTAGCTTATTGCTGCAAAGTTTTTGTACTATATGTTAAAATTATTTTTAATTTAGAAATATTGAAAGATAGCATTTTAATTATAATAAAAATTATACTGTCACGCACAATTCATGTAACAACCAATTTGTTCTTGAATTTGTTTTAGAGGATTGAAATAAAAAACTACACAGATAGATATAAATGTTTTTTTCATTAGTAAAAATAAAATGCTGTTAACTTATTAGCTGATGTTGGCTTTTAAAATGTCCTGTTTAGCACTTTGGGAGGCAGAGGCAGGCGAATCACAAAGTCAGGAGTTTGAGACCAGCCTGGCGAATATGGTGAAACTACATCTTTATTAAAAATACAAAAATTAGCCAGGTGTGGTGGCCGGCGCCTGTAGTCCCAGCTACTCTGGAGGCTGAGGTGGGAGAATAGCTTGAACCCGGGAGGCGGAGGCTGCAGTGAGCCAAGGTCGAGCCACTGTACTCCAGCCTGGGTGACAAGAGTGAGACTCCATCTCAAAAAAAAAAAAAAAAAATCCTGTTTAACCCTGGATGAACACTAGTGCATCAGATAAGTGACTAATTTAAGAAAAGGGATTGGGGGCGGAGCAAGATGGCCAAATAGGAACAACTCCAGTCTCCAACTCCCAGCGCGAGCGACACAGAAGACCGGTGATTTCTGCATTTTCAACTGAGGTACTGGGGTCATCTCACTAGGGAGTGCCGGACAATCGGTGCTGGTCAGCTGCTGCAGCCTGACCAGCGAGAGCTGAAGCAGGGCGAGGCATCGCCTCACCTGGAAGCGCAAGGGGGAAGGGGATCCGTTTTCCTAGCCAGGGGAACTGAGACACACAACACCTGGAAAATCGGGTAACTCCCACCCCAATACTGCGCTGTAAGCATACAGGCATTCCAGGAGAATATATCCCACACCTGGCCGGGAGGGTCCCACGCCCACGAAGCCTCCCTCACTGCTAACACAGCAGTCTGCCGCGATCTATCCGCAAGGCAGCAGCGAGGCTGGGGGAGGGGCGCCCGCCATTGCTGAGGCTTAAGTAGGTAAACAAAGCCGCTGGGAAGCTCGAACTGGGTGGAGCTCACAGCAGCTCAAGGAAGCCTGCCTGTCTCTGTAGTCTCCACCTCTGGGGACAGCGCACAGCTGAAGACCAACAGGGGAAGTAGCGGGAGCCGGTGCAGACGCGAACGACTCTGTCTGACAGCTTTGGGGAGAGCCGCGGATCTCCCAACGCGGAGGTTGAGATCTGAGAACGGACAGACTGCCTGCTCAGGTGTGTCCCTGACCCCTGAGTAGCCTAGCTGGGAGAAATCCCCCACTAGGGGCAGTCTGACACCCCACACCTCACAGGGTGGAGTACACCCCTGAGAGGACACTTCCAAAGGAAGAATCAGACAGGTACACTCGCTGTTCAGCAATATTCTATCTTCGGCAACCTCTGCTGCTGATACCCAGGCAAACAGGGTCTGGAGTGGACCTTAAGCAATCTCCAACAGACCAACAGAGAGTCCTTCTGACTGTCAGAAGGAAAACTATCAAACAGGAAGGACACCTATACCAAAACCCCATCAGTTCGTCACCACCATCAAAGACCAGAGACAGATAAAACCACAAAGATGGGGAAGAAGCAGGGCAGAAAAGCTGGAAATTCAAAAAATAAGAGCGCATCTCCCCCTGCAAAGGAGCGCAGCCCATCACCAGCAACGGATCAAAGCTGGTCAGAGAATGACTTGGACGAGAGGAGAGAAGAAGGCTTCAGTCCATCAAACTTATCAGAGCTAAAGGAGGAATTACGTACCCAGCGCAAAGAAACTAAAAATCTTGAAAAAAGAGTGGAAGAATTGACAGCTAGACTCATTAATGCAGAGAAGATCATAAACGAAATGACAGAGATGAAAACCATGACACGAGAAATACGTGACAAATGCACAAGCTTCAGTAACCGACTCGATCAACTGGAAGAAAGAGTATCAGCGATTGAAGATCAAATGAATGAAATGAAGCGAGAAGAGAAACCAAAAGAAAAAAGAAGAAAAAGAAATGAGCAAAGCCTGCAAGAAGTATGGGATTACGTAAAAAGACCAAATCTACGTCTGATTGGGGTGCCTGAAAGTGAGGGGGAAAATGGAACCAAGTTGGAAAACACTCTTCAGGATATCATCCAGGAGAACTTCCCCAACCTAGTAGGGCAGGCCAACATTCAAATTCAGGAAATACAGAGAACGCCACAAAGATACTCCTCCAGAAGAGCAACTCCAAGACACATAATTGCCAGATTCACCAAAGTTGAAATGAAGGAAAAAATCTTAAGGGCAGCCAGAGAGAAAGGTCGGGTCACCCACAAAGGGAAGCCCATCAGACTAACAGCAGATCTCTCGGCAGAAACTCTACAAGCCAGAAGAGAGTGGGGGCCAATATTCAACGTTCTTAAAGAAAAGAATTTTAAACCCAGAATTTCATATCCAGCCAAACTAAGTTTCATAAGTGAAGGAGAAATAAAATCCTTTACAGATAAGCAAATGCTTAGAGATTTTGTCACCACCAGGCCTGCCTTACAAGAGACCCTGAAGGAAGCCCTAAACATGGAAAGGAACAACCGGTACCAGCCATCGCAAAAACTTGGCAAAATGTAAAGACCATCGAGGCTAGGAAGAAACTGCATCAACTAACGAGCAAAATAACCAGTTAATATCATAATGGCAGGATCAAGTTCACACATAACAATATTAACCTTAAATGTTAATGGACTAAATGCTCCAATTAAAAGACACAGACTGGCAAACTGGATAAAGAGTCAAGACCCATCAGTCTGCTGTATTCAGGAGACCCATCTCACATGCAGAGACATACATAGGCTCAAAATAAAGGGATGGAGGAAGATCTACCAAGCAAATGGAGAACAAAAAAAAGCAGGGGTTGCAATCCTAGTCTCTGATAAAACAGACTTTAAACCATCAAAGATCAAAAGAGACAAAGAAGGCCATTACATAATGGTAAAGGGATCAATTCAACAGGAAGAGCTAACTCTCCTAAATATATATGCACCCAATACAGGAGCACCCAGATTCATAAAGCAAGTCCTTAGAGACTTACAAAGAGACTTAGACTCCCATACAATAATAATGGGAGACTTCAACACTCCGCTGTCAACATTAGACAGATCAACGAGACAGAAAGTTAACAAGGATATCCAGGAATTGAACTCATCTCTGCACCAAGCGGACCTAATAGACATCTATAGAACTCTCCACCCCAAATCAACAGAATATACATTCTTCTCAGCACCACATCGCACTTATTCCAAAATTGACCACATAATTGGAAGTAAAGTACTCCTCAGCAAATGTAAAAGAACAGAAATTATAACAAACTGTCTCTCAGACCACAGTGCAATCAAACTAGAACTCAGGACTAAGAAACTCAATCAAAACCGCTCAACTACATGGAAACTGAACAACCTGCTCCTGAATGACTACTGGTACATAACGAAATGAAAGCGGAAATAAAGATGTTCTTTGAAACCAATGAGAACAAAGATACAACATACCAGAATCTCTGGGACACATTTAAAGCAGTGTGTAGAGGGAAATTTATAGCACTAAATGCCCACAAGAGAAAGCAGGAAAGATCTAAAATTGACACTCTAACATCACAATTAAAAGAACTAGAGAGGCAAGAGCAATCACATTCAAAAGCTAGCAGAAGGCAAGAAATAACTAAGATCAGAGCAGAACTGAAGGAGATAGAGACACAAAAAACCCTCCAAAAAATCAATGAATCCAGGAGTTGGTTTTTTGAAAAGATCAACAAAATTGACAGACCGCTAGCAAGGCTAATAAAGAAAAAAAGAGAGAGGAATCAAATAGATGCAATAAAAAATGATAA
The DNA here is from genome assembly GCF_007565055.1 of Rhinopithecus roxellana. Taxonomy (NCBI): domain Eukaryota; kingdom Metazoa; phylum Chordata; class Mammalia; order Primates; family Cercopithecidae; genus Rhinopithecus; species Rhinopithecus roxellana. The sequence goes on along the minus strand of NC_044559.1, from coordinate 91,032,190 downwards.
AGGGGATATCACCACTGACCCCACAGAAATACAAACTACCATCAGAGAATACTATAAACGCCTCTACGCAAATCAACTAGAAAATCTAGAAGAAATGGATAATTTCCTGGACACTTACACTCTCCCAAGGCTAAACCAGGAAGAAGTTGAATCCCTGAATAGACCAATAGCAGGCTCTGAAATTGAGGCAACAATTAATAGCCTACCCACCAAAAAAAGTCCAGGACCAGATGGATTCACAGCTGAATTCTACCAGAGGTACAAGGAGGAGCTGGTACCATTCCTTCTGAAACTATTCCAATCAATAGAAAAAGAGGGAATCCTCCCTAACTCATTTTATGAGGCCAACATCATCCTCATACCAAAGCCTGGCAGAGACACAACAAAAAAAGAGAATTTTAGACCAATATCCCTGATGAACATTGATGCAAAAATCCTCAATAAAATACTGGCAAACCGGATTCAGCAGCTTCAAAAAGCTTATCAAAAAGCATCAAAAAGCTTATCCACCATGATCAAGTGGGCTTCATCCCTGGGATGCAAGGCTGGTTCAACATTCGCAAATCAATAAACGTAATCCAGCATATAAACAGAACCAAAGACAAGAACCACATGATTGTCTCAATAGATGCAGAAAAGGCTTTTGACAAAATTCAACAGCCCTTCATGCTAAAAACGCTCAATAAATTCGGTATTGATGGAACGTACCTCAAAATAATAAGAGCTATTTATGACAAACCCACAGCTAATATCATACTGAATGGGCAAAAACTGGAAAAATTCCCTTTGAAAACTGGCACAAGACAGGGATGCCCTCTCTCACCACTCCTATTCAACATAGTGTTGGAAGTTCTGGCTAGGGCAATCAGGCAAGAGAAAGAAATCAAGGGTATCCAGTTAGGAAAAGAAGAAGTCAAATTGTCCCTGTTTGCAGATGACATGATTGTATATTTAGAAAACCCCATCGTCTCAGCCCAAAATCTCCTTAAGCTGATAAGCAACTTCAGCAAAGTTTCAGGATACAAAATTAATGTGCAAAAATCACAAGCATTCTTATACACCAGCAACAGACAAGCAGAGAGCCAAATCAGGAATGAACTTCCATTCACAATTGCCTCAAAGAGAATAAAATACCTAGGAATCCAGCTTACAAGGGATGTAAAGGACCTCTTCAAGGAGAACTACAAACCACTGCTCAGTGAAATCAAAGAGGACACAAACAAATGGAAGAACATACCATGCTCATGGATAGGAAGAATCAATATCGTGAAAATGGCCATACTCCCCAAGGTTATTTATAGATTCAATGCCATCCCCATCAAGCTACCAATGAGTTTCTTCACAGAATTGGAAAAAACTGCTTTAAAGTTCATATGGAACCAAAAAAAGAGCCCGCATTGCCAAGACAATCCTAAGTCAAAAGGACAAAGCTGGAGGCGTCACGCTACCTGACTTCAAACTATACTACAAGGCTACAGTAACCAAAACAGCATGGTACTGGTACCAAAACAGAGCTATAGACCAATGGAACAGAACAGAGTCCTCAGAAATAATACCACACATCTACAGCCATCTGATCTTTGACAAACCTGAGAGAAACAAGAAATGGGGAAAGGATTCCCTATTTAATAAATGGTGCTGGGAAAATTGGCTAGCCATAAGTAGAAAGCTGAAACTGGATCCTTTCCTTACCCCTTATACGAAGATTAATTCAAGATGGATTAGAGACTTAAATGTTAGACCTAATACCATAAAAACCCTAGAAGAAAATCTAGGTAGTACCATTCAGGACATAGGCATGGGCAAGGACTTCATGTCTAAAACACCAAAAGCAACGGCAGCAAAAGCCAAAATTGACAAATGGGATCTAATTAAACTAAAGAGCTTTTGCACAGCAAAAGAAACTACCATCAGAGTGAACAGGCAACCTACAGAATGGGAGAAAATTTTTGCAACCTACTCATCTGACAAAGGGCTAATATCCAGAATCTACAAAGAACTCAAACAAATATACGAGAAAAAAACAAACAACCCCATCAAAAAGTGGGGAAAGGATATGAACAGACATTTCTCAAAAGAAGATATTCATACAGCCAACAGACACATGAAAAAATGCTCATCATCACTGGCCATCAGAGAAATGCAAATCAAAACCACAATGAGATACCATCTCACACCAGTTAGAATGGCAATCATTAAGAAGTCAGGAAACAACAGGTGTTGGAGAGGATGTGGAGAAATAGGAACACTTTTACACTGTTGGTGGGATTGTAAACTAGTTCAACCATTATGGAAAACAGTATGGCAATTCCTCAAGGATCTAGAACTAGATGTACCATATGACCCAGCCATCCCACTACTGGGTATATACCCAAAGGATTATAAATTAGTCTACTACAAAGACACATGCACACGTATGTTTATTGCGGCACTATTCACAATAGCAAAGACTTGGAATCAACCCAAATGTCCATCTGTGACAGACTGGATTAAGAAAATGTGGCACATATACACCATGGAATACTATGCAGCCATAAAAAAGGATGAGTTTGCATCCTTTGTAGGGACATGGATGCAGCTGGAAACCATCATTCTTAGCAAACTATCACAAGAAGAGAAAACCAAACACCGCATGTTCTCACTCATAGGTGGGAACTGAACAATGAGATCACTTGGACTCGGGAAGGGGAACATCACACACTGGGGTCTATCATGGGGAGGGGGGAGGAGGGAGGGATTGCATTGGGGAGTTATACATGATATAAATGATGAATTGATGGGTGCTGACGAGTTGATGGGTGCAGCACACCAACATGGCATAAGTATACATATGTAACAAACCTGCACGTTATGCACATGTACCCTAGAACTTAAAGTATAATAAAAAAAAAAAAAAAAAAAAAAAAAAAAAGAAAAGGGATTATGTGAATATAGCTACTGTACCGCTGTTTTTAAAAAAGAATAAATTTGAATCATAGCTCTCGAATATCTAGGTTGGCACGTATGTTCCCTGGCAAGGAAAAGATTCACATTACATTAGTTTCTGAATTTCTGAAGACCAACTGTTTTGCTCATATTCATTTACATCCTTCACCAGATACGAGAAAGTGCTTTAATTTATTTGCAGTTGATGACAGAATTACTCTAGAGGGATATGTAGAAAGTTGGAAAAACAATAAACACTGTGTAGATTACTAGAGGGTGAAGCAGGGTGGGTGGATTAAAAAACTACCTATCAGGTACTATGCTCACTACCAGGGTGACAAGGTCCATACTCCAAACCTCAGCATCATGCAATATTCCCAGATAACAAATCTGCACATGAACCCCCTGTATCTAAAATAAAAGTTGAAATTAAAAACAAATTAAAAAATAAGAAAATTGGAAGAAAAACATCTCCTTTTGGTTTTAAGGCAAGGGTAATGCACGTTATTGTATTTCCCTGTCTAATTATATAATTTATTGAAGATTTATTTTATTAAATGTCTTCATTTTTCAATTTTTTCTTTTTTTAGTCTTTCTCAGATTTTAATGTACACATGAACCACCTGAGGATCTTGTTTAATTCAGTCACCATGGTAGAGATAGAATAATTTACCAATCATTGGAGCCCATGGGCACAGTTCATCTAGAGCCTCACAATTACTATTGGAAACAAAGTCAATATAGCAAGAATCCTGATAAATATAAATATGCATATTGTTTTTTCTTTTGTAAAAAATATTTTAATTGACAAATAAAAATTATGTATATTTATAATGTGAATGATATTTTGAAATATGTATACATTGTGAAATAACTAAATTGAGCTAATCAATATGTTCATTACCTCATATATTTATCACTTTTTTGGGGGTGAGAACACTTAAGATCTATTCTCTTAACAGCTTCCAATAATACAATACATTGTTATTCTGTTGTAATACTTCCTTGCATGGATATTCTGCTACATGTTTTATAATAGATTTCTTGAACTTATTCCTTCCATCTAATGGAAATTTTATATTCTTTGACCAATAATGCCCCTGACCCTGGTAACCAGCATTCTACTCTCTACTTGTATGAGTTCAACTTTTTTTAGATTCTACGTATGTCAGATCATGTGGTATTTCTCTTACCATGCCTGACTTATATCACTTAACATAACATGCTTGAAGTTCCCCCATGTTGTTGTAAATGACAATATTATCTTTTATTTTATTTTTTTACAGTGAAATAGTATTCCATTGTGTATGTATACCCCAGTTTCTTTATCCATTTATTTATGTATTGATAGATACAGGTTGATTCCTTCTCTTGGCTGTTGTGAATAAGGCCACAATAAACATCAGGATGCCAATCTCTTTGACAAAAAGTTATATACACCCAGAAATAGGATTTCTGGGTCATATTGTAGATCTATTTTTATGTTTTTGAGAAACCTTCATACTGTTTGTTATAATGATTGCATTTGAATGAACAATGTGCAAGATGAATTGGTCAGTTTGAAACTTTTCCATATGATATTTAGTGTCATGTTACTGTTAATAACTTTCTCTTGCTTTCCAAAATAAGGAATAAAATACATTATTTCATTTTTTGTTGATTCACAAAGGTTGCACTATGGTGGAGTATGTGATGGCACAATTCTTCTGAGGTTCATCCGTGTAGTAGCATGTATCATTACTTTATTTTTTCTTATTGCCAAGTAATACTTCTTTGCGTGGATATTCTACTCCATGCTGCTTATCCATTTACCAGTTGATGGACATTTGGGTTGTTTCCACTTTTGGGCTCTTATGAAAAATGTTTCTATGAACATTGTGTAAAACTTTTGTGTGGACATATGCTTTAATATTGAACTATATTTCTGCCAATATTTCAATAGAAACTGGATTTTATTCACAATATGTAAGAATTTAAATGGAGAGAGATAAATATAAAATATTTAACATATTTTCCCCATATTTTTACAGTGGATGGGTTCGAAATTGGATATAACCCAATCTAAATTGGATTTAATACAATTTAAATTGGATTTAAATTTAATTGGATTTATGTATGAATGAAGCATTATATTTACAACATGTGACAACCCTATCTTTTGTCTTAGAGTTATTTCCTTTCTTTTGTTTTATTGAATAAAATAAACTGGCTTTCTATAAGGACTTTTAGGGTGGATCCACTCTGAAAACTTAGGCCCTCACAGGCAATTTTACTTTTTATTATTGTTATTATTTAATTTCAACCTTTAGATACAGGGGGTACATGTGCAGATTTGTTACGTGGAATATTGCATGATGCCGAGGTTTGGAGTATAGATCCTGTCCACTGTTCCAGTGAGCATAGTACCTGGTAGGTAGTTTTTTAACCCACTCTCCCATACGTTGCACCCTCTAGGAGTCCACAATGTCTATTTTTCCCATATTGATGTCCGTGTGTGCACAATGCTTAGCTCCCACTTGTAAGTGCAAACGTGGTATTTGGTTATATGTTCCTGCATTAATTTGCTTAGGATTATGACCTCCAAGGGCTCTATCCATGTTGCTGCAAAAGTCATGTTTTCATTTTTTTTATGGCTACACAGTATTCCATGGTGTATATGTACTATTTTTTTTTTCTTTATCCAATCTACTATTGATGGGCACCTGGGTTGATTCTACGTCTTTGCTATTGTGAATAGCACAGTGATGAATGTACAAGTACATGTGTCTTTTTGGTAGAATGATTTATTTTCTTTTGAGTATATACCCAGTAATGGGATTGCTGGGTCTAATGGTAGCTATGTTTTAAGTTCTTTGAGAAATCTTCGGACTGCTTTCCACAGTGGCTGTACTAATTACATTCCCACCAGCAGAGTATAAGCATTTCCTTTTCTCTGCAGCTTAGCCAGCATCTTTTGTTTTCTTGACCAATAATAGCCATCCTGACTGGTGTGAGGTAGAATTTCATTGTGGTTTTGACTTGCATTTCTCTGACAATTAGTGATGTGGAGTATTTTTTCTTATGTTTATTGGTCACTTATCCTCTTTTGAGAAATGTCTGTTCATGTCCTTTGCCCACTTTTTAATGCAGTTATTTTCTGCTTGTTATTTATTTTTTACTGTAGATTCTGGATATTACGCTTTGTTGGATGCCTTGTTTGCAAATATCTTGTATCATTCTATAGATTGTCTATTTACTCTGTTCATAGTTTCTTTTGCCATGCAGAAGCTCTTTAGTTTAATTAGTTCTCACTATATTTTTGTTTTTGTTGCAATTGCATTTGGGGACTTAGCCATAAATTCTTTTCCAAAGCCAATGTTGAGAAGATTTCCTGGGTTTTCTTCTAGGATTTTTATAGTTTCAGGATTTATATTTAAATCTTTAATCCATTTTGAGTTTATTTTTGTATATGGTAAAAAGTATGGGCCCAGCTTCAGTCTTCTGCATATGGCTAGCCAGTTATCCCAGCACCATTTATTGAATAGGGAGTGCTTTCCCCATTGCTTATTTTTGTCAGCCTTGTTAAATATCAGATAGTTGTAGGTCTGTGGCTTTATTTCTGGGTTCTCTAACCTGTTCAAGTGGTCTGTGTGTCTATTTTTGTACCAATACCATGCTGTTTTGATTACCATATCCTTGTAGTACAGTTTGATCTTGGGTAGTGTAATGCCTTTGTCTTTTTTTCTTTTTGCTTAGTATTGTTTTGGCTATTCACGCTCTTTTGTGTTTCCATATGAATTTTAAACTGTGTTTTCTAATTCTGTAAACAGTGATATTAGTAGTTTGACAGGAATATCATTAACTCTGTACATTGCTTTGGGTACTATGGTCATTTTAACAATATTGATTCTTTCAATTCATGAGTATGGAATGTTTGTCCATTTACTTGCATCATCACTGATTTCTTTCACCAATGTTTTGTTGTTCTCCTTATAGAGATCTTTCACCTTCTGGTTAGCTGTATTTCTAGATACTTCATTTTATTTGTGGCTATTGTAAGTGGGATTGTGTTCTAGATTTTACTGTCAGCCTGGATGTTGCTGGTGTATAAAATGATACTAATTTTTGTACATTGATTTTATCCTGAAACTTTGCTAAAGTTGCTTATTAATTCTTGGAACCTTTTAGTAGTCTTTAGGGTTTTCTAGGTATAAAATCGTATCGTCAGTGAAAAGAGATACTTTGACTTCTTTTCCTCTTCAAATTCCTTTTATTTCTTTCTCTTGCCTGGTTGATCTGGCAAGGACTTCCCAGTACTACGTTGAAGCGAAGTGGTGAGAGGAGACAGCCTTGTCTTGTTCTAGTTCTCAAGGGAGCTATTTCCATCATTTGCCCATTCAGTCTGATGTTGGCTGTAGGTTTGCCTAGATGGCTCTTATTATTTTGAGGTATGTTCCCGAAGGAATGTTGAGTTTTATCAAAAGCTTTCTCTGCATCTATTGAGATGATCATATAGTTTTTGCTCTTGATTCTATTTGTTTGGTGAATCATATTTGTTGATTTGCAACATATGCAACAGGAGCAAATATGATTTGCAACATATGCAAATATTTGCAACATAGGTACATGTTGCAAATCAACAAATGTGATTTCAGTATTGCATCCCAAGAATAAAGCCTACTTGATTGTGATGTACTAACTTTTTGATGTGCTGCTAGATTCAATCTGCTAGTATTTGCTGAGGATTTTTGCTTCTGTGTTCATGAGGGATATTAGTCTGAAGTTTGTTGTTGTTGTATCTCTGCCTGATTTTCGTATCAGGCTGATGCTTGTATTATAGAATGAGTTAGGGAGGAGGCCCTGCTCCTCGATTTTTTGGAATAGCTTCAGTAGGATTAATATCAGTTCTTGTTTGTATGTCTGGTAGAATTGGGCTGTGAATTCACTTGGTCCAAGACTTTTTTGGTTGGTAGGTTTTTTATTATTGATTCAATTTCAGAAGTTGAAATTGGTCTGTTCAGGGTTTCAATTTCTTCCTGATTCAATCTTGGGAGATTGTGTGCTTCCAGGAATTTATCCATTTCCTTTAGATTTTCTAATTTGTGCCTAGAGTTGTTCATAGTAGTCTCTGAGGATCTTTTGTATTTCTGTGGGATCAGTTGTAATATCATTTGTGTTGTTTCTGATTTTGCTTATTTGAATAGTCTTTTTTTTTTTCTTTGTTAATCTAGTTAGGGAGTCTACCAGTCTTGTTTAATTTTTCAAATAACAAACTCTTGGTTTCATTGATCTTTTGTATGGGTTATTGAATATTAATTTCATTAAGCTCTTCTTTAATTTTAGTTATTTCTTATCTTTTGCTAGCTTGGGGGTTGGTTTGTTCTCTTTTTATTCTTGTTCCTTTAGATGCAAAGTTAGCTTGTTAATTTGAGACCTTTCTAACTTCTTGATGAAGGCATTTAGGACTATTAATTTTCCTCTTAACACTGCTTTGGCTGTATCTCAGAGATTTTGGTAAGTTGTATTCCTATTTTCATTAACTTCAAAGAAGTTTTGAAATTTCTGCCTTAATTTCTATGTTCACCAAGGAGTTATTCAGGAATAAGTTGTTTACTTTCCATTTATTTGTGTAATTTTGAGAGATCATTTTGGTATTGATATCTATTTTTATTATACTGTGGTTTGAGAGTATACTTGGTATAGTTTCAATTTCTTTCTGAATTTATTGAGACTTGCTTTATGACTGAGCATGTGGTTGATCTTTGAATATGTTCTGTGTGCAGATGAGAAGAATGCAGATTAACAGATTTATGTTTTTATCACAAAAGTTAAGAATTAGAATTAAATGACAGCCAGTGCTGGTAAGATTGATTTCTATCAATTCATTACAACTTTAAATGCAAGAGAGAAATATTTTGCACAACCACCATTCCAGTTCTCCCTCAGATATGGAGCTGGAAGTTTGATGTTAGTTGGAAAGTCAAATCAAAAATAGAAGGCCCAGTTCTCCTGTATAACTCAAAACCTGACACTCCCCCAAAAAGGGAAACTCTGTTATGTTTTCCAGAGTAAGTATCATTTTTTATTCTATTTAATATTGTTTTACAATTGAAATTTCAAGTTTCAAGGCAGAAAGCTGTGCATTGATCTACAGTTGTCACAGAGTTTTCTAGAAGCACTAGACATTCACCCAACTCAGATACACAATCCAATGAATATTTTTCTCAGTTCTGGACAAAACAGAAATATAACAGGGCACAAATCCTCATTTGAAATGCGCTGATACACAGAGCCAAGTTACTAAAAACTATGACCATAAAAAGGAATTCGGTCAATGACTTAGAAATGCCTCTAAGCAAATCCCTTGAACCACTCAGTTTCGGTCATATTAAATTAACCTTTGAGTAAATTCGGCCTTTTAAAATGTTTACTTGACAAAAATTGTATATATTTATGGCATACAACATGATGTTTTGAAATATGTAGACATTGTGGAATGACTAAATCAAGGTAATTAGCATACACATGACCTCATATACTTCTCATTTTTTGTAATGAGAACACTTAAAATCTGCTGTATTTGGAAATTTAAGGTATACAACACATTGCCATTAACTGTGGTCCTCATGCTGTACATTTCTTGAACTTATTCTTCATGTCTAACTGAAATTTTGCATTCTTTCACCAGTATTTTCTGGGTAACCCATCTCCTCACTCCCAGCCCCTGTTAACCACTATTTTTACTCTGCTCCTATGAGTTTGACATTTTTAGATTCCACATGTAAATGTGATCATGCAGTATTTGTCTTTCTGTGCCTGGCTAATTTTATGTAACATAATGTTCTCCAGACTCATCAATGTTGTGGCAAATCAAAAGCTTTCCTTTGTTTTTAAGGCTGAACAGTTTCCCCTTGTGTATATATACCGTATTTTATTTATCTACTCATCTGTGGATGGACACTTAGGTTGATTTTATATCTTGGCTGCAGTGAACATAGGGGAGCAGAAATCTCTTTGAAATACTGATTCATTTACTTTGGGTATATACCTAGTAGTGGAATATACTGGATTATATAGTGGGATTGCTGGATCATATGGTAGCTTTGTTTCTGTTTTTTTTTTTTTTTTTTTTTTTTTTTTGGTTGGGGGAAACATTATCCATAAGCCTGTACTAATTTACATTCCGACCAACAGTGTGGAAGAGTTCCCTTTTCTCTGTACTCTTGCCAACACTGTTTTTTTTATTTCCAAATTTTATTTTAAGTTCAGAGGTACATATACAGGTTGTACAGATTTGTTACATAGGTAAATGTATGCCATGGTAGTTTGCTCCACAGATTATCCCATCACCCAGGTATTAAGCCCAGCATCCACTAGCTGTTCTTCCTCATCCTCTCCCTCCTCCCACCTCTTGCCCTTTGACAGGACCCAGTGTGTGTTGTTCCCCTCATGTGTCTATGTGTTATCATCATTTACTCCCACTTCTAAGTGAAAACGTGGTGTTTGGTCTTCTGTTCCTGTGTTGGTTTGCTAAGGAAATGACCTCCAGCTCTATCCATGTCCCTGGAAGCGACATGATCTCATTCATTTTTATGGCTGCATAGTATTCCATTGTGCATATGTAATACATTTTTTAATCCAGTCTATCTTTGATGGGCATTTATGTTGATTCTATACCTTTTCTGTTGTGAATAGTGCTGCAATAAACATATGTGTGCATGAGTCCTATTATAGAATGATTTGTATTCCTTTGAGTATATACTCAGTAATGGGATTGCTGGGTCCAATGGTATTTCTGTCTATAGGTCTTTGAGGAATTGCCACACTGTCTTCCACAATGATTGAACTAATTTACACTCTCACCAACAGTGTATAAGTGTTCCTTCTTCTGCACGACCTCTCCAGCATCTGTTATTTTTTGACTTTTTAACAGTAGCCATTCTGACTGGTGTGAGATGGTATCTCATTGTGGTTTTGATTTGCATTTCTTTTTTAAAAATACTTGTCCTTCAACTTTCATTTTAAGTTCCGGGGTACATGTGCAAGATTTGCAGGTTTGTTACATAGGTAAACATGTACCTTGATGGTTTGCTGCATAATCAACCCAACACCTAGATATTAAGCCCAGCATCCCTTAGCTATTCTTCCTGATGCTTTCCCTCCCCCCACCCTCTCCCTACCTGCAGTATGTGTTATTCCCCTCAATGTATTCATGTGTTCTCATCGTGCACCTCCCACTTATAAGTGAGAGCATGTGGTGTTTCATTTTCTGTTCCTACATTAGTTTGCTGAGGATAACAGCTTCCAACTCCATTCGTGTTCCTGCAAAGGACATGATCTTTTCCTTTTTTATAGCTCCATAGTATTCCATAGCGTATGTGTACTATATTTTCGTTATCCAGTCTATCATTGATGGGCATTTGGGTTAATTCCATGTCTTTGCTATTATGAATGGTGCTGCAATGAACATACACATGCATGTATCTTTATAATAGAGTGATTTATAATCCTTTGAGTATATAACCAGTAATGGAATTGCTGGGTCAAATGGTCGTTCTGCCTCTAGATCTTTGAGGAATCACCACACTATCTTCCACAATGGTTATGGTAACTTACACTCCCACCAACAGTGTAAAAGCGTTCCTATTTCTCTGCAACCTTGCCAGCATCTGTTGTTTCTGGACTTTTTAATAGTCACCATTATGATTGGTGTGAGATGGTATTTCATTGTTGTTTTGATTTGCATTTCTCTACTGATAGGTGATGTTGAGCTTTTTTTCCATAAGTTTGTTGGCCGCATGCATGTATGTCTTCTGTTGAGAAGTGTCTGTTCAGTCCTTTGCCTGCTTTTTAATAGTTTTTATTCTTTTTTTGGTAAATTTAAGTTCCTTTTAAATGCTGGATATTAGACCTTTGTCAGATACATAGTTTCCAAAAATTTTCTCCCATTCTGTAAGTTATCTGTTCACTTGATGATAGTTTCTTTTGCTGTGCAGAAATTCTTTAGTTTAATTAGATCCCATTTGTCAATTTTTGCTTTTGTTGCCATTGTTTTTGTCATTTTTATCATGAAATCTTTGCCTGTGCCTATGTCCTGAATAGTACTGCCTAGGTTTTCTTCTAGGGTTTTCATAATTTTGTGTTTTACATTTAAGTCTTTAATCCATCTTGAGTTGATTTTTATATGTGGTGTAAGGAAGGGGTCCAGTTTTAATTTTCTACATAGGGCTAGCCAGTTCTCCCAGAACCATTTATTAAATAGGGAATCCTTTCCCCATTGCTCATTTTTGTCAGGTTTGTTGAATATCAGATGGTTGTAGGTGTGCGGTCTTATTACTGGGTTCTCTATTCTGTTCCATTGGTCTGTGTGTCTGTCCATGTACCAGTACTGTGCTGTTTTGGTTACTGTAGCCCTGTAGTAGAGTTTGAAGTCAGGAAATGTGACGCCTCTAGCTTTGTTCTTTTTGCTTAGTATTGGCTATTTGAGTTCTATTTTGATTCCATATTAATTTTAAAATATTTTATTCTGTTTCTGTAAAGAATGTTAATGGTAGCTTGATGGGAATAGCACTGAATCTATAAATTACTTTGGACAGTATGGCCATTTTCACAACATTGATTCTTCCTGTTCATTAGCATGGAATGATTTTCCATTTGTTTGTGTCATCTCTGATTTCTTTGAACAGTGGTTTGTAGTTCTCCTTGAAGAGGTCCTTGACTTCCCTGTTAGCTCCATTCCTTGGTGGTTTATTCTCATTGTGGCAACTGTGACTGGGAGTTCATTTATGATTTGGCTTTCTACTTGCCTGTTGTTGAATGATTTCCCATTTGTTTGTGTCATCTCTGATTTCTTTGAACAGTGGTTTGTAGTTCTCCTTGAAGAGGTCCTTCACTTCCCTGTTAGCTGTATTCCTAGGTACTTTATTCTCATTGTGGCAATTGTGAATGGGAGTTCACTTACAAGTTGGCTCTCTACTTGTCTGCTGTTGTTCCATAGGAATGGTAGTGATTTTTGCACATTGATTTTGTATCCTAAGACTTTGCTGAAGTTGCTTATCAGCTTAATAAGATTTTGGGGTGAGACAGTGGGGTTTTCTAGATATGCAATTATGTCATCTGCAAATGAAGAGAGTTTGACTTCCTCTTTTCCTATTTGAATACGCATCATTTCTTTTTCTTGCCTGATTGCCCTGGTCAGAACTTCCAATACTATGTTGAATAGGAGTGGTAAGAGAGAGCATCCTTGTCTTGTGCCAGTTTTTAAGGGGAATGCTTCTAGCTTTTGCCCATTCAGTATGTTGGCTGTGGGTTTGTCATATATGGCTCTTATTATTTAGACATATGTTCCTTCAAAACCTAGTTTATTGAGAGCTTTTTACATGAAAGGATGCAAATTTTACCAAAGGCCTTTTCTGTATCTGTTGAGATAATCATGTATTTTTTGTTTTTAGTTCCGTTTATGTGATAAATCACATTTATTGATTTGTGTATGTTGAATGAACCTTGCATTCCAGGGATGAAGACTACTTAATCGTGGTAGATAAGCTTTTTGATGTGCTGCTAGATTCCAGTTTGCCAGTATTTTCTTCAGGATTTTTGGTATCAATGTTTATCAAGGATATTGGCCTGAAGTTTTCTTTTTTGTTATATCTCTGCCAGGTGTTAGTATCAGGATGATGCTGGCCTCATAGAATGGGTTATGGGGGAGTCCCTGCTTTTCAAGTGTTTGGAATAGTTTCAGTAGGAATGGTACCAGCACTTCTTTGTACCTCTGGTAGAGTTAAGCTGTGAATCCATCTGGTTTTGGGCTTTTTTTGGTCGACAGGCTATTCATTAGTGATTTGATTTCAGAGCTTGTTGTTGATCTGTTCGGGGATTCAGTTTCTTCCTGGTTCAGTCTTGGGAGGGCGTATGTGTCCAGGGATTTGTCCATTTCTTTTAGATTCTCAATTTATGTGCATAGAGATGTTCATAACTTTCTCTCATGGTTGTTTTTATTTCTGTGGGTCAGTGGTAATATCCTCCATGTCATTTCTGATTGTGTTTATTTGAATTTTCTCTCTTTTCTATTAGTCTAGTTAGCAGTCTATTTTATTATTTTTTCAGAAATTTAGTTTCTGGATTTTTGATCTTTTGAATGGTTTTTCATGTTTCTATCTCCTTTAGTTTAGCTCTGCTTTTGGTTATTTACTGTCTTCTGCTAGCTTTGGTATTCACTCTTGGTTTCCTAGTTCTTTTACTTGTGATGTTAGGTTGTTCATTTCAGATCTTTTTAACATTTTGATGTGGGAATTTAGTGTTGTAAGTTTCTCTCTTAACACTGCATTAACTGTGTTCCAGAGATTTTGGTATGTTGCATTTTTGTTCTCATTAGTTTCAAAATTTCTGCCTTAATTTTATTATTTACCTGACAGTTATTCAGGAACAGGTTATTCAATTTCCATGTAATTTTGAGGTGTATTAATTTCTTCTCATGCTGCTATGAAGAAATACCCCAGGCTGGGTAATTTATAGAGAAAAGAGGGTTAATTGACTCACAGTTCCACACGGCAGAGGAGGCCTCAGGAAACTTACAATCATGGCAGAAGGGGAAGCAAGCATGTTCTTTTTCACAGGGTGGCAGGAGAGAGAAGTACCAGCAGGGGAAATGTCAGATTCTTATAAAACCATCAGCTCTCCTGAGAACTCACTCACTACCATGAGAGCAGCATGGAGGAAACTGCCCCCATGTTCCGCTCACCTCCCACCAGGTTCCTCCCATGATAGGTGGGGAATTGGGAAGTACAATTCAAGATGAGATTTTGGTGGGAGCACAACCAAACCATATTATGTGGGTTTGAATGAGTTTCTTAATCTTGATTTCTAATTTGATTACATGTGGTCTGAGAGATTGTTCATCATGATTTCAGTTCTGCTTTTGCTGAATAGTGTTTTACTTCTGATTATGTGACCAATTTTAGAGTAAGTGATGTGTGGCGATGAGAAGAAGAATGTATATTCTGTTGTTTTGGGGTGTAGAGTTCTATAGATGTCTATCAGTTCCACTTGATCAAGAGTTGAGTTCAGGTCCTGAATATTTTTGTTAATTTTCTGTCTTGATGATCTAGATATTAGACAATATTGTCAGTGGGATGTTAAAGTCTCCCACTGTTATTGTGTGGGAGTCTAAGTCTCTTTGAAGGTCTCTAAGAACTTGCTTTATGAATCTGGGACTTCCTGTTTTGGGTGCACATATATTTAGGATAGTTAGCTATTCTTGTTGAATTGAATGCTTTATCATTATATAGTGCTCTTCTTTGTCTTTTTTGATCTTTTCTGGTTTAAAATCTTTTTGTTAGATACTAGGATTGCAACCCCTATTTTTTTATGTTTTCTGTTTGACTGGTAAATTTTCCTCCATCCCTTTATTATCAGGCTAGGTGTGTTTTTGCATTTGAGACAGGTCTCTTGAAGACAGCATACCAGTGGATCTTGGTTCTTTATCCAGCTTTTCACTCTGTGTCTTTTTTTTTTTTTTTTTTTTTTTTGAGACGGAGTCTCGCTCTGTCGCCCAGGCTGGAGTGCAATGGCCGGATCTCAGCTCACTGCAAGCTCCGCCTCCTGGGTTTACGCCATTCTCCTGCCTCAGCCTCCTGAGTAGCTGGGACTACAGGGGCCCGCCACCTCGCCTGGCTAGTTTTTTGTATTTTTTAGTAGAGACGGGGTTTCACCGTGTTAGCCAGGATGGTCGATTTCCTGACCTCGTGATCTGCCTGTCTTGGCCTCCCAAAGTGCTGGGATTACAGGCTTGAGCCACCACGCCTGGCCCACTCTGTGTCTTTTAATTGGGACATTTAAGGTTAATACTGTTATGTATGGATTTGATCCCGTGATCATGATGCTAGCTGGTTATTTTGCAGACTTGTTTATGTAGTTGCTTTATAATGTCACTGGTCTGTGTACTTCAGTGTATTTTTGTAGAGGCTGGCAACAGTTTTTCCTTTTTATATTTAGTGCTTCCTTCAGGAGCTTTTATAAAGTAGGTCTGGTGGTAACAAATTCCCTCAGGATTTGCTTGTCTGAAAAGGATCTTATTTCTTCTCTTATGAAGCTTAATTTGGCAAGATATGTAATTCTGCACTGGAATTTCTTTTCTTTAAAAATGTTGACTATGGCCCCCAATCTCTTCTAGCTTGCATGGTTTCTGCTGAGAGGTCCACTGTTAGCCCAATGGGCTTCCCTTTGTAGGTGGCCTGGCCTTTCTTTCCAGTGGCCTTTAACATTTTTTATTTCATTTTGACCTTGGAGGATCTGGACATGTGTTGGGAATGCTCTTCTTGTGGAGTAAGTATCTTACAAGTATCTTGTTCTCTGCATTTTCTGAATTTGAATGTTGGTCTCTGTAGGTAGATTGGGGAAGTTCTCCTGGATGATATCCTGAATTATGTTTTCCAAAATGGTTCCATTCTCCTCATCTTTTTCAGGTACCCCAATCAGTCATAGATTCAGTCTCTTTACATAATTCCATATTTTTCCAAGGTTTTTTTTTTTTTTTTTTTCCTTTTCATTCTTTTTCTCTATTTCTGTCTGCCTGTGTTATTTCAGAATGACAGTCTTCAAGCTCTGAGATTCTTTCCTCTGCTTGGCCTATTCTACTATTAGTATTTGTAATTACATTGTGAAGTTCTTGCAGTGTTTTTTGCAGCTCTATCAGGTTGGTTATATTCCTCTCTATACTGGCTATTTTGCCTGTCAGCTCCTGCATTGTTTTATCATGATTCTTAGCTTCCTTACATTGGGTTGCAAAGTGCTCCTTTAGCTCAGTGAAATTCATTTTTTAAATCCACGTTCAAAAGCCTATTTCTGTCATTTAGCCATCTCAGCCTCAGACCAGTTCTAAACCCCTGCTGGAGAGGTGTTACGGTCATTTAGCAGAAAGGGAGCCCACTGAATTTTTGAGTTTTCAGTGTTTTTGTGCTGATTCTTTCTCATCTTTGTTGACTTATCTACTTTTGATCTTTGAGGTTGTTGACCTTTGGATGGGTTTTTGTTGTTGTTGTTCTTGTTGTTTTGCTTGTTTTTTCTTTGAACAATCTGACCACTTTTCTGTAGGGCTGCTGTGGTTTGCTGGGCAGCTGCTTCAGACCCTAGTCACCTCAGTTTTTTCAGTACCTGGAGGTATTACCAGTGAAGGCTGCAAAACAGCAAAGATGGCAGCCTGCCCCTTCCTCTCAGAGCTCTATCCCAGAGAAGTACTGACCTGTTGCCAGCCTGAATGTGCCTGCAGGATGTGGCTGGAAACCCTGTTTTGGAGGTCTCACCTAGTCAGGAGGAATGGGATCAGGTACTTCCTTAAGCAGCCTTCCTGCATTTTTGTAGAGCAGCTGTGCTGCGTTTGGGTTCCCTTTACCCCCATATAGGTTTGGGCTTTCCAAGGCCCATAGACTGGACTGGGTGAGATGCCCAAACAGCAAAGGTGGCAGCCCACCTGGCCCCCTGGGCACTCCATCACAGGGAGAAATTAGAACTCTGTCAGCTATAGAACATGGGTGGGGTGGTTGGAGGCCTTGGTTGGGAGGACCTGACCAGCAAGGAGGAATGGATTGGGGTCCCATTTAAAGAAACAGTCTGGCCACACCTTGACAAAACAGCCATGCATTGCTGGGGATCCACTTCTGCCCTATTGGCTTGGACTTTCCAAAGCCTACAGGCTGGAATGGCCAAGTCACCCAAACAGCAAAGTTGGCAGCCCACCCCTCCCCACTGGGCACTCCAGCCTGGGGAGAGATCAGAGCTCTTTCTTAGAATATGGGCGGAGGTGGCTGGAGGTCCCCACTGGGAAGTCCTGCCCAGTGAGGAGGAATGGATTGGGGTCCCACTTAAAGAAGTAGTCTGGTCACATTTTCATAAAGCAGCTGTGCTGTACTGGGGGTCCCTTTCTTGTCTGGACTGTTTGGACTCTCCGAAGCTAACAGACTTGAATGGCTGAGTTGTCCAAATAACAAAGGTTGCAGCCCGCCCCTTTCCCTGGCAGCTCTATTCCATTTCAGGCAGGCACTACCCTGTTGCTGGTGGCTGACTGGAATTCCAAGCCAGTGGGTCTTGTGAAGTGCCTTGGAAGTGGGGCCTGCAGATGGACGCTGTTCAGCTCCCTGGATTCTGTCCCCTTTCTAGGGGTATGTATGGACCTCCCACCTTGAGTGAGTTATAGTCACCTTTGCTGGGGATCCTGTAGCAGGGGTATGTAAATCTCCTGGGTCTCTGTGCATACCTGAGTGGCTGCTCTGCTGAGACCCCACACAGCTCTATGTGTTGGATCCAAGGTCCTGGTGGAGTGGGTTTATGAGGGGATTGCCTGATCTGAGGGTTGCAAAGATCCATGGGAGAAACGTGATTTCCCTGGGTGGCACATTCAGTCACCACTTCCCTTGGCTGGGGTGGAGGGTTCCCTTGGCTTTGTGTCACTTCCAGGTGGGCTGTCACCCTGCCCTGCTTTTCTCTGTTCTGTGGATTGTGTTGTTTCCCTGATCAGTCCCAGTGTGAATACCTGGATATTTCAGTTAAAGGTGCTATAATTATTCACTGCTTTTCTTCCTCTTTGAGTGCCATGCACCATAGCTGCTTCTAATTGGATGTCTCGGCCCACTCTCTGCTGTTCATCTTTCTCAATTCTCTTTTCTGTATTTTTATCTGACTGTGTTAATTGAAAGAATTGCTCTTTGAGCTCTCAGATTCTTTCCTCAGTTTGGTCTCTTCTGCTGTTAATACTTCCAATTATATTATGTAATTTTTGTAGTAAAATTTTCAGCTCAAGAAATTAAGTTTTTGTCTCTCTTTAAGTGAGAATTTCACTTTTCAGCCCTTGAATTGTTTTACTGGATTGCTTGGATTCCTTGGATTGAGTTTCGACTTTCTTCTCGATCTCAATGAGCTTCTTTGCCATCCATATTTTGAATTCTATGTCTGTCATTTCAGATAATTCAGACTGGTTAAGAAACATTTCTGGGGAGCTAGTGGGCTCATTTGGAGGTAAGGGGGCAGTGTGGCTTTTTGAATTGCCAGAGTTCTTATGCTGATTGTTTCTCACCTGGGAGGGATGGTATTCTTTTAATTGTGGTGTAAGTTGAGTGTACTTCGTTGGCTTTGTTTCTGAACATTTTTAGAGGACTAAGGCTCTGTACAGTGTCTTTGTTGTGGAATTCTTGCTCTTGGTTTTGCAAAGGCAGGATTAGTAAAGTGATTTTTGGTGTTGTAGTTTGGGCTACAATCTAGTAGATGGTGCTTGAGAGCAATGGGCAGTAGATAGGCTCCTACTCAGCCTTGTGGTTCCTTTGTGTATGTTAACATTTGCAGCTGTGTTCTGCAGTGGGAGGGGGAAATAGATGACTCCCTTATCAGGTCTGATTGTGGACCTTGGGGGCCACATCCAATCGCTAGCACTGTCCCTTCAATTTTGTTGTTGTTGTTATTAGGTCTTTGGGGCCACGGGGCTCCCTTAGGGAGAGGTCTGGTATGGAAATAACCCATACCCTTACTGGACCAATCCCCTTCCCCAGCTACCTTTCTAGTTTGGAACTCAGCCTTAGCATTCAGGCACCCCACATTGGGTCCTAACTTCCTTCCTCTTCAGTTTCTGGGACTGCATCTTTTCTCCATCCACACTTGGTAGTTTCTCTCTGAAGATTTGTTCAAATTATGTTGGTATATATGAAATTGTGGTCTCTTTCTGTGGGAGTGGCAATTTCTGATGTATCTAGTCCCAATCTATATTTTAAAAGTATGTCAAGTTTTGCATTTTCAGTATGCTGAAACTGGGTGGTTTTTAAAGAGCAGAAATTTATTCCTCATAGTCCTGGAGGCTCAGGAGTTCAAGATCAAGGCGCTGACAGGTGTGATCTTGTGAGGGCTGCTTTTGCTTCCAAGCTGATACCCTGTTGCTGTCCTCATGTGGTGGGAGGTGGAGGGGGAAAAGGGACACTTTTATGATGGCATTATTTTGATGTGACCACTAGTCATCAGTATTTTTTTGTTTTGTTTTTGTTTACTTTTTGTATTTGCCTAGAAATAGCCTATATGAAAATTTTATATCTGAAGTATACACAATACTTAGTCCAGGATCATATTATTAGATAAGCACTCACATCTGAGGATGACAGCAAATATTTTTAACTGATAGAGTTTCTTAATTTAGTTGTAAACTTCTCTGTAATTTAATTCTAATATTCTTTTCTAAATGGTTTTAAATTTAGCCTATATGATTTAGTGTATTAGAAGCAAAGTCCGATAAAATTACATCTTTTTAATATCCTGTAAGACATTAAATTACATATTATTAATTCCACTTTTGAAAAGTAATTAGGATCTAATAACTGCCAATAGCAATTGCATACATTCACTAACATTTACTTGTTTGTGTATATAATTTGGGGGTTATTTTCAAAAATTATGTGGTTTGTAGTGGATTATTTGTTAGCACTTAAAAGTTTTCCACATGAAAAATAAGCCTTTGATAACCAAACAAAGGGGTATGATCTCAATATCATGTTTTTCCTAAAGTATTTATTCCAGAGTGAACATCAGGATGCCCATTTGTAGGGAGACAAGATCTATCTGAAATTATTTTCCCGTGAATTGCTCATTTTTATTCTTCTCATAATCAACACAAGATGTTAAAATAAATGTATTTGTAAGCTTATTTCTTATTTCATAATACATTTGTAACATTTATTTAAAAGTAAATCTATTCAAAATATTGGAGAATCATTTGTTATACTTTGTCATGGTACTTTTTCATGTTTATGTGTGATAGATTGTTAGATGTGGGAACAATATAATTACAAATGACAAGCACTTACAACAGAGTAAAATTCTTATTGGCATCTTGAAGGTTTTGTTATATGTATTCAAGAGTTTCTGTGATTTAAAAGATTGTAATTAAAATATAACTGTAGAAATTCTTCCACTTTTTCTGACTATGTAGTAGATGCAGAATTCAGGAATGTGTACTTGATCTATGGTACTAAAGTATATTGGAAAATACAAAAGTTTAAAACAGTCTTGGTTACCATAATGCTTATATTTATTTGAGACTTATGAAAATTATCGGAAATGTAAGACAAACTTTGGTAAGTGCCCTAATGGAGGAAAAGGTCTCCAACAGTTGACAAGATCAGGGGAGTCTGAACTAAGGACATAGGATGTGAGTTGGGTGGTGAAGATCAGGTATTATTTTAACAAGGAGAAATGGAGGGTGTTCTACCTGGAAGAAACCTTGGGAGACATTGTAAAAGTGAGAAAGCATAAAATGTCCAGTATATTTGGATTATATGATAGAAAACAGTGTTGAAAGAGTTAGGATGGGACACAGCGTGGAGTGTTTTCAATGCCTTAGCCAAAAACTGCAAATTCTATTTGATTGCTAATGAAATGATTTACAATTTTGATCAGAGTCTAGGGGATTTAATGTGACAATTGTATATTGATTCATTTAATGAAAAAGTGCTGATAAACTGCTATAAAATTAATAATATTGATTTTAAAATTTGAGCAAAGGTGGTACTTGTCTGTCACTCTAACAAATTCATTTATAGTTGACCCTTGAACAACAAGGATTTGAACTGTGCAGGTCCATTTATATGTAGATTTTAAAAAATAAAAGTTACATGGAGGGTGCCTGTCTCTCTTGCCTCCCTTTCCACCTCCTCCATCTCTTCTGGCTCTGCCCCCACTGAGACAGCAAGACCCACCGTTTCTCTTTCTCCTCCTCCTCAGCCTACTCAGTGTGAAGACAAGAAGGATGAAGGCCTTCATGGTGATCCACTTCCACTTAATGAATAGTGTATTCGTTCTGTTCTCATGCTGCTAATAAAGACATACCTGAGACTGGGTAATTTATAAAGGAAAGAGGCTTAATTGACTCACAGTTCAGCATGGCTGGAAAGCCTCAGGAAACTTACAATCATGGCAGAAGGGGAAGCAAATAAGGTCCTTCTTCACGTGGTGACAGGAAGGAGGAGTGCCAAGCAAAAGGGGGAAAAGTCCCTTATAAAACCAACAGATCTCATGAGAACTCACTTACTATGATGAGAACAACAGTGTGGGGGTAACCACCCACATGATTCAATTACCTCCCACCAGGTACCCGCATGACACGTGGGGATTATGGGAACTACAATTCAAGATGAGATTTGGGTGGGGACAGAGCCAAACCATATCAAATAATAAATATATTTTCTCTTTTTTATGATTGTTTTAACAACATTTTCTTTTCTTTAGCTTGCTTTACAACATACAAAATGTTTGTTAATTGTTTATGTTATTGGTAAGGCTTCTGATCAACAGTAGACATTCCTGTTAAATTTTGGGTAAGTTGAAAGTTATATGCAGTGGAAAATCTGTGTGGGGTTTGACACAACTAACTCCTGTGTCGTTCAGTGGTCATTTGTACATTGATTTTGACGATTGTAATAAAACATGATCAAGTTATATAGCTGGAATGATAATTTTACCAATATGATAATAATTTTGATGATGATACCATGTTAATAATGATAATATCTATTGAATTTAGTCAAATGTCAGAAGCATCTTATTTAATATTTTATTTGAATGTTCTTTTTTATAGTGTCATCATCAAATAAATTATAAGTTTAAACATATAATCCTATTTTTCTAGATTGATATTGAGTTTCAACTTTGTGTCTTCCTAGGATATATTCTGTTTCCTTTCTGAATAACTGATGTTTACAAGTTGATGTTGTTATTTGGCTTCAGATAGTTTTGTGATTATTTGTTTTTGGCTACAGTAATCATCTAAAGAAATTTTTATGTCATTTAAAATTTTCAATGATCTTTCTTTAAAAATATACTCTGCTTTTATTTTACAAACATACATTTAAAGTGATATTTTTAAATGTTAATTTAATATTTACTGTTAATAATACTAAAAAATATACATATATAGGCAGCTTAATATATTGAAAAGAGCTCTGAAATGGAAGCCAAGACTTGTGGCTTTGCCATTAAACTAGTTGTTGCCTTGAGGTCACCCTGAAAGCCTCTACTTTCTTGTTTGTAAAATAAGGATATAATTCTATCCACATAGGTTGTTGGGGGATTAAATTGGATAGTGGGATTAATGGAAATGTTCAAAATCTTAACTATTGTTGTCATATAATGTCATCATTTAGAATATATGTTGTTATAATCTGAAAATGTTTCCTACTATTCACATTCTGAAATTTGTTCCATTATGGTTCTGTCTAGTTCTTTTGCACTTTTCCAATATAGATATTGCTATGATGTACTAATCTAAGTTTAAAGGGAAGTGCTGGATCTAAATTTTCTACCACTTCCCTGCCTGCTGCTGTCAGCACCATAGTGTTGATGTTTTGTGTTAACACTGTGAAGGGAATTTATGAGAATAATTAGTTTTGTGTTGCTTATATTAGAGCTGGTTATCTTAATTCTTGCTTGGTGGGAGGTGTGTTCCTTGCCATCATTTGGCTCCTGGCCCACAGCTTTAAATTATGTGGAGGAGAAAATGATTATAAATGGCTCCTTCCTGTGGTGTCCCTTACAGTTTTTCTCCTAACAGAAAGTCTCTTAGATTTTTCTCATCAGTTTCTCCTTGTGTTGCAGTCTAAAGTGATGTCCCATCTGCTGGTCAAGCTGCAAAGCAATTCTTTTAAGCATCATTAGCCTATGGTTAAGAATTAGATTTGTATTTTTGAGAATAAATTTTAATTGGTTATGGTTTTTACTGAAACAAGTTGATTAGATGTGTAGAGAAACTGCTATAATTTTTTTCATGTTTAAGTGAAAGCCAATAAAATATATTCGAGGAGGAAGTGTATGTAAGAATTATTTAAGATAAATTTGGTGGGGAAAAATCTGCAAGTGTAAAAATCAGGCATAAAATACGATGCTTTCAATGTTTCTTTTTGTTGATGGTGAATAACTGATGCAATATATCATGTTTTTGCCATCTTTGGGCATATAAGCCAAATTTTATAGACCGGTTTCAGTTTTCTGCTCCCCTGGAACTTTGAGCCTGCACAATGGAAGAAGACCTGGGAATTCATCAAACAAACAAGAATCTGTTATTTTAGTGGGTGGAGTGTGTGTAAGTAGTGGGAATCCAGAAGAATGCAAACATATAACTCAGTACCTTTTCTTTTACTCCTGGAACAAGAAAAACCATGTCTATGAAGATAATGCATATATTTCGTGGGTGAAGCATGACAATAGTTGTTTATTAGGTCACATATTTTTAAAAGAGGTTTTAGAGAAATTAAAACATCTTAATTCTAAGGATATCATATATTCCTTAAGCAACGAGAAAAATACCTTTGGAATTGTAAATTCAATAAGTGATAAGTTTTCTTATTTCAGGTAGGTTGCTAGAAAGAAAGGAGCCAAATGTGTGGCCACCACAGTGATCTATAGCGACCTTACGTTGTCTTTACCTTTTTTTTTTTTTTTTTTTTTTTTTTTTTTTTTTTTTTTTTGAGACGGAGTCTCGCTCTGTCGCCCGGGCTGGAGTGCAGTGGCCGGATCTCAGCTCACTGCAAGCTCCGCCTCCCGGGTTTACGCCATTCTCCTGCCTCAGCCTCCCGAGTAGCTGGGACTACAGGCGCCCGCCACCTCACCCGGCTAGTTTTTTTTTTTTGTATTTTTTAGTAGAGACGGGGTTTCACCATGTTAGCCAGGATGGTCTCGATCTTCTGACCTCGTGATCCGCCCGTCTCGGCCTCCCAAAGCGCTGGGATTACAGGCTTGAGCCACCGCGCCCGGCCACCTTTTTTTTTTTTAACCAACTTTAAATCCTTTCTGGCACAAGGTGATATATACATATATAAATAATGATAAGGAGCAAAACAGCCATGTTTCTTACACTAGTGTACATTTATGTTAATGCTATACAATCTAATGGTGTAAATGGTAAGGAACCTGTTAGTGGCCCTTAGTATAAGAGCAATAACTCTGGCTTAGAAAATATATCAAGAAAGCTGGTTTGATATTAGGTGGAACATAATTTCCTCAGTAGTCTGAAGGAAAAAGTTAAAAAACAAATACAGATTATTTTTACTTCTATGTTACCTACATCACAGATTCTAATAAACTTCACTGTTTAATGTTAGAAGTGGGTTATTTTCACCTTATTCGTCATATACAATGTTCTGCGTGCAGCTGCCATATAATAGAAACTCAACATATATTTACTGACTCATTCTATATTTAAATTTATTGTTAACTAGTCATTGAACTCCAAGATATGCCTAGCATAGCTCTAGTTAGGTTAGTGAGGTAAAGTGGAGTGTAAACACCTTAAAAATCAAGGACCACATTCTAGTCGTGACTCTGAGTCTACACTACATTTTAAGTTGGTCTTTGGTACCACATAAATGATAAGTTAGTACTTGTTGTGAGACTACATTATGTAGTGGTGGAAATCTTAATATGCAACTAGGCAAATGAATTCAAGTCCCAACTCAACTACTTACTGGTATATTCTAATCTTTCTGAGCTTTAGTTTCCTCAGCTGTAAAATGGGTATGGCAATACTTTCTTGCCAAGACTGTTGTGAAGATTAAATAGCATAATGCATGTAATGGCTTGTTCACATTGCTTGCCACGGGGTAGGTCCTGTGGCTTTTTCAACTTTCTGTTGAATAAATGAATAATAGATGAATGAGAACATTATACTTCCTGCTTAGAAACTTATTTTAAACAAATCACCTAGTACATTAACAGTTAATTGTTCTTATTTTTTAATGGGAATTTATTAATAGAGATTATATAATATGTATAATATGTAACATTAAAACTAAGTAATGAATACAATTCCGAGACTTACATTGTAAGTCATGCCTTTGATAAACACTGCACTAACAACTTACGGAGTGATGTAGTTTGGATGTTTTGCGCCTTCAAAATCCCATGTTGAACTGTGACCTCTAATGTTGGAGGTGGGCCTAGTGGTGGGTGTTTGGGACATGGGGACTGATCGCTCATGAATGGCTTGATACAGTCTTTGTGGTAATGAAAGAATTCTTACTGTATGAGTTTACGTGAAATCTGACTAAGAAAGCCTGGCACCCGCTCCTCTCTCTTGTTCCCGCTTTCATCATGTGATATGCTGGCTCCCCCTTTATCTTCTGCTATGGGTAAAAGCTTCCTGGGCCCCACCAGGAGCCCTACAAAATGAGCCAAATAAACCATGAGTCAAAGAAACCTCTTTTCTTTATGAATTACCCAGCCTCAGGTTATTTCCTTTATAACAATGCAAATGGACTAACACAGGGAGGCATATACACATAAATGTATAAATGTATATATAGTAAGAAACAAATGGGTCCACTTATAGCAATGATGAGAGCCATGTTGTCAAGAAGATCATAACAATTAATGAAACCTTAATTTTAGTAGTTCCTACAAACACAATTTTTCTAATATAATTTCTATCACATGGACCTTTGTTAGTTGATTTTTAGTTGATTTTAATTCTACTTATTTTATATATGTATTTATCCTACATTGTTTTAAAGGTTTTTGAAAATTGATAGGATAAATTATAAATTGATAAAAATGAATATAATTTAAAAAAATTTTTTCTTTAGTGTGCCATGCGACTGCTGTGGCTTAGAAGGGCTTAGTGCTTTGGGTTCTGTACTGGTAGGGATCCTTTGCTTATGGAAATTATTGCACTGTTCTTAGTAGACATTTCAAGAATTCAGTAGACAAAACATCCTGGAAAACTTGAGAGACTTGGATAGCTGACAGAAACCTCCATTTCTTAACTATGTTTAGTTTAAAATAATTAAAAAGTTAGAATGAAAGAAACTAACACTGAATTCTCATAAACTGGTAGTCAAACAGCTTCTGTGGAAAAAATCTTTTTGATTATCTATTTTTCATTGAACATAGTTTAAGTAAACTGATATAATAATTTTAAGTATTAGTCACCAAAGAACTTCCAATGTACATATAAGTAAAATGAATATGCTCACAGCTGGATAGTGATATTGTTTCAGTTGATCACACCAGACTGGAAAAGAAAGAAAGAAAAGCAAGGCAGCAGGGCAATGATTGATAGACAGCGCTCCACCTGTCAGGAAGGGTTGGCGGTGCTATTTGTGAGTGAGCATTTTCACTTCTAGAAAGAACTTAATGCCTGAGTTCCTACTTTGAAAGTGCCTATATAGAAATGGAGTATCTGTAGACTGTAAGTATGTTGTGTATGTAATTTCCATGGGTGGAGAGTACGTAGATAACAGGAACTTCTTTGAAGTTAAAATGTACTGTTTTTTATATGAAAGAGGGTCAGGGGAGGGTGGTGGTGTGAGGAGAGGGTGGTATATTTAGCTCAAGCTTTGTGTCAGATCTTCCAGTTAACCTCTGTAAATTTTTAGAGCTGCATACAATAACTTTTGACTTTGCTTCATTGGAAATAATTACAATGCATGAAGGAAGGGAAAGACATCTGAATAGATTATTATACTTCTTTTTTCATTTTCAGAAGGCTGTGGAGCAGAGCATGTAGTTCTTGATATGGAACACAAAATAGAGTCTTTTGAATTAGAATATGTGGGACAGTAACACATACTGGAAAGATGTTAAGAAGATTGAATTTATAGAGCATGTTGTTACCACTAAATTGCTTTGTGGCCTTAGGAAAGTCTAGGTTTTAGTCTCCTTACACACTGTTTCATTTTGAAACCTAAAAATTATATGAAAGTCTAATTTTATTATGCAGATGTTTCCCCTTGACTTTTAAGTGTTTTTATGGCCAGCAAATTGGAATATTGATTTGTGTACTTAAAATACTTTAGAGATCTTCAGTTCATATCTGTAGACTATTCTGAAACAGGGAAGGGAATTGTTTCATAAAATGGTGAGCTCTTGGTTCAAGGAGCTACTCAATCAGCAGAGAGACAGTCATCAGGACTGTGGTAATGGAGCTTGAGTTCAGGGTAATATGTTACATTTGTTATAAATAAATTTTTTTATGTTTATTTGTTATAAAACCTGAAGCCCTTGAGGTTTTAGGATTCTAATTCATGGTATTATATTTCTCGTAGTGCCCCCTGCTAACCTATTTTAGTCACTAAAAAGTTACAAAGTGAAAAAGAATAATGAAGACAAAAGTAACTTCTTAAAGATTTCCTTCCAAGATTGCAAATGAGGAATTTGCTTCATTTACAGTAGTTGCTTTCTCCCTTACTCAAATCATATCAGTTCTCTAAGACCAGTCTCTGGCTTCCACTTCTTCATGAAATCCTTCTTTTCTATTCCTACTGTTTTCGTCTTCCCTTTTTGCCCTTAGTACTCATTAGCAAATGTGGAAGCATCTGTGGATATAGCATATGTGCCATTCATTTAGATAGTTGAGTATATCAAACTTTCTCTTAGTTGTAAAAGATGTTGATCCTTTAGTCTTTCATGAGTACAGGTCATGCCACATACTCTTTCCTCCCTGTCACCTATGATATTTTAGGTACTAACTCAATGCATATTTGTTGAATTAACTTTTATACACAGTCCGTAAAAGGAGCCACCTATGCAGCTCTGCCTCTTGGAAGATTACAGTTAATCTCCAGGCATATTCTTTTAATTATTGAATAATCTTTCATGAAAAGGTTTTACTTGAATTTTCATTCCCAGTCCATTGGTTATAGTATGTTCTCTCTTTTCAGAATTTCTAAGTGGAATGAAAAATTTCATATTGCTCACATTGTACCTTAGATCTTCTTAGACTTTAGAACTTTATCTGATCCATTTTGAATGAAAATATAATCTTTCAAAAATTAGTTTCTAAGATCTCTCAGATTTCTCTTATTTTATCTTCAGCAAAATACAAAGAACATTGCCTTACATAGAAATTAGGTTAGTTTGATGACAGGCATAATGCCCCTACTGTAAGTGTTCTGTTTGCTCTCCAGACTAATTCTATGCTCTACTCGTGGTTTAGGATTTTCACCTCATTGTACTCTAAAGTCTTGGGTTTCCTATTCTAGATCAGATGGCTTGTATTAAGTGTGGGCCTGTCACCTATTGATCCTATTTAAAAAATTACCAAGAGCCTTTAAAATATGATCTTGTTTGCTTTCCCTTTGGGAAAAGCAATGTGATGTTCATGTCTGCATGATACTTTCTAAATATGTTTTTAGTCCATTTTCCCTACCAAGGTTGTATGCCATATTCTTGTTTGTATTTAGCTATATTAATAATATCTTTGTATAATGCCTTTCAATGTATAAACCCTTTCATAAGGATCATAGCATATAATGATCACAGTTGCCCTGTGAACTAGGCAAGGAAGTTATATCATCTTCGTTTTGTAGAAGATGAATCTGAGGCTTAAGGATTTTAAGAGCACTTGTCCAAGCTGGGGACTAGAGCTGAAACACAGGCATCCTGACTCCTACTTCTATGCTATTTTCACTTCGGATGAGTCTTCGGATGAGTATTAAAAAATAAAAGACAGAATTATGCTCATGACGACTTTATAATAATGTAATATTATGTTTTAAACAGACAAATATTTTAAGACATATGTAGTATTTTCCACAAAAGGTGAAATCTTGTGTATAGAATTCCTAGACATAGGTTTTTGGATACCTTTTAAATGGTTGATGCAGTTAGGTACATAAATACAGTGAAGAAGCTCTGCATTTGTTAATGTAGACAAATGACAATTGAAAATGGCAAATGGCAACAGAGATGTATCAAGTGCCCATTATTTGACATGTATCCCATAATTGTTCAGTTACCTAGCCAAAGTCCAAAATGCTTCAGTGGAATTGCCCTTATATGTTACTTATTATGGTAACAACAAAATAAATTCTGAAGGGCATAAAATGATCTATTAAATAAAAAATGTGGTATATATACACCATTGTGTATATATACCATTAACACTATTTAGCCATAAAAAGAATGAAATCCTGTCATTCGCGGCAACACGGTTGGAACTGGAGGACACTGTTAAGTGAAATAAGTCAGGAACAGACAGTTAAAAACTGCATGTTCTCAGTCATATGTGGATGAGGGACGTTCCAAACATGTCAAGGTTATGAAAGAAAAGGAAAGACAGACACTGTCACAGATCTGAGGAGACAAAAGAACATGACCACAAAATGTTTCATAACATCTTTGATTGGACCCTCAAACGGAATAAGGACATCCATTAAGAAAAGAATGGTAGAACTCTAATAAAATCTGACACTTGTTAATAGTGTTATATACAAATATTCTTTTCTTAGTTTTGATAACCGTACCTGGTTATGTAGGATGTTAACATTAGAGATGTTAACATTTGAGAAAGCTGGGTAATAGATATACAGAAACTCTCTGTATCATTATGACAACTCTTTTGTAAGTCTAAAGTTATTTCAAAATAACAAGTTAAAATTTTAAAAATTCTCAAAATGTTTAAAATCTTTTGTTATATTAAGTGTCCGGTTTGGGGTTTGGAACATATATCACTATAATTATACAAAACATTAAAACATAAAAAAAGTAAAAAGTAGAACATAGAACACTAGGGTCTGAGAAGGGTAGGGGGAAGAAGGCGATATAGATTTGTTAAAGGGTACAAAATTAAAGTTAGAAGCCTTGTTTTGTGGCATGTGCCTGTAGTCCCAGTTACTTGGGAGGCTGAAGTGTGGGGGTGGCTTGAGCCTAGCAGTTCAAGGCTGCAGTGAGCTACGATTGTAACACTATTCCAGCCTGGGTGACAGAGCAAGACTGTCTCTTAAAAAAAATACAGCAAGATAGGAGGAATACATTCTGGTGTTCTCTAGCACTTAGGATGACTATAATTAACAATAATATATTATGTAGTTTCAAATTCCTAGAAGGAAGATACTGAATGTTCCCAACACAAAGAAATGACAAGTGTTTTAGATGATAGATATGCTAATTACCCTGATCTGATCACCATACATTTATATGCATTGAAACATCACTATGTACTCCATAAATACATATAATTATTATGTGTCAACGAAAAATTTTTAAAAATAAGCTCTTTTTATAGAGAAAGAATAGTTAGAACAAAAACATCTCAGAATTCAGCAACCTGCAAAAATTTTAAAACAATTTATCCCCAATTTTCCAGACCCTGTACTTTAAATCAGCTGTAGAATGTTAGTCTAAAAGAAATTTTATTTGGAAAGTATTATGATGAAAAATTCAAGTTTATAATAGAAAAATACTTCGTAGAATTTCCCTCTAGAGAAGGAAATACTAAACTCAAACGACCTAGGAGATTTCAACTAGTCCCAACTCTTAACTTATTCTGACAAATTTTCCTATTGTTGACTTCTCATTCTCTCCTTAATATACATCTTCTTTCTTCTCCCTAATGCTGCTACATACACGTTCTACCTCCTAGTACAGAAGGTTTTCTTTTTAGTGGCAATCTCAGAGGTTAAATCTTTTTAGGTCTGTTTGAAAATCTGAATGTATTACATCTACTGGGGCTTACATAAAGTTTAGCAGGGTCTACATTGTTACTGTACCAAACAGAAATCCAAACTAAAGTATGTTAGACTGGTTAGGATATATTCGTCCCTAGAGGAAGAGAGCACTTTTATCTGTGCACTGGAATACAAACATGCCTTTTTCATTTTAAATATAATTCAAATAATCTTGAATTTATACCACTTGCTTGGATGGCTCTGAGCAGATTCAAAGGCATCATAGCTATGGGCTCTATCATATATCTTTGAGCTTTGACATATATTGAATTTCTCATATCAAGGCTGTAATATCTCTGAAGTGCCCTGGCAGGTTAGTTAGGAATGGCTTTTTCTGCCAGCAATTGAGATTGTTCTCTGTAATTAAACTACTTTTCCAAGAGTTCCCTTAAGAGGGTTTCTAAGATTTTTCACGATGTTAGTCTCTGGTTGATAGCTTTTTAGTTTGTCTCTCACTCTGCTATGAAAGAGGGATACTTGGCTTACTAGTTTCTTTTGTTTACATCCTAACTTAATATCTAACCGTAGCATAACATAAAGCTGAATGTGTGAACAGTGGGCCAATTAAAGAAGAAAGCACCACTTTTTAAATGATGTTGGCATCTGTGAGCTGTATGAATTAGATTTGTAGTCCTTATGTACCTATTTTTTCATCTCTACCAAGGAGGAAATCCCAGAAATCAACTGTTTGATGAGGAATTATTTATTATTTAGTATTCATCTTAATTCATGTGAGAGGATATTGACTTATAAGTTAGGCTGTATTAACTGATTAACCTAAGACCAATTTCCAATCCCCTCCTCTTTTGCCAGACTCCACTATAAAGTCTAAGAAAGCTAAGTGTTTACTAGCCCAGCCTCCCTTGCAGGCAGTGAGGGCTAAGTGACTTTCTTCACCTCCCTTGAAGGTAGTTCTGTCCACTAAGGTGTTAGATTTTGCTTCCCTGATAAAAGACGTAGATGTGTTTAGTGCTACCGCTTTCTCCTTGTCTTAGTCCATTTGGTCTGCTGTAACAAAATGCCACAAACTAGGTAGCTTATAAACAACTGGAGTTTATTTTTCAAGGTTCTGGAGTCTGGGAAGTTTAAGATCAAGGCACTGGTATATTTGGCAGCTGGTGAGGGCCCACTTTCTCATAGACAGTGCCTTCTTGCTCTGTTCTCTCATGGTAGAAGGTAAATGGGTTCCCTTTGGCCTCTTTTATTAAGAGCACTGATCCTATTTAAGGGTTCCACCTTTCTGAACCAATCACCTCCCAAAAGGTCCCACTTTCTAATATCATCACTTTGGGGGTTAGCCTATGAGTTCTTGAAGCTGTTCTGTTGTTGGCAGCCACCCTTATGAATTTGTTTTCAGAAAAATAAACTACTATTTATTTCAGGTTTTGTTAGCCAAAAGGGTTCCTAATTAATATATGATAGTCATTGACCACCTTCAATGAAGTAGAGAAGTATCCTTTTCATTAGGACAGGGTTTCTCAACCTTGGCACTATTGACATTTGGTGTTGAATAATTATTGGGGGAGATGTCCTCCGCATTGCAGGTTTTTTTTTTTTTTTCCTGAAATGGAGTCTTGCTCTATTGCCCAGGCTGGAGTGCTGTCAGCTCACTGCAACTTCTGCCTCCTGGGTTCAAGTGATTCTTGTGTCTCAGCCTCCCGAGTAGCTGGGATAGCAGTAACATGCCATCACACCCAGCTAGGCTAATTTTTTTTGTATTTTTAGTAGAGACAGGGTTTTGCCATGTTGGCTAGGCTGGTCTCGAACTCCTGACCTCAGGTCCCATCCACCTCAGCTTCCCAAAGTGCTGGAGTTACAGACGTGAGCCACCGCACCCGGCCCATGCAGGATTTTAAGAGCATCCCTGCCCTCTACTCATTGTGATACCCAAAAATGTATCCAGATATTGCTGAATATTAGTATAGGAAGAGTAGGTATTATCTAGTTCAACTCCTGTGTTTACCATTAAAAACTTGTCACATGGCTAGTTAGTGGTAGAGTTAGGATAAGAAACTAGATCCTCTGATGTCTCTGTGCTCTTCTCACAATCATGGCAGGACCAAGCATACACTAAAATAATTTTAATAATTTGGGCATGATAATAAGTAGTATCTTCAACTTTTAGTATGTCGGTGTCAAACTTGTCTTAGGGCTGTGTGCTTCCTGGAGTTGTATCATTAAATGATTAGTCTCACAACTATTTATTTACATTTTGGAGTTGTGTTCTTAAGAGATATATATTTGTATATTAAACTAAATAAGTTGTATATTTGGTGTTCTATAATGTAGAATTTTTTGCTTTAATGAAATTATTAAAAATAATTTTAAGACAAGCCAAGCAAATTTTCTCTTCAAGTAGCTTATGTTGACTGTTTCTTCTCCCTGAGGCCCTCTTCCCTTTGCTAACCATATAGGTTGCTGCTTTACTTCCTTCAAGTCCCTGTTCAAAAGTCACCTCACTAGACATTATTTACCTGTAACAAAATATCTCATGTACCCCATAAATATATACACCTAATATGTACCAATAAAAATAATAAATTAATAAATTAAAATAAAATACAGTAGATTTAAAGCAAAAAAGTCTCATTACAGATATAGTATCATATAGCCCAATATAAAAGAAGTAAATCTGATGAATAAGATCTGATGAATAAGAATATGAATAACTCTTCCTTATGGAAAAGTTGGTTAATATTTACTTATTCATTTGTTCATTCATTTATTCAATTTTTTATTTTGAAAGATGGAAATCTTACATACCTTTCAAGGTTCAACTGATGGATAATCAGAGAAACAAAATTCTAGAACAGAGTTGGGCAAACTACAGCCCTGGGACCAAATCTGATCGGCTACCTGTTATAAATAATATTTTATTAGAACACAGTCACACCCACTTGTTTACTTATTGCCTGTGGCTGATTTTGTGCCATAAAAGCAGAGTTGAGTAATTGTGACAGAGACCATATGGCCAACAAACCTTAAAATATTTAGTATCTGGCTCTTTATGGAAAAATTTTGCTGAAACCTACTCTAGAGCTGTAAGGAAATCTAGACATAATTTACTACAGTGGTCTCAAAGTTTTAAAATGTGCACATCTATCAACAAAAATAAGTTTTACAAAAGTTCTACTATTTGCTAGGAACCATCTGAGGCACTGGAGATAAACATAAACATTACATTAAACATTACAGCTAGGTAACTGACCCCATGGGGCATAGCATATAGTTTTCTGGGGAGAGACAGGTATATAAACAGATCAGAAAAATTATATGCAATACACAGTGACGTTTCCCTTGACTTCTCTGCCTTCATCTATACAACCCCACCCGTCCATCAGGGTAATCACAGTTATGTGTTTCCTATGTATCTTTCCAGAGACTATATATAGAAGAAAACATAAATATCGATTCTTATTATCCCATCATTTTACAGAAAAGTAACAACTATACAGCTCCTATATAGCTTGCTTTTTTCACTTAACATTGTGGGAGATCTTTTTCACTTAACAAGTGGAGATCTTTCCACATCAGTGTGTAGAGATCTGCCTTATTTTTTGTAACAGCTTCATAGTATTCAATTATATAGATGTACTAAAATTTGTTTGAGCAGTCCTTTTTTGCTAGACATTTTAATGATTTTCAATCTTTTGCCATTACACAGAACAATGTAATAACTATATATATACACACACATACATATATATGCATATATACATACCTACGCATATGTATGTATACATACCTACACATGCATATATACAACTTCATAGGCATGCATGTGTTATTTGTAACATAAATTCTCAGAGGTGAAACTTTGGGGTTAAAGGGCATATGCATTTGTAATTTGTACAGATACTGCCAAAGTGTCCTTCAAAATGGTGGTACTGATTTACAGTCTCATGGTGTGTGAGAATACCTGCATGCTGAAGCCTAACCAACAGTGTCTTTAACTTTGGTTGTTTTTCTAAGCTGATAGGCAAAAGATATTATCTAGTGTGATTTTAATTTGCATTTTTTATTAGAAAGGCTAAGCGTCTTTAACTGTACATATGCATATCTTTTCACATTCTTTACCCATTTTCTTTTGAGTTATTGGACTTCTTTTGCTTACTGATTTTTAGGAGCTTTTAAAATACTGACTAGATTAAGTCTTTGTAATATGACTTGCAATTATTCTTTTTCCAGATTATTGTCTTTTGAATTTGCTTATGGTGTATTTTCACCATGGAGAAGATTTTAATTTTTGTCAGATTTATAGATTTTTTTCTTTTGTTGACTCAGTCATAGTTAGCTCCCAGGCACAAGGTTAAAAAGGAATTAACACATGGTTGCACTTTCTACAAGCAAATCTTTGATCTATTTAGAATATATGCATCTGGAATATAATGATATAATGTGAGGTATGAATTCAATCTTATTTAATTTTTTCTGGATGTTTATCCAGTTTTTCCAACAGCAAGTCTTGGCTAGCAAGTCTCCTAACTTGTTTGAGATGTCACTTTTTTCACAGAATACATTCTTTTATGTATTTGGATCTATTTTTGGATTTTTAATTCTTCCTATTCATCTTACAGCATCGCTACTTTAATTACTAAGGCTTTAAAAATAGATTTATCAAGGTTTAATATATGTAATGCATTATACAATGCATATTTTAATGACAGGGTTTTGCTGTGTTGGCCAGGCTACCTTCTAGCTTTTAGGTTCAAAAGATCCCCCTGCCTCAGCCCCTAAAGTAGAGTGCATACATTTTAAGTGTACAATTTGATAAGTTTTGAAATATGTCGATGGTGAAACCATCACCATAGTCAAGATAGTAAATGTACCAATCTCTCCCTAAAGTTTTCTCTTGCCCCTTTGCAATCTTTCCCTTTTCTCCCTCCTGTGTCTCTCTTCCTCCCCTCCACCAGTAACCACTGATCTGCTTTATGTCACTGTAGATTAATTTACATTTCTAGAATTTTATAGACAAGGAATCATATAACGTGTGCTCTTTTTGTGTAGCTTTTTTTCACTGAGCATAATTATTTTGAGATTCATCCTTGTTGTGTTTATCAATAGTTTTAAATGTTGTGAAATAGTATTCCATTGTATGGACACCATTGTTTGTTTATCCATTTTCCTGCTGATAGATGCTTGGGTTGTTTCCAGTTTTAGGCTATTACAAGTACAACTGTCATGAACATTCATGTATTAAGTCTTTGTGTAGACAGGCATTTTGATTTATCTTGAACAAATATCTAGGAGTGCAGCGGCTGAGTCACATGGTAGACATATGTTTACATTTTTAAGAAATCACCAAACTGTTTTCCAAAGTAGTTGCACCATTTTACATTCCCACTATCTGTGTATGAGAGTTTCAGTGGTCCACATCCTTCCCAATAGTCTTTTTATGGTCAGCCTTTTAAATTTCAGCCATTCTAGTGAGCATGTAGCAATATCTCAATTTGGTTTTAACTTCTATTTCCTTAATAACTAATGATGTTAAACATCTTCTCACATGCTTATTTCCCATCTCTGTATCTTCTTTGGTGAGATGCCTGTAAAATCTTTGGTGAGATCTTTTGTTTGTTCTTCTATCAAGCTGTAAAACTTCTTTAAATATTCTAGATATAAGTCCTTTGTGGGACATTTATTTTTTGAATGTTTTCTTCCAGTCTGTGGTGTACTTTTTCATTCATTTTTTTTTTTTTTTGGAGCTCTGTAAGCCCTTTTCCCACCAACTTCTATTTTAGATTCAAGGGGTACATGTGCAGGTTTTTTTTACAAGGGTGTGTTGTGTGATGCTCAGATTTGGGATACAATTAAACCTATCACCCACATACTGAGCATAGTACCCAATGATTAGTTTTTCAACACATGCCCTTATCCCTTTTTCCACACGCTTGTCAGCATTTTTATGCTCATGTGTATCCAGTGTTTAGCTCCCACTTATAAGTGAGAACATACAGTATTTGGTTTTCTGTTTCTGCATTAGTCCACTTAGGATATTGGCCTTTAGCTGCAGACATATTGCTGCAAAAAACATGACTTCGTTCTTTTTTATGGGCATGCTGTATTCCACGGTGTGTATGTACCACATTTTCTTTATCGAATTCACTTTTGATGGGCACCTAGGTTGATTCCATGTCTTTGCTATTGTGAATAGTGCTGTGATGAAGATCTGGGTGTGTGTGTCTTTTTTGGTAGAATGATTAATTGTCCTTTGGGTATATCCCTAGTATTGGGATTGCTGTTCAAATGGTAATTCTATTTTTAGTACTTTGAGAAATCTCCAAACTGCGTTTCACAGTGGCTAAACTAATTTACATTCCCATAAACAGTGTATAGACATTTACTTTTCTCTGCAGCCTTCATCAACATCTGTTATTTTTTTAACTTTTTATTAATAGCCATTCTGACTTGTGCGAGATGGTATCTCATGGTTTTGATTAATGATGTTGAATATTTTTTTCGTATGTTTGGTGGCCACTTGTATGTCTTCTTTTGAGAAGTGTCTGTTAATGTTCTTTGTCCCCTTTTTAGTGGGGTTTTTGTTTTTTGCTTGTTGAATTTTTTAAGTTCCTTATAGAGTCTGGATATTAGACCATCGTTGGATACCTAGTTTGTGAATATTATCACCCACTCTGTAGGTTGTCTTTTTATTCTGTTGATAGTTTCTTTTGCCTTGCAGAAGCACTTCAGTTTAATTAGGTCCCACTTTTTCATTTTTGTTGGAATTGCAGGACTTAGCCATAAATTCTTTTCCAAGGCTGATGTCTAAAATGGTATTTCCTAGCTTTTCTTCTAGAATTTTATTAGTTTTAGATTTTGCATTTAAGTCCTCAATCCACTTTTTTTTTTTGTTTATGAAAAATTTTAACCTAAACAACAAATTTATTTCTCATAGTTTTAGAGGATAGTTTAATCCATCTTGAGTTAATGTTTGTATAAAGTTAGAGGTCGGGGTCCAGTTTTATTCTTCTGCATATGGATAGCCAGTTATCTCAGCATCATTTATTGAATAGAGAGTAGAGAGTTCTTCGCCATTGTATGTTTTCATCGACTTTGTCAAAGATCAGATGGTTGTAGGTGTGCAGCCTTATTTCTGTTCTCTATTCTGTCCCATTGATGTATGTGTCTTTTTTTGGGGGAGGAGGGGACGAAGTTTCACTCTTGTCACCCAGGCTGGAGTGCAGTGGCAAGATCCTGGCTCACTGCAAACTCCACCTCCTGGGTTCAAGCGATTTTCCTGCCTCACCCTCCTGAGTAGCTGGGATTGAAGGCATGTGCCACCACTCCTGGCTAACTTTTGTATTTTTAGTAGAGACAGGGTTTCACCATGTTGGCCAGGCTGTTCTCAAATTCCTGACCTCAGGTGACTATGTGTCTATTTTTTTTTTTTGCATGTCAGTGAATTTCTTCATTTTATTTTATTTTTTATACTTTAAGTTCTAGGGGTACATGTGCACAACGTACAGATTTGTTACATAGGTATACATGTGCCGTGGTGGTTTGCTGCACCCATAAACTCATAATTTACATTAGGTATTTCTCCTAATGCTCTCCTCCTCCAGTCCCCCACACCCCAACAGGCCCCGGTGTGTGATGTTCCCCGCCTTGTGTCCATGTGTTCTCATTGTTCAACTCCCACCTGTGAGTGAGAACATGCGGTGTTTGGTTTTCTGTCCTTTTGGTAGTTTGCTTAGAATGATGGTTTCCAACTTCATCCATGTCCCTGCAAAGGACACGAACTCAGTATTCCATAGTGTATATGTGCCGCATTTTCTTAATCCAGTCTATCATTGGTGGACATTTGGGTTGGTTCCAAGTTTTTGCTATTGTGAATAGTGCTGCAATAAACATATGTATGCATGTGTCTTTATAGTAGCATGATTTATAATCCTCTGGGTGTACCCAGTAATGGGATTGCTGGGTCAAATGGTATTTCTAGTTCTAGATCCTTGAGGAATCGCCACACTGTCTTCCACAATAGTTGAACTAGTTTATACTCACATCAACAGTGTAAAAGCGTTCCTAATTCTCCACATCCTCTCAAGCATCTGTTTCCTGACATTTTAATGATTGCCATTCTAACTGGCGTGAGATGGTATCTCATCATGGTTTTGATTTACATTACTCTGATGACCAGTGATGATGAGCAGTTTTTCATGTGTCTGCTGGTTGCATAGATGTCTTCTTTTGAGAAGCGTCTGTTCATATCCTTTGTCCACTTTTTGATGGGGTTATTTTTTCCTTGTAAATTTGGTTAAGTTCTTTGTAGATTCTGGATAGTAGCCCTTTGTCAGATGGGTAGATTGCAAAATTTTTCTCCCATTCTGTAGGTTGCCTGTTCACTCTGATGATAGTTTCTTTTGCTGTGCAGAAGCTCTTTAGTTAAATTAGATCCCGTTTGTCTATTTTGGCTTTTGTTGCCATTGCTTTTGGTGTTTCAGTCGTGAAGTCTTTGCCCATGCCTGTGTCCTGAATGGTATTGCCTAGGTTTTCTTCTAGGGTTTTTATGGTATTAGGTCTTACATTTAAGTCTTTAATCCATCTTGAGTTAATTTTTGTATAAGATGTAAGGAAGGGATCCTGTTTCAGCTTTCTACATATGATTAGCCAGTTTTCCCAGCACCATTTATTAAATAGGGAATCCTTTCCCCATTT
This sequence comes from Rhinopithecus roxellana, assembly GCF_007565055.1. NCBI lineage: Eukaryota > Metazoa > Chordata > Mammalia > Primates > Cercopithecidae > Rhinopithecus > Rhinopithecus roxellana. Next base: position 90,992,171 of record NC_044559.1, on the reverse strand, counting down.
CTTGTTTTTGTCAGGTTAGTCAAAGATCGGATGGTTGTAGATGTGTGGTGTTATTTCTGAGGCCTCTGTTCTGTTCCATTGGTCTGTATATCTGTTTTGGTATCAGTACCATGCTGTTTTGGTTATTACAGCCTTATAGTGTAGTTTGAAGTCAGGTAGTATGATGCCTCCAGCTTTGTTCTTTTTGCATAGGATTGTCTTGGCTACGCAGGCTCTTTTTTGGTTTCATATGAACTTTAAAGTAGGTTTTTCCAATTCTATGAAGAAAGTCAGTGGTAGCTTGATGGGGGTAGCATTGAATCTATAAATTACTTTGGGCAGTATGGCCATTTTCCTGATGTTGATTCTTTCTATCCATGAGCATGGAATGTTTTTCCATTTGTTTGTGTCCTCTTCTATTTCATTGAGCAGTGGTTTGTAGTTCTCCTTGAAGAGGTCCTTCACATCCCTTGTAAGTTGGATTTCTAGGTATTTTATTCTCTTTGTAGTAACTGTGAATGGGAATTCACTCATGATTTGGTTCTCAGTCTGTTGTTGGTGTAGAGGAATGCTTGTGATTTTTGCACAGTGATTTTGTATCCTGAGACTTTACTGGAGTTGCTTATCAACTAAAGGAGATTTTGGGCTTAGATGAAGGGGTTTTCTAAATATGCAATCATGTTATTTGCAAACAGAAGCAATTTGACTTCCTGTTTTCCTGATTGAATACCCTTTATTTCTTTCTCTTGCCTGATCGCCCTGGCCAGAACTTCCAACACTATGTTGAATAGGAGTGGTGAGAGAGGGCATCCCTGTCTTGTGCCAGTTTTCAAAGGGAATGCTTCTAGTTTTTGCCCATTCAGTATGATATTGACTGTAGGTTTGTCATAAATAGCTTTTATTATTTTGGGATATGTTCTGTCAATACCTACTTTATTGAGAGTTTTTAGCATGAAGTGCTGTTGAATTTTGTCAAAGGCCTTTTCTGCATCTATTGAGATAATCATGTGGTTTTTGTCGTGGTTCTGTTCATGTGATGGATTATGTTTATTGATTTACGTATGTTGAACCAGCCTTGCATCCCAGGGATGAAGCCGACTAGATCATGGTGGGTAAACTTTTTGTTATGCTGTTGGATTCGGTTTGTCAGTATTTTATTGAGGACTTTTGCATCGGTGTTCATCACAGATATTGGTCTAAAATTCTCTTTTTTTTGTTGTGTCTCTGCCAGGCTTTGGTATCAGGATGATGCTGGCCTCATAAAATGAGTTAGGGAGGATTCCCTCTTTTTCTGTTGTTTGGAAATATTTTCAGAAGGAATCGTACCAGCTTCTCTTTGTACCTCTGGTAGAGTTTGGCTGTGAATCCGTCTGGTCCTGGACTTTTTTTGGTTGGTAGGCTATTAATTGTTGCCTCAATTTCAGAACCTGTTATTAGTCTAGTCAGAGATTCAAATTCTTCCTGGTTTAGTCTTGGGAGAGTGTATGTGTCCAGGAATTTATCCATTTTTTCTAGATTTTCTAGTTTATTTGTGTAGAGGTGTTTACAGTATTCTCTGATGGTAGTTTGTATTTCTGTGGGGTTGGTGGTGATTTTCCTTTATTATTATATTATTTTTATTGCATCTATTTGATTCTTCTCTCTTTTCTTCTTTATTAGTCTTGCTAGCAGTCTATCTGTTTTGGTGATCTTTAAAAAAAAAACCAGCTCCTGGATTCATTGATTTTTTGAAGGTTTTTTTTTTTTTTTTTTTTTTTTTTTTTATGTCTCTATCTCCTTCAGTTCTGCTCTGATGTTAGTTATTTCTTGCCTTCCGCTAGCATTTGAATCTGTCTGTTTTTATACTGGTACCATGTTGTTTTGGTTACTGTAGCCTTGTAGTATAATTTGAAGTTATGTAGTGTGATGCCTCTAGGTTTGTTCTTTTTGCTTAGAATTACTTTGGCTATGGCTATTTGGGCTGCTTTTGGTTTTATATGAGTTTCAGGTTTTTTTTTAAATTCAGTGAAAAACAATGGTAGTTTGATTGGAATAGCATTGTATGTGTAGATTGCTTTGGGCAATATGGCCATTTTAGTGATGTTGATTCTTCCTATCAATGAGCAGGGATTTATTTTTATTTTTTATGTTTTGTCATCTCTGCTTTCTTTGAACAGTGTTTTGTAGATCTCCTTGTAGAGATCTTTTACCTCTTTGGTTAGATGTATTCCTAGGTCTTTTATTTTTGTATGTGGCTATTGTATTAATAAGTGGGATTGTGTTCTTAATTTGGATGTCAGCTTGAGTGTTATTGGTGTATAGGGATGTTATTGATTTTAATACATTGATTTTGTGTTCTGAAACTTTGCTGAAGTTGTTTATCTGTTCTAGATACCTTTTGGCAGAGACTTCAGGGTTTTCTAAGTATAGAATCATATCATCTCTGAAGAGAGATAGTTTTTTTTTTTTTTTTTTCTATTTGGATGCCTTTTATTTGTTTTTCTTGCCTGAATATTCTAGCTAGAACTTCCAGTACCGTGTCGAAAATGAATGGTGAGAGTGGCCATCTTTTTCTCATTCCAGTTCTTATGGGGGAATGCTTCCAGCTTTTGCTTATTCAGTATGATGTCGGTTGTGGGTTTGTTATTATTTTGAGATATGCTCATTAGGTTTTTTAACATGAAGGGATTTTGGATTTTGTCAAAATCTTTTTCTTCATCTATTAAGATGATATATGGTTTTGTTTTCAATTCTGTTTATATGGTAAATCACATTTATTGATTTGCGTATATTGAACCACTCTTACATTCTAGGAATGAAGCTTACTTGAATCATGGCGAAATAATCATTTTTGATGTGCTGCTGAGTTTGGTTTGCTAGTATTTGTTGGGGATTTTTGCATCCATGTTCATTAGGGATGTTGGCCTGTAGTTTTCTTTTTACATCCTGTCTTTGCCAGGTGTGGGTATTATGATGATATTGCTGGCTTTGAACAATGAGTTAGGGAGACGTTTCTCCTCCTTTGTTTTTTTGAATAGTTTCAGTAGGATTGGTAACAGCTCTCTTTTGTATCCCTGGTAGAATTCAGCTGTAAATCCATCTGGTTCAGGGCTTTTATTGGTTGGTAGAATTTTTATTACTGATTCAATTTTGGAACTTGTTATTGGTCAGGTCAGAGTTTTAATTTCTTCCTGTTTCAGTCTTGGGAAGTTGTGTGTTTCTAGGAATGTATTCATTTCCTCTATATTTTCTAGTTCATGTGAGTAGTGTTCATAAAAGTTTCCAAGGATCTTTTGTATTTCTGTGAGATTGGTTATAATGTAACCTTTGTCATTTTTTATTGTGTTTATTGGATCTTCTTCCTTTTTTCTTTGTTTCAACTAGCAGTGTATGGATCTTGTTTATTGTTTCAAAGACCAACTTTTGGTTTTGTTGATGCTTTTTGTGGATTTTCAATTTTCAATTCGATTCAGTTTTGCTCTGATTTTAGTTATTTATATTTTCTGTTAGCTTTGAGTTAAGTTTGTTCTTGTTTTTTCTAGTTCCCATAGGTGCAATATTAGATTGTTAATTTGAGATCTTTCTAACTTTTTGATGTAGGCATATTGCACTCTAAACTTTCCTCTTAACACTGCTTTTGCTGCATCCCAGAGATTTTTGTATGTTGTATCTCTGTTTTCATTAATTTCAAATAATTTTCTATTTTTTGCCTTGACTTTGTTGTTTACCCAAAAATCATCCAGGAACAAGTTGTCTAATTTTAATGTAATTGTGTGGTTTTGGGATATTTAATTGATATTGATTTGTTTTATTGCATTGTGGTCCAAGAGTATGGTTGGTATATTTCATTCTTTAAAGTTACTTGAGACTTGCTTTATGGCTGAACATGTGATCAATCTTGCAGTATGTTCTGTGTGCAGATGAGAAGAATGTATATTCTATGGTTGATGAGTGGAGTATTCTGTAGTTGTTTATTAAATCCATTTGGTCAAGTGTCAAATTTTAGTCGAGTTTCTTTGTTAGAGTTCTGCCTCAGTGGTCTGTCTAATGCTGTCAGTGGTGTGTTGACACCTCTATTATGTGACTATCTAAGTCTTTTTGTAGGTCTATAGGCAGTTGTGTTCTGAATCTGGGTGTTCTGATGTTGGGTGCATAGATATTTTATATAGTTAAGTCTTGTTGAAGTGAACACTTTATCATTATGTAATACCCTTCTTTGTTCTTTTTTTTTTTTTTTTTTTTTTTTAACTGTAGATGGTTTAAAGTCTGCTCTTTTTTGTTTTCCATTTGTGTGATGACTGATATAGTTTGGATATGTGTTCCTATCCAAATCTCCTGTCAAATTGTAATCCCCAGTGTTGGAGGTGGGGCCTGGTGAGTAGTGATTGGATCATGGGGGTAGATTTTTTATGAATGGTTTTGTACCATTCCCTTGGAACTGTCTTTGCAATAGTGAGTGAGTTCTCATGAGATCGATTGTTTTAGAAGTGTGTAGCACCTCCCCCTCTCTGCTCTTGCTCCTGCCATATAAGGTGCCTGCTCCCCTCTTTGTCTTCTGCCATGATTGGAAGCTCCCTGAGACCTCCCCAGAAGCAGAAGCTGCTATGCTTCCTGTACAGCCTACAGAACTGTAAGTCAATTAAACCTCTTTTATTTATAAATTACCCAGTCTCAGGTATTATTTATAGCAATGTGAGAACAGACTAATACATAGATGCATCTCCATCCCTTTACTTTGCACCTATGGCTGTTATTATGTGTGATTGGGCTCCCGAAGAGAGTAAGACATTTGGTTCTTGTTTTTTTTTTTTTTTTTCTGCTTGCTCTCTAGTCCTTGTAGGTGGGGCATCTATATCATTTACATTCAAGATTAATATTGATATATGAGGTTTTGATCCTGGTCATGATATTATTAACTTGTTGCTTTGTATTCTCGATTGTGTTGTTTCTTTATAGGGTCTGTGGGCTCTATACTTACATATGTTTTTATGGTAGCGGATGTCATTCTTTCTTTTCCATGTTTAGGGGTCCCTTATATATCTCATTTATAGCTGGGCTAGTGGTAACAAATTCCCTTAGTGTTTGCTTGTCCAGAAAAGATTTTATTTCTCCTTCACTATGAAGCTTAGTTTGGTGGGATTTGTAATTCTTGGTTGGAATTTCATTTCTTTAGGGATGCTGAAAATAGGCTACCAATCTTTTCTTGCCTGAAAAGTAGAAACCTACTGAGAAGTCTGCTGTTAGCCTGCTGGGGTTGCCTTTTGAAGTAATCTGACCCTTTTGTCTAGCTATCTTTTTGGTTCTTTCCTTCTTCATTTACCTAGGAAAGTCTGTTTATGAAATGTCTTCAGAATGATCTTCTTGTTTAGCATTTCACAGGTGTTCTCTGAGTTTCTTGGGTTTGCATGTTGACCTCTCTAGCGAGACTTGGGAAATTTTCCTGGAGTAGGTACTCAAATATGTTTCAAAGTTTCTTACTCTCTCTCCTCTCTTGAGAAGGCCAATGAGTCATAGGTTTGGTCTCTATATTATCCCGTATTACTTTGAGGTTTTGTTCATTAAAATATTTTTTTCTTTATTTTTGTCTGACTAAGCTCTGAAATTTTTTCCTCAGTTTGGTCTAGTCTGCTATTAAAGCTTCCAACTGTATTTTGAAATTTCTGCAGTAAAATTTTCAATTCTGTAAGTTCAGTTTGGTTCTTTCTTAAAATGACTACGTCATCTTTCAACTCTTAGATCGTTTTACTTGCTCCCTTGGATTGGGTTTCAAATTTCTCTTGAGTCTCATTGAGCTTCCTTCCCATCCAGATTCTGAATTCTATGTCTGTCATTTCCACCTTTCAATCTAGTTAGGGTATATTGCTGTGGAGGTAGTATGATCTTTTGAAGGTAAGGAAACACTATGACTTTTTGTATTACCAGAGTCATTGCACTGATTTCTTCTCACCTGAGAGGGTCAGTGTTTCTTTGCTTCTTTTTTTTTTTTTTTTTTTTTTTGTTGTTGTTGTTGATGTCATTTGAATAGACCTTTTGGTTTTTGTATTTTTTTCACTTGAGGGTTTGACTGTATATAGTTAATTGGTCTTTTTTCTAGGTGCTTTCAGAGAACCAAGGCTCTGTATGGGTTCCTTCGCTGTGACTAGTTTTGCTGCATTGGGTTTCACAGGTGATGCATATTGATGGAATTTATGTTTTCGTGGTGTCATCTAGGCTGCATTCTATTAGATGGTGCTTAAGAGTAAGGGCTAGCAGATAGGATGTTACTCAGCCATGCATGTCTCTTATATTTCATTCTCTTCACTGCAGTATTCTGGGGAGATGACGAGGGGGGTGGTGCAAGTGATGACCCCCTCACCAAATCCATTCTGGGGCTTTGTGGGATCCCCCTCTAATCACTGTTATAGTGCTTGCATTTCCTTAGCCCCAAGGGGGTCCCTCGTGGGCTGTACCTCCTTCTCTTTTGAAGGAAGCCTGAGCTGAAGGTTAGACCACCAGGAGACCTGCAACTCACTGAGGACCCACTGGTCCTCTGTGCCTGGCAGAGTCAGAATGAGTTGTGGGGTATGTCTACAGGTGGTCTGTGGATGCAGTAGGTCAAGTGTAGAAGATCCCTGGGCGGGGCAATTTCCCCTGCCAATTTAAATGTCTTTGGAGGTCATGGGATTCTTATAGCTAGGATTCCACAATCCTTGTAGCTAGGACTCCAGAGGTCCCCAGAATTCCTTAACTCACCCCTTCTTTAGGGCGTGTGCAGGACTAGGAGCTGGTAATGGCACTCAGGTACTCTATGTAGGCTTCCCAGCTTCCTCCTTCTTCACACTGGGTGTCTGTGGTTCCTCTTTGTCAACTTTCAGTGTTTTCTCTCAAAAGATCTGTGCAAAGTGTGATGGTTTACCCCATATTTTGTTTTTTCCTTGGTGAGACAGATGTTTCCTGGCTGTGTCTAGTTGGCCATCTGGTCTAAGAACCCCTTTTCATATTTGTAATAGTGTCTTTTCAGAAGCAAAATGTTTTATGAAGTCGAGTTCGGTTTTCTTTTATAGTTTTGTGCCCTGCTTAAAATATCTTTGCCAGACCCAACATCACTAAGATTTTCTATGTTTTCTTCTAGGAGTTAAAGTATTAACTCTAAAATTTAACAGGTCTGTGATCCATTTTAAATTAATTTTTGTCTATGGTGAGGTAAGTGTGGAGTTTTTTTTTTTTTTTTTTGCATATGGTTAGTCATTCTTCCAGCACTACTTATTGAAAAAGTATCCTTTTCTCATCAAATTGCTTTACTCTTTTGTTGAAAATTAATTGTTCATATCTACCCAGGTTTATTTCTGGACTCTGTATTTTGTTCCATTTATTTATATGTCTATATTCAACCCCAAAATATGTTACAGTGATTACTGAGGCTTTATGTTGAATTCTGAAGTCAGACAGTTCAAGTTCTGGGACTTTTAAAATTAACTTTTTTAGCATTGTTTTGGCTCTTCTTTTTTCTCATTTAATGTATGGTGGTGCTCACACCCTCACCCCTTTATTGTTCTTTGTAATAGCTTTCCTTGCTATTCTTGCATGCTTACTATTTATAAGAACTTTGGGGTCAGCTACTTTGTTCAAAAATAAAAGAATAACATCAACAAGTCCCCCAAACCAACTGTTGTATTTTTATTGTGATGGTTTCATATTTATAAATTATCTTAAGAAGAACTGACATATTCATGATGCTGTGTTTTTCTAGCTGATCTAATTTCATTTTCTGAAGTCTTCTTTTGTGTTTCCAGTTGTATTGTTAGGTTTTCTTCCTATAGATCTTACATGCTTTTCATTAAGTTTACTCTGATGTCTTTTCTGCTATCGTAAATGGTATATTTTATTGAATATATGAAGCCTTGTGCTTTCTCTGAATTAATGTGCATCATGATATTGTACTAAATTCTCATATTGTTTATAGTATTTTTTTCAGTTGATTCTCTTGGGTTTTCCAGATGTATTATGTCTTCTGGGAGATATAACATCATGTTTGATGTAAATTAAATGATCCATAATTGAGAAAAAATAGTGTTGATACAATGAGAGAGAAAAGGAAGACAGCAATGCATTTCAGACAGTGAGGAGAGTTAAAAGTTAAGGTACATTTGGAGAGATTTTCTTAGATAAGAGCTTGGATAGTTTACACTAGTGGGTGTATGAATGCTAGGCTGCTGGATATGGTGGTGTATATCTGTGAATATGTTTCATCTACTATAGTGAGGATGGTAGATAAAATGTTGGAGGTTTGAGGAAAGAGATGTTGAACAGTTGTGTGGGAGAATGAATTGACTGCAGAAATGCATAAAAGATCACTGGGAAGAATTGAAGCCCCATTGAAGATTATGATTATGAATTTAAAGTGAAAACAGTAAGGACGGTATGTAGTCTTCTCTTCCCATGTTTAGATATTTGGGTTCAAGTGCATGGAAAGCTGTATTTAGTCAGAGTATAGGCTTTACCAGGTCGATTCAACAATGGAATAGAGGGCAACCAGGGAGCTGATTGTAGTGATGGACCATGGAATCTAAGCTAAGTAAGGAGACAATATAACTAGAACACAAGGAATACAGACAATATAACTAGAACACAAGTGAAATACAGTAAAAAGTTGATTAAGGGTTGTTATCAAAGAATGAGAGGGTGTGAGCTGGAAAAATGGGAAGAAATATTTTGGAATGGGATACTTGGAGTTGAGGTTATGGAGGGGTTGCTGTTATTGGTAATAATAAAGAGGTCCAGATCACCATGAAATGGCTGAGGACAAGCTCATTGAAGTTTAAGATTTAAGGATTCTGAGGATTGCGGGTACTGGGAGATTCAGTTATATGGAATTGAGAGGGGCAAATGATAAAATCATAATCAAAATCTTGTAGCAATTATAGAAACTGAAGTTAACTGCAACCAGTAGTAGTAAAAATTGTCTAGTTTGATGACATGAGTTGCAAGGCTGGATTTTTGGATGGAGGTAGAAGGGACACAGTTTTCTTCAATGATGAAGAAGTAGGACAGTGATAGTTGGAATTTGAGAGAGAAAATAGCCATCATGTGTGGATTCTACAGGGGAAGAGAGTTCTTCGGGAATAACTAGCTTTTATTTACAGCAAAGAGGTGGAGGCAGTATTCAGGAGGAGATAGAATATGAGGGAATTTATGTTCTCCAGAGGACATAGTATAATGGGCTCTGAACTTGGGAAGATAGGGTGAACTTAAGGGTGCATAGATCAGAGACCTAATAGGGAAAACCCAGGAACTTTGGGTTTCATCTAGTAATAAAGAGCTTGATGGAATTTTTCTTGATAGTCTTTAAAGTTGTAAGGCTATGAGTGTTGTGGGGACAGATATAGAACTTTGATGCTGTCTAACTCCTGTAGATGATGGGTGTGGAGGCTGGGAGAAGGGCAGTGTGACTTGGAGAATAAGGTCTGGGATTCCCTCTTCACTATGAATTATATACATATTCTACTGACCTAATACAGATTGTACACAGTGCAATGTATATAGGGAAGAATGGGATAAAGGTAAAGTAATCAACATTTTTAAAAAGTTTGAAAATGATGATAGCTTTGTATTATCATTACATGATATCTCAAGGCATTCTATATACTTAAAGCTACCTTGATTTTTAATGATGGTGGATGAATATTCATATTTTAATATTATGAAAAGGCTTTTTTTTTTTTGCCTGACTTGTTAGGCTGATCATAGGAGTAGAAGTTACACTCCATCTTTTTTTGTGCTTACATTATTTGTATAATCATCAATTATTATCAATCATCAATTATTTGTATAATCATAAATTCCATGTTTCTTTGCAAGAATTTTTTTCTCTTTTTTTTGTTTTGTAGGGTTAGTTTAAGTAAAACTAGATAATGTATTCAGTAAATCCACTACTCGTAGCTACACACACTATGGTACTTTGCAACCTGAAGAAAGCTAGGAGATTAGTGACTGTTTCACAAACAACTCCTACTTCCTTCTACCTATCTCATGAAATCTGTCTGTATTGTTTACAGTTGATATGGGGACAGGGAAGGGGTCAGTGTGATTTTTTTTTTTTAAATATCAATAAAGTTTAATTTCTTTCTGTTTTTGATAATAATAAGTACAAATAGAAGTTTTGATATTTTCTTCTCACATCACAATGGCATGTCCCACTTGGACAGCCAGTGACAAAGCAGTGGTGTTATTGTTAATAAGAAAACAGAAATCAATCAATGAATGTTAATCTTTTTTTTTTTTTTTTTTTTTTGAGACGGAGTCTCGCTCTGTCACCCAGGCTGGAGTGCAGTGGCCAGATCTCAGCTCACTACAAGCTCTGCCTCCCGGGTTCACGCCATTCTCCTGCCTCAGCCTCCCGAGTAGCTGGGACTACAGGCGCCGCCACCTCGCCCGGCTAGTTTTTTTTTTGTATTTTTAGTAGAGACGGGGTTTCACCGTGTTAGCCAGGATGGTCTCGATCTCCTGACCTTGTGATCCGCCCGTCTCGACCTCCCAAAGTGCTGGGATTACAGGCTTGAGTCACCGCGCCCGGCCGAATGTTAATCTTAAGCTATCATTTGGACAGTAGCAAAGTATTAATTTGGAAGGGGTTAAATTTTTTTCCATAGTAGGTTTATGGGTCTAGAATTTTCATGGTCTTGCATTATCACTTGCACGTAGGTGTAGGAAACCCTTCATTCCTTTCCAAATGAGAAATAGATACCCTAGGTTGTTATTGGCAGAGGTTTCAGGGAAAGTTCATGTTGTCACTCAAATTTAAAATATTTGCTTTATTATAAGACCAGCAATTAAATGGGACTGACCCATTGTTGTTAATATTCAAATACAGTTTTAAAGAAAAACCATAACTTTTTTGCTGCACATACTTTTCCAAGCCTAATTTTGTAAGATTTTTCCTCATTAATATGCATACTTTTGCTTGGATGCAATTGCATTCCCTAGATGTATTGTTTGTTTCGTAAGTAACATAGTTTGTGAATATTAATTAGATTGTAGAATAAATCTATTGTTTATTGCTGAAGGGGCCTTTTGGCTTCCTATCACCTGAAAACCTTTAAATCTACAGCAATGAGATTTTTTAGTATCTCTTCTCTTTCTAGTTTTGTTTATTATCCTCTTTAAAAAATAAAAAATGTAAATGAATAATTCAAGTTACAAACATACATAGAAATGGGTAATTCAGCCAAGATATTTGCAGCATTTATCCTTGCAAGTTGAAGGTACTTATCACTTCAGTTGCTAGGTTCTCAGACAAAGGATGTTAAAAATAATAAACTCAGCAATAAATTTTTCTTAATCTGAGATCTGCAGCAACCTTGTAGGGTTATTTTGGAGAATGTAAGATGCTATACAGGCAGTTAGTCAAGTTATCTCCCAGGCCCCTTGGCTAACCCAACTGGGTAGATCATGTCCTTTCTCTTCTTTGTTTTATACTGTGCATTAACTGGCTCTTAAGGCAGGCATACAACGCTCAGAAAGCAAGACTTTTGTAATGTTCCTAGTAATGAGAAATGTTTGTTTTAGAAAGCTAGCCTTGTGCCAATTGTTAATATTAGAAGTTTGGAGGAGAGTCAGAATTGGGACCAAGAATGGAGGCAGAGTGGGCTACTGTTTGAAAGGTTTAACTGAAAATGCAAGGACTGCAATTTACCTTTCAAATCTGAAGTTCAGGTCTCTTCATTAGAGGCACTGAAGCCTCATTGGTGAGCAGTGGCTGAAACTTATTTTCCCAATTAAAATACCTTCCTCTACATTCCAGTCTTCAGTGATGACTGTCTTGGTAAATTCCTGTGGAAATTGTCACATTTGTCCATTCACTCTCACATTTATCTGCTTACTTAACAAATATTTATTTGGTTCTATGCAGTGTTCTTGATACTGGAACTATTTTTAAAAATCAAGGTACCTGACCTCAAGCATCATAAAGCTTATCCCATCATCATACTCCTTTCATTTTTGGCACCTAAGAATTGATTTTAATCATTTAATGTATATATCTTGTTTTCTCAGCTCCTTATAACAATTCTCAGTTGTTGAAAATGATGATTTGCTTGTCAAAGGAGGCATTCTAAGTAAACATCAAATTTAACTATTGAGTTACTAGCAATCTTTAAGACTACGTAACTTGCATAACAGGATGAGTTCAATGGTACTTTTAAAACACAATAATAAACTGTGAAATGCTGCACTGAATTAAAGTTTAGGGAGTTCTCGCAGTTACTGTAACCCAGAGGTTGGTTCCCAGCTGTACAGTTAAGTACCTTGGGGATGTGCTTCTTTTTCTCTCTCTCTTTTTGTAGTCCATACCCCATAGTAGACCAATGAAAACAGAAACTCAGAGTGGTGCCCCCGAATTTTAGCATGCAGCGGGATTGAGAATCAGTCTTGTATGGCACCTAATCTCAAGAATAATCATGCAAAGAAGCAGTTCCTATCACCTACATTTTGCAGAAGTGAACACTGACATTCAGACAGGTGAATATATGGTCTAAAGCTTCAGAGCTAGTAAGTGGCGGAAGCAGGATCTGAGCCCAGATCTTCTAGCTATAAAACCCTTCCCATTTTGGAAACATAGTGCTGGCCCTCAAAGATGTGACACTTAGGTTTTCCTTCCCACTGTTTTGCTTTTAACATTTTCTAATGATTTGTTTTCTGCTAGTTGGTCATTGTGTACATAACTGGAATTAATTTCTGTGATGCATAGAATAAAAAGGATGAAGGAAAAAAGGTGCTACTTTCTGTGATGGATAGAATGGAAAGGATAGAAAGAAGAGAGGAAAGAAAGTACTGCTGGGTTCTTCTCTGTTAGGGCTAGTAGTTTCAGGGAAGGGCTTGAAGACACAGGAGATAGTAGCAGTTCTATTATTTACTTGTTTAATCCATTGTGAGAGTATTGGAGCAGTAGTTACATTTCGTAGTAGCAGTGAACTGGAATTATGTGTTAGCTATGATCACTGCTAACATACAGGAAAAATGAAGCATTCATACCTTTCTATCTTAATTTTAAGTAGTGTAGTTAGCCACAGTGAATTAGCATGAGGCATGAGACCTTTTTTTTTTTCTTTTGCATAAAGGGATCTTAGGTTTCAGTAAGGAATAAAACTACTTGGAACTTTTCCACTTTCTGGAAAGGGAGACTTTAGATTATTATTCCTTTGTCCTGTGGGAATTTCATCACCTGAAGGATTATTTCAAGTCAAGGAATAAACACCTCAGCACAGGTATGCCTTGCTCAGTGTTTTCCAAACTGTCATGGAAGATGGTGGTGGTAAATATAAAAGGAATGGCCTCTTTAAACCATGCAGCCTTCTGTTTGTCTCTGTTAGCATTTTAATCATCTGAAGGCAGATTTAGGGGGTCCTGGGATGGGATGGGGTTGGGGTCCTTTTTGTTAGAACTCAGACAATCACTTTTTCCCCGGTTGTCCCTGTAGCCGATCACACTTCTATCATCACACTTAGATTATTGTATGGAAGTATATTTGTTTATTACATGTCTCTATCCCCTGCTAGTTTGTGCAATCTTTAAAGGCAAATATTGTGTTATTTTCGATTTGTTTACCTAGTGCCTAGCACAGTGCTTGGCATATATTAAATGCTTAATACATGTTTGGTGAATTAAATTGATGATCATTTTCAGGAAATGGAATGTTAAGCCTGACTTCTGGTTAATATTAAATTATTCTCTCTAACAGAGTGGGTCAGAGTGTTTCAGAGAGTGCATTAAAATCCCAGCAGTTATCTTCCCAGGCCACCACTTTTCCTCTTGTTAGGAAACAGTATTTATCATAGTAAATAGCCCATTTGAGGTGGTTCATCCAGGCTTTAGTACCAAATTTAACATAACAAGAAGTCACAAATTCCCTTTTGGCCAGAAAGGAGTTTGACAGCTTCTCTCAGAAAAATAACTTTGCATTAATTTACTCCATTTTATTCACGAAAGGTATAAAAGTCTATAAACATTTTATAGCTATTCAGAGGTGGTAAACAACATGCTGGCCAACTACTTATGCTTTTAATAAGCATGTTTTTATGCCCTGTATATAATTTTTGAAAAATTATAGCTTGGTTTTTGTTTTAAATACTCAGTTACATTATCTTATTTGTAGATGGTGCTTTGTGAAATGTTTCAGTGGTTTATAACATTTAGAAAATGTGAAGCTTTTGCTGTATGCTTGCTTGTAGAAGAGTTTTTTTACTTGTAAGTGTAGTTTTAATTCATATACAGTAAAATTGACTTTTTTGGTGTATATTTCTATGAGTCTTAGAAAATAGGTAGAGTTATGTAACTGTTACCACAGTTAAGATAAAGAACAATTTCAATGTATCTCCTCTAATATTCTCTTATCTTCTCACTTTGAAGTCATATCTTCCCCATACCTTTAACACCTGACACCCACTGATCTGTTTTGCCTATTCCAGAATGTTATATGAATGAGTGGAATCATACAATATCTAGCCTTTTGAGTCTGACTTCTTTCACTTAGCATAAAGTATTTGAGATTCATCCCCTTGTTGCATGTATCAATAGTTTGTTCATCTTTATTGTTGAGTACTATTTCACACTATGGATGTATCATGATTTTTAAAAATGCATGTCTATTTGAGGGGAATGTAGGTTATTTACAGCTTTTGGTAATTATGAATAAAGCTTATATATATATATTTTCCACATACAGATTTTTTTTTGTATGAATATTGGTTTTCACTTGGGTAAATACCTAGAAGTAGAATTGCTGGGTAGTATGCTAAGTATATGTTTAATTTTATAAGAAACTGGAAAACTGTTTCACAGGACTATGCCATTTTCCATTCTCATCAGCAATGTATGAGAGCTCCAGTTGCTTTACATCCTCACCAGCATCTGGTATTGCTTGTTTTATGTAGTCACTCTATCAGGCAAATAGTGGTGTAAAGATGTTTCTCAGTCATATTTGGGTAATTTTCTTTGTTGTTGTTGGTGGGATTTTTATTACTTTATTTTTTTAACTAACCATTTGGTCATCATTCACACAGATCTTTATGGTTATAATCTTAAAAACTTAAGTTTAGTGCTGGTATTCCAAGCTACTGTTTTAGTCTATTTATTAAGGAAATATCTAGTGCTATGAGAAAGTAGAAATATTATTGTGGATTAGGACTGAACTTTTACTAATTAATATTAAATGAAAGCAACAAGTTTCCCCTCCTCCAACTATCTTTCTCTCCTGTACATTGTCCCCAGCAATTC
This sequence comes from Rhinopithecus roxellana, assembly GCF_007565055.1. Lineage (NCBI taxonomy): Eukaryota > Metazoa > Chordata > Mammalia > Primates > Cercopithecidae > Rhinopithecus > Rhinopithecus roxellana. Next base: position 90,976,964 of record NC_044559.1, on the reverse strand, counting down.
AGTCTTTCTGTAATGGTGCTTTCTTCATGCCATCATTTGTTTATGACCCTTTACTGATTCTCTCACAACCATGGTGTGATCTAGTAGTTAAGGGTAGAGACTCTGACTTTCACTAGGCATGGTTTTATTCTCAGCTCTGCCACATGCTAGCTGAGTGACCTTGACATATTAATATAGCTAAACCTCAGTTTGTCATTTTCAAATAGGTCATGATAAGACCTAAATAAAACGTTTTGCACAAATGGTCAGGGCTCAATACATGCCAAAAATTGGTAATTAAATTAGCATCTGCAACAGGACTCATCTATCTGACTAGCCTTGTCTGTTACAGTTCATCATCACAAATCATCTGACATAATTAAGCTGATATCCTGAGTGCCCCGATACCTTACCTTAATCCTCTTGTGTAGGGGTTCCCATTTAAGTGTGATTAATCCATGTCTGAGCATGGGTGGTGAACAACTGTGTAGGTCATAGGGAGTTGCTTTGCCTGGGGGCTCTAGGCTGAGGCTGGAGGAAAGTAATTAGCAAAGCCTACTGGAAGATAACCTGGAATAGCCATTACAACATGCTTCTTTGTTGTTTTATTTTTTATATTATTTTATTGTTGTAAAACATTTAACACGAGATCTACTCTCAACAAATTTTTAAGTGTGCAATGTAGTGTTGATAACTATAGGTACAATGTTGTACAGCAGATCTCTAGAACTTACTTATCTTTATTAATTGAATCTTTACTCCCCTTGATTATCAACTTCCTTTTTCTTCTCCCCTGAGTCCCTGGCAATCACCATTCCATCCTTTGAGTCTATGAAATTAACTATTTTCGATCCTTCATATAGGAGGAATCATGCAGTATTTGTCCTTTGATTACTGGCTTTTTTTTTCACTTAGCACAGTTTCCTCAAATTCATCTCTGTTGTCATATATTGCAGAATTTCCTTCTTTTTAAAGGCTGAATAATATTCCGTTGTGTATAAATACCACATTTTCTTTATTCATTCATTTGTCGATGGACATTCAGATTGTTTCCACATTTTAGCTATTGCAGATAGTGCTGCAACGAACCTGGTGCTAATTGCTCTTTGAAGTCCTGATCTCAATTCTTTTGGATAAATACCCAGAGTGGGATTGCTGAATCATATGGTAGTTATATTTTTAATTTTTATTTTTTGGGGGGGCTTATTTATTTATTTATTTATTTTTTATCATACTTCAAGTTCTAGGGTACATGTGCATAACGTGCATGTTTGTTACATATGTATACTTGTGCCATGTTGGTGTGCTGCACCCATCAACTCGTCAGCACCCATCAATTCCTCATTTATATCATGTATAACTCCCCAATGCAATCCCTCCCCCAACCCCCCTCCCCATAATAGGCCCCAGTGTGTGATGTTCCCCTTCCCGAGTCCAAGTGATCTCATTGTTCAGTTCCCACCTATGAGTGAGAACATGCGGTGTTTGGTTTTCTGTTCTTGTGATAGTTTGCTAAGAATGATGGTTTCCAGCTGCATCCATGTCCCTACAAAGGACACAAACTCATCCTTTTTTATGGCTGCATAGTATTCCATGGTGTATATGTGCCACATTTTCTTAATCCAGTCTGTCACAGATGGGCATTTGGGTTGATTCCAAGTCTTTGCTATTGTGAATAGTGCTGCAATAAACATACGTGTGCATGTGTCTTCGTAGTAGAATAATTTATAATCCTTTGGGTATATACCCAGTAGTGGGATGGCTGGGTCATATGGTACATCTAGTTCTGGATCCTTGAGGAATTGCCATACTGTTTTCCATAATGGTTGAACTAGTTTACAATCCCACCAACAGTGTAAAAGTGTTCCTATTTCTCCACATCCTCTCCAACACCTGTTGTTTCCTGATTTTTTAATGATTGCCGTTCTAACTGGTGTGAGATGGTATCTCATTGTGGTTTTGATTTGCATTTCTCTGATGGCGAGTGATGATGAGCATTTTTTCATGTGTCTGTTGGCTGTATGAATGTCTTCTTTTGAGAAATGTCTGTTCATATCCTTTGCCCACTTTTTGATGGGGTTGTTTGTTTTTTCTTGTAGATTTGTTTGAGTTCTTTGTAGATTCTGGATATTAGCCCTTTGTCAGATGAGTAGATGGCAAAAATTTTCTCCCATGCTGTAGGTTGCCTGTTCACTCTGATGGTAGTTTCTTTTGCTGTGCAGAAGCTCTTTAGTTTAATTAGATCCCATTTGTCAATTTTGGCTTTTGCTGCCGTTGCTTTTGGTGTTTTAGACATGAAGTCCTTGCCCATGCCTATGTCCTGAATGGTACTACCTAGATTTTCTTCTAGGGTTTTTATGGTATTAGGTCCAACATTTAAGTCTCTAATCCATCTTGAATTAATCTTCGTATAAGGAGTAAGGAAAGGATCCAGTTTCAGCTTTCTACTTATGGCTAGCCAATTTTCCCAGCACCATTGATTAAATAGGGAATCCTTTCCCCATTTCTTGTTTTTGTCAGGTTTGTCAAAGATCAGATGGCTGTAGATGTGTGGTATTATTTCTGAGGACTCTGTTCTGTTCCATTAGTCTATATCTCTGTTTTGGTACCAGTGCCATGCTGTTTTGGTTACTGTAGCCTTGTAGTATAGTTTGAAGTCAGGTAGCGTGACGCCTCCAGCTTTGTCCTTTTGACTTAGGATTGTCTTGGCAATGTGGGCTCTTTTTTGGTTCCATATGAACTTTAAAGCAGTTTTTTCCAATTCTGTGAAGAAACTCATTGGTACCTTGATGGGGATGGCATTGAATCTATAAATAACCTTGGGCAGTATGGCCATTTTCACAATATTGATTCTTCCTATCCATGAGCATGGTATGTTCTTCCATTTGTTTGTGTCCTCTTTGATTTCACTGAGCAGTGGTTTGTAGTTCTCCTTGAAGAGGTCCTTGACATCCCTTGTAAGTTGGATTCCTAGGTATTTTATTCTCTTTGAAGCAATTGTGAATGGAAGTTCATTCATGATTTAGCTCTCTGTTTGTCTGTTACTGGTGTGTAAGAATGCTTGTGATTTTTGCACATTAATTTTGTATCCTGAGACTTTGCTGAAGTTGCTTATCAGCTTAAGGAGATTCTGGGCTGAGACAATGGGGTTTTCTAAATATACAATCATGTCATCTGCAAACAGGGACAATTTGACTTCTTCTTTTCCTAACTGAATACGCTTTATTTCTTTCTCTTGCCTGATTGCCCTAGCCAGAACTTCCAACACTATGTTGAATAGGAGTGGTGAGAGAGGGCATCCCTGTCTTGTGCCAGTTTTCAAAGGGAATTATTCCAGGTTTTGCCCATTCGGTATGATATTAGCTGTGGGTTTGTCATAAATAGCTCTTATTATTTTGAGGTACGTTTCCATCAATACCGAATTTATTGAGCGTCTTTAGCATGAAGGGCTGTTGAATTTTGTCAAAAGCCTTTTCTGCATCTATCCAGATAATCATGTGGTTCTTGTCTTTGGTTCTGTTTATATGCTGGATTACGTTTATTGATTTGCGAATGTTGAACCAGCCTTGCATCCCAGGGATGAAGCCCACTTGATCATGGTGGATAAGCTTTTTGATGTGCTGCTGAATCTGATTTGCCAGTATTTTATTGAGGATTTTTGCATCGATGTTCATCAGGGATATTGGTCTAAAATTCTCTTTTTTTGTTGTGTCTCTACCAGGCTTTGGTATCAGGATGATGTTGGCCTCATATAATGAGTTAGGGAGGATTCCCTCTTTTTCTATTGATTGGAATAGTTTCAGAAGGAAGGGTACCAGCTCCTCCTTGTACCTCTGGTAGAATTCAGCTGTGAATCCATCTGGTCCTGGACTTTTTTTGGTGGGTAGGCTATTGATTGTTGCCTCAATTTCAGAGCCTGCTATTGGTCTCTTCAGGGATTCAACTTCTTCCTGGTTTAGTCTTGGGAGAGTGTAAGTGTCCAGGAAATTATCCATTTCTTCTAGATTTTCTAGTTGATTTGTGTAGAGGTGTTTATAGTATTCTCTGATGGTAGTTTGTATTTCTGTGGGGTCGGTGGTGATATCCCCTTTATCATTTTTTATTGTGTCTATTTGATTCCTCTCTCTTTTCTTCTTTATTAGTCTTGCTAGCGGTCTGTCAATTTTGTTGATCTTTTCAAAAAACCAACTCCTGGATTCATGGATTTTTTGGAGGATTTTTTGTGTCTCTATCTCCTTCAGTTCTGCTCTGATCTTAGTTATTTCTTGCCTTCTGCTAGCTTTTGAATGTGTTTGCTCTTGCCTCTGTAGTTCTTTTAATTGTGATATTAGAGTGTCGATTTTAGATCTTTCCTGCTTTCTCTGTGGGCATTTAGTGCTATAAATTTCCCTCTACACACTGCTTTAAATGTGTCCCAGAGATTCTGGTATGTTGTATCTTTGTTCCCATTGGTTTCAAAGAACCTCCTTATTTCTGCTTTCATTTCGTTATGTACCCCGTAGTCATTCAGGAGCAGGTTGTTCAGTTTCCATGTAGTTGAGTGGTTTTGATTGAGTTTCTTAGTCCTGAGTTCTAGTTTGATTGCACTGTGGTCTGAGAGACAGTTTGTTATAATTTCTGTTCTTTTACATTTGCTGAGGAGTGCTTTACTTTCAATTATGTGGTCAGTTTTGGAATAAGTGCAATGTGGTGCTGAGAAGAATGTATATATTCTGTTGATTTGGGGTGGAGAGTTCTATAGATGTCTATTAGGTCCACTTGGTGCAGAGATGAGTTCAATTCCTGGATATCCTTGTTAACTTTCTGTCTCGTTGATCTGTCTAATGTTGACAGTGGAGTGTTGAAGTCTCCCATTATTATTGTATGGGAGTTTAAGTCTCTTTGTAAATCTCTAAGGACTTGCTTTATGAATCTGGGTGCTCCTGTATTGGGTGCATATATATTTAGGATAGTTAGCTCTTCCTGTTGAATTGATCCCTTTACCATTATGTAATGGCCTTCTTTGTCTCTTTTGATCTTTGATGGTTTAAAGTCTGTTTTATCAGAGACTAGTATTGCAACCCCTGCTTTTTTTTGTTCTCCATTTGCTTGGTAGATCTTCCTCCATCCCTTTATTTTGAGCCTATGTATGTCTCTGCATGTGAGATGGGTCTCCTGAATACAGCAGACTGATGGGTCTTGACTCTATCCAATTTGCCAGTCTGTGTCTTTTAATTGGAGCATTTAGTCCATTAACATTTAAGGTTAATATTGTTATGTGTGAACTTGATCCTGTCATTATGATATTAACTGGTTATTTTGCTCGTTAGTTGATGCAGTTTCTTCCTACCCTCGATGGTCTTTACATTTTGGCATGTTTTTGCAATGGCTGGTACCGGTTGTTCCTTTCCGTGTTTAGGGCTTCCTTCAGGGTCTCTTGTAAGGCAGGCCTGGTGGTGACAAAATCTCTAAGCATTTGCTTATCCGTAAAGGATTTTATTTCTCCTTCAGTTATGAAACTTAGTTTGGCTGGATATGAAATTCTGGGTTTAAAATTCTTTTCTTTAAGAACGTTGAATATTGGCCCCCACTCTCTTCTGGCTTGTAGAGTTTCTGCCGAGAGATCTGCTGTTAGTCTGATTGGCTTCCCTTTGTGGGTAACCCAACCTTTCTCTCTGGCTGCCCTTAAGATTTTTTCCTTCATTTCAACTTTGGTGAATCTGGCAATTATGTGTCTTGGAGTTGCTCTTCTGGAGGGTACCTTTGTGGCATTCTCTGTATTTCCTGAATTTGAATGTTGGCCTGCCCTACTAGGTTGGGGAAGTTCTCCTGGATGATATCCTGAAGAGTGTTTTCCAACTTGGTTCCATTTTCCCCCTCACTTTCAGGCACCCCAATCAGACGTAGATTTGGTCTTTTTACATAATCCCATACTTCTTGCAGGCTTTGTTCATTTCTTTTTCTTCTTTTTTCTTTTGGTTTCTCTTCTCGCTTCATTTCATTCATTTGATCCTCAATCGCTGATACTCTTTCTTCCAGTTGATCGAGTCGGTTACTGAAGCTTGTGCATTTGTCACATATTTCTCGTGTCATGGTTTTCATCTCTGTCATTTCGTTTATGACCTTCTCTGCATTAATTAGTCTGGTGTCAATTCTTCCACTCTTTTTTCAAGATTTTTAGTTTCTTTGCGCTGGGTACGTAATTCCTCCTTTAGCTCTGAGAAGTTTGATGGACTGAAGCCTTCTTTTCTCATCTCGTCAAAGTCATTCTCTGACCAGCTTCGATCCGTTGCTGGTGATGGGCTGTGCTCCTTTGCAGGGGGAGATGCGCTCTTATTTTTTGAATTTCCAGCTTTTCTACCCTGCTTTTTCCCCATCTTTGTGGTTTTATCTGTCTCTGGTCTTTGATGATGGTGACGTACTGATGGGGTTTTTGTATAGGTGTCCTTCCTGTTTGATAGTTTTCCTTCTGACAGTCAGGACCCTCAGCTCTAGGTCTGTTGGAGATTGCTTGAGGTCCACTCCAGACCCTGTTTGCCTGGGTATCAGCAGCAGAGGTTGCAGAAGATAGAATATTGCTGAACAGCGAGTGTACCTGTCTGATTCTTACTTTGGAAGCTTCCTCTCAGGGGTGTACTCCACCCTGTGAGGTGTGGGGTGTCAGACTGCCCCTAGTGGGGGATGTCTCCCAGTTAGGCTACTCAGGGGTCAGGGACCCACTTGAGCAGGCAGTCTGTCCATTCTCAGATCTCAACCTCCATGTTGGGAGATCCACTGCTCTCTTCAAAGCTGTCAGACAGAGTCATTTGCGTCTGCACAGGCCTCTGCTGCTTCCCCTGTTGTTTTTTAGCTGTGCCCTGTCCCCAGAGGTGGAGTCTACAGAGACAGGCAGGTTTCCTTGAGCTGCTGTGAGCTCCACCCAGTTCGAGCTTCCCAGCGGCTTTGTTTACCTACTTAAGCCTCAGCAATGGCGGGCGCCCCTCCCCCAGCCTCGCTGCTGCCTTGCGGTTAGATCGCCGCAGACTGCTGTGTTAGCAATGAGGGAGGCTCCATGGGCGTGGGACCCTCCCGGCCCGGTGTGGGATATATTCTCCTGGTGTGCCAGTTTGCTTAAAGCGCAGTATTGGGGTGGGAGTTACCCGATTTTCCAGGTGTTGTGTGTCTCAGTTCCCCTGGCTAGGAAAAGGGATTCCCTTCCCCCTTGCGCTTCCCAGGTGAGGCGATGCCGCGCCCTGCTTCAGCTCTCGCTGGTCCGGCTGCAGCAGCTGACCAGCACCGATTGTCTGGCACTCCCCAGTGAGATGACCCCAGTACCTCAGCTGAAAATGCAGAAATCACCAGTCTTCTGTGTCGCTCGCGCTGGGAGTTGGAGACTGGAGCTGTTCATATTCGGCCATCTTGCTCCGCCCCGTCATGTTTTTAATTTTTAAAAGAACCTTCATGTTGTTTTCCATAGCAGCCCTACCATTTTGCATTTTCACTGACAGTGTACAAAGGTTCCGGTTTCTCCATATCCCTGACAATACTTATCTTTCATCTTTTTGATAATAGCCATTCTATCAGGTGTGAGATGATATCTCATTGTGGTTGTGATTTGTATTTCCTTGATGATTAATGATGTTGAGTATATTTTCACACAGATACTGTGACAGTCGGTTCAAGTTTTTGCCCTATGTAAAAAATTGCGTTATTAGTCTTTTTGCTGTTGAGTTGTGGGAGTTCCTTATATATTTTAGGAATTACTTCCTTATCATATATATGGTGATATGGTTTGGATGTTTCCCCTCCCCAAATCACACATCGAAATGTGGCCTCCAATGTTGGAGGTGGGCCTAGTGGGAGGTGTTTGGGTCATGGGGACAGATCCCTCATGAATATCTTGTTGTGAATTCATGTGAGATCTGGTTGTTTAAAAGTGCCTGACACCTCCTCCCTCTGTGTCTTGCTCTCTTTCTCATCATGTGAAACGCAGGCTCCCCCTTTCCCTTTGGCCATGGTTGGAAGCTTCTTGAGGCCCTCACTGGGAGCAGATGCTGGTGCCATGCTTTGTGTATAGCCTGCAGAATAATGAGCCAAAATAAGACTCTTTTCTTGATAAATTACCCAGTCTCAGGTATTTCTTTAGGGCAATGCAGAATGGACTAATACATATAGTTTGTAAACATTTTCTCCTATTCTGTAGGTTGCCTTTTCACTCTGTCAATTGTTTCCTTTGGTGTGCAGAAGCTTTCTCCTTTGATGTGGGCTCATTTGTTTATTTTTGCTTTTGTTGCTTGTGTTTTTGGTGAGATATTCATGAAATCATTGCCAAGACCAAAGTCATGAAAATTTTCCACTATGTTTTCTTCTAGAAGTTTTATAGTTTCAGGTCTTATGTTTGTCTTTAATTTACTTTGAGTTGAATTTTGTGTATGGTGTAAGGGTTCAATTTCATTTTTTTGCATATGGATATGACTTTTCACACCATTTGTTGAGGAGACTATCCTTTCCCCATTGTGTATTTTTGGCACCCTTGTTGAAGATCAGTTGACCTTTGGTATGCTGCTTGTTTTTTATATTGACGTTTCTGGTTTGGTGAAGCAAAGTACAGGTAGTGCTGAAGGAGTTGTTTTCATGAGTGTAGTGTTGATGTTTAGTTGAAAAAACAAATGCCACAGAATGTGGAAGAGAAGTCTCCATTGTATTTGGTTTTTGTGTTTTTTTTTTTCAGGAAAACAGTAAATTTTACTTTCTATCTGATGCATCATGTAAATTATTTTCTATGAGTAGTCTCTTGGGTGGATTCTCTTGACTAAAAAAACAGATTTTTCTGGATATACCTCAAAACCTAGATTACCTTTGTACACTAACATTTATTAAAAAATTGATGAGAGCAACATGTTAAATATTAAAACTAAGAGTACTCAACTTGACTATCCATCCTAACTTTCACAGAATTTACTTCTGAGTTCAGCAGCTCAAATTCTACAAGGGTACAGTCTGTTTCATTCATCAGCATATATCCAGTACCTAACATAGTAGTACATGGCACAGAGTGGGTGTTCAACAAATATTTGTCAATGATTGAACAAAATTTTTTTTTTTTTTACCAGCAAATGAAAAAAGTGACTTTAAATAATGGTAAGAGAATATTGTTTCATTTTGCAACAATAGAAGCTTTTGTAAAAATTCTGGGATTACTGGCTTGGCACAGTGTCTCATGCCTGTAATCCCAGCACTTTGGGAGGCTGAGGTGGGCAAGTGGCTTTGAGCTCAGGAGTTTGAGACCAACCTGGGCAACATGGTGAAACCCCATCTCTATAAAAAACAAAACAAAACAAAAACCAAATTAGCTGGGCATTGGCAGCTCATACCTATAGTCCCAGCTACTTGGGAGGCTGAGGCTAGAGAATCGCTTGAGCCTGGGAAGCGGAAGTTGCAGTGAGCTGAAAAAAATATTCTAGGATTACTTATTATAAGTAGATCAAGAATTAGATAAAAATAACTTCTTCCAATAATAAAAAAAGTCTCATAATTTTAACTCATTAGAGTGATTTTGACTCATGGAAGACTCCAGAAAATAGAATGCCTCTGTGGTCCCTTGGAGGCAGGCAGCTCTTTGAGTACCATATCTGCTGTCTCAAGCTGAGGGCACCAGCAGGAGGGACAATGATGTGGCATTGATATCTGTGGGAAAGGGTTTCTAAATGTAAGTTCATGAGGGAATGATCTTGACACTCTTTAAGGCTTCACAGAAATTCTTCAGGAAGGAGACCTGACATTAGATAGTTGAGGGAAGAAATTTGGATTATTTCTATTAATGAACTCTCATCTATCACCACAAGATTAGGAAGGCCTGCAGAAACTCACTTATACCTAGAAGTTTCTCTCTCCATATTTTCTACTTGTCCATGTACAGTGAGTCCTTTAAGGTCCAAGCCTCATCTGTTCTAATAAGGTCAATTTTTTCATTAATTCAATTTAAAGACAAAAGCTGAGAGATTTCATCAACACCAGACCTGTCCCACAAGAAATGGAAAAGAGAGTACTTCAATTAGAAAGAAAAGTACATTAATGAGCAATAAAAAATCACCTGAAGGTCCAAAACTCATTGATAATAGTAAGTACACAGAAATACACATAATGTTATAACACTGTAATTGTGGTGTGTAAACTACTCTTAAGTGGAAAGACTAAATGATGAGCCAATAGAAATAGTAACTACAAAGCTTTTAAAGACATAGATAGTACAATAAGGTGTAAATAGAAACAAAAAGTTAAAAAGTGAGGGAACAAAGTTAAAGTGTAGAGTTTTTATTAGTTTTCTTTTTGTTTGTTTCTTTGTTTCTTTCTTTCTACAAACAACTTAAGTAGTCATCAGGCTAACATCATAGGTTATAAGATAGTATTTGCAAGCCTCATGGAAATCTCAAACCAAAATCATACAATGGATACACAGAAAATAAAAACCAAGAAACTAAACATTACCAGAGAAAATACCTTCATTAAAAGGAAGACATGAAGGGAAGAAAGAAGGAAGAGAAGACCACAAAACAACCAGAAAACAAACAACGAAATGGCAGGAGTAAGTTCTTTTTTACCAATAATAACATTGAATGTAAATGGACAAAACTCTCCAATCAAAAGACATTGAGTGGCTGAATGGATAAAAAAAATTAGACCCATTGATCGGTTCCTTACAAAAAACACACTTCACCTATAAAGACACAGATAGACTAAAAATAAAGGATGAGAAAAGATATTCCATGCAAATGGAACCTAAAAAGGAACAGAAGTAGATACATTTACATCAGACAAAATAGATTTCAAGACAAAAACAATAAGAAGAGAAAAAGAAAGTCACTATATAATGATAAAGACATCAATCCAGCAAGAGGATATAACAACTTTAAATATATATGCACCCAACACTGAAGCAGCCAGATACGTAAAGCAAATATTATTAGAGCTAAGGAGAGAGGCCCCTAGTAATAGCTGGAGATTTCAACACCCCACTTTCAGCATTGAACAGATCTACCAGACAGAAAATCAACAAAATCAACAAAGAAACATTGGACTTAATCTTCACTGTGAACCAAATGGATCTAGTAGATATTTACAGAATATTTCATCCAATGGTACAGAATACACATTCCTTTCTTCAGCACATGGATTATTCTCAAGGATAGACCATGTGTTAGGTCACAAAACAAGTCTTAAAACATTCAAAAAATTGACATAATATCAAGCATCTTCTCTGACCACAAAGGAATGAAACTACAAACCAATAACACGAGGAATTTTGGAAACTATACAAATAAATGGAAATTAAACCACATCTCTGGAATGACCTCTGGGTCAATAAAGAAATTAAGAAGGAAACTGAATTTTTTTTTTTTTTTGTAACAAATGATAATGGAAACCCAACATACCAAAACCTGTGGAATATAGTAAAATCAGTACCGGGAGGGAAGTTTATTCCTATAAATGTCTATATCAAAAAAGAAAAGAAAAACTTCCAATAAATAACCTAATGAGAAATTTTAAAGAACTGGAAAAGTGAGAGAAAATACAAACCCCACATTAGTAGAAGAAAATATAAATAAAGATTAGAGAAGAAATAAATGAAATTGAAATGAAAACAATGTAAAAGATCAATGAAACAAAAAGTTGGTGTTTTAAAAAGTTAAACAAAATTGACAAACCTTTAGCCAGACTAAGAAGAAAGAGAGAAGATCCAAATAAATAAAATCACATATGAAAAAGGGGGATATTACGACTGATACCACAGAAATTCAAAGGATCATTAGTGGCTACTATGAGCAACTATATGCTAATAAAGTGGAACGATCTAGAAGAAATGGAAAAATTCCTAGACACATACAGCCTACCAAGATTGAACCATGAAGAAATACAAAACCTGAACAGACCAATACCAATTGACAAGATTGAAGCTGTAATAAAAGTCTCCTAGTAAAGAAAAGTCCAGACCCACTGGTTTTACTGCTGAATCCTGTAAACATTTAAAGAACAACTAATACCAATTCTAGTGAAAATATTCCAAAAAATGGAGGATAAGGGAAAAATTCCAAACTCACTCTTTGAGGCCAGTAGTACCCTGACACGAAAAACTGGACAAAGACACATGATACACACAAAAAAGAGAAACAAAACAGGCCAATATCTCTGATGAATATTGATGCAAAAATCCTCAACAAAATGTTAGCAAACCAAATTCAACAATTAATTTATAAGGTCATTCATCATGAACAAGTGGGTTTTATCCCTGGGATGCAAGGATGGTTCAATATACATGAAACAATCAATGTGATATATCATATCAACAGAATGAAGGACAAAAATCATATGTTCATTTCAATCAAAATTGATGCTGAAAAAGCATTTCATAAAATTTAACATCCTTTCATGATAAAAACCCTAAAAAAACTGGGCATAGAAGGAACATACCTGAACATAATAAAAGCTATAGTATTATACTATAATGAAATATAACTAATATAATATGATATAAAAGTGTAAAATATATAATATAATAACAGCTGTAGTGTTATACTAGCTGGGGATCTATCATATAGAGTGGAGAGAAAACTGAAAGCCTTTCCGTTAAGATCTGGAACACAACAAGGATGCCCACTTTCACCACTGTTATTCAACTGGAAGTCCTAGCTAGAGCAATCAGGCAAGAATAAAAATGAAGATCATTCAATTGGAAAGGAAGAAGTGAAATTATCCTTGTTTGCAGATTATATCATCTTATATTTGGAAAAACCTAAATATTCTACAAAAAACTATTAGAACTGGTAAACAAATTCAGTAAAGTTGCAGGATACAAAATCAACATACAAAAATCAATAGCATTTCTATATGCCAACAGTGAACTATCTGAAAAAAAATTAAAATGTAATTCCATTTACAATAGCCACAAATAAAATTAGATACCTATAAATTAACTTAACCAAAGAAGTGAAAGATCTTTATAATGAAAACTATAAAACATTCATGAAAGAAATTGAAGAGGACACCAAAAAATGGAAAGATATTCCATGTTCATGGATTGGAAAAAGTCAATATTGTTAAAATGTCTATACAACCTAAAGTAATCTATATATTCAATGCAATCCCTATTAAAACACCAATGACATTCTTCACAGAAATAGAAAAATACTATCCTAAAATTTATATGGGCTGGGTGCAGTGACTCACACCTGTAATCCTAGCACTTTGGGAGGCGAAGGTGGGCAGATCACTTGAGGTCAGGAGTTTGAGACCAGCCTGACCAACCTGGTGAAACCCCATCTCTACTAAAGATACAAAAATTAGCTGGGTATGGTGGTACACCTGTAATCCCAGCTAGTTGGAATACTGAGGAACAAGAATTGCTTGAACGTGGGAGGCAGAGGTTGCAGTGAGCCAAGATCATGCCATTGTACTCTAGTCTGAGCGATAGAGCAAGAGTCAGTCTCAAAAGAAAAAGAAAATTATATGGAACCACAAAAGACCCAGAACAGCCAAAGCCATCCTAGAAAAAAATAACGAAACTGGAAAAATTATATTACCTAACTTCAAATTTACTACAGAGCTATAGTAACCAATACTGCATGGTACTGGCATAAAAACAGACACATAGGCCAATGGAACAGAATAAAGAAGCCAGAAACGAATTCACACACCTACAGTGAACTTATTTTCGACAAAGGTGCCAAGAACATGCATTGGCGAAAAAAGACAGTCTCTTCAATAAATGCTGCTGGGAAAACTGGATATCCATATACAGAAGAATGAAACTAGACCCCTGTCTCTGCCATATACAAAAATCAAATTAAAATGGATTGAATAGTTAAATCTAAGATCTCAAACTATGAAACTACTACAGGAAAACATTGGAGAAAATCTCCAGGACGTTGGAGTGGGCAAAGATTCCTTGAGTAACAATGTACCAGCACAGGCACCCAAAATGAAACAGGACAAATGGGATCACGTCAAGTTGCAAATCATTCACTCCGCTAAAGATGCAACCAGCAAAGTGCAGAGACAACCTTCAGAATGGGAGAAAATATCTGCAAACTACTTATCTGACAGGGAATTAACCAGAATGTATAAGAAGTTCAAAGAACGCTATAGGAAAAAAATCTAATAATCTGATCAAAAACAGGCAAAATATTTGAATAGATATTTTTCAAAAGAGGAAAGTATAATAAAGAAAAATAAGTAAATTAAAAGAATAAAAAATATATACTGGGAAAACACAAATCAAAAGAAAACTGGAATAGCTATGTTAATATAAAAATAAATGGAGTTTGAGGCAAAAAAGACATACAAATGGCAAAAGGCATATGGAAGGTGCTAAATATTATTAATCATCAAAAAAATGCAAAGCAAGACTATAATTATATATCATCTCACCCTAGTTAAAATGGCTTATACCCAAAAGACAGGCAATAACAAATGCTAATGAGGATATGGAGAAAAGGGAGTCATTGTACATGCTTGGTGGGATTGTAAATTAGTACAACCATTATGGAGAACAGTTTTGAGGTTCCTCAAAAACTAAAAATAGAGCTACCATATGATATGGCAATCCTATTGCTAGGTATATACTCCAAAGAAAGGAAATCAATATTTTGAAGAGATGTCTGAACTCCTATGTTTGTTGCAATACTGTTCACAATAGACAAAATTTGGAAGCAACCTCAGTGTCCATCAACAGATGAATGGATAAAGAAAATGTGGTACATACACACATTTTCTGGATGGAGTACTATTTGGCTGTAAAAAAGAATAAGATCCTGTCATTTGGAACCACATGGATGGAACTGGAGATCATTATGTTAAGTGAAATAAGCAAGGCACAGAAAGACAAACATTGCATGTTCTCACTTATTTGTGGGATCTAAAAATCAAAACAATTGAACTCATGTAGATGGAGAGTAGAACGTGGTTACCAGAGCCTGGGAAGGGTAGTTGTGGGGAGGTGGGGCAGAGATGGGAATGGTAAATGGGTCCAAAAAAAAAAAAAAAAAAAAATAGAATGAATAAGACCTACTATTTGACAGCACAACAGGGTGACTATAGTCAATAATAATTTAATTATACATTCTGAAATAACTAAGAGTGTAATTTGATTGTTTGTAATGTAAAGGATAAATGCTTGAGATTAATACCCCATTCTCCATAATGTGATTATTATGCTTTCCATGCCTGTATCAAAATGCTTCATGTACCCCATAAATATTTATACCTACTATGTACCCACAAAAATTACAAATTGAAAAGATAAGTAAAAACCTCTATGTCTTATTTCAGTTAGATTGTAAAATCCTCGATGACTTATACTCCTTTGTCTTGCCATCCCTGTTTACTCTGTCTATGCTTCTACTTCCTCCATCCCTTTAATATGTAGTAAAATTTGGAAAAAATGTACTATTCAGTTTCCACTGACACCAAAAAGAAATATAAAACATGACAATATCCAGTAGATATTTTTCTTCCTTTCCAAAGTGTAATATTATATTCGTTAGAACATTTCATTCTATATTAAAAGCTACCTATTTTAAGCCACATCTTATGTAAAATTGCTTAACAACTTGATACATTTCATTAGAGTAGAAGTTCTGGGGAAACAGCAGTAACAGGTGAATCTGAACGGTTGTGTCATGGTTAAAAGGAAGGCTTCCTGATTGGCTTTCCTGGGGCAGATTATGCCTCTTAGAGGCCAGTCTGCACCTGGGATTTGGTCCTACAGAAACACAGCAGAACAGCAAATTCAGGACAGTCTCTGCCTGTTAGTCTTAAGCAAAACAATTATGAAATCATTTTTTGAACCTGATATATTAGTATGCTGAGTGTGTTAAAGGCAATCTTAGCATGAACACTGCATGGGCAGTTTTTTTTTTTTGTGTTCAAACCACGTCTATGGAGATACCAAAGAGCTTCAGGAAAGACCAGATACATTTCACAAGATTTTTTATTTTTTACTGCATTTATTCTTCATAAATTTGAGAAGATTTTAACATTATTTTTCTTACCTTTGACTTTTATTTTGGAATATTCTGGTAATATTATTTAAACATAATTTTAAATGAAATTTGACTTTTAAAAATACAACAAGCAAACTTACAAATCCCTCCTCCTTCCTCCTGCCCTTGTTAGGTATTATATTTTATTTGTACAAAGCCACAGCAAACATTCCAAGCATTCTTTTCTACGTCTTATACTTGAAATGACGAATTGGATACTGAAAGTATAAGCAGGACAATTAATATATTAATGAACAATGTTTATTATTTTATTAGGTATTTAAATATTTTGGGATAAAGAAGGAAAACTGAAAGCACACATCTTTTCACACATTTATTTGGAGATAAATAATATAATACACATCTCACTTTCTAGACTGAAGTGAGAAAATATTTTTGGTCATACATTGGCATAAGAAATAAACATCATATTCCAACTAAACAGTTCTTATTTATTGCAGTTCTCTAAATCAATCAGAACAAAGCACATCTTCACAAAGTGATGGCTGGAACAACAATAATTGCTTAGAGATATGTCACATCCTATCTATTTTCACTGTAAGAGCACTCACTTTTAATAACAACTATTTCAACGTAAGAGTATTTTTTCATGGACTTTGTAAATTAGGAACATGATCATTGCCTAGAACATAATATATCAGAAACATTTTGTATCTAATTCTCTTTTCATTTTAGATTTTTCTAGTTCTCGGTAGTAAAAAGTATTGTAGGTATAACTCATTTGACATGAAACTGGGATATTTTATGGAATACTGGAGTTGGATAAGCATTAACATTTCTGATTGTCGCTCTAACTCCAACAACTAAACATTGTAGGCTTTTGAGTTTGCCTATAATACTTAGGATATATAGTGTATATCCTAATTGGGCTTCAGTCTTGCCATTATTTAGTTGGAACAAGATCTGGGAATTGTGATATTTAATTTCTTTATCGAACTGCCACGTGATATTGGATAAGTCATTAGCTTTGCCCGAACTTCATGTGATTATGTATGCATTACTAATAGACAGTTAAGCTAGGATTTATGTCCACTTTGGGAAAAAAGACAATAAAAAATATAGTCTTACTAAGGACAAGATTTTGCTTTCTTTGCTCAGGGATAGAATTTATCCTGAAGAAGGAGCGATTGCAAGAAGCCCACCATGGCCACGTAAAGGTGACAACCAGTAACCGGTCTAGAGCCTCTTCAGGGATTTTTGCAACTTAACTACTTCTCCATTCTACAAGACTTTATTTTATTTTTCTTATGAGCTAGAAGAGAAATATTGGTCAATATTCATAATTTATTGAGGCACCTGAGGTTAGGTGGGTTATGAAGACCACAATGATTCCATGAAAGAGGGGAGCACACTTCAAGTCTTATGACTCTTATCTCATGGTGTATTCATTGGTTGAAGAATAAGTTGCTTGTTACATGGAAACGAATGTTTACAGATATCATCAAAGAAATGTTGACATTGAAAAGAATGTTACATATTTTTTGCTTTTTGGTGGCTACAGCAAGATTGGCAGAAATGTCTTTTACCTCAACCATCTTAATTGAGATGATGTTGTTAGCTATTGTAGACAAGCTATTGCAGTTTGCTTATACACAATTGCTTCATAAGACATTTACTAGAAGAAGGTTGTTTTGATTTTCCCATCATTTGCACAACTATTTTAAGATATTGTGAGTCTCATTTATGATTCCTTATCAGTGATTGCCATTAGCTATATATTTTTTTCAGTTATTTTCTCTCCTGGGCTTTACTGGCATTTGTATAATAAAGAGAAGAATTGGTCTCTGATATGGTGTGGATGTTTGTCCTCCCCAAATTTCATGTTGAACTGTAATTCCCAGTGTTGGAACTGTGGCCTGGTGGGAGGTGTTTGGATCATGGGGCAGGTCCCTTGTAAATGGCTTGGTGTCCTCCCCTTAGTGATGAGGGAGTTCTTGCTTCGAGTTCATATGAGATCTGATTGTTTAAAAGTATGTGGCACCTCCCCACACACCTTCCTCATGCTGTCACCATGTGACAAGCCAGCTTTCCTTTCCTTCTGCCATGACTGTAAGCTCACTGAAGCCCTCACAAGAAGCAAATGCCAGCACCATGTTTCCTGTACAGTCTGCAGAACCGTGAACCAATTAAACCTGTTTTCTTTATAAATTACCCAGCCTCGGGTTTTTCTTTACAGCAGTGCAAGAATAGCCTAACACAGTCTGGCTCCTGAAGATGAAACAAATTAATTAATACATTTCAAATATTTTCACAGGTCTCCCTCTCTTTATATATAGAGGCATACCTTGAAGATATTGTGTGTTTTGTTTCAGACATCTGCAATAAAGCAATATCACAATAAAGTATGGCTCAAATTTTTTGGTTTCCCAGTGAATATAAAAGTTATGTTTATACTATACTGTATTTAAAATATGTTAAATATTTAAATAAAAATATTTAAATATAAAAAATTTTAAATATTTAAATATTTAAAATATTTAACATATTTTAAATATGTTAATTTAAAAATACTTTATTGCAAAGTGCTAGTGATCATTTGAGCCTTCAGTGGATCATGATCTTTTTGCTAGTGAAGGGTCTTACCTCAGTGTTGATGGCTATTGATTGATCAGGGTGGTAGTTACTGAATTTTGGGTGGCTGTGGCAATTTCTTAAAAATAAGGCCACAATGAAGTTTGCCCCATTGATTATTCCTTTAATGAAAAATTTCTCTATAGCATGTGATTTTGTTTGATAGTATTTTACCCATAATGTAACTTCTTTCAAAATTGTGGTCAATCCTTTCAATCCTGGCCACTGCTTTATCAACTAAG
The DNA here is from genome assembly GCF_007565055.1 of Rhinopithecus roxellana. Classification (NCBI taxonomy): domain Eukaryota; kingdom Metazoa; phylum Chordata; class Mammalia; order Primates; family Cercopithecidae; genus Rhinopithecus; species Rhinopithecus roxellana. The sequence continues at coordinate 90,958,156 of NC_044559.1, read as the reverse complement.
TTTATGTAATATTCCAAATCCTTTGTTGTCATTTAAACAGTGTTCACTGCATCTTCACCAGGAGTAGATTCCATCTCAAGAAACTACTTTCTTTGCACACCCAGTAGAAGCAACTACTCCTCCAGTCAAGTTTTATCATGAGACTGCAGCAATTACCCATATCTTCAGGCTTCACTTCTGATTCCAGCTCTCTTGCTATTTCTCTTACATTTACTGTTACTTCCTCCATTGAAGTCTTGAAGCCCTCACAGTTTTTCATGCAGGTTGGAATCGACTTCTTCCAAACTCCTGTTAATGTTGATTTTGACCTCCTGCCATGAATCATGAATGCTCTTAATGGCATCTAGAATGGTGAATTCTTTCTAGAAGGTTTTTAATTTACTTTGCTCAGATCCATCATAGGAATCACTAATCACTATCTATGACAGGTATAGCCTATGAAATGTATTTATTAAAAACAAGACTTGAAAGTTGAATTTTCTCCTTGATCCATGGGCTGCAGAATGGATGTTGTGTTAGCAAGCGTGAAAAATCCATTTATTTCCTTGTATATCTCCATCAGAGCTCTTGGGTGGCCAGGTGCATTGTCAAAGAACTGTAATATTTTGAAAGGAATCTTTTTTTTTCTGAGCAGTAGGTCTCCACAGTGAGCTTAAAATATTCAGCACACTATGCCCTAAACAAATGTGCTGTCATCTAGGCTTTGTTACATTTATAAAGCACAGGCAGAGTAGATTTAGCATAGTTCCTAAGGGCCCTGGGATTTTCAGAATGGTAAGTGAACATTGGCTTCAATTAAGTTGATGAATTCAAGAGTCATTAGCTACATTAGCCCTAACAAGAGAGTCCACCTGTCCTTTAAAGTTTTGAAACCAGGCATTGACTTTTCCTGTCTAGCTCTGAAAGTCCTAGATGGAATCTTCTTCCACTAAAAGGCTGTTTTGTCTACACTGAAAATCTGTTGTTTAGTGTAGCCACTTTCATCAATTATCTGAACTAATCTTCTGGATAATGTGCTGCAGCTTCTCCCTCAGCACCTGCTGCTTCACGTTGAACTTTTATGTTATGAAACTTCTTTCCTTAAATCTCATGAACCAACCTCTGCGAGCTTCAAACTTTTCTTCTGAAGCTTCGTCACTTCTCTGAGCCTTCATAGAATTGAAGAGAGGTAGGTCTTGCTCTGTGTTAGGTTTTGGCTTAAGGAAATGTTTAGCTTTTGATTGAAAGTGAGAGACCTGCTATAGTTTCTTTCATTTGAACATTTAGAGTCACTGTAGGATTATTAATTGGCCTGATTTCAACACTGTATCTCAAGGAATAGAAAAGTCCTAGGAGGGAGAGAGATGGAGGAAGTGGGGACAACTGGTTATTGGAGGAGCCAGAACACATAAAACATGGAGTAATTAAGTTCACTCTCTTTTATGGGTGCTGTTCTGGGTCCCCCACAACAATTACGATGGTAACATAGATCACAGATCACTGTAACAGATATAATAATAATGAAGAAGTTTGAAATACTGTGGTAATTACCAAAATGTGACACAGAGACAGGAAGTGAGCACATGGTGTTGGAAAAATAGCACTTGACACCGAGTTGCCACAAACCTTCAATTTGTAAAAAACACGCTATCTGTGAAGTGCCATAAAGCGAGGCACAATAAAACAAGGTTATACACAGACACACAGAGTAAGTTCTCACTCAACGTGTTGAAAGATTATTGGAGACTGCAACTTTAAGCAAAATAATATGTAATAAAACCAACTTTACTATAGGCTAATTTACATAAACAAGCAGTACGTTCCTACAGCATATTTGTCATAGAAATATCATCAAACTTCTAAGACTCAACACTTTTAATATTAAACACTGAAATAAATGTGAGCTATACATACATTCAAGAAAGATTAATGAAAACAAGTAAGATAATTATTTACCCAAGTTTTGGTGAATCAGTGAGTGATGGTGGTTGTAGTGGTAGTGGGTTGAATCAAGGAATGAATGTTTGCAAAGTGAGAATTATAAGGAGCACCTCCTATAACCACACAGTCCAAAACAAACAATAAATATGGCAGGCTTGCTCAGCACTTTTGGACCCCATTGTTTTGTGGTGTGCATTTGTATGTTTAACATTTTGCACATTTTTTTATTTTATAATAAATTATATTTATTCATTTTCTAACCTGCTTATTCCTGTTCAGGGTTGTGAGTGGCTAGTATCTGTCCTGGCATATCAGGGTGCAAGGCAGGAACCAGCCCTTGATGGGACTCCATTCCATTGCAGCCTCACTCATACACACACTCCCACACTCACTCCAACTTGGACATTGTAGATACAACAGTTAATCTAATGCGCACATCTTTGGGATATGGGAGGAAACTCACACAGTTGGGGAGAATGTGGAAACCCCACACAGACAGTTATCCTGGCTGGAAGTAGATTTTTTTTTCCTCATCAGCGTGTGTGTGTGTGGGTGTGTGTGTGCGCGCGCGCGTGCATATACTATTGAGGAAACAGTGTCATGAAGGTAAGTAATTTTCAGTATAGATCATTTTATAGATTATCTATACAACCAAGCAGTTTTTTAAAGAAGAATTTGGATTGTTTTTGTGTACAGAAAACTCAACAGTGTACATTTAACCCAGGTTAGTGGCAAGTCCTTTACTGTTTAACTTTTCCAGCTTGGCAATGCAAGCTAGAGATTTTGGACCCAGGACGTTGCCTCCTCAGTGCTGACAGATCTCATTATATCTGTCCTTGTAGTTAGTCCTGATAGCTTCCACCAGCTTAGCCAGAGCTCCTTTGTCTTCTCAGTTAACATGTGTGAAGGTGACAGTGGCACAAGTATTTCTGTGGACTAGATGTCTTTTAGGCTTGCCTTCTCTTCACAATGCAGTAAGGAACTCCCATCTTAGGATACAGGGCAGGCCTGCAGCAATCAGTTTGGTGGGACCCACATCATATGCAGTCGCTACCATCTGAGCCTTCTTGTTGTCTACCAAGGTGGTCACAATGTTAACCTTTGCTCAAAGGACAGGTGGTATCTTAGTGGTGACATCCTCTTTGCCGGCAGCTTTCTTCTTCTCTTGCTTTGTCTCTGCTTCGTACTTGTGGGTCAGTTTCAGCATTTGAGTAGCTGTTTGGCAGTCCAAAGCCTAGGTGAACTGGTTGATTGCAGGAGACACTTTCAGCCACTAATAGAAGATAGCTGTTTGCTGATGCAACCAGATGTAGTGGGGCCCTTTGACAAAGCAAGTGAGGTCCCTTCTGAGATGGATGTCCTGTCCAATGCCAGAATTCTTAGACCTTTTCTCACGCAGGGGATTCACCACCTTGTTGGCCTTCTGCGTCTTTATGACAGCAGGGACTGGAGCCACCTTCTCTGCCTTGGCCTTCTTTCCTTTCAGCAGCTTGGGTGGCTGGAGGAAGGAACAAGACCAAGCATTTTGTATAAAGGATCTTATGATATTTTATTGTAAAAAATTAAGGGAAATCCTAGTGGTCCTTTAGGTCAAATAAAGAAAATATATTGCATATGTACAGCTATTCCCTCATTGTCCTTATGGAAGACTTAGCAAATCACCCACAACTCTCTACTTTGGTCCAGAATCAGCCTCATAATCCTTCTTAACACAGTGCTTCAGCCAGCCATCATCAGTTGATTGTAATTGATGTGAGAGATGAAAGTAGTACCATGTATAATCTTTTATTATTATTATTATTATTATACTTTAAGTTCTAGGGTACATGTGCATAACGTGCAGGTTTGTTACATATGTATACTTGTGCCATGTTGGTGTGCTGCACCCATCAACTTGTCAGCACCCATCAACTCGTCATTTACATCAGGTATAACTCCCAATGCAATCCCTCCCCCCTTACCCCTCCCCATGATAGGCCCTGGTGTGTGATGTTCCCCTTCCCGAGTCCAAGTGATCTCATTGTTCAGTTCCCACCTATGAGTGAGAACATGCGGTGTTTGGTTTTCTGTTCTTGTGATAGTTTGCTAAGAATGATGGTTTCCAGCTGCATCCATGTCCCTACAAAGGACACAAACTCATCCTTTTTTATGGCTGCATAGTATTCCATGGTGTATATGTGCCACATTTTCTTAATCCAGTCTGTCACAGATGGACATTTGGGTTGATTCAAAGTCTTTGCTATTGTGAATAGTGCTGCAATAAACATACGTGTGCATGTGTCTTTGTAGTAGAATGATTTATAATCCTTTGGGTATATACCCAGCAGTGGGATGGCTGGGTCATATGGTACATCTAGTTCTGGATCCTTGAGGAATTGCCATACTGTTTTCCATAATGGTTGAACTAGTTTACAATCCCACCAACAGTGTAAAAGTGTTCCTATTTCTCCACATCCTCTCCAACACCTGTTGTTTCCTGATTTTTTAATGATTGCCGTTCTAACTGGTGTGAGATGGTATCTCATTGTGGTTTTGATTTGCATTTCTCTGATGGCGAGTGATGATGAGCATTTTTTCATGTGTCTGTTGGCTGTATGAATGTCTTCTTTTGAGAAATGTCTGTTCATATCCTTTGCCCACTTTTTGATGGGGTTGTTTTTTTCTTGTAAATTTGTTTGGGTTCTTTGTAGGTTCTGGATATTAGCCCTTTGTCAGATGAGTAGATGGCAAAAATTTTCTCCCATTCTGTAGGTTGCCTGTTCACTCTGATGGTAGTTTCTTTTGCTGTGCAGAAGCTCTTCAGTTTAATTAGATCCCATTTGTCAATTTTGGCTTTTGCTGCCATTGCTTTTGGTGTTTTAGACATGAAGTCCTTGCCCATGCCTATGTCCTGAATGGTACTACGTAGGTTTTCTTCTAGGGTTTTTATGGTATTAGGTCTAACATTTAAGTCTCTAATCCATCTTGAATTAATTTTCGTATAAGGAGTAAGGAAAGGATCCAGTTTCAGCTTTCTACTTATGGCTAGCCAATTTTCCCAGCACCATTTATGAAATAGGGAATCCTTTCCCCATTTCTTGTTTTTGTCAGGTTTGTCAAAGATCAGATGGCTGTAGATGTGTGGTATTATTTCTGAGGACTCTGTTCTGTTCCATTGGTCTATATCTCTGTTTTGGTACCAGCACCATGCTGTTTTGGTTACTGTAACCCTTTTTTTTTTTTGAGACGGAGTCTTGCTCTGCCGCCCAGGCTGGAGTGCAGTGGCCGGATCTCAGCTCACTGCAAGCTCCGCCTTCCGGGTTCACGCCATTCTCCTGTCTCAGCCTCTCGAGTAGCTGGGACTACAGGCGCCTGCCTCGTCGCCCGGCTAGTTTTTTGTATTTTTTAGTAGAGACGGGGTTTCACCGTATTAGCCAGGATGGTCTCGATCTCCTGACCTCATGATCCGCCCGTCTCGGCCTCCCAAAGTGCTGGGATTACAGGCTTGAGCCACCGCGCCCGGCCGGTTACTGTAACCTTGTAGTATAGTTTGAAGTCAGGTAGTGTGATGCCTCCAGCTTTGTTCTTTTGACTTAGGATTGTCTTGGCAATGTGGGCTCTTTTTTGGTTCCATATGAACTTTAAAGCAGTTTTCTCCAATTCTGTGAAGAAACTCATTGGTAGCTTGATGGGGATGGCATTGAATCTATAAATAACCTTGGGCAGTATGGCCATTTTCATGATATTGATTCTTCCTATCCATGAGCATGGTATGTTCTTCCATTTGTTTGTGTCCTCTTTTATTTCACTGAGCAGTGGTTTGTAGTTCTCCTTGAAGAGGTCCTTTACATCCCTTGTAAGTTGGATCCCTGACAGAAAGAGTCATGTAAAGAATGCAGAGGCATTCATGTGCTATAGCTTGGAGCTAAATTAAGTTACAAGTAGTAAAAAGCTTTCAGAGGTGAGTGTAATGCTTACTAAGTGTTTGCAAGCTTTTAATAAAGAGTTCCAGAGTTAGAGCTGTAGGAGAAAAACCTTCTCATTGAGAGTGGAAAATCTACTCCAAATCATGGGATATGAAATTAAGCAAAATTGCTTTTAAAAAATGTGCAAAGAAAAGGAGATAGATACAGTCTAACAGGATAAACTGAGCTTGAGTAGATCTTGAGGAAGCTTAGGGCAGTTTACCTGATTTCATTCTGCATCAACAGAACAGGTAAGTGTTTGTTAGGTCGACATTTCTTAAAATATGGGTTCTGTATTCATGAACCATCTGCTTATTTAGAAATGTGGATCAATAGTTCCTAATGGAGGAGTCAGACATCTTACAGAAATCTATCTCTACAGTTCACAGAAAGTAGTTTTATGCTTTAGTTCTCAAGCACTGGAGCTCTGTTATGAGGAACAAAGTTTTCTAATTCAGCTTCTTTAAGTGAATTTTTAGGTTTGCCATTTAGGTTCCCAAATTCAGGCCCACTGAAGCCCAGTTACCATTTTTCAACTCTAAAAAGAATAGGAAAATGCTCTTTTGTTTCACTTTATAAAGTATCAAAAGTATGAATCAGAAAATCATTTTACTTTGGAACAAAGATTTTCTAGGAAATTTAATCTTTTATTATTCGAGATAATTCAACCAAACACTTTGAGCCAATTTTAAATATTTTGTCTACCTCTCATTAGACTAATGCACTTTTCTTCCTTTTGTTTTTCTAGACTTAATCACACAGATTCCTATTAGTAATTAGGTTTTTCATTCTTTCTAAACTCTTCATCTTAGCACTTCATTCAGTCATGACATAGTAATGTTTGTGGAATCCCAGTTGCTTTTATTGAGAATGGCTATATATTCTATCTTTAAGTAATTATTTTTCTTTATGTTTAATGAGGGAACAAGTAGCCCATTGCCCCAGATTCGGGCGTAAAGATGAAATTCACTGGGAAGACAGTATGTTTGAAATTTTTCTAGGGTTCCTCTTCACTGCGTGAATTCAGTTTTAGTGATAAAACCTAGAAGTTCTCAACATCTCTAAAAATATTATCCTTCTTACTCTAAAGCATGTGGAAAAAGTTGGCTTTGGAGGAGTTATGTTTGGCTAGAAAAGATACTATATCTCATCTCAAGAATGTTAACATGTATATATTCATCTCACTCTGCTACCAAGGAAGGGAAGGATTTTCAGATGGCCACATCACTTGAATAACTGAGTGATAGAACTGTCTTCTAGGTCACTGTTCCAGTTCTGAACTAGCCCATTCTGTCCCTCCCCTCCCCCTCCCCCAATTGGAGGAGACTCCTTCGTTGATTCTCACAATACTATGACTAGACAACATTTGGGAGCAAAAATAAAATTAATATGCTTATAAATAGCCTTAAATGAATTGTTTTGTCTTTGTGATAATTCCCCGTGGCTTTATGCTTGTGACTTCCTGCTGCTTGCAAGTGATGTTGGAAAATGGAAACACAGCAGTTTATTCACTTTTCATTATCCTGCATTTCTCAAACTTGGACTTTGGCAGTTGAAGTAAGATAATCATTTTGTGCCATAAAAGAAGAAAAACAGTTTGCCAACAGGAGTCCAAATTTAATATTAGAAGTCTGGGAAATATGAAAGAGAGGTGATAGCCGAGCAACACTTCTCCAACACAGTAATCTGGCAGTTTCTCTATTCCCAATTTATTTCTAAGAAACAATATCACTTTTGTCAGTAAAGACTTAAAAGCAATTTTGAATGTGTGTGGGAAAAAAAATAGCCAGAAAATTTCCCCCTTAACCTTATTTTTATTGCTTGATTTGTGGTTTAAAGTATTTTCATAGTATTTATGAGTAATGGTGGTTTCAGCAAGTATGAATTCCACCATTTTGTCCACAGGATTAGTGGGGAGGGATTTTGAATTCAGATCTTAGCTTTGGTGCTGGATGCCTTTAACAAAGACATTGCCATAATTGCTTTTCCTTTATCTGTATTTTACTTCTCTTTGGCAGGGTGAAATACCAGTTTATCCCAGGTATTGTCTGACGAAGGTTTGGGGAGTGATCTGTGTGTTTAGATTTTCTGCCTGACTTTGTTAATGTGGTATGAATAAGGAGCATTTTTTTTTTGGAGAAAATGACACTTTATACAAGTCAGTTCCTTTTTATTTACTTTATGGATGGTCTGGGGTGGCAGCAGGACTTACCGTGAAAACTGTATGGTAACTCTCTATTCTTCCAACTGCCTCCCATGATCCTGTTTAGGAAGCTATGAAGCTCATAGTTAGGTTACTTCCATTTCCTCTTTACTAAGTTGATGTAATGATAGTAATATATGCTGAACTTATCTTTCAGTGTGTCAGTCACTGTGCCAATAGGTTTATATGTATGAACTGATTAACCTTTACAACTCCTAAGAGTAGATCTTACTGTTATCTCCATTTCACAGATGAGGACACATTGGAGACTGTATTCAAATCCAGGCAGTTTAAATATAGAAATATTTAAGAGCTGCTTCATGCTACCTCCTACAGCATTGCTGGGCAGAATAGACACAGAACACTCAGAAATTTGAGTTTTGGGAAACATACAGGAGAGTGATGTGGCAGTGAGATGTTGCCTCCAGTATGAATTGTCCTTGTCTTCTAAAAACAGAATCCTGCTGAATTAATGACCAACAGTAATAGCAGCTATACCTCCCAGTTTCCCTTGCAGCTGTAATTATGCTTTGAGATTTGATTAAGATTAATGACATATAAGTGAAATTTTTATTGTGTAACTTTTACAAACTTCCATACAAGTTAGTCTACCTGCACATTTTGGCTCTATCCTGCTGCCTGGAATGTGGATGTCATGGTTGGGACTCTAGCTGCCATCTTGGACTATGAGGTTAAGGTCATATCTAAGGTGGTGGAGTGAGAAGTTGGAAGAATCCCGGGTTCCTAGGTATTTTATAAAGTAGAACCACTACATCAGCTTGGCAGCACTTTACCTCCAGGCTTTTTTGTGAAAGCAAAGTAAACTTCTGTCTCCTTTGAAGCACTATGATTTTGAGTGTCTTTAACTTGCAACTAATTGCTCATTTCATACCTACTTAGCAATTTGGATTATAAGTAGCTTCACTATTTGTGCATGGTAGGCCCTCCATAAATATTTGTTAATCTGTGTTTTTTATCTCTTCCCATTTTAATATTTAGAATCAGCTATTTGAGTTACTTTATAAGAACAGCGGCAATATGTATATATATTCTACATTCAAAATCATGCTGTAAATGTAAAATAATTGGGCAACAGGGCCTGAATGGGTTTCCTTTTTCTTTAAAGTAATGAGGAAGATCCAAATATTAAAATACAGCTTACAAGTATCAAGGTAAAACTCCGTTGCCACATCCATGTAGCAACCAAATGTACTTTAAGTATGTTACTATTTACTACCATTTGACTTTTATTTTATTTTATTTTTGAGACAGGGTCTCAAAAAGAGTGATTACTGGAAAAATCACTTATGGGTTTATCTGGATGTTACAAATCAGAATTCTGATATTTAACATTATGCTACATTTATGGTACACTGAAAAAGTACGTAGGTGTATATATGTTTATATTAAAAAGTTATATTTAAAAAGTTCCAAAACCAAGTAAGTCCTATAATATCTTATTAATCATAAAAAAGAAAAAGAATTGGCAGGGGACAAGATGGCCAGCTAGATGCAGGCAGGTGAAACAGCTCTCATGGAGGGACCCAGATAACTGGCACACTCCTAACTCTTCTGAGAGAGAGGCACTAAAAATGGACAAAGGGAAGACACAGAAGCTGGGCTGAAGGGCGAGAAAGCTGGGAAACCTACATGGGGCTACAGTACATCCACACTCATTCCTGGCCCCCAATGGCTCTGGGGAAACAGGTGAGTTGCACTGGCAAGGAGCAACCTTCCTCTTGCCACAGGCCTCTGGAACCCTGGCAGGAGGAGACCCTTTGACCACTATGGACACTCAAGCTGGCATGGAGAGCTGCTTAGAGAAGGGGTAGGGGCAGCAGCCAGCTGATGTGGAGCCCAAAGGGTTTGGTACAGAACTAGGGGAACTGTCAGTCCTGAACTCTGCAGGGTGGTCCTGCCCATCAGATGAGGCCAGTCTGACCTGAGAACCCCTTGGTCTGCTGTCCTCTCCCAGGGCCCCAACCCGGCTACACCTGCTTGCAGAGCAGCCTTGGGCGCCCTGGGGTCCCACACCATAGCTTCTGCACTGGCAGTTTGTGCCTGACTGGTAGAGAGTTCCAGCAGGATGACCCCTACAGCCACGCACCAACCCACATGCTCCCTTCCATACTGCAGCTTTCTTTAGGCCTAAGGCAACTCCCCACATTGCTTTGCTGGCATGTGTCTGTGGAGGTGAGTTTTGCTTTCCTTGACCATCAGCATTCGGGAGTTCAGTCTACCCTTCCTCCCCCAACTGACCTCTGTTGCAGACAGAGTCTTGGTGGGCACAGAGTCAGCCAGCCCTGCCCCTGCCAGTGCTCTGCCCTTATGCTAACACTCCGCAGAGAACAGTGGATCCTCCCACGCCCTGAGCAATCACTCCTACTTGCGAGGCACAGAGACCTATGCACCCAGACCTGCACCCATCAGTGCCCCACTCCTGAGCCAAAACACCACTTTCAGGGTGACCACACACACAGTCACCAGCGGAGGCCCTCCAGCTGCATTGCCTTTGCCACTGTGGTGAACACTTGCAGGGAGGCAGGCACCCTGGCACCTGCTACACACTCTGTCACAACTGCCACTATTGTTGCTACTGGCATTTGTGAGCAAGAATGGATCCCATTGGCATCATACTCTGAAACACTTTGGCTGACACCACCCATTGGAGTGTAGTGACCAGTGGTCTAGGAGCACCTCATTCTCCCCCACCCCACTAGTGAAGTGGATTCCTAACCTCAAGGAGCCAGAGAACAAAGTTGGGGCTCAATGCAAGTCCTACAGAGTTACAGCATGCAGTCCAGGAATTGGAAGGTAAGCACTGACCCTGTAAAATCTTCCAGAAATGAAGGCAGTTAGCTGAATTCACTTTATACCACAATCAAACCTTCAAGGTCATCAAATAGGATAAAAGAAAAAACCCATCCAAAGATCAGGAGCTTTAATGATTGAAGGAAGATAAGTCAACAAAGATGAGAAGGAATCAGCACAAGAACCCTGATGACCCAAAAAGCCAGAGTACCTTATTTGCTCCAAATCACCTCTCCAGCAAGGGCTCTGAACTGTATTGAGATGGCCAAAATGACAGAAACAGAATTCGGAATATGGATAGGAATAAAGATCCCTGAGCTACAGGAGTATATTGAAACCCAATCCAAGGAAGCTAAAAATCATGACAAAATGATGCAGGAGCTGACAGTCAAAATAGCCAGCCTAGAAAAGAATCTAACTGACCTGATAGAGCTGAAAAACACACTACAAGAATTTCATAGTGCAATCACAAGTATTAATAGCAGAATAGAACAAGTGGAGGAAAGAATCTCAGATCTTGAAAACTGGCTTTCTGAAATAAGACAGTCAGACAAGAATAGAGAAAAAAGAATGAAAAGGAACAAACAAAACCTCCAAGAAATATGGGATTATGTAAAGAGTCCAAATCTATGACTCATTGGTGTCCCTGAAAGAGATGGGGAAAATGGAACCAACTTGGAAAATATATTTCAGGATATCATCCAGGAGAATTTCCCCAGCCTAGCTAAAGAGGCCAACATTCAAATTCAGGAAATGCAGAGAACCCCTAAAATACTTCACAAGAAGATCATTTTCAAGACATATAATCATCAGATTATCTCCATGGTTGAAATGAAAGAAAAAGTGTTAAAGGCAGCTAGAGAGAAAGGTCAGGTCGCCTACAAAGGGAAGCCCATCAGACTAACGGTGGACCTTTCAGCAGAAACCATTCAAGCCAGAGGAGACTGGGGACAATATTCAACATTCTTAAAGAAAAGAAATTTCAACCCAGAAATTCAGATAAGAAAAGCCAAACTAAGCTTCATAAATGAAGGAAAAATAAGATCCTTTTCAGACAAGCAAATGCTGAGGGAAATTGTTGCCATCAGAACTACTTTATGAGAACTCTTAAAGGAAGCACTAAATATGGAAAAGAAAGACTGTTATCAGCCACTACAAAAACACACTGAAGTACACAGACAAGTGACACTATAAAGCAACTACATAAAAAAGTCTGCAAAACAAACAGCTAAAATCATGATGACAGGATCAAATCCACACATATCAGTACTAACCTTGAATGTAAATGGCTTAAATGCTCCAACTAAAAGGCACAGAGTGGCAAGTTAGATAAAGAACCAAAAATCATTGGTATGCTGTCTTCAAGAGACCCATCTCACATGCAGAGACACACATAAATTCAAAATAAAGGGATAGAGAAAAATATACCAAGCAAATGGAAAACAGATAAAAGCAGGGGTTGCAATCCTAGTATCTGACAAGACAGATGTTAAGCCAACAAAGATCAAAAAAGGCAAAGAAGGGTGTTACATAATGGTAAAGGGGTCAAGTGAACAAGAAGATCCTAAATACCTATATGCCCAACCCAGGAGCACCAAGATTCATAAAGCAAGTTCTTAGAGACCTTCAAAGAATCTTAGACTCCCACACAATAATAGGGGGAGACTTTAATACCCCGCTAACAATATTAACCAGATCATCAAGACAGAAAATTAACAAAGATATTCAGGAACTGAACTCAGCTCTGGATCAAATGTACCTGCTAAATATAGAACTCTGCACCCCAAAACAACAGATTATACATTCTTCTCATTACCACATGGCCCACATTGTAAAATTGATCACATAATCAGAAGTAAAACACTTCTCCACAAAATGCAAAAGAACTGAAATCATAACATACAATGTTGTGGACTATAGTGTAATAAAACGAGAAATCAAGACTAACAAATTCCCTCAAGCCATATAATTGCATGGAAACTGAATAACCTCCTAAATGACTTTTGTGTAAATAGTGAAATTAAGGTAGAAACTAAGAAGTTCTTTGAAACCAGTGAGAACAAAGATACAACATACAAGAATCTTTGAGACACAGCTAAGGCAGTGTTAAAAGGGAAATTTATAGCACTAAATGCCCACACCAAAAAGTTAGAAAGATGTCAAGTTAACAGCCTAACACCACAACTAAAAGAACTAGAGAACCAAGAGCAAACAAATCCCAAAGCCAGCAAAAGACAATAAATAACCAAAATCAGAGCTGAACTGAAGGAGATTGAGACATGAAAAAGCATTTAAAAGATCAATGAATCCAGGAACCATTTCTTTGAAAAAATTAATGAGATAGACCACTAGCTAGACTAATAAAGAAGAAAAGAGAGAAGATTCAAATAAACATAATCAGAAACAACAAGGAGACGTCACCACTGACCCCAAAAAAATACAAATAACAATCAGAGAGTATTATGAAGACCTCTGTGCACATAAACTAGAAAATTTGGAATAAATGGATAAATTCCAGGACACATACACCCGCCCAAGACTGAATCAGGAAGAAACTGAATCTCTGAATTGATCAATAATGAGTTCTGAAATTGAGCAGTAATAAATAGCCTATCAAGCAAAAAAAGCTGAGGACCAGGTAGATTCATAGCTGAATTCTACCATATGTACAAGGAAGAGCTGGTACCATTCCTGCTGAAACTATTCCAAACAAAAGTGAGAAGGAGGGTCTCCTCCCTACCTCATCTATGAGGCCAGGATCAGGATCATCCTGATACCAAAATCTGGCAAGACAAAAAAAAAAAAAAATTCAGACTAATATCCTTGAAGAACACCGATGCAAAAATCCTCAACAAAATGCTGGTAAACTGAATCCAACAGCACATCAAAAAGTTTATCTACCACAGTCATTAGGCTTTATCCCTAGAATGCAAGGTTGGTTTGATGTATGCAAATCAATAAATGTGATTCATCACATAACAGAACTAAAAACAAAAGTCATATGATTATCTTAATAGATGCAGAAAAGGCTTTTTTGATAAAATTCAGCATTCCTTCATGTTAAAAACCCTCAATAAACTAGGTATTGAAGGAACATACCTTAAATTAATAAGAGCCATCTATGACAAACCCATTCAGTCAACATCATACTGAATGGGCAAAAACTAGAAGCATTTCTAGCATTTCCCATTGAACCAGCACAAGACAAGGATGCCTTCTCTCACCAATCCTATTCAACATAGTATTGGAAGGCCTGGCCAGGGCAATCAGGCAAGAGAAAGAAAATAAGAGCATCCAAATAAAAAGAGAGGAAGTCAAACTATCCCTTTTTTGCAGACGACATCATCCTATAACTAGAAAACTTCATCATCTCAGCCCAAAACCTTTTTAACCTGATAACGATCTTCTTAACCTTCAACAATTTTGCAACAAAGTCTCAGGATGCAAAATCAATGTGAAAAAATTACTAATGTTTCTATATACCAACAACAATCAAGCTGAGAATCAAATCAGGAATGTAATCTCATTCACAGGTGTCACACACAATAAAGATAAAATACCACAGAATACAGGTAAGGAGGGAGGTGAAAGGTCTCTACAAGGAGAACTATAAAACACTGCTCAAAGAAATCAGAGATTACACAAACAAATGGAAAAGCATTCTATGCTCATGGACAGGAAGAATCAATGTTGTTAAAATGGCCATACTTCCCAAAGTGATTTAGAGATTTGATGCTATTTCTATTAAACTACCATTGAAACACTTCACAGAACTATTTTAAAATTCATATGGAACCAAGAAAGAGCCTAGATAGCCAAGACAATCCTAAGCAGAAAGAACAAAGCTGGAAGCATCATGCTACCTGACTTCAAATTATACTACAAGGCTGCAGTAACCAAAACAGCATGATACTGGTATAAAAACAGACACAAAGACCAATGGAACGGAATAGAGAACCCAGAAATAAGGCCACACATCTCAACTATCTGATCTTCAACAAAGCTGACAAAATCAAGCAATGTGGAAAGGATTCCCCATTCAATAAGTAGTGCCGAGATAAGTGGCTAGCCATATGCTAAGATTGAAACTGGACCCCTTCCTTACACCATATACAAAAATCAACTCAAGATGGATTAAAGACTTAAATGTAAAACCGAGAACTATAAAAACCTGAAGAGAACATAGTCAATACCATTCTGTACATAGGCATGGGCAATGATTTCAGGGCAAAGACACCAAAAGCAATTGCAACAAAAGCAAAAATTTACAAATGGGACCTAATTAAATTGAAGAGCTTCTGCACAGCAAAGGAAGCTATCAAAAGAGTCAACAGACAGCCTAAAGAATGGGAGACAATTTTAGCAAACTGTGCATCTGTCAAAGGTTTAACATCCAACATTTATAAGGAGCTTAAACAAATTTACAAGAAAAAAAAACCATTAAAAAGTGGGCAAATGACATGAACAGACATTTCTTGAAATAAGACATACATGCGGCCAAGAATCATATGAAAAAAAGCTTAAAATCACTGATCATTAAAGAAATGTAAATCAAAACCACAATGAGATATCATCTCACACCAGTCAGAATGGCTATCATTAAAAAGTCCAAATATAATTGATGTTGGTGAGGCTGTAGAGAAAGAGGAATGTTTATACACTGTTTGTGGGATAAATTACTTCAACCATTGTGGAAGATGATGTGGTGATTTCTCAAAGACCTAAAGACAGAAATATCATTTGATCCAGCAATTCCATTACTGGGTATATACTGAAAGGAAAACAAATCATTCTATTATAAAGATGCATGCACTTGTGTGCTAATTGCAGCACTAATCACAAGAGCAAAGACATGGAATCAACCTAAATGCGTATGAATGGTAGACTGGATAAAGAAAATGTGGTACATATACACCATGGAATACTATGCAGCTATAAAAAGTGTGATCATGTCCTATGCAGGAACATAGATAGAGCTGGAGGCCATTATTCTTAGCAAACTAAAGCAGAAACAGCAAACCAAATACCACATGTTCTCACTTATAAGTGGGAGCTAAATGATGAGAACACATGGACACATAGAAGGGAACAATACACATTGGGTCTATTGAAAGGTGGGTGGTGGGAGGAGGGAGAGGATCCGGAAAAATAACTATTGGGTACTGAACTTAATACCTGGGTGATGAAATAATCTGTACAACAAACCTTCATTATACAAGTTTACCTATATAACAAACCTGCACATGTGCCCTGAACTTAAAATAAAAGTTAAATTAAAAAAAAGAAAAAGAAACACGAGTGTGTTCCATTGAACACATGTATGAGACTTCTTAAATGCCTGTTTAAAATTTGTAATGTTATAATTTTATAAAAGGTCTTTTTTTTTTTCAAGTATAAGCATGAACTTTTCTCCCCATGCTGAAACCCAAGTGAAAAATGACAGTATCTTGGACTAGGACTTTGTCAGTGTATAAGAAAAGGTTGGACAGGTTTGTGATCTGTGTGGCACACATACTAGGCCTGGCTGATGGATTCGATGTGGGGTGTATGTGGAGGGAGATGAAAAATAAATATTAATATGACACAAATATTCCACCTGAGCAAATGAGTAGATGGAGGGGCTGCTTATAGGGATGGAAAAAGTTAAAGAGAGGCAGATCCAAGGTGTGTGGTAGGGTGAAGCAGTTCAATTTTGCATACAAGTTTGCAGTGCCTGTGAGACATCCAAAAACAGAAATCAAATTGTGTATGTGAGTTTGAATTTCAGAGGAGTGGTGTGGACCTGAGATTTAAAATTTGGAGTTTCAGCTTAGATTATGACAAAATTTGAGATAATCTAGAGAGAAAGTTTAGGATAATGTAAGAAGAGGGCTCTGAAACCAGTCTCATGAATGTGGTAAGAAATCTACATGGTATGGTCAAAAGATTATGGTGTGTGTTGGGATCTGATGTGGATTTCTGTCCCTCTGGGTGCCACTGATCTGCATGTTGCAACCCGTCCCGTTGGGCTAGGATGGCACTTAATCATGCAGAGTCCTGACTGAAGATACGGGCTGTTTAAGTCATAAGTAGGAATGAAGAGTAGAATCACATAAATGCTTCCATCAAATAATTGATGACATGGGAATTCCAGAGGTTCCTTCTAGAGATACATAGAATTCAGTGTGTAAAGAAATTAGAATGTTTCTTTCTGCATCTTTGTATTTCTTTAATCTATCTTTTCTTAGGTGCTTTGAGACTAGCTTAAAAATTAATTCTTGATAGCACTTTGCAACTATAAACATGGGGATTAGTGATTGAATGATTAGTGCTTATCTTCTCTCTTTGAAATTGGCTACTTTTGATGTTTTACAGTTTTTAACAATATCATGATAGGATCATATGTTAAATACAGTTAGTGTTTGGCCACAAAGAACTTTTTCTGCAAAGAAATCAAAACTCTTACAGGTTTTAACAGAACCAAAAGCGTTGTGTGGGGTGGAGGAGGAGGGAGAATGGTTTGGAGAAGAAGCTATTGCTAAGTAATTTAGTGATAAAAGTTGCAAAAATTGAATAAAGAGAATCTATTTTAACAGCTAAAATAATTACTTTAGGATTTTTTAATTAAAAACAGCAGAAATGTTTCCTTCCAATCTGAATTCTCTTCTTTTAATTCACTGACTAAGGGTCTGCTTTTGTAATCTCCCCCAAATTCTGTAATATGCCTAGACTTACTATAGAAAGTAATTAAGACCTGTATGATTTGCACTGAGGCTGTAATCAGTGTGTAACCCAGTGTCTTGCACACATTTATTCATTTCAGTAATATTTATTGAATACCTACCAGGCATGCTTATTAATTTCACTAGCATTTATTGAACTCCTACTATGCCCCCATAACAGAACCTACTCGTATGCTCCCTTTGAGTACCCAGCATGAAATTTAGCTCTGTGAGCATTATGTCTACGAGTGGGCAACTTCCTTGCCAAAATAAATATATTGCCCAATGTTTCTTGCTACCAGAAAAGATTACATATTTTAAAATGTAGGCTTGCACCCAAGCTGCTAGTTATCTCTACTGTAGTATTGCTGACATGAGAGTGCTTTGCACATTATTTTTTTTTTATTCCAACAGGATTCAGCTAACATTAATAACAACTCTTTCTTCCTCTCTCCTCTCTCATATGTTCTGCACATATTCAAAGATTGGCTCTGTTGTCAGAGTTGGCTTTTTCCAATTTCATCTTTAAAATTTCTTAAACTTTCCATGTTTTTCGTTTTTAAAGGAGGCCATGAGACTCCCTCTAGATTAACTTGGCTCAGAAGATTACTGAGTTTCAAAAGTCTGGCTCTAAGAGGCTTTCCCAAATCTGATTTTGAAGTTATGGTATCCAGGAAAAATGGCAACCTCATATTTCCATCAAGGGCTCATGTGAGCCGGAGTTTTTACCAAGTTTACGACATGTTGTCACACTTAATTCTGAGGACATCTGCCTAGTTTGCCCAACAAAAACATATACAATTCCTTCTACTTCTCCCTAAATGTAAGCATTTTCAGGAAGAGAAACTAGTTCAGAGACAGATCTTCTTGCTTAGAATTTTTTTTTTTTTGTAAACTGATTCTCACTCTTGTCATGCAGGCTGGAGTGCTGTGGAGCAATCTGGGCTCACTGGAACCTCCACCTCCCAGGTTCAAGTGATTCCCCTGCCTTAGCCTCCAAAGTAGCTGGGATTACAGGCGCACGCCACCATGCCTGGCTATTTTTTATATTTTCAGTAGAGACGAAGTTTTACTTTGTTGGCCAGGCTGGTCTTAAACTCCTGACCTCAAGTGATCTGCCTGCCTAGGCTTCCCAAAGTGTTGAGATTACAGGTGTGAGCCACCGTACCTGGCCATTGCTTAGAATTTTGAATCTTCAAATTATAAGGAAAGCATCTTGGAAAGGAGTCCTTACCAGTATCAATGATTAGCACTTTTTTAGGGAGCTCCATTAACTTTCTTAAATTAATTGCAATATTTTGCATGTATTTATTTAATAAATATTAATAAAACACCTTTTATGTGTTAGGCATAATTCATGAGTAAATTTTATAGTGCGCTACTGGGTTGGGGTTACTGGAGATTACCCGGGTCCCTATGACTTGCTAGGAAGACTCACAGGACTTGCATATGGTTTTACTCACAGCTAAGATTTATCACAGTGAAAAGATATTGGGCGAGATCCACAAAAAGAAAAGGCAAAAGAAGCAAAGTCTGGGAAAGACTAAGTTACACACTTCCAGAGTCTTCTAGTGAAGTCACACAGGATACACTTAATTTTCCAGCAATGAGTTGTGACAACATATATGAAATGTTGTCTACCAGTACAGTTTATTGGAGACTCAGTGCTCAGGGTTTTTATTGGGGGCTAATCACACAGCACTCTCCCTCTGCCTAGCACATACCAAATTTGTGTACTGGCCAAAGGAAAGCAGATGTTCAGCATAAACTACATTGTTTGCACAAACACTTAGGTATAGTGAGCTACTCTTATCAGTTCTAGGCATGTGGAAACCCTCCTGAAACCCAAGTTTCTAGATGCCAGTCAAGGACCCACATTTTAAGCCTGCCTTTTGAAGGGTAGCAGTTAGGTCTGCTATGTTAACTTTTTTTGTGCACAGCTAGATTGTGACAAATGCATTGGGGAAAATAATTTTACAGCAGGGAGCAAGGACTAGTAAAGCTGGAAAGGGATGTGGTCTGCAATTTTAAATAAGGTGATCCGAGTAAGTTTCACTGAGAAGGCAACATGTGAGCAAAGGCTCGGAGGTAAAAAAGAATATTCCAGTTGAGGGGAACAGTCAGTGCAGTTACCCTAAGTTGATAGCCTGCTTGTCATGTTTGAGAAAGAGCAAGGAGGCCAGTGTAGCTGGAGCAGAGTGAACATGGAGATGAAGGTGGAGAATTAGGATTTGGGGAGAGGACTGCTGGCCATACCACATGGGACCTTGTAGAACATTGTTAGTCCTTTGGTTTATGCATATGTGCATTTTACTGGGGAAAGATCCACTAATTTTCATTTCTTTTGATTCTGTGAGCCCCCAACATCCACTAACTGCAGATCTAGGGTAACTTCCATCATTTTACAGGTGGAAAACTAAGCCCTGAGTGATGACAGGTATCTTGCTTAAGGTCACGTGATCTTCAATGGGAGAATGGGGGATAAAATGTAGAATGTAAATGTTTCAATCTTTCTGTCAAGATTAGGAGAATCCTAATTATTAATGTAGTTGATAAAAATGGATGCCACATCATTAAGAAGTCAGGAAACAACAGGTGCTGGAGAGGATGTGGAGAAATAGGAACACTTTTACACTGTTGGTGGGATTGTAAACTAGTTCAACCATTATGGAAAAGAGTATGGCAATTCCTCAAGGATCTAGAACTAGATGTACCATATGACCCAGCCATCCCACTACTGGGTATATACCCAAAGGATTATAAATTAGTCTACTACAAAGACACATGTACACGTATGTTTATTGCGGCACTATTCACAATAGCAAAGACTTGGAATCAACCCAAATGTCCATCTGTGACAGACTGGATTAAGAAAATGTGGCACATATACACCATGGAATACTATGCAGCCATAAAAAAGGATGAGTTTGCGTCCTTTGTAGGGACATGGATGCAGCTGGAAACCATCATTCTTAGCAAACTATCACAAGAAGAGAAAACCAAACACCGCATGTTCTCACTCATAGGTGGGAACTGAACAATGAGATCACTTGGACTCGGGAAGGGGAATATCACACACTGGGGTCTATCATGGGGAGGGGGGAGGGGGGAGGAGGGAGGGATTGCATTGGGGAGTTATACATGATATAAATGATGAATTGATGGGTGCTGACGAGTTGATGGGTGCAGCACACCAACATGGCATAAGTATACATATGTAACAAACCTGCACGTTATGCACATGTACCCTAGAACTTAAAGTATAATAAAAAAAAAATAAAAAAAAAAAAAAAAAAAAAAAAAAATGGATGCCACACTGCTTCAGGATAGTTCAGGCAGAATTGTTCAATTATTTATTTTGGTTTAGAATAGAAAGGGACTGGGGTGCCTAATACTGAGTAAGTAGGGGATAAAACAAGTAGTAAATACCTAATAGGCATTTTCTACATATTAGAATGTCCGATAATTCAATTAAATGTCTTTACACCTCACATCTATTCCTTCTTATGTAAAAAAAAAAAAAAAATTGTTTTCATTGCCTGTTAAGCCCTCCCTGTTTTGCCCCCATTATGACTACATTTAAACAAAGAAAAAGTTTATTAAGTTGTCTCCTGATTTTAAAGGGATTCAACTGCAGTTTTTCACAAGGGCTATACAAACAAAATAAAGCTAACTTTAAAGTTACCTTCTCTCACTGGCAACTCTGTAACATTCACACCAAGAAGGTCTAGTTGAAAAGAGTGAAACATGGCCAAAGCATACCTACTGAACACAGATCCAGAAGGTAGTGTGTTTGACCTTAAAACCCCTGATGATGGCTGGGTGTAATGGCTCACACCTGTAATCCCAGGCTTTTGGGAGGCCGAAGCAGGCGGATCACGAGTTCAGGAGATCGACACCAGGCTAACATGGTGAAACCCTGTCTCTACTAAAAATACAAAAAATTAGCTGGGCGTGGTGGTGGGCGCCTGTAGTCCCAGCTACTTGGGAGGTTGAGGCAGGAGAATCGCTTGAACCCGGGAGGCAGAGATTGCAGTGAGGCGAGATCGTGCCACTGCACTCCAGCCTGGTAACAGTGCGAGACTCCGACTCAAAAAACAGAAAAAACAAACAAAAACAAAAAACAAAACAAAACAAAAAATCTGATGATATGCGCTGCTTATGAAATCAACAGATAATTGCTGATTTTTTCTTTCAAAAGAAAATTATGCTGAAAAGAAGATCTAGAGTTTTTGAAACATTTGCTGCTTTTAAGCATAAAGAAATGAAATGTTGGATGCAAATAAATCGGTGGTATATGTGTGCTAAAGGTACAATTTGGGTGACAGCTATGGAAGGCAATTTAATAATGCCTTTTATTATTTTGAAAGCCAACATAAAAAGTAAAAGAAACCCTTTAGAATAAATTTTGAAAGGTTAAGTTCAGAGCTACTTAATTATTATGTGGATTTGGAAGTATAGGCATTTAAAAATACTTTATATTTTCAAGGGGGAAAATTATTAATCAACTCCTCTAAATGTGAGGAGGTAAAACATGGCTTATGTTATATTACAGATAAAAAAATTTCTGTCCATTAAGCAGTATTTCCATATTGCTGTCTTTAGGGTGGTTGCTTTTAAATACTTTATGCTATATTATCTCAACCAATAATGCAATGAATGGCTCTGTCATGGCTAGATGACATAAAATCAAAATTATCTATTACTATTGAAGAGATAAGGTCAATATCATACCCAAAAAAGCAAGATCTTGAGGTCTTTCCCTCTGAGCTTTGATTCCTTCCATGTATTTTGAACTGCAAAAGGCCCTGTTTTTATTGATGGTAGTGGTGGTGGGAGTTACTAGATTTAACTATTAGAATATTTCCGTTTGTACTAAGGCCCTTGACAAAACATTTAATAGCTTTTGTTATAAAATGACCTGATTATTATAAAATTTAAACAACTCAGAAAAATAAGAAGGCAGAAAAACACTCCAAATTCCACTTTCCAGAAATAACCATTCTCAGCATTTGAACATCTTTCCAGACATTTCTCAGTGTGTCTATATTGAGCAAAATATAGCTAGATGTAATTTTAGGAAAATGGGATCACAGTATACATGGCATTTTAAATACCAAGTATTAATTTACTTTTACTTGAATTTAACGTAAGAAAGAGAGATTGAAATAAAAGTGGAGGAGCTGTTGATTTCACTCAGATAAATATTTCATTACCATAAATGATATAGCCCATTTACAAATTCCATTATCACTATTCAAAAAGAATAAACTCAGTCTAAGAGTTTGAAATTAACATATTTTTTCTTTCAAGTAAGACTTCATTTATTAGGAGTCAATTTCAATTGTTTTCTATTCTAATGTTGTAGTGATGGTCATAGGAACAGAGCGCGTTTGAAAGTTGTGTAGAGGCTTGTAGAGCACAAAGTTAACATATTTCTAGAAAGCAGTGAAATCATTAGTGATTTGCTATAAAAGATGAAAAAATAACAAACATACTTTTTTAACAGATCCCCTCCCCTCTCCTCTGATTTTTGATATTTTATTATTTATACATGGATTTATTACATTTCTTGTTTGTTCTATAACTATAGTTATTAAAGCTATTTACTAACATGTTCCTTGTTCCATTTCAAAATAGATTTTGTGCTCAACACCAGCCTATTACTATTATTTTGATATTACTGAGTTTGTTTGTTTGAATGGTTAGATTTTGTGGTCCAGGAATTTGTTAAGGAAGCACTTGCAAGTGCTTTTTACGAAGCACTTAAAAAGTGCTTAGTAAGCACTTTGTACTTTAGTAAGCACTTTTTACTAAGCACTTACAAAGTACTTAATTTTACTAAGTTCTTAATGTATTTGAGAGGGCCTATCAGTTTAGTTTATAGTTAAAGGACAACTTTGCTGAACATAAAATTCTTAGTTCCCCCTCCCCCTTACTGAGATACTTTAGATATTAGTGTGGTCACTTCTTCAATGGATAGATTAATGGGAGAGGTGAAGGTAAATTTCTGCTAAGTTGTCAGTCAATTTGCTGAATAACCAACTCACCCAATTTAATGATCAATGGCAATATTTTGGGGTAAGGAAAAGATGGGGAATTTACTTTTGGTATGAAATTCGAATGCCTGTTAGGCAATAAAATGAAGATGCTGAGTCGTACAGAGGTTGGACTGAAGATACATATTTGGCGTAGACAGAATAAAGATGGCAATTATGACATGGAATTGGATGAGAGTTAGTACAGATGGAGAAAAGAAAAGGTCTGAGGACTGGGCACTGCATGTGTACTCCAGCAGTTAGATGTCAGAAGAATGAGGAGGAATGGCAACGGAAACTGAGAAGGAACTTCATTAAGCTGGTAAGAACACGTACTTTAAATCTCAAGGAGAAAGTGACCAGCTGTGTCAAATGCTGCCAAGAAACTGAAACTTGAACATTGGAATGGGCTACTTAGAAGTCATTTGGGTCCCTGATAAAAATCAATGTAGCAGGCAAACTACTGATAAACCTTCTTAGAGAAGAAAAATATAATCATATATATAATTATAGAAAATACTTTTTAAGCAATAATAAATGATAGTCAACTCTAACAATAAATTTGGACATTAGCAATTTTATCCATATGCCATAGTACTTCCTATGTCATAATTTCTTCCTTTGATAATAATTTTATGAACAAATGAAACCAGAACAAAACCCTTTTATGAACAGGAGAAAGGAGTAAGAGCATAAAAGGAAAACATTTTCCTCTTGTTAAGTATTTGTTGCCTCCAGGGAATGAGACTTCAGAGCAGATTGGGGGAAATTATTTATATTTTCTGCATTTATCTCTGTATTGTTTGATATTGCAATTTACTTGTATTATTTTCATAGTTAAAATTATATACTAAAATAAAAAATAAACTGTGTAATAAACATAAAATATCAATAGTGGCAATACGTGACAATGAATGATTCCTTCTCTTGTCCTGAGCCCATGGCTTTAATATTACTTGAGAGTTGTGGGAATCTTTCCTTTGAATCCCATATTTGACCTCAGAATCTATGGACACAGTTTTATAGATAGTCATATGAAAATGACTGCAGTTGGTCTTGAAACTGATTTCCTAGCCATAGTATAGATGCATTCTTTCTTTTGAGTTTTGGCTTTCTAATTATTCATTTTTGTTATTAAGTGCCTATACTATGCATGAAATTTTTACACTAAGGGGAACTCTACTTGGAGGAACTCATGGTCTATGATTCAAATTATGTACACCTTCTTCTTGGGGTTCAGTAGAAGCCCAAATACCTGTTGTTTATCTTAAAAGTGATATTATTCCAAGTTCTGTCTGTGTGATATTCTCTTTTACGAACTCTATGCATTCTCTCCAGGCTTTTACACCTCTGCTTCAGGAATCCTGACTCAGTACCTCTATTTGGCATCCTTGTATCCAAGTCAACATGTCTAATATGGAACTTCTTATCTTTCCTATCTAGTATGACCCTCTTCTTTTATCTGCTGTTTGATCTTGTTTAAACAAAGCCATTTTGCCTAAGGTAGTAAATCTAATTGATGCATAAGTCTTGATTTCATTGCTTATTTACTTCTCTTGTCCTTTTTTTTTCTCCATATCTGTTGCTACTATCTTGGTTCAGATTTTCTCCACCTCTCACCTATACTTTTGTAACAGTCTCGTGCCTCAGGTCTCATACGTTCCACTAATTAGCTTTTCCACAAAAGTGATTTTTCTTTAGCACAAATTATATAATATCAATCCTATTCTTAAAATTGTTCAATGACTCTCTGTTGCCTTCATTAGAGTCACATGACTGGTGATTTCACATGCCTTATATACTTCAGTGATTTGCCCAACTTTGAGAAAACCCTAAAATTTATTTTTTTATTTTTATTTTTATTTTTTGAGATGGAGTCTTGCTCTGTCGCCCAGGCTGGAGTGCAGTGGTGTGATCTCAGCTCACTGCAAGCTCAGCCTCCCGGGTTCATGCCATTCTCCTGCCTCAGCCTCCTGAGTAGCTGGGACTACAGGTGTCCTCCACCATACCTCTTTTTGTTTTGTAATTTTAGTAGAGATGGGTTTCACTGTGTTAGCCAGGATGGTCTTGATCTCCTGACCTCGTGATCTGCCTGCCCCGGCCTCCTAAAGTACTAGGATTACCTAAAGTTTATTTTTTAGGAAGTACAGACTTCAATAATTTGTAATGGCCACAGTTATTGGTAGTTTGGCAGTGGTAATTTACTATCAATAATAGCTTATAATAGATGTGCATTTATTGGTGAATTGGCTAAAATTCCTTACTTTACCACTCAGTAAAGTACATTGGAATGAACATGAGGTTAATAATATAGGGGTAATCTTGAACAGACTCTAAGTTTAAAAAATAAGTAAATAAATTATTCACAAATTATGGTATTTCGACTTTAATTTCTAACAAATTACTTGTGACATACTTCATAAATGATTGTCTATTATCATGGTTAGTAAAAGGTGAGTTTTAGATCAAAGTCCAGAGTTTTTACCACAACAAACAAAACCCTCCATGATTCAGGCCAGTCATTTATTTATTCATATATCCACCCATCTGTCCATCTATTTGTTAAATATTTTTTTGAGCACCCATTATATTCTAGAAAATTGTTAGGGCTCAGGGACACTCTAATGAACAAAACATAGGTTTAACTGTCACAGAATCAATGGCCATCGTCCTCAGACTTCTAAGGCTGGTGTTTGCTATGTGCGTGTCCAGTCTCCTCTTCTCCCCCTTATTATTTCTGGCGAGATTGACTATTTATGATTGCCTTGATGCATTGGGCTATTTTTTTTGTTAGCCTATTTTCCTCCCTCTGTCTAGAATTTTCTCAATCTGGTGATCACTCAGCTTTACTGTCACTTCTGTGTTCCTTGTTTCTGAATGGGACCTCCAATGAAAGCCAAGAGACATTTAAAGTCAAATTTCTTTTAAATGTAGTTTAAGGCCAGGCGCAGTGGCTCATACCTGTAATCTCAGCACTTTGGGAGGCCGAGGCGGGCGGATCATGAGGTCAGGAGTTCAAAACCAGCCTGGCCAACTAAAAAATCTACTAAAAATACAAAAATTAGCTGGGCATGGTGCTGCGTGCCTGTAATCCCAGCTACATGCAAGTCTGAGGCAGGAGAATTACTTGAGCCTGGGAGGCAGAGCCTGCAGTGAGCCAAGATTGTGCCACTGCACTCCAGCCTGGGCAACAGACCAAGACTCTGTCAAAAAAAAAAAAAAAAAAAAAAGTAATTTATGTATTTTTTTCACAAGCCTTGCAGACTTAACACTTTAAAACATCAGCTAAGTGTGGTGTGATTGTAGTGAGTTGAGGTGGTGCGTGTGCACATGTGTGCATTTGTGTGTGTGTGTGAGACTAAAAAGTTGATATAATTGATGGATTTGGTGATCCAATGTGGTAGAAAGAGTATTGGGATTGGGAGATGAACTAGGGGAAATGAATTGGAAAAATGGGAGGCTTTAAAAATGTAAGCTTCCACATTCAATAAAATTTACTCTTCTAGAACACGTTGTTCCTAAAGATTATGGGATAGTTTTATGCTTTCCTTGCTTTATTTATTCGTGCAAGTTTCTTTTTAGCAGCCTTTCTGTTGTTCTCTTTCTTTTACACACTTAGATATATGTCTGCGAATGTGCTTTACTAAACATTTAATTTTTAAAATCAACTTTATTGAGGTATAATTTGCATACAATAAAATGCACCCATTTTAATGGTTGATTGAATTTTGAGAAATGTAGCCATTCATGTAACCACCACCGTAATTGAAATATGAGATTTCTATCACAGTAGATATTTCTCTCCGCCTTTTTGCAGGCAAGCTCCCTTCTCAATTCCCAGCCACAGGCAACCACGGATCTGCTGTTGGTCACTATCAATTAGTTTTTCAGGTATTTGGTTTTAATACCATTTTTCTTGTTCAAAGTTATCTATTTGATTCCCAAACCCCTCTCCTTCCATGTTCTTTTATAGAGCTTGGAAGCTGCTCTCATTCTTCCTTTATCTGTCTCATTTTTTTCTTATTTTTCCAATACCCCTCACTCCTCCTGTTTCATTCTTCCTCTTCAAGTACCGTATTAATTCATTTTCTGCTATATAAGTCTCCTGTAGACTTTGGCCACAAATGATTGCCTAAAATTCAGTTTTTTCCAGAGTCAAAATCTTTTCACCTCCAAATTTCAGTAGTATCCCCTCTTTTAAGGCTCAGAAGGTACAGAATAAACCTTATAAATTATAATTTTGTAAATTCCTTTATATTAGTTACCTTCTCTATGGCACCTGGATATTGTGTATGAAACTGTGGAAAAGTAAAACAAAAGATGACAGTTAAGCTCATTTTCACAAATTATCTTTATTATAAAATACACTAATTTATAATAACTAGGAGCAAGAATAAAGTGATTGATATGCTTTGGCTATGTCCCCTGTGTCCCTACCCAAGTCGCATCTTGAATTATAGTTTCCATAATCCCCATGTGTGGTGAGAGGGACCCGGTTGGAGGTATTGAATCATGGGGCAGTTACCCTCATGCTGTTCTTGTGCCAGTCCCTGACTTCTTACAAGATTGATGGTTTTATAAGGAGCTTTTTCCCTGCTTTGCTTTCACTTCTCTCTCTTGTCACCATGTGAAGAAGGATGTGTTTGCTTTGCCTCTGCCGTGATTGTAAGTTTCCTGAGGCTTCCCCAGCCATGTGAAACTGTGAGTCAATTAAACTTCTTTCATTTATAAATTGCCCAGTCTCAGGTGTGTCCTTATAGCAGCATGGGAACAGACTAATATGGTAATATTAAAACATTTAAAAATTGTGAGCACATTTGGGGAATGAATGAGTCTGTGTTGATTTTTTCCTCTTACAAATTTAATATCTCAGAAAACTTTGCTTTTAAAGAGAAGTGTGTGTGTGTGTGTGTGTGTGTGTGCGTACATCACAGCTGGTTTTAGTGCTGTTTACTTTCCTTGTTTTATTTATGGAAGAAGGAGGGAATTACTTAGGGGTAGTAATTTAAGGCTATTTCAGTTGGCATTTAATTGGGTTTAGATGTCGAAAGATGTATAGAGCTAGATATTTAAATAGAGGGTTTACAGTGATAAAATAGACTAGGAGAACAATCTTATGAACTTTGCAATATACTTTCCTACTTAAATATCTTCCAAGGTGTGAGCCTCTAAGATTTCCCTTACCTTATCTCCACCTACTTATTTAACCCTTCTATCACTCTGAACTATGCAAGAAATAACACTCTTGGTTATTTACTTATTCTGAGTAAAGTATAGCTTTATTCTGCCTGAGACCCTTCAAGTAAGTTCCTCTGGAGCTTGTTTGGGTAAATAGAAACATCTATTTAGT
Organism: Rhinopithecus roxellana; assembly: GCF_007565055.1. NCBI lineage: Eukaryota > Metazoa > Chordata > Mammalia > Primates > Cercopithecidae > Rhinopithecus > Rhinopithecus roxellana. The sequence continues at coordinate 90,929,189 of NC_044559.1, read as the reverse complement.
TGCTTCTTTAATATCTACTTTTGGTGGCAATTTTTTTTTAAAGGAAGGATACATTTGCAGGCTAATAGTTCTTGGTACAGAACAATGTTGCACTGACATTTTCAGAATACTCTCAGAAGTATAATGCTACTCTTTTCGGCCAGCAATGGTGTGATTAATAAGGTTAGCATTTCTTTTTGTTGTTGTTGTTCTATTTGGGATTTCTGAAGAAGTCGTGGATTAATTTAGAACTACTTATTATGTTCTATTTTATAGTATATTGGTATATACTATATATATTGTGGTATATTGATCAATAGTAAGTTGACCCTGTTTGCTGCTGTTTTCATCACAGTTCCTGTTCTGCAACAGATCAGTCAAAACAACATAATAATGACTTCTTTCTGACTGTATTTCTGTGACCAGCTGCACACAAACACACATGTATACATCAACACACACACCTGTATACACACACTTATTCTTATTAGCTCCCTTCATTTCTCTCTTTGTGCCTCTTCTATTGTCTCCCATGCTTCTCATCCATGCCCATATCATTTTTTCCTCCTTAATTCTCTTTTATCTTACAATCATACTTCCACCTCCCATACCTTTTCCCACAGAGTGAAATGTAGGGAAGGTTTATGAAGCTCTTTAGATTTGCCACAAACATCAGCCAGGAGATGCTGTAAGATGACATACTATTTCACTTGATGATGGTGAGTGAGTAGTGTAATATTTTTACTTGGTAAATTTATGTAAGCAAGCACTCAAGAAAAAATTTGTGCATCTGTTTTCAAACTGAGTCACAATAAAGGAAGTGAGAGATTTTGTGGCTCTTGTGACAGCCACAAAAAATAGAGTGCATTAATCATGTTGCAGAAAAAGACAATAAGAAGCAAAGGTTGAAATGTTAAACTTTTTTAGATGAGTCATAATTGTAATGGTGCTATTTATCTTCAAAGTTTTTCACAAAATGAAGTAACATCTTTTCTGTAGTCACAATTATATGAACACCTTTCAAAGATGTTGGAATTAAGGTTAAAAAGTCACTTCAGACCAAGCGTAGAAGTAGACTTTTTGAGAATTAAAATTCACTAATGTAACAGGAAAAAAAAAGTTTTGAAGTAGAAATTTGTACCTCTGATTCTGGTTTTGCCTTTGCCTCTAAATAGCTGTGTCATTTTTGACAGGTCTCTCAGTTCCTAGTGACTTACTTCCTGGCTTCCAATGTCCTTAACTTTCAAATGAGGGATTGGATTAATTGGGTCTCTAAGTGAACTTTGGTACCTAAATAGTTTGATTGAATCCTATAATTCTTTCTTTCCTTGAACATTATGCTCAGTCCTCATCACTGGATTGTTTAATTAATGAAGTCTTTCCATACTCATTATGCATATACCACTTAACATTTAGGCTAGGAAAAAAGCCTCAAAGATGTATGTATTAGTCTATTTTTATACTGCTATGAAGAAATACCCAGGACAGGGTAATTTATAAAGAAAGAGAGATTTAATGGACTCACAGTTCCACATGGCTGGGGAAGTCTTACTATCAAGGCGGAAGGTGAAGGAGGAACAAAGGCATGTCTTACATGGCAGCAGGCAAGAGAGCATGTCCAGGGGAACTGCCCTTTATTAAACTATCAGATCTCGTTAGACTTATTCACCATCATGAGACCAGCAAGAGAAAAACTCGCTCCCATGATTTGATTACTTCCCACCAGGTCCCTCTGATGACACATGGGTATTGTGGGAGCTACAACTCAAGATGTGATTTGGGTAGGGACACAGCTAAGCCATATAAACGTAATTCTGTAATTTAGTCTCTTGAATGTTGAAAGGATAATCCAGTAAGTATGTAGGCCAAAAGAGGAGAAGGAATGATAATTAAATGCTATAATGCGCTAGTTTGGCAATTTCCTGTCATGGAGAACATGAATGATTGGAGTTTTATGAGAACACATGTAGGGTAGAGTAGCAGAATCTAACAGGACCTTCTGGGAATGGGGACCAGATAATGTTATTTCTCCCAGTGGCAGTTTCATGGATCTTGACTCTAGCACTCTACCATTAATAAGACTCTTTCTTTTTGTGTGTTAATTCCTAATTCCACTGGTTAATTTCATCTATGTTTTTCTTTTATAGGCCCAGAGTGATGAAAACTGATTTGCCTAGCCACTTACCACTTCCACCCATTGTACAGAATTTAATGTACATGAGAAGTAATGTACTGGTCACCTAATGGCCACTTTGAGATGCTTAGGGCATAGTCTGAGGTTTGAGGGTGTAGGTTGTACACTCACTCTTAGAAAGAGGTGGTAGGCAAAGCAGGACTCAATATCTGATACTGACATATCTAGAATACTGAGTTTAACCACTGTACCTTTTCAAGGATGTTCTTCAAAATAAGCATGATGTTTTCCTTCATGAAATTAGACTAGAGAAGCACTAAATGGGTCTCTGATATTAGTGCTATGGTTTATATGAATGGGATATTCAGTTGCTGAGGTTAAAAACAAGCAGCCAACCAAATAACCAACCAACTAACCAACCAACCAACCAGCCAACCAACCAACCAACCAACCAACCAACCAACCAAACAATTAATCAGTAGCATGTTGTATAGAAGGCAGAGATTCAGGACTGCAAAAGCTTTTCATGCCATCTGTTGGAACTCAGTATATGAAGACATGGTATGACTTTTAATCAATTAGCATTACTGCCAGTATAAGTTAATCAGTTATTAAATACTGCTTTCCGCTAGTTGACAAGTTGATTTCCTTTACTTTTCTATGAGAAAGACACTGAAGCGAGAACTGAAAATGTAGCAATAGAACTCACTTTTTTGTGTTTATTAATCATTTAGTCAACATAATAAAAGATATGTTTTTCCATACTTTCCTGATGAGGAAAATGAAGTCTACAAATACTAAGCAACTTGTTGACAGCCATGCATCTATTAAAGCATAATGCCAGAGTTTGAATTCAGGTAGAGTGTTTCCAGAACCTGCAGTCACCCACAATGCATAACTTTCTCTTCTTGATTTTTAAATTTTTTGTATCTTCCTTCCTTTCTATCTCCTGCTCTGAGTCTTTGATAGGTTATCTCTGTGTGCAAAATGTTTACTTTCGCTTCCCATGAACACTTACATTAAAGTGGAAACAGTGTTTCCTCTGGAATACTCTTCCCAGGAAAGCCAGATATGAGAAGGATTTTACCTTGGATGGATGGGATCTAGAAGTCATGTAAAATCCTTAATCCTTGTATGTATTTTTTAATTCCATCAGCAGAGGGCTCTAGAGAGGCTCAGAGCCAAAGCTATCGATAAAATGGTCCAATGCATTGTGACAGTCTGGGGTTGTGGGAGACTGATGGAGAAGAAGCTTTGCGGAGCTGTTAGCTTGTAAAATATCATCAGCACGCGCATGCTCATCTTTCCTCTTTTTCTGGCCACTTGTTGCTATTTTTGAAACTTCCTCTGTAAAACTTCTTTCCAACTCTTGTTCCTGAGGTTTATGGTCCCAGTTTTATTAATTAAGGTTCCAGGATGTCTTCTTTAGCTATGTGTCACCATATAAATATGTCAGGCAGTGTGTACCTGAGAGTTTTCTTTGATTTAGTAAAGAGCTCTTCTTCAATCACCTGTCTTGCAACTTGCATAACTTTATTGGAGTATTGTTCATGCTTTTAGGAGTTTATTCCAACATATTATTTAAAAGACATTTTGTATCAGTAGTGTCTCTTACTCAATACACCCCAATGTCTGGTATGAGGAGAATACAATCCTATTTTTCCCAAACTTTGTCTTTTATTAGCTCGTTCTGATGAAGTTTCCAGTTCCTCCCATCTAAAAAAATTAAAAGGCCACCACTTTCCCTGGGCTCTATAAATTTTTTTTGCTATCACTTTTATCTATCCCTGACTGTTAAGCTTTTTTTTAAAAGAGAAAGTTGCACTTGCTTTATCTATTTCTTCACCTCCTATTTTCTCCTCACTTCACTGATTTGACTTCCACCTCCATCCCACTTCTGAAACTCCTCTGGCAAATTTTACTGACTTCCTACTTGTCAAGCACACTGATTCTTTTTCAGACCTCATTTACTCAGCCTATACCATAGACCAATCTCTCCTCAAACCCTTGTTTTGGGTGTGAAATGCCATAATAGTTTTTCTTGTGTTTTCTGATCATTCTGTTTTGGTCACCTTTGCTTATTTTTCTTTCTAAGCTCAGTCCTGTATCCACTGATACCTCTTCTAGCTACTCAGCCAGCTAGTCACCAGGTCCTATTGAGTCTACCTCTCTAATCTCTCAAATGAAGCTACTTCCCTCCACTTTCACATCTACCACTGTAGTGCGGGTTCATCCTTCTTTCTTTAGCTGTAATGGTATCCTAACTTATCTCCCCACTTCTAGTCTTGACCCTCCAATCTAGCTTTATTATTATTATTATTTTTTAAATTCACATTGTGACCTTTTAAAAAGGAATATATTACTCTTCAACTGCCTGATTTAAAATTCTTCCATGATTCTCTATAGATTTTAGCATAGTTCTTAGCGTAGGGTACAAGGCCCTTCTTTATTTCTCCCCTGCATACCTCTAGACTTTTCCTCTTAACTTTTCACCTTTTAATTTAATACCTCACATTTTCTAATGTCTTTATACCCTTTTATATATAGCTTCTTCTTTGTACCTCCTCCTCTTCCCTTATCCTCACTCCTTCTGCTTGACTTACTCTACTCTTTAGGTCGTAGTTCTGGGATGTCTCCTCCAGAAAGCCTTTCTCTGATAACAGAGTCAAGAGTACATAACCTGCTTTGTACCTTGATGAAATACTAATAACTATAGCTACCTGCTTATTTTTTGTTTCCCTTTGAAGGCAGAGGACAATTTTCCTTTTTCCTTTGAGTCACTAGTAACTAGCATAACGTCAGGCACATAGCAGGTACCAAGTAATGATTGGGTGAAATTGGTTAGCTGATCCTTCCAACACCTCAAAAGATACACCTTTTATTTTATTTGGTAGAAAAAAAACCCAAAATAATTGTAAATACATTTCTTTCATTTCGGAGAAAGAGGTAAATTTGCAGGACATATTTGAGAGAAACATTCATAATAATCAGATAATATTTATTTCAGTCTTACTTTTATTCTCTAACAAAGCTCAGTTTAAAACAATTTTCTGCTGACTGTCCAGAATCCTTTCTAATTCAATTTATCAGTGTTGTGAAAGATGAAACACTGATGAGAATGTGTGTGGTAAAGCAGTCTATAATTATAAACAAGGCTTCTTATTCTTGTGTATGTACTTGTCCTATATAGTGAAATGCTTATGGAGGGATGGGTTTGACAAGGATGGCTGAGACTTCACATTCAGACAAATTCTGAATAGATGAATACAAGCACTGTGTAATAGAAATAGATCGAGATAGGGGCCCAGTGAAGTGGTGCTGTCTAAAAGTCAATAATGGGGATGCAGACCCTTAATTTTGCCCAACTCCACGTTATATATGTTTACATCTCAAGCATCAAGGCAATGCGAATGTTAAAGGGTAGTATAGAGCTAAGAACAAGGAGGAGGCTAGTAAATAAAATGCAGCAGCTGTTTGGCTGATGCAAAACATATGGGTCACGGAGCATGAGAGTATATTTTTGCAGACTTAAGTAGGTTATGATGCTGTTTACACATATTGTTCCAGTTGTGCAACATTTATGGGAACTAACTAGCGCTACACACTAAATTCTGTGTGCCGTTGAAGGCAAGAGTGAGCCCAAAATGGTACACAGGATTAAATGCAAATAAAGAAATATAGCTTATAAAGGAGAAAGGAATTAAGTCGGCCAGTAGGCTGTAGCTTGTGGGTGAATGGAGCTTAGATTATGGCATTCAGAAGAGGAAAGGGTTCTGATATGAGCAGAAATCCTAGGAGAATTCAGTGACAGGTTAGATCCTCACTTAGCAGATGCAGCATCGAAACAAGGAGGGACTTAAATATCTAAATGGGGGAAAGGAGGTGATTATAAAATGATAATAGTAACAATTCCTGACATATCTTTAATATCTACAATATACCAGGTACTGTATTATAGCAACAAGACAAGGGGTTGGTCACTAACCATAAAATAACTTTCTTATCAAAATCTAGTTATTAGCTTAAATAGTAAATGACTATTCCTGAGAAACCATTCTTGCCATGGAAATTACAAAATATTTTAAGTCTCTAGCTTCTTCAAATAAAGGTTTTGGAGTTTTATCAAAACTTGGGTGTGTTCACAAAAGCAGGTTAGGCCTGCATGCCAGATCTCCTCTATTTGCTCCTTCAGATACGTCTTTCTTCTTCAACCTGGAAGGCTGTAATGTACAAAATTATCTGGTTCCGTCGCCTTCTAGATTCTGGGTGAGTTTGACCACTTGGGAGTCCAGGCTGATGATTGGTGTAAGGGAGAAAATGAGGTTGGGTTATTTATTGTATTATCCCCTTCTTATGCGGTTTCCTGGAGTAGGCTGGGTCTCTTGACCAAAGGTCACTGATTCTTTCAAGGTGGTTCTCTCTCTGTGGCTTTCTCTGGGTTTCAAATACAAATCTGTTCTCTTGTCTCTTTGGAGCTAGGATTGGTAACAGCTTCACAGCTATTAGCACTTGGTTACTGCATTATACCTTATGTCAGTGGTTCTCAAACGTTGGTGCACATTAGAATCGCCTGGATGAGTTTGTCACAATACAGATTGTTAGGCCTCACCCCCAGGTTTCTAATTTAATAGGTCTGGGGTGAGGTCCCAAATTTGCATTTCCGACAGGTTCGCAGGTGATGTTGGTGCTGCTGATTCAGAGACCACATTTAAAGAGCCTATGTTTTCCTTAACCCTTGCCTATAGCTTTATTAAATTGTCCTTTTATTCAATCTTTTTTCGATTATTCTAATTTGGTTATTCCACTGTTTAATGCTGGCACCCTGCCTAGTACTCTTTCCCATTTTACCAAAAATGTTCCTAGTCAACAGAACCAAAAATGAAATTCTGGAATTAGTTTTGTCATGTATTCGAAGTGTACAGTGGAGGAAAATGGGACATGGGCAGTTTATGGCAGGAGGTGGCATTATAATTACTCAGATTATCACTGGTGGTAACATGGGATGAAGTGTACATGGAAGATAGATTATTGGAGGTTAAGTGGCTGTTGTTCTTAATTGTATGTCAGTGATAACTTATTTATTTTAATTTTATTTTATTTTAATTGACAAATAAAAATTGTTTATATTTATTGTATACAACATTATATTTTTAAATATGTTTACATTGCAGAATGGCTCAATCAAGTGAATTAATACATGCATTACCTCACATACTTATTTTTCTGGTGAGAACACTTAAATCTATTTTCTTATTGATTTATGTAATATAATACATTCTTATTAATTGTAGTCATCATATTGTACAATAGATCTCTTGAACTTATTCTTCCTATTAAACTGAAATTTTGAATTGTTCAGCCAACATCTCCCCAATCCCCCATTCCTCTAGCCCCTGGTAACTACCATTATACTCTCTACTTCTGTGAGTTCAACCTTTTTAGATTCCACATATAAATGAGATCATTTGGTATTTGTCTTTCTGTGCCCTGGCTTATTTCACTTAACATAATGTCCTCCAGGTTCACCCATATTGTTGCAAATGAAAGGATTTTCTTTTCAAAAAAAAATTTTTTTTTTTGGGCCAACATTGTGAAACCCCATTTCTGCTAAAAATACAAAAATTAGCTGGGTGTGGTGGCACATGCTTATAGTCCCAGCTACTAGGGAGGCTAAGGTAGGAAAAACACTTGAACCCGGGAGATTGCACCACTGCACTCCAGCCTGGCAACAGAGCCAGACTTCGTCTCAAAAAAAAAAAAAAAAAAAAAAAAAGCAACGTATGAAGAGTGACTATTCCTACTACATATATGTTTAATTTGACTGTTTGGCTGATGTAAACCATATGGGTCATGGAGCATGAGAGTATATATTTTTGCAGACTTAAGTAGGTTGTGATGCTATTTGCACATATTGTTCCAGTTGTGCAACATTTATGGGAACTACTAGCACAACCCTTTAGAAGTTGTTTTATTTTCCATTAACATTGATATGAAAAAATCAGAAGTAGTTTGCATTTACATGGCAGGGGCAACAGTATATCTTTACAGGTTTGCCATAAGTAACACTCAGCTGATCACTCTTACAATCTAGAGGGACTTTGGTTTCTTTTATACCCAACAGAACATCAAATATGACTATTAAATTGTTAGTGTTATGCTAATTTGGCCTAACAGGCAGGAAGAAGCAAGTACTATAGTAACTTTAGTTAGATATATGCATGTCAGAGTGTGGGAGATAAATCCCGTAAAACTTGAAGGGCTTACCACATCAGTGAAGTTTCTAGGATTAAAGTGAGACTAAAGCAGGTTATTCTAAAGTAAGGAACAGATTATTAAGCCTGAACCTTGAACCCCATCCACCATCAAGCACAATGCTTGGTGAGACTCTTTGGATTTTGAATGCAATACATATTACCTTTGGATGGGCTACTGCTGACCATTTACTGGATAAATGCTAAGGCTGGAGGTTTGAATGAATCCAGGGGAAAGAGAGGTCTCTGCGTTAGGTCCTCAGGTCCTGTCTGCATTACAGCCTATCTATAAAATGGTCTTAGCTGTTATCCTTGAAAAACTCTTGGAGTAAAAATTATCTTTGACTTAACTTCTGATATGATTCAATTTGGGATTCCCATGTGACTCAGATGAAGCCAACTTAGAAACGGCTTATACATCTTACCATGCCAATGACTGTTATGCCTCATTAATTTTATGGCCCAGCAGACTCAATGTACTAGAAATGTATGTGACAGACAGAGATACTACTTGAAGTTTCTGGAAAAACCTCAAAGGAGAATCATGGCATGGATTTCTTACCTGCCAACAAATATTTTCCATTTAAAGAGCAGTTTTTCTGGCTTGCTTCTGTACCCTACATGACCACAGGACACAAAGTATGTGACCTGAACTGTCCATAATGAACAGAGTGTTATTGAATCCAGTGAACCTTAAAACAGGATGTGCCTAAGAGCATTCCAGTAGAAATCAGATGTGGCATATTAAGAGCAGCTTGAGAGACCCAGAATGCCCACCAAGTAAACTGCAGAAGCAGGTGATTTACACTCCCATGGTACTCGGTTCTACTATTTCTCTGCCACTTCTTCAGTTCATATCTATGGCTTCGTGGCGAATTTCCTATGATAAGTTAACAGAGAAGGAAAATATGTGGTCATTTTATGGATGGATTGCATAGTATACTGAAACCAGCTATAGGGAATAGGTGTAACCCATGCAGGGAGAACCATGAAAGACAGTGGGAAGGGAAATCCTTCCAATGGGCTGGACTCTGAGCACTACATCTAGTTTTTAATTTCCTATAGAAGTAAAGATGTCCTAAGGTATCAATATACATTAATTCATGGATGGTGCCTAGCAAACTGATTGGCTGGTCACGGAGCTGGAAAGAAAATATTTGTGAAGTTGGTGACAAAGAGGATCTGGAGGACACCTCTTGGAACTGTCATGGAATGTGAGGATATTCCCGTCTCACATTAATGCCTACCAAAGAGATTCACAGTCAATGGGACATTCAATTTTTAGGTGGTCAAATGACTCATTCTGTGAATGTCAGTCAACTTTTTCCAGCTACTCTGTTGCTTGGTCAAAGAGTCCATGTACAGTGTGACTGTGGTGACTGACTAGAGGTCATACAAAGCTCGACAATATGGGTTTTTCCTCTACAAAGCTGATCTGACTTCAACAAATTGCTGACTATCTAATTTGCTAGGATCAGGGACCAGCACTGAACTCTATTTATTTATTTATTTATTTATTGAGATAGAATTTCACTCTTGTTGCCCAGGCTGGAGTGCAATGGTGCAGTCTCGGCTCACTGCAACCTCTGCCTCCTGGGTTCAAGCAATTCTCCTGCCTCAGCCTCCCAAGTACTTGGGATTACAAGTGCCTGCCACCATACCTGGCTAATTTTTTTGTATTTTTAGTAGAGACAGGGTTTTACCACATTGGCCAGGCTGGTCTCGAACTCCTGACCTCAGGTGATCCACCTGCCTTGGCCTCCCAAAGTGCTGGGATTACAGACATGAGCTGCCATGCTTGGCCCAGCACTGAACCCTTGATACAGCATCATTGGCCATCCAACTCCCAAGTGACAACTGGATTGCATTAGATAAACCCCTTTCAACCTGGAAGAGGCCATGCTTTGTCCTCACAAACGAAGACGTGAAGTCCAAGTATTGATTTGCTTTTTCTTATGGTGCTTCTAAAATCTCTGACGCTTTTTGACTTACAAAATATTTTATCCATCTCTATGGTATACCCATAAAATCACCTCCAATTAACAGATCTTTTTATGACATCAGTGATTTCAAGCCCACAGAATTTTCTGGGTTTACTATATGTATATCATTCAGAAACAACTGGCATTTTAGAATGATGGTCTGACCTCTTAAATGTTTAGCCACAGAGCTAGGTAGGCGATAATGCTTTGTTAGGCTATGATGCTGTACTGCATTGTGGTGTTTGCCTTAAATGAGCATCTAATAATGTTTTAGAGAGAAAAGAAAAAAAAATGCTGTAATTTCAACTGTGTTTGCTTCCTCCAGAAACCTCTTTGCTGAGATAATATAAATTTTGGGTTAAAAATAATATCTTACAGGGTCATTGCTTACTCACACTTCACCTTTGTGAGAAACTCTTGTTAAACTAAGACATTTAACTTTGATCTCCCTGAAAAATTCATGATATCCACAGTGTCTACTATGGACCTTCCCTTAGATGTGGCACTGTGATGAACTGTGCATCCTGAGCATCCATAGGCAGTGGCCCTGCATATGTATGGTACATTACAGTTTTCAAAGCCTGTTGCATAGCATTTTGTATCAGCATCTGAGATGAATATGATAAATAGGATAATAAACAAGATTTAAGAGAATAAAATATTTGCATCACAGGTGTATGTCTTCTAATTTAAGTTGATTTTATTCAACTCTTATTCTTCTTTTCCAGCCAGCTAATTAAAACCCACATTAACACTTTTAGGCATTGCGAAGCAACCCCAGGTGTTGGCTTGACTGCTTGATTTTATTGATCTCATTTGTGGCTGTAGCTGTGAGTGGCTGGGTACATTAGAACTTGGTATGGAATCTGCCACTATAGGAATTGAAGACTTTATTTACTCTTAATAGCTGCGTTATGGCCTACCTGTAAACAGGTCTCAGCTATTTTCCTTGAATAACTCCTGGAGTAAAAATGTTCTCTGACCTAATTTCCCATATAATTCAATTTGGGATTCCCATGTGACTGAAATGAAGCAACTTAGAAAGTACCAGTATATCTGACCATGCCCGTGACGGTATTTCCTTAGCTGCTAATGCTCTTCTTTTCCAGTAAAAATGGCTTTATAATTTTACAATTTCTGATCTATCTGTTGTCATGAGTTAACTTTTAAAAAATCCTACTTTCTTTTAGAGATCTTTAATAAAGAATTTTCTTGTTTTTTTGAGTATTTTCATTTTTATTTCAAGAGAACAATTTAAAACCTGTTTTCTCACAGATAGTAGGCATTTAATTAGTGATCATGAATTACTTACTACATTATGCCCCCAAATTACATCAAAGAAGGGGTAATTAGTGACAGAAGTCAATGCCAAATAAATACAGAAACTCCATTCCACTGAAGTCCATTTCATGGGGGCAGGGTGTGTTTTTAGTATTAGCATCTTTGGGGTGAATTATGATGTTGTTGAAGGCATTTCATTCAATAAATACTCATTTTATTGCATCACTTTTTACCAATACTGCTAAAGTAACAGAACATTCTATTCCTCTAATTTGCCTGAGCAATATATTGTAGTTATTAGCAAGAATGAAAACTGCACCTATCAATTATTGAACAAAAATTAGGGCTGTAAATAATCACAACACCTCGGTCTAGGCAGATGAACTCATCTGCTTATTTTCTTGCCACATGTAACAAAATAATGGTTGGTAAAGGATATTAATGGCTGTTTTAATTTGAAATTAAACTTTTATAAATCAAATCAGTACTTCCACCCAATAAAAGAGATCACTGAGATTGATTTAACTGTCAGTGTCTTAAATGTCTTAAATCTTTTTAGCTCCTGTCTCAGTGGGAGAACTGGGGAGTCACTTTTTTAGAACTCCTTTCCTTGGTACAAATTTCAGGTGCATGATAAATTTGTTTATTTGATTTGACAATATACATAGCTTTGTAGTCATTATTCTTCTTCTTAAAAATCAAAACATTTTCTTTGTAAAAATGTTACCCGAATCGATAGTGCGATTTTTAAAAAAATCAAATTAAGAGGAATTTGTGGAGCAGAAGGGAACATATTATTGAGAAGGTTAACTTGGTGTAGTTGAATACATTTTAAGTTTAAAATTCTTGGATGATTGTATGTATACAATTACCCTGAAATTGTAGCAACACGGAGTCTTTTTTCCCCACCTATATCTTATGTCTATTGGAATATTTACTCAAATATTAGATTTCCTTATATATATTTGGATCTCTAAATACTCATTGATTTATGTTTTCCAGCAAACAGTTATTGAGTGCCCACTGAGTGCCGAACACTGTGCTAACACTGGAAAAGGGAGGTGTTGGGGGCAATGAATAAGACCTCATCCTCTTTATAGGATGATAAAGTCTTCCAAGTAGAATCTATAACTTTGGTATTAGATAAGCCTTCGGGGATTCTTTAGTGATTGCAGTTTGTTTACCATTCTCAGAGTCAATTGAACCTAGAGCATTTAAAATGTGTAATTTAGAAGGAGAAGAAAATTTACTATGTACATTTATAACATGTTCCAGTCATAAATAATCCCTAATACTTTGAACTACTTAGAAATCTGAGATAGTATCTAGTAAGGAATTGTATACCATATGAGAATATTTATTAAATGAAACAAAATTAATTAAATTCTGCCCTGTAATATAAATTGACATTCATGGATGGACAAAATTTAAGCTGATTTTTATCTGTAAGCTTTATAGATTTTACCTTTATTAGGACTCCTTCTAAGAGGACTGCCTTCTAAGAGAACCTTTGGAGATGTTTTCCTGAAAATATTATGCTGAAAATGTCTAATCTACTTATGAAAAAGAAAGTCTACTTGATGGAGCTTAACAACTTTATTTTCAGGAATAATTCTTTTATGTAACCTGGTATCAACAAGGAAATAGGTAACATTTATAACTCCTTTCCATTTAGGGAATTGCTGATGGTTCTGTTTTATTGACTCTTCTTAATCTACTAATTCTCTTTAGGAATTTATATGATTCAATATTCTAAACTAGAATGATTCATTTATCTAGTATTGGATAAAGAGGAAAAAGTTTCAACTGCTGATAGTTACTAAAGTTCCAAACCCCAATGAGCCCATTAGAGTTACTGGAAAACATTGATTGTGATGCATGGTGAACAAAGAGGACTTTCTGTGTTAAGCACATCTCAAACCACAATGATTTGTTCCTATTTAATATTGCCAATCAGAAATGTTACTCTTTGAAAGCCATTAATATTTTTACTTGAATCTAAAATGTATTAACAGCTTTATGGATTTTTATTAACTGATTATTAAGTAAAACTAATGCTTTCAAAGTTTTGGTTATTACAAGTGTTGATAAAATTGTTCTCTCCCTTAGAGTATGGTTTCATTGTAGCAGTTCAAAGAAAAAAGCCACGTAGGAGTTCATAGATATAAAAATGGGAGGGGGGCTAATTATGGAATCTGTAAAAGTAAAATGATGTGGTGTCATTTGACATTTAAATTTGAGAAGTAAATCGGTATATTACAATCATTGCGCTTACTGTTTTACATGAAATTGTGGAGAATTGTCTGGATTCCCATAGTACTTTGTTGGGACTCGGAAAAAAAATGCCTCAAAACGAAGGTCTCAGAAATACAAGCTTTTCTCTTTCTCCTGCCCTCCTGTCTCTCAGTCCCATTCATCTACATCCAGCCATAGAAATGAGAATCCCTCTTCCCCAAGGCATGTCGTAGAAACTAGAACTTCTTTTCCCTAAAGCCAGTCATAACACCTAAAAATATTACTCAAACTTTCTCTCTGCCCTGCTGTGTGAAAACTGCCCATAAAGAAATTATCTAACTAACTGAAGCATATAAATGGACAATTTTCCCTGCATCCTTGGGTTTTCATTCTGAAGGTTCTCCTGTACACATTAAATACATTTGTATGCCTTTTCTGTAATTAATTTGCCTTTTGTGAATTGATTTTTCCATGAACCTTTAGAGGCTGAAGGAGTTTTCCCTTGATCTCTACAACTTTTATTTTTAATTTTTCATAGAAAGCTGTGTTAACATTAGTAAATCTTGTGAAGAGGTTACAGTAATATGCAAAGCTCTCTTTTGTGTGTGAGTGGTGGTGTTGCCTTTTAAACAATCTTTAGATATTTACGGTAGATGGTTACATAGTAAAACGAACCCCAGTGAATCAGCTGCTTAGACTATGAAGTATTGTGTAAGGAGATAACAAATTCTTTGGGTGCTCACAATGGTAGATGTACATGAGCTTCTGAACAGGTCATAGGAAATGAGAAAAGATGAACTTAAAATAAATCACTTGTTAGAGATAACAATGAGAAATGCTAGAGAGAGGAGAAATGCTTTTTAAGCAGGTGGGTGAGCAAGTGCTGTGGAGACTTATAGAAGATCAGTGGACCAGGATAGATCATTCATCTTGCACACCAAGCTCACAATTTTAGCCACTCAATAGGTTAACCATCTCTTCTCTGTCCTTGTATCATAGATCACGCTGTTAACACCAGCTGTGCCACTGTTAGGGGGGTTATTTTTATTTACCATAACTAGCATAGTTTGGGAGCTCACCATGTCCCAAGAAAATAATACATGTATTATTTTCTTTTACATATGTTATTTCATTTTCTTCTTAAACAGCTATTTCATGAGGCAGGTGTTTATATCTCCATTTATAGAAGGGGAGACCGAGACTTCAAGGGATCAATTTATTATATAGCCAAAAACAGCCAGAGAGCAATGTGAATCCTTGTGTATCTGACTCCAGAGTCCATCCTTTTCAACCTTATGTTTTTCTATCATCTGTAACATCACCTGTTACATTACATAAGAAAGGATGAACAAATAAGCAAACTCAACATCACACACATCAATTAGTGTGTGACAGACTGAACATGGATTAGCAAAATCTTCTTTTAATCTCTGAGACATGTATGAGGTAGAATATTTTAGGATGTAAAGCTGTGAGGGGTTGCAGAGCTAGTCTTGGAGGTACATCAGAGTGCTTACTTGATATTGTT
Source organism: Rhinopithecus roxellana (assembly GCF_007565055.1). NCBI lineage: Eukaryota > Metazoa > Chordata > Mammalia > Primates > Cercopithecidae > Rhinopithecus > Rhinopithecus roxellana. The sequence continues at coordinate 90,913,799 of NC_044559.1, read as the reverse complement.
AGCCATTTGCTCTATATATTTGTTAACAATTGGCTGTATTTTCAACTATCTTACTGTATGTCTGTTATAGTTCATGGAGGAGGCTCTGGAGTCAGACATCTTTGGGTCAAAGTCTGTTTATCCTGCTGGTGATGTCACCTTGGTCACATTTCTTACCTCTTGTTGCCTCAGTTTTCCTGGTTGGAAATGGGGACACATATAGCATCTACTTTATGAGGTGTTTGTGAAGATTCAAAGTGATAATACACATAAAATGCTTAGAAGACATCCTGGCACGTAGAAGCATTGTATAAATATTAGCCATGATTTTTATGATTTTGCATTTCTTATTAAATTCTCAATTGTCTCAGGCTATGTTGATGAAAGTCACAGTATTTCTACACCTTTAAGACATGGTTAACTTTTAGGCTATAATACAAAAGAGTCATGCAAATAAGCATATGTGCTCATGAATGTTTGTGGTTAATTTGTTTAAATTCTCTTTACATCATAGGTTAGGATTTGTGGTGCTACATGCCACACAAGTTGTATAGGTCTCCAATAAACCAAAATAAAATCAAGAAAAGCAGATATTACTCCATCCCTTAACACTGGAAGCAGGGAATCACTGGAGCTGCTAGCATTTACATATTGTATGAAGGATACCACAGTTCTAAAGACTGCTAATAGAGATTCTAAAGACTTTGGTGAGGCATGGTGGCTCACACCTGTAATCCCAGCACTTTGGGAGGCTGAAGCAGGAGGATTACTTGAGGCCAGGAATTTGAGACCAGCTTGGGCAACACAGTGAGACCCTGTCTCTACAAAAAATTTTTTTTTTTTTTTTTTTTTTTGGAGACGGAGTCTGGCTCTGTCGCCAGGGCTGGAGTGCAGTGGCCGGATCTCAGCTCACTGCAAGCTCCGCCTCCCGGGTTCCCGCCATTCTCCTGCCTCAGCCTCCCGAGTAGCTGGGACTACAGGCGCCCGCCACCTCGCCCGGCTAGATTTTTGTATTTTTTTGGTAGAGACGGGGTTTCACCGTGTTAGCCAGGATGGTCTCGATCTCCTGACCTCATGATCCACCCGTCTCGGCCTCCCAAAGTGCTGGGATTACAGGCTTGAGCCACCGCGCCCGGCCCAAAAAATTTTTAAAAAAATTAGCCTGGCATGCTAGCATGTGCCTGTAGTCCTAGGTAGTTGGGAAGCTGAGGTGGGAGGATCCCTTGAACCCAGGAATTTGAGGCTTCAGTGAGCCACTCCACTCTATCTTGGGAGACAGGTTGAGACACTGTCTTTGAAATAAATAAATAAATCCGTCCATCATCCATCCATCCATCCATCCATCCATCCATCCATCCATCCATCCATCCATCCATCCTTCCTTCCTTTGTTGGATCCATGTTACCTGCTTAAGAAACGACAGGCAATCAAAAGATAATTGATTAGTTTCTCAAGCACTGATAATAATTTAGTATGTTTTGCTCTTTGTCTCTAGAGCCTTGAAATACATGTACTGAACATGTTTTAGATGGTTATTTCTAGATTTGCCTTCTTTGTGGTAAGAGATCTTTAGAATTTTGGGATACGAGAGGGCCAAATGTTTGATTAACGGCTTTCCTTTTATTTTCTTCCTGTCCTCTGACAATCATTTGTTTTGACACTTAGACCTTGGATGTAATCACCCTGATCCTAGTTTCCTCATCTGTACAAGAGCAAAAATGATACCTCTTTTAATGCCTTTTTTGAGGATTTACTAAGATAATTTATGTGAAGTTCTGGTATATAACAATGTTTGATGTACTTTAAAACTTAGGTTATTTGTGACTGGTGCTTTCTTTCTCTCCTCTCTCTTCTCTTTTTACATCTAAGGCTTTTAACTGGTTTTCTGCCTAATAATCCTGACTCATATAGTACAGTAATCTCCAGAGGTGAATACCCAGACGGCATGCACAATGATCCAGGTGAGCATCTGAAAAATATTAGAAATTCTGCTGATATTTACTTTTTATCTAGGTAAAAAACAAAGTTTAGTAATTATTTAACATAAAGGCTGAGATTAGAACTTATATATAATGTATAAATACATATATTATGTGTGAATGCTGATTTTTTTCTAAAGAGTGCTTTATAAAAATTTTTTACATCATTTATCTGTTATTTATTTATCTAGAGACAGGGTCTCGCTCTGTCGCCAGGGTGGAGTGCAGTGGTGCAATCATAGCTCACTATAACCTTGAACTCCTGGGTTCATGCAATCTTCCTGCCCTGGCCTTTTGTGTAGCTACTACACTACTAAATGTACCTATCATTTAGTACCTGAATGAAGCTTTATGGGCGACAGACAGAGGATTTTGGAAACACTTTCTGAAAACTTTCTTCAGATCCAGAATTTAAGCAGGTTACAAGGAGGTAATCGTATTACAGGTGCCTAAGTACAATGTGGATGAGTGTTAGTGCTTGGATCTTTTGATTTTTTTGCAGTTTATTGTGGTGGCGCTTCGGTGTAGCTTTAGCATAGTTTTATTGTTGTTATTGTTAAAGAAAGAACTTTGTTGCAGAAGCTGGTTTGTTCCACGTCTTCTGTTAAGGTTGCAATCTTATTTGAAGAGAAAAAAATGCACAGATGATATGCACTACAAATTCATTGTTTATATTATGATTAGCAGTTGACAAGATATCCATCTTATAAACTGAATAAGTTCTGTTTAAATTGATTGCATTGGTAATTAATGAAAAGTGGTGCTAGGCTACTTGCTGGGATTTGTATGCTAAGACGATTTTCTTTAATTTTGAAGCAAATTGATAGAAGTTCATGCAAAGACATTATCTGTGCTTCTGTTGTTGGGACTCAAAGACATGTAGTAGAAAGATTTTTCATCAATCTTAACTTTACTTGATGATTAAATCAATTTTTGCAAAACTGTGTGCTGCAGGAGAAATCTGTATTCCTGTTGGATTTCAAAGACATTTTACAATACTACTTCCACTTGCACCAGTGAAAAAGTGTTACAGAATAGTAAGTTATTTGTTTTGAGGATTGGACTAATCAATTTCAGTGATTATAAACCTCTGATCTTCACATTGATGGTTTACGTAATAGTGTTGAAACTGTGCATATTAACAATACATGAAGTGGTTTTAAATGTCTTTTATGAACACTGTCAATTACAGAATGCGCTAAATTAACTTTGCAAAAGGTCATATTTTGATAGCAAAGATGCTCTTCTGCTCTCAGTAAAAGTTGTTCTTTTTACTGACTCAAAGCCTATTTGGTATTCTTTTAAGACTAAAACTACACCCCTAATTATATAATCAGGGAGAGTACTACAGTGATTATAACTACATGTTTTTCTGCAATCTTTGAACACAATATCAAATGCTGGTGTTCTGAGTAGTCTGTTTCCAAATATCCAAGTTTAGATTGGACCAAGAATATATGTTAGGAAACATGTCTGATGAGTGTTTCAAGGCTGGTCACATCATCTGATTGCATTTGGAGGATGCACATTGGCTTGGGCTGTGAGCTGGGTATGAATGGCTACAAGAAGAAAACTCCTTCTATAAGTTCAAGTCATTTCTATGCAGGCAATGTGAGCAATACGTGCATAAGGAGTACCTTTTATGGTGAACATACACAATAGTTCCAGAGGCTTGTCTTTATAATACATCATACTATATGCAAAGATATTTAGAAAATATTTGCATGAAGTGATGGCAAAACCATTGACTAGTCTGGAATGGGTGTGGCTATCACAAAGTCAATCTATAAGAATGTTTTTTCTTTTCTTTTTTTTTCAAGATGGAGTCTCACTCTGTTGCCCAGCCTGGAGTGCAGTGGTAGGATCTTGGCTCACTGCAATCTCCACCTTCTGGGTTCAAGTGATTCTTCTGCTTCAGCTTCCCGAGTAGCTGGAACTACAGGCGTGCAGCACCATGCCTGGCTAATTTTTGCATTTTTAGTAGAGACAGGTTTTGCCTTATTGGCCAGGCTGGTCTTGAACTCCTGACCTCATGATCCACCCACCTCCGCCTCCCAAAGTGCTGGGATTACAAGCATGAGCCACCATGGTCGGCCCAAGGATGTTTTTTCATATTCCAGTCACCATGGAGTCACTCAGCAGAAGCTCTTGCTTCTAGGGGGATTTTAGAGGAAGCACCAAGAAATTGTGTTCAAGAATCTGTCCAGGTTTGGAGCTAGGGTAAGGGTTTCTTTCAGTAGAGATGCAAAGTCAAAGCAGAAATAATTCTCAGACTTGTGAAATGCCTAAAGTTGAGACAGCTAGTATTTTTATATCAACTCTAGATTAATATTCTGTTCTTTAAAAATGTTGTAGTTCTGTGTTGTAGAATTTTAAGTCAGAAGTTAATGCAGAGTTAATTTTGTAGACATGAAAACTTGTATCATGAAGGCCTTCCCATTTCTTGAATGTTTTTGTTTTGCTACTTAGTACAACAGGAGAAAAATTAGGTGATTTTTTGGGTACCAATTTTAAATTTGGTAAGAATGGAAAGATGCTTAATAATAGGTAACTTTAAGTAAGTAATTGCAGAGGGGGCAGATAAAAGGCACCATTCATTAAGTGTCAACTATGTGCCAGCTATTTTGCTAAGTGCCTTACATGAGCTATATAATGTAATCCTCACATTAACCCTATGAGGTAGGTAATACTGTCTCTATTTTACATATGAGGAAACTGACTGTCCAGAAAAATGAACAGATTTTAAAAATGTCCTACAACTAATAAGTGACAGAACTGGGATTTGAACTAAGGCTCTAAAGCACATGTTCATTTTATAGTGTTTTGTGTGGCATTTAAAATGGCATTACTTAGTCATAGATTGAATACAGCTCTCGTGAGAAATCAGCTTGTTCTGTGTGAGGGTAAGAGTCACTAAGGGTTATTTGCTGGTTTCTTTAAACTGACTTGAGAGCTAAGTCTCTAGGAGAAGGCAGATGTCTTCATTTACTACCTGGAAGAATAAATGTGTGCCACACTTGCACAAACATATTGTATTGCTAGAAACCAGCATACACATTTGATGTGGAATGAAAATACACTCTTTGTTTGGCCCAGCCCATTAATTTTAAAATGCCTAGAGCCCAAAGCAGCCCCGAACAGCTGGAATACTACCTGCTATTCCAAAATAGGCACTAAAATCCTCTCTCTATTTATAAAAAATAAAACTGTTCTTCTTTTCTTAACAAGCTTTGTCAGTGTAAAAGGAACCAAAACTGATTTCCTGATGTTTTTTTCTTACTTTGCATTGAGTCCTGCATTATATTGCTGTTATAATGAAATCTGAAGTATACACAAAAATCAAACACATTTCCTGCCTGTAGGAACCTTTGTAAGAAACAAACATTAACTATATAAAGACATATTCCTAGGCCACACAATATTAATTTTAAATAATTGAGTTAGTATAAACATATTTTTATATTTTATATAGAATGGGTTTTCTCTTTTCCTTTCTATGTGCTTTCCTCTTTACAAAACAAGTGTTACTTTAAAAATTCATTATAATTCTTTAGACTGCCTCCTCTGGATATTCCATTTTTGATGCCTATTTGAGAATTTATTCATTTATGCAGTGTGAAGTTGTGCAAAGAGCAGTAGACTGAATGTCATTGGCCCAGCTTATAGTTTTATTTTGTGAAGGGTAGTGTCTAGCCCAGTGCCTGATCTATTGTAGGCACTTCTTAGATGCCCACTGATTTTTTGTAAAATCTCTGCTGGCTAAGTGACTTTGGGCAGTTTTCTAGCCCTCAATTTCCTTATTTTAAATATGTGAAGTTTACAGATGATTTCTAGGGGCCCATAGCTAGCTCTGCAATGCTGTAAAGGAGGAAAAACAATTTTCTCCTCTACCTTTCTTTAGTTATTAGTTGGGACTTTTAAATGTCTAATTTCTAATGTCTAAAAGACATTAACATGAGAACAGCAAACAGAAGTTTAATAACGTGTATACTTTCTATACACGTGATAGCTCAGAGAAATGAGTAAATATCTATTTGGAGTAAGTCTTAAAGAAGTCACAAATTCCAGGAACATGAAGATAATGGGTGAGGCAGCTAGTCAGGAACAAAAATGCTTTTAAACAATTACCCCTGCACATAGGTGCCACTCCCAGGGGGTGAGGGGATAATTTGGTCGCTTCAATTCTTTTGTCTTCATGGAAAAGTCAATTACTTTAAAGATGCTCCTTTGTTCTCCAGGCTTGATAAATTTTGTCTCTTATGTCTCTCCAGGCTTGATAAATTTTGTATTCCTCACATAGCTTAGACCTCTCTGAGTTGTTTTTCTTTTCTCAATATTTTTAACACTATAGAACTTGTTAAGCCAAATATGTCCACTGGGAATGCTATAAGCTTATTCCAATGTTATCTCCATTGGTTATAACATTTTAAGGAAAGTTACTTTTTTGGAAAGAGGTTTTTGGAGTTAGGTTATGATCCAAGTGCAAATATTACCCTGATTACTTCAGAGCCATCACTTGGCTTAGATAAAAAATGATTATACATTCAGTCTGATCAAATACCTTTTTAATTAGATTTTGTTCAATTAAATTTCTCCCAAAGGGTGCATTTGCCATTATTAAAACATTAATTTTTTTTTTTACTTACTTGCTGGTAAGTACAAATAAAAATATTCAAAATATATTTAAGTATGTGAACTACCATGGAATTAGTGTTACTTCTTTCTAAGATGTTGATTTTGAACAAAATAATACTAATTTGGTCGCTTCAATTCTTTTGTCTTCATGGAAAAGTCAATTACTTTAAAAATGCTCCTTTGTTCTCCGTCAAATCAATTCACTGCTAAATGTAATACAAAAACATAGCCACAGGGGAGTACTTTTGAAATGGCAGAGTGGGGACATCTGAAAATTTGCTCCTTAAAAGCAATGAGAACACTGGCAAAAATGGTCAAAATAACTTTTTCAGAACTCTGGAAATTAAGGCTTGCAACAAGAAAAATGGCAGAATTGATATAAGAACAATGATTTTTGTGGTATTTTAATTTACCCTATTTCCATCTCCCTCACTCTAGGATCACAGTAGCCTTGTTTAGGGGCAAAGGGAGAGCTTCCCCCCTTTCCCCACCCCAGCCATCTGAAGATTTGCTGAAAAATAACTAACATGAGGCAGATTGATTAATAGGAGAAAAGGCATACACATTTATTTAATGTGTATACACAGTGGCCTTCAGAATGAAGACTGAAAGATACATTATTCATTTTTAGACTTAGATTCAATGAAGTATGGACATACCTGTAGAAATATGATTGTTCAAAAGGATATTGTTAATGGTGGGAAGTCCAAACAGGTCTGCAGCAACCTTCAATTCTTGCCTCTTCAGAAGAAATAATTTGACCAAGGGGCATAAGGCAGAGTGAGAGACCCAGACAAGTTTTGGAGGAGGAGTGAAAGTTTGTTAAAAAGTTTTAGAGCAGGAATGAAAGGAAGTAAAGTACATTTAGAAGAGGGCCAGGTGGGTGACTTGAGAGATCAAGTATGTGATTTGACCTTTACTTAGGATTTTACACGTTTAATTAGCATGCTTTTGGGTTCTGCATCTCTGCATCTCTTCTATCCTAATTCTTCCTTGGAGTAGGCCATCCAGATTCACAGTGATCTGCTAGGACTTTGGAGGGGCTGAATGCACAGTGTGTTTACTGAATTTGTATACATAGTCACTTCAGGTGTTTTTTCCTTACCAGCTGAGTGTTCCTAGAGGAAGGTCATCTGCCATTTTGCCTCTTAGGGTGCATGCTTGAGCCCACTCACCCAACTCCTGAGATCTTATTGGGAAGCTGCTGATTACCAGTTTCAGATGTTTTCTGTCTATTGGGAGACTACCTTTTCCTGGCACTGGCTGTGACCAATTATTCTTTTAGCAAGATAGTATAACAACCACCTGACCATTACCTGATGGATGCCTGACATCCCTGGTGAAGAAGCAGGGGACCCTCTCCTACCATGCTCATGTCTCACTAACTACCTTCTATAACAATATGATCTAGTGTTAAAAAACTGAGTGGGGAAACCCAGTAAGGCCTGTCTGTCTAGATTCTTCTTGTCCTCTCTGTGCAGCAGTCCTTCCTTCTGAGTGTGAGATGGGGCCTCCTCTGGAATGTCAAACAAAATAGATTAGATAATTTCTTTATGGCCAGTTTTTACATAGACTATTTTCAGGTTTCTATGGCTGGCTTGTGGGAAAAGGGGTCCTGCTTTCTATGACCCACTTTGGGGAAGAGAGATTCTAGTTTCCATGGCTAGCCTTGAGGGAGAATGGGACTGAGAGACAGGCGTGCAGGAGAAGGTCAAAGAAAAATGTTTGCTTTTGAGCTACTGCTAAGGCCTTCATTCTGAGGCATTGTTTTCTGAGCCCCAATCTTGAAAGGCAGTAGTCACACAACCATGGTAGCTGTGAAACCCACAGCTGAGCAGCCACTGAAAAAAGAAGAATGGATTTGGAGCTGCCTCAAAAGCTCCATCCCCCTGAGACAATTTCATAAATTGTAAAACTGTGTTTATTGCTTTATAATGTTTAAAGATGTAATTTGTATCAAATAATGTAAGAGCAAAACATAAAATGTGAGAAAAGAAAACATAAAAGTAGACTTAGGTTACCAGGGGTTAAGCAATTGTTTTCAGATATGAAGATCCTCTTCCTTCTCCTTTTCCTTTTCTTATTTATGCCTGGATAAATATTACTTCCCTTGAGAAGCCTTTTCCTATGAATTGCATTCTCTACATCCTACTCCAATTTGTGTTCCCATGGCAGTTTACCTGCAGGAAAACATTCATCATGATGTTATACTGTTTTTATTAGTGCCTTTGAATCTCTCTCCACAGCTAAGCTTAGGAACATTTTTGTATGTTCAAGACTAGCAGTGTCTGACATATAGTAGGGATTCAATATACAGTTATAAAATTTTAAAATAAATTTTGGACCAAGTTGCTTAAGGAATAGGGTAGAATTATTTCTAATAGAAAGTATAAGTTAAAAATAATATTTATTATGATAGTATTATTTTCTCTTTAATTTACTTTAAATGATAATGTGAAATCCTTATTTGTGTAATAGGACATACCGGTATTATCATTAAAATGAAACTTCGCAGTTTTCTATTGGCCACAATGATTGGCAACTCTCTCTGTGTTGTTTTATTGGCCTATTGTAAGGTTTCTATGTAGAGAGTAGTCTCTCTACATAGTCTCTCTACATGGATTAGTGAATGAATGAATGCATCCTATAAAAGCATAATCCAAGGATCTTTTCCTTAGAAATTGTTATCATTCTTGTTACATTGAAAACGTCCTCTAAAAAGTAAGATAAATTGAATTTGGCTCATTTGGCTAGTGGGATATTTATATTCAGAACTAAAGTGAATTGATTACATATCAATTATTCATGATTAATAATATAATACAAGTGATTGTCCCATTAGACATTTTTTCATGCTATATTACATAAAGGACAGTAACAATTTATGAAATTGAAGTGTCTTGGAAAATTAATTTTTATTCCAAATAAACTTTACTAATAAAGAGTCCCTACTGACTTATAAATATTTAAAGATATCTACAAATTACAAACCATCATACATATTAGAAAAAAATTAGTCTGAGTACAGAAGCAGTGCTTTGCATTTTTTTTCCTGACTTATTGGCCTCCTTTTAAGCTTTGCAATCAAATAAATTTCTCTAGTCACTCAGAAGTGTAAATAAAGAGCACTCAGGGTGCTAATATATTTTACATTTAGTGGGTGCTGCAGAAGGAAAACAAAAGGACTTGCAACTGAATCAAAGTGATGAAATGTAGTGGATTACATAGATCAGTCAATAAATAAACTATTGACCAGAGTATGTTTAAGTGAACATTTTTGTTAGAAGATAACTTTGAAAATGCTAAACAAGTCTTTATTGCTGCTGTTGGTCTCATTTAATTAAATCTTGCTATTTGATTAAATCATTTTTGAGGTGAAAAATATTTGTCTGTCCTCTCTTTTTTTTAAAAGTATAAAGATCATGACCTAAAATCAGTAATAGGAGAAAAAATGAAAACAGAATGGTGGAGGGAAGATAATGATGAAAATGTCAAAGGTGAAAATGTGTAGAATTGGTATGTTTTGTGGAAAGCCTACTTTCCCTCTGAAGATTTGATGATTGACACATATTGCCAAAATAAACTGACAATAGATGGATTAACAGGAGAAAAAGACACAAAAGTTTATTATTGTGCACATACATGGATATGAGAGTCCCACAGATATAAGACTCAAAGAAACAGACAGACAGTTGAAGCTTATAAAATGTGAGAAAAGAAAATTTTCATTGGGGGAGGGAAATGGAGGAAATATGGGCAATTTTAAGGGATTGTAAATGACTTTTAGGGAAATTGAATGGTCCCAGTGATAGATGCAGGAGGCAGATAAGGAAACCTGCACAGGGTCTTGCCTGGGCATGCCTGCAATGGACTGGGGGCCTATGTGCACACTGTGAGAATGGGGTGGAGTCACCAGGAATTCACACCTTATGCAGGGGCAGGAGCAGGGCCTCTTCAGCTTGTGTGTGGTGACCTGGTATTCAATCTGTGAAGTGGGAGCCTGTTGGCAGGACACCCTCACCTGTTTGCTGAGAGCTTTCTTTTTGCCCAATGAACTCTGCTCTCCTTACCTTTGAATGTATCTGTGTGCCTAATTTTTCCTGGTCATGAGACAAGAACCTAGATTTTACCCAAACTAAGGAGCAAAAAAATCCTACATCACCAGGGGACAGAATTTAGCTTGTAAATGGTTCTCTTTGGCATTTGAATGAGCTTTAGAGACAGACACTATTTTAAGACAAAGTCCATCCAGTTTTGGTTACATTCCTCAGTCTTCTTTCCTGCCATAGATAATGAAATTTCAGGGAGGGGACAAAAGACAATTCTGTGCCTTTTGGAAAAGCTCAGATAAAGGAATTTAAGAGAGAGGGTTCCACTCTGTGCTTGGAGTGAGAAACAGGAGATCAGAAAGTCCTTCGTTCTGAGGCTGCTTATGAGGTCTTTTGGTATCCTTTAAATTAAAAGTACTCAGCATGCCAAAGCACCATACTTGGGGTATTGTTCTCTGAACTCCTACAGTTTCTATGGTAAGGCCTATTATTTAATATATTTTTATATAATTGGGTAATATGTATGATTTTTGGTAACTTTTATGAAGTAATGATAGATGTCATATGTTTTTAATCAATGAATGAAACTTTCCCTGTCCTCTTCTTTCATTTTCTGTTTTTTTTCTCCTCTACCTCCCCTAGTAAACCTTCTCAGTTTGGAGTAGTTGAAAGAGCACTGAGTTAAAAGCTTGATTTTATATCTGGCTGTGACTGGAACTAACTGGGTGGCTTTAGGAGGTTAGATTTTGTGAAAGGAAAATAAAAACTCAGGACCCCAATTCACTATGCCAAAAGGAAAAAGTTAAGCTGAAAGCTGAGTCAGCCGCCTTTCCTTTTGTTCCTAAGCAGATAGCTACAGATAAAAGGTTAAATATCTCCCTGTAGCTACATAGTGTTCTCCTTAATGTATGTAAAGTGCCAATTTACTGAGCATAAGACAAATACCTAATTGACTATTACCCTGTCTGCCCCTTTCCTCTTGCAGTGCATGTATTTCCATACCTTCCCTCCTTCCCCTCCAGCCCACTTTCCCCCTTTACATATTGAAGCCCTCAAGTTCATCTTTGGAGAAAGACCACAGACTGTTTCTGTGATTTTATGTTTATTTCTGAATAAGGGTATGTCCTTAACCCTGGCAAAATAAACTTCCAAATTGATTGAGACCTGTCTCAGATACATTTTGGTTTACAAATGAATGATTTTATGGCTCTCTCTGGGTTCAAAAGGTTATTGTTATGTATGTATGCTAATAGACTAATGATGGATTAATGGCTATGTGTCCTTAGTCTTTCAAACGTTTGGTGTTGCTTAGACTGTAGGTTTTATGACTGACTCGATGTATTTGGGGTGCAGTAAATGTCTCTTATTTAGTATGGATGCCATATGTCAGTTTTTCTGATTACTGCTCCATAATCAAGCAACTCAGGACTCAACATCACCTTTGCATTCTCCAGAAAAAGTTTACCCATGCCTAAAACATCGGTAAGTAATGTTGATTGTGCTGAATGTTATTTTGAAGGTGAGGATTGAGATCTGATTTTCCTTATCTTGCCCAAATTCCTTTCTAAGAGGTCTGGAGAGTCATGCCCTACAAATCATAAATTCTCATCAGATGGGTTTTATTTAACCCTGTATATCGTCACTTACTTTCTGATCTGACTCTGGCATAACAAGGGAAAAAATCAAAATGTTTTATCTCAAAATATATTTCCTTGCCATACCGTGAAATTGCCCTGCAAAGTCTCTTGTGGAAAAAATCGACATTCTATAGAGAATCCCCTTCCCCCTTTGTTTTCCTTCCTTTCTTTCTAGATCCAGGAGGCAGTCAACTAAAAGTCAGGTACCTTTTTAGGTCTGATAAGAAACATTTTACAACCTGCTCTCTCTCTGAAGTCTGCTACTGAGAGATTCCTCTGCACAATAAAACTTGGTCTCCACAATCCTTTATCTTAACCTGAACATTTCCTTTCCGTTGATCCCCAGTCTTAAGATAAACTCAACTAATTTTCAACCAGAAAATGTTTAAATTTACCTATAGCCTGGAAGCCCCTACTTTTAGTTGTCCCGCCTTTCTGAACCAAACCAATGTATTTCTTAAATGTATTTGATTGATGCCTCATGCCTCCCTAAAAATATATAAAACCAAGCTGTACCCTGACCAGCTGGTGCACATGTTCTCAGGACCTCCTGAGGGCTGTGTCTCAGGCCATGGTCACTCATATATGGCTCAGAATAAATCTCTTAAAATATTTTACAGAGTTTGACTCTTTTCATCGGCAAAGGAAAGCTTTTACCTTGCACATTCCATAACAAATTACTTTAATAATCTTTGTTATACATGTATGTTCTCCGGAAATCATCTTTGCTCTACTGTTTCTGGAAAGGAGTCCCGATCCAGACTCCAAGAGAGGATTCTTGGACCTTGTGCAAGAAAGAATTCAGGGCGAGTGCATAAAGTACAGTGAAAGCAAGTTTATTGGGAAAGCAAAGGTATAAAAGAATGGCACTCCAGAGGCAGGGTGGCAGCTTGGGCTGCTCTATTGATAATACTTACAGTTATTTCTTGATTATATGCTAAACAAGGGGTAGATTATTCATAAGTTTTCTGGGAAAGGGGTGGGCAATTGCCAGGACTGAGGGTTCCTTCTCTTTTTAAACCAGATAGTGTAACTTCCTGACATTACTATGGCATTTGCAAACTGTCATGACACTGGTGGGAGTGTCTTTTAGCATGCTAATGCATTATAATTAGCATGAACAGTGAGGACAATCAGAGGTCACGTTTGATGCCATCTCGGTTTTAGTAGGTTTTGGCCAGCTTCTTTACCCCAATCTGTTTTATCAGCAAAGTCTTTGTGACCTGTATCTTGTGCTTACCTGACATCTCATCCTGTGACTAAAATGCCTAACCTCCCGGGAATGCAGCCCAGTAGGTCTCAGCCTTATTTTACCCAGCCCCTATTTAAGATGAAGTTGCTCTGGTTTGAAGGCCTCTGACACTACCACACTGTCAAGGAGATTCTTTACACTTTAGTCTTCTCAGGACTAAGAAGCATTCATCTTCCCCAACTTCTGACTACCTTTCCTCTAGGTTATCGTTATCTAACTTTAGGTTTCTTTTACCTTGATTTTACCTAATAATCTCCTATCTTTATTCAAACTGCACATAGCCACCCATCAATGTGCTCAGCCAATAAGGGACCATTCTGGTGTACTGGGAGCCAGTCGCCTCAGAGGGCAGTGGGCATTGAACAAATAACCACAGGGATTGCCATGGTAGAAATAGTCATATTATGTAGGATTATGAGTTTAAGAGTTCAAGATAATTTGACACAATAAAGTGGAGTGATGATCAGCATATTCTTCTTAACTATATGAATTGCCACTTGAAAGCACGAATTAGAAAAAAGGTAAACATTTTAAAGTAGTATCTTGGAAGACCTGGGATGCCTGTAAACTTAGAAGTCTGATTAGAAAAGTATTAATGAATAAGGAATGATCAAGCACTCTGTTAAGTGCTACCTTAACATTAGCTACCTTAACATGTTAAGGCCAACCTTAACATTTTGGTAATGTTTTCTTCAATATGAACATATGTTGTAAAACACTAGTTATAATATTATATATGTGTATATACAGATTTTTAATTAGAACCATAATGTATATATAGCCTTCTTAAACTTTTATTATAGAATATTTGTAACATTATCAAAAGTAGAAAAAATAATGTAATGAACCTTTGTGTCCCCAACACCCATCTTCAGTAATTATCAATTCATGATCCATCTTGTTTCATCTGTGTCATACCCACTTCATTCCCCTCACATATTATTTTGAAGCAAATGCCAATCATTATGCCATTTCATCTGCAGATGTATCAACCATATATAATTTTATATAGTTTACTTTCTCTTTGTATTTTATATATCACACATTCCCCCATAGAATGAATTACAAAATACAATTACAATGGATGCATACTATTATCTTGTGTGGATATACTATAATTTATTTAACAATAACTTTATTTTTGGATAGATTGATGCTGAATTTTAATGTCACCCACAATACTGCACTGAGAATCTTTGTCCATACATACTTATTTCAGTATCTGAATGCTTTCTTTGCATAGAATTTCTAGAAAGGCAACAATAAGTATAATATTAAACTGATTTGAAGCCTACTGCAACAACTTCTGACTGGTGACTACACTTCAATTTTCGATACCTGGTTTGAAAAGTAAACAGGGAAACTCAATAAGGTAATGCTTATACTCTCCAATCAGACAAATACATTGTTTGAGGAATTTGTTATAATGGATAGGCTGTCCTAAATTGTTCCATAATCCATTAAAATTAATTGTAAAATCTTGAGGATGATGTTTGCAGATTTAATTTGCAGCTAGTGACAATGAACGGCCAGTCTGGGTAAGTCTGTATTTTGGTGATATTCTTATGAAGCCCATTAGTATTATCTGAACATTTTTAAGGTTTCCTGAAACATATTACAGTTTATTTTATACAATCATTCTAAATATTTATAATGTAAAACCTGGAAATGAGTTTCCAACTATGCTCAGTGCCAGTCAGATTCTTATTAAGTTCTGAGCTAGTTTTTGGATCCATAAATTAAAAAGACTAAGAAGAAATGGAAAAAAATCAGAAGACAATAAAAGGAAATTAGTGAAGGGCTAGAAAGCAGGATCAGTAAAGATGGCTAAAGAAATTGTGTTGATTTAACCTGAAAAGGAGAAAGCTCAGGAATATATGTGAATTACAGAAGATGGTTCTTAGTTTACAATGTGATACATGCCTCCCAAACATTGTAAACACCAATGGGACAATTCCAGTTTGGTTGCACCTTTTTGAATTTAGAGGTAGCCTTTTAAATTTATTAGTCTTGATTGTGTTCCATTTCATTAATTTCTGATTTTATCCTTATCATTTTCTTCTTTCTTTTAGGGTTTATTGTTATTCTTTTTTCAATTTCTTGAGTTTCTTATATGCTTAGCACATTCATTGTCAGTCATTTTTTTAAAATAATTTCTAACACAAATATTTAAGGCTCTTTATTTTCCTCCCGGTAATATGTAGCTGTTGTAGTTTGATCGAAGTTTCTCATCTATTATGTAATTTACAGAAAGACATTTTCTTTGATCCTAATGTTATTTTGGCTAAGAGTTCTACCACTGAAGCCATGTTGCCAAGGACCACAGCTGGGCTCCATCACTTATGTGTGCACATGTGTAGTTATTTAGCTCCTTATTTATTCTCTTTCCGCCTCAATTTGCTCATCTATGAAACAGGGAAGATAATAGCAGTACCTCCCTTATATAGTTGTTACAAGGATTAAAAGTGCTTATGTATTTAAAATACTCAGAAGAGTGCCCACCACTTAGCAAGGACTGTATGCATTGCTGCTATTATTTCTTTGGAACATTTTTACTGATTTCTAATGGATTATCATTGCAGTCAGAAAATGTGGGTTGTATAATATTGATTCTTGATATTGAGATTTGCTTTGCTTTCTGGCTTAGTGGGTGGTCGATAGTGTAAATGTCCCATGAAGGCTTTAATCAGAATATACCTTCTATAATTGAATATATATAATAATTCTATATTTGTTTCTTAAATTAAACAATAATCATGTTGTTCAAATCTGATACATTCTTACTGATATTTTGTCAATAAAATTTTTATTTTGTTGAGACAGAGTCTAGCTCTGTCCCTCAGCCTCTGTCCCTGACATGATCACCGGCTCACTGTGGCTTTGACCTCCTGGGCTCAAGGAGTCCTCTTATCTCAGTCTCTGAGTAGCTGGGAATACAGGCACACACCGCCCTGCTCAGCTAATTTTTTTGTATTTTTGTAGAGATGGAGTTTTGCCATATTGCTCAGGCTGGTATTGAACTCCTGGGCTCAAGCAATCCACTGGCCTCAGCCTCCCAAAGTGTTAGGATTACAGGCGTGAGTCACTGTGCCAGGCAGTGGCTTAAATCTCCTTAATTTTTAACTACAAAAAGAGAAGTGGTATAATCTCTGATGGTGATTGTAAATTTGCCGACATGTCTTCATAATTCAGTCAATTATTGTTTCAAATATTTGTGATTATGCTATTGAGGTTGTGGAAATCAAGAATTAAAATTACTTCCTAGTAAATATTCCTGTTGTCTTTATATGATGACCCTTGTATACTAGTAACTCTTGTTGGCCTGAACATCTTTTTTTGGTTTGATATAACAATAGTATTTCCTTTATTCTTATTCAGCATTCTTTTATTTAGTATCTGCTTTGTAACTCTTCTTCCATTTCTTTTATTTGAATCTTTCTGTTTGTTATATTCCATAGTTTTATGTTGAAACAGCATAAAGCTGAATTAAGAAAAGTTCTGAGAATCTCTTTGTTCAGTTTAATTATTTTACCCTAATTTATGCTTATCAATAGATTGATTTCTGTTTTCTGCTTTTAATTTATAGTTATTTTCCTTTATTTTTGTTTTAGAGTAAACTTCTGGCAAAACTTTTGTTTAAATGCCTAAATCTTAAGTGTACATGTTCTGAGTTTTGATTAATACAAACATCCATGTAACCCATCACCTCAGATAGTTTCAGGTTCATTTATCCCTCTTCTGAGCCAGGAGTGCCTCCCACACTAGACACCACTATTCTCACCTTTTCCACCATTCATTAGTTTTGCCTATTCTCATTACTTTACATTAATGGAATCACACAGTACATTCTGTTTTGTGTAAGGCTTCTTTCAGTTGGTGTGACATTTTTAATATTCATTTATGTCATTATATATACAGCAGTTTGTTTCTTTTTATAGGAGAGTAGTAGTATACCACAATTGTTTATACATTTCTCTATTTATTGACACCTGGACATTTCTAAGTTTTAGTCATTATAAATAAAGGTGCTATTTACATCCATGTACAAGTCTTTCTGTGGAACATACTTTTATTTCTCTTAAATAAATACAAATGAAATTATTTGGTCATAGGATAGGTGTATTTTCAGTTTTATAAGAAATGGTCAGACTCTTTTTTCGAAGTTTTATCATTTTACTCTCTGACCAACTAATGTTTAAAGTTCTGGTTGCTGGAACTTCAGCTTTTGGCAGATGTGTATTGGCATCTAATGGTGGTTTAATTTGCATTCTCCTAATGACGATAGTTTTGAGTATCTTTTCATGTGATTAATGGGCATTTATATGTCTTTCTTTGTAAGTGTCTGTTAAAGTAGTTTGCCCATTTTTAAATTGGGTTGTTTGTCTTATTATTGAGTTGTATTTTTTATTTATTTTTATCTTTTCCTGCTTTCCACTGAATTGTAAGCACTTTTGTATATGGTTTTAGTCATTTCTCACAAAAACTTTGAGAAATAGATACAATTATTTCCATTTTAGGTATGAGGAATAAGAGTTATGATGGTTATGTACTTCTCCATAGTCTCATGAGTAATAAATGATAGAACTCTTATACAGGATGGCTAGGATCAAAACTGTATAATTGTAACTACTACATTATGCTACAAATAATAAGTAGTATGGGACTTTATGTGAGAGAGGGAACCCACGTGAGCTGAGATGATTAAAGAAAATAAGTGGAAATGATAGATTTTGATGAGTGACAGATAAGTGATAAATAATTATTTATCAAGTAGCGATATTGTGTTGTGGGATATAGAGGTTTGTAAAAATACTTCCATACAAAGGATAGTCATACACCTACATAGATTAATAGTAGAGAGATTAATCAGAAAATGTCCTCAAAATTATAAGATTGAGGCCAGGAACTTTAACAAGTAATTATCAAGATGCTTTCGTGCATTACAAATTATCAGAACTAAAATTTTCTTCCCTATTCTTTGAACATTATTTTGTATTCTCTTCTGCTAAAATGGTTTGGTTTCTGTAACTATGAATTAATAAAGTATTAAATTTGCTTAAGATTTTTATTTAATGGGCATTTTATTTATTTATTATTATTTTTTGAGACAGGGTCTTACTCTGTCACTCAGGCTGGAGTGCAGTGGTGCGATCATTGCTCACTACAGCCTCCAACTATTGGGCTCAAGCGATCCTCCCATCTCAGCTTCCCAAGTAACTGGGACTACAGGCATGCACTACCACTCCCAGCTAATTTTTGTATTTTCTTGTAGAGACAAGGTTTCTCTATATTGCCCTGGCTGGTCTTGAACTCCTGGGCTCAAGTGATACTTCTACCTCAGGCTCCCAAAGTGCTAGGATTACAGGCAATAGCAACCATGCCCAGCCTTAATGGACATTAAAAAAAATTGGGTACTACGAGTCTTGAAATAAGTTGGGTTGAGTTTGGAACCACAGGATATTTTAACTTGAGAAATTAGGGCAACTTCAGAATTATAGAATAGTTAAGTGTAGTAGTGCATTTAAAGTTAGCTCAGTTCAGTGGATGAACTCCTAAGAGAGATTCCAGAAAAGATCCAAAGTTGTGACAGAGGTATTGGGAAGAGAATCACATAAATGTATACAGTTTAGTGGGCCATAAGCAATGTTACTTGTTATTTTTTTTTGTGTGTATTTAGTAATAGCTCTCTATTCCTAGTTTAAGGCAATGTAAGAATGTCTGCTGTGCAATTAGCCATCTGGTTGGTGGTTTATGCTGTGAACTAGTAAGCAGCATAACTTGAGAGAAATACAGATAAGTCCTCCAGTTATCTGCATGACACTTACTTCACATAAACTAGTGTGTCCTTTTTAAACTCTTCAACCTTATGGACACTTTAGGGCGTGGATTCTTTGTCAATCTTTGTCTACTTCTACTATTGAATGCTTATTATTTTTTCCCTGGCATTTTGCTAAATGAGTTTATATCCTATGTGGTTGTGAGTGTTCTAAAACTGAGTTCAGATTAAGGACAATTGACAGAGAGGAGGCCGTGTTTGGGCTTCAAGCTATTCGATTTTAAAATAAAGTGATTAGAAGCATGTAGTTCTATTAGTCCATTCTCACATTGCTATGACGAAATACCTGACATTGGGTAATTTGTAAAGGAAAGAGGTTTTTTTTTTTTTTTTTTTTTTTTTTTTTTTTTTTTTTTTTTAAATTATACTTTAAGTTCTAGGGTACATGTGCACAACGTGCAGGTTTTTTACATATGTATACATGTGCCATGTTGGTGTGCTGCACCCATTAACTCGTCATTTACATTAGGTATATCTCCTAATGCTATCCCTCTCCCCTGTCCCCTCCCCATAATAGGCCCTGGTGTGTGATGTTCCCCTTCCTGTGTCCAAGTGATCTCATTGTTCAATTCCCACCTATGAGTGAGAACATGCGGTGTTTGGTTTTCTGTTCTTGTGATAGTTTGCTGAGAATGATGGTTTCCAGCCGCATCCATGTCCCTACAAAGAACATAAACTCATCCTTTATTATGGCTGCATAGTATTCCATGGTGTATATGTGCCACATTTTCTTAATCCAGTCTGTCACTGATGGACATTTGGGTTGATTCCAAGTCTTTGCTATTGTGAATAGTGCCGCAATAAACATACGTGTGCATGTGTCTTTATAGCAGCACGATTTATGATCCTTTGGGTATATACCCAGTAATGGGATGGCTGGGTCATATGGTACATCTACTTCTAGATCCTTGAGGAATCACCATACTGTTTTCCATAGTGGTTGAACTAGTTTACAGTCCCACCAACAGTGTAAAAGCGTTCCTATTTCTCCATATCCTCTGCAGCACCTATTGTTTCCTGACTTTTTAATGATTGCCATTCTAAGTGGTGTGAGATGGTATCTCATTGTGGTTTTGATTTGCATTTCTCTGATGGCGAGTGATGATGAGCATTTTTTCATGTGTCTGTTGGCTGTATTGAATGTCTTCTTTTGAGAAATGTCTGTTTATATCCTTTGCCCACTTTTTGATGGGGTTGTTTGTTTTTTTCTTGTAAATTTGTTTGGGTTCTTTGTAGGTTCTGGATATTAGCCCTTTGTCAGATGAGTAGATTGGAAAAATTTTCTCCCATTCTGTAGGTTGCCTGTTCACTCTGATAGTAGTTTCTTTTGCTGTGCAGAAGCTCTTCAGTTTAATTAGATCCCATTTGTCAATTTTGGCTTTTGCTGCCATTGCTTTTGGTGTTTTAGACATGAAGTCCTTGCCCATGCCTATGTCCTGAATGGTACTACCTAGGTTTTCTTCTAGGGTTTTTATGGTATTAGGTCTAACATTTAAGTCTTGAATCCATCTTGAATTAATTTTCATATAAGGAGTAAGGAAAGGATCCAGTTTCAGCTTTCTACTTATGGCTAGCCAATTTTCCCAGCACCATTTATGAAATAGGGAATCCTTTCCCCATTTCTTGTTTTTGTCAGGTTTGTCAAAGATCAGATGGCTGTAGATGTGTGGTATTATTTCTGAGGACTCTGTTCTGTTCCATTGGTCTATAGCTCTGTTTTGGTACCAGTACCATGCTGTTTTGGTTACTGTAGCCTTGTAGTATAGTTTGAAGTCAGGTAGCATGATGCCTCCAGCTTTGTTCTTTTGGCTTAGGATTGTCTTGGCAATGCGGGCTCTTTTTTGGTTCCATATGAACTTTAAAGTAGTTTTTTCCAATTCTGTGAAGAAACTCATTGGTAGCTTCATGGGGGATGGCATTGAATCTATAAATTACCTTGGGCAGTATGACCATTTTCACAATAGTGATTCTTCCTATCCATGAGCATGGTGTGTTCTTCCATTTGTTTGTGTCTTCTTTTATTTCACTGAGCAGTGGTTTGTAGTTCTCCTTGAAGAGGTCCTTTACATCCCTTGTAAGTTGAATTCCTAGGTATTTTATTCTCTTTGAAGCTATTGTGAATGGGAGTTCATTCATGATTTGGCTCTCTGTTTGTCTGTTACTGGTGTATAAGAATGCTTGTGATTTTTGCACATTGATTTTGTATCCTGAGACTTTGCTGAAGCTGCTTATCAGCTTAAGGATATTTTAGGCTGAGATAATGGGGTTTTCTAAATATATAATCATGTCATCTGCAAACAGGGACAATTTGACTTCTTCTTTTCCTAACTGAATACCCTTGATTTCTTTCTCTTTCCTGATTGCCCTAGCCAGAACTTCCAACACTATGTTGAATAGAAGTGGTGAGAGAGGTCATCCCTGTCTTGTGCCAGTTTTCAAAGGGAATGGCCCATTCAATATGATATTGACTGTGGGTTTGTTGTAAATAGCTCTTATTATTTTGGGATATGTTCCATCAATACTGAATTTATTGGGAGTTTTTAGCATGAAGGGCTGTTGAATTTTGTCAAAGGCCTTTTCTGCATCTGTTGAGATAATCATGTGGTTTTTGTCTCTGGTTCTGTTTATATGCTGGATTACGTTTATTGATTTGTGTATGTTGAACCAGCCTTGCATCCCAGGGATGAAGCCCACTTGATCATGGTGGATAAGCTTTTTGATGTGCTGCTGGATTCGGTTTGCCAGTATTTTATTGAGGATTTTTGTATCGATGTTCATTAGGGACATTGGTGTAAAATACTCTTTTTTTGATGTGTCTCTGCCAAGCTTTGGTATCAGGATGATGTTGGCCTCATAAAATGAGTTAGGGAGGATTCCCTCTTTTTCTACTGATTGGAATAGTTTCAGAAGGAATGGTACCAGCTCCTCCTTGTACCTCTGGTAAATACTCTTTTTTTGATGTGTCTCTGCCAAGCTTTGGTATCAGGATGATGTTGGCCTCATAAAATGAGTTAGGGAGGATTCCCTCTTTTTCTACTGATTGGAATAGTTTCAGAAGGAATGGTACCAGCTCCTCCTTGTACCTCTGGTAGAATTCGGCTGTGAATCCGTCTGGTCCTGGACTTTTTTTGGTTGGTAGGCTATTAATTATTGCCTCAATTTCAGAGCCTGCTATTGGTCTATTCAGGGATTCAGCTTCCTCCTGGTTTAGTCTTGGGAGAGTGTAAGTGTCCAGTAAATTACCCATTTTTTCTAGGTTTTCTAGTTTATTTGCATAGAGGTGTTTATAGTATTCTCTGATGGTAGTTTGTATTTCTGTGGGGTCAGTGGTGATATTCCCTTTATCATTTTTTATTGCATCTATTTGATTCTTCTCTCTTTTCTTCTTTATTAGCCTTGCTAGCGGTCTATCAATTTTGTTGATTGTTTCAAAAAACCAACTCCTGGATTCATTGTTTTTTTGGAGGGATTTTTGTGTCTCTATCTCCTTCAGTTCTGCTCTGATCTTAGTGATTTCTTGCCTTCTGCTAGCTTTTGAATGTGTTTGCTCTTGCTTCTCTAGTTCTTTTAATTGTGATGTTAGGGTGTCCATTTTAGATCTTGCCAGCTTTCTCTTGTGGGCATTTAGTGCTATAAGTTTCCCTCTACTCACTGTTTTAAATGTGTCCCAGAGATTCTGGTATGTTGTGTCTTTGTTCTCATTGGTTTCAAAGAACACCTTTATTTCTGCCTTCATTTCGTTATGTACCCAGTAGTCATTCAGGAGCAGGTTGTTCAGTTTCCATGTAGTTGAGTGGTTTTGACTGAGTTTCTTAATCCTGAGTTCTAGTTTGATTGCACTGTGGTCTGAGAGACAGTTTGTTATAATTTATGTTCTTTTACATTTGCTGAGGAGTGCTTTACTTCCAACTATGTGGTCAGTTTTGGAAAAAGTGCAATGTGATGCTGAGAAGAATGTATATTCTGTTGATTTGGGGTGGAGAGTTCTATAGATGTCTATTAGATCTTCTTGGTGCAGACTTGAGTTCAATTCCTGGATATCCTTGTTAACTTTCTGTCTCGTTGATCTGTCTAATGTTGACAGTGGGGTGTTAAAGTCTCCCATTATTATTGTATGGGAGTCTAAGTCTCTTTGTAAGTCTGTAAGGACTTGCTTTATGAATCTGGGTGTTCCTGTATTGGGTGCAGATATATTTACGATAGTTAGCTCTTCCTGATGAATTGATCCCTTTACCATTACGTAATGGCCTTCTTTGTCTCTTTTGATCTTTGATGGTTTAAAATCTGTTTTATTGGAGACTAGGATTGCAACCCCTGCTTTTTTTTCTTTTGCATTTGCTTGGTAGATCTTCCTCCATCCCTTTATTTTGAGGCTATGTGTGTCTCTGCATGTGAGATGAGTGTCCTGAATATAGCAAACTGATGCATCTTGACTCTTTATCCAATTTGCCAGTCTGTGTCTTTTAATTGTACCATTTAGTTCATTTGCATTTAAGGTTAATATTGTTGTGTTTGAACTTGATCCTGTCATTATGATATTAGCTGGTTATTTTGCTCATTAATTGATGCAGTTTCTTCCTAGCATCGATGAACTTTACATTTTGGCATGTTTTTGCAATGGCTTCTTGTTACCGGTTGTTCCTTCCCATGTTTAGTGCTTCCTTCAGGATCTCTTGTAGGGCAGACCTGGTGGTGACAAAATCTCTAAGCATTTGCTTGTCTGTAAAGGATTTTATTTCTCCTTCACTTATGAAACTTCGTTTGGCTGGATATGAAATTCTGGGTTTAAAATCTTTTCTTTAGGAATGTTGAATATTGGCCCCAAATCTCTTCTGCCTGTAGAGTTTCTGCCGACAGATTTGCTGTTAGTCTGATGGGCTTCCCTTTGTGGGTAATCCAGCCTTTCTCTCTGGCTGCCCTTACCATTTTTTCCTTCATTTCAACTTTGGTGAATCTGCCAATTAGGTGTCTTTCCAGGAAAGAGGTTTAACTGACTCACAGTTCCACATTGCTGGGGAGGCCTCAGGAAACTTACAATCATGGCAGAATACAAAGGAGAAGCAGGCAACTTCTTCACAGGGCGGCAGGACAAAGGGAGTGCTGCAAAAGGGGAGAGGAGCCCCCTGTAAAACCATTAGATCTAGTGAGAGCTCACTCACTATCATACGAACAGCATGGGGGAACCACCGCCATTAATAGATTACTCCACCTGGTCTCTCCCTTGACACATGAGGATTATTGGGATTAAAATTCAAAATGAGATTTTGGTGGGGACGCAAAGCCTAACCATATCAGTTGTGTAGGAGTGTAGGAAAAGAAAGATTGACAGGCATCAATTAAGAATAACCGGTCTGGGCGGTGGTTCACACCTGTTATCCTAGAACTTTGGAAGCCCGAGGCGGGTGGATTACGAGGTCAGGAGATCGAGACCATCCTGGCTAACATGGTGAAACCCTGTGTCTACTAAAAATACAAAAAATTAGCTGGGCGTGGTTGTTGGCGCCTGTAGTCCCAGCTGCTTGGGAGGCTGAGGCAGGAGAATGGTGTTCACTCGGGGAGGCGGAGCTTGCAGTGAGCCAAGATCATGCCCCTGCACTCCAGCCTGGGAGACAGAGCAAGACTCCGTCTTAAAAAAAAAAAAAAAGAATAACCTCAGCTATTCCTTTTGTTTCCTGTGGATGTGAAATTGGCAGGCAGATAAAGCTGCCTGTACGTTCACTGATGCGAATTCCTATGACAACATTTTTATAATATTGGAATTACAGTCCATTAGATTGCATGATTTGGAGAATAACACCAATTGGTTGTTGCTAATCATTGTTTTAGGAATGCTTAGATTTCTGAACACGATATAGGTTCATTTGAAAATAGGTTCAAATTTTGACATACTGTCAAATTTCTGCATATAGGTCACAGTAATTACCATGTGGGGACTTAAGAGTTTTTCTTTGTTGTTATTATCAAGGTAATGTGGCTTCTTTATGATTTAGCGTCAGATATAAAAACTCAAAACAATGGTAGGTTTGTGAGCAAAATTAGCTGTTAGCCACTCTCTTGTATTGACTTTAATAGAAGTTGCAAGAGGGTAATTTGGTTGCTTATGCAAAAGCTATTATTACTTTAGTAACTGAAGCTTTCTATTTCTGGAGTTCACTTATACAGAGCACATTTTTACTGCTTGTATTATTCTTTAGGAAGCTTAAGACAGCCCTTATATTAAACTCTAAATACTCCCTCTCCAAAAGTTTATCCAAGAACTAGAATGATGAACTTAATCTCTGCAACTTTGCAATTAGTGTATTAACTTAAGTACTATTTTTGGTATCACTGTGCTCTGAAAGTCGTCTGGTTAATGTGTTTCCTTTTGTAGGATTTTACCAGAGCATAGCAACTGGAACACAAAATAAACATTAACAGACTTTTCTTTGTGCTTGCATTGGGTTATAGGAAAAGTTTTTTTCTTTGCTGCTTTTATCCTTTTAAAAAGTGCTTCTGAAAATAAGAGGAATTGTCTTTATTTTAAAAGAGCAACATGTCAAGATGTGAATAGATGTGCCTATCCTAATAGATTCTCTAGAAAGATAATGTTTAATTTTTGTAGAAGTGTGTACTCTGAAAAAGGGACAAATCAGGTTCTGTATTTTCAGCTTTTTTTTTTTTTTTGACAAATACTGATGGTGTAAATTATCCAGCTGTTCTTCCTCTGTATGGATTTTGTAGTACTCAGAGCGATTTATAGGTCTAGAGTGCAGCTGCTGAAAGTCATTTATTCTCAGTTCTGTATTAAATCCATCGTATACAAATGCATTAGCATTCAGTACAGACCTCAAAGGCATAAGATATTTTTTTCCCTTCTGAGTTGTTGTCCTACAAATGTTTGTAGGATATACCAAAACGGCATCAGAAAATTATTAGTTTGATATGCACTTTTAGCAGTGCTGCTTTTAGCATTCCTATTTAGAGTAGTTGAAATCCACTCATTTATTGATATAAAAGGAACGGTCAAAATGAGTCTTCCTGTCAACATTAACAGATTGGTAATACTAGGACTTCAACTTGATCTGCTTATTTGCTGCTCCTGCCATATGTCTACTAATCAGATGTGTTCACAATTTCAGAAACGTAATTATTTGCATTTTTTTGGAGGAGCACTTGTTTGGAAATAAGTGAGGGAAATTTTCACATTTACTCTATTTTTTCATTTCTTCTTAAAGACATCTATTCCTCCTTTAGATGGACAGGAGCTATTTTGATTACTAATATAAACATAGAGTTTACAGAGCTCAATGCATGTGTTGCCTACTTATGACTTCTCTAAAACACCGTCATGGTGTTCACAAAATATTGAAGCACATTTGAAATGTACACAGTGCTTGAGAATGATAATAATCGTCAAAATGTATGTCTAGATATTTATTCAGAGAATATGATTTTCTCATTATTATTTATTAATATAAAACATAGCTTTCATCCCTTCCTTTTTAATCTTTCTCATATACATTTCTGGACTAATTTTTTAAATAATAAATCTAGACAAGCCAGTTGTTCATAAAAAGTCTTTAATGACTCCAACCTTTCTGTTATATGAATTATAAAAAGGTTAACTTGACTCTCAAGGAGCCCCGTGACCTTCTCCCAGACTATTTACTTTATTTAATTTTTACTACTCCCCTGTATCCACTTTATGTTCCAGCCAAAACGAATGATTTTCTGCATTCACATGTGTCATACTGTCCTTCTCTCATGCTTTATGATACTATTTTACTCTCAGATAATTCTCTGTCTAGATTCAGATGTTCAAATCCTGTTTCCAATGACCATGGTTCTCTGAATGATAAGGATTTTCCTTTAATCATCTTTTTTGGACATGATTTTTTATTTTTTAGTAGTTATTATTGCATAGCTTATATTCCTTGGAATATTATAAACTCAAAGATTGAGATATTTTAACTTTTATCCCCAACAAAGGCTAGGGCAATGTCATTTGCATATACAATAGCTGTTTAATATTTGTTGTATTTAACTGGAGTTTGTTGTTAATAAAATACTGGTTTAACTGAAAATTGAATTCAAAATGTTTAATGGTTGTTGAGAATGCCTCTGAGATGTGCATTGTGCAGTCTAAGTATGGAACTGCGTATTAAAAGTGATTTATGCTTTATAATAATTGAGGTTCTTAAAGCGCCCAGTGTGACCTTATTAAAAATTCTCATTTTGAAAAACAAAAAGGGCCATAGAGGGGCCCACAGTTTTTTTGTTTGTTTGTTCAGAGGCTGGGTCTCCCTCTGTTGCCCAGTGAAGTGGTGTGATCATAGCTCAAACTCCTGGGCTCATGCAGTCCTCCTGCCTTAGTGGCCAAGTAGCTGGGACTACAGGCATGAGCCACCACTAATGGCTGATTTTTTATTTATTTATTTTGTTTTGTTTAGTTTTAGTTTAGTTTAGTTTAGTTTTGTACAAATGGGAGTCTTTCTATGTTACCTAGGCTGGTATTAAACTCCTGGCCTCAATCAATCCTCCTGCCTTGGCCTCCCAAAATACTGACGTTACAAGCATGAGCTACCATGCTTGGCCACTGTTAAATGATTGATTCTACCAGAAGATAAACCAGTAATGAGTACTTTATTTCTCATCTGAGTTTGTTTTCTGATGATTTGACCCACTATACCAAAATCAAAATTGCACTTATTCACAAATTTCAGTTATTTCAGATTACTCATTTTCTCTTAGAAAATTTTAATGTTTTAAATTTTATCAAATTATTGTGTACAAAGTTTAAAAATTTAAATAATGCTAAGAAACTTAAAATGAAAAGTAGAAGTCCCATGCTTAACCCCTCTTCACTTCCCAGTTTTTTTACAGAGACAGCTATTTTTAAACTCTCGGCTCTTTCTTCTGATATTTAACTCAGTATTTGTAAAAGATAAGAGTATACTGCTGTTTTCATGTAATTTTCACTTTTACCGAAAGAGTATATATAATAAATCGAATAATGCTATAAGAAAAAATAGCTGTCCCATGTTCCAGCCTGTCTCCCAGTTCTCATGCCTCAGAGGCAACTGTTTTAAATATTTTAACTGTTTCTTTTAGTATTTGTATTCATATTTCTAAATATCACACAGTATACTGTTTTTCTTGATGTTTCAAGGTTAGATCTTTATTGATTTCCTTTTGAAAAAGATTAGAATTTAATTTTCATATTGCATTTACATGCACACACACACACACAGAACTTCTTCCTATCCTTTTGATAGAGTTATTTCGTATTTTTATTCCAGCCAGTATGAAGTGATTGTTATTATTACTCTGTAAATGTTTTTTACTCTGAATCACATAGTGTAAAATGGCTACAGTTTGTTCTTATATAAGTTTTTGTTTTATCCAGAGTTAATAATTGTTTGTTTTTTAATTTCTTAGTTTTCTATGTGCCTACTAATTTGGGTCAGTCTTTTAAAATAAAATCCAAAACCCTGTCAATGTGATTAAACCTATTGTAATTGTCAGGATAGACCAGATTATTTGAAGTAAAAAACATGACCAGAATTTCAAAAGCTTTCAACAACAAAAGTTTAATTCTTTTAAAGTTAATATTATTTTAACTGATAAATCATAATTGTAATACATGTAAAGCATAGAATTTGATGTTTTGTATGTATCTATGTATACAGTATGGAATGATTAAATCAAATTAATTAACATATCCATTACCTCACTATTTAACTTTTTTTGTGTGGTGATACATTTGAAATTTACTCTCTTAGTTCTTTTGAACTATGCAATGTATTGTTTTTGACTGTAGTCACCCTGCTGTGAAATAGATCTTAAAGTGTATTCTTCCTGTCTAGCTGAAACTCTGTATCCTTTGAAAAGCAACTCCTCATTTCCTAGTTACCCATCTCTGCAAAGTTAATTCCTTATCATGATAGTTACTCACTGCAAGTCAGCTGCAGGTATGTCCACATCATCTTCCTTTGAGGATTCAAAATGCTGGAATCTAATATTCAATATTAGATTATATCAATATTCTAGAGTATATCATATTCCAGAATACCTATTCTAGATTATATTAATATTCTAGATTATATCATACTAGAATATCTATTCTAGATTATATCAATGTTCTGCTATCTAGAATATTGCCAGTCTTGTGCCAAAGGGGGAAAAATGCCAACCACATGCTTGCTCTAAGGTTTCTGTGAAACATCACATTCAAACACATTTCATTGCCCAAAGGAAACCAATAGCAAATAGCCAGCCATGGATGGGACAGGGGAGGATACCCTCCCGCCTGAGAGGGATAGAACATATATATATATATATATATTTTGAACAAAAATACAGTTCACTGCATGCATAAGATGAAATATAAGTTGAATTGTTTAGTGTTCTTTCTTATCTTTTGCTTTTTCATTTTCGTAGCATCCTGTCCTTATTTTAAGATTGTAATCTTAATCATTTACCTTTCTGAGGATACTCACAAAAATTTTTTGATGACTTTTTTCTGTTTCTAGCATATATCAGTTTCTTCCAGTTTTAATTTGTTTTTCTATGTTTATTTTGGCCTCTCTTTTTATTGAGATCTTTCATGAAATGTTTGGTGTTTCTTGGGTGTCAGTCTAGGTTTGAATGAAGCATTAAAAGACTGATTGGCAGATCTGTTTCTAGGCCTTGTCAATTGACCTGTTTCATTTTGGAATCTCCAGGGTGTTAGGACCTAGCACTTTGCTGGAGAACCTCAAGCCTGAGAATAAAGATATTTTTCTCTGCGGCAGTTCAGTTTTTCCAAGGAAGTAATCTTTGATTCCTTATGTGTGTGGAAGATGCCTGGTCTCCAGGTTTTTGCACATGAAGAGATAGAGGCTGAGGAGGAAACGTCTCATAACTCAATACATGGACATTTAATTAATCCACTTTTTTCCTTGCTCTCCACAGTACCTGATATCTCTGAGTGTTGTGCTACTCCCGTTAAATTTATCCCATGGAAAATGCGGTATTCTCTTGGTGCTTGTATCTAGTGCAGGGAGTAGGAGAGAGGTGTGTGTGGGCATTTTGTACCCCACAGAATCATACTTTAAACCCTGAACCTCCTTAAGGGTTCTGTGAAGTGAATCAGCTCTCTTCTTATCTTTATTCCCTTTTTAAAATTATAGCTTCCCCTCCCTGCTAAGTAAGTTATCCATCTTTTTTTAGCACCCCCCTTGCAAATATGGTGAAAATCTCATTCAGTTAGGCCTTTTATTTTTGTTATTCAGTTAGGCCACATTTTGAGGAATGTGTCTATTCCTCTTTTACTATTTTAGGGAAGTCTTGGGGAAGGAGAAGATGTAAAAATTGTATAATCAAGTCATCATAAATCTGTTGATAGAATTTCAAAGTAACGGAATATGAGCCTTCAACAGATCATGGCTGGGACTTTGTGATAGAAACTGTAAGGATGAATCGTTGAGTTTGATTATTTTAAAAGATGGAAATGTGGAGAAAGCTGTCACAGTTCCAGAAATAAGACAGACAAGGAGTTTTACTAGGTATGGCAAGTAGAGCAGATGAGCTGGTGTACAGGGTTTGCTAGGTTGGGAACACAACTTAGAGAGCTTTCGAAGCTAGGTTGCATATTTTGATGTTTTTATAGCATAAGAAAATCCTATTACAGTAGTGGCTGATTTCAAAAATTTACCCTTGATACAAAGTCATTATATCTAATTGTTACCTTGAAAACACTGGAATTGGATTGTTCATAGTCTTTTTTCGATGGCTCCATATTTACTTATTTTGGAAATGCTGAATTACGGCATCATGCAGTGGAAAGTTTATCCAACTGATGAGCAGTTTGGGATGTAAATTGCACTTTGTTATTAAGTTACAGTTAGTCCTTGGTAGGTCAGTTTATCAGAGGGTGAACCTCTGTCTCTAACATTTCATGAATCTAGGAAGTTATGGTATCGATAATGAGAAGAAGAGAGGAGAAAACAAACACATAAAAGATGAAGCTAGACAGGTGGGAATCTAAATCTAAAATTTGCAGAATGGAGGAATTCCTCAAAGACCAGGCATTTAATGTCTGTTCCAATTTTGTAGCTCTTACGAGTTTTGTAAATGTGCTGAGGCTTTGGAGGCAGTCATTTGAATTTGAATCATGTTTATCCTACTTTCTAACTGGGCATGTTACTTACCTTTTTTGAGTCTTAGTTTCCTAACTATATATAGGTGAAATAGTATCTCATATAGCTGTTTGGACATATAGTGAGACAGTATACCTGGACCATAGCCCTTAATTGTTATTATTATAACTTTGAAAAAAATTTAATAGTGAATTTTGCAAAGGGAATCCGAGGCACAAACAACAATGACTTAGTCTGGCAGGGTTTTTTTTTTTTTTTAATGATTTTGTTTTTCAATTATACTTTAAGTTCTAGGGTACATGTGCACAAGTTGCAGGTTTGTTACATATGTATACATGTGCCATCTTGGTGTGCTGCACCCATTAACTCGTCATTAGGTGTATCTTCTAATGCTATCCCTTCCCCCTCCCCCCACCCCACAACAGGCCCCGGTGTGTGGTGTTCCCCTTCCTGTGTCCAAGGGTTCTCATTGTTCCATTCCCACCTACCAGTGAGAACATGCGGTGTTTGGTTTTTTTGTCCTTGTGATAGTTGAATCCCACTTCTGGTCCTTCCTACCGCCAGGGCTTTGGACTAGTTACCCTTTCTGAGTTGCTGCTTCTTAAAAGTGGGTCTATCTGGATCAAGTATACTAAATGAGATAAAACATGTCAAGTCCTTAACTCATCATATGTCCTTAATAAACTATAGCATATTCTTCATTTTTGGTATTTCCTTAATATAAAATATTGTAAAATAATATAACTTCGATGCTAGTTCAAATGTTACTCTTTCTTTTAAAATAAACTTTCTTACAGATACACACACAGCAGTAAAAAAGCTGACGTTATCAAACTGCTTTATTGTCTGACACTTTTTAAATTACAATTCAGTCCCAGTAGCTTTGTGACTTAAATGTAAATTTTATCTCATCAGCATTGCCTCATTTATTGGAGTTGAAGTTCTCCTTCCCGGGGGTAGGTGTCCTTTTTGGCTCTGATTTGCTAGTTCTTCACCAGCGACAGCAGAATTCTCCTTACCCTTGGTCCTGCCAGAAGTGGAAGTGTGTGTAAATCCTCTGAGTGTAGGGTGTGAATCAGTTGGCATTTTATAGAATTTCACATCTGGTACTTCTTCTTTTTTAGTTTGCATATCCTTTCCCTGGCATAGAAGGAAGAGTTATGAACAACATCCTTACCAAGATGAAGCAGGGAGGCTGGAGAGTGCAAGATTGAGGTCTTCTGGTATCACTTTAAGTCCTTTCTTGAAGGATAAGGTGTTTTTCCTTTTTTATAATGAATAGGTGCTTGTAACAAATGATGGCAACCATCTGCCCTTGTTAATATAGCCCTTGGACTGTCATGTCAAAGGAAAATATTCTGCACAATTCTTCATGCCACAAATCAATGCATTAGTAACCTTTTCTCCACTTCTGACTTATATCTCTCAGAACAGGGCCGAGACATACAGGAAAGTTGTTGAAAGTGATGTTTATGATGCCAAAATAAAAAGATCCCAGATCACAATAGTACTAGGTCTGAAATCACTGCAATTCCATCAGTTTATAAACTGGAGTGTTGTTTTGGGCTTCTGGGGATGATTAAGTTGATGGCTGAAACAAGAACTCATTTGTAAAAGAAAGGTACCAGGGCCTTGCAGTGATGAATTGACTAGTTTGAATAAATACTCTAGCCACTGCTTGTTATATTACCTTGGGTTTCTTGCCATCTGGCCCTGCTAACCTATGGAGACTTAGGTTTTTCCAAGTGCTGTTTTATGGCATCAAGTTTTATCCCCTTCTCCCTACTAAGTAGTTCCTATATGCATGTAGGTGCATCATCAAGTAATATCTTACATCAAGTAAGATGTTAATTACTTGAACTTATACAGTTCTTCCTTTTAAAATATTTTCTCATTGAAGACTGATTGAAAACACCCTGGAGTCTCTCATTTCAGAATGAGCCGCAATTTACTGGAACTCTTGCCTTTGCTGATTAGCGGTGCTATTTCTCACTTCCCCTTTGTGTTATTTTTGCATTCTCAGTTTTAACATTATCTCTTTGCTTTTGTGAAAAATTTTTTTTCCTAACAGGTTTTAAATCAATTTGTGTTTTATATTGTTGTTTAATTTGTACCCCTTTTTGTCCCTAGTAGGGACTCCCCCCCCCCAAAGATCCACAGACAGCCTTTTGTGAAATCACAAGGGGAGTATGAGCTGTTTTTTAAAAAAACTGTTTAAAGCAGTTTTGGTTTTTATGATTTGTGAAAATACAGACTTCTCTGACATCCACAGATCCTAGACCTCTCACATTCTAGACTGTCTTTGTAAGATACCCTTATAATTTAATATTCCATCCTGGGGTGCTATTTCTGACTAATATAAGCTGGGGAATCTCATGGTCATTAGTAATAAGCTTTCCTCCCCTTTCAAACTCTGCATTAGTACCTCCAGGGGTCAGCTGCCGAGCCAGTTTATCTTCTCCTTGCATGGATGTTCTGCTTCACAACTTTTGAAAATAGTCACAGAAAAGTCAAGAAAATCACCCCTTTTGATCCTGCATATAAAATTATTTTTATGATATAGCAGATAATAGGTTGGATGATGTATCTTATTATTTATTGTGGGAACTAAATCACTTGAATGCCAATATAGTATTCATCCTATTATACGTGAAAACTTGTGGCTTATAATAGTAATTATTGCCTTTTCTCTTCTCTCTTTCTCTTTTCCCATTTATTTTTGGTCTAAAAAGTATGAGATCATTGAAATATTGAATGAGATTGAACAGTTTATATTTAATATTATTGTACAATATTATACCATGCATTATTAAAGTGTATTGAGTAATATATTTAAATGAGATAATATACATAGAACAGTTCTCAACCCATAGTCAGTGCTACATTTGTGTTACTATTAGTTGATTTAAAAAAACATACACAACTTATTTGTATAGCAGAACCCTGTGTAGCTACATACATAGAGAAAAAAATCCCCAACGTGAACTAGAGGCAGCATCACTGAAACTGAGACATTTTTCTGTGATTTCTCTTTTCTGAGTTGTTTTTCTGGACCAATTACCCCTTGCTGACCATCCTGACTACTATAGTTTTGAGATTTTATACTACATAGAGACAATGAAAATATTTTGAATAAATGTGGGTATTTGAAATGACAGCCTCTTTGAGCTTTAAAAATGATTTGATTCAGGGAACAGCCGTGGATTTTTAAAGTTGCTCTATATTCATAAATCTGGTGATGTTATGCAATGTGGTTCTAAGCCAGAATTAATGAGAAAGCATACCTCTGTTTCCTCCTTACTCTACTTGATTATGCATTATATAATCAGTTTTCACATTAAGATGCCTTAATTTGTTAGTCATCGCAAAATGCCTCACTCTTGGCACCCACAGTGTTGGTATTTCTGACATATAGTTTCCCAAATGTTGTTTTTGAAGACCATTCATATGTTTTTCAAGTTTCATGGTTAATTTTAAGACCTTTTAACTCCTTGAACTCAGTTAAATTGCAGGTGGTGTGTTGAGCACTTCTGTCCCTCTTGATTTTAAAGCTTGGCTTTGAATTGGGTTTGGAAAGATTCAGGATATCTTTTGTGTTCATTTGGTAATCTCATTATTTTAACTCATCTGCTTGCCAATTTAAATTGTGTTTGTATGCATAAATAAATAAATGGAGTTATCAGGGCCAGTCTTAAGCAAATTTTGGAGCACAGGAAGCCCTCTGCTTATTAACAACCAGTCCCCAAGATGATTTATAGACAGGCTGACCACGTGAATGACCACTGAGGCTTTCTATCAGAGCACTTGATAACTTCACTTTCTTTTGTCAATGAAATGGATTTAACAGTGAAAGTCGCCAGGCGCGGTGGCTCACGCGTGTAATCCCAGCACTTTGGGAGGCCAAGGCAGGCGGATCACCTGAGGTCAGGAGTTCGAGACCAGCCTGAACAACATGGAGAAACCCCGTCTCTACTAAAAATCCAAAAATTAGCTGGGTTTGGTGGCACATGCCTGTAATCTCAGCTACTTGGGAGACTGAGGCAAGAGAATCGCTTGAACCCAGGAGGCAGAGGTTGCAGTGAGCTGGGATTGAGCCACTGCACTCCAGGCTGGGCAACAAGAGTGAAACTCCACCTCAAAAAAAAAAAGAAAAACAACAACAACAGCAACAAACAGTGAAAGTCACATAACATGTTCTGATTCAATGTTATTTGTACCTGCAATGCTTGAATTTCAAGGATGGCATTATTGGTAGGACACTTCTTGCCTAATGGATTGGATCTATAGAAGAATGAATTTCTAGGTGTTGAATGTGAGAGATGTTTTGGAATGAGGAGACTTCCTGGTCACTAAATAACAGCTGCTACATTTTTTTCTGTGTTTAAGTGAGTCCCTAAAATTATTTTGTGGAGAAAGTATTTTATGTTTGTTGCCAAATTTCTTCACTGGGACTACTTACAAAGAGAAGGCTAATCATAAAGTAACAGCAAATGTCATAGTGTTTTGAATCCTTTTCATACATAGGACTTCCATTCTGCACTGTGGCTATTTTGGGTCCTCTTCCGAGTGTAGCATCTTCTGAGTTTCTATTCTCAGAAGCTAGGTTCTTGCCTATTCTTTCCTTCTCCGTTATTATGCTGAATGAGAAACACCTAACCTCTGTGGTTCCACTCCCTCCAGATGATGGCTGTTATTTAGGAAATGACGCTGTTATTGGGTTCATTTGTTATTTAGCACAGCACTAATGTATATAAAATAAGCTGAGCAAATACATGTCACTTGATTAGTTTCTTCTTTAGGGTATGGCATCTAGTAAAGGACTGCTGAAGAAATTGTGCTTTAATCCAAGGTAATGGCTTATATTAAAATATAGTATATATTGTACAATAATTATATTTTGATGATGAAACTACATGCCCTGGGCAGAACAGTAGAGGAGGTGTGTTTGGGAAAGGGGCCCCTCCAGCACTATCCCAATTACACTTTACAGGATACTGACTGTGCTGCTTATGAAGCTACTTTATTTGACTAATAGTAGGAAAGAGGCACAATCAGAGAGCAAGGTCACCTGGTATCCTGAAGCTGAGAAACTGAGAATATGTTTGCCAATTAGGCAAAAACATAGAGGGTCATGGGAGGTAGCAAGGAAGTGGGAACATGAAGTGGCGCAAAAATAGTCATGAAGTAGACAGCAGGCAGCAACCTCAGGGATGTGTATTTTACAGTGTAAGTGCTCTCACATGTTTATTATCTTATCATAATCTTTCCAAGCCCTCCTTGTGATAAGTATTATTCACTCTGTAAAGTGATCCAAGCTTCCGCATAAATGATTAGTTCAGGTCTTCTTAACTTACTGGGAAGTAAGTGAGCCAACATTATACTCAGCTCTTTTAATGCTAAATGCTTTTTTTTTTTTTTTGATTGTTTGTTTTTGCATTATATGACTTCAGGGTCAGTGTTGAGATTTGACGTTTTAGATTTATGTTCAGAGCTTTAAGGCTGATAAAAAAGATGTTGTAAAGATATGTTTCCAATCTATAAAAATATGGAGAGACAACTAAGAGATAAACTCAAAGACTGATTATCCTGGGTTTCACTCTGCAGAATGGGTTTAGGTTCTGCAGACTGGGAACTTGTGTTATAGTAGTATAAGTAGTTAAAAGCTAAAATGTGAGCATTTAAAACTATGTTTTGGAGAATATAGTTGGCCCTCCAAATCCACTGGTTTCCCATCTGCAGATTCAACCAACTGTGGGTTGAAAATATGTGGGAAAAAGAGCACAACACAACAATAAAAATAATAAAAATAATATAGTACAACAATTATTTACATAGTAGTTACATTATATTAGGTATTATGTGTAATCTAGAGATGATTTAAAGGATATGAGAGGAGGTATGTAGGTTTGATGCAAATACTATGCTGTTTTATATATGGGACTTGAGCATCTGAGAATTCTGGTATCAGTGGGGATCCTAGAACCAATGCCCCACTGGTACGAAGGACGAACATATTCTTGAGGGAATATTTGAACACCTTTAATCCTGAAACAATACTTGGCTTGAAAAATAGCATATTTAAATTACATATTGATGCAATGAATGTTTTTACACTGAGAAAGTGACTAATTTTTAAGATTCATTCAACCTTTGGGGCTTCAGTTTTCATGGAAAGGGATATAATAAAGTAGACATCACTTAAGGTTAAGAAATCACAGTTGAAAGATAGATCTTGTTTTGTGTTCTTACTACAATAAAATAAAATTTTCAAAGTTGTGGGCTAAACAAAATGCCATGAAAGTTCTCTAGGTGTTCGCTTTTGGAAAACTACAAATTGTTACTTTAAGAAAATTTGGGTATTATGACAAGTGCTTTTAAGAAAAATTGTGGCTGGGCACGGTGGCTCATGCCTGTAATCCCAGCCCTTTGGGAGGTCATGGCGAGTGGGTTACCTGAGGTCAGGAATTCAAGACCAGTCTGACCAATATGGTGAAACCCCGTCTCTACTAAAAGTACAAAAATTAGCCAAATGTGGTGGTGTGCACCTGTGGTCCCAGCTACTCGGGAGGCTGAAGCAGGAGAATTGCTTGAACCTGGGAGGCAGAGGTTGCAATGAACCAAAATCAAGCCACTGCACTCCAGCCTGGGCAACAGAGTGAGACTCCATCTCAAACAAACAAACAAGAAAAAATAAAAAAGGTAATCATTGTTGAAATGAGCAAGGAAATTCAGATTTTTGAAGAGGGATTGCATATGTAGAAGGAAGAAGGAAAGGACTTATCCTTGTTAATCTGAAACCCAGGTGACTGGCAGATTGTCTGACATACACAGTAGGCCCTTAATAAATGTTGGGAGTATGAATGATTTCATTAACTTTTGGGCAAGGAGTCAGTTTTGTTAAACTTTGTGATGATGTGTAAGGAGAGTCTTAACAGCTATTACTTTTCAGCTTCTGGAAGTCATACCTGAACACTTCATGTTTTTCAGAAAACCTTTCAGATATAGTCATAAAAATATACACAAAACCTCAATTCTTTATTCTGTTTTATATTATCTGTAATATTATTTTTATTATTGTTTTTAATTAAAGAAAAAATTTGGTTTTCTTATCCAATTTGTCTAAAAAAATCAAAACAAAAATGAAGCAAGACAAAACAAGACCAAAACACCATGCACGAAACACTAGTCCACCCACTATTTAAGAGAACTTTGTACTTGTGTTTTGTGGAGCAGAGTCAGTGTACTGGAGCATAATTATTATATACAAAATCTCACCAAGTAGAACATTAAAGTTATAAATATAAAAGAATACAAGCCAAGAAACACAAGATATCACACTGTAATATTTCCCACATTCTATGTAATAAGGCATTCATGTAGGAATATAATTAGAAACAAGAACACTGCTCAGGTATAATGTGAGAAAATTAATGTGGCAATGAAAACATTAGTTTTTGCCTTTCCTAGTTTAGACTGAAATTTGTGCTTTCAGCATTGCACTCTAGGAGTCTTAATAGACTTTATTCTCCAGATTATTTTTTGAGTTAGAAAACCACAAACCATGTCTTCACCTCCCCAACAGCCTGCTTGTTCTTAAAACAACAGGCTCAGAATTATAGCTACGCAATTATCTCTCACACATTGGTCTTAGATGCCCAACTGTGTAAACATCACATGATGATTCAAGAAACTATTTAGATAACTATTGTTTGATATTGTTTTATAGTTATAAAATGATTATCTGCTATCAGAAGTCTAAAATTATAAACATGTTTATTGCTGGAAACTGGTGAAATGTTTGAATTATGAGTAAGCAAGTGTTTCTATAAGCATAAAATCTTAGCAAGATGCATTTTTTTTAATTTAAAGGAAGACAATGAACAGTTTGCAGTTTGCAATTTTAATTTTTTTTTATTTAACTAAACTTTTTCTTAACTATTTAAATTGATTTTGTTCTAAAAGTTTCACTAAAAAAAGTACTACTGGGTATTTTTAATGTCCACGATACTGAAGTTTTTGCAGTTTTCCTCCCTGTATTGCTGTGCTACCTCCCTTTTTGATCTTAAATGACCTTAATTAAAGCTTAGGGTGATTATTTTATATTGTGTTCTGTTTCTCCTTCCGGGTGGGAAATAAAGTAAATGTCTAACATTACTTAGAGACTTTTCAAAGCAATGTTAAATTCCCAGATAATTCACTCTAAGAAAATTGCTAGATCATCCCATCTTATGTCATTTATTCGAATGTAAGGATAAAGAGATTCTAGGGAAAAAGCAGTCATTTTTATTGGGTAATCATTCAGATAAACCATCCGGTAATGATCAAATTCATGTGTCCCATCATTTTATGCAGCAAGGAGCTGAAGCGATATGGTTTTTATAGTCTATATTATTATTTTAATAATGAAAAATTTAATGCCCTAATATTTTTGGACATCAAGACAGATCAAAAGAAGGCATTGGGTAAGGCAATGAAATTATTAAGTAAACAGTTCAGACTGAAGTGTAATCTTGGTATACAATCAAAATAATACGACATTGCTTCACTAGCATCAAGAGCAAGCTTCCTAGTTCGGTGAACAATCAATGCAGTCAGAAAAAATGCATGTATTGCCAAATTAAAGAAAGAGAGCAAGACAAGAGAAAGGGGTGGCAAATAATATTTTCCTAATTGTTTAACTAATTGGCTTAAACCTCTAAGTTTCAAAGGTCTTCGTGTAATCTAGTCCAGTTTAGCGATAGAGAATATAATACAATTTAAGGGTCTAAGAATTTTAAAGGAGTGAAATCCATTTTTTTGCTGCTGTTCTTATTGTCTCTTTTATCTGTTATATATACTCTATATCTATTATATTTAAGTGATTATTTATCCGGTGGTGCTGGTTTTCAGTGGTAAGAATTCACTAAGAAAAAAATCTCATGGTGTATTGCAAGAATTAGAAGAGTGTTTTCTGTTGGTTGATAGCTGAATGACATTAAATAAGCCATTTTTTTCTTAGATTATTAATCTATGTAATGAGCACAATGTAATGGGATCAAATGAGAAAATGTATACAAAACTAAAACACTGTGAACCTCTAGTAGAAGGTTTTCAGTTCTTATTGGAAAGTCTAACAGCCTAGCAATTACACATGTGGGCTCTGGAGCTAAAATACTTTGGATTAAATCTCTCCTCCCCTGCTTCTCAGTGTTTTAACTTCAACAGTTAGTATGTTTGCATGTCAGTTTCTTTATAAAAATGAAGATAACAATTTGCTTCATAGGGTTATTAGAAGGATTAAAGTATTTAATATCTGTAAAGCAGGTATAGCAGTAAGCACCATAGTAAGCACCATACACAGAGCCAATTAGCGTCTTTGCTGATGTAGTACATAGAAGAAACACAGGTCTCAGGATTGTTGGAATCTTAAGTTGTGTAATTTTCCTTCTAAATATTATTTGATTAAGATATAATTAGAGAATTTTGGAGTTGTAATAGATTTTAGAAATTATTGTAGTTTTATTTATTTATTTATTTAATTTTTTTGAGATGGAGTTTTGCTCTTGTTGCCCAGTCTGGAGTGCAATGGCATGATCTCAGCTCACTGCAACTTCTGCCTCCCTGTTCAAGTGATTCTTCTGCCTCAGCACCCCTAGTAGCTGGGATTACAGGCATGCACCGCCATGCCTGGATAATTTTGTATTTTTAGTAGAGACAGGGTTTCTCCCTGTTGGTCAGGGTGATCTTGAACTCCCGACCTCAGGTGATCCGACCGCCTCAGTCTCCCAAAGTGCTGGGATTACAGTTGTGAGCCACCATGCCCGGCCAGAAATTATTGTAGTTTTATACCATAAAAGCAATCACACAAAAATTTTAGAGTGACACTTCAAAATTTAAGCCTTTCATTTGATAAACAGTCATGCATTATTTACCAATGGAGATACTTTGTGAGAAATGCATCATTAGGCGATTTCATTGTTGTACAAACAGCATAGAGTGTACTTATACAAACCTAGAAGGTATAGCCTACTACCCACCTAAGTTACATGATATAGCCTGTTGCTACTAGGCTATAAACATGTACAGCATGTTACTTACTAAATACTGTAGGGAATTGTAATACAATGGTATTTATTTACTTAAACATATCTAAACATAGAAAAGGTAAAAATATACAATATTAAAATTTTACAGGACCACAGTTGTATATGTGGTTTGTCGTTCACTAAAATGTTATTATGTTGTACATGACTATATTAGAAAAGTGAGCTTGAGAGATGTGTTAATAGAAGTAGCATTACATTGGTCTCAGAGTATACATTTGGATCAGAAAGACCTAGGTTCCAGTGCCATCTATAGTAGCAATCCTATTACCTTGGATGAGTTATGATCTTTCTGTGTTTCTGTTATTGTCTATAAGAATGGTGATAATGATTCCCACTTCACAGGGAAGGGAAAATACCTTGAACCTTACCATCTATATAGCAGACACTTGATACATGTTAGTTTTTATTTATCCCTCTCTCTTACTTCTTCCTCTTTTAGGGGGCTTTTCTTGGCTGTTCATGTTTCTAATTAATTTATAAGTCACTGCATATTTTGAACTAAATTGAGTCTTGGGGGCCACTTTGGGGCATTTCTTTTATGAGCCCAACTTTGAATATCTTCTTTTTTCTGCCACTATTTTCCATATGAAAGGTAGCAAGATGGTAAATCCTGAAAAGGACAACAGAGGAACTTGTAAATATTTAGAGCATATAATTGAAAATAAATTGGTAAGAAAGGAAAACTGTATTGCAGTTTAAATAAACTGTCTATGCATGAATCATAGAAGGAAGGGAAAGTACCTAGAATGCTGCCATTTGTATAGTGGACACTCAGTACATACTTTTCATAGTTCATTTCTGGAATACTGGATCCTGAGTCTGAATAGCCAGTCAGGAAGGAACTATGGATATTTGAGTGGCCCTCATATTGCATTACCTTCTGGCCCTCCTGGGCCCATAAAACCCAGAATTTGGCCTTGGTATATTGCTTTGTTCTGCCAGTCATGGTTCATCATCATCATCATCATCGTCATCATCATCATCATTTTTCATTTAAGATTTCCTTTGGTGTTGCTGCATTGAAGGAAACTGCAGGGAACAGCTACAATCTCCCATGGTATTGGCATTGCTGGTTACCTCCTATGACTCTGCATTCTCTACTCCCAACAGTTGAATCCCTTGATGGCCTCCATTATATACTTATGCCATTCCCAGGACTTGACTTAAGTATAGGAGAGGGAAAGAGAGAGAGAGAGAACATTTAAATGATCTCACTCATCTCCCACATCCTAGTCTTTAAACTATAGATTAACCCCTTGTAGCCCTATTTAACTCTCCACATTTTTCTTGTGTCT
Source organism: Rhinopithecus roxellana (assembly GCF_007565055.1). Classification (NCBI taxonomy): domain Eukaryota; kingdom Metazoa; phylum Chordata; class Mammalia; order Primates; family Cercopithecidae; genus Rhinopithecus; species Rhinopithecus roxellana. The sequence goes on along the minus strand of NC_044559.1, from coordinate 90,870,933 downwards.
TTCCACTTGCATGGTCTAAAAATATAGTAATTTCCCCTTATCTGAGGTTTCAGTTACCCACAGTCAACTGTGATCTGAAAATATTAAATGAAAAATCTAGAAATAAACAACTTATAAGTTTTGAATTAAACATTGTTCTGCATAACATTTTGAAATCTTGTGCTATCTTGCTCAGTCCTGCTGAGATGTGAATGATCTTTTCCTCTAGCACATCTATGCTGTATACTATCTGCCCATTAGTCACTTAGTAGCCCTCTCAGTTATCAGGTTGACTGTCATGGTATTGCAGCATTTGTGTGTAAGTAATCCTTATTTTGCTTATTATGGCCCCAAAGCACAAGAGTAGTGATGCTGGCAGTTGGGATATGCCAAAGAGAACCCATAAAGTTGTTCCTTTAAGTGCAAAATTGAAATTTCTCGAATTAGTAAGGAAAAAAATAATTGTATGCTGAGGTTGCTAGAATCTATGGTAAGAATAAATCTTCCATCCATTAAATGGTGAAGAAGGAGAAAGGAATTCTAGTTTGGTTGTCATACCTCAAACTGCAAACCTTACAGATACAGTGCATAATAAGTGATTAATTAGATGGAAATGGCATTAAATTTGTCGGTGAAAGATATAAACAGAAAACGCATTCTGACTGACAGCATGTTGCACCAGAAAGCATTGAGTTTATATGAGAATTTCAGCAAGGAATCTCCTGAAACAAATGACACCAAGTCATTTATTGCAAGTAAGGGATGGTTACACATGATTCAGGAATACAGGTCAATAGTAGCCTAATGGTATGTCACAATGCCTATGTCATTCACCTCACTTCATGTCATCCTGTGGGCATCGTATAAACTCAAATCACTGCAAGAAGAAGGGTGAGTACAGTATGATAAGGTATTCTGAGGCAGAAAGAGTTAGAGAACACAGTCACGTAAGTTTTATTACAGTGCATTGTTATACTTGTTCTATTTTATTATTAGTTATTGTTGGTGATTTCTACTCTGCCTAATTTATAAATTAAAATTTATCGTAGGTATGTATGTATAGGAAAAACCAGTACATATAGGGTTTGTTATTATCCAGGGTTTTAGGCATCCACTGAGAGTCTTGGAGCATATCTTTTGCAGATAAGGGGGGATGAGTGTATGGCCTCCTTCAACCCCAGACAATAGATGAGCCTCTCATTCTCCACATAATAGCTATCTTCCTCCTTAGTCCTTAGGTGTTTTTTTTTTTTTTTTTTTTTTGAGACAGTGTTTCACTCTTTTGCTCTGTTGCCCAGATTGGAGGGCATTGGCACGATCTCTGCTCACTGCAACCTCCACCCGCTGGGTTCAAACAATTCTCCCACCTCAGCCTCCCAAGTAGCTGGGACTATGGGCACACACCACCATGCCTGGTTAATTTTTGTGTTTTTTGTTAGAGACGGGGTTTCACCTTGTTGGCCAGGCTGGTCTCAAATTCCTGACCTCAAATGATTCACCTGCTTCGGCCTCCCAAAGTGCTGGGATTACAGGTGTGAGCCACCACCTCCTTAGGTCTTGATTCTCTTCCTAAGCATCTGAGACCACTAGTGATGATCTTGTGGAAAATAGGTTTCCTGATGCTGGAACCATGTCTCTCTGTGTTTACGTTAATACTGCCCCTCCCTCTCTTCCTCAAATCTTGAATTCCTTACTATTGGGACCTGACCATATGATGGCAAATTCTAGAAGGGGCTCTATTTGTAATTTATATTGGGATTATTTTCTGTTGACGAACATGACCTGGCCTATTTAAGTGCTTTAAGCCAGCAGTTTTCCAAACCCCGTCCCTTGATCTTGATTTCCTCTTCCTCCTCATTGGTTCTGAGCTGCCAAAGTATTCGCATCCTTCAATTCTGAGTTTTACTATTAGGAGAGGCTGCCCCTTCACTCCTCTTTCTGATGACATATGTATGTGTATGTCTTTGTCTTTATGTCTTACCACTCTATTAAGGCATAATTCACATATCATAACATTCACTATTTAAATTATACAATTCAATAGTTTTTAGTATAGTTACAGAGATGTATGACAGTCAATATATAACCTAATTTTAGAACATTTTCATTACCTCCAAAAGCAACCCTGTACCCATTAGCAGTCACTTCTGCTCCCAACCCCCAGGTAACCACTAATCTGCTTTCCGTCTCTATAGATTTGCCCACTTAGACATTTCAGAGAAACTAACCCATATCGTGTGGCCTTTTGTGATTGGCTTCTTTGACTTGGCATAATGTTTTCAAGATTCATCCATGTTGTTGTGTGTATCAGTACTGTATCCCCTTTCATTGACAAATAATATTTCATTTTGTGGATATACTGTCTTTTGCTTATCTGTTCATCAGCTGATGGACATTGAGGTTGTTTCTACTTTTTGGCTATTATGAAGAATGCTGCTATAAACATTCATGTACAAGTTTTTATGTGGACATATGTTTTCATTTCTCTTGATTACATACTGAAAAGAGGAATTACTTACTGGGTGATATGATAATTCTATGTATGACTAACATTTTGAGGAACTGCCAGGCTGTCTTCCAAAGTGGCTGTACCATTTTACAGTCAGCGTAGAAATGAGTGAAAGTTTTAATTCCTCCACATCCTTGCCAACAAGTGTTATTGATTATAGGCATTTTTATTATAGCCATCTTAGTGGGTGTGAAGTGGTATCTTACTGTGGATTTATTTGCATTTCTCTGATGGCTACTGATGTTGAACATCTTTCATGCATTTGTGATCTATTTGTATAGAGATGGCCCTTCATATCTGCTGATTCCACATTCACAGATTCAACCAACAGTGGCTTAAAACTACAGTCATCTCTCTGTATACATGAGGGATGAGTTCCAGGACCCTCAGGTATACCCAAATACTCAAGTCTTGAAATCTGCCCTGTGGAACCCATGTATATAAAAAGTTGGCCCTCTGTGGCCCTGCGCGGTGGCTCATGCCTATAATGGCAGCACTTTGGGAGGCAGAGGCAAGCGGATCACTAGGTCAAGAGATCGAGACCATCCTGGCTAACATGGTGAAACCCTGTCTCTACTAAAAATACAAAAAATTAGCCAGGTGTGGTGGTGGGCACCTGTAGTCCCAGCTACTCGGGAGGCTGAGGCAGGAGAATGGCATGAACCTGGGAGGTGGAGCTGGCAGTGAACTGAGACCGCGCCACTGCACTCCAGCCTGGGTGACAGAGCGAGACTCCGTCTCAAAAAAAAAAAAAAAAAAAAAAAAAAAAGTTGGCCCTCTGTACAGCCTGGGTGACAGAGCGAGACTCTGTCTCAAAAAAAAAAAAAAAAAAAAAAAAAAGTTGGTCCTCTGTATACTTAGGTTTCACATCCCACAAATCCTGTATTTTGGATCCATGTTTGGTTGAAAAAAGTCTGTATAAGTAGACCTGTGCAGCTCAAACCCATGCTGTTCAAGGGTCAACTGAATCTGAATAAAAAATAAAAATGCAACAATAGAAATAATACAAATTAAAAATCCAGTGTAACAACTATTTACATGGCATTTACATTGTATTAAGTATTGTAAGTACAGCTGGTCCTCCAATAATGTTGTTTCATCCAATGTTGGTACCCAGCTGGGACCACTAACTGCGTGAAGTATGCGTATTCTACCCATGTCTGTGTGGGTTTTTTCTGGGTCTCCAGTTTTCTCCCACATCCTATAGATGTGCATGTTAGGTAAATTGGTGAATCTAAATTGTCACAGTATGAGTGAGTGTGGGTATGTGTGTGACTGAACCCTGTGTGCAATGGAATGGTGTCCTGACCAGGGTTGGTTCCCACCTTGCACCTGGAGCTGCTGTGATAGACTCTGTCACCTGCCACCTCTAATGATAATAATTGGGTACATACTTATCTTAATCTTTCTTAAATGTATGTGCGGCTCACATTTATTTCAATGTTTAATATTAGAAATGTTTTGGTCTTTATTTACAAGCTCAGTAATACATGCAGTAGAAAGTTAACCCTTGTTTATATCAATTAACCTATGGTAAATTGATTTTGTTACATTGTTTTGCTTAAAGTCACAGTTCCCAAGAATCGATCAAAAATGTTAAGTGAGGATTTACTGTAATCTAGAGATTATTTAAAGCATATGATAGGATGTGATATATGTAAATACTATGCCATTTTATGTTAAGAACTTGAATATAATAGATTTTGGTTTCCATGAGGGTCCTGGAACCAACCCCCTGTGGGTACTGTGGGATGACTGTATTGTCTTTGGAGTAATGTCTATGCAAACTCTTTGCCCATTTTTTAATGGAGTAATTGTTTTATTAGAGTTTTTATAGCTCTTTATATATTCCAGATATATGACACATCATATATATATAATTTGCAAAAATTTTCTATTATTTTGTATATTGTCTTTTTACTTTATATACTCTTTGATGAGCAAAATTTTTTAGTTTTCATGAAATTTGATTTGTCTATTTTTTTCTTTTGCTGTTTGTGCTTTTGTTGTCATATCTAATCCAAAATCACAAAGATTTACTCCTATGTTTTATTCTAAGTGTTTTATAGTTTTAGCTCTTATATTAAAACCCATTTATTCCTGAGGTTGCAATTTTTTGAATTTTTGCAATCAGACCTGGGCAATGACCTTGAGCAATAGGATATAAATAACTCCCACATGCTTAGCATTCCAATAATGGAACACGAGGCATAAATAGGTTGACATAGGCATAAATGGTCTATGATCCATTTTGTTAATTTTCTGTATGGCATGAGGTAGGAGTCCAGCTTTGTTCTTTTGCATGTATATATCCAATTGTTGGCCAGGTGTGGTGGGCTCATGCCTGTAATTCCAGTACTTCAGGAGGCTGAGGCGGGCAGATCACTTGAGCCCAGGAGTTTGCGACCGGTCTAGCATGGTGAAACCCCTTCTGTCTACCAAAACAAAAGCAAAAATTAGCCAAGTGTGGTGGTGCATGCCTGAGTCACAGCTCTTTGGGGGGCTGAGGTGGAGAATCACCTAAGCCCAGGAGGTCCCAGGCTACAGTGGGCCAAGATTGTGCCACTGCACTCCAGCCTGGGTGACTAAGTGAGATCCTGTCTCAAAACAAACAAACAAAAACAAAAACAAAAAAACAGAAAAAAAAAATCCAGTTGCCTCAGCACCATTTGTTGAAATGATTGTTCTTTTGTTCTTTTTTTTTTTTTTGACACAGGGTCTCACTCTTGCCCATGCTAGAGTGCAGTGGCACAGTCAGGGCTCTCTGCAGTTTCAACCCCCAGAAACTCAGGTGGTCCTCCTGCTACATACCACCACCACCTTCATCCCCAAGTAGCTAGGACTACAGGCATGTGTCACCACACCCAGATAATTTTTGTATTTTTAATTAAGATGCAGTTTTGCCATGTTGCCCAGGTTGGTTTTGAACTCCTGGACTCAAGTGATCCGCCTGCCGTGAGCTTTCCAAAGTTTTGGAATTATAGGTGTGAACCACTGCGTGAGGCCTGAAAAGACTATTCTTTCTCTATTGAGTTGTCGTGGTACCCTTGTTGAAAATCAATTGACAATAAATTGAAAGATTTAATTTTGGACTCTGATGTCTATTACATTGATCTATATGTCTGTCTTTATGATTGTAACACACTGTCTTATAGTTTTGTAGTAGGTTTTGAAACTGGGAATTCTTTTTAAAAGAATTATTAATGTTTAATTGATATGTATGTATAATAGTTGTACATATTTATGGAGTACAGGTGGTATTTTGATACAAGCATATAATGTGTAATGATCAAATTAGGGGAATTCCTCCAACATTGCTCTTTGTTTCAAGATAACTTTTGCCATTCTGAGTCCCTTACATTTTCATATGAATTTTAGGATTGTCAACTTCTGCAAAAAAACGGTTGGAATTTGGTAGAAATTACATTAAATTTATAGTTCAATTTGGGGGATAATGTCATCATAAAAATATTGTTTTCTAATCCATGACATGAAATGTCTTTAAATTTATTTATGTCTTACCTAATTCATTTCAATGATATTTTGTAGTTTTCAGTATACTCATCTTGTATTTCTTTTGTTAAATTTTCTACTTTTTTATGTTTTGATGCTATTTAAATGGAATTGTTTTCTCAATTTCAATTTGAGATTTTTCACTGCAAGGGTCTATAGGTGTGACTGATTTTTGCATATTGATCTTGCCTTTTGTGAATGATACCAATCTTATTTATTAGCTTTACTGTTTTCAGCAGGAAGTGTACTCCTTAGGATTTTTAACACACAGATTATAGCATCTGCAAAGAGAGGTAGTTTTATTTCTCCTTTTCTAATATATATACATTTTATATCTTCGATTTTCTTAAATTATTTAACTAGAACTTCTAGTGCAATGATGGATAGAACTAGTGAAAGGGAACATCCTTGTCTAGTTTTTGATTTTAAGGAGGAAACCATTCAGTCTTTCACTATTAATTATGATTTTAGCTGTGGTTGAAGATTTATTTATTTATGTATTTCTTACTGAAATTGACTGTCTCTGAGTATGCATTACTTAGACATCCAATAGTGAATAAAAATGAGAATGAAAGTACCACTCACATTGAGATAGCAAAAGCTAGAGAACCTTGAGGAACATAGCTGGACAATTGGACAACTGGTGAGGTCCTGCCATTTTCCATGTGCATTCTGCTTGTAAAAGAGGTGAGATTGAAGAGAGCTGAGTCTTCCTAGAAAGCAATTTTTCCCTATTTAATATAGGAACAGTTGTACTCCAGTAACTTATCATTTAAAGATCCATGTCTCATACCTTTAAGTATCCCATGAATTTGGGTAATGCTCAAAATTTACTGTTGAACTGTAGTAACTCTGAATCATTTATGTGGCAATCATTTATTTGGGCTTGAATTATCATTGCTGTAAATTTATAAGATATTCCATGATGTTTAGTAGCTAAGGTAGCCTTATGCTTCATTTGTACTATGAGGGCCGCTGTGATATGTTTAGTCATAAAGTCATCTTGATGGTGATAAAGGAACCAAAGGGCTCTTGCTAACTCTGGTATGCTATATGGAATGAATTTTTGAATGGTTTATTTCTACATTAGAGGCAAACACCAACCTTCTGGGGTTGTCCACATTCCAGCATCTTGCATCTGTTGTATTTATGATAGAAACAGGAGAGGAAAAAAAAGAGTATTTAGTCATCTGCTGATTCCATTTGGTGCTAAACACATACTTCTCTCTAGAGTGCAAGAATGCTAATTTATTTTATGTACCAGGGTGGATTGAAGCCATTCCTAGAGACATGAATATTTAAATTGGCAACCACTAAACAGTGAATACTCTGCATATAGATGATTCATGCTCTGTATACAGTTCTTGAGTAAGGCAAAAATTGTTGTTAATTAGGGATCTGGATTTTAAATACAACTTGCCATCTAACTGGCAGTCATACACAGTTGACCTTTCAACAGCAGCCATTATGTTTTGGGTTCAGAAGCTTTCTATATGAATTCTGGCAAACGTGAAAGATGCCCTAAGTAGAATACACAACCAAATTCTAAGATATGCAGGTGAATGTTCTAAGATTTGCCTCTAGAATGAGAGCAAAAAGGCACAGGAAGTTTATACTATTTCTATGCCCTTTTTCTGTCTTCCCTGTTATAACTAGATAATTCTCTGGTATTTTATTGCCATATGATAGGATAACTTTTTGCATGTGTGATCAGTAAAATGTGTCAAATTAATTAAAATTCTTAATTTGGGTTGCTGTGCATTCATTCATGAGGTAAGTATTTATCACCTCTTATGTACCTTTATGGAGCTTATGTTCCACTGGAGAAGACAGAAAACAAACATGATAAATAAATTGTAGTATATATTAGTGACAAATAGTACAGAGAAGATAAAACAAGGAAGGGAAATATGGCATATTGAGGTTGGAATTGTTGATTGAACTTTTAGACAGGGTGACCAGGGGAGGTCTCACTGAAAAGTTTATTTTTGAGGAAATACTTGAAAGAAGTTAGGGAGTCATGGATCTAGAAGAGCGTGCCAGCCATGGGAAGACCTAATGTAGGGATGTGCCTGGCTTCTTGGATAAGCAGCAAGGAGGTTCATGGAACTGGCCAGGGTAAGCAAGGAGAGTACTGGGAGTGGGGTCACAGAGATACGTAGGATGGTCTGAGTCAAGCAGTGACGTGGTAAGTTGGAGCGGTAATAAGAGGTCACATTTTTCATAAATGAAGGTAAAACTGATGGGATTTTCTGACAAACTGGATGTGGGATGTGAGAGAAGGGGAGAAGCTTAAAGGTAACAACAAAGTGTTTGGCACTGGCAGTTAGAAGAATTGCTGTTAACTGAACTGTTAAATATCATAAGAATAGTGGGCTGAGGGGCACTATCAGGAGCTCCAATTTTGATACAGAATGGCTGAGATGCCTACTAGCAAGCCAACTGACTTTCATACCGGTTTTCTGGGCTAGCTTCTCCCTGGTACATTTAGAAATGTGCATCTTCCTGTCTCTGAAGCATTTCTTGAGCTTTTCATGCTTTTCCTTATAATTCCTATGGTAATTATTATCTATTTTACCAATTTTAGCCAAATTTATTATTTTAGCATATCATTATCTAACAAATTCTGGAGAACAAAGGACTGCAGAGCTGGGTACTCGATTTTACTTGGTATTTCTATTTCCTCACAGCTCTAAGCACAATTCCACTATATAAATACTTGTTGAAATCAATTTTTTGGAATACCCCAAATTTAGCAAGATTATTAACCTAAGTTACCTCTGTTTTCCTTGATCAGATGAATCTAGTTATTGGTTAATATAGGGAGCACTAATTTAACTTTCTGAAAGGCATGTCAAGTGTGAGACATCTTTATCTTCATTCTGCTCAGTCTTGTTTCTGTTGGGGAATGTGTTAGAAATTAGGTATATTTTAGAATATCCTGAGAGTCAAAGCCATAAGCTCTGAAAGACACACCTTCTTATAAGTGATAAAAACAGTCGTCACTGGTTTTTTAAAAAAGGCTTAGGCCAGAACGCTTTGAAGACTAGTTCATAAACAAATCTAGTTAGCCTAGTTAGGGATGATGAAAAAACACTTCCATTCTAGACTGAGCATATCTGAGCTTTTTTGCAGTTGTGATTTCCTTTTACAAAATTGAAATTTTTATTTCATGGAAAAGTAAATTATTTTATGGCAGTGACCCTCAAGGTTTTTTCATTACTTTAAAGTGGTGAGAGGTGTTATTAACTCATTGGTTACTCTCAGCTAGTTCCTATGCAAGGCCTAGTGGATGGAAGAATTAAGACATCATTTTTGCCTCAGCAGGAACTCATAATTTGGTGAGAGACACAGATGTGTCAACAAATAGTTACAGCAAAGGGTAATAGTTTAAAATATCTGCTAGACTAGTGCCCTGTAAAGGGGGCACATGAGTGAAGTCTGTGTGTGATAGAATGTAAGAATCCACAAAGACTTAAAAGATGAATAGTCATTTCCTAGGGGGTTGCAGGGGAGACTGAAACATAGCTTGTGCAAAGGCATCAGGGGAACCTCATGTGATTCTGTGTGGCTGGAGAAAAGAGTGACTGTGACAGGAGTAGTAGGAAGTAAGACGAGAGAGAGAAGCCAGAGAAGCATGCTTATCAATAACAAAAAATATGAGTTTTTTAATTTGTGGATTAACCATCACTAGAAAATTTCAAATTGGAGGAGTGATGACCAGATTTAAGTTTTAAAGAGTTTCCTCTGATGGTATTACAGAGAAAAGATTGGTCAAAAAGTTCTGTCTTATTAAATATTTCTGTAGTCTCTCATCTCCCTTGTGTTTACAAGCACTTCCTTAATTTTATCCCTAATCATTTCTCCTCTAGACTAGTGCTACTAGTGAGGACCAGAGCAAGGGTGTATATTGGAGAAATAGTTAATGAGTATAATAATAGACCTTACCTAATGGTGGGGGTTGGGGAGTTGGAAAAGTCATGAATATTCCTCATGTTTCTTTTTTATCAGCTGAATGTTAGGACCATGCAGATGGAATGCTGGAGAGAAACGTATGGGGAGTGGGAATGTAGGAAACACAATGGGTTCAACTTTGGACATGTTTGAGACTCAACTTGACATATGCAGCTGGAACTTAGAAGAGAGGTAAACACCTCTCAGTTTAAATTTAGGTTGCTCTCATCTAAGAAAACGGGGGAAATATTGTAAAGAGGGAATATGGCTAATAGTTTGTTGCATAGAGAGACATCAAAAAAGAAAATGCTGGAAAAGTCTTTGGCATTAAATCACTTAACTTCATTAATACCCTAAATGGTAGGAATTATTCACATTTTGTAGCTGAAGTAAGGTTAATTATTCTGCCTGAAATCTCCTGCTATTGGAGTGTTTTTGCATTGGGATTCTAACCTTAAAGCTTATGCTATTTCCATTAAAATGAGGCAGACTTCCTGCCTTAGAGTTGCTCCTCATTCAGGCCTTTTGGCTTATTGTAGGCTCATCAGGCCCAGGGACATGCATTTCCTATATTTCTGAGGTCTTCCAAGGTCAGGCACATATATTACATGACCTTGGTGACTGAATTAATAAGGCTCACCAAAACATCTGTGCTAGTACATTAGACTCAGGGATTCTTTTGGTTTGGCCAATTGGATCTGAATGTGTTTAAATCGGGGCAGATACAGTATAGTGTGACAAGGCCTCACCATTCCCTGTTTACTTTCATCTGCCCTATTCACGCTTCCTGCTTAAACATTTGAGTTTGTAGTTTTAGCTTTCAAGTCACACCTTATAGCAGGCATTTCAAGCTATTTGAATTAAACTAAAAAGTAAAACACTTTTTCCTCTGGGAAAATCAACCATTAATCTACAAATATGCCATATTTAGAATGTTTCCTTTATCAAAGTTAGATTGAAATATTCAAGATGATACTTATTAGTTTCATTCTTTCTCCACATATCTGACTTACATTTTTGAGCATTCTAAATGACCTTATGGGCCACACTTTAATTTTTAATCTTGTAGTTTTGACCTGAGGTTTTTGTATCAGCCTTGTTCTAAAACTAAATTAAGGAAAATGTTTCTAATCTTAGTTGTATTAGTTACGACAGTTCTTTGTCAGGAAGATATGCCTGAAATATATATTCTCTGTTGGGTCACCGCAGATGGGCAGAGTTAAAGGAAAGTTTTTTGACAGACTTTAGGAGCAGATGGTGGGAGCTACTGACAACAAATAGAAATAGTGTTGAGTAGAAAGAGTGTTGAGACAGGAGCCAGTCTTGTGGATCCTATTCCTAGTGGGGCCATTAAATGAGAAAGTGATTAGAGAGTACTTGAATATAGGAAGCATCACAGCTGCTTGGTAAATGTTGGCTTTCTGAAAAAAATCACCATCACCACTTTTTATTAATTTGTGTGTGCCTTTCGACAAATGTCCATTTCTTCTTTTGACAACAAAGAATACCACTTTTTATGATTTCTTATAGAACTCCTTGTGGAAGAATGCAGGAAATATGTTGAACAGAATAAATCACTACACAAATGTAATGAATTATTAACTAGGAAGTTGGATCAACATCCCTGGGCTTGGATCATATTTGATCTAAGTGATGCTATTTGCTCTTTGAGATACACCATAACGTTCAGAAAACAAATGGTCTATTTCTTGCAAGTGAGTCATGAAAACGTAGTAGGAAGGAATTGTAAGGATAACAATATTTATTGATTTTTGACAATTAAAAAATTCAACTTTACTTTTATAATTGTTAATTATGCTTTAGAGGGAAAATTTTCTGACCTAAGAGTTTTTTTTTGTTTTGTTTTGTTTTAAACAGTCTCTGTCACCCAGGCTACAGGGCAGTGGCGTGATCTTGGCTCACCGCAACCTCTGTCTCCAAGGTTCAAGTGATTCTTATGCCTCAGCCTCCCGAGTTGCTGGGATTACAGGTGCACATCACCATGCCCAGTTAGTTTTTGTATTTTTTTAGTAGAGATGGGGTTTCACCATGTTGGCCAGGCTGGTCTCGAACTCCTGACCTCAGGTGATCCAACTGCCTCAGCCTCCCAAAGTGCTGGGATTGTAGCAGGCGTGAGCCATCACCCCTGGCCTTGACCTATGGATATTTGACTCTTCTTGATAGATTAAATGATGAAACATATGCACCAATGGAAAGGATGCATGAAGTACAGCCACTGAATTTTGGTAAAATAGCCCATAACTTTTCTGTTTTTCTGTTTATTCCTTTTACTTTTTAATCATGTGGCAGATGACTTCAGATATCATTTATTTTGAGGTATAAATTCCAGGCAAACAATAGACAAATGTAATGCATATTGTATTTGCTTCAGATGAATAGGAAATGAGCATAGTGCATTTTGAACTTTACACACACACACACACACACACACCCCTACATTTTCTTGACTGACACAGTAGTCTGCATTAGAATTAAGTGATAATGTTTTCTTCAGAGGTTTCTTTGGAGTTATTAATATTCACCTTGGTGTATTTCAGTTACCCAAGGTGTACATTAATGGCCCAGAATGCAGACCTTGGGAAATGTCTTAATACTATTATTATATGGTTTCTCAGTTTCCCATTTGAATTTGAAGAATTCTTTTATTTTCATTTTATTGAATCTATCCTATTTCTATGAAATGAGAAATGGGAAATAAGGATAGAAAAGCAGTAAAGGCCTCTCTCTGCTCCTTAATGATGCTTTTATTGTAAAATCTTGCATTTTTTTAATTTTAATTTTTCTTCTCAAAACTTTCTTTTACCTGAAGCCTACTGTTGTTTCACCATCTTATATCCTTCAGCTCAGTTAAGACTAAGTTTCCATTTCCTAATTTAGGTTGGCCAAACATTAAATTAGCAGGTGTTTGTGTTATTTTGTTTCCTAATAGAACATGAAGCTGCCCAATGACCAGTGAAGCAATTGGTATGCAGCATCTTGGCAGAGAGAAGACTGGAGACAGAAGCCAACCCATAATGGAATCCAAATAGCAAAGTATACATGGGCTTGTCTGCTGCACATCTTAATCTTAAACAAACAAAATCTCTCTTTATAAGCTCCCTTTCCTTCCCTTACCAGAGTGGTTTTGTCAGCTTCAGAAACCTCATTTAAACACCTGGAAGAGAAACTCAGTAATTTGCATGTAGTTCTGCTTTGTTGAGCAGAGTATATGTGGAGCTATTCCATGTGGGCAGGAATGTAGCTTCATAAGGAAGTTTTCTTTAATTCTCAGAAATGCAGTTTTGTCCAACGGTTCATGGAATCAACTGCTGTGAAAATCTCTTAGGTTTGCTTTTTCTGATGGTCAGGCTACAGGAGCTTTCTCTTCTTACTTTTATATTTCAAACATTTTTTTTCTTTTTTAAAAATATGAGCCCTCAAAGTGGATACAGGATTCTTATAGATGGACAGAATATTCAATTTTCTCATTCTTCCCTTAATGACATGGGTAATATGACACCATAGCCAGTCCATAGCTAGTTTATACCAGTGTCCTTTGCCAAAAGAAGGCTCACTCTGTGGATATTGGCTTTACTTTTTGTTTTTCGTTTCCTTGATTTTATGTGAACTTTTTTTTATTATTAAAGTACAACATACATTCAGAAAAATGCACAGTGCAAAATGAACAGTTCAATGAATTTTTCCAAACTAAACACATCAGTGTAACTAGCACCCAGGACAAGAAAATTACTGGAAACTGAAAGATTCCTCCTCCCTGTCTAGTCTCTAATCACCCCCTCAAGAATAACCACTATTCTTATTTTTAAAATCGTAGGTTACTTTTGCCTGAGTATGAACTTCACATAGATGGAATTAAACAATACATACTCTTTTATGTCTTCCTTTTTTTTGTGCCATATTTCATGTTGTCGCGTGTAGCTGTGTTTTGTTCATTTTCATTACTCTGGGCTGTGTCCAGGTCGGGACTATTACAGACAGTGCTGGTATGGAACATTTTTGCCTGTGTCTTTAGATGGACATAGGAACATATTTCCATACGTGTGTATTCTCTCCTAGGAATGAAATAGCTGGGTAACAGTACATGCATATACTCAGCTTCAGTAAATACTATCAAACAGTTTTCCAAAGTAGTTGTACCAGTGACTTCACTAACACTTAATGTGAAGATAGGTACAGTTTAATTTCGCTCTTCAGCTTTCTGTGGCATTGCTATGGATAAATTTATTCAAACTCTCTGGATTAAAGTATATTTTCCACATGTTTTATTTCTTGGAGTAATCATATCTATCCCCTTTTGAGCATATTAACTTCCTCTGGCCTAATTCTTATTCATTTGTCTGTTTCCTTAATAAAAATTTATTAAACTCGTAATATGTGCTATATACTACTAGATAATGAAATATAAAATAAGTAAGCCATAGTACTTACATTCAAGAGAATTATAATGAAGTAGTGGAGACAGAAGTATGAACAGATATAATTTCTTTTACTCAAATCTTAAAAGCGACTTCTATGACCTAGCATCTCCAGATTTAAGTAAAGAAGCCCATTAACAAGTTATCAAGTTCATTCATGATTTATAGATGTTTTTATCATGTGTTTTCCAATATAAATTTCCCCTTTTCAAGGTGAACAGACCTCATATTTTTAAGCTTTCCAGAAACATAAGTCATTCTGTTCAAAATTGCTTTTAAAGAAAAATCTTTTGTTATCTTAAGGTATGATGACTATGATTACCCACAGTAGTTTAGATTCTAAACTCTGTAATCTGCATGTGTTTGCTGGCCTATTTAAAAATACTTTTAATTGAAAAATTTTTTTGAGTTCAGTATTTGCTGATACCCTTCTTGCTAATATAAATATATATTTGGCCTTTGGGGCTAGCACGTAAAATTACTGGGTTGATATTCTCAAGGAACAATTTACAATGACTCCTAGATTCTTCTCCTTATTGTAATATTCACCCTTGGTGCAGGTCTTGTAGCCTTCACACATATGGCTTTAGCTCCCAACTGTGAGCTGGTGGTTCACATATCACTATTTGTGGCCTAGATTCTCCTCTGAATTCTAGATTCATGTGTATTGTATTTTCCTTTGGATCTTGTGCTGATGTGTTACATTTGGCAGATGACAAAATGTATTTCACCTTTTTCTTCCAAGCACATTCTTCTCTCTGTATTCTCATTGTGGTGAATGCATCACTACGTACACAATTGCTGAAACAATTCTCTAGATGCTTTCAAATACCTCCTCTTCCCCACTCCCATCTAGATATACCAAAGTCCTACCATTTGTACCTCCTAAAAATTTCCTGGATCTATCTCACTAAAGCCTAGCAATAGTGTTCAGGCGCTTATTGTCTCTTTCCCAGACCTGGATTATTGCCTGGTCTCCCTGACTGCAATTTCATTCTCTCCAATCCACTCAAAAACCCATTGCCAGAGCAATCTTTGTAAATACACATCTGAGCTTGTTGCTTTCAGAGTTCTTTAGCAGAGCATGTGAAATGTCTCTTGCCTGCCTTTCCTGCTGGATTCATCGCCATTCATGCTTAGGTTTCCTGAATTTGTCATATCACCTGTAGTAACCCGCATGTTCCTCACCTTTTCTTGCTTCAGGCCTTTCCACATGCTCTTTTGTTCTGCATTGCCCATAGGGATAAATTCTTTTTTTTCCATTATAGTTAGGCAATGTTTGAATTTTTAAATTTTAATTTAAAAAATTTGCATACGTTATTGGGGAACAGGTGGTGTTTGGTTACATGAGTAAGTTCTTTAGTGGTGACTTGTGAAATTTCGGTGCACCCATCATCTGAACAGTACACACTGCACCATATTTGTAGTCTTTTATCCCTTCCCCCAATTCCACACCTCCCCACCCCAAGTCCCCAAAGTCCACTGTGTCATTCTTATGCCTTTGTGTCCTCATAGCTTAGCTCCCACGTATCAGTGAGAACATATGATGTTTGGTTTTCTGTTCCTGAGTTACTTCACTTAGAATAATAGTGTCCAGTCTCATCCAGGTCACTGCAAATGCTATTAATTCATTCCTTTTTGTGGCTGAGTAGTATTCTATTGTATATATACACCACAGTTTCTTTATCCACTCCTTGATTGATGGACATTTAGGTTGGTTCCATGATTTTCCAATCGTGAATTGTCCTGCTGTAAACATATGTGTACAAGTATCTTTTTCATGTAATGACTTCTTTTCCTCTGGGTAGATACCTAGTAGTGGGATTGCTGGATCAAATGGTAGTTCTACTTTTAGTTCTTTAAGGAATCTCCACACTGTTTTCCATAGTGGCTGTACTAGTTTACATTCCCACCAGCAGTGTAGAAGTTGTTCCCTGATCCCTGCATCCACGCCAACATCTACTTTTTTTTTTTTTTTTTTTTTTTTTTTTTTTTTTTGGTTATGGCCATTTTCTTGCAGGAGTAAGGTGGTATTGCCTTGTGGTTTTGATTTGCATTTCTCTGATCATTAGTGATGTTGAGCATTTTTTCATATGTTTGTTGGCCATTTGTATATCTTCTTTTGAGAATTGTCTATTCATGTCCTTAGCCCACTTTTTGATGGGATTGTTTATTATTTTTCTTATTGATTTGTTTGAGTTCGTTGTAGATTCTGGATATTAGTCCTTTGTCAGATTACAGATCGTGAAGATTTTCTCCCATTCTGTGGGTTATCTATTCTGCTCACTGTTCCTTTTCATGCAAAAGCTCTTTAGTTTAATTAAGTCCCAACTATTTATCTTTGCATTTGCTTTTGGGTTCTTGGTCATGAAATCCTTGCCTAAGCCAATGTCTAGAAGGGGTTTTCCAATGTTATCTTCTAGAATTTTTACAATTTCAGGTCTTAGATTTAAGTCCTTAATCCATCTTGAGTTGATTTTTGTATAAGGTGAAAGATGAGGACTCAGTTTCATTCTCCTACATGTGGCTAGTCAGTTATCCCAGCACCATTTGTTGAAAAGGGTATCCTTTCCTGACTTTGTGTTTTTGTTTCCTTTGTGAAAGATCAGTTGGCTTAAGTATTTGGGTTTATTTCTGGGTTCTCTGTTCTGTTCCATTGGTCTATGTGCCTATTTTTATACCAGTAAGTACCACACTGTTTTCGTGTCTATGGCCTTATAGTATAGTTTGAAACCAGGTAGTGTGATGCCTCCAGATTTGTTCTTTTTGCTTAGTCTTGCTTTGGCTATGCAGGTTCTTTTTGGTTCCATATGAATTTTAGAATTGCTTTTTCTATTCCTGTGAAGAATGATGGTAGTATTTTGATGGGGATTGCATTAAATTTGTAGATTGCTTTTGGCAGTATGGTTATTTTCACAACATTGATTCTACCCATCCATGAGCATGGGATGTGTTTCCATTTGTTTCGTTTGTGATTTCTTTCAGCAGTGTTTTGTAGTTTTCCTTGCAGAGGTCTTTCAACTCCTTTGTTAGGTATATTCCTAGGTATTTTATTTTACTTATTTATTTATTTTTTGTGGCTATTGTAAAAGGGGTTGAGTTCCTAATTTGATTCTCCACTTGGTCACTGTTGGTGTATAGAAGAACTACTGATTTGTGTATATTAATCTTGTATCTGGAAACTTTGCTGAATTATTGTATCAGTTCTAGGAGCTTTCTGGAGGAGTATTTAGGGTTTTCAAGGTAAATGATCATATTGTCAGTAAATAGTGACAGTTTGACTTCTTCTTTACCAATTTGGATGCCCTCTATTTCTTTCTCTTGTCTAATTGCTCTCGGCTAGGACTTCCAGTACTATGTTGCAGAGGAGTGGTGAGAGTGGGCATCCTTGTCTTGTTCCAGTTCTCAGAGGGAATGCTTTCAACTTTTCCCCATTCAGTATAATATTGACTGTGGGTTTGTCATAGATGGCTTTTATTCCACTGAGATGTGTCCTTTGTATGCTGATTTTCCTGATAATTTTAATTATAAAGGGCTCCTGGATTTTGTCAAATGCTTTTTCTGCATCTATTAAGATGATCATGTGATTCTTGTTTTTAATTCTGTTTATGTGATGTATCACATTTATTGATTCGCGTATGTTAAACCATCCCTGCATCCCTGGTATGAAACCCACTTAAGCATGGTGGATTATCTTTTTGATATGTTTTTGGTTTCAGTTAGCTAGTATTTTGTTAAGGATTTTAGCATCTATGTTCATCAGGGATATTGGTCCATATTTTCTTTTTTGTTTATGTCCTTTCCTGGTTTTGGTGTTAGGGCGATGCTGCCTTCATAGAATGAGTTAGGGAGGGTTCCTTTTTTCTCTGTCTTGTGGAGTAGTGTCACAAGGATTGGTATCAGTTCTTTGAATGTCTGGAAGAATTCTTCTGTGAATCCATCTGGTCCTGGGTTTTTTTGTTGGTAATTTATTAATTACCATTTCAGTCTCACTGCTTGTTATTGGTCTGTTCAGGGTATCTAATTATTACTGATTTAAGCTAGAAAGGCTGTATTTTTCCAGGAATTTATCCATCTCTTCTAGGTTTCTAGTTTATGTGCATAAAGGTGTTCATAGTAGCCTTGAATGATCTTTTGTATTTCAGTGGTGTCAGTTGTAATATCTCCTGTCTCTTTCTTTCTTTTTTTTTTTTTGAGATGGAGTTTCACTCTTGTTGCCCAGGCTGGAGTGCAGTGGCACAATCTCAGCCTGCTGCAACCTCTGCCTTCCGGTGTTAAGCGATTCTGCTGCCTCAGCCTCCTAAGTAGCTGGGATTACAGGTGCCTACCACCACACCCTGCTAATTTTTGTATTTTTAGTAGAGATGTGGTTTCACCATGTTGGCCAACCTGGTCTCAAACTCCTGACCTTGTAATCTGCCCACCTCAGCCTCCCAAAGTGCTGGGATTACAGGCGTGAGCCACCATCCCTGGGCTATCTCCTGTTTCTTAATGAGGTTATTTGGATTTTCGCTCTTCTTTTGGTTAGTCTTTCTAACCAATTTTATTTATCTTTTCAAAAAACCAGCTTTTTGTTTTATTTATCTTTTGTTTTTATTTTGTTTCAATTTCATTTAGTTCTGCACTGATCTTGGTTATTTCCTTTCTTCTGCTAGGTTTGGGTTTGGTTTGTTCTTGTTTCTCTAGTTCCTTGAGGTGTGGCCGTAGAGTGTCAGTTTGTGTTCTTTCAGTCTTTTTGATGTAGGCGTTTAGGGCTATGAACTTTCCTCTTAGCACCGCCTTTGCTGTATCCCAGAGGATTTTGTTCAGTTTGAAGAATTTTTAAATTTCCGTCTTGATTTCATTTTTGACCCAATGCTCATTCAGGAGCAGGTTATTTAATTTCCACATATTTGCATGGTTTTGAAGGTTCCTTTTGGAGTTGATTTCCAGTATTTTCCCACTGTGGTCTGAGAGAGTGCTTGATATAATTTCAATTTTCTTAAATTTCTTAAGGCTCATTTTATGGCCTGTTATATAGTCTATCTTGGAGAAAGTTCCATGTGCTATTGAATAAAATGTGTATTTTGTGGTTGTTGGATGAAATGTTCTGTATATATCTGTTAAGTTTACTTGTTCCAAGATATAATTTAAATCAATTGTTCCTTTGTTGACTTTTTGTCTTGATGACTTGTCTAGTGCTGTCAGTAGAGTATTGAAGTCCCCCACTATTATTGTGTTGCTGTCTATCTCATTGCTTAGGTCTATTAGTAATTGTTTTATAAATTTGGGAGCTCCAGTGTTGCATATATGTTTAGGATTGAGATATTTTCCTGTTGGACAAGGACTTTTACCATTATATAATGTCCCTCTTTGTCTCTTAGCTGGCATTGCTTTAAAGTTTGTTTTGTCTGATACAAGAATAGCTACCCCCTTTGCCGGGCGTGGTGGCTCAGGTCTTTAATCCTGGCACTTTGGGAGGCCAAGTCGGGCAGATCACCTGAGATTGGGAGTTCGAGACCATCCTGACGAACATGGAGAAACCCCATCTCTACTAAAAATACAAAATTAGCTGGAAATGGCGACTCATGCCTGTAATCCTCGGCATGTGTATATACTCAGGAGGCTGAGGCAGGAGAATCACTTGAACCCAGGAGGCGGAGGTTGCGGTGAGCTGAGATTGTGCCATTGCAGTCCAACCTGGGCAGCAAGAGCAAAACTCCATCTCAAAAAAAAAAAAAAAAAAAAAAAGCTACCCTTGCTTGCTTTTGGTGTCCATTTGCAAGAAATGCCTTTTTCCACCCCTTTACTTTAAGTTTACGTGAGTCTACATGTTAGGTGAGTCTTCTGAAGGCAGCAGATAGTTGGTTGGTGAGTTCTTATGCATTCTGTGGTTCTGTATCTTTTAAGTGGAGCATTTAAGCCATTTACATTCAGTGTTAGTATTGAGATGTGAGGTACCATTGCATTCATCATGCTATTTGTTGTCTATGTACTATTTGTTTCTGTTTTTAATTTGTATTTTTGTTTTATAGGTCCTGTGTGATTTCTGCTTTAAAGAGGTTCTGTTTTGATGTGTTTCTAGGATTTGTTTCAAGATTTAGAGCTTCTTTTAGCAGTTATTGTTGTGGTGGCTTGGTAATGGCAAATTCTCTTAGCATTTGTCTGAAAAAGATTGTATCTTTCCTTCATATATGATGCTTAGTTTCACTGGATACTAAATTCTTGGCTGATAATTGTTTTGTCTGACAAGACTGAAGATAGGGCCCCAATTGCTTCTTGCTTGTAGGGTTTCTGGTGAGAAATCTGCTGTTAATCTGATAGGTTTTCCTTTATAGGTTACCTGGTGCTTCTGTCTCACAGCTCTTAAGATTCTTTCCTTCGTCTTAACTTTGGATAACCTGATGACAATGTGTCTAGGCAATGATCTTTTCATGCTGAATTTCCCAGGTGTTCTTTATGCTTCTTGTAATTGGAGGTCTAGGTCTCCAGCAAGGCTGGGGAAGTTTTCCTTGATTATTCCCCCAAATATGTTTTCCAAGCTTTTAGGATTCTCCCCTTCCTCAGGAACATCAATTATTCTTAGGTTTGGTCGTTTAACGTAATCCTAGACTTCTTGGAGGATTTGTTCATATTTTCTTATTCTTTTTTCTTTGTTGGATTGGGTTAATTTGAAGACCTTGTCTTTGAGCTCTGGATTTCTTTCTTCTACATGTTCAGTGCTATTCCTGAGATTTTCCAGAGCATTTTGCATTACTAAAGTGTGTCCAATGTTTCCTGAATTTGTGATCATTTTTTCTTTAAGCTATCTATTTTCTTGAATATTTCTCCCTTCGCTTCTTGTATTGTTTTTTGGATTTTCTTGCATTAGGTTTCACCTTTCTCTGGTCCCTCCCTGATTAACTTAACAACTAACCTCCTGAATTCTTTTTCAGGTAAATCAGAGATTTATTCTTGGTTTGGATCCATTGCTGGTGAGCTAGTGTGCTTTTTGGGGGTGCTAAAGAGCCTTGTTTTGTCATATTACCAGATTTTTTCTTCTGGTTCCTTCTTATTTGTGTAGGCTCTGTCAGAGGGAAGGTCTAGGGCTGAAGGCTGTTTTTCAGATTCTTTTGTCCCATGGGGTGTTCCCTTGATATAGTACTCTCCCATTTTTCCTATGGATGTGGCTTTCCGTGAGCTGAACTGCAGTGATTGTTATCTGTCTTCTGAGTCTAGCCACCCAGCAAGTCTACCCTGCTCTGGACTGGTACTGGGGGTTACCTGTATAGAGTCTTGTGATGTGAACAATGTATGGGTCTCTCAGCTGTGGATAACAGCACCTGTTCTAGTGGAGGTGGCAGCGGGGTATAGTGGACTCCATGAGGGTTCTTAGCTTTGGTGGTTTAATGCTCTGTTTTTGTGCTGGTTGGCCTCCTGCCGGGAGACCGCGTTTTGCAGACAGCATCAGCTGTGGTAGTATGGAGAGGAACTGGCAGTGGGCAGGGTCCTAGAACTACCAAGATTATATGCCTTTTGTCTTCAGCTACAGGTGGGTAGGGAAGGACCATCAAGTAGGGACAGGGCTAGGTGTGTCTGAGCTCATACTTCCGTTGGGCGGGTCTTACTGTGGCTGCTGTGGGGGACAGGAGTGAGGTTCCCAGGTCAATGGAGTTGTGCACCTAAGAGGATTATGGCTGCCTCTCCTGAGTCATCCAGGTTGTCAGGGAAGTCAGGGAAGTCGGGGAAAGCCGGCAGTCACAGGCCTCCCCCAGCTCCCACACAAACCAAAGGGCTGGTCTCACTCCCACCGTGCCCCCAAACAGCCCCGAGTCTGTTTCCGGGGTGGGCAAGCCGGGCTTGAGAACTTGCCCCAGGCTACCGGCCTGCCACCTTCAAATGGAAACAGCCTGGTTCTTCCTCTGCTGTGGAGTCTGCACACTGGATTCGCACCCTCTCTCAAGTTCTGGTCAGGAGGCTTCTCACCCTATTCAAATTGTTACAAAGTCAGCTGGAATTTTCCTTCTCCCTGTGATGCTTCCCCCTCCCCCCACCCCTGCTTCTCTGGCTGCCCTCCCAGTGGATCCCTGTGGTGCCAGACAGGAATGGTCTGATTGGGGACCCAGTGGGCTCCCAGGGACTTTCTGCTGCTTCCTTTACCCCTGTATTTTTGCTTGGCTCTTTAAATTGACTCAGCTCCAGGTAAGGTCAGAAACTTCTCCCACAAATGGACCTTCAGTTGCTCCAGTGGGTGTGTGTATTCAGGAGAGGAGGCTCTCCTTTTCTCACTTTTGCAGTTGGGGCACTCACAGTATTTGGGGTGTATCCCAGATTTTGCAGGAGTAGTCCGCTTCCTTCAAAGGGTCTGTGGGTCCTCCCTCATAGGGATAATTTATACTCACTGTTTAAGATTCACCTTCTCTGAAATCCCGCCACTTATGACAACTTGGATGAACCTGAAGGACATTATGCTAAGTCAAATAAGCCAGACACAGAAAGTAAGTATTGTATGATCGTATTTATACGTGGAATCTAAACAAGTCGAACTTGTAGAAGCAGTTTTACCATGGTTGCCAGGGGTTGGTGTGTGGGGGAAATGGGGACATATTGGTCAAAGGGTATAAACTTTCAATTATAAGATGAATAAGTTCTAGGGACCTAACTCACAGCATGGGGAAGATAGTTAATAATACCGTATTGCTTACTTGAAATTTGCTAAGAGAAGAGATCTTGCATATCCTCACAGCACATACACACAAATGCAAAGGGTAACTGTGTGGTGATGGATATATTGATTAATATGATTGTAGTAATCATTACACAATGTATATGTATATGAAAGCATCATATTGTACACCTTGAATATACACAATTTTTATTTGTTAATTATACCTCAATAAAACTGGAGAAAAGATTCACATTCTCTGAGAAATTTTATTTAATCCCTTCAAGCTGAGAGACTGTCCTCTATGCTGTGGGTAACTCTATTTTAGTCCCCATGTAAATGTGTTTATTTGTCTCCCCTTCTGATCTTTATCTTTGCATTTCCAACATTTAGCACATTGCCTTGATGCAGAGTTGAGGCTCAGCATAGGAGACGCTCAACATAGTACAGGTTGAAGGAATGGTTGAATTAATTAACTGATAGCTTAAAACCCTCCATTTTTATTTTTTAAAATAATATTCCTAAATATATTTTGTTCTCTTGCCAGGGTTAAAACTCATATGTTACTTCTCTACCCACTTGCACAGACTTGTAAGGTCTTTTTAAATCCCATCTGTGTGTTTCTTCGTCAGCTGGAAACATTTAATGTCTTCTTAACTTGGAAATCTCCTGTGAGCTTTCTTCTGGAGCATTTAAAAAAAGATTATAAATAAGTATCAATCCTTGAGGAGCTGAATTCTTTATACGACTCCATCCAAAGAAATCCTTGATTAACTTTACTATTTAATTCCTATTTTGACCTGATGCAAATTTTAGGGTAAAGGGACAACCTATGAACCTTTGAACCTATGGTATCATCAGCTAAAATAAAACAACCACAGGCACCACTACCACAACATACATTTAGGAGGTGACAGTCATTAATTTCTCTTTTATCTGTGTGCCTATTTACTACATTAAGTTTACCATGCTTGATGTCCTTTGGGAGAAATGGTCATGCCTTGTCAATTTTCCTTACATAAACTCTGCAACCTGCCCCTTTCCCCTGTCCACTGCTGTAACGTATATTTGTTATGTTCACTGATCCAGTCCTTTTTCGCAGGCTTCAAGGACTTGCTATTTGGGCTCATGGATTCTGTAATTACCTTGGGCAGAGATGACAAAGCATAGGTTCCAAATTCAAAATACATTTGTATTTTTAACATTTCGAAGTCCCCATGGCATTAAAGTTACTACAATTTACTGTCAGATTACACATTGCCACCTTTAGAGCAAAAGAAATAATTTTAACGTTAGCCTTCTTGGTTATAATCTATGTTCAAGTTTTTCACCTTTCAGAAACAACCTAAACCTTGACACTGTCCTTCTAAATAAAGAAGCATGAGGTATAGGTCACTTCAGAGGGAATTATGTATTAAGTTGACTGTACAGTAATATCAGAGAATTTGCTTCACCTCTTTCTGAACATTTATACTTTCAATTATTACTCATCTGAGGAGCTGTGATCCTTTCTAAACATTAAACTATTTATCCCCTAAGTTACACTGATGACTGTAGGTAGAGCTTGTAACATTGTGGGAAACATGAAAATCACTAAGATTATCACAGTACAAAAACAGTACACCAAGTCTGACAGATGTAAGGAATAAAACAATTCCATATTCTTTCTATACCTTTTTTCTATTTTCCACTTCTATTACATTTCTGATGTGCTGTGTACTCAATCTTGTGAGAGAGTTGGAAGAAGTATCATTATCCCATTTTTACAGATAGAAAGACAGACACCGAAAGAGGAGATGAGTTACCCAGCTCATAGTGCTAATGACAGAGCTAAAACTAAAACCCAGACCACATATACAAGGGGGAAATCGTAGCAAGCCAAGAAAACCATAGAGTGTCTTTTTTTGGGTAATTAGTGAGTATGAACAGTGGGATGATAGCTACTTCGTTACAAAATGTAGGGAGGACAGTTAGAAGTTAATATCTCCAAAACCTGAGTGAAGTAGCAGACAGCTTTTATTTTCAGAAGGGAAGGAACTAGAAATATAGTAGCACAAGCCATTTATTAACCTTAGGCAACATTATTCCCAGAGTAGCAGAGCCTTGTGAAAGAAGCATAAGATTAGCAATCAGTAGACTAGGTTTAGATCTCAGTTCCTTTACTAGTTTCTATCTTCTTACACCAAACACCTGTTTAGTTAAAATAGGACTAATAATAGCAGACTCCTTCCCTCAAAGAGTATTGTGATGATCAATAAGATACTATACAGAAGCACTTTATAAGCTACATGATATTATACAAATACAAGTCCTCATGCTGTGTAGCAAATAAGAAATTTTTCCTATGTAGGAAAGAATGGCACATAGTTTTTAGGATAAGGGCTTGGAAGTTACACTGATGTGGGTTACAATACAAGAAATACCACCATCTAGCTCTGCCACTTGGCTAAGAAACTTAGTCTCTTGAAACCTTAGTGTTTTGAGTTTTAAAATGGAATAATCACATCTCTCATAAGCTTTTATGAAGATTATATGAAATGTTACATATGAAGTGAATGAACTATTGTAAATGTCCCTTGAATTATTTTTTTTAACTTAAGCTTTTATTTGGGAATAATTCTAGATTTACAGAAAAGTTGCAAAGTTGGTACAGAGAGTTCCCATTTACCTTTTTTCCAGTTTTCTCCATTGTTAATACTGTCTTGCATTTGCCATTACAAAGATACGGATACCGATGCATTGCTATTAATTATTAATAATGGTTATTTGGATTTCAGCAGTTTTTCATGAATGTTTTTTCTGTTCCAGGATCTAATCCTCAGTACCACATTGCATTTAGTTATATCTCCCCAATCTTCTCTGTGACAGTTTGTCAGTCAATCTCCTGTTTTTCATGATGTTAGTGGTCTTGAGGAACACTGCCCAGATGTCATTTAGGATGTTCACCAATCTCATTTTGTTTGTTGCTTTTCTTATGATTAGACTGGAATTATGGGTTCCTGGAGGGAATACCACAGAAATGGCATACTTTTCTTGTCACAGTATATCAAGGGGTACATGATATCCATGTGATATCACTGATGATGTTAAATTTCATCACTTGGTTAAGGCAGGGCTTGCCAGATTTTTTTCTTGTATCTTGAGCTAGTTCTGATCACCTATCACTTAGATAGAACATTCTGTTTTCTCTCTTCCATCTGATGTAATGCCGTTCATTTACATTTACTGCAAATTGTCATCTCTGAAGAAATACCTTCTCTAGCCATTCAACCTAAAGCAGCTTTCTCCTTGCAAGTCAGTCTCTATGACACTTCACTTTTGTGTTTTCTTCACAGCATTTATTGTCACCTGAAATCATCTTGTATATTTGTTTATCTAGTTTATTTTTTGTCTGTAGGCCCTTTCCCCCCAAAAGAAAGAAGATCAAGGTCCTCGTAGGATTTTTGCATATCTGTACACTGGAGTCTAGCACAAGGGCTAGAATATGCTAAGTGCTCAGTAACTAATTGTTGAATAAATGTCAAAGAAAGAATGATATAGGATTAATTTATTAGTATTTCTGAAAAGGAAAAGAAATGTAGCTGAATGGTGGTAGGTTTCATTTAGTGTTCTTAACTCAGTTGGTTTAATTTTAATGGAAAGGTTAAATGCAATTATCAACATCTATGGAATGAGGTAATCAGCGTCCTTGTAATTAAAGCTATCTTATAATGCACTTAATAATGTGAATGTCAGAGTGTTTTAGCTACTTATAAAGATTTGACTGACAAGGATTTGACTGAATAGTAATAGATCTTTACACATCTGCACTATTGGGACCTTTACTTGTTAACTGCATCATTGTTTATGCTGCAGAATTTTTATCAGAACCTGAAAGAATGTAGAAATAATAGATGCCCTTGATTATAACTTAAGCTGACTTCTTGATGTCTATTATCTTTTCATTTATACTTACTAAAAAATGAAGCTTTTTAATTTAAGTCTTTCCCCCATAACCCATTGTAAGATACCACTCTTTTTATTTCCCTTCTCAGGACTTAAAATCTCCAAATCAGAGAGATGAAATTGCAGGAGCCCGAGCCTCATTGAAGGAGAACTCTCCCCTCTTGCATTCAATTTGTTCAGCTTGTTTGGAGCATTCAGATGTTGCTTCCCTCAAAGCAAGCAAGGACACAGTTTGTGAAGAAATTCAGAATGCTCTCAATGTAATTTCAAATGCTTCACAAGGGATCCAGAATATGACAACCCCACCAGAACCTCAGGCAGCAACTCTGGGAAGTGCCCTTGATGAGCTGGAGGTAAGTCGGGAGAAAGATAAAGTGTGATCTGATGTCCCAATACGGTAATAATAATAATAAAACAGAAGAAGATCCACATGTTGGCGTTTAGAGCATGAGAAAATAAAAAATCCAGATTAGTCTCTATCACTTTCTTGAGTCTTCCAAAGAATTGATTAACAGGAAAATATTCTATTAGTATACTTCTGACTCCTGTACATCTCTGCCAAGGAAACCAATGAATTTGAAGTGTGATTATTAATTAGACTGAAATGATGACTTTCTTTCACGTAGATCTACTTATGAAGCATAAGATTTATTCACTCCACAAATACTTATTGGTATTACTGTTCTATGTGCTTGGGACATATCTGATCACTGCCTTTGACAAGTTTATACATTTTAGCGGGTGACTATAGGCAAAAATTAAAACCAATAAACATTGTAGAGAACACAATTGTATAGTATGTTACATTGAGAAGGTGAGATAATGCCAAAACCTTGAAAGAGTTCAGGAATCAGGCAGATGAAGATCTAGAGCAAAGGCTCGAAGGTATGTGCTCCATGTTTAAGTGACAACATAAAAACCAGGGTGTCTGGGTGGAGAGAGCAAGACAAGGAGTAGTAGGAGCTAAGGTTACAGAACCAACCATTGAGGGCAGTGTATGCCTTTAAGGACTTTGGCTTTTACTCCAAGTTAAACGGGAATACACTGAAAGGTTTTAAGCAAAGGTATGACATGCTGAGACTTGTGTCTTAAAAGGACTATGATGGTTGCATAAGGAACATAGACTGAAGGAGAACAATGAGAGGAACTGAAAAACCAGGCCAGAGGCTATTGTAGTAACCCAGGTTCCATTTATACACTTTACATTAACTACTTCATGTTTTAGTTTAGACTAGAGTGGTGTTAGTGGACATCAGTGCTAAATTTTGTAAGTAGAGTCAACTGAATTTTGATCGAATGGATGTGGGACATGAGAGAAAGGAAGGAGTCATGGCTAGTGTTGTAGGCTGGGTCCTCCAGAATCATACACAGAATGGAGTTTGGAAAACAAGGTGTTACATTTGGGAAGGAAAGAGGGAGGGAGCGGGACTGGATAGAGGAAGAAGTCTACCTGAGATCTAGACCCACAAAGGCCTTCAAGACGCCACATCCCCTATTATAGAAGAACTACTCACCTTCCACAACCATACCCTTGTAATTATTTTTCTAATTAGCTCTTTAGTTCTGTATATCATCTCTCTGATACTCACAACAGAACTGGCCAGTCAGCAGGGAGCTCTGGTGAGAGCATTGCCCTCCAGAGTGTACCTTGTCAGGCAGAAATGGCCAGGCCTGTATGTCTCTTTCAGTCACTGGATACAGGTTACCCTACCCTGGGAAGGGTATGACCTTTAGGGGCTTGAAACACTATATATACATACATACTGAGTATATATTACTTTCATGCCATGATAAAGCTGGAAAAAATTATAAGTTGGACCATTGTTAAGTCAAGTCAGGGACCATCTGTAGTCTGTATTTGGGGAGTGTTGAGTGTGATATGTTGAAATTTGCTAGAGTAGATGGATAGGATCATACAGGTTGATTATCCCTTATCTGAAATGCTTGGGACCAGAAGTGGTTTGGATTTTGGAATTTTTTGGATCTTGGAATATTTGCATATGGCTAATGAGTTATCCTGGGAATGGGATTGATGTGTAAACATGAAATGCATTTATGTTTCATATACATCCTATACACATAGCCTGAAGATAATTTTATACAATATTTTAAATAATTTTGTACATGAAATGATGTTTTGACTGCATTTTTTTTTATACTTTAAGTTCTAGGGTACATATGCACAACCTGCAGGTTTGTTACATATATATACATGTGCCATGTTGGTGTGCTGCACCCATTAACTCATCATTTACATTAGGTATATCTCCTAATGCTATCCCTCCCCGCTACCTCGGCCTCATAATAGGACCTGGTGTGTGATGCTCCCCTTCCTGTGTCCAAGTGATCTCATTGTTCAATTCCCACCTATAAGTGAGAACATGCGGTATTTGGTTTTCTGTTCTTGCAATAGTTTGCTGAGAATGATGGTTTCCAGCTGCATCCATGTCCCTACAAAGGACACGAACTCATCCTTTTTTATGGCTGCATAGTATTCCATGGTGTGTATGTGCCACATTTTCTTAATCCATTGACTGCATTTTAACTGCGACCTGTCACATGAAGTTAGATGCTGAATTTTCCCCTTGTGCCATCACACTGGCATTCAAAAAGTTTTGGATTTTGGAGCATTTTGGATTTCAGATTTTTAAATTAGCAGTACTCAACCCGTATAGCACATTTTTCGTAGTACTAAACAGAACTGTGTCAGAGAATGCTCCCAGAAGAGCTCCAGTTTATCTCAGACAATGCATTCTATATTTTAGGATTATAGAAGAAGACATTTCCAAATCATTCCTTCTTCTAAGACCTCTTCTGTTTTCTCATTTTAGTTGAAAGTGACTGCTACAGGCACAAAATGGCAACGGTTGGAGAGGAGGAGAAAGTGTGCGTGGTGTGTGTGTGCATGTGTGTGTGTGTGTAACTTCGATGGGAGTGGGCATAGGCAGGGTAATAGAGTGTTCTCTTTCTTAAGAAAGGCAGACTCACTTGTTCTTCATGAGGCAGGAGGGAGTCCAAAAGATATTTCTCTGAGATCTTAATGAGGATTCTAAACTGTCTGAACAACCCTTGAAATTTAGTTCTAGTCGAAGATACAGATGCGCAAACTAGTAAAAAATGCCTAAGTTTTCTATATTTTTTATATCCAAGTTACAAATAGCTGCTGCGGCTGTCTGAACTAGATAAAGCAGAATTTATTGAGCATTTAACCTTTTTTAATGATTTGGTAAATTAAATGGTTGCACTTTTCATTATTTACAGGAAGCTGTATTGGTAAAGCATCCAAAATAACCTTTGCTCTATTTTGCTCCTGCAAATATAATACTATGAAGTAAATTGATGTAGTAAATACTCTGTTGGGAGCAAGTCTCATTAAATGTTTATAGTGTGGAATGTATCAGAGTGCTTACTCACCAACCATGCTGAAGCTTTTGTTAAATTTTTCATTCTGGCCCTTGACTGGGTGTGGGTATGAAACCTGAAATTTATAAATGGAGAAAATAGAAGTTGAATTAGAACACTATACTGGCTAAATCAATTGATTTCTTGGAAAGGCCAGTGTGAATTATAAGGGTTTTCTTCTGTATTTGAGACTGAATGAGAGTTGAGAAGTGTCGAATTGTAGATTAAGACAATTTTGAAAATGTTTTGAAGCAAGAAACTTTGCCAATAAAAATTGTTTTGAAAATTCCAAGTCCATTAAGACATATTTTCTCCTGTGAGGAGGGAAAAAGCAGCTGTGGTCATTGTGGTACACAAGACTTATCTGAATCCTCATGCAATAAAGATGATAACAAATTATATGTATGTCTATTTTCTTATTTTCAAAGAGCTGTCATATTCACTTTTTTAAACCTTTTTTATATATTCATGTATCATCATTCATATAGTCATTGTTTACTGTTGTATCTCCAGCACCTAGAGTAATGCCCTAAATGTAGTAAGTGCTAGGTAAATATGAATGAATGAATATAATAATATGGCATGTCATTTTGTGATTTTGCAGTGAAAAGCATTTTTTCCTTACCCTTATTTTTTCTCCTTCCTCTGACTGAAAGTGGATGTATTTGGGGGTATATGGCTCTACTTTAACTTTTAACCAGACCATGAATTTACAGAGATGGCAACTACCAGAAGCACATGTAGGTGATACGCTGCTCAGAATCCTTTCTGTGGTAAGGCAGCGCAAAGAGAGAAAACTTTATATATATTCTCTTCTCTCAGCAGCTGTCCAGCCTTAGTCAGAGTTCCCTGTTACTTCCAAGATGCTCTTTTACTAAGGGTAATAATTTTGGGAAAGATACTCCTCATGTTCTTACATTTTTACCTTTAGGAGAAAACAGGATCTCTGTCAGTCAGATTAGCATTTAGAAGCTAAAGAAGAAATAGACATCACTGGTATCTAGAAGCACATCAATATGATTTTTTAAAATAGTTTGATTTCTAGATATATAGTGAGCTATAAGAACTAAAAGAGATGAAGAAAATATTTTTATATACATAAATATCTGATAAGTGAATTATGGAAATTATTTGAGGCTGATACAAAAAGCACAAAATCCTAACTAGTAAGCCAGCACCAGCATTGTGTTGGGGGATGGGGGAACTGCTTTTCAGTTATGGCCTGGAGCTTGAACTTTGAAAGACTATGAACTGAAGACAAAAGATAAATTCTGTATCTTGCCAATTGGATAGTCCCATAAGATACATTTGCCTGTTACTGGGAATCTTTAAAATTTAACCACCTTGTTAGAGAAATGAAAAAAACACTAACCCAAATAGCAGAAGATATTGGGAGAACTTGACTAGCATAGCCTGGGCTCTGGGAAGCTCAGAAAAAAGGAACAGAATCCATGTTGGAATTTTCTAGCCATAGGCCTGTCCTTATCTGGACTTTGGGTCAGCATTCATATTATCTGTGTAGCCTCTAAAACCCTGTCCAAAAATCTAATTTAAAATTGCCTTATCCCAGCAATACCTCCAGAGATCTGCCAGAAGGAAACTCAAATTCTTTCTGCACTTTATACACAGCTTTCAAAAAATTCTCATACAGTTCCAAGGAAGATGGTTTTCACAAAAAACACAAATAAGCCATCTTGAGTAACTTCATAAAATGAGCAAACTACAGAATCCCCAATCTGCAAACACTGTAGATATTGAAATTATAAGGTACTGAAAAAAGTTAGTATTTTTGATATACATTATTCCCTAATGAACATGTTGAAGGAAGAAAAGACTGTCAGCTATCTAAAATGAAAAACATAATGATGAAAAATTCAACGGTTAGGCAAAACAGGTGATTAGATTAGAGAATTGGTGATCTGAAAGATCTGAAAAATATTTGAAGAGGTTACTTTGAGTTTCCCTCAGAAAGTCACAGAAGTAAAAAATATTTTTTGAAAAGCAGTTAAGATATATGCCATGAAAAGTTCTAAAATATTCTAATATAAAATTCAGAAGAGAGAGAAGTATAAAACAGATAATGAGAATTTCCTAGCACTGATGGAAGTCACCATTCTCTATAGCTAAGGAGCCCAGTAAATCCCAAGCAAGATATATTTAAAGAAACCTATATTTACACGTGTCATAGTGAAACTGAAGAATGCCAAAGACCAAAAGGATATTTTTAAAAGAAAATAGGAAAAAAAGAATTACCTGTGAATGATGACTGATTACCTGTGAATGATAGCCGAGTTCTTAAACATGAATGCTACAAGACAGTAAATCATTCTCAGAGAAAATAACTGTTAACCTTGAGTTCAGTACATGATACAGCTATTTTTCAAGAAAAAAGATAAATATATTTTTACCCAGTCCCAAACATGAATAGTTTATTGTCAACAACTTTTCACTGAAGAAATTGTTAAAGAAAAATAAAAAATTATCATATAACAAGTGTGCAAATGCAGGAATTTGTAAGCAGAGGAAATGGTAAACATAAGTGTTTATTACTGCTTACATATTACTTTTTATAAATGATTAATAACTATGTATACTTTGTATAATTAATATTATAGAATGATTGTGTCTGGAAACACAGTGTATAATTAGGATGAACAGAATCATAGTTAAATGTTCTAGGGTCTTTATATATTTTTGGGAGAAGGATAAAAATATTGACTTATGGGGCGGAGCAAGATGGCCGAATAGGAACAGCTCCAGTCTCCAACTCCCAGCGCGAGCGACACAGAAGACCGGTGATTTCTGCATTTTCAACTGAGGTACTGGGGTCATCTCACTGGGGAGTGCCGGACAATCGGTGCTGGTCAGCTGCTGCAGCCGGACCAGTGAGAGCTGAAGCAGGGCGCGGCATCGCCTCACCTGGGAAGCGCAAGGGGGAAGGGAATCCCTTTTCCTAGCCAGGGGAACTGAGACACACAACACCTGGAAAATCGGGTAACTCCCACCCCAATACTGCGCTTTAAGCAAACTGGCACACCAGGAGAATATATCCCACACCTGGCCGGGAGGGTCCCACGCCCACGGAGCCTCCCTCATTGCTAACACAGCAGTCTGCGGTGATCTAACTGCAAGGCAGCAACGAGGCTGGAGGAGGGGCGCCCGCCATTGCTGAGGCTTAAGTAGGTAAACAAAGCCGCTGGGAAGCTCGAACTGGGTGGAGCTCACAGCAGCTCAAGGAAACCTGCCTGTCTCTGTAGACTCCACCTCTGGGGACAGGGCACAGCTAAAAAACAACAGGGGAAGCAGCAGAGGCCTGTGCAGACAACAACGACTCTGTCTGACAGCTTTGAAGAGAGCAGTGGATCTCCCAACACGGAGGTTGAGATCTGAGAATGGACAGACTGCCTGCTCAAGTGGGTCCCTGACCCCTGAGTAGCCTAACTGGGAGACATCCCCCACTAGGGGCAGTCTGACACCCCACACCTCACAGGGTGGAGTACACCCCTGAGAGGAAGCTTCCAAAGTAAGAATCAGACAGGTACACTCGCTGTTCAGCAATATTCTATCTTCTGCAACCTCTGCTGCTGATACCCAGGCAAACAGGGTCTGGAGTGGACCTCAAGCAATCTCCAACAGACCTATAGCTGAGGGTCCTGACTGTCAGAAGGAAAACTATCAAACAGGAAGGACACCTATACCGAAACCCCATCAGTACGTCACCATCATCAAAGACCAGAGACAGATAAAACCACAAAGATGGGGAAAAAGCAGGGTAGAAAAGCTGGAAATTCAAAAAATAAGAGCGCATCTCCCCCTGCAAAGGAGCGCAGCCCATCACCAGCAACGGATCGAAGCTGGTCAGAGAATGACTTTGACGAGATGAGAGAAGAAGGCTTCAGTCCATCAAACTTCTCAGAGCTAAAGGAGGAATTACGTACCCAGCGCAAAAAAAAAAAAAAATCTTGAAAAAAGAGTGGAAGAATTGACAGCCAGACTAATTAATGCAGAGAAGTTCATAAACGAAATGACAGAGATGAAAACCATGACACGAGAAATACGTGACAAATGCACAAGCTTCAGTAACCGACTCGATCAACTGGAAGAAAGAGTATCAGCGATTGAGGATCAAATGAATGAAATGAAGCGAGAAGAGAAACCAAAAGAAAAAAGAAGAAAAAGAAATGAACAAAGCCTGTAAGAAGTATGGGATTATGTAAAAAGACCAAATCTACGTCTGATTGGGGTGCCTGAAAGTGAGGGGGAAAATGGAACCAAGTTGGAAAACACTCTTCAGGATATCATCCAGGAGAACTTCCCCAACCTAGTAGGGCAGGCCAACATTCAAATTCAGGAAATACAGAGAACGCCACAAAGATACTCCTCGAGAAGAGCAACTCTAAGACACATAATTGCCAGATTCACCAAAGTTGAAATGAAGGAAAAAATCTTAAGGGCAGCCAGAGAGAAAGGTCGGGTTACCCACAAAGGGAAGCCCATCAGACCAACAGCAGATCTCTCGGCAGAAACTCTACAAGCCAGAAGAGAGTGGGGGCCAATATTCAACGTTCATAAAGAAAAGAATTTTAAACCCAGAATTTCATATCTGGCCAAACTAAGTTTCATAAGTGAAGGAGAAATAAAATCCTTTACAGATAAGCAAATGCTTAGAGATTTTGTCACCACCAGGCCTGCCTTACAAGAGACCCTGAAGGAAGCCCTAAACATGGAAAGGAACAACTGGTACCAGCTATTGCAAAAACATGCCAAAATGTAAAGACCATCGAGGCTAGGAAGAAACTGCATCAACTAACGAGCAAAATAACCTGTTAATATCATAATGGCAGGATCAAGTTCACACATAACAATATTAACCTTAAATGTTAATGGACTAAATGCTCCAATTAAAAGACACAGACTGGCAAACTGGATAAAGAGTCAAGACCCATCAGTCTGCTGTATTCAGGAGACCCATCTCACATGCAGAGACATACATAGGCTCAAAATACAGGGATGGAGGAAGATCTACCAAGCAAATGGAGAACAAAAAAAAGCAGGGGTTGCAATCCTAGTCTCTGATAAAACAGACTTTAAACCCTCAAAGATCAAAAGAGACAAAGAAGGCCATTACATAATGGTAAAGGGATCAATTCAACAGGAAGAGCTAACTATCCTAAATATATAGGCACCCAATACAGGAGCACCCAGATTCATAAAGCAAGTCCTTAGAGACTTCCAAAGAGACATAGACTCCCATACAATAATAATGGGAGACTTCAACACTCCACTGTCAACATTAGACAGATCAACAAGACAGAAACTTAACAAGGATATTCAGGAATTGAACTCATCTCTGCACCAAGTGGACCTAATAGACATCTATAGAACTCTCCACCCCAAATCAACAGAATATACATTCTTCTCAGCACCACATCGCACTTATTCCAAAATTGACCACATAATTGGAAGTAAAGCACTCCTCAGCAAATGTAAAAGAACAGAAATTATAACAAACTGTCTCTCAGACCACAGTGCAATCAAACTAGAACTCAGGACTAAGAAACTCAATCAAAACTGCTCAACTACATGGAAACTGAACAACCTGCTCCTGAATGACTACTGGGTACATAACGAAATGAAGGCAGAAATAAAGATGTTCTTTGAAACCAATGAGAACAAAGATACAACATACCAGAATCTCTGGGACACATTTAAAGCAGTGTGTAGAGGGAAATTTATAGCACTAAATGCCCACAAGAGAAAGCAGGAAAGATCTAAAATTGACACTCTAACATCACAATTGAAAGAACTAGAGAGGCAAGAGCAAACACATTCAAAAGCTAGCAGAAGGCAAGAAATAACTAAGATCAGAATAGAACTGAAGCAGATAGAGATACAAAAAACCCTCCAAAAAATCCATGAATCCAGGAGTTGGATTTTTGAAAAGATCAACAAAATTGACAGACCTCTAGCAAGACTAATAAAGAAGAAAAGAGAGAGGAATCAAATAGACGCAATAAAAAATGATAAAGGGGATATCACCACCGACCCCACAGAAATACAAACTACCATCAGAGAATACTATAAACACCTCTATGCAAATCAACTAGAAAATCTAG
Source organism: Rhinopithecus roxellana (assembly GCF_007565055.1). NCBI lineage: Eukaryota > Metazoa > Chordata > Mammalia > Primates > Cercopithecidae > Rhinopithecus > Rhinopithecus roxellana. Next base: position 90,834,456 of record NC_044559.1, on the reverse strand, counting down.
AAGAAATGGATAATTTCCTGGACACTTACACTCTCCCAAGACTAAACCAGGAAGAAGTTGAATCCCTGAATAGACCAATAGCAGGCTCTGAAATTGAGGCAACAATTAATAGCCTACCCACCAAAAAAAGTCCAGGACCAGATGGATTCACAGCTGAATTCTACCAGAGGTACAAGGAGGAGCTGGTACCATTCCTTCTGAAACTATTCCAATCAATAGAAAAAGAGGGAATCCTCCCTAACTCATTTTATGAGGCCAACATCATCCTGATACCAAAGCCTGGCAGAGACACAACAAAAAAAGAGAATTTTAGACCAATATCCCTGATGAACATCGATGCAAAAGTCCTCAATAAAATACTGGCAAACCGGATTCAGCAGCACATCAAAAAGCTTATCCACCATGATCAAGTGGGCTTCATCCCTGGGATGCAAGGCTGGTTCAACATTCGCAAATCAATAAACTTAATCCAGCATATAAACAGAACCAAAGACAAGAACCACATGATTATCTCAATAGATGCAGAAAAGGCTTTTGACAAAATTCAACAGCCCTTCATGCTAAAAACGCTCAATAAATTCGGTATTGATGGAACGTACCTCAAAATAATAAGAGCTATTTATGACAAACCCACAGCTAATATCATACTGAATGGGCAAAAACTGGAAAAATTCCCTTTGAAAACTGACACAAGACAGGGATGCCCTCTCTCACCACTCCTATTCAACATAGTGTTGGAAGTTCTGGCTAGGGCAATCAGGCAAGAGAAAGAAATCAAGGGTATTCAGTTAGGAAAAGAAGAAGTCAAATTGTCCCTGTTTGCAGATGACATGATTGTATATTTAGAAAACCCCGTCATCTCAGCCCAAAATCTCCTTAAGCTGATAAGCAACTTCAGCAAAGTCTCAGGATACAAAATTAATGTGCAAAAATCACAAGCATTCTTATACACCAGTAACAGACAAGCAGAGAGCCAAATCAGGAATGAACTTCCATTCACAATTGCTTCAAAGAGAATAAAATACCTAGGAATCCAACTTACAAGGGATGTCAAGGACCTCCTCAAGGAGAACTACAAACCACTGCTCAGTGAAATAAAAGAGGACACAAACAAATGGAAGAACATACCATGCTCATGGATAGGAAGACTCAATATCGTGAAAACGGCCATACTGCCCAAGGTTATTTATAGATTCAATGCCATCCCCATCAAGCTACCAATGAGTTTCTTCACAGAATTGGAAAAAAACTTCTTTAAAGTTCATATGGAACCAAAAAAGAGCCCGCATTGCCAAGACAATCCTAAGTCAAAAGGACAAAGCTGGAGGCGTCACGCTACCTGACTTCAAACTATACTACAAGGCTACAGTAACCAAAACAGCATGGTACTGGTACCAAAACAGAGCTATAGACCAATGGAACAGAACAGAGTCCTCAGAAATAATACCACACATCTACAGCCATCTGATCTTTGACAAACCTGAGAGAAACAAGAAATGAGGAAAGGATTCCCTATTTAATAAATGGTGCTGGGAAAATTGGCTAGCCATAAGTAGAAAGCTGAAACTGGATCCTTTCCTTACTCCTTATATGAAGATTAATTCAAGATGGATTAGAGACTTAAATGTTAGACCTAATACCATAAAAACCCTAGAAGAAAATCTAGGTAGTACCATTCAGGACACAGGCATGGGCAAGGACTTCATGTCTAAAACACCAAAAGCAACGGCAGCAAAAGCCAAAATTGACAAATGGCATCTAATTAAACTAAAGAGCTTCTGCACAGCAAAAGAAACTACTATCAGAGTGAACAGGCAATGCAAAGAATGGGAGAAAATGTTTGCAATCTACTCATCTGACAAAGGGCTAATATCCAGAATCTACAAAGAACTCAAACAAATCTACAAGAAAAAACAAACAACCCCATCAAAAAGTGGGCAAAGGATACGAAAAGACATTTCTCAAAAGAAGACATTCATACAGCCAACAGACACATGAAAAAATGCTCATCATCACTCGCCATCAGAGAAATGCAAATCAAAACCACAATGAGATACCATCTCACACCAGTTAGAACGGCAATCATTAAAAAATCAGGAAACAACAGGTGTTGGAGAGGATGTGGAGAAATAGGAACACTTTTACACTGTTGGTGGGATTGTAAACTAGTTCAACCATTATGGAAAACAGTATGGCAATTCCTCAAGGATCTAGAACTAGATGTACCATATGACCCAGCCATCCCACTTCTGGGTATATACCCAAAGGATTATAAATTATTCTACTACAAAGACACATGCACAGGTATGTTTATTGCGGCACTATTCACAATAGCAAAGACTTGGAATCAACCCAAATGTCCATCTGTGACAGACTGGATTAAGAAAATGTGGCACATATACACCATGGAATACTATGCAGCCATAAAAAAGGATGAGTTTGCGTCCTTTGTAGGGACATGGATGCAGCTGGAAACCATCATTCTTAGCAAACTATCACAAGAAGAGAAAACCAAATACCACATGTTCTCACTCATAGGTGGGAACGGAACAATGAGATCACTTGGACTCGGGAAGGGGAACATCACACACTGGGGCCTATCATGGGGAGGGGGGAGGGGGGAGGGATTGCCTTGGGGAGTTATACATGATATAAATGATGAATTGATGGGTGCTGACGAGTTGATGGGTGCAGCACACCACCATGGCACAAGTATACATATGTAACAAACCTGCACGTTATGCACATGTACCCTAGAACTGAAAGTATAATAAAAATAAAAAAAAATATTGACTTATGTTAGGCATTTATCTTAATAAGCATGTTAAAATGTCTAGAGTAACTACTAAAAATGTATAGTCATAGACTGTATAATTGCCAAATATGGCAAAGGAAAAATGCAATGAGAAAATAAGAAACTCAGTTTGTCCAAAAGAAGAAAAAAATGGAGGAAAAAACACTATGGAAAAAGAAGGATGTACACACAGTAGAAAATATAATAAAATAAATCCAAATATTCTTGGAATCATCATAAATGTAAAAAGAAAACCTAAACTCTCCAAAGACAAAAGACTGACAGCTTAGAATGTAAAACAAAATCTAGCTATATGCTGTTTATAAAAAGCACATCTAAAACTTAAGAATCAAGATAGTTTGAAAGTCAGAGGATAACAAGATATCCAACAAACTCTAACTGAAGAAAGCTGGTATAGCCATATCAATACTAGTAAAAATGCTAATGAGTGTTACTATCTACTGATAAGAGGATAAATTCACCAGGAGGTTGTAACACATTCTTTTCAAGGACACATGGAAAATCAACAAAAATTGACTGCATACTGAGTCAATGATTTTCAAAGCACTAGTTTTATATAGGCCTCCTAGAAATGTATTTAGGTAAATAAGTGAAATTACCCTACTATTTGGAATATTTTTTGAAAACCACATCTGTATTAACTACTGGGTCATGAATAAATTATAATTGAAAGTAAAAAATACTTATAACTGAGAAATAATGATAATGTATAATAACAACAAAACTTGAGAGATATAGCTAAAGGGAGTACATAGAAGGAAATTTCTCACCTATACATGCTTATATTAGGAAAGAAGAAAGCTGGATATTAAGGAACTAAGTTTGCACTTGGAGTATGAAATAGACAATATAAAAAACCCAGAAGGAAAAAATTAATAAAGGTAAGAATAGAAATTAGTTAAATCACAAACAAAGATACAGTAGAGAAGATCAACAAGCCAAAAGTGTATTATTTGTAAAGACCAATAAAATTGACCAACTGCTGGTGAGATAAATTAGGAATACTGAATGCAGACAAAAAAACATGTAAGAGTGAAAGTCAGAAGAGAAGTCATAACTACAGGGTTATGACTACATATTAAATATTATAAATACTAAAACACTAAAAATATGAACAAATTTATACTGATAAAAATGAAAATTTGGATGAAATGGAAAAATTCCTAAGAAAATATAAATTGACAAAACTGACTCAAGTATAGACAATATGAATGAAATAATTAAATAGAATTAGTAGTTAACAGTTTTTACTGAAAGCAAATAGGAGGCTCTGATAGTGTGATAGAATACTACAAACTCTTCCCGGAATATGTAAATGTATTTTTATAGCAGTGTCCTGAGAATAGAAAAAAAAAAAGCTCTCCAATTCATTACATGAAATTGGTGAAGCAAGTGTGAAACGACACTACACAGGTCAGATAAGTAAGGAAATTCACATGTCAATCTAATTTATGAAATGAGATGCAAAAATTTCAAACAAAATATGAGTAAATTGTTTAGCACTAGATAAAAAAGTCGTTATGACAAAGTTGAATTTATTCCAGGAATGTAATGTTAGTTCAACATTAGAACATTTACTGATGGTATTCACCTCATTAACAAGTTAAAAGAGAAAAACTATATAATAATCTCAGTAGATACAGAAAACATTTGAAAAATTCAATATAATTTATTTAAAACTTCTAGAAAGCTAGGAACAGAAGTGAGTTTTCTTAACTTGATGAAGGGTTTCTGTAAATTTCTACAGTAAACTTCATAGTTAAATTTGAGTAATTAAAAACACTCCCTTTAAACTTAGACATGAGGCCATAAAGAATAAAAATGAGTAAATTATAGTAATGCATATCAATAAGAATGATACCAAAACATAAAGCTTTACCATAAAAGAGCAAGCCATAAAGAATTCATACAGCATTTTTACTTTTATATAAAGGCTCACACAAGCAAAACTAAACAACACAGTTCTCGTGGTACAGGCATATCTAGTAAGATATAAAGAGAAGGAAGAGAATGATTTATGCAAAATTGAGGAGTGGAGGAGTAGGGAGAAAGAGGTTGCATAGACACATCAGGAGCTTTAAAGCTACTGAGCATACTGTTTTTCTGAAGCTGGGTTAGTAGATGGATGTGTGTTGTGTTCTTTATTCATACCTTCTCTTATGTTTGAGGTAGTTAATAATGAAATTTAATAAAGTGTGTTCAAATGGGTGGTAAATCTGAGAATAAGTGCTACAACAATGTACTGTTTATATTTAACAAATATTTATTAAATCTATTTTCTGTGTAATTAATGTCTGTGTGAGCCCTTGTGCTAGGTACTGGCTTAATACAAATTTAAGGTACTAGCGTCTCACATTTGTACTATTTAGGGTGTTTATCTGCACATTTTATTAGTAGTATCAAATTGCTTTGTAGAGCGCATAGGTCAGGAGTTATTGTGTACTTTATAGAGGAGCAAACTACTCTTCTGTCAGGTTGTATAACTTGTCCAAAGTCAAATAAACAGAAATTAGAAGAGTTACAACTTGAACACGTATTTTGTGAGCCCTCCCAACAATTACTCTTTCCAAATAATGCTCTTGTGACAAATGATGGACACTGTTGGAATACAATTGAGTCTTGAGTTTAATATGTTTATTTGTTTATGCATCTGTCTTTACTACTGGATGAGTTCTATGAGTAGAGGAATAATGCCTTATTCATATTTATATTGTCACTACTTAGCAAGGTGCCAGGTACATAGTGATTGCTTAAAACATATTTATTGAAAAAGCAATGAATTGTTGGTATTTTAGAACCTGGTGTGAGGTTTTAATGCATCTAATAAATATTTACCCAATAAAAGAAGGACAACATCTCCTTTATCTTGATGATTAAATAAAACACATAGATAGTAATGATTATTAGACCTTGTTTGTTCTTGGCTTCTTGGGACTCTTAGACCCATGATGTACATGGTATTATAGATAATGTTCAAGGTTTGCTATTATATGGACCTGATGTCAAGCTTGGAGAAAACTCTGGTAGCCAGATATAGTAATTTTTTTTTCTCCAAAACTTGAAAAAGCCAAAACAAATCCAGAGCAAAGTTTTAAAAACAAATTCTTATAAAATGTTTGTATCATGAGTCTCATGACCATCAGTTAATCATCAATATTTATTAATTACTCGTTCTCTATTTCCACATTGTCATGTGCTTCATGGGAGCTAGAAAAGAAGTAAAAATAAAAAGGCTCCAATCCTAAAAATTGCATACCTATTCAGGAGATGAGAATACCATAAATCAAGCATTAAAAGCTAGCACAACACTTCCTTTAGATTCTCACTCACATGACGCAGGTTAGGCTTTCTTGGATGCTGCCTCCTTGATGATGTTTAGCCTTAGTGTTAATTTAGCGTTAATTAGGGAGCATACTAGTGAGCAATGCAAAATGAGAAAAGGCATGAAGGAAAAATAAATATGAGTGCTGATGAAGGGATTGTATAATAGGAGCAGATAATTCACACTGACTACTGATTGAAATTTATAGAGGACCTCAAAATAGAGCTGTTTTTATTTTTGTTTATTATTTTTTGTTGAGCCCCCCCATATGCAGTATGGAAAGTTGATTTGATGTATAGAACTTCACACACAACAGAGAATGCATATCTTTCAAATAGCTATGGAAAAAGAAAACCTCAATAAAAGAGTCACCAGAAAAAAGTATGTGAGGTGCATGTTAATTAGCTTGATTCAGTCATTCCTCAATGCATAAATATATCAAAGTGTCAAGTTGTATTCCACAGATATTTACAAAAAAGAGGCAATAGATGAACGACATTAGGAACACGTGTCTTCTTTTTTTTTTAGTTTGAATTTTAAAAATCTGACTTTTTAAATTTTCTTCTCTGTAAAGAATTTTCTTTTTAGTAATTAAGACTACTATTTAATTACTTTAATTATGTTCTGCTTTTATTTTATTTTTATTTTTCAGATGGAGTCTCACTCTGTCACCCGGGCTGGAGTGCAGTGACACAATCTCAGTTCACTGCAATCTCTGCCTCCCAGGTTCAAGCAATTCTTCTGCCTCAGCCTCCTGAGTAGCTGGGACTACAGGTTCATGCCATCATGCCTGGCTAATTTTTTGTATTTTTAGTAGAGACGGGTTTCACCGTGTCAGCTAGATTGGTATCAATCTCCTGACCTTGTGGTCCACCTGCTTTGCCCTCCCAAAGTGCTGGGATTACAGGTGTGAGCCACTGCACCTGGCCTGCTTTTATTTTTATTAACTTATATTTTCTAATTTCTTAGGTTAATTTGTTGATCTTTTATAATATCTTGAATATGTTTATTGAGTTAATTTTTAGTCTCTCTTTTTCTGTTTTTCTTACTTGGTTTTTTTTCTTTTGTAAACTCATTCAGGGTGTCAGCTTTCCTCTGAACACCTTATGTTTAATAAGCAGTACTTTTATCTGTATTTTTAAAAAACAGGTGTTAGTTTTAACTTAGTTTTTTTTTTGTCTTATACTACTAGAAGTGTGTTTTAAAAATTTTTAAATTGGTTTCTGGTGTTTTAAAATTGTTTTTTGTTTTTGTCATCCTTTAAAATTAATTTCTAGTTTTACTGAATTTTGGTCAGCAAATATAGACTTTATTTTGGAAAATGTTTGGAATTTTTTGGGGGGAACACTGAAATTTTTTGTGGCTTAATTCATGTTTTGAAAGTCGTATTTATATATATTTGAAAAAATTGTGTATTCTCTCTTTGGGAGGAAGTTTTAAAAATTCTTAATTGTAATAAATAAATTGTCTTCATTTTTACTCCTGTTTCACCTGTTTGAGAGAGGTGAGTTGAAGTCTTTCACATTACAGCAAAATGCCATTTTCTCCTTGTATTTCTAGTGGTATTTTGTTCCATACATTTAAAAACCTCTATTAGGTCTGCACGGTGGCTCATGCTTATAATCCTACACTTTGGGACGCTGAGGCAGGTGGATCACCCGAGGTTAGGAGGTTGAGACCAGTCTAGCCAACATGGGGAAACCCCGTCTCTACTAAAAATACAAAAATTAGACAGACACGGTGGCATGTGCCTGTAAACCCAGCTACTTGGGAAGCTGAGGCAAGAGAATCTCTTGAACCTGGGAGGTGGAGGTTGCAGTGAGCCAAGATCGCACCACTGCACTCCAGCCTGGTGACAGAGTGAGACTCTGTCTCAACAACAACAGCAACAACAACAACAAAAACACCCTATATTACTAGATTTAGAAGTTTTCTTGATTCCTATGACCTCCTGGTGGAAGGTACCTTTTATTATTATAAAATGTTCCTCTTTATTTTGTTTAATAGTGTCTACTCTGATTCAATTTGTCTAGTGTTAATATTGATATTCTTGGCTTCCTTTTTATTAGCATTTTCCTGGTGTATCTTTGACAATAATTTCATTCATGTCTAGATTAATTAATTTCATAAGGAATACATGAATTTATTCTTATAATTATACAATTATGGAAATAAAGAAAAAAGTTAATGTCTCTTTTCACTTTACCTCCATTCAATTCTTACTGCCAGTGATAACTGCAATTAAGGACTTGGGATATATTTTCCAGACCCTTTTCTAGGCAGAGACACTTTTTTTCCTCTTCTAAAACTCTTATTAAGATGAATGTTGGCCTGTCTGGATGAGTCTTGTGGCTTTTAATTTTTGTCTCATACTTTGCATATCCTTTCCATTCTGGGAGAATTTTTGGCTTTCTTTTCTGGTCACTGATTTTGATGTTAGCTATTTTCATTCTGCTCTTTAAGTCTTCAACTGTCTAGTTTTTATTTTTGCAATACCATTTTAAATTTCCAAGAATACTGGTGGTGTTTTCTGTGGTTATTTTTTTTTCTTTTTCTTTTTTGAGACAGAGTCTTGCTCTTTCACCCAGGCTGGAGTACAGTGGCGTGATCTCGGCTCACTGCAACCTCCGCCTCCCGGGTACAAGCAAGTCTCTGCCTCAGCCTCCCAAGTAGCTGGGAGTGCAGGCACCCGCCACCACGCCTGGCTAATTTTTCTTTAAAATTTATTTTTGGTTGAGACATGGTTTCACCATCTTGGCCAGGCTGGTCTTGAACTCCTGACCTCGTGATCTACCTCAGCCTTCCAAGTGCTAGGATTACAGGCATGAGCCACCGTGCCCGGTCTGGCTGTTCTTATAGCTGTGATAAACATTTAAATCTCTTTTAGAATATTAATTATACTAATTATATTTCCTTAAGTTCTTCTGTTTGTTGACTTTGGGGACTCTTAATTCTGTTGTTGTTTCTCAAATGTTTGGTGACTAACCACTTGCATAAGAATCACTTTGGGTGATAGTTAAAAGTGAAGATTTCTGTTCCCCAATTTAGACATACTCTGATGATGGGATCATGAATCATTTTCAAAAATAAGCCTTCCCAGGTGATCCTTAAGCACAATAAATGTTCCAAACCATTAATCTAGATTATACAGTATTATAAGCTGCTGTATATTTTTCAGTTAGACTGAGTATTCGGGTAATCTTGCAGGTTTGTAAGATTGTAGGGTTCTGACTCTATGAGTGCTAGGTCAAGTCATTATACTAGAGGGAGGACAATATGCAGATGTAGGTGGCCCTTTAGAACATGCAAAGCAAATAGTTTATCTTCTTGGAGCAGAAGCTTCTTGGCTCTTGTGGTAGACTTGCCTAGTTTTTCTGGTAGCAGAACTCATCCTGATTTCTGTTACAATTCCCACAGAGGTCCTTAACCTAGAGTTCATGGGGATTCATATGTAGAATTCAGGGTGTCTGTGGACGTGGATGAGGGAAAAAAAATAGTTCTTTATTTTACAAAGTTCTATTTGAAATTTAGCACTTTAGTTATTAATATTATTAAATACAAACCACAGTGCATATGATACCTAAGACTTTGTCACTTATAGAAATTACAGATATTTTCATACCACATTACATCATGTATGCTTATCACTGTGTCTGAATTGTGAGAGTTATTAGGCTCACTGCTAGATCTCACTAGTTAATATAATGAATAAAAAATTATATATGTCAATGGAATTGATTTCCTTTTAAAATTGCATCTGTTATATTTATGCATTACAATTTTTGTTTTGTTTTGTTTTGTTATGACATGAAGTCTCACTCTTGTCACCCGGGCTGGAGCGCAAAGGCGTGACCTCAGCTTACTGCAAGCTCTGCCTCCCGAGTTCAAGCGATTCTCCTGCCTCAGCCTCCTGAGTAGCTGGGATTACAGGTGCCTACCACCACGCCCAGCTAATTTTTGTATTTTTAGTAGAGACGAGGTTTCACCATGTTGGCCTCACTGGTTTCGAACCCCTGACCTCAGGCAATCCATCCTGCCTTGGCCTCCCAAAGTGCTGGGATTACAGGCGTGAGTTGTTTTGAGAAGGGGTTTTAGTTTTTATGGGATATTGGCTTGATTATTCTGCCCTTTAAGTACTTCACAGACAGTATGTTCAGTCTCTAAAGCCTGATTCTAGAGTCCTGTTGGAAACTCTTATTATTATTATTTTTTTGGAGGTCTTTTCTTCCCTAAGTGGAAGTGCTTTTTGTTGAGTTTTTGCCATTAGCCTGCTCTTTGGTTTTCTTCCTACCTCCCTCTTCTTTCCTTCTTTTTCCTTCTTCTTCCATAATTTCCCTCCTTATTCTTTCTTTTCTTAATTGGTTCCTTTCATTTTATTGAGAAGTTAAAACATTTGCACATTTACAAATTTAAATGATACAGTAATCTCCAATGAGTTTTGGGGAAATATAATTTAAAACAATATATCCTGCCAACCCAGGACATGCTTCACAAAGCAAAACAATTTTATAATTGATAAGCATTAAACCAGAATGTGATATATACCACAGGCAATCAGCTAAAGAAATACAGAGACATAAAGAAATCTCAATGTTTTGTATAGCTTAGGAGACACAACCCATTAGATACATGTTCTCAAGATAAATGATAACTATTCCTTAAGTAAGAGGACTTGACAGTACCATTTGCATACATAGTTCATCCTAAACTCACCTGGTAATTTGAATGACTGTCTCTGTTCACTAATTGCCTGTGTCCAAAGGAACTTTTTATATCTTTTTGACAGAAGACAAGTTTGTAACTTGGAGCCAGGCACCCACCAAAGTTAGACTCCTGCCTTCCCACAGAAACTGGGAGATAGGGACACTACCTTCTTTGATGATTACATTTAAAAGAGATGACTTCCAGGTCCTTGAGAAAGATATTCTCCCAAGATTCTTTTCATCCTTGGGTTGAAAAGCTGGCGAGAAGCTTATTTAGCTTTTAAGAAGATTTACATACATTTCAAAGGGCAGAGAAAGACTCACCATGACAAGTTTTGTAAAGTAAATGGTAATGTGTCGTTCCCTTTTTCCCAAGGAAAATTATATTTTGCTTTTTTTAAGATCTGTATTTATCCTTACCTTTTCCCCAGAAACAAGTATTTTAAACCATTTTTTGGTGTTTTAGTCCAGAGATTGTTCTGTATATACAAGTGTGAGTATAACTGAGGGGTAAATTGTTAGCACAGTACCTGTTCTATAAATGTTTGTTGAATCCACACTTCACTTTGTTCTCAAGCCTCTTGTAACCTAGCAAGAAGCAAACAGGGAAGGCTTTATGGAAAGGAAATTGAGCTAGGGCTTGAAGGATGGGAGATTTTGATAGAATGTTTAATGACTTTTCACAGTTATCTAAAAGGGGGCTTACAAAACTCTGATGCCTATAAATATATGAGAGTTTGCAATTTTCGTGGGTAAATAAGAACTAAGTAAGATTATTTACTAGTAAGAGGCCCCTTATGTGCCAGAAAATCTTCATTCAGGAACACACCATTAAGGATGAATAGCAGAACAGAATTAAAGTTGGTCTTACTTGGGACTGAAACCACCTTTGTAAAAAATAAAACATGAGAAAATTATGACATGAAGGAGATCTGATATAACCAACCCCCATCTGGCCTTTAACCTCCAAACTGCCCTTAATTATTCTGTGCCAGGGCCAAGCTAACTTTAGACCACCAGATTAAGAAGAGATGAAGATCCTGAATTCTGCTAACGTGTACACATAAACAATTAGCAGCCATTATTCTGGAGGTCACAAGATTTGCAACTCCCCCAGTTACTCCTGCAGATAACATCACTATTATAGCGCCTAAGATTGACCTTTTGAGATATCTTTTTACATTTCTGAGGACCGTCTACCCCTGCCCATCTGTCCCGTGGCCCCACCCAAAAGCTGACTCCCTGTCCCACCAAACTATCCTTGAAAAACCCTAGCCTCTGAATTTTCAAGGAGATTAATTTGGTAATAACTCTATCTCCCACATGGTATAGCTGACCTCGTGTCTATTAAAATCTTTATTGCAATGCTGTGGTCTTAGTGAACTGGCTTTGTGCAGTGGGTGGGAAGAACCCATTGGGTGGTTTCAGGACTGTCACGTCAGTTTGATTAATCAGTAGGTCAACATACTTTGTTTTAGATCTCACAAATTCAGCTTTCTTATTAGTAGCTGTATTAGTCTGTTCTTGCACTGCTATGAATACCTGAGACTGGGAAATTTATAAAGAAAACAGATTTAATTGGCTTACAGTTCTGCAGGCTGTACGGGAAGCATGAGAGCTTCTGGGGAGCCCCAGGAAACTTTCAATCATGGTGGAAGGTGAAGGGGAAATAGGCATGTCTTACATGGTTAGAGCGGGAGGAAGAGAGAGAGGGAGGAGGTGCTATACACCTTCAAACAACCAGATCTCATGAAAACTCACTCACTCTACAGTACCAAGGGGAGATGGTACTAAACCATTCGTGAGAACTCTGCCTGCATGATCTAATCACCTCCCACCAAGCTCCTCTTCCAACATTAGTAGTTACATTTTGACATGAGATTTGTGGTGGGGACATGCATATCCAAACCATATCAGTAGGAATCAAGACATTTCATAGTACATATCTGGGAAAAAAATACTTTTAGGTCTAAGAGATTTGCTTTATCATTTCCTTCTAATAAAAGCCTATTTCCTTCTTAGGGAAGTTGCATTCCTAAGTTCATATTTTCCTCTTTTAAAGAGAGGACTAATATCACTCCTTTTCTGTATTACCAGCCATATTCCAGCTGTCACAAGATTTGCAACTCCCTCAATTACTCCTGCAGGTAACATCACTATGCCTTTTCTGTAGTAATGGGAATTTCCAGCCCAAGCTCATTAATGCCATACTACAGTATTTGCAACAGGTAAGAAGATAGTCTGGTTGGAAACCAGATTTTGAGGAACCATACTGAATGTCAAGCTAAGAAATTTGAACTTTGTTAATGAGGAATATTTTATCATGGAAGGGACAAAATCAAACAGGTATTGTGGAAGATTAATCAGTCATGATGTGCAGATTATTTTGCAGGGTTAAATGGAGGCAAGAAAAATCAAGATATTTGTATAATATTTCAGGTAAAGTGTAATAAAAACCCAAAGTAAAGGAGTTGAAATGGAAGGGAGAGGGATAGGTATGAAAAAAGAACTGACAGTTGTAGTGACTGGAAATGGCCCAAGATAGCTTAGATATCCAATGGATCTATGCCTAGAAGAATGGTGACATCATACCTTCAGTAGGAGGACATATTAGTCTGTTCTCATGCTGTTAATAAGGACATACCCAAGACTGGATAATTTATAAAGGAAACAGGGTTTAATTGGTTCACTGTTCCACATGGCTAGGGAGGCCTCACAATCATGGCGGAAGGCTAATGAGGAGCTAAGTTACTTCTTACATGGTGCCAGGCAAGAGAGCTTGTTCAGGGGAACTCCGTTTTGTAAAACCATCAGATCTCGTGAGACTTATTCACTACCAGGAGAACAGTATGGGGGAAACTGCCCCCATGATTCATTTATCTTCACTTGGTCCCATCCTTGACACATGGGGATTATTACAATTCAAGGTGAGATTTGGGTGGGGACACAGTCAAATCATATCAGAGGATGAACTGAATTGGGAGAAGTAAAATAGAAATGGAACAAGGGAGACAGCCAAAAAGAAAGAGATACAAGCTTCTGAAGATTCAAATACATTTTTTTGGAGTTAGTTTTATGAGGTAAATTATTTTAACACAAGTATATATGATATGTAAACTAAAATAAGCAATTATTTCCATAAATATTCTTTAAAGAATGTTAGTTTAAATTATTCCAAGTTCAGAAGATTATCTAGCATTTTTTAAAGCAGATATGTCCATAGTTCCCTTTTTATATAGCTGTAGATGCCATCGTAATAATATTACAAAAAAAATTTTTGGAAGGTTACATTTATTGTGTAAAGTGATATTACAGTTACTTTTCTTTTGTTTCTGCCACCTGGTGCAAAGTTTCTGTCTAGCATGATCAGTCTGTTGGATAAAGCACTTTGTTCAAAATGGAATGATGTTTATTTTAGACATGTTCTTAGAGTAAGGTGAAATCAAGAAAAGTGAAGTAGCCTATGATAATTATTAATTCTTACATTAAAAAATTAGTAAAACATAATTTTTATTAGGTTTTATTAGTTTGGTCATGCGAATTCCAGCTTTCATTTAGAGGAATCTGTTTTTACTTTTATGAAGAGATGGAGGGTAGTAAGTTGTAGAGTTCCTTGTTTTAAGACACAGTTTGATAAAATTTGGCTAGTAGTGTGAATCATAGTATAGCACCACATTTTGCTTTGTAGGGTATTGATTATGGCTTTATTATGGAGAACATTGTTCAGTGGACATGCTGTTCCTAGGGTGAGCACTTATGGCTTCGTTACTGTCAGGTGTTCACTGCTAAGTTTAAGATTTAGAGTTTCCCAAATCTAGCCATGAATCTATCATTTACAGGCTTTATTTTCATACTTTAGTATTTACAGTAAGATTTGGAAAGGCAAGAAGGGTATCAGTCAATTATTTTTTGAAACTGAATTAAACTTTATGTTATGAATAGAACCTCAAAGCTTGTTTTCTGAGACCAATCGAAAAGGAAAAAAAAAGTCTTCGTAAATTCTAAAAAGAAATTTTTTGATGAAGATACTATTGACTTTGAAGAAAATATTGCCAACATAATAGTTTCTATAATGAGCATGATTAACATTTAAAAGAAATGGCAAAAATGTCTTATGTTTTCTTTGACAAATCCAGGACTCTCTTCATGGGTGTGTCTCACAGAAGGGTCTCATATTTGGTTTAATTACCTGAGTTTGCTATATTAAAATTCTGAATATATTTTGAACAAGGTGCCTTATACTTGCACATTGCACTGATCCTTTCAAATCACATTGCTAGTTGTGGATGAATCTTTTGGCTTCTTTCAGGTTGACTTGGACTCTGCTTAGTTCCCATCACCTGATACGAACTCTACTTTTAACATGTGAAATGGAGGATATAATTGCAATTAAAGTAAAGCCTTTAGGTTGATTACTGACATCTAGTCAGTTTGGACTAAGTGCAAGTTATATGTTCACAAAAATCTCAGCCTTGTTAGCCACAAATGACCACTTGAAGTTAAATGAATAATTTAGTAGGCAGGATCCAAAAGAGCAAAGCCTAAAAGCCTGAGAGCAAAAGGAAAAAATGGAAAGCAAAGAATAGACATAAAGTGTCTGCCAACACTCTGACTCCTCTTCAAGCCTACTCTAAGCCAATCAATTGGCATATGTCATGTCCTGCAGATGGAAAAGCAGCATGTGCAAATATATACCGTACAGATGCATGGATCTGCTATGCAGCTGTTGGAGGTTATATTTGTTAAGCAGCTTGACAATGTCCACGAGTTTTGAAAAAAGGTAGTTGCATTATGGGAGGTAGATTAATCTTGTTTGTTTCACATGGAAACCATGCTGTCCCTAATAGGCATAGTGGCTTGCTTCTTCCATGCCTAGAATGAGTCTGACATTATTTTTTTCCTCACATTACTGAGTGTTGAGTCAGTCTTACAGACAGGGAGGGAAGCCCAATGCAGAGTAGGAACTTTGGTGATGGATGAAGCAATGTAATAAATAGATACAGCCAAACAGATGAGTGACTCAGAGACAGAGAGAGCTTCAGTTGGGGTCAATGGATGCTTCGATGAAAAAACAGGAGGAAACACATACTGAGACACATTAAACTGAAGGTAGTGAGAATAGTCCATTTTAGTTGATACTTTCTAATACTTATGAATTTCTAAGTCTTAATATTTCTAACCTAAATATAGGGCTTAAAATATTTGTAACAAGGTGTAATGTGTATGGTGTTCACATTACAGTTGTTTTTTGTAAAAGTGAATGAAAAGTACATGCATGACTGTATTTTGGGCTTTGGGGGCGTTAATGAGGAAAGGGCAATGGGCTGAACAGTATTGTTTACCTGGTATATGACTTGTGGGCATATTTGGGGGTCATGGCTTGAGCTTGGGAAAGCATTAAAGAATTTTGACTTGATATAGACTCCTACTCCTGGCCTTCCTTGTGTGGGTTGATTTGGAGATGGGATCACTTTACCTCATTCAGGCAGGCTGCAGTTTACCAAGGTGCCTCCTTGGAACCACCCATGGTTAGAGGGAGAATTTTGGTGCTGATGCAGAGGCGGTATCAACCAAGAGTCTTGGTTCTATTGGAATTTTGTGCCTTCTTTAGAGAGTATTAAACGGCCCTTCTTTACTTTAGAAGTCCCCTTAAATTGAGAAGTTGGATGCTCTTTTCTTTTTATCAATAGTAAGAGTTTCTATTTTTAAATCATGCATTCCTGAGCATATTTTGAAGTTTCTACATACTTTCCCACCACCAGATCTTCAAATATGGAATAGCAGGCAAGGTCACAACTAAGTTAATTAAAAAACCCTTTAAATTTAATCATTTCTCATCCAGGGTGCAGAAAAAATTCAGCCCATTTCTTCCTATATTAGTTTTCATCAGGACCCAATATATCTCTCCTGTTAGCTATTGTGATATGTGCCCCTGCTTGTCTCTCTAGATGAAGCACTCCTTCTCAGAGATTTTGGCCTTCATATTCAATGGATTTTTCCTGTCTGCAAAGAAAAGGGACAAAGTGTTCTTACCATACTTTTGCTTGGTAGTCATAATAGTTAAGTAGTGTTTTTATAATATCCTGATAAGAAAAGTCTGGAATGGTGTTCGGTGATGGGATTTTCCTCGATGGCATTATGTATTGTTAAATTTAAAAGGTGTAGTTTATGCTCTTTAATAGCACATCCCACTGCATAAGATCAATATCTACTTGAAAAATAGTTATGAATGATACTATTCTTTCAACATTAATGTCATTTTGAATGTTGTTTCACATCCCATTTGCCAAAGCTATGTGAATGTTGTAAAGTTCAGGAAGGGACATGCTGAACACCTGCACTTTATAAAAATACAAAAACCAAGCCTGGGCGTGGTAGCGCATGCCAGTAATCCCAGCACTTTGGGAGGCCGAGGCGGGTGGATCATGAGGTCAGGAGATCGAGACCATCCTGGCTAACACGGTGAAATCCTGTCTCTACTAAAAATACAAAAAGTTAGCCAGGCGTGGTGGTGGGCACCTGTAGTCCCAGCTACTAGGGAGGCTCAGGCAGAAGAATTGCTTGAACTCGGGAGGTGGAGGTTGCAGAGAGCCAAGATTGTGCCACTGCATTCCAGCCTGGACAACAGAGTGAGACTCCGTCTCAAAAAAAAAAAAAAAAAAAAAAAAAATCAAAAAAGAGAAAACTTGTAGTCATTTACAATTTTCTATAGTGATGAAAGCTGGATTTTTATTTGGCTAAATTGTCAGGTACCTCCACAGTTATCCCTTTATCACTTAAATGTTCTTTTGAATCATGAAACACAGAAGCATATTGGTTTTAGTACTGTCAATGTGAATGACACAAGAGCCTTTAGCAAACTGTTTCTTCTCTTTTACTTTCTTTTTTTTGTCACTTTTTCTCTTTTCCGATCTCTTTTCTCCATTCCTCCTCTTCTGTCCTGTCAGTCCCCTTCTCCACACTCCTTTCATCCCCTTTCCTCTTTCCCTTCCCCCTTTACCTTATTTTTTTTACATCTCCCTCCTCTTTCTCTCCTTCCTTTCTCCTCCTCCATCTTTCCATCCTTCCTATATTGCACATGTTCTTGTTCCTTCATAGAATGAAAAATGTAAATCATATTGATAAAGCACCAAGGGAAAAAATAAGGCTCTTTGGTAAAAATTTTAAAGACTATAAATATCAAAGTATAGCAGAAGGAATGATCTTGGTTTAACATTTTTCTGACCAACTTTTGAGTATGTCATTATATAACTAGCAAAGCAAAAAGATCTGAACAGTGTAAAGTGCATGAACAGTTGATTTTTCTACAGGTGTTCTCAATTTGGAAAGGATATTAAGCCAGGGACTGACATTTTCAGTCTTGCATCGACACTTTATAAGAACAGTACCAGCAACATCCTTCGTTAATAAGAGAAGGATATAAAATGGAGCAGAATGAATTAAACTGTGAAATAGATGAATGTTGCCTTTGATCACCCTTTCCATTTTCCTTCTCAGAGTTCTTTTTTCTCAGAGTATGTGTTCCCTATCTTCCCACTGATGCTCCGTATTTCTAAATCCTAGCCACACAAGCCTTGCATAATCTCATATGGAAAATAAAATGAAAATCAACTTCAAGAGTTGTGCTGTTCAATGTGGTAACCACTACTCACATGTGGCTTTTCAATTTAAAATTAAATTAGTTATAATTAAATAAACTAAAAATTCAGTTTCTTACTTGTACTATCCAAATTTCAGATGTTCAGTAGCTACTATGTTTACCATTGCAGATACAGAAAATTTTCATCAACATAGAATACTCTT
This sequence comes from Rhinopithecus roxellana, assembly GCF_007565055.1. Lineage (NCBI taxonomy): Eukaryota > Metazoa > Chordata > Mammalia > Primates > Cercopithecidae > Rhinopithecus > Rhinopithecus roxellana. The sequence goes on along the minus strand of NC_044559.1, from coordinate 90,815,813 downwards.
TTGGACAGTACTCCAGAGTGTACTTTAGAGTCAATACAGTTTCTTCGCAATTTCTTACCAAGACAATATAGCTTTATGTAGACTCCAAAATGATGATTTTATGGCACTTATAGGTTCATATGTCCTAAAGTAAAATTAAACACAATGACTAGAGCAATTTTTTTCTTAAGCCCTAGTTAACTGGAAAATGACTTAGAAACATTTGAGTTAATTTCTATTTAACTGGATATTAAACTGTAGGAAAAGAGGAGATTTTTAACTCTTTTCATGCCAAGAACATCTTTAGTTGGTTGTAACTTCAAAATGTTCAGAATACCCAGAATCCTTAAACAGCAGTACTCTAGAGAATATGGGGAAGACATCAGGGACCACATCAAGAATATCTTAAGGATGCTGTTATTGAGAAGTTGTCACCACCCAGCAGTCATTTTCACACTCATCATTGTTAAGGAATTCTAGAGCAGACATGACTTTGAGAGTTTTACAGTTGCAAGCTATGACTGCGCCATATCGGCTACTTGTTTTAATGCTCTACTCTGGTGCACAATTCACCCATGAATCCAGGGCTTGTGCTTAACCTGCTGTTTCTCCCAAAGGACATAATTATAGACAGAAGTGAAAGGTAGAATCAAACAGAAATAGAGCACAATTGGGATTACTTATTTTTTCCGTTTGCCCCCTGTGTACCTTTTCTTCTTTGTTGATGAATTGTTTTCTGGGAGAACTCCACGGGAATACCAATTGACATAAACCTCAGAAATGACAGGAACTATTCAAATGTTTGTTTAAATTTTGCAGATTTGTAGTCATTTAGGCTCGGAATCATAAACCTCATGGACATAGAAGGTGGGACACGTGTGACATTACTGAGAAATTAAGATTTAATATACTTAAAAATATTGGGGCATATACTTTATTTTTAATAACAATCTCATTGTGTATAAAAATCATCTGTATTTTCTCTAAGTTCAACGTAGACAGAATAAGTTAATCACTGTTGCTTCTATATTTTTAGGATTTTTTACACATTTTAAATACAGACCTTATAAAACACAAACATGTAAACACATCTTTCCAAACAGATAATCAATCACAAAGGCTCCTTCATTAATATATATTGCCTCAATCTACAATATTATGGTAAGATTAATTCAATATAATATTCAATATCACAACAAAATCGACAGATTCCTGGAGGTGCTTGTGTTACTATCCTTTTATACGGAGGTTGTGAAAATAGGAGAATCCGTCAAGGTTTATCATATTATTGATATAAAAAGATAAAACTGAAAGAATTCACGATGTGTGGTGCTGTGCATAGACTGGTTTGCTTAACTTAACTGACAGAAATATGCCTAGGAGAAGAGGTTACTACCTTAGGTGAAATGAGTGAAAGCAGATGAATGAAATTTTTATCACTGTTCTGGTTTAACCATCGTTACAGTATTAGGGCTATTTAAATGGTATATGTTCATTACTTAGAAGATTTTTAAAGGAGTATGTATGTATTATATTTAATTGATAAGTATATTGAGTATCTAAAATATTTGCTTTTTTTCTGTTGTGCTAATTGATATACAACAAAATGCAAGTTAGGTACCCTTTGACTTACTATAGCTAAGTATGTATTTAAATTTGTATGTGTAGATTACACTAATTTGCCAAAGTACTACAAATAATTTGTGTTGATCATCTTGCTAATTTAGTTTATTTTTCATATTTTGCCTTTTTAAAAAGACTTTTTGTATCTAAAGCTTCTATTCTTTAGATTAAGTGGAAATGCATTAAAACAAGAAATATACTACACAAAAGGGAGTCTGTGAGCTCTCTCAATAGCATTTTCTGTTGGTAATCATAAGGAAAAATTTCATTCCACTTTTATCACTCATTCTGAAGATTGATAATGTAGTTGCTTGAGAAACATTACTTATGCTATGTGCTTATTATTTCTGCTGCTCTCAACGCGAAGCATAGCATATGTTTTTGTGAAGAATGTCGGTACTTGATTATAATCATAGCTGCATCTTGTTTGATAGGCAATTTCACTTTGGAGAATAGGTGTAAGATTTTGAGTATTTTCAGTGTAAATCAGGTCAATCCCATCAGAGAATATAGAGTATGTGAATGATGAATAGCATTTATTCCATCATGTTATTAAAATACAGAAAACTTTTTCCAACCAAAATATTGATTTTGTGCTTCAGCTTGTTTAAGATTGTGTATAAGTTCTGCATGTCCTGGTAAGGCATGATCGCAGCCTTGTTCAGAATCTGAAATATATTGGATGATTAATAAATATTGGTGGAATGATACACATCTGTATGGTCTATTGGAGTGTTCTGTTTAGGAAAAGCTGCTTCCTTCATATGGGTCTATGGTTTTATTCATCAGGTATAGATGGTAGTGCATTTAAATGCAGAAAATAACATTAGCAAGGAAACCACTGAGGTGGAGCCTATTCCGCCCGCCCACCCCAGATATTAAAACACGTTATAAAGCTACATTAACTAAAGTTCTATATGGTAGGCGTAGGTTTTATTTTCCTCATTCTACCAGGGATGGAATAAAGGCTTCAGCAGTTGAAACCACTTTCCCAATGTGAGTAGGGGACCAAAATTCATGTTCAGTTTTTCTGACTCCAGAGCTCCACTGAAAAAGAAAGCCCTGATACTTTTAGGTCATATGTCTTTATTTTCTTCTTCTTTTTTTTTTAAAGATAAGTATCCATATTTATCCCATTAGTAAAAATGTTTTTATAATTTACCTTTTGAGTAGCATTGTGAATTAATGGCTCCCCAGACTCAACATGTCCAAATAATACTCAATTTATCAGGAACTAGATAGTATGAGCTCCTTTAAATGGACTGGACTCCTTTGTTCTTTTGCTGTCAGCCCTGCTAATTTTAAGTGATTTTGGTTTCTGGCCACCAGATATTCCATTTTGATTCTTCCCATCCTAAGATATAAAATCAGCAACCTTACATGGAGTACAGATTCCTTATAGGGAATATTAGTATTAAATAAAAGGCTTCCAACCCTTTAGTGTTAAAGAAAGGCTAGATGACTTTTCTGTAATACTAATTTTTTTCTTATTTTTAAGACTTTTTTTTAGAGCAGTTTTAGATTAACAACAAAATTGAGAGAAATGTACAGAGATTTCCCCCATTGTGTTCTGATCCCCTGCTCCTACACATGGATGGTCTCCCCATTATCAATATCCCCCAAATGTGGTGCATTTGTTACAATTGATGAACCTAAACTGACATGTTGTTATCACCCACAATGTCTAGTTTATATTAGAGTTCACCCTTAGTGTTGTACATTCTGTGGGCTTGGAAAAATGTATAATGAAATTCATCCACCATTATTATCATGTAGAGTATTTTTACTGCTTTAAAAATTCTCTGTTCTCTGCCTGTTCCCCCGTCCCTCCTTGCTAACTGCTGGCAACCACTGACTTCTTACTGTCTCCATAGTTTTTCCCTTTTTAGAATGTCATATACTATAGTTGGAATTACACAGGATGCACCATTTTCGTATGGGATTCTTTCATGTAGTAATATGCATTTAAGTTTCCTCTATGTCTTTTTGTGGCTTGGTATCTCATTTATTTTTAGTGCTGAATAATATTCCATTGTCTGGATGTACCACAGTTTATCCATTTACCTACTAAAGGACCTCTTGGTTGCTTCCAAGTTTTGGCAGTTATGAATAAGCTGCTATAAACATCCATGTGAAGGTTTTTGTGTAGACATGTTTTTGACTCATTTGGGCAAATACCAAGAAGTGCAATTGCTGGGTTATATTGTAAAGTATGTTCAATTTGTTTTCCAACAACCCCATTAAAAAGTGGGCAAAGGACATGAACAGACACATTTCAAAAGAAGGCATACATGTAGCCAACAAACATAGTTTTAAAAAAGCTCAGCGTCACTGATCTTAGAGAAATGCAGATCAAAACTACAATGAGATATCATCTGACACCAGTCAGAATGGCTATTATCTAAAGTAAAAAAATAACAGATGTTGGCGAGGTTGTGGAGCAAAAGGAACACTTATACACTGCTAGTGGGAGCCTAAATTAGTTCAACCATTGTGGAGAGTAGTGTGTCAATTCCTCAGTACCTAAAAACAGAAATTCTATTTGACCCAAAGGAATATAAATCATTCTATCATAAAGACACATGCACACATATGTTCATTGCAGCACTATTCATAAGAGCAAAGACATGGAATCAAACTAAATGCCCACCAATGATAGACTGGATAAAGAAAATCTCATACACATATATCATGGAATACTATGCAACCATAGAAAGAGTGAGATTATGTCCTTTGCAGGAACATGGATGGAGCTGGAGGCCATTCTCCTGAGCAAACCGAAGCAGTAACAGAAAACCAAATACTGCATTCTCTCATTTTTAAGTGGGAGCTAAATGATGAGAACACATAAAGGGAAACAACAGACACTGCTGCCTAATAGGGGGCGGAGGGTAGGAGGAGGGAGAGGTTCAGGAAGATAATGAATGGGTACTAGGCTTAATACCTGGTGACAAAATAATCTGTATAACAAACCCTCATGACACAAGTTTACCTGTATAACAAACCTGAACAGGTACCCCGACTTAAAAGTTTTTATTTTTTATTTTTATTTATTATTATTATTATTTTTTTGTTATTTAGTTTTTATTTCATAATCATAAACTTAACTCTGCAATCCAGCTAGGCATGGGAGAGAACAAGGAAAACATGGAACCCAAAGGGAACTGCAGCGAGAGCACAAAGATTCTAGGATACTGCGAGCAAATGGGGTGGAGGGGTGCTCTCCTGGGCTACAGAAGGAATGGTCTGGTGGTTAAGATGAAACACAAGTCAAACTTATTCGAGTTGTCCACAGTCAGCAGTGGTGATCTTCTTGCTGGTCTTGCCATTCCTGGATCCAAAGCACTCCATGGCCTCCACAATATTCATGCCTTCTTTCACTTTGCCAAAGACCACATGCTTGCCATCCAACCACTCAGTCTTGGCAGTGCAGATGAAAAACTGGGAACCATTTGTGTTGGGTCCAGCATTTGCCATGGACAAGATGCCAGGACCTGTATGCTTTAGGATGAAGTTCTCATCTTCAAATTTCTCCCCATAGATGGACTTGCCACCAGTGCCATTATGGTGTGTGAAGTCATCACCCTGACACATAAACCCTGGAATAATTCTGTGAAAGCAGGAACCCTTATAACCAAATCCTTTCTCTCCAGTGCTCAGAGCACGAAAATTTTCTGCTGTCTTTGGAAACTTGTCTGCAAACAGCTCGAAGGAGACGTGGCCCAAGGGCTCGCCATTGACGGCAATGTGGAAGAACACGGTAGGGTTGACCATGGCTAGTAGTGCAGGAATTTCCTCGGCGGCAGCATCTGCAAAGCCAAAAGTTTTTAAAATAATTGTTTTGTTTTAAAAATTTGAATTAAAACAATTTTAAATATTCAATTGACAAAGAATGTATATATTAAAGGTATACAATGTGATGATTTTATATACATGTGCATTGTGTAATTATTACTCCAATCATATTAATTAACATATCCATTACCATCTATGTTGTACATTGGATCCCCAGAGCTTGTTTATCTTATAACTGAAAGTTTGCCCCCATTGGTCAACATCTCCCCATTTCCCACACCCTCTCATCCTTGCCAACTGCTGCTTCACTCTGTTTTTATGATTTATGTCAAATCAAAACTGTTTGATTTTACATATAAGTGATATCATATTGTATTTGTCTTTCTGTGTCTGGCTGATTTCACTTAGCAAAATGCCCTCCAGGTTCATCCACAAATGGCAAGATTTCCTTCATTTCTTATGGCTGAATACTATTCTATTGTAAGCAGTTGTATATATACATATATATGACCATTTCTTTATTCATTCATTCATTTACAGACACTTAGGTAGTTGCCATGTTTTGGCTATTGTGATAATGATGGAATGAATGTGGGAGTGCAGATGTCTCTTTGAGTTACTTAGTTCCTTCAGATATAAATTCAGAAGTGGAATTGCTAGATCTTATGGTAGTTATATATTTAATTTTTGAGGAATCTCCCCACTTTTTTTCATAATGACTGTATCAATTTACATTCCCACCAACAGTGTGCAAAAGTTCCCTTTTCTCCACATCCTCTCAAATACGTATTATCGCTTGTCTTTTTAATAATATCCATCCTAACAAGTCTGAGGTAATATCTCATTGTGGTTTTGAGTTGTATTTCCCTTGATGATCAGTGCTATTGAAGATCTTTTGATGCACTATTGGCCTTTTGTGTGTTTTCTTTTCAGAAATGTCTATTCAGGGCCTTTACTTATTTTTAATTGGATTATTGTTATTATTATATTGTTATTGAGTGGTGTGAGTTCCTACTATATTTTGGATATTAACCCCATATTGAATACGTGGTCTGCAAATATTTTCTCCCATTCTTTCTGTGTGTTGCCTTTTCATTTTGTTGGTTGTTTGCTTTGCAGAAGATTTTTAGTTTGATGTAGTCCTACTTAAATCTTTTTGCTTTTGTTCCTTGTGCTTTTGGTGTCATCCAAAAAGACATTGTCGAGACCAATGTCAAGAATCTTTTACCCACTGTTTTCTTCTAGGAGTTTTATAGTTTCAGGTATTACAGTTATGTCTTTTATCCATTTCAAATTAATTTTTGTGAGTGATGTAGGTAAGGGTCCAATTTTATTTTATTTTTGTATGTAAATATTCAGTTTTCCCAGCACCATTTATTGAAGAGACTATTCTTTCCCCATTGTGCTTTTATCGAATATTAGTTGACTGTATATGTGTGTGTTTATTCCTGGGCTCTTAATTCTATTCCAATGGTGTTTATGTATGTTTTTATACTAGTACTATGCTGTTTTGATTGCTATAAGCTTTGTAATATACTTTGAAATCAGGAAGTGTGATCCCTTCAGTTTTGTTCTTAAGATTGTTTGGGTATTTGTGGTCTTTTGTGGTTTTGTATGAATGTTAGAATTGTTTTTTCTATTTCTTTGAAGAATACTGTTAGAATTTTGAATAGATTGTTTTGACTCTGTAGATCACTTTGGGTAATATAGACATTTAACAGTACTAATTATTTTGATCCATGAACATCAGGGTACTTTTTCATTTGTTTGTGTCTTCAATTTTTTTCATCAATGCCTTGTAATTTTTAATGTAACCACAGATCTTTCATATCTGTGGTTCAATTTGTTTCTAAGTGGCTTATATTTTTGATGCTCATATACATTGCATTGTTTTTTTTTTTTCAGATAGTTTGTTGTTAGCATATAGAAATGCAACTGATTTTTATAATTTGGGTTTGTATCCTGCAACTTTATTGAATTTGTTTGTTAGTTCTAATAGGTTTTTGGTTGAGTCTTTGAGTTTTCTATGCATAATATTATATAATCTGCAAACAGAGAAAATTTTACTTATTTTTTCCCCTAATTTGTATGCCTTTTATTTCTTTCTCTTGCTTAATTGCTCTGGCTAGGACTTTCAGGAATATATTAAGTAGAAATGGTGAGAGTGGGAGAATATGTCTGATTTTGTAAGAAACTGCCAAAGTGTCTTTCAAAGTGGCTTTATCACTTTGCATTCCCCTCAGCAATGAATGAGAGTTTGTATTACTCCACATTCTTGCCAGCATTTGGTGTAGTCAGTGTTCTGGAATTTGGCCATTCTAATAGATGTGTAGTGGTATATCATTACTGTTTTACTTTGCATCTCCCTTATGATTTATGCTTATTTTCTATCTGTATATATTTTTAAGTGAATTATCTGTTCAGGTCATTGGCTTATTTTTAAAAATCAGGCTATTTATTTATAGTTGAGTTTTAAGAGTCTTTCATATGTTTTCGATAATATCCTTTATCAGATATGCCTTTTACAAATATTTTCTCCCAGTCTGTGTCTTGCTTTTTCACTCTCTTGATGTCTTTATTTTTTAACAGACATTTATTAGCCAAACATATTTGTAATAGTTTAAACAGTGTAAACCCAACATAACAAAATTGAAATTCTTGCAACTGATTAATTTATAAAACAATATTATATTCATTCTGGTAAACAAAGAAAGCATTTTGTCTATTTGATTCCAGAAAAATTAGTTGATTAATACTTGAATCTAAAAGAATAATAAATGTTTGATCCATAATTATCTTTTTTAAAATTTAACCATTTGAATTTTTAATTACTTTGGATTTTTATAAGTAATATGTAATGAAGCCTAGTTATTAAAAATTAAAACCTTACTACCCCAGTTTGGGTTCTTGTCTCATCCTCCCCCCAAAATAATAATTGCTATGGTATTGGTATGTTTCCTTTAGTTTTTTCCTAGGCTCTCATATACATATATGCACTCAGAGAAAATATAAAGTGTTGTGTGCTCATTTTAAAAATATGTATGATATCATTATATATATCATCCTGCCACTGTTGTTTTATATTTTATCATATATTCTGGTAATTTTTCAAGCTATTATATATAGATTCATCCCACATTGTTCACTCAAATACATACAGAGCTATGATCTCAATCTTCTCAAGATGTAGCAATTATTTCTGTTTCTAGAGGCCATAGAGTTTTCTTTCACTATAAGTCATATTGATTAAAATAATCCTTATGTTATAAGTTCTTTTCTGAAAGATAGTCTTTAGGCTACAACCAAAACCAAAAATGATAAGCAATGCTTAAACTACATCTTCTCCATTAAATGATTTAATATAAGACATTCCCCACATCACCATTTGAATTGGTTCTCATACTTTCATTCTGTGGGTAGTATACATCTTTTGTATTTTAAAATATTGATGTGTGCCAATTTAATTTAACTTTAATCATTCTTTCATAGTGTCAGATTTTTCAAAACTCCTACAGATGGATGAAATATATATTCTCCTGGTTTCACAGATCCCTTCCCTACCTTTGACGCAGTTTTTTTGTCTACTCAGATGTAAAGTACCTCTCTTCAATTTGGCTTGTTTTCAAGTTTCAGTCTTTCTGCTTCTAGTTCTATAATTATAATGCTGATACCTGTTCAGGTAGACTTGATAACATAAAATCTGGATAAGATCACATCCAGACTGTTTTTTAGCAGTTCATTTAAAAATTTTTAAATTAGTGAATAAAAATTATATATATTTGTGGTATATAACGTGATGTTTTGAAATACATATACATCATTCAGTGGCTAAATCAAACTAATTAACATATGCACTACCTCACATACTATTTTTTTGTGGTGAGAACACTTAATATCTACTCTCAGCAATTTTCAAGTATATAGTGCATTATTATTAACTATAGTTACCAAGTTATACAATAGATTTCTTGAATTTATTCCTCCCGTCAAACTAAAATTTTGAATCTTTTGACCAGCATCTCCTGAGTCCTGTCCCTGCCTGCCCCCAACCCCTGGTAACCACCACTCCACTCTGTGTCTGAGTTAGATTCTTTTAGATTTTACATATAAGTAAGATCACGTGGTATTTGTATTTCTGTGCATGGCTTATTTCATGTAACATAATGTCTTCTAGGCTTATCCATGTTGCTGCAAATGACAGAATTTTCTGTTTTTTTTTTTTTTTTTTTTTTTTTTTTTTGTAACAGGGTCTCACTCTGTCACGCAGGCTAGCTTGTAGCGGCATGCTCACAGCTCACGGCAACCTTGACTTCTTGGGCTTAAACAATTATCCCACCTCAGCCTTCCTAGTAGCTGGAACTACAGGCATGCACCACCACGCCTGGGTAATTTTTGTATATTTTGTAGAGATGAGGTTTTGCCATGTTGCCCAGGCTGATCTCGAACTCCTGGACTCAAACCAGCCACCCACCTCAGCCTCCCAAAGTGCTGCAATTATAGGCATGACTTATGGCACCCTGTAAATTTTTTTCTTTGTAAAGGTTGAATAGTATTCCATTGCATATATACTACATTTTCTTTATCCATTCGGCCATTGGTAGACACTTAGGGTGATTCCATATGTTGGCTATTGTGAATAATGCTGCAGTGAACATGAGAGTACAGATATCTCTTTGACATACTGATTTCATTTCCTTTGGATATATACACAGTAGTGGGATTGCTGATTAGTTCTATTTTCAATTTTTAAAGGAACCTCCAGCTGTTTTTCATGATAGCTGTATCAGTTTATATTTCTACCAGCAGTATATAAGGATTCCCCTTTTCTCTACATCTTTGCCAACAAGATTACCTATAACTTTCCATTCCAAGTTCTGTGGATCTAAATCCCTCCCTGAGAATTCTATGAATGACTGGTTTGCCAAGCTCAAATGATCCTCCCACCTCAGCCTCCTGAGTAGTTGGGAATACAGGGATGTGCCACCTTGCCCAGCTAATTTTTATATTTTTTGTAGAGACAGGTTTCACTGTGTTGCCCAGGCTGATGTTGAACTCCTGGGCTCGAGCAATTGGCCCACCTCTGCCCCCAAAGTGCTGGGATTACAGGCGTGAGTCACTGTGCCTAGCCCTGCTTTGCCTTTAACCATTTTGATTCTGCATTTAATTGTCCAGACTTACGCCTGGTCAATCTGTACTTAACTAACTACTCTTTTTATTTATACAACACATCCACATTGTGGTTATGTATTTTTGTGATTTTTTTTGGTTAATAGTTGTCAGTTCTGAGATGTGAGCCCTGTGAGGAGGGCAGGGATCCTCACCATTCTATTACCAATTCCTAGCACAGTACCTGGCACATAGTAGGCTCTTTAAGAGACTCAAAATGTAAGGAAGGAATAATTGAAGAGTACTTGGGATTTGTGATGAGGAGAAGATAGCCTTGAAAATAAAGGGGAAGGCTGGGCACAGTGGCTCACACCTGTAATCCCAGCACCTTGGGAGGTCAAGGCAGGTGCATTGCCTGAACTCAGGAGTTTGAGACCAGCCTGAGCAACATGGTGAAACCCCATCTTTACAAAAAGTACAAAAATCTAGCTAAGTGGGGTGGCACACACCTGTGATTCCAGTTACTCTGGAGGCTGAGTTGGGAAGATCACCTGAGCTAGGGAGGTCAAAGCTGCAGTGAGCCATGATTGCACAACTGCACTCCAGCCTGGGTGACAGAATGAGACATTCCTCAAATTTTTTTCAAAAAAGAAAGAAACAAAGGGGAGATAAGAGAGAGAGAAAGAGAAAGAGAGAGAGAGAGAGAAAGAGAGAGGTGAATGAGAGAGAAAGACTATGTCTTCCTTGAAGACAAGGAGGAGAAGAAATGAGTGGAAAAACATGATGAGATTCAGGTGAATGAAGAAGTTTGCCAGGTGGTCTCATCTCAGTTTCCCCAGAGTAGTAGAAAGTGTATGGATTTGGTAGTTATATAAAATTGGATTTGAATCCTACATCTTCTCTTTTAAGGGGATTATTAGACAACTTACTTAATCTTGCTTACTCTCGGTTTTCACATGTATAAATTAATGATGATAACATGCCACAAAATGGTTGGTAATGATTAAATAAGACAACAAAAGCAGCATTGCATGGTAGTTATAGCATGGAACTGGAAGTCGACAGATTTGGACAGACTCTTCCCTCCACTACTTATTAGCTGAGTGATCCTGGGCAAGCTACTTAAAGTCTTTAATTTTGAAAAGAAGTGGTAGGAAGAAAAATAAGGAATGAAATTTATTAATCAAATAAATTATAAGATATCCAGAAAGAGATAAAAATATAGAGGGTGATATTAGTACAGATATATTTGTTTATAGCTATGGGCCAGGATTCAAACACAGGCTATCTGCTTCTTAGACCTGGGTTCTAAATTTCTAGCTATACTTAATCTTTTAAACAAAATAATCTAACAGAAGAATATGGAGTTGGGACTCTTAATTACATTAAAATAATGTTCTGTCAGCAATCAAAGTATTAAGGAGGTAAGTATACATTGAGTGGAACTTTAAAAAAGGAAAAATATTTTCTATTTCAATGGAGTGGCATCCTGAAAAAAACAATATCCTATTGATTGTCTTTCATGGGATTAATGCCATGAAACACACTGAAATACTGTTTTAACATAGCTATGGTGCATCAGAAGAGGTAAAAATTTATTTCAGTTGGTCTTAAACAAATCCAGTGCCATTTCACAGGACATTCGATTTACTTTAAAAAAATTCTTGTCTTTTTATTGATTTGGTGACAAAGTCAGTGAAACCTTAATAAGATGGAATAGTAGGACAATTGTTTTAGGCAAAATCAAGAGCTCTGCCTATAGGTATCAGATGTCAGAACAGACAATGATTTGAGTTCAGATGAGCTTGAAGAATCAGAAATCTTAAAGGTCAAGCATGTTAAATTCCAAATGCTGAGATAGTTTGAGGAATGACCCTGTAGAGCAGAAACTAGAGTGAACTTAATTCTACAATACAGGCCATTTGCTAACATGAAATCATAGCCAGAACACGTAAAATCACAGCAGTTTTTTCTTCTAGTACTTACAACAAACAGATTTGAAATGTAATCAGTTTTTCCTATTGTCACAATGCTGGAGACACATTGACTGCTTCTATCACATCTTCTAATTGCATTAGAGCAATTAAAGAGTAATTACATTGCTTGCATAGTCTTTTCTTAATGATGCCACACTGGAGGTACATTTCCAAAGAGGTTTTAAATGGTTTAATTTTTTTTTTTTTTGTGAGATGGTGTCTTGCTCTGTAGCCTACGCTGGAGTGCACTGGCGTGATCTCAGCTTACTGCAACTTCCGCCTCCTGGGTCCTGGTTCCAGCAATTCTCCTGCCTCAGCCTCCCGAGTAGCTGGGATTACAGAAACGCTACCATGCCCAGCTAATTTTTGTATTTTTACTAGAGACGGGATTTCACCATGTTGGCCAAGCTGATCTTGCACTCCTGACCTCGTGATCTGCCCGCCTCGACCTCCCAAAATGCTGGGATTACAGGCGTGAGCCACCACGCCCGGCCTAAATGGTTTAATTTTTGTTATGAAACATTGGAGTGGAAAGTCTATACTAAATGAGTGAGCCAAAGAAAGATGTGGTAAAAGTGGCAAATGAAATAAAGGGGAAGACTTAGATGAATGAAGCCTTAACTGATGACCAAGCCCATGATAGGGATTATGGTTTCATCAAAAATAATATCTACTAGGTAAAGAAAATGTTAAATTTGCTTTTTATACAGTTAATTTCCTTTCATGTTGTTTTTTAAATTTTTTTTTCCATGTAAGATGGAAAAATGGAGAGACTCAATAGAGGAATTGAAAAACAGGAAGAAAAGGCCAGGTGTGGTGGCTCACGCCTGTAATCCCAGCGCTTCGGGAGGCCGAGGCAGGTGGATCACATGGTCAAGAGATTGAGACCATCCTGGCAAACATGGTGAAACCCTGTCTCTACTAAAAATACAAAAATTAGCTAGACGTGGTGACGCTTGCCTGTTGTCCCAGCTACTTGGGAGGCTGAGGCAGGGAGAATCGCTTGAACTTGGGAGGCAGAGGTTGCTGTGAGCCGAGATCGCGCCACTGCACTCAAGCCTGGTGACAGAGCGAGACTTTGTCTAAAAAAAAAGAAAGAAAGAATAGGAAGAAAAGAGTCAGGAAAGTAAGAATTCTCCTGCATGCTTTTAAGATATTTAACCAATTTTATATCAGATCTATATTCTAGTTTACATTTTACATTTTATAAGGGGCCTTCAAAAAGTTCATGAAGAATGTGTATTAAAAAAAAAACTATGCATGAATTTCAACATTTTTTTCCACCAAAATAAACTCATACGAACTTGTTTTAACATGTCTGAATGGGATTTAGTTTGAGGCACTAAGAAAGATAAAACATCAGTTTGAAGAACCTCTATCAGCAATGTGAATTCTGATAAAAATGAAGCAAGAACAAATATTAAATATATGGTGAAGATGTGGCAAAAGAATGGTGAAATCATTGATGCTTTATAAAAGGTTTATAGGGACAATGCCTCAAAGAAATCAGCAGTTTACAAGTGGATAACTCATTTTAGTAAGGGATGAGATGATGTCAAAGATGAAGCTCAAGGTGGCAGACCATCCACATCAATTTGTGAGGAAAAAATTAATCTTGTTCATGTCTTAATTGAAAAGGACTATTAACAGCACAAACAATAGCCAACAACATAGACATCTCAATCGCTTCAGCTTATGCAGTTATGACTAAAATATTAAAGTTGAGCCAAATTTCTACTTAATGAGTGTCAAAAATGTTGCTCCCAGAGAAGCTGCAGATAAGAGCAGAGCTTTCAGCAGAAATTTTTTAAGCAATTGATATCAAGATCCTGAAGCGTTTCTCCAAAGAAATGTAAAAGGAGGTAGAACATGGCTTTACCGGTACGATCCCTAAGGCACAGCACAGTCAAACAATAGCTACCAAGAGGTGGAAGTAATCCAGTCAAAGCAAAATTGGACCAGTCAAGAGAAAAGGTCATGGCAATAGTGTTTGGGATTCTCAAGACATTTTGTCTGTTAATTTGCTGGGAGGCCAAAGAATGATAACTACTTATTATAAGAGTGTTTTAAGAGAGTTGGCCAAAGCATTAGCAGAAAAATGCCCATAAAAGCCTCACCAGAGAGTCCTTCTCCACCACAATAATACTCGTGCTTATTCCTCTTGTTAAACAAGAGCAATTTTCAAGAGTTTACATGGGAAATTATTAGGCATCCATGTTACAGTCCCGATTTGGCTCCTTCTGACTCCTTTTTGCTTCCTAATCTTAAAAAAATTGTAAAGGGCATCTATTTTTCTTCAGTTTTAATAATGTAGAAAAGACTGCATTGATATAGATACATTCCCAGAAGCTTCAGTTCTTTAGAGGTGGACTAAATAGCTAGTAGTATCATCACTTGCATAAATTTCGTGAACTTGATGGAGCTTATGTTGAGAAATTAAGTTTATAGTTTTTATTTTTATATTTTAACTCCAGTTTTTACATGAACTTTTTGGAGTCCCCTCACATTTTATAGTAAGAGGACATTACATAGTACCATTTTTTAAAAAAATTGTTTTAAAATTATTTCTTTTTCTATAATAATTTTCTCTTCCTAGCTTGACTCTACAGTTGTGACTTTTTTTTTTTTTTTTTTTTTTTTTTTTTTTTGAGATGGAGTCTCACTCTGTTGCCCAGGCTGGAGTGCAGTGGCCAGATCTCAGCTCACTGCAAGCTCCGTCTCCGGGGTTCCCGCCATTCTCCTGCCTCAGCCTCCCGAGTAGCTGGGACTACAGGCGCCCACCACCTCGCCCAGCTAGTTTTTTTTTGTATATTTTTAGTAGAGATGGGGTTTCACCATGTTAGCCAGGATGGTCTCGATCTCCTGACCTCGTGATGCACCCGTCTCGGCCTCCCAAAGTGCTGGGATTACAGGCGTGAGCCACCGCGCCCGGCCCAGTTGTGACTTTTAAAATTGTATCCTGGCTACTTTCAATCCCCAAATGTTTATCAGAATGTAATGTAACACAATGATCAGTATAAGATTTTATATATAAACACACACATACACTTACTTATTTACATACATACACACCTCTATCTATACAACATACATATACACATCTATAATCTTATACATAAGATTATACACTAGGAAGATCTTATATCTTCACACAGTGTGTTTGTGTGTAGATTCACACTCAGACTTTCACACTCTGAAGATCATTATGTGATTGCATTTCATGTTAAGGGTTCTTCCGAGAGCTTTTATTCTACACTATCTCTTTCTTCAATTCTCACATTATGCCTAATCTTGGAAAGACTTCCTCTTTGGAGTATTTTAATAAAAGACCCTTAGAGCAGCATATACCCTCCATCTTTTCTTACAAGGCTTTAGATTATCTTGACTCCTATTACCTAAAGATACGTCTAATGGAAACCTTAAAAATACCATGTCAAGTTCTAATAGCTGGAAATAGCTGGAAGTTATAATAGATCAACAGGAAGAAGCAGTTTTATGTTTTAAATTAAATAATTAAAATTCAGAATTTACTTTGATATGTTAGTGTTAAAGTTAACTAAAGTTTATGATTTAAAGTGAGACATAATGAAAATAGTATTAAATCTGGTATTGAAAGACCTGGATACTTATCTGAATGTCATTATTTATTTGCTCTATGACCTTGGGTAAGACAGCCTTTCAGCCTTACTCATCATCAGCTGAAATGTGTGGTTATTAATACCTTGCTGCCTACTTCCTCATGGTGCTATCAGGATGAGATACATGAAAATATTGTGTAAACAGTGCAGTCTGTAAAAGTTACTATTGTAAATAACAGTTAATATGCTCCAGTCAGTGTATTAAGCATTTATATCATTCTTTCAACAGTTTTACAACACAGGCAATATTAATATTCTGCTCTTATAGGTCAAGAGGTTGAGGCTCAGCAAGTGTAAGATATCTGCATGAGGGGAAAAGGTAAGATCTGAATCCAGGTCTGTCTGAGGCTAGAACAAATGCTCACAATTGCATCACTTTCATTAGTTATCAGAATAATAATCACTACATAGCATTATGTGTGAACCAGTCGAGGCAGTAAAAACACAGTTCTCTTCATTATCACATCTGAATTTTAAATGCAAAAACAAAATAACATCTGTTTTTCATAAAAGTGAAATGCCATGGAGTGCTAACCATACAAATGTTTTCTTCTCTTAGAATTTAATTGTCCTGAATCCACTCACAGTGACTGAGGAGGAAATAAGACCATCACTAGAGAAACGACTCGAAGCCATTATCAGTGGGGCTGCTCTGCTGGCAGATTCTTCATGCACGAGGGACTTCCACCGGGAGCGGATTATTGCAGAATGCAACGCCATTCGCCAGGCTCTTCAGGATCTGCTTTCAGAGTACATGAACAATGTAGGTGACTTGTTTGCCCTCCCATCCCTAGCCCCTCTTCCCTTGTACTTTGAATATATGCTGAGATACTTTCCGTGTACAAAACAGGATAAATTAGAAATGAGTATGTGATTTTACATGGGTTGGTTTTCTAAGTGAGTTCTGCTTGGTTATTTTTGGGGAACAACAACCCTGGGAATTTCTAGGGATGAAGTCAGAACCAGAGGGGTATTTACAGGTGACTGTTTTATTTGTGGAAGTATCTCAGTATTAGGTGAAGAAGGAAATCAGGATTGGAGAAAGGAAACTAGAGTTGCACATAAATTTAAGAGATATAAAGAAGATAAAGAGAGGGGCAGATTGCTCAGGATTAAGTTGGTGAATAATGAAAGGCCATTAGAAGTTAGTATTCAATAAAAGTGATATTACAGGGGTCATGAGCTACGTTTGAAGGTGTGTAAAGAGCCCAGGCCGGTTGTTATTTTTGTTGTTGTTGTTGTTTTATGGAGATAGATTGTGTCTTGCTCTGTTGCCCAGGCTCAAGTGCAGTTGGGCGATCACAGCTAATGGCAACGTCGAACTCCTGGGCTCACAGGATCCTTCTACCTCAGCCTCCCAAGTAGCTGGGACTACAGGTGTGTTACCATGCTCAGCTAATTTTTGTAGTTTTTGTAGAGATGGGGTTTTGCCATAATGCCCAGACTGATCTCAAACTCCTGGGCTCAAGTGACTCTCCCACCTTGGCCTCCCAAAGTGCTGGGATTACAGGAACCCACACAGTTTGGCAGCTGCTAATCTTTTTCAGATGTGACAGTGTCTAGTTTTTGTTTTTGTTTTTTTTTTGAAGTTTTAGCTATCACTCAGAAATATTGGAAATGTCTAAATTTAGGGCAAAAATATTTGTTTCAAAATCCATTTTGTTTCATTGTATACATACATATATATATATATGAAATAGATATCTCTTTTCTATGGAATGTCTATAACTTTTGTTGCCCTCAAATCTTGGTAACAATTATAAAGTGAAGAGAAAAATCTTGAATATATTTTCAATTATATGTTGATTATGAAGATTCCTTAAATAATAGAGCTAAACAAAATGAAAGTTATAATAGGAATATTTTGTTCATCTGCATTATTATAAATGGAAGAATTCAAGACTCATGTAGGTATGTTTTGAGAATGATTAGTTACAAAGCGTATGACTTTTTGGGTATGAATTTAAGATATTTGAGATTGTTCAATGTAAGTACTTTGTGTGAATAACTGAAATGCACTAAAATTATTTGGTGCATTTTGAGGACCCTTCAACACATTTGATGTATCTTCATACTCTTAATATTTGATGACTTTGGTTCCTGACCAGAAATCTCTCACCTGTCAATAAATCAAAGTTGTAAGGTAGATTTCTTTAATAAGAAAATTTTAATAATGTCATGTCCTGCCAGAATGCCTGAAGCTAGAATATCCCCAATTTTAGCATATAATATATTCTTAAAGATTTTTCAAGGTAATTCATCAGTCATAAAAAACTCAGAAGATAATATTGTATTGGAATGCCTTCTCCCATGATCTGTAAACTATTACAATTATTATTCTCATCTTCACAGATAAAATACTGTAAAGTTATAGATACATTTATTTTCTCTAGAAATTATAAAGTTATAAGTTCAATTTATCTAAAATGGATAAATAGAAAGTTATTTTATTCTTTATAGATACAAATTCAGATATACACACATGTGCACACTTACCCACATACATAAGTAAGGTTGGCCATGTAATTTGTGGGGCCTAATGCAAAATGAAAATGTCAGGCTTCTTGTTCAAAAAGCAGGGGAATGGAACTGTAGCTTTCTTACACAGTCTCTTGTGACCTATGAAAGGTTATTTTTATTTGGTATTTAATGTTAGATTTCTAGAGTATAGAGGTACTTACAAAGTGATTGCAGACCCTCACAGACGTCTATGGCTCCACCAAATGACCCTGACCTACCCCAGGGTGTGGGGGCCTACCCCAGGCCCCCACAAGGAATAAAGGGCGGCAGTAATCACTGGGTGGGAGAACAGGTGTCTGAGGAACTATCCCAGGAAGTCACTTGGAGGTAGGACTGCATATGAGCTGAGACATGTGCTTCATTGCCGCATTGGACTACACAGATTCAAAGGTAAAATTGTTAAAAATTTCAAGAGTGTGGTAGCATCGCATGAAAACCCAAGCCTGGGACCCTGTCTAAAATTGGGATACTGTGTGCAGTAAAGGCCCCTGAAACTGGCCCTGTATATAATAAACACATATCACATCAAAATAGTGGTGATTTTATGGTTTTCTTAAACTAAGCAAATTGAACTGAGCTAATGAATATTGGAATTAAGTAGCAGGAACCAACCTGGAAAACTGTGGAATGTATTATCAGATTTCATCCCCAGGTTTACTGTCACTCCAGGTTTCTATCACAAATACTGCTTCTTTATAGCTGTTGCATCAGTTTTACTGAAAGGGAATGCATTTTTCTGGAACTAGCTGAACTCAAACCTTGCTCAGCATTTGCTCAAAGACTTGGGATGGCTCTAGCACTTAAGTCCTCATCTTTCTACTTTAAGGAATACTGTGTCTCCTTTGGTGGACCCAGTTGTTTTTCAGATCAGTCAGTAGCTTTTGTAATTGAGCTGTGCTGATGGAGTAAATGCTTGATGATAAGCACAAAAACTGAAAGTGATGAATTCATCAAAACCTGTGAGTCTTTTAGCTGAAGGAGACTTAAAGATTGGCTTAAATTTTGCAAGTTGGTTGCGTCCAGCCGGAGCAGTTCAGCAGTGAGAAATGAATACAGCTTTTGTTTGTCTCAGGCTCAGTCCACACAACCATCACTCCTCTGAGTCTAAATAAATTCACTTCCTTAAAACAGATCAGCAAGTCTTGATCATTTTCTAAAATGGAATTTCAACATTCAATAAGTTCAACGTCTTGTCACATTAAGAAGAAATTAGTAATAAATGAGACCAGATGGGTCTATAACGGACAAAACAGACAACCACTTAACACTATTGATTATGTATGTGTATCTGGAATTGGTGGGTTCTTGGTCTCACTGGCTTCAAGAATGAAGCCGTGGACGCTCACGGTGAGTGTTACAGTTCTTAAACACGGTGTGTCCGGCCTTTCTTCCTTCAGACGTTTAGATGTGTCTGGAGCTACTTCCTTCTGGTGGGTTCGTGGTCTCGCTGTCAGCAGTGAAGCTGCAGACCTTCACGGTGAGCGTTACAGCTCTTAAAGGCAGCGTGTCTGGAGTTGTTTGTTCTTCCCAGTGGGTTCGTGGTCTCATTGGCTTCAGGAGTGAAGCTGCAGACCTTTGCCGCGAGCGTTACAGCTGCCTATCACAGCTCATAAAGGCAGCGTGGACTCAAAGAGTGAGTAGTGGCAAGATTTATTGCAAAGAGTGAAAGAACAAAACTTCCACAATCTGGAAGTGGACCCCAGCAGGTTACTGCTGGCTGGCTTGGGCAGCCTGCTTTTATTCCCTTATCTGGCCCCACCCACATCCTGCTGATTTGTCCATTTTACAGAGAGTTGATTGGTCTATTTTACAGAGAGCTGATTGGTCAGGTTTGACAGAGTGCTGATTGGTGTGTTTACATTCCTTGTGCTAGACACAGAGTGCTGGACAGAAAAGTTCTCCATGTCCCCACTAGGTTAGCTTGATACAGAGTGCTGATTGGTGCACATACAATCCTCCAGCTAGATATAAAAGTTCTCCAAGTCCCCATCCAGCTCAGGAG
Organism: Rhinopithecus roxellana; assembly: GCF_007565055.1. Lineage (NCBI taxonomy): Eukaryota > Metazoa > Chordata > Mammalia > Primates > Cercopithecidae > Rhinopithecus > Rhinopithecus roxellana. The sequence continues at coordinate 90,795,174 of NC_044559.1, read as the reverse complement.
CCCAGTGGCTTCACCTAGTGGATCCTGCACCAGGGCTGCAGGCGGGCCGCCAGTCCCGAACCCTGCCAGGCAGGGAGGCAGCTAACGCCCTGTGAGAATTTGAGTGCAGTGCCAGCCCGCCTAGCCTGTGCCCACCCCCACACCCATGCCCGCGTGCACACTGGCCTGCCAGCACTCTGCTTGCAGCAGCGGTTCCCGCTGGTGCCTGTCCCTCCACACTTCCCTGCAAGCAGAGGGACATGGGTCCGGCCTCAGCCAGCCCAGAGAGGGGCTCCCATGGTGCCCTGGTGGACTGAAGGGCTCCTCAAGCGCTGCCAGGTGGTCGTGGAGGCTGAGGAGGCACTGAGAGTGAGGGCTGCTAGCACATTGTCACTTCTCATATGTTTGCCCTAATATATACTGTCCTGTGAAATTTATGAGTAGATACATGTGTATGTTATGTTTGGTTAGTTTTCTATTGCTGCTGTAACAAATTACCATACACTTAGTGTCTTAAACCACACAAATTTAAATCTTTCAGCTCTGTAATCAAAAGTCTGACCTGGGCCTCACTGGAGTAAAAATCAAAGTGTTGGAGGAATGCATTGTTTTCTGGAGTCTCTAGGGAAGAGTCCATTGTTTTTGCCTTTTCCAGTTTCTAGAGGTCACCCTCATTCCTTGACTCATGGTCCTCTGCCTCCAGCTTGTAAGGCAGCAAGGTCACGTTTCTCTGACCCTGTTGCCAACGTCATCTCTCTTTCTCTGACCACACTTTGGAAAAATTCTCTTCTTTTTAGGACTCATGTGATTAGTGGGACCCACCCAGATTATCCAGGATAATCCTCCCATCTGAAGACCCTTAACCTTAATTACATCTGCAAAATTCCTCTTGCCATGTCAGGTAACATATTCACAGGTTCTGGGAATTTGAATGTGGACATCTCTGGGAGACTCACAACATTACATCAATGCTAGTCTTCCCTAGTGTTTTCTGTGGAATCATTATCAGTCCTTTTGCTTCAAATCCATTATGGACAGCATCCCTCACACACTTTAAGCTCTATGCAGGCAGATCACATGTCTGTTTTGTTTAGTTTTATCCCAAGCCCCAGGCACAGTGAGTGGCATTTAGAAAAAGCTGAATTGTATTTTTGAATTAAAGAATGAATGAAATGATTGCATATTGTATATGCCATATAATGGAGAAACAACCTCTCTGACCTTAATTGAAATGAGTTTCAAACATCTACTAAATTTATACAATAAACTGCCTATTATAAAAGGTCTTATTTTGCAAAGCATTAAGTCTCTTCTGAAAATCAATGTAAATATCCAGAAATAATTTTTTTTTTATTTTAATCTCTGCATTTGGATCCACATCCAGCCATATTCTAGAACAGGATTTTTATTCATTAAAAATACACTCCAGAAAACATTTAGGATCAGAGAAAATATACCTTTTGACTTTTAAAACTTAGGTATATATATTTCTAAGATACTTCTGCTGATTTTGTTATATCTCTATGATTGGTTAGCCCTAGTTCATATTCTCTGATGTATAACATAATTAAGGATTTGTTTTTCATAAATGGGCAGAGAACGAGGCCCTGTGAAAAAGGAATGATCTTCAGGAAATCAACAATTTTTACATGGTGATCTTTCTGAAATTGGTGAAAATAGAATGGTAGGTAGTCAGCCATCATGTTTGAGTTCTAAGATTACACCAAGCATGAATATTTTTCTGGGAGTGGGTTGAAATCATATTGTTATAGATGGGTTGGATGTGTTACACAGGTGATGTATAATTATTAGTAAAGTTAATATTCAGGTGATACATGACTGTAGGGCATTATTAGAATTGAGTGAGAGGTAATGTTGCTAGAGTAAACAAGTCAGGCATGAACTCCATGCAGGAACGAATTTGCATTTCTGGACCCTCATCCACCCACTTTTTTCTTCTCTTGATGTTTTCTGTGGAAGCACATTGTTGGTTCTCATTACATATTTGTTGAGTGAATAAAGAATCAAATGGACTAGCTTTGTTATTCAGAAACCTATTTTATTGTGTGTCTTGAGTTTAATGCATTCCATGTCTTGGGAAATTCTGAAAATTCATATAAAGACTGCATGCAAAGATACGTTATGGGATTTTTCCTTTCGTATAGGACCTCCATCCCACTCCTGAAAATGCATTTTGGAAATAATTCCAGCCTTAATTAATTAATATATTTTTATTTCTTATGATGATAAGGTAAAACAGTTGGGAGGAACTATATGCAATGACTTTCTGAATACAAGAGACAGGTTGGAATTAAAATCCTAGAAATGTAAAGGCAACTTTCAGCCTATGTTTTTTCTTCCCTCCCTCCCTCCCTCCCTCCCTTCCTCCCTCCCTTCATACCTTCTTTTTTTTGTTTGGCATGGACTGCATATGAGAATTGTCATTATCAGCTCAAGTGTAGTGTACTAGATGCTTTACATTTTTATATTCTTAACAGTTTTCATTATTCTGTATTGGTAGCTGATTTTTGAGTGGTTGATTTGGTTGGAGACAATGTTTTTCAGTTTACAGATATCTGGATAACTTAAGAGAAATAAATAGTATCCTATATAGGTCTGTGCAGGAGTAGATATGCCCCAAACAGAGATATCAACCAAGGTTAGATTGATTAGAGCATGAAATCAAAGTCCAAGAAGATATAAAGGAATCATCAAAATGAAAGAGGCTGGATTCAGATATTGAAACTGGAATATAGGAGCTGATAATTCAACAAACTGGGAGTTGAGAGAAATAATAAATAGTGGGGATCTGGTTAAGCTGGCAAAAACGTTTTTTTTCTTTGTTTTCTTTTCTCTGCCTAAATTAAGGACTAGATATTGGACAAGTATTTAAATATGTGGATTGTTTTGGAGATAAAACAAATGTATTGTTTCAGCTGTTATTTTTCTGAGTTGTTCTGGTTCTAGTCTTATTCCTTTACTAAATGTTCCTTAATTCTCTGGATGACTGTTAAGTAATGATTCCAAATCCTTCCTGACAAGTTAAGTTTGGTGTCATGTAAATCTGGCATAGAATGCCCACTTGGGGTTTAAGAGGAGCTTGTGCAGTGCTCATTGGGGAAAAGGAAGCATCTGGGTTCCCCTGTTGAGAAAATAGACTATTCTCATAGATCTCCTCTTTGTGCTCTAATGTACTAATCTCTCTTGGTAATCAAAATTAATAGTGAGAATCCTACAGAAATGCAAGCTATATGATCGCAGAACTAGTAAGAAAAGCTGAAATAATAAAAAGTAGACAGCCATTTATTTTTTTTAATAAAAGTGAAACCAATCAGATAGAGCCAGAGTACAGGAAGAGAATGAAATAATTTTTGTAAAATAAAAATAACTATAAAGTAATGGAGAATATTCCAAAGTGTCAAGACTTAAGACTTGCAGAGAGCAATCAATACCTAGGTGAAATGCAGAGAGCAATACAGAGGTGAAAGTTCCTAAAGGTTACATCCTCTTGGCCAGAGAGCCTAAAGGCTGAGAGCCCTTTGTCTTTTGCCTTCTGGCAGAGGCAGCCATGATTTCTAACATCTGTGGGGCAGGTCAGTCATTCACTTTGTGGATCGTTCCAACTGATCCTTTCCCATGAAGTAGGTTCCTTTACTCCCTAGTGTTTAGGCATTCCTCATATATTAGAAGTTCCTGCTATGGTTTTTTAACATTAAACTTTACTCAAAGTTGTTACATAAAAATAAAACTAGGTCAAATGGTAGAAATGAGAGAAATATAGTAAGAATCAAGAATCCTTGCATGAAGTATTAGTTCTAACTTGGACAAAATATAAGGGTTCTGAGCCTTGCATAGTTCCTAGGCAGCGGATGGTAGAATGAAGAGTGATTGTTGTTTTAGATCAGGTACACTAGAACAGACTCAAAAGTAAATCTGAGTACAAAAAAGTTTTGTTGGGACATTCTTTCAGAAAATAAACGTGTAAGGAAGTGAGAAAGGCAGATTGCAGAGAAGCCAACTTACAACGGAAGTCTTAGCTGTCTTATGGGGAGTGTTGGAGCTGGGATGGCCTTTCAGAATTGTCTCATATTGAAACAGGGGAATGGACACTTAGAATTCCTGCAACTGTCGATCATTGATGGCACATCATCCTAGGAGCTGTGTAACTTTGGATGAGGCAGATCCTTCAACTGAGGACTGTTCCCAGTGAGGAAAAGAGATGTGAGCCATCACAGCTGGTATTTCTAGCTGAAAAGGGAATCCCTTATAAAGGGAATATGGGTGAAGTACCACATTATTCACTGCAACAGTTAATAGCAAAAATCAAAAGGTTGTTTTTATAGCCGTTGAACAATGAAATATTATCCTGTGTTAGCAACTGTAGTCAGCATATTTGGCTTCACAGAGAATTTAATTTACTATTGATAATGTTTAGAAAATTATTATCAGAAACATGTAATTTGTTATCCAAACCAGGATACTTTTTTTTTTTGGAGATGGGGTCTGGGTCTGTCACCCAGGATGGAGTGCAGTGATGTAATCTTGGCTCACTGCAACCTCTGCCTCGTGGGTTCAAGTGGTTCTCCTGCCTCAGCCTTTTGAGTAGCTTTGACTACAGGTGTGCACCACCACAGCTGGCTAATTTTTGTATTTTTTAGTAGAGACAGGGTTTCACCACTTTGGCCAAGCTGTCTTGAACTCCTGACCTCAGATGATCTGCCTGCCTTGGCCTCCCAAAGTGCTGGGGTTACAGGTGTGAGCCACCACGCCTGACCAAAACTGGGTTACTTCTGAGAGACAAAGATTCATAAAATGGTCAACAGACCTTAATTGATCTACAAAAGGCATCTCAAGCAAACTGAGAGGTATGGCCACCTAGAAACTATGTGACTATATGACTATAGTGTGTGTGTGTGATATATATACACACACATATATATTTATTTATTATACATATGTGTATATATATAATAAATACAAGAATACATATGATGGATTTTGAGAGAGATTTAACACATTTTACTGACAGATTCTGTATGGGCTATAACAGATAGCTAAACTGTAAAATTTAAATTAAAATGCTCTTGGTGTTACTGCAATTTCTAGTTACGTAATTCTTATATAAACACAGTGTTAAGAAGTGGTTCAAAGTAGGAACAATTGCAATCCTAGTTCTCGAGGAGAATCAGACAAACAAGTACGTGAAATGGAACATGATAAAAACTGTAATACGGGTGAATGCTAAGTAGTATAAGAGTGCCAAGTAGTAAGTGGTTAACTCCCCTGGGATGGATCAGGCTTCAGAGGAGAGAAAGCTCTTAAGTTGGCTTTTGAAGGAGAAGTAGGTACTTATCAGACAATGGAAGGAGTTGGAAATTCCAGAAAGGGGTAAGAGCCTGTGCAAAGGCACTTAGCAGGAATCACATAGGTTGTTTGCTGTGGGAAATATATGAAGTTCAGTTTGGAGGAAATGTAGAGGGAAGAAAGAAAGGAAGGATATGAGACTAAGTATTGGCCATTAGTTTGCAAAAGTGTTTCTTTTAAATATTTGATAAACTCCCAATTTCTTTCCTTCTAAAAGAAGCTGAATTTTTATTTTTGCCTATTTTCCTTCAATGTTAATCAGTTATGAGTTCTTCATATCATCTTGGCTGTCTTATATTCATAAATCAATTTCGATTGAAATATATTAGATTTTTTTTTTTTTTTTTTTTTTTTTTTTGGCAGGGTCTTGCTCTCTTACCCAGGCTGCTAGAGGGCAGTGATGTGATCACAGCTTGCTGCAGCTTTGACCTTCCAGGCTCAAGCCATCCTCCCACTACAGCCTCCTGAGTAGCTGGGACTACAGGTGTGCACTACTAGGCCTGGTCAATTTTTTTTTTTTTTTTTTTGAGACAGAGTTTCACTCTTGTTGCCCAGACTGGAGTGCAATGGCATGATGTCGGCTCACCGCAATCTCCGCGTCCCAGGTTCAAGCAATTTTCCTGCCTCAGCCTCCTGAGTAGCTGGGATTACAGGCATGCGCCACCATGCCCAGCTAATTTTGTATTTTTAGTAGAGATGGGGTTTCTCCATGTTGGTCAGGGTGGTCTCGAACTCCCAACCTCAGGGGATCCACCTGTCTCGGTCTCCCAAAAATGCTGGGATGACAGGTGTGAGCCACTGCACCTGGCCTAGAAGTACCAAAATATTTACTTTGAATATGGTTATATGTGTCACATAAGATTTAGCATGAAGCAATTAAAATGCCTGAAAACCATTTAATGGTACAAACACCATGACCTTTTGTGGTACTATATACTGGAAAATATGATTTAGTTTATTTTATTAGCCAGCACTGTCTTATGGAAATATTATGCAAACTACAATAATATGTGAGCCAAACAGATAATTTTAAATTTCTAGTAGCTACATAGAGTAAAAGTACCAGGTGAAATTATAGTTAAGTCAGTGTATGAAAAGTATCATCATTTCAACATGCAATCAATATAAACATCACAATGAGGTATCTTACTTCTGTTTTAGTTATAAGTCTGAAATTTGATGTGTATTTTACATTTATAGTATATCTGAACTAACCATATTTTGTGTTCAATAGCGACATGTGGCCAGTGGCTGTCATGGTAGACAGCATAGCACTATGCAGGAGTGCCTTCTCCATCATAGTGTTTGTGTTTTTTTTTTTAAACCTTTTTTAAGATTCAGGGGTACATGTGAAGGTTTATTACATAGGTAAACTTGTGTCATGGGAGTTTGTTGTACAGATTATTTCATCACCTAAGTATTAAGCCTGGTACCCAGTAGTTATCTTTTCTCCTCCTCTCCCTTTTCCCACCCTCCACCCTCAAGAAGAGCCCAGTGTTTACCGTTTTCTTCTTTGTGTTTATAAGTTCTTGTCATTTAGCTCCCTCTTATAAGTGAGAATAAGTGGTATTTGGTTTTCCGTTTCTGTGTTAGTTTACTAAGAATAATAGCCTCCAGCTCCATTCATGTTTCCACAAAAGACACAAACTCGTTATTTTTTATAGCTGCATAGAATTCCATGGTGAGTATGTGCCTCATTTTCTTCATCAAATCTGTCATTGATGAGCATTTAGGTTGATTCCATGTTTTTGCTATTGTGAAAAGTGCTGCAGTGAGCATTCGTGTGCATGTGTCTTTATGATAGAATGATTTATATTCCTTTGGGTATGTACCCAGAAGTGGGATTGCTGGGTCAAATGGCAGTTCTGCTTTTAGCTCTTTGGGGAATTACCATACTGCTTTCTATAATGGCTGAATTAACTTACACTACTACCAACAGTATATAAGTGCTTCCTTTTCTCTGCAACCTTGCCAGCATCTGTTATTTTTTGACTTTTTAGTTATAGCCATTTTGACTGGTGTGAGATGGTATCTCATTGTGGTTTTGATTTGCGTTTCTTTAATGATCAGTGATATTGAGCTTTTCTTTGTATGCTAGTTGGCCACATGTATGTCTTCTTTTGAAAAGTGTGTTCATGTCCTTTGCCCACTTTTTAATGGGGTTTTCTTTTGTCAATTTGTTTGTCTCTTATAGATGCTTAAATAAGTTTCTTATATCAGACCTTTGTCAGATGCATAGTTTGCAAATATTTTCTCCCATCTATAGGTTGTCTGTTTACTCTGTTGATAGTTTCCTTTGCTGTGTGGAAGCTCTTAAGTTTAATCGAATTTTACTTTTGTTGCAATTGCTTTTGGTGTCTTTGTCCTGACATCTTTGCCCATTCCTATGTCCAGGATGGTATTTTCTAGGTTTTCTTCCACTGTTTTTATAGTTTTAGATTTTACGTTTAAGTCTTCAATTCATCTTGACTTGATTTTTGTGTATGGTGTAAGGAAGGGGTCCAGAGTCAATCATCTGCACATGGCTAGCCAATTATCCCAGCATCATTTATTGAATAGAGAGTCTTTTCCCAATTGTTATTTTTTGTCAGCTTTGTCAAAAGATCAGATGGTCATAGATGTGTGGCCTTATTTCTGGGCCTCTCTTCTGTTCCATTGGTCTACGTGTCCTTTTTTGTACCAGTACCGTGCTGTTTTGGTAACTGTGTTCTGTAGTATAGTTTTTAGTTGGGTAACATGATGCCTCCACCTTTGCTCTTTTTGCTTAGGATTGCCTTGCCTATTCAGGCTCATTTTGGTTCCAAATGAATTTTAAAGTTGTTTTCTCTAGTTCTGTAAAGAACGTCATTGGTAGTTTGATAGGAATAGCATTGAATCTGTAAATTGCTTTGGGCAGTATGGCCATTTTAATGATACTGATTCTTCCTGTCTATGAGCATGTGATATTTTTCCATTTGTTTGTGTCTTCACTGATTTCTTTGAGCAGCATTTTGTAATCCTTGTTATAGAGATCTTTCACCTTTCTGGTAAGCTGTGTTTGTAAGTATTTTAGTCTTTTTGTGGCAATTGTGAATCAGATTGCCTTTCTGATTTTTCTCTCAGTTTGGCTGTTACTGGTGCGTAGGAATGATAGTGATTTTCGTAAGTTAATTTTGTTTACTAAAATTTTGCTAAAGTTGTTTATCAGCTGAAGGAACTTTTGGGCTAAGACTATGGGTATGGGGTTTTCTAGATATAGAATCATGTCATCTGCAAACAGAGATAGTTTGACTTCCTGTCTTCCTATTTGGATGCCCTTTATTTCTTTCTCTTGTTTGATTGCTTTGGCTTAGACTTCTAATATGATGTTGAATAGAAGTGGCAAGAGAGCATTCTTGTCTTGTGCCAGTTTTCAAGGGAGAATGCTTGCAGCTTTTGCCCATTCAGTATAATGTTGGCTGTAGGTTTGTCATAGATGGCTCTTATTATTTTGATGTATGTTCCTTCAACACTTAGTTTATTGGAAGTTTTTTTTTTAACATGAACTGGCATTGAATTTTATCAAAAGCCTTTTCTGTGGCTATTGAGATAATAGTGGTTTTTGTCTTTAGCTCTTTTTGTGCGATGGATCATATTTATTGCTTTGTGTATGTTGAACCAGCCTTTCATTCTGGGGATGAAGCCTACTTGATCATGGTGGATTATCTTTTTGATGTAATGCTGGATTTGGTTTCAGTATTTTGTTGAGGGCTTTTGTCTTGATATTCATCAAGGATATTGCTCTGAAGTTTTCTTTTTTTTGTTGTGCCTCTGTTAGGTTTTGGTATCCAGATGATGCTGGCCTTGTAGAATGAGTTGGGGGAAAGCTCCTCCTCCTTAATTTTATGGAGTAGTCTCTGTAGGAATGGTACCAGCTCTTCTTTGTAAGTCTGGTATTAATAGGATTTGGGTACATCATGGTGTTTTTAATGTCGGATAACCTTTTTTTATTTTGAGATGGAGTCTCACTCTGTTGCCTAGGCTGGAGTGCAGTGACGCCATCTCAGCTTACTACAACTCCGGGCTCCCAGTTCAAGCAATTCTCTTGCCTCAGCCTCCCGAGTAGCTGGGATTGAAGGTGTGAGCCAGCACACCCAGCTAATTTTTTTGTGTTTTTTAAGTAGAGATGAGGTTTCACCATGTTGGCCAGGGTGGTCTGGAACTCCTGACCTCAGGTGATTTGCCTGCCTTGGCCTTCCAAAGTTTTGGGATTACAGGCGTGAGCCACTGCACTTGGCCGATAACCTCTATATTTTTGTAACTTTAAAAATGTTACTGTAGAGTAATAAAAGAAAGGAGACAGAATACTTAGGTCAGAGATGTCTAGAGCTGCCTCATCATGCTGTCATTCGTACGGTTATCCAGTAAAATAAGCAAGTGACATTTTATACTTGTATATTGAAAAGGAATGAAATTTTCTATATGTCATAGATTATATTCTCTAATGATAGCTACAATAATATTTCACATTTTGCAAATTCTCCTCTGGCATGACTTTGCTTTTCCTCCATCATAGAGTTTAATACTCTTCTTCTTGAATCTGGGCTGGACTTAATAACTTGGTTGACCAACTAAATATGGCAGAGGTAACATTCTAGGACTTCTGAGGTTAGATTATAAAAAGCCTTTTAGCTTTCACGTGATTGTTTTGGAGTGCTCAACTTTGAGACATTTCCCCTCAGAATGCAATTTCTAGGCTGTATGAAGCCCAGCCTACAAAGAGAGATCACAATCAGGTAGGCACTCTGGTTGATAGAGCTGCATTTCTAGCCAAAAGCCCGCATTAACTGACAGCACTGTGAATATGGTATGTTGTATGTCCAGCCTATTCAAAATTTTATATGGTTCCAGCTGCAACCAAACTTTGACTGCAGCTGCACAGAGACCTGATGTGTGAAATCTCAGCTGAGCCCAGTCAAACCTCAGAACCCATAAGAGAGAATAAAAAGTTCTTGCTTTTTCTTTTCTTTTCTTTTTTTTTTTTGAGATGGAGACTCACTCTGTCACCCAGGCTGGAGTGCAATGGCACGATCTTGGCTCACTGCAGCCTCTGCCTCCTGGGTTCAAGCAATTCTCCTTCCTCAGCCTCCTAAGTAGCTGGGACTACAGGTGTGCACCACCACGCCTGGCTAATTTTTGTATTTTTAGTAGAGACAGGGTTTCCCCATGTTGGCCAGGCTGGTCTCGAACTCCTGACCACAGATGATCCACCTGCCTCGGCCTCCCAGAGTGCTGGGATTACAGGCGTGAGCCACCATGCCCAGCCAGAAGTTGTTGCTTTTTAAACACTAGGTTTTGCAATGACTTCTCACACAATAATAGATAATCATAATTTATACAATTTTTTAGGCAAAGACTTTACTTTGAGAAGAACATAAAGAATCTGAATTACCCTAACAAAAAGTGTAGGGAATAGCCTAGAAGGTACAGAGGTTGAGTTAAACTGTCTCCTTAGTCATAGTGGTCAAGACTTGTTAGCTACAGCTTTATTAGAAAGAATCCAAAACTGGTATTAGTAGATAGAAGATGTAGAGAAAATTATTAATGGATTCTGTTACAAATAATAGATTTAGATAATACCTGTAAATCTTTCGTACTCTTTAAGTCTTGGGTTAAAAATTAAACCAGTGTAGATATCCCTTATAGCAGAGATCTGAAGTGGGTGAACCTTTTCTAATTATAAGGGTCAAGATTCTAGTGTCCTGTGTGTAAAAAAAAAAAAAATCCAAGAAACCTAGGCAAGTTACACTCTTGCAGAATTCCACTTTAATGAGTTTAGTTGTGTCTGAATGCATTTATGCTATAATGATATTGGTAATTGCATTTAAGAACGACTTTGAAACTTTTTCAGGTGACCCACAATTGATATTTCTAAAATGTGCATTATGATCACCTGCCCTCTTTAGCAGTATTAAATTAGAATCATTGAATACCTAGTGATTATGTAATTTATATTGTGGAATAGTCACAGGCAAATGTTTATTTAGCCTCTTGCAGTTTCTAAGTCTCCCTTCCTCCTTGGCAATTTTAAGTGTAGTACTGGGGGCTCAGAAGAAAAGGAATATGCAAAGAAAATACAAAGTTGGCAAGACTGTTAGTATGGCAGTTGGCTTACAACTGGGAAGAGAAAAATAATTTTTGTTTGGTGCATAGCAGAGATATAACCACTATTTGTGATAATTATGTTGTCTTTTGTAGAAACAAGCTCTTTCTAATTTGACAACTCCTTTAGAAGTATTGGCTGTTCATTTTATTTAGTTTCTGACTTTTATATTAAACCTAGACACTTGTAAAAATAAAACTGACTGAATCTATTTGATAACTGCTTTTAATTTTAATTCAGCTGTTTATGCTATATGGGAAAGCCTATGCATCTTCTCTCATTTCTGTCCCAGGAATACCTCTCAAAGACTAGAAACTAAATTTTTAAAAAGCTTTTAATTTTGAAATAATTACAGATTCAAAGGAAGTAGCAAAGACAGCAGAGAGAGGTTCTTCGTACCCTTTGCCCAGTTTCCCATATAGGTTGCATTGTTTGTAACTGTATAGCGAGATATCAAAACAAGGACATTGACATATCAACATAAATTATGTATACAGTTTTATCACACATATGGATTTGTGTAATCACCAAGACAAAAACGGTACAGAAATATTCCATCACTACAAATATTTCCCTTGTGCTACCACTTTCCAATCGCACCTGCCTCTCCTTACCCCCCGCGCCCCCCCGCCCCTACCCCATGCCTAACCCCCGGCAAACGAAAATCTATTCTTCATTTCTGTAATTTTGTTATTATACAGTGTTTTATACATGGAATTACACAGTGTCAGACCTTTTTAGATTGACTTTTTTTTTTTTTTTAACTCAGCATAATGCCTTAGAGATCCATCCAAGTTATATATATTGATAGTTTATTCTTTTTCATTGCTGATTAGTATTCCATGGTAGGATATACAATTGTTTATCCATTTGACTATGTAGGACATTCTGTTGTTTCCAGTTTGGGGCTATTACAAATAATGCTTCTGTGAACAATTGGGTACAGACTTTTGTATGGGCATAAATTTTAATTTCTCTAAGAAAAACACCCACAAGTGTGATTGCTAGGTTATAGTATGTGATGCATAGTTTTCAAGAAACTGCCAAACTATTTCCCAGAGCAATTTTGCATTCCCACCAGCAATGTATCTAGTTATTCAACACTCTGACCAACATTAGATATTTTCACCATTTTTTTTTATTTTAGATGTTCTAATCAGTGTGTAGTCATATTATGATCTTCAATTCTAATGGCCAGTGATGTCAGACATCTTTCCATGTGTTTATTTGCTGTCTGTACATACTCTTTAGTGAAATGACTCATGTTTTTTGCCTATTTTCTTATAGAATTTTTTTGTATAGTATTTTACTGTTAATTATTAAGAGTCGTTTATATGTTCTATATATGAGACCTTTTCAGATATGAGTTTTGTAAATATTTTCTTGCAGTTTGTAGCTAATGAAGTAAGTTTTATCTATGTTTTTCTTTTATGTGTCATGCTTTTTGTGCCTAAGAATGGTTCACCAAGTTTTAGGTCCAAAATTTTTTTCTGCTTTTTTTCTAAAAGTTTTATATTTTACATTTGATTTTGTATTTATGATCCATTCTGAGTTAACTTTTTATGAAGTGTGAGACTTTTCTCAAAGTTCCTACTTTTTGCCTGTTGATATCCAGTTGCTCTAGCACTATTTGTTCCTCCATTGGATTACTTCTGCATATTTGAGAAAAATCAATTTGTTGTACTTGTATATGGCTATTTCTAGTTTCATGATTCTATTTTATTGAGCTGCTTGTTTATTCCTTGGCCAATATCACAAAGCATTGACTACTGTAGCTATATAATAAGTCTTAAAATAATTTAGAGTTATTCCTATTAATCTCCTATTTCAAAGTTGTTTTTAGCTATCCTAGCTAGTTTGCCATTCCATGTATATTTTAAAATAATTTTTAATGTCTAAAATTTTTTTCTTAGATTTTATAAGAGTTATAAAAATCTGTATATCAATTTAGGAGAAGTGACATATTTACCATATTGAGTCTTCCAGTTCATGAACACAGGATGTCTCTCCATTCAGTTAGATCTTTGATTTCTTTCATCAGCATTTTGCAGTTTTCAGTACAGAAGTCGTATACATGTTTTGTTAGACTTATACCTAATTGTTTAATTTTTCAGTATTATAAATGTTATTATATTTTTAATTTTAATTTTCACCTGTTATTGCTAGTATATACAAGTAAAATAGATTTTTGTATGTTTATCTTATATCCTATAACCCTGCTGAAATCACTTAGTAGTTCAAGAATTGTTATTATTGTTATTTTGGTGGATTCCTTGGGATTTTCTACATAGAAAATCATGTCATATATACATAGTAGGAATAGTTTTATTTCTTCCTTTTAAATCTGTATGTCTTTTATTTAATTTTCATACCTTACTGCACCGATTAGAACTTCCAGAAATATGGTGTATAAGCGTGGTGAGAGCTGATATTCTTGCTTTCTTGCCGATTTTAGGGGAAAGCATTCAGTCTTTTGCCATTAAATATGATGTTAGCTTTACATCTCTTTTTGATAGATTTTTTTTATTTTTTAGATGAGAATATGGCTTTATTTAGCAGCTCTTTCACAGTGTCAGTGTTACATTTATACACCTGACAAACAATAGTGGCTGAGAGCCAGGTCATGAGCTTCTCTACGTTATGTTTCAATAGCTGTGATTATATAAGGCATGGGAATGTGCGCCTGCGCTCCAATCATGCTGAGTCATAAAGGATGTTTACCTCAGCCTATGCCTGCTTGGCTGCAGCACAGCCATCTTTCTTACAGCTTGCTAAAAATACACATTCCCGGGTCACATCTATCTGAGACCTGCTGAATTAGACTCACTCGAGATGGGGCTTGGTAATCTGTATTCTTAGCACCCTCTTCATTTAATTTAGATATATGTAAAAGTTTAAAAATCATTGCTCTTGGGTTGAGACCAGTAGTTCTCAATCCCTATTAAACATCTCAATTACCTGTGGAGGATTTACTTAACAAAAACACATTCAAGCATGCCTGGGTCCCACTTCCCAGAATTCTGATACAGTAGGTTCAGAGTGAATCCCTGGCATCCCCAGTGATTCTGATTCCCAGCCAAAGTTCAAAGTTACTGATCTAAATCAGTGGTTTAAAATTTTGCTGCACATTAAAATGACCTGCACTGGCTGCACCATAAACCAATGAAATCAGAATCCCTGGGAACAGAACCCAGCCATCGATATTTTTAAAATGTCTCCCAGGAGTTCCTAAAGTGTAATCATGATTGAGAACAAGTGCTCTAGATCAGATATCAGCAAACCTTTAAAAAGAGATGACAGATTTTAAAAAATCAAGATACAGAAGTTCAGGAGGCCGAGATGGGCGGATCACGAGATCGGGAGATCGAGACCATCCTGGCTAACATGGTGAAACCCCGTCTCTACTAAAAAATACAAAAAACTAGCCGGGCGCGGTGGCGGGCGCCTGTAGTCCCAGCTACTCAGGAGGCTGAGGCAGGAGAATGGCATAAACCCGGGAGGCGGAGCTTGCAGTAAGCTGAGATCCGGCCACTGCACTCCAGTCCGGGCGACAGAGCGAGACTCCATCTCAAAAAAAAAAAAAAAAAAAAGATACAGAAGTTCTTCTCTGTTTCTAGATTTTGGAGAGTTTATGCGATAAATGGGTGTTGAATTTTGTCAGAAATTATTTTGCAGAAAATTGATGCCTTTTCTGCATCAATTTACATAATTATATGTTTTTTTTGTTTAGTTTGTTAATATGGTAGATTACATTGATTTTCAAATATCAAACTAGCCTTGCATCCCTGGAATAAATCTTACTGGATCATGGTATACAATTCACTTTACATAAGGCTGAATTCTATTTGTTAATATTTTATTAGAAATGTTTTCATCTCTATTAATGAAGAGTATTAATTTGCAGTTTTCTTATAATATCTTTGTTTTTGGTATCATAGTAGTAATAGCTTTATAAACGGATTGGAAAGTGCTCCCTCTTTTTCTAGCTTCTGGAAAGGTTGTGTAGAACAGGTGTTATATATGTTTAAATATTTGGCAGTGTTCTACAGGAAAACTATCTGGGGATGGAGATTTCTTTTCCAGGAGTTTTTAAATTATGAATTCCACTTCCTTAATAACTATAGAGCAATTTAAATTATCTGTATCATATAGAATTAGTTGTGATAGCTTTTGCTTTTGAAGGAATTGGTTTATTTCATCTAACTTGTCAAACTTATATGTTAAAGTTGTTTATATAATCCCTTATTGTGCTTTAATGCCTGTAGAATCTTTCCTTGTTTCATTCCTGGTCTTAAAAATTTGTATCCTCTCTTTTTTTATTTGTTAATTTTTCTAGAATTTTAACATTTTATCTTGATAGTTTCAAAGAACAGTTTTTTTATTTCATTGAATTTCTTGATTTTTGTTTTCAATTTCATTTGTGCTCTTATCTTTATTATTTTCTTATTTCTGCTTGCTTTGGGTGTATTGTATGCTTTCTTTCTAGATTTTTAAGACAGAAGATTAGATTACTGATTTGAGGCGTTTTCTGTTTCTCTGTCTCTTTTTTAAAAACTCAAGCCCAGTGAGAGCTGGAATGTTTTCCCTTTTGCAGATTTTCCTGTTTCTTTCAATAATCAATTTTCTATTTTGATTTCATTGTGCACAGAGAACACACTCTTTGTGACTTAATTTTTTTTTTACATATATTGAGGCTTATTTTATGGCCCAGGATATGGTCTATCTTAATATAGTTTAATGAGCACTTAGAAATAATATGTATTCCTTTATTGTCCTTTGATGCCTGTAAGATATTTCCTTGTCCCATTCCTGGTCTTGGGAATTTGTTGAAAAATTTAAAACAGATTTGAAAACTTGAAAAACGTAAAAATAATGTTGTTAGGTAAGGTGTTCTATAAAATGTTGACTAGAATCTGTTGGTTGATGGTATTGTTGAATTTTTGTATATCCTAGCTGATTTTCTGTCTAGTTGCTCTTATAATTGTTGAGAGAAGGATGTTGACATCTACAGCTGTAATTGTGAATTTGTCCACCCTTCTGTTCAGCTTTGTCAGTTTTTGCTTCATCTATATTTATAGTTCTGTTGTTAAGTACATGCGCATTTAGGCTAGCTATGTCTTCTTGAAGGATTGACTCTTAATATTATGTAATGTCTCTCCCTCTCTTGAGTAATTTTCTTTACAGTTTTATTTACTGGATATTAATAAAGCTACTTTCTTTTGATTAATGTTTGCATGGTTTACCTTTTTCCACCCTTTTACTTTTAATATTCCTTATCATGATGTGTGAGGTGAGTGTTTCTTAAGGATAGCATGTAGTTGGGTTAGGTCTTTAATCTGTTCTGCTAACCTCTGTCTTTTAATTGGTGTATTTAGACCATGTATATTTAAAGTAATTATTGATGTAGTAAAGATTATGTCTAATCTATCTACCTATCTATCCATCATCTATCTAATTTGTCTTCTGTTTGTTCTCTGTTTTTAATTTATTTTTCCTGACTTTTTGTCAGTTACTTGAATATACTTTAGATTCTTTTTTGATGTGTCTATAGTGTTTTTCAGTATATGTCTTTAGATAGCTATTTTAGTAGTTTATCAAGGCATTACATTATATATACATAATTATCATAATTTAATAAAATTGGTATTTTACCAGTTTGAGGAAAATGTAGAACGCTTTATGTAATTTTATCTCACTCATTTATAATATAAATGTATTAAATATTCATTTTATATATATTGAGAAACACCTAAGACTGTTTTAGTTTTTGCTTCAACTATTAAACATAATTTAGAAAATTGAAGAGAGAAATGTATTTTACCCATATTTTTACTTTTTTGTTATTTCTTCTGTATTGATCTTCAGAGATTACTTTTATTTATTTTAATTTGTTTATTGTGACAAAAACACTCAATAAGTGAACTGCAATCTTAACAAATTTTTAAGTGAACAATATATCAAATGAAAACTAGAGGCATAATGTTGGACAACATACCTCTATAACTTGTTTTGCACGTCTTAAACTTTATAACTGTTGAATGGCAACTTTCCGTTTCTCCCTCCCCCATCCCCTCACACCCACCATTCTACTCTCTGCTTCTCTGTGTTTGACTATTTCATATGCCTCATATAAGTGGTATGATGCAGTATTTGTTCTTCTATGACTAACTTATTTCACTTAGCGTAATGTTCTCAAGAATTCATTCATGTTGTCACAGTGCGCCATTTCCTTCTTTTTCAATACAGAGTAATATTTCATTGTACGTATATACCACATATTTGTTATCCATTAACCTGGTGATGAACCTTTAGGTTGTGTAAACCTCTTGGATATTGTAAATAATGATGTCATGAGGCTGAGCACAGTGGCTCACACCTGTAATCCCAGCATTTTGGGAGGCAGAGGTAGGCAGATCTCTTGAGCCCAGGAGTTTAAGACCATCCTGGGGAACATGGCAAAATCCCATTTCTATGAATAATATAAAAATTAACTGGGTGTGGTGGCACACCCCTGTGGTCCCAGCTACTAGGGAGACTGAGGTGGGAGGATTGTTTGAACCCAAGTGGTCAAGACTGCAGTGAGCCGTGATTGCATCACTGCACTCCAGCCTGGGGGACACAGCAAGACCCTGTCTCAAAAACAAAACGAAACAAAACAAAAGATGTGATGACTGTGAGTGCATTTATCTCTTTGAGCTACTTTTTATTTTCTTCATGTGTAAACCCAATCTTGGGATTGCTGGATCATATAGTATTTTTATTTTTAATTTTTTGGAGGAACCACCATGCTGCTTTCCATAGCTGTGAAATCATTTTACATTCATATCAACAGTGTATAAGCATTCTTTTTCCTTCACATCCTCCCCAATATTTGTGATTTTTTTGTTTGTTGATGATAGCTTTCCTAACAGATGTGAGGTAATATCTCCTGGTTTTGATTTGCATTTTCCTGATGACTAGTGATGTTGCACATTTTTTCATATGCTACTGAACATCTGTATGTTTTCTTTTGAGAAATGTCTATTCAGGTCCTTTGCCCATTTTTTTACTGGGTTGTTTGTTTTCTTGCTATTGAGCTGCTTGAATTACTTATCTGTTTTAGATATTAACTCCTTATCAGATAGGTGTATGATTTGCAAATATTTCCTTCCATTCTATAAGTTGTGTCTTCGCTCTCTTGATTGTTGCCTTTGATGTGCAAAAACTTTTTAGATTAATATAATCCTTTGTTTCTATTTTTGCTTTTGTTGTTCATGCTTTTGGAGTCATATCCAAGAAATTATTGCCAATACGATGTCATGAAGTTTTTCCCCTATTTTTTTCTAAGAACTTCACAGTTTCAAGTCTTATGTTTAAGTCTTTACTCCATTTTGAGATGATTTTTGTATATGTTGTAAGGTAAAGGTCCAAATTAATTCTTTTGCATATGGATATTCAGTTTTACCAGCATCATTTATTGAAGGAACTACCTTTTTCCCTTTGTGTATTCTTGACACCCTTGTTGAAGATTAGTTGACTTTATACATGTAGATTTTAAAAACATTTTAAATTTTATTTTTAATTGATAAATAACATGTGGATTTATTTCTGGGCTCTCTATTCTGTTCCATTGGTCTGTATGTCTGTCTTTATGTTAGTATAATGCTGTCTTAATTAGTGTAGCTTTGTAATATCTTTTGAAATCCAGAAGTATGATTCCTTCAGCTTTGTTTTATCTCAAGATTGTTTTGGCTTCTTGGGGTCCTTTGTGGCTCTGTATGAATTTTAGCATTTTTTTCTACTTTGTAAAAAGTGCCACTTAGATTTTTATGGGGACCGTGTTGAATCTCTAAATCACTTTTGGTAGTAAGGACATTTTCTTTTAAGACTAGTCAAGTGTAGTAGTCAGAAGTGGGAAAGAATAGAATAGGAGCTTGATCTGTAATTGAACAATCAAGATAACTTAGTGCCTTCAGACCAGTCAGGTATAGACATTTTAACATTATTAAGACTTCTAGTAGATGAGTATGGAATGTCCTTGTATACATTTGTGTTTTCTTTAAACTTGATATGCATGTGCAAATGAATTAAATTGGGTCAATATTTTAATAATAATGTTTTATAATTTTCAGTGTAGAAGTCTTTCATCTCACTAAGTTTCTTGTAAGTATTTTCTTTGTTTTCATGCTATTGCAAATGAATTGTTTTCTCAATTGTCTTTTCAGATAGTTCTATGGCTTAAATATTTTTGTCTTCTCCAAAATTCTTTTTGATTTTTAATTCCCAATGTAAAGGCATTATGAGTGGGACATTCAGGAGGTGATTAACTCATGAGGGTGGAGTTCTCATGAATGGTATTAGGTATCTTTATAAAATGGCTGGATGAAGGCAATTTGTCTTTCTTGTTCTTCTGCCTTCTGCCATGTAAAGATACACTATTTCTCTTCTATTACAGCCCTCACCAGACAACCAAACTTGCTGGCACCTTCTTCTTTGACTTCACAGCCTTCAGAACTATGAAAAATAAATCTCTGTTATTCATGAGTTACCTAGAATCAAATATTCTGTTATAGCAGCACAAATGGATTAAGACAGCTATATAGGAAAGCAACTGATCTTTGTATGTTGATTTTGTACTGTACAACTTTACTGATATATTTTGTTGGTTCTAACATTAGTATGTGTGTGTGTGTGTGTTTGCATGTGTATAGTCTTTATAATTTCCTTCATGTAAGATTATGTCATCTTCAGAGACAATTTAACTTCTTGCTTTTAAATTTGGATGCTGTATATTTCTTTTTCTTGCCTAATTGCTCTAACTAGGACTTACAGTACTATGTTGTACAGAAGTCAAAAACAGTGCTAAGAGAGAAAGGACATTATATAATGATAAAAGGGTCAATTCATTAGGAAGATACAGCAATTATAAATATATGTACCCAACATCAGCGTACCTAAGTATGTAAAGCAAATATTAACAGAACTGAAGGAAAAGCTAGATAGCAATATAATATAATAGGATATTTTACTATCCTACTTTCAGTATGAGTAGAACATACAGACGGAATATCAATAAAGAAGCAGCAGACTTGAGCAATAGTTTAGACTTAGTGGAACTAAAAAACATTCACAGATGTTGAATACGATGCCATGAAGTTTTTCCCCTATTTTTTTCTAAGAACTTTACGGTTTCAAGTCTTATGTTTAAGTCTTTACTCCATTTTGAGATGATTTTTGTATATGTTGTAAGGATTTTGTATATGTTGTAAGGTAAAGGTCCAAATTAATTCTTTTGCATATGGATATTCAGTTTTCCCAGCATCATTTATTGAAGGAACTACCTTTTTCCCTTTGTGTATTCTTGACACCCTTGTTGAAGATTAGTTGACTTTATACAACTTTTTGGATGTTTTTCCATCCAAAAACAACAGAATATACATTCTTCTCAAATGCACACAGAATATTATCCAGGATAGATTGCATGTTAGGTTACAAAACAAGTATCAACAAATTTAAGGAGATTGAAATCTTACCAAGTATTTTTTTTCTGACCACAGTTAAATGAAACTAAATATTAAATATTAATAGCAGAAGAAAAACTGAAAAATTCACAAATGTGTTGAAATTAAACAATATACTCTTGAATAAACAACAAGTTAAAGAATAAATCTAAAGCAATTGAAAATATTTTGAGAATAATGAAAATGAAAATGAAGCACACCAAAACTTATGGAATGCAGCAAAACCAGTACTAAGAGAGAAGTTTATATGACTGTTTATATTCAAAACGAGAAAGATTTTAAGTAAACAATCTAACTTTGCGTCTCGAAGAAATAGAAAAAGAAGAACGAATTAAGCCCAAAGTAAGTAGAAGGAAAGAAATAGTAACGATTAGAGCAAAAATAAATACAAGAGAACATAGAAAAATAATAGAAAAAATTACTGAAACTAAGAGATGGTGTTTTTTGAAAAGATACAACATTGACAAACCACTAGCAGAAGATAAAAAAATACTCAAATAAAATTTTAAATGACAGAGTAGGCATGACAGCTGATACAACAGAAATAGAAAGGATCTCAAAAGACTACTGTGAACAATTATACACTAACAAATTGGATAACCTGGAAGAAATGGCTGAATTTCTAGAAACATATAACTTAACAAGAATGAATCATGAACAAATAAAAAATCTGAATATATCTGTATCTAGTATAGAGATTGAATCAGTAATCAAAAACTTCCCAACAAAGAAAAGCCCAAGATCAGATAGCTTCACTGGTGAATTTTACTAGATACTTAAAGAAGAATTAATACAATTCCTTCTGAATCTCTTATAAAAATTGAAGAGAAGGGAACATTTCTGAAGATAATAACAAACGACCTCAGGATGATAAACTTTGGAAGGCAGCTGTGCTAACCATTATACCACAAATGCAGGATGCCAAACTTAATAAGTTTCACTTTATAATAGAAAAACTTAGAAAAAAAGTATTGATAAAGAAGATGGAAGCCAATCACGGATAAAACAATTATAACACAATCTGTATTTTCATCTGTAAAATGAATAAGCAATATATCCCAATCTACATAATGGGATTATTTGGTAACTAAAAGAAGAATGAATGTAAAAAAAAATACACACACATATATATTAATACAAACAAATGTAAGTAGTATATATATATATTTAAAATAAAACATTAATGAAATATTACTTATATCTTGGTAATTATTAATGATAACTAACATTTCTTTGGCCTGTACTAGATAATTTACTTATTGTCATGTAATCATCACAATTCTCTAAGTAGCTAGTTAAAATGCTAACTTTAGAAGTAAAAGAATTAGCAACCACTTTGTAGTTGAATTAATGATGGCACCAAGGCAGCCTGACTCTAGAGCTTCGGGTCTTTACCACTCTTCCTTAGTATCCAGTTAATTCATTCATTTGATAAATATTTATTAAGCTTCTATTATGCACCTGGCATTGTAAAAGATGCTGAGGATATATTAATGAATTAAAGAGACATATTTCTTGTTCTTGGGAAGCCAACAGCCTACTGGTAACATAGACATAAATAATAGTCCTCTAAATTAATATATAATTACAAATGGAGTAGGAATGAAATAAATATAGAGGGTGCTAAAAAAGAAACAATTTGAATTTAAAGAGAAAGAGGTGATGTAGAAAAACTCTATGTTAGAGGACAAAAGGATAAGGTAGATGTTATCCAGGAAAAGTAGGAGGTGAAGATGAAAAAACACATTTCTAAAAAAATGACAGTTTATGTAGACATCCTCCAGGGGAAAAGGGCTCAGTGCCTGTGAAATCCGGAAAGAACTGAGTGGCTTCAGTTCAGAGATTGAGCGGGCATATAGTGTTAGATGAGACTGGGAGGCAGATAAGCAAGGTAGGAGTCATGCTGGGCCATACAGCTCATATGAACATTTTGGGATCTTATACTGAGTGCAATGGCTATAGGATTGGAGGGGTGAAGAATGAAAGGGGGACCTCTGCAAAATCTGTGTAGCGGGTTTGTATAATGAAAAAGTAGGATTAATGACTTCTATGGTTGTCCATTTGAGCTAAAAAATTCATAAGTGTTTTATTCTAATCTCTAAGCATCCAAGGGTTTTTCCTTTTCTCACAATATATTGATTTAATCTTTGTAGTGCTAGTAACTCAAAGGCAAAGCTCTTATTGGATTTGTAATTCAATGAGAAATACAGCCCTCACATAGGTGTCTGACTTAATGACTCCTGCTGAGGTTGAATTGTGAGATGTTATCCATCTCCTCTCTAAAATGTGAATTCTAGTTTAGCGGAATTCGTTGTCCTTAGGGAGTTGGTAATATCACCTTTGGTATGACTTTTTAAAAAAACCCATTAATAATATATTTTAAGATGAGAAGCAATAGAATGCAGGTTATTCATATGTTTATTTTCAGTTTGACAGTTGAAATTACATGCTAACATTTTACTCTTATCATAAAAGTTATGAAACATTCCTAAATTAACTTATAATATGTATAGGCTTGTTTAAAGTTTCAATAAAATATTGGAATGTATTTATATTTTAAAATACTTATACATTGGATGTAGTTTGTAAAACAAAGTTTTTTTTTTTAAATTGGGAATTCTGTTTAAGTTTGGCTGCTGTTTAACAAATGATTATATTTTATAAGAAATTACCTTTCTCCCTAAAGGTGGTTGACCAAATAAAATTGTTGGCAAATGTAATCTATTTTTTGTTCCTTGAATATTTTTACATTGCATTTTCCTTCTTATTTCTGATAAGAAACTCTAAAATCCATAATTTTTAAATAGTGTATCTATGAAAAAAGGAACATTTTGAAAGTGAGAAAATATTCCATACTTTATGTCATAAAATACAAAGCAACTTCATTTTAAGTAGCAGCTCAATTAGTTCAATAAAGAATATTGTGTTTTGCTAGCAAATTAAGGTAAAACATGCTTTACTCCACCACCTCTTGAAGCCAGGAGTAAAATAAAACATAGTAATCTACTCTAAATTCATACTAATAATTCTGGTGTCTTGAATTTGACAAAGTGGAGGTTAGAAAGATCGCTGCAGTCAGAGAACTTTGGATTTAAATTTTATACCTTCTCCATGCCCTGGAGCAAATTTCACAACCTTTCTGAAATTCAAGTTTCTTATCTGAATAAAGGAATAATACAGTTACCTGGTCAGATTCTTTTGATGATGACATGAGATAAAGTATATAAAATTGTGATTTTCAATCCTGGCTGTACATCATAATCATATGAGAGGCTTAAAAATTCTCAAGTGAAGGCCCCACTTTGACCATTTAAATCTGAATCTCTGGAGGATACATTCATGCATCAAAATGTTTTGTAAAAAGATTACTGGCTGGGCGCGGTTGCTCATACCTGTAATCCCAGCACTTTGGGAGGTTGAGGTGGGTGGATCACCTGAGATCTGGAGTTTGAGACCAACCTGGCCAACATGGTGAAACCCCGTCTCTACTAAAAATACAAAAATTAGCTGGGTGTGGTAGTGGGCACCTGTAATCCCAGCTACGCGAGAGGCTGAGATGGGAGAATGGCTTGAACCTGGGAGGCAGAGGTTGCAGTGAGCTGATATCACACCACTACACTACATCCTAGGCAACACAGCAAGACGTGTCTCAAAAAAAAAAAAAAAAAAAAAAAAAAAAAAAAAAAAAAAAAAAAAGATTCTTGGGTAATTTTAGCACGTGGCGTGAATTGAAAACGTAATATAAAAACATCAGCACAGTGCCTCACCTATAGTAGGCATGTAATAAATATTAGTTTCATTCTCTTCCTCTAAGTTAGTTGTCTTCAATGTATATGAAACTTAGATTCCTTCTGGAAAGACACCCATAAGCTATATAGAAGGTTTACTGAAAGATAAGAAAAAGTGTAAGCATTCTCTTTGGCAAAGTATAACAAATAGAAGCTATTTTGTGGGTAACTATAAATAGTCCCTTTCTTTATAGTTAGGTGTTGAAATTTAATTTAGCTTATCCTATATCAACAGATTTAATTAAAAATGTGTAATTATAATACTGGGAGGCATTGATGAATATGGCCATTTATTATTCATTTGAAAATGCTTAAGTTTTATGATAAGCTTTAGAATTATTTGTCATTTCTTAAGTCGCCATCTTTATATGCATTTCAACTAATTGCGTTATGAAATAAATCCACATTTATAGATGACAAATTATGACACTAAACGTAATGTGTGCTTTCCCCAATTTATTGATTTCTATTAATGGTGTTCTCTTTCTCCCAGTGTAACAGGCACATAATTTTCAGGTCAACTTTGATTCATTTTCTCATATTTCTTAAATACAAAAAAGTACCTAATTTGGCAGTTTCTTCTTATTCTGTATGTAGTTCAGTATTTTTCAAACTTGATGATATGAAAACCTGATCTTTCAGTGAGGTGCGTCTGGGAGCCATTAGACAAGAGAGGTAGATGATGAGGCTGAAGGGAAGTCTCCAAGTTCACTCCCTGCCTCCACTTCAAACAGCAACTCTACTCTCTTAGTCATATGGTAGAGTTTGGTGTACAATTTCACTTTTAAAAAGGTTCCTCTGCTAAAAAGAAAGTTTGACAAACACTGATTTAGATTATAAACTCTTACAATATGGAGCTAAATTAAAGACTACATCAAGGAAACAAACAATTGTCAACTAGTGGCTTCAGACTTTCTCTTGGGAGGACAAAATAGGGGGAAACTGGAGAAGAAAGGAACAACAGAAAGGGGATGACACAGCAACATGGGGGAATGGCTGGAATGACCTATAAGAACAAGGGTTTTTAATGGATAATCTTTTTTTTTTTTTTTGAGACTGAGTCTCGCTCTGTCACCCGGGCTGGAGTGCAGTGGCTGGATCTCAGCTCACTGAAAGCTCCGCCTCCCGGGTTTATGCCATTCTCCTGCCTCAGCCTCCCAAGTAGCTGGGACTACAGGCGCCCGCCACCTCGCCTGGCTAGTTTTTTTGTATTTTTTAGTAGAGACGGGGTTTCACCGTGTTAGCCAGGATGGTCTCGAACTCCTGACCTCGTGATCCGCCCGTCTTGGCCTCCCAAAGTGCTGGGATTACAGGCTTGAGCCACTGCGCCCGGCCTAATGGATAATCTTAAGTTTGCATTCTATCATGTGTATTTCCTTCCTCAAAACTTCACACACCAAGTTTTATTTTGTGTGAGTCATGGAAAAGAGCTGACTTGTGCATATGAATGCTACTGCAGAATTCTGTGATACTCCATAAACCGAACTGCTTTGATAGAAGCCGCAACTTAGCTCCCTGACCATGTAAGCCTATGGTGATTTACAGAAACCTGGGAAGCACAGCACGCTTTATGTAAGTCATGGAAAGGGAACTGGAAGGACTTATTTTCCAAGGTGAAAAGGGATACACAATATTACTGATTATTCTGAGATCATATGAGGAAGATGAAGCTTGTTTTGATCTGAATTGATTTTTTTTATGTCTATAAACCTAATTAAAGTGATTGGGCGCTTTTCCAGTTTTCCGTATGATACTTGGTGTCATGTTATTGTTAACTTTCTCTTGCCTTCTGAAATAATAAGGGAATAAAATACATTAGCTTATTATTTTTTAATTTACTGTAAATTTGCACAGTGCTAGAAAATTTGATGGCATACTTCTCTTGTAGTTCTACACACAGATGAAAATTAAACAAAAAGGCATATTGACATTTAAGGATTCTCCTTAATGTTCTGTATTCCTGATTGAATTATTTTGAGGAAGATATCGAAAGGAAGGCCTTTCTTCTCACCTTATCTAGATAGTAGCAATATCAGGAAAACAAGCCCTATTGGAAACATGATCTTGAAAAAACATTTTTAAAGTAATTTTCAGTTTTAGGAGGAAATGAACAAAAAGTATTTGTGTGAAGACAGACTTGGGAATTAGCCATCTGTGCGTCATGGGAAAAAATTCCATTATCTATTGAAGAAGAGTTCTTTTTGAAGATGTGTGTAGAGCGGGAACTCGGGGTGGGGACATACCTCTTACTATCCATTTATGAACTTAAAAAAAAAAAAAAAAAAGGCTAGCCATGTAGATTGAGAATGAAGACTTCCAAGTAGATCTTTTAAAAAATTCTTCCCCTCATACCAAATCTCAAAATAAGGCTGATAAATCTGTTAAACATGATGTGTTGTTGGTCTCCTTACATCTCCCCATGATGAGTGCATACAGATAATGAAATCTGTCCATGTCTTACTACCCTATTTATCACTGGCTTCAGGCGAGTAAACTCTCACAAGTTTTGTATTATACAGCATCATTGAAAAGAGAATGTTCTTATGGCTGTTGAGGACTTCTACTGATCTCAACTCTGATATTGTTGATTCTTTTGGACTATATTTTCTAGTTTAAAACCTTAAATTTGAAATGACATTGTATTTTTTTTCTTTTTTTTAAATTTTTTTTATTATACATTAAGTTCTAGGGTACATGTGCATAACGTGCAGGTTTGTTACATATGTATACTTGAGTCATGTTGGTGTGCTGCACCCATCAACTCGTCAGCACCCATCAATTCATCATTTATATCAGTAATTGGATTCATTCTTCTTTGGAGAATCTCCAAGTATGTTACAACATGATCTTTGCAGAATGAAAGGCATTTACATTAAGGTGGAGATGAATATTTTGTTCCTCAAATAAACAAACTACTTCGTATTTAAGCAAATGGCCAAAATAAAGTCATATTCTGATTAAAATTAGCGTTTCTGTACTTGCTAATTCATTTATATTTATTTTCTACATACAACACGTCTTAAGTATATTCAAGGTAGTTCCTTTCAGGCAAATTCAAAGTAGATATTGAAGTACCTTATATATCATGTTTGCAAATCAAAATTTCATGGAACCTCCAAATACACATTTAAGCATTAATAAGGTTAGCTTATTAAAGAGAGATTGCTTGATATTCCAAGTTTAATTATTAAAAATAATTTTTATCCTGAGATTAAATAACATTAAACACTGGAGATAAATTATTCATATACATAATTGACCTTAAGTAAATCAATTTTTTATAACCTTTCTATACTCAGTGGTTTTCATTAGCTCTTTTAGATAATTTGATTTAGGGAAGTGATTTTCAATAAATGTGCATTGAAATCTTCTGATTTGTAAAATTTGTGAATAGTGTGAATTATTTATTAAAATTATAAGTAAGAATGCCTCATTTGTTGTTTTATAATTCTCAAACCTGAAAAACATTATCAAAATGCCAGGGTATATTGATTGATAGTACATTACACTCAAATTGGACTAAGAGTTTGATCAGGGACAGGAGCTGCATTGTTTGAATATTGACTATGGACCAGGCACGGAGCTGTGCATTTTGTTTACTTTTATTTATTTGGTGTTCTCAGAGAACTTCTGGACTCTAGCATTTACTCTGTGATGTTGGACAAGTTACTTACCATGTTCACATGCAAATCAGGAGATCAACTCTTAGTTTAGAAGTTTCATATTACCACCTTTCTTTTGACTTTCTGCTCAAACTGTCCCCTTACTTATAGTTGAATAAGATAAGAATTGCATTTTCTAAGCCATGATTGTTCCTAGTACCTAGTAGTAGTAGTAGATGAGTGCTGTTCACAAGCTATATTAATGTGTTAAATAAGTAAGCATTATGACTGTCTGAGAATAAACTGGGAATATTGTATAAACTTCATGTTGGACATTTACTTTGAAAAACATTTTATGTCAGACCTCTGCTTTTCTTGCCTTTCACATTACCTGAGTGTTAACAATGGTCACAGTGGAGGGCTGAATTAGGATGTTGAATTTAGCCATAAGACAATTTATAAAGGTTAGATTTAAGCTTTATTTTTCATTATTTAATATGCTGAAGATAGGAGGAGCCAAAATGGGAAACGAGAAATTTAGCCTAAATGCATAAACTCTCACAAACCCAGTTCTTATAGCTCTGATGGAAGTCCTATCGTAGAGTCACTCTATTTCTTGGCAGTAATGCTCACTGCAAGCTTTATTACACATTACTTGTAAATTGCTATATGGTTGGATCACTTTCGTCTTTATGCAGATTTCACCTTGGGTCACATTTGCTGTCACATGTAAGGAGAGGGCAGTGCACTGGATGAGGAAATTTTGATGTGATATGTTTGTCAGTAAATGCATCTTATCTGAGTATTTGCATTTCTCAAACCTTATTGGGTGTTAGAGATATTTTTCTGAAGAAGGAATTACAGTGAGGACAAGCCTGCATTTTCAGGCAAGCTAGGATTGAAATTGGGAGAATCAAAGTCATTTCGTCATCACCCTATGATCTGGTAAAGAGAAAGTCATACTTCCATCTGTTCTAATTTATGTGAGGTCTCTGGATGATCATATTACTTCCCTCTATGAGACACTGCTGACAGAGAGTCAGCTTTTTCCTGCTGCACTGGCTTGGGCACACATGGAGAAGCATATTACTTCATTCAGGAGGACCTCAAGGAAGTTGCTGATTATTCAGGAAATATACTTCCTCTTCCTAAAGCTGGGTTTATTTTTAGGAGGATGGCTGAATGCAATGAGAATGGCAGTTTATTCATTCTGGAAACAATGTATTTTTGGATTTTTGTGTGTATATATGTCCTAAATCCAATTTTTCCCAAATCCAATGGGATCTTCTTTATTTTTCAGGTGCATATATAGCTTTATAAGCAAGTGATAATCAATGGAACAGACATTTTAGTTGTTGTTGAATCCTTTCCAGTTCTCTTCCCATCATAAGGGCCAGCTTCAGATACTGTTAGGTCCTAATAACTTCCTGGTGATAACCATGTGGTCCACTCATCCCACTAATTTCTGCTTTTGTTTTGAAGTTATTGAAGAAATGAGAGTAATTCTTGTATATGTTACCTAACAAGATACTAGGCTTTGAAGAAATGCAAATAATTTCTGAATATTCAATCCATACAGCCTCAGTATTAACAAACTGCTATGAAAGTAATGTCTATACATTTTTTCACATTTTTGTATTTTTGAGTTCAGCGTTGAGCCAAAAATTCCTTGGGACTAGAAAAAAAAAGAGCCTGATTATGAGAAAAGAAGAGCAAAACAACAGGAGAAAAATACAATCGTAGTATAAAATGTCCTATTTTGATTTGAAGGTTTACATGTATACTGAAGACCAGGATACAATCTGAATATTGCAATACAAAAATATCTTGCTTTTCTCATTTATCTCAGTTTAGACTTAAAGGTGTTCATCTCTTACTGTTAGATCCATAGGCTATTTGAAGAGCTATTACTGTATTTTGACCTTGGAAGAAAAGAATACATTTTGTGCTTTAGTGAAATATTTATTTTATGTGGTTGATAAACACTTGTATTTACTCAGTACCAGTTACTGTTTTAGAAACTTTATACATCGTTTAATTCTCATAATCATTCTATGAGATAGGTGTTATTATTATCCCAGATTTTTAGATGAGAAAATGGGCACAGAGTTTAATAACTTGTACAAGTTCACCAAGTAGTCTGGTCCAGAACTTAAAACTTCAGGCCATTTTGCCTCTCAGTGCTGCATTCATTCTAATCTACTTAAGTTGTATTCATTTAAAAGACTACAATTTGAACAGGGCCAATTTATGATTTTTTTAAACTTAGCAAGGAGAAAGATTTAAATGTAGAAAGAGATGGATGTATAGTCATGTGTTGCTAAACAGTGGGGATGTTTTGAGAAATGTGTCCTTTGGCGATTTTGTCATTGTGTGAACATTATAGAGTGGACTTACTCAAACCTTCATGGTATACCTACTACTACACACCGAGGCTAAATGGTGCATGTTGTACGAGTACAAACCCGTACAGCATGTTACTGTGCTAGATACTGTAGGCAATGGTAACATAATGTTAATTGTTTATATGTCTAGACATAGGCACAGTAAAAATATATTATTATAATCTATGGAACTGGAGTTTTATATGTGGTCCATTGTTGACTAAAACACTGTTACGCCATTCATGACTGTATATAAATTATAGTACATGATATTTCCAGAAATTTCTGGATGTTTTTTCTTTAATATTTTGGGAAATGACCCAGATTGCCTAAGCTGATAAGAGTTCAGGTCAGTCTAACCTATGCAAGCATCTCTCTTCAATCCCACCAATCCTGTACTTGCCTTTATACAGAATGATCATTATTTGCCCATAATTGAGAGTCGCAAATGATTACTAACTGGCACTCTTTTTTGAACAATTTCATTTATTCTCTGAGATGGGTTTATGTGAGTGCTATAATATGTGTGGCTATAATATGCATGAACAGTATTGTGTATATATTTTTGTAAAAATGTTCATCTAGATTCCTAAAGCAAAGAGAATATGAGTATGCTCATATTTGCATCTCTTTGCTACTCTCCTAGAGACAGAGAGGTATACAGATAGACACTTAAAATATTCTCCATTAGTTTGGAAAATTAACACTTAGACAATTTCTATGTATCTATAGGTGATCAAACTATGGATATGTTCTTAAAAATGTTGCAATTCACAGAGAGCTAGGCACTTAATGCAGAGGAGAATAATGAAAGGTTTGCTTTTCCTAAGCCTTGTTCTTCATTTCATGCTTTTGAGCCAAGTCATTTCAACATTATTTTAATGCAAATTTCAAGAAAATATCTGATGAGTGTGTGTGGGTGTGGAGGGGTGCTGGGGTGGGGGTGTTTGTTGGAAGGTGCAGTACGTGGATCCATAGAAGATGATTCAGTACAATACCTAGTAATTCACACTGGGAACACCTGACAGCAATTGAAATATATTAGGCCAAGGAAGAAATGTTTTCTCCTAGAAAACCTTCTCTGAAGTAGCATTTTTCCTAACCTTCAAGTTAGAATAAATCCTCAATATGGTAATAACCAAGAACTGCAAATAAATATTAGCGATATTTGCTGACTAAACATCTAGCTTTTTGCACTTTGTTGCTGTTACTATTGGCTTAGGATAATAGTGAAAAATATTTCAAATATATATTTATAATAGATATCATATAAAAAATAATATCAGTCCGGGCACAGTGGCTCATGCCTGTAATTCCAGCACTTTGGTAGGTCAAGGCAGGTGGATCATGAGGTCAGGAGTTCTAGAACAGCCTGGCCAATATGGTGAAACCCTGTCTCTGCTAAAAATACAAAAATTAGCTGGGCATGGTGGCATGCACCTGTAGTCCCAGCTATTCAGGAAGCTGAGGCAGAAGAATCACTTGAACCCGGGAGACGAAGGTTTCAGTGAGCCGAGATTACGCCACTGCACTCCAGCTTGGGTGACAAACTGAGGTTCTGTCTCAACAAAACAAAACAAAACAAAACCTAAAAAATTAAGAAAAATAATAATGCCAGCTTAGTTCCTTTATTGCCAAAGTTTCCTCACCTAGTATCCCATCAAACAACTCTTCTGGGTTAACTGATTGAGGAACTGGGAAAAAGTCTGCCAGTGCCATTTTTCTGGCAGCATGTACTCATTTAATGTTTCTGTGTTACATTTTGGTAATTATCAGAATATTTTAAACTTTATTAGTGTTATATATGTTAAGGTGTTCTGTGACGAGTGATCTCTGAGGTTATTATTGTAATTATTTTGGGGAACCATGAAACATGCCCACAGGGGACAGTAAACTTAATCGATAAATGTTGTGTGTGTTCTGATTCCTCCACAGAACAGCCATTCCTCCAGCTTTCTCCTTCTCCTTGGGCCTCCTTATTCCCTGTGAAACAACAATATTGAAATTAGGCCAATTAATAACTCTACAGTGGCCTCTAAGTGTTCAATGAAAGGAAGAGCCGCATGTCTCTTTAAATCAAAAGCTAGAAATGATTAAACTTAGTGAGGAAGGCTTGTTGAAAGCTTACACAGGCCAAAAGCTAGGCCTCTTGTACCAAAAAGCTAGCTAACTTGTGAATGCAAAGGAAAAGTTGTTGAAAGAATTTAAAAGTGCTTCTCCGGTGAACACACAAATGATAAAAAACAAAACAGCTTTATTGCTGATGTAAAGTTTTAGTGGTCTGGATAGAAGATCAAACCAGCCACAAAGCCTAATCCAGAGCAAGAACCTAACCCTCTTCAATTTTGTGAAGACTGAGAGAGATAAGAAAGCTGCCCAAGAAAAGTCTGAAGCCAGCAGTGTTTGTTTCATTTAAGGAAATAAGTCATCTCTGTAACATAAAAGTGTAGGGGAAAACCAGCAAGTACTGATGTAAAAGCGGTAGTAAGTTATTTAGAAGATGTAGATAAGATCATTGATGAAGGTGGCTACGCTAAACTACAGATTTCAATGTAGATAAAACAGTCTTCTGTTGGAAGAAGATGCCATCTAGGACTTTCATAACTAGAGAGGAGAAGTCAATGCCTGGCCTCGAAGCTCCAAAGGACATGCTAACTCTTTTGTTAGATGCTAATATAGCTGGTGACTTTAACTTGAAACCAGTGCTCATTAACTCTTCTGAAAATTCTGAGGCCCTTAAGAATCATGCTAAACCCACACTGTCCTCTATAAATGAAATAACAAAGCCTAGATGGCAGCACATCTGTTTACTGCATGGTGTACTAAATATTTTAAACCCAATGTTGAAACCTGCTCAGATCAAAAGATTCCTTTCAAAATATTGCTCATTGACAATGCACCTGGTCACCCAAGAGCTCTGATGGAGATGCACAAAGAAATAAACAGAGTTTTCATGCTTTCTAGCACAACATCCATTCTATAGCCCATGGGTCAAGGCATAATTCCAACTTTCAAGTCTTATTTTTTAAGAAACACATTTTGTGAGGCGATACTCGCCATAGATGGTGATTCCTCTGATAGATTTGGGCAAAGTAAATTGAAAATCTTTTGGAAATAATTCATCATTTTAGATGCCACTAAGAACATTTGTGATTCATGGAAGGAGGTCAAAATATCAACATTATCAGGAGTTTGAAGAAGTTGATTCCAACCCTCATGATTAACTTTGAGGATTTCAAGACTTCAATGGAGGAAGATACTGCAAATTAAAGCAGGGGAGGAAGAGCAAGTTAACTGAGTTAGAAATGGAGCCTGAAGATGGGACCAAGTGGCTGCATTCTCTTGATGTAGCTATCATGGATTAGAAGTGGCTTCTATGGATGAGAAAGAAAGTGGTTTCTTGAGATAAAGTCTATTCCCAATGCAGATGCTGTGAACATTGTTGAAATGACAACAAAGGATTTAGAATATTCTGTAAACTTAGTTGAAAAAACAGTGGCAGGGTTTGAGAGGATTGACTCCAATTTCGAAAGAAGCACTACTGTGAGTAAAACACTGTCAAACAGCCTCACATACTACAGATAATTTTTTTTTTCTTTAAGAGCCTTGCTCTGTCTCCCAGGCTGGAGTGTAGTGAGCGGCATGATTTCGGCTCACTGCAACCTCCACCTTCCGGGTTCAAGCAGTTCTCCTGTCTCAGCCTCTCGAGTAGCTGGGATTACAGTCGCCTGCCACCACGCTTGGCTAAGATGGGGTTTTGCCATTTTGGCCAGGCTGGTTTCAAACTCCTGACCTCAGGTGATCTGCCTGCCTTTGCCTCTCAAAGTGCTGGGATTACAGGCATGAGCCACCGCACCTGGCCCAGATAAATCTTTTGTGAAAGGAAGAGTCAATTGATGCAGCAAACTTCATTGTTGTTTTATTTTCAAAAATTGCCACAGCCACCCCAACCTTCAGCAACCGCCATCCTGGTCAGCAGCAGCCATTAACATCAAGGCATGAACATCCACCATCGAAAAGATTTCAACTCACTAAAGACTCAGATGATTGTTAGCAAAAAAAAAAAATATATATACACACACACACACACACACACACACACACACACACACATATATACATATATGTATATATTTGAGATGGAGTCTTGCTCTGTCTCCAGGCTGGAGTGCAGTGGTATGATCTCAGCTCACTGCAACCTCTGCCTCCCGAGTTCAAGTGATTCCGCTGCCTCAGCCTCCCAAGTAACTGGGATTACAGGCACGTGCCACCACACCCGGCTAATTTTTTGTATTTTAGTAGAGGCGGGGTTTCACTTTGTTGGCCATGATGGTCTTGATCTCCTGACCTTGTAATCCACCTGCCTTGGCCTCCCAAAGTGCTGGGATTACAGGTGTGAGCCACCATGCCCGACCTTTAGCAATATTTTTAAATTAATTTATGAACATTTTTTTTAGCATAATGCTCTGTACACTTAATAGGCTACAGTGCTACAGAGTAAAAGTAATTTTTACATGCACTGGGAAGCCAAAAAAATCCATGTGACTTGCTTTATCGTGATATTTACTTTATTGTGGTGGTCTGATACAAAACCTGTGGTATCTCTGAGGAATACCTGTATATTTTAACCTAGCAGGTTCACTCTTTGTAATAGGAAAAAAAACAAAAGTTGATATATACACACATGCATTCTTCACATAAGTATATACTAATACATTAAAAAAATTTTTTTTGGAAGAAAACCCAGGGAGACAGAACTGTGGAGGAGAAGAGAATATACCTTTTACTACCCTTGACTATGTTCTACTTTCTAAAAAGGTCAATAAGCAGTTATCTGAGCAAAGGGATTATGGATATAGTTTTTGTTCTCCAATAATATCTCGTTTTTTTCTCTCACCTGCCCCCTGAATACGTCATAATAAATGTTATTTTTCTTTTGGTATAGGAAATACTTTTTTTTTTCATTTTCATAAAGAAAATTTTGTTGAAGATTAATCTTCCATTTCCAGAAAATGAGTTTGTTTATATAAATCAAGCATATGGAAAAATTGCACCAAGCTATTGCAGTAGGTAATGCACTGATTTACCAGCCTCTTATCATTTTGGTATATTTTATACCAGAAAATTCACAACTATGCAGCTGTTTATTAAACTGTAAATTGGCTTGGGGCCTGAGTTTTATGTGCCTCTAAAATCTATAAATAAGAAAAAACCCTAGATATATTTTAGAATATATAAAATGCTTTCCAGTTAATTTGGTGTTTTCTATAAATTTTATCTATATTTATAGTCATGACCTTATATATCCCATAAAAACAGGGAAGAAAATCAAGACTAAGGCAGCTGCATTTATATTTTTGGTGACTGTTCCATAGAAAGAAAATAGCTGCTTTTGCCCTGAGTCTTAGACGCCAAGTTGATATCAGTAATTTAGGGCCATTATCAGACAAAAATGGCCCTCACTATGGCTACTCTGTTGAACCCAGCATGTCTTCTGAGTTCTACATTTTCAGAGGCTGAACTCTATTCCAAGGGGGTAATTTTGACTTGGTCATTGTCACATAATGCGGGTATTACCGTACATGACCACACTTCCCGGGAATAATGGCACAGCTGGGCTGCCAATTTGGCTTAGAAGAATGACGTCAGGTTTATTTTGCTGCCAGCAATCCTAGGAGGACAAAACTTGCTTTGGTTGGAAAGATATAATAGTAATAGATATTTTGTTGTTATATAGCACTTGCTTGTAAAAAAAAATTTAGCGTGCCTTTGCAATCATTAATTGGCATTCCTCTTAGGTTGATAAGTGTTATTACATGGTGTGCATTTAAAGATTTTTTTTATGATAATATATAGAGTTGGATAATTAGACTATGGTTAAATGACAGAGCTAACTACAAAAACAAGTAGTTTAGATTCCTTTTTCTGGTGCTGATCACCAAATATTATCTTTGAGATGGCAAGGGAGCATGCCTCTATATTGAAGTGATGTCCTATTTTAAGCTCCTTCAAAGCAGAAACTGTTTTTCTGATTTTCTTAGCTCTTGATTCTCCTCTCAAGCATGGGATCATTTTAATAGTGTTTCTATGTACATTCCTCATTCTCTTTATGTCTTTCTTGGCATATGATCAACACCTCACACATTAAATAGGACTAAAGATGCAATGTAATGTAGCAATGCTGTCTTGTAAGAAAGCACTGCTCATGCAGGCTACTGCGGTGGCCTTTTGAAGGCCCTCTCTCATCAAGAAAAGGAATAAAAAAAGAACTGGTATTTCCCCCTTCACATGGCACATAAAACCAAATAGGACTTGACCTGTCCTCAGAATATTAGTATTTATAGTACCAAAAAGGACTTTGTTTTACCATTTCCACTAATATGACAGTCTTTGTAATTGGGCCATATCAAAGTTTAAAAAGAAACGTGTTTGCTTTTCATACATTTTAGCTGTCTTTTAAATTATACTTGCTTTTCTTCCAAATTACAGGGCATCTCTCTTTGCACATATAATTAGTAGATCTGGGTTCAGAAGTCTTTTTATTTTTAAAAAATGTATTTTAAATTTTAGTCGTGTATATATATCTGGGATGTATGCAAATAATTTATAAACCACTTATATGTAATTATTAATATAAATCGAATTCTTCTTCTGTGTTAGAGCTGGACTATTAATGCAACCCATTTTGATATCCTAATACAAAATAATCATAAATAGTGGCAATTTGTTTAAACTCTCAGATGGATTTAAATCTTCAAATATATTATTAATCATAACACTCAAAAAGATAATTTTATAAAATTGACCTACAAGTAAAACTATCTTATAAAGAAGTGACGACTTACCAATTTTAAGATATTTTCTTTTTATGGCTATTTCAATAGAAATTTGAATGAATAAATGTAGATATGCATTGTCTATATATATTAGGCTAGAAATAAGGGATGTTTTCAAAGGTAAGAAATAAAACATCCCATCGATCCTACTGCATTTCTTTAGTAAGAGATTTTCCTAATACATTTTCAGTTGGAGACTTCTAAAAAAATTGCTCAAAGAATTAAAGAAAGCGCTCTATAGACAGATCAAAGTTGCAAGTGTCTAATGTAGACTTAGAAATCCCATAATGTTCATTAGGAAGCATTAATACTTCTCAGAGATTTCCCTTTGAGTTAACGGAAGTTTTCTATTGGGACAAAAGTTTAAACATTACATTTTTTTCTCATCTTTCAAATTCTGTACCATAATGATATTCTGTTTTATAAACACAGTGATTATAAGATTATTTATAGCCTTATTTCAATATTCACTAAACTATGGATTTATATTTGGCTTTTAAATCTATTACAGTTTTTAGGCTGGGTGCAGTGGCTCACACCTGTAATTCTAGCACTTTGGGAGGTGGAGGCGGTCAGATCATCTGAGGCCAGGAGTTCGAGACCAGCCTGGTCAACAGGGTGAAACCCTATCTCTACTAAAAATAAAAAATTAGCCGGGCATGGTGGTGGGTGCCTGTAAGCCCAGCTACTCAGGAGGCTGAGGCAGGGGAATTGCTTGAATCTGGGAAGGGGAGAAGTTGCAGTAATTCCACGTTAAAACTCCATCTTAAAAAATAAAAATAGGCCGGGCATGGTGGCTCATGCCTGTAATCCCAGTGCTTTGGGAGGCCAAGGCAAGCGGATCATGAGGTCAGGAGAGTGAGACCATCCTGGCTAACACAGTGAAACCCTGTCTCTACTAAAAATGCAAAAAAAAAAAAAAGAAAAAAAAAAAAAAAAGGAAAAAGTAGCTGGGCGTGGTGGTGGGCGCCTGTAGTTCCAGCTCCTCCAGAGGCTGAAGCAGGAGAATCGCTTGAACCCGGGATGCAGAGGTTGCAGTGAGCCGAGATCGCGCCACTGCACTCCAGCCTGGGTGACAGAGTGAGACTCTGCCTCAATAAATAAATAAATAAATACATACGTACATAAAATCAATTATATGTTTTAATCTGAATTTGAAATGTTGTGAAAAAGTATAATGTCAAATTTAAAAATCACATATGTATCTTTTATTTTCATACAGTAGCTTTTTTATTGTACCTGAAAATCTGTAAGAGTATGATTTTATTTCATATTCGTATTAAACAGATTTATGTCTGCTAAGTATATCAGAACTTTCTAAGATCTGTGCTAATTTCTACTCTCCAAGGAAAATAATTTTAAAGTGCCCTGTTCACTCTCCCTACCTCTATAGATGGATGACTTAGGAAATTTAATTTCTGTAAACTCTCTAGGATATCCCACAGAGGGAAATGCATGGATACTGGTGGACACCAAGATATACATACAAAACAATAACAATAAGGCAACTATTTTTTTTTTTAACCCAGAAAATTGGGTTGGGTGCTTATTCATGGGCAAATCATCTGACAAGCTGGCAGCTGCCATTTGAACCCTCTGGTTGAAAGGAATAATTTTTAAAAGAGGAGTGCTGAACGACAAGACAATGTCTACTTTAAATAGCTTTATTTTAATGAGCATATATGTGAGTTGTGTCAGGGACAGCGCTGGGCACTTAATAGCCATTCTTTTAGAAGACAGAAAATAAACAAATGCTAAAACTGATTAAGGAATATTTGATATAGCAGTTTAGATAAGTTAGATGCTCAGGCAGCAGTTTCAATTCTGTTTCAGAGGACAGGGATCTACTTATTTAGTTTGCTACAAATTATGATCTACTGAAGAGTATGATTTATAAATGAGAAATGTTATTTTTGTTAAATCCTGGGAAAGTTTGTTTCTGATAGCCACTTATGTTGTTCTTTGATGACTACCTGAAGGGGTCCACTGCTGGCTTCTTTGTTTATGCGACATGCATACTGTGTTTCCTAGTTCTGAATCTTCATTAATTCAAGACGTCTCATGGATTTTAACAGTTTTACTTCCACTCCAGATTTCACACACACACACACACTCATACATTTATAAATCTAATGTTTCTTCTTGGAGGTGCATCTGAAAGGGAAAAAATAAACAATCATGAATTTTGAAGTCTCTTCCTGTTATAATATGCAGTATTTATTTTATAAGCAAATGTCCATGCCTGGAGGATTGCATACCCCAAGAAATGACACAATTTTGTGCATAAGCTTCAACCTTAGGACCTTGTATTCTGGAGTTATATTTTATTATATATTTAAATAAATATGTAAAATAAATTACATAATAAATTCTATTATCTACAATCTAGTGATGCATGTCATGATGACTCATACAAACCCTCCTTTTTAATAGACATATAATCACTACATTGGCAAGGCTAGGGTGGAAGATGGAATAATACTGTTTAAACTCTTTTTTTTTTTTTGAGGATTTAATTAAACATATTTATTCCTCTGCAGGTGCCTTTACCAAGCCTACACAATTTCAGGACTGCTGTTAGTTCATGCTATTCAGTGGCTATGACAACGGAATATTATGTGGAGAGAAAAGATGTATGTGTGTCTTCAAAATTGGTTGTGAGAATGAGACAATTTTGAGGTGGCTCGGGTCAGAGGGGTTTTGTGCTATGATTTGTTACAAAACTAAAACTTTTTCTGACTTGTATATATAGGAGCAGAATTTCTCAACCTTATCTTGTGCCTTTGATACGAACTTGAGAAACCTATAGGAAAACACATTGTTAGATGACAAATCATGCTTCCCAGTGTAAAGATTAATACAGTTTTTAGGATTACTAAAATTAACAAAATTAAAACATGATAGGCTCAATCTGTTTGTGGAACTGTGTAAGAGCAATCCAAGATGTTTGATTTTTTTTAATACAGAAAATGCAACAAAATCATTTTCTTATGACAAAAGCAATATGTAAACTTTTATTACAATAGCTAACATACTTTTCCATCTATCTTTAGACTGTTGTGATAACTCTGAGTGATCATCTCTGCCAAGTGCCATTCACGTAACACTTACTGTTAACTGCTGTAGGCCTGTTGACCTGGGCATCTGTCTTTCTGAATGTTTCGGGTCTGTCCTGATGCCTTTCCTCATCCAACCCTTGATCTTCAGTCACAGCTACCCAAAGGAGCAAGTACGAAATGGTGGGAAGGCTGTTTCTACTCTAATGTTGGAGCTTAGCTTGGAGTCACTTCTTGCCTGGTCCTTTTTATATGCCCCCTACTCCCTAAACTAAAAATGAACTAATACTCATCATCTTCTCTTCTCTCTTCTCTGAGTGAGAAATGTCGTCCCTGTAATTTTGGCATTTACATCTAAATATTTAAAGCAATTTGGCTTTTGCTCTTCCTTCCCCCTGCTAGGGTGATTTCTCTCTATATTCTCACCCTGGCAAGATTTCTTGTGCTGGGTTCATTGATTCAAGTTTCTTTTTTGAGGAAGTTCAGTATAGAGGAAGCTTATGTTACCTTCAAATTGAAAGACATTTCCTAGAGTATTTTTCCTTGATTTTGTTTAATGTAGGAATACTAGTTGAAAATATGGCCAAAAGCTGATGAGAGATAGAAAATGCAAACTTCTCTCTCTGTCTCTGTCTCTCTCTCTCTCTCTGTCTGTCTCCTTCTCTCTTCCTAGTGTTGTTATAATTAGAATATTGCAATCATTCTTTTATTTTCTCTTGTATGCACTATTGTTTACCTGTTTCTCCTATGGAAATTTACTTTTCAAGGAGAAATTAACTTTCTAAAAATTCTAATTATATAGAAAGTTAAAAATATAGTATAATTATTATTTCCTGAAAGCAGAAATAAATAAAAGTAGCAGCAACACTCTCTGCTTTTTAGGAGTTGTAGCTTTGGAAGCACACACATAAATCATTATACCATATGAGAGAATATAATTCTCTAATAGTGATATAAGAAAAATAGAAATTACCTTAAAAATAGAAAATATAAGGGATAATGGAAAATGTAATGACTGATAAAAAACCAACCAAACAAAAAAGCCCAGATGAACAGATAACCAAACACAAAAATACTCTCTCAAATGAGAACAGCGGTGTTGTTTAGCTGAAAAGTTAAAAGCTCAAAAGGGATATGATTGAAGGCTAAATGATTAAAAAATAAAGGAAAAGTTAAAATGACCTTGTTCTTCACATCTTGTTCACGAATACTAGAGTATTCTGTAACCATTATGTGAACTTTAAAAGAGGCATTCATGATTCAAGAAGAAAGATAAACTGCTTTGCTTCTTAAGTGGTTCTTGAAACTTGTTATGTAAATATATGGTAAAGTAGAAACATATAATTAGGTCAAAAGAAATTGGAATGAGTTAATTATTAATTTTTTAATTATTTATAAGGGAATTTGAGATATTTGT
Source organism: Rhinopithecus roxellana (assembly GCF_007565055.1). NCBI lineage: Eukaryota > Metazoa > Chordata > Mammalia > Primates > Cercopithecidae > Rhinopithecus > Rhinopithecus roxellana. The sequence continues at coordinate 90,753,127 of NC_044559.1, read as the reverse complement.
GAGATTGAGACTGGTGTGAGATTTAAATCAATGCTTTTGGTGTTGGTATGTGGAGGGCATATATGATCATCTTATCCTTCTAAAACATGTACATCCATTGGTTTTTTTGTTTGTTTGTTTGACACATTATCTCACTCTGTCATTGAGGCTGGAGTGCAGTGGTGCAATCATAGTTTACTGCAACCTTGAATTCCTGGGCTCAAGTAATCCTCCTGCCTCAGCCTAGCTGGGACTTCAGGCATGTACCACCATACCCCTTTAATTATTTTATTTTATTTTAATTTTTTCTTAGAGATGAGGTCTCACTGTTTTGTCCAGGATGGCCTTGAAGCAATTCTTTCAACCTTGGTCTCCCAAAGTACTGGGACTGCAGGCATGAGCCACTGTAACCCACCTGTATGTCCATTGTTGTTCCCGCATATATCTGGTCAGGTCTGTTGTGATACAAAAAATGATTTACTGTCATTGTGAAATGGAGATTATGCTCAGCTGAAAGACTATATTTTTGTGATGTCAGAGATACAAGGAAACACATGAAATTAGTACCACCATTCTTTTATTCCTTGCCATCTGTGTCAACCTTACAAAATACAAGCTCCAGGAGTCACCCATATTCATTAATGATCTTATCATTATACTATTTCATTCTCTGCATCTCTAGACGTTTCTTCCCTTTGTTTTTCACCTCCCAACCCTTCCCATATCAACTCGAAAACAAACCAGACTACCTTAAGGAACATTCCCCCTCTATCTTTTTCCTGTTAATTAAAAGATAGCTGTCTCATGCCACCATATGGAATGGTGTCTGCTTATATGTTCTCACCTTCTAGGAATCGTGGGTCTCAGCGGTGGTAGTGGGCAATCACTCACCTTGCCTTTTACTACTGTGTCTACAGAGTGACTCCTCTCTGTCATATAAAAATCCCAGTTTCTTTGGAGCTCATAATTTCTGGATATTCCATCCCATATCCTGAGCAAACCACTCCTCAGCAATTATTAGAGGTTAGAAGATTGTAGGATGATGACTCAGCGTTAGTTTAAAGTTGCCTTTAATTTGTCCTATCACCAAATTAGCAAAGGGTGCAAACTAGGATCCAAGCTCGATAAAACTGAATGGATGCAGATATCTAGGATACAAGCTAGATAAAACTGAATGGATGGAGGTTTCCAGTCTCCTTACTCCCTTGATGGGTGCCCAAAGTTCAGGGTCAGTGTAACAAGCAGAAATTAAGGAATCCACCAGCTCCAGTTTCCCAGAACTTTGCTTTTAATGAGAGTGTTTATGAGAGTGGCCCCATAAAACCTCTAGCATCCATAGTATTATTTTATGAGGAAATTCATTCATGATATGCTGCAGTAATATACATTCCTTTTTTGTGTTCTTCACTTATCATGGTGCCAACCTGTAGCAGAGCTCATCATGGGATACTCCATTTATCAGTCTCGTTATCACTTCTCCACATTTTTCAGTGATTATGGAATTAACTAATAGATTGTTCCGTTCAAGTTTAGCTGTCAAGTGAATGACTTCTGTGTCTAACTGAATCACCGCATCCACCTCTAGTCTCAGAATTCTTTCATTTACTTACTTCAGGTAATCTTTGCTCCATTTTTCCCTGACAACCTTCTCACATTCAGCAGTTGGTGTGTTATTCTGGAAAGAGTATATGCTTTGGAATTACACAGGCTAGAGTTTGCATCCCAGTTCGGCTACTGACTAACTGTGTAACATTGGGCAAATCGTGTAACTTGACTCATACTTAGTCTTTTCATCTGTAAAAATAATGAATCAAGCTGAGTGTAGTGACTCACACCTGTAATCTCAGCAACTTAGAAGGTTGAGGTAAGAGTAGCACTTGAGTCCAATAGTTTGAGACCAGTCTGGGCAACATAGCAACACCTTGTCTCTCAAAATAAATTAAGAAAATCATTATCAAATGAGATGGCATATGTAAAGTGCGAAGCACAATGCCTACAGGTACTCAAAAATGCAAGTTTCAACTCTACTTCATATGGTTACATGCTAGGTCTATTCCATGTATTAGAATTTTCAGTCTCTGAAATCTTAAACTCCAAGACGTACCTTCTTATTCTTTGAGTTTATCTGATGCATTTACTTTTCAAATTAGTTAGAGTTTTTATCTTCTGATTCTTGCATATTTCCCCCAAGCCTGTTAATCCCTTCTTCTAATGACATTTTTTTCTCTATGTGGCATACTTCTTAGGAATGGATGCTCCCTAGGCATGCAGCTCCCTCCATTCCTTTGCTTCTTAGTATTTCTGCACCACGACTCTGTAAAACTTCAACTTTAAATCAATCCAACCATTTACCTTCTGTGTTTCTCCACCATTGTTGCTACCTCTACAAATATATGTATATATGTATATATATTTTTGTATATGTGTATATATGTATCAGGCAATATGCTCTAGCTAAGGCACTATGCATTTAAGTATCAAGAATATATATATCCTTTTCTTGCTTTTTAATTTTTTCTCTTTTATTGCTATAAATATTTTACCTATTTATGGAGTACATATGAGTTTTTTTGCATTCATAGAATGCGTCATGATCAAGTTAGGGTATTTGAGGTATCCATCACCTGAGTGTTGATCATTTTTATGTGCTGGTATCATTTCAAGTCCTCTTTTCTAGTAACTTTAAAATATACGTAATATTGTTGCTAAGTATAGTCGCTTAGTCTGCTATCAAATATTAGAACATATTTTTTCTATCTAAATGTATGTGTGTGCCCACAACCAACCTCTCTTTATGCCCCCTCACCCTGACTCACCCATCCCAGTCTCTGGTATCTATGGTTCTTTTTTCTATGTCCCTGAGATCAAGTTTTTTTAGCTCCCACATATGAGTGGGAACATGTGACATTTGTCTTTCTGTGCCTGGCTTATTTCACTTAACATAATGACCTCAAGTTCCATCCATGTTACCGTGAATGACATGATTTTTTTTTATGGCTGAATAATATTCCATTGTATATATTTCACATTTTCTTTATCCGTTCGTCCGTTGATGGACACTTAGGTTGGTTTCTTGCCTAATATATTTTACGTGTCCTAGATAACCTTCTTTTTCCATTTCTCTCAAACTTTCACTAACCACCTCAGTTCCTAACCCGTATCCCTCTCATTTACTTTGAGTTGATAATCTTGACTAAAATATTAATGGAAAGGATTGTCAATTCTTGCACATCTCCTCGACTTCTTGTACATCTACATACACTTTTTATATCCATGATTAAATTTCTCTTTCACTCCCTGGAAACACGATCTCTTAATTTACACAGGGTTTTATAGTTGTCCAGCAAAGACCACTTTCCATTTTCTTTCTTGATACCGAAGTGCATATAACCTACTGACTCTTAGATTTCTACTTAATCTCATAGATGCCTCAATATGCCTAAAATTCAGCAGATGATCTCCATTTTGTCACCTAAATCCTAATCTTACTCTTGTATTATCATCTCATTTAATGATTTGCAATTTTTTTAACACCCAAGCTAGAGTCATAAGAGTCATATTACATCTCTGTCTTTTCCTCAAATGCTGTGTCCTATTGGTCTATCAGACCTACTGTCTTAATTTTACTCTATCCTCTTCTGTCTGTTCACACTGATGCTATCTTAGATCACATTTTCATCATATCTTATGCAGAATACTGCAAATAGCATCCTATTTTCTACCTCTAGTCTCAGTTTCTTCCAATCATTGGCCTTCACAGTTTCCATTCTTTATGTAATGGAAATATGACTATGATACTCCTTACTTAAAATGCTTTCTGAATCCCCATTCTAAGTTAAACTCTTTCTCGTGGTATTAGGCCCTCTGTGATCTGGCCTTCCTTCTCTTCAGCTGCATCTTCTTTCATTCCTTCTCATTTAACCTGGGTTGCAGCCACGCATAATTTCAGTGAGTTTAATGCTGTTGCATGTCTATAAGCCACATGTTTTTTTCCTCTCCTCAGGACTTTCTGGGGTTATTTTTAAATAATTTTTGAGCACATCTTATATGCCCAGCTCTGTGATCAATCCTCTTCTAGGTGCTGGTAACACAAAAAAATGACAAAGATTGATCTCTGACACTGGGAGGCATGGAGACACATACTGTAGAATGAGTAATTTTATACAGCGTCACTGCAGTGGGAACCATGCCTCCTTTGTTCACCAATAGTCTACCAACATCCAGCATAATGACTGCTACATAGTACCTGATAAAAACATGCTGTTTTTTAATAATAATAGTAACACAGTAGCTATTACTTATATACTTGTTTATTTGTGCCAGGTATTGTTTAAATGGTTTTATATATATTACCTTGCATAATAACCAAAACAACCCTATGGAGTATATGCTACTATTGTCTCCATTTTACAAGTGAAATAGAGCCATATAGAGGATAAGCTGCTTGAATAAATTGTATCATATAAACACATCATCAGAGTACAATGGAGACACCCAAAGGTACCTAACCCAACCCTTTTGGCTCAGAAAAGGCTTCCTAGAGCATTCTAGGCAAAGGAAAGAGCATAACGAGGAGACGTGGGACAGCATAGTGTGTTCTGACTTCTGAGTTGGAAAGGGTAAAGTAGGAAGGGAAGAAGAGTGAGAAATAATGCCCAGAGGTATTGCAAGTATAAGCAGGAGAAGGTAAAAAAATGGAGCCAAGTTTCTTTAATTTCTTGAATCAATTACTCTAGACTCTGCATGCCCTATATTTATCTTTGTCCCATCCTTGATTCATTTCCTCACCTTCTTGAATGACATACCTTCTTGATGCCTGTCCGAAATGCCAGAAGTTAATGCAATTCCAGCAGAGGACGAAAGGGTATCCAATGTCTGTATTACTGTCAGTGCTTCCATTTGTATGTAGTGCTGTGTTGGATATCATCTACCAGGTCCTCGTCTTCTGCTATGGGACAGGTTCCAGGCTAGGACCCATTGATGCTCCAAGCTCAAATCACAGGATTATAACCTGTTTTAGTTCCCATTTCCATGCTCAACGTAATTATGCTAAAATGTATTACTTTAGAAAGGCTTCCAACATAAGCTACACAATGTATTGAAAAGATCTCTTCAACAAATTCTTAGGCTCTTGTATTAAGTATATTTCTTCAACCTTACACTCTTATCTGTCACAGGTTCATTTCAGAAGGTTTATCTAATTTAAAATTTTGGGAATTATAATCTGGAGTCTTAGCAATTTCTCAGAGTGACTTCTAATGTGAGTCTATCCAGTATCTCCCCGTTGACCAGCTTTGCTTAAATGATGTTAGGGCCAGCAACCTTTTGAGACGGCAAAAGTTATGGGTAACTCTTTCCTCACTTCCCTCATAGTGGGTGCCTTCTCCCTGCCTGCCCTATAAGTGGGTCTAGATCACAAAGCGCCTCATCATATAAACCAAGGAGCTTGGATTTCATCTAGTTGATGGGGAAGAGACACTGAGGGCTTAAGGCACCATGGTGTTCTGGTCAGGTTTTAGAAAGATGACACTCTTAGTGGAAGGAGGATCATAGAGGATCAACACCGAAGTAGGAACCCTCCTGAGGAGGCTATAGCCTCCTTTAAAGGAAGGTTTCTTTAAAGGAATGGTGATGGGTGCTTGAACAAGGATGATGTTGGAAAGGGGGTAGATTTCAAAGACAGTGTCCTTCATGTGCATTTAATTTCTGTTCTTTGTAAGACATTCTCTTTTTCATTTTATATATCAGAAAATATCTAAGTATGCTTCTGTATGGATCCTAGCTAACTCTCTTCTAGTCAAGATTTACTTTTCAGAATAAGTGAGAAATACCTGGCAAGAATTATTCTTTACAGATGATTCCTTAACTGTCACAATCATCATGGCCACATATTACAGTAGAACAGTGATTGACTACAGATTGTGATCAGTGGATGCTTGCTCAATGTTTGAATGGAGTGAGGTCTCGACCAAGGTTTTCCACTTCTTAAAATATTGAAATACTTCACTTAGCACTTTCCTTTCTATGGTGTTTTCATACAGGGCATAAGGAAGTAAAGAAACGTAAATGGTGAAATTTAATATCCAGTAAATAACAAGTGCTCGTTTGATTATAAAATCCTAGTATTCAATGTTTTTCTCATCTCTATAATACTAATGATTTATTTGTCATTATTGTATGCATTTCAAAGCTTCTTATGTAAACCTGGGGAAATCCTATTTGACTCTGCATCTGAGTTTTAATTGCACATTATATTTGATTTAATTAATAACTGTTGGTGGTGAATAAGCTATAGTGTCAGAGTTGTTGTTAACTTAAAAGTAAGTAACTAGAGAAAATTAACAGCTAAATTATAAAGTCATTTCTGGATTTGATATACTTTTAAACTTAGAGGAATAAGTAAATTTACAAGCAAAATGGTAACATTTTAAATGAAATGGTCAATGTTCCAAGGCAATTGGGATACCAAACACATCTTGTTAGTTTCTTATTTAATGAACTTGGTTCCACTGAAAAAATCTGAAAACTTTTTATTATGAACTACTGTCACAGGCACAGTACAGAGGCAAGTGCTATGTAGAGATTAATACAAAATGTCACAGTCCCTTCCCTCACAGGGATGACAATCCAAAGAAGATAGAGTACTTTTTATCAAAGCGTTTCAAATGAGCGAGGAGTCTAATTTTCACAGTTCCTTTTTCCTCCCTTATATTTGCAGTCTTTTATAATTCATATGGTCAGAAGCATTTTTAAATTAATGTACATTTTTAAATTTACACTTTTTCATGATCAGCCTAGTTCTAACTTATACTAATTTTTCAATTTTCTATGTTTAGAAGGAAAAGGAAAAAGTCTTAGTAGATGCAGTTATTTCACCAATAAATGAGAAATTGTATTGTTTTTATTTTATTTTTTAAAAAGTCTTAAATACTTGAGGCATTAAGGTTTTTGTTTCCCTCAAATAGGTGTTTGTAAAAAATACTTTATGCTCAGGACACCTATTTATTTTCATGTGGACGCCTTCTGGGGCAAGCATTGCTTGGAGAATTATTGATTTCTACCTGACTTAATGCCTAAAACTTTGCCAAAGTAATACTGAGGAAGAAGTTGGAAAAATTAAACTTGATTGTTTTAAAATCTTGTCAAAGGGGTAAAGCTGTTAAAGGAACAAAAGGAAAATATTTCTATCCAAGTAGCTCTGTGTAGTGCAACCTGCAAAGTGCTTATGATTGAGAATATTGCAGATGGGCTACTAGTTTTGTTAACTTGGGGAATAATATTTCATGGTTATTCTTAAATAAAGGATCAGATCATTTTGGAATTATTGTTTCCCAATTGAGAGATGTAGAAATTAAATAAATTACTTTTAAAGGTAGAAATAGAAGGATTGATTTTGGAAAAACCATACATTCTTTTGGAATAATCTTTTTTAGATAAGATTAACATTTAAAATTGTAGACTGAGTCTGCTTTACTCAGTCTTAACTTTAAATGTTAATATCATCTAAAATATCTTCACAGAAACACCCAGAATAATATTTGACTGAGTATCTGGGCACCCTGTGGCCAGTCAAGTTGGCACACAAAATTAACCATCACAAGGTTAAATGTGAATTTTATAAAACTTGAAGATTAATTAGATATAGGAGATGATGAAGAGGAGGAGTCAAAAATCAACTCCCATTGAGCTATTGGTTAGTGTCATTTGCTAAGCTGAGGGCATGTGAGGAAAAACATGGGTAGTAATGATGAGGGGTAATGAATGTGAACGATTAAACCCAAGCTCTTTTTGATACACATGCATGTATACACACACACACACACACACACACACACACATACACACACACACACACACACACACAGAGAGAGAGAGAATTATAAAGTCTATGATCACAATCTCAAGTTCTTTCCTACCAAGTTTGAATAATAACTTTAAGTCAGAGTGTAGAAGAAATGTTTATTACTTGTTACAGATATAATGTAAAAAATGAGCGAGGGTGAGATTAGGTCCTAAGGAGAGATTGAAAAGGAGCTTGACTGTACCTGGTACAGATGTACCTAGATAGAAATCTCGGCACTTCCCACACAATGTTGTTTTAGTTATATTCTCAAAGTGAATATGAAGTCTGATTGTTTTGTTGGCATTGCAGAAGATCAAACCACATCTCTGATTATGGGGTCATCTTTTCCTGGAAGGAATGGATATTCCACTCTCAGTCATCTTAATGCGAGTTCAGCACTAGAGAAGGAAAGAAGAATTGGGACACGTAGCTTAAATCCTGGAATGATGATGTTCATTTTATGTAAGTGAAGGTGATTAGTAGGGCGTAAGAATGGTCTTTCTCCTATTAAGCACACATTTTGGAACTCCTTTTATTATTTATGTACTAAATTATTATTGTTTTCATTAACTTCAAAAATGAAGTGTATAATAAGTCAATAATTCTCCAGACTATGTCAGTATCTCTCCACTTATAAAAAATTAGGGAAAGATGAACCAAATAGAACTAGATAGAATAGAATCTACAGTAGGGTTGTATCATAAATATGTATTTATAAGAGTTAAAATCTAAATACAAATGTACAAAATACATCAAAATAAAGCAAGAAAATAATTATTTGTTCATGAGGAAATAAAGAAATACATAGAAATGAGTGTTTAGTATTTACTCACTTGAGTTGTCAGGCAGAAAATATATGCTGTAGTTGTATTGAAAGGTTTGATGGAATCCAGTGGAGAGTTCTACTAGAGAGGCTTCTGCTCCCTAACAGAAGAAAAAAACAGAAACAAAATCTGAAAACTCCCAAACAGTGCATGGTTTGGTTCTGCATTTACTTGGTTGTCATTATGTGGCTTCCCAGAACACCTGTCTAGTTAAACCATCCAGCAAGGCTCAGAGTGTCTCACTGTTACATTAGGTTACATTTGGTACAATGCTTACATTCTTGGACAAAGGTGAATTCACCCCAGTGTATATGGATCTTTTTAGGAGGTTTCTCAACCACCACCTATCTCTCAAACACACTTTGAAAGTAAAGTTTAGTCAGCATATATTTGCCTTGTGACTGAGATATGTTGAACAAAGTGCTGGCATGAAGATTTTCTTTGAAATGGAATCTGAATAACAATTATAGTTTTGTGTCCTTTTTCTTTTTCTTTTTCTTTTTTTCTTTTTTTTTTTTGATGAGACACAGTCTCCCTCTGTCGCCCAGGCTGGAGTGTAGTGGCGCGATATTGGCTCACTGCAAGCTCCACCTCCCGGGTTCACGCCATTCTCCTGCCTCCGCCTCCCGAGTAGCTGGGGCTCTGGGACTACAGGCGCCTGCCACCACGACAGGCTAATTTTTTGTATTTTTTGGTAGAGACGGGGTATCACTGTATTAGCCAGGATGGTCTCAATCTCCTGACCTTGTGATCTGCTGGCCTCAGCCTCCCAGAGTGCTGGGATTACAGGCGTGAGCCACCGAGCCTGGCTAAAGTACTCTTAAAAAGGGCATATTGGGGATCAATGTGCTATGTCTCAGTAAGTTCAATAGCCAGTTTTTTTCTAATTGAGCATCAGAAATACTTGACTTTCTTTCAAGGGTCGTGATATATGACAAGACATATCTTCAAATACCATAATCATCCTCAGCAAGGCTACTTGTGCTTATGAGGGCACAGTAGATTAACACTTCCCATTTCACACTCTGTCCAGGCCATACAAATTGACAGATGAACCTTTGGCCTTATTGGTTTCTTCTCAATTTACATAATTGAAGTTGTGTAAGTTATATGGATTTATGGTACAACTCCACTGTAGATTCTATTCTATCCAGTTCTATTTGGTTAATCGTTCCCTAATTTTTTATAAGTAGAGATACAGACATAGTCTGGAGAAAAGTTTTTTTTTTTTTTTTTGTTATACTTTAAATTCTAGGGTACATGTATACAATGTGCAGGTTTGTTACATATGTATACATGTGCCATGTTGGTGTGCTGCACCCATTAACTGGTCATTTACACTAGGTATATCTCCTAATGCTATCCCTCCCCCCTCCCCGCTCCCCGCTCACCACAATAGGACTCGGTGTGTGATGTTCCTCTTCCTTTGTCCAAGAGATCTCATTGTTCATTTCCCACCTATGAGTGAGAACATGTGGTGTTTGGTTTTCTGTTCTTGCGATAGTTTGCTGAGAATGATGGCTTCCAGCTGCATCCATGTCCGTACAAAGGACACAAACTCATCCTTTTTTATGGCTGCATAGTATTCCATGGTGTGTATGTGCCACATTTTCTTAATCCAGTCTGTCACTGATGGACATTTGGGTTGATTCCAAGTCTTTGCTATTGTGAATAGTGCCACAATAAACATACATGTGCATGTGTCTTTCTAGCAGCATGACTTATAATCCTTTGGGTGTATACCCAGTAATGGGATGGCTGGGTCAAATGGTATTTCTAGTTCTAGATCCTTGAGGAATCGCCATACTGTTTTCCACAATGGTTGAACTAGTTTACAATCCCACCAACAGTGTAAAAGTGTTCCTATTTCTCCACATCCTCTCCAGCACCTGTTGTTTCCTGATTTTTAAATGATTGCCATTCTAACTGGTGTGAGATGGTATCTCATTGTGGTTTTGATTTGCATTTCTCTGATGGCGAGTGATGAAGAACATTTTTTCATGTGTTTGTTGGCTGTATGAATGTCTTCTTTTGAGAAGTGTCTGTTCATATCCTTTCCCCACTTTGTGATGGGGTTGTTTGTTTTTTCTTGTAAATTTGATTGAGTTCTTTGTAGGTTCTGGATATTAGCCCTTTGTCAGATGAGTAGATTGCAAACATTTTCTCCCATTCTTTGGGTTGCCTGTTCACTCTGATGGTAGTTTCTTTTGCTGTGCAGAAGCTCTTTAGTTTAATTAGATCCCATTTGTCAATTTTGGCTTTTGTTGCCATTACTTTTGGTGTTTTAGACATGAAGTCCTTGCCCATGCCTATGTCCTGAATGGTATTACCTAGGTTTTCTTCTAGGGTTTTTATGTTTTTCGGTCTAACATTTAAGTCTCTAATCCATCTTGAATTAATTTTCGTATAAGGAATAAGGAAAGGATCCAGTTTCGGCTTTCTACTTATGGCTGGCCAATTTTCCCAGCACCATTTATGAAATAGGGAATCCTTCCCCCATTTTTTGTTTTTGTTAGGTTTGTCAAAGATGAGATGGCTGTAGATGTGTGGTATTATTTCTGAGGACTCTGTTCTGTTCCATTGGTCTGTATCTCTGTTTTGGTACCAGTACCTTGCTGTTTTGTTACTGTAGCCTTGTATTATAGTTTGAATTCAAATAGCATGATGCCTCCAGCTTTGTTCTTTTGGCTTAGGATTTTCTTGGCAATGCGGGATCTTTTTTGGTTTCATATGAACTTTAAAGCAGTTTTTTCCAATTCTATGAAGAAAGTCATTGGTAGCTTAATGGGGATGGCATTGAATCTATAAATTACCTTGGGCAGTGTGGCCATTTTCACAATATTGATTCTTCCTATCCATGAGCATGGTATGTTCTTCCATTTGTTTGTATCCTCTTTTATTTCACTGAGCAGTGGTTTGTAGTTCTCCTTGAAGAGGTCCTTTACATCCCTTGTAAATTGGATTCCTAGGTATTTTATTCTCTTTGAAGCTATTGTGAATGGGAGTTCATTCATGATTTGGCTCCCTGTCTGTTACTGGTGTATAAGAATGCTTGTGATTTTTGCACATTGATTTTGTATCCTGAGACTTTGCTGAAGTTTCTTATCAGCTTAAGGAGATTTTGGGCTGAGACAATGGGGTTTTCTAAATATACAATCATGTCATCTGCAAACAGGGACAATTTGACTTCTTCTTTTCCTAACTGAATACCCTAGATTTCTTTCTCCTGCCTGATTGCCCTAGCCAGAACTTCCAACACTATGTTGAATGGGAGTGGTGAGAGAGGGCATCCCTGTCTTGTGCCAGTTTTCAAAGGGAATGCTTCCAGTTTTTTGCCCATTTAGTACGATATTGGCTGTGGGTTTGTCATAAATAACTCTTATTATTTTGAGATACGTTTCATCAATACCGAATTTATTGAGAGTTTTTAGCATGAAGAGCTGTTGAATATTGTCAAAGACCTTTTCTGCATTATTGAGATAATCATGTGGTTTTTATCTTTGCTTCTGTTTATATGGTGGATTATGTTTATTGATTTTGCATATGTTGAACCAGCCTTGCATCCCAGGGATGAAGCCCACTTGATCATGGTGGATAAGCTTTTTGATGTGCTGCTGGATTTGGTTTGCCAGTATTTTATTGAGGATTTTTGCATCAATGTTCATCAGGGATATTGGTCTAAAATTCTCTTTTTTTGTTGTATCTCTGTCAGGCTTTGGTATCAGGATGGTATTGGCCTTGTTAAATGAGTTAGGGAGGATTCTCTCTTTTTCTATTGATTGGAATAGTTTCAGAAGGAATGGTGCCAGCTCCTCCTTGTACCTCTGGTAGAATTCGGCTGTGAATACGTGTGGTCCTGGACTTTTTTTGGTTGGTAGGCTATTAATTATTGCCTCAATTTCAGAGCCTGCTATTGGTCTATTTAGGGATTCAACTTCTTCTTGGTTTAGTCTTGGGAGAGTGTAAGTGTCCAGGAAATTATCCATTTCTTCTAGGTTTTCTAGTTTATTTGCATAGAAGTGTTTATAGTATTCTCTGATGGTAGTTTGTATTTCTGTGGGATCAGTGGTGATATTCCCTTCGTCATTTTTTATTGTGTCTGTTTGATTCTTCTCTCTTTTCTTCTTTATTAGTCTTGCTAGTGGTCTATCAATTTTGTTGATCTCTTTAAAAAACCAACTCCTGGATTCATTGATTTTTTGGAGGGTTTTTTATGTCACTATCTCCTTCAGTTCTACTCTGATCTTAGTTATTTCTTGCTTTCTGCTAGCTTTTGAATGTGTTTGCTCTTGCTTCTCTAGTTCTTTTAATTGTTATGTTAGAGTGTCCATTTTAGATCTTTCCTGCTTTCTCTTATGGGCATTTAGTGCTTTAAATTTCCCTCTACACACTGCTTTAAATGTGTCCCAGAGATTCTGGTATGTTGTATCTTTGTTCTCATTGGTTTCAAAGAAGGTCTTTATTTCTGCCTTCCTTTCATTATGTACCCGGTAGTCATTCAGGAGCAGGTTGTTCAGTTTCCATGTAGGTCAGCCGTTTTGACTAAGGTTCTTTGTCCTGAGGTCTAGTTTGATTGCACTGTGGTCTGAGAGACAGTTTGTTATAATTTCTGTTCTTTTACATTTGCTGAGGAGTGCTTTACTTCCAACTATTGGTCAATTTTGGAATAAGTGTGATGTGGTGCTGAGAAGAATGTATATTCTGTTGATTTGGGGTGGAGAGTTCTGTAGATGTCTATTAGGTCCACTTGGTGCAGAGATGAGTTCAATTCCTGGATATCCTTGTTAACTTTCTGTCTCGTTGATCTGTCTAATGTTGACAGTGGGGTGTTAAAATCTCCCGTTATTATTGTATGGGAGTCTAAGTCTCTTTGTAAGTCTCTAAGGACTTTCTTTATGAATCTGGGTGATCCTTTATTGGGTGCATATATATTTAGGATCATTAGCTCTTCCTGTTGAATTGATCCTTTTACTATTACGTAATGGCCTTCTTTGTCTCTTTTCATCTTTGTTGGTTTAAAGTCTGTTTTATCAGAGACTAGAATTGCAACCCCTGGTTTTTTTTTTTTGTTTTCCATTTGCTTGGGAGATCTTCCTCCATCCCTTTATTTTGAGGCTATTTGTGTCTCTGCATGTGAGATGGGTCTCCTGAATACAGCAAACTAATGGGTCTTGACTCTTTATCCAATTTGCCGGTCTGTGTCTTTTAATTGGACCATTTAGTCCATTTACATTTAAGTTTAATATTATTGTGTGTGAACTTGATCCTGTCATTATGATATTAGCTGGTTATTTTGCTCATTAGTTGATGCAGTTTCTACCTAGCATCGGTGGACTTTACATTTTGGCATGTTTTTGCAATGGCTGGTACCGGTTGTTCCTTTCCATGTTTAGTGCTTCCCTCAGGATCTCTTGTAGGGCAGGCCTGGTGGTGACAAAATCTCTCAGCATTTCCTTATCTGTAAAGGATTATATTTCTTCTTCACTTATGAAACTTATTTTGGCTGGATATGATATTCTGGGTTGAAAATTTTTTATTTTATTATTATTATACTTTAAGTTCTAGGGTACATGTGCATAATGTGCAGGTTTGTTACATATGTGTACTTGTGCCATGTTGGTGTGCTGCACCCATCAACTCATCAGCACCAATCAACTCGTCATTTACATCAGGTAAAACTCCCAATGCAATTCCTCCCCCCTCCCCCCTCCCTATGATAGGCCCTGGTTTGTGATGTTCCCCTTCCTTTGTCCAAGTGATCTCATTGTTCAGTTCCCACCTATGAGTGAGAACATGCGGTGTTTGGTTTTCTGTTCTTGCAATAGTTTGCTGAGAATGATGGTTTTCAGCTGCATCCATGTCCGTACAAAGGACACAAATTCATGCTTTTTTATGGCTGCGTAGTATTCCATGGTGAATATGTGCCATGTTTTCTTAATCCAGTCTGTCACTGAAGGACATTTGGGTTGATTCCAAGTCTTTGCTATTGTGAATAGTGCCGCCATAAACATACGTGTGCATGTGTCTTTCTAGCAGCATGACTTATAATCCTTATGGTATATACCCAGTAATGGGATGGCTGGGTCAAATGGTATTTCTAGTTCTAGATCCTTGAGGAATGGCCATACTGTTTTCCACAATGGTTGAACCAGTTTACAATCCCACCAACAGTGTAAAAGTGTTCCTATTTCTCCGCATCCTCTCCAGCGCCTGTTGTTTCCTGACTTTTTAATGATTGCCATTCTAACTGGTGTGAGATGGTATCTCATTGTGGTTTTGATTTGCATTTCTCTGATGGCGAGTGATGATGAGCATTTTTTCATGTGTTTGTTGGCTGTATGAATGCCTTCTTTTGAGAAATGTCTGTTCCTATCCTTTGCCCACTTTTTGATGGAGTTGTTTGTTTTTTTCTTGTAAATTTGTTTGAGTTCTTTGTAGGTTCCGGATATTAGCCCTTTGTCTGATGAGTAGATTGCAAAAATTTTCTCCCATTCTTTGGGTTGCCTGTTCACTCTGATGCTATTTTGTTTTGCTGTGCAGAAGCTCTTTAGTTTAATTAGATCCCATTTGTCAATTTTGACTTTTGTTGCTGTTGCTTTTGGTGTTTTAGACATGAAGTCCTTGCCCATGCCTATGTCCTGAATGGTATTACCTAGGTTTTCTTCTAGGGTTTTTATGTTTTTCGGTCTAACATTTAAGTCTCTAATCCATCTTGAATTAATTTTCGTATAAGGAGTAAGGAAGGGATCCAGTTTCAGCTTTCTACTTATGGCTAGCCAATTTTCCCAGCACCATTGATTAAATAGGGATTCCTTTCCCCATTTCTTGTTTTTCTAAGGTTTGTCACAGATCAGATGGCTGTAGATGTGTGGTATTATTTCTGAGGACTCTGTTCTGTTCCATTGGTCTATAGCTCTGTTTTGGTACCAGGACCTTGCTGTTTTGGTTACTGTAGCCTTTTAGTATAGTTTGAAGTCAGGTGGTGTGATGCCTCCAGCTTTGTGCTTTTGACTTAGGATTGCCTCGGCAATGCGGGCTCTTTTTTGGTGCCATATGAACTTTAAAGCAATTTTTTCCAATTCTTTGAAGAAACTCATTGGTAGCTTGATGGGGATGGCATTAAATCTATAAATGACCTTGGGCAGTACGGCCATTTTCACGATATTGATTCTTCCTATCCATGAGCATGGTATGTTCTTCCATTTGTTTGTATCCTCTTTTATTTCACTGAGCAGTGGTTTGTAGTTCTCCTTGAAGAGGTCCTTTACATCCCTTGTAAATTGGATTCCTAGGTATTTTATTCTCTTTGAAGCAATTGTGAATGGAATTTCATTTATGATTTGGCTCTCTGTTTGACTGTTACTGGTGTATAATAATGCTTGTGATTTTTGCACATTAATTTTGTATCCTGAGACTTTGCTGAAGTTTCTTATCAGCTTAAGGAGATTTTGGGCTGAGACAATGGGGTTTTCTAAATATACAATCATGTCATCTGCCAACAGGGACAATTTGACTTCTTCTTTTCCTAACTGAATACCCTTGATTTCTTTCTCTTGCCTGATTGCCCTAGCCAGAACTACCAACACTATGTTGAATAGGAGTGGTGAGAGAGGGCATCCCTGTCTTGTGCCAGTTTTGAAAGGGAATTTTTCCAGTTTTTGCCCATTCAGTATGATATTGGCTGTGGGTTTGTCATAAATAACTCTTATTATTTTGAGATATGTTCCATCAATACTGAATTTATTGAGAGTTTTTAGCATGAAGAGCTGTTGAATTTTGTCAAAGGCCTTTTCTGCATCTATTGAGATAATCATGTGGTTTTTGTCTTTGATTCTGTTTATATGCTGGATTACATTTATTGCTTGGATATGTTGAACCAGCCTTGCATCCCAGGGATGAAGCCCACTTGATCATGGTGGATAAGCTTTTTGATGTGCTGCTGGATCCGGTTTGCCAGTATTTTATTGATGATTTTTGCATCGATGTTCATCAAGGATATTGGTCTAAAATTCTCTTTTTTTGTTGTGTCTCTGCCAGGCTTTGGTATCAGGATGATGTTGGCCTCATAAAATGAGTTAGGGAGGATTCTCTCTTTTTCTATTGATTGGAATAGTTTCAGAAGGAATGGTACCAGCTCCTCCTTGTACCTCTGGTAGAATTCAGCTGTGAATCCATCTGGTCCTGGACTTTTTTTGGTTGGTAGGCTATTAATTATTGCCTCAATTTCAGAGCCTGCTATTGGTCTATTAGGTCTGCTTGCTGCAGAGATGAGTTCAATTCCTGGATATCCTTGTTGACTTTCTGTCTCGTTGATCTGTCTAATGTTGACAGTGGGGTGTTGAAGTTCTCTGTATTTCCTGAATTTGAATATTGGCCTGCCCTACTAGGTTGGGGAAGTTCTCCTGGATGATATCCTGAAGAGTGTTTTCCAACTTGGTTCCATTTTCCCCCTCACTTTCAGGCACCCCAATCAGATGTAGATTTGGTCTTTTACATAATCCCATAGTTCTTGCAGGCTTTGTTCATTTTTTTGTCTTCTTTTTTCTTTAGGTTTCTCTTCTTGCTTTATTTCATTCATTTGATCCTCCATCGCTGATACTCTTTCTTCTAGTTGATCGAGTCTGTTACTGAAGCTTGTGCATTTGTCACGTATTTCTCGTGTTATGGTTTTCATCTCTGTCATTTCACTTATGACCTTCTCTGCATTAATTATTCTAGTTATCAATTCTTCCACTCTTTTTTCAACATTTTTAGTTTCTTTGCGCTGGGTACGTAGTTCCTCCTTTAGCTCTGAGAAGTTTGATGGACTGAAGGCTTCTTCTCTCATCTCGTTGAAGTCATTCTCTGTCCATCTTTGATCCATTGCTGGCATTGAGCTGCGTTCCTTTGGAGGGGGAGATGCGTTCTTATTTTTTGAATTTCCAGCTTTTCTGCCATGCTTTTTCCCCATCTTTGTGGTTTTATCTGCCTCTGGTCTTTGATGATGGTGACGTACTGATGGGGTTTTGGTGTGGGTGTCCTTCCTGTTTGTTAGTTTTCCTTCTAACAGTCAGGACCCTCAGCTATAGGTCTGTTGGAGATTGCTTGAGGTCCACTCCAGACCCTGTTTGCCTGGGTGTCAGCAGAAGCTGCAGAAGATAGGATGTTGCTGAATAGCGAGTGTACCTGTCTGATTCTTGCTTTGGAAGCTTCCTCTCAGGGGTGTACTCCACCATGTGAGGTGTGGGGTGTTGGTCTGCCCCTAGTGGGGGATGTCTCCCAATTAGGCTACTCAGGGATCAGGGATCCACTTGAGCAGGCGGTCTGTCCGTTCTCAGATCTCAACCTCCGTGTTGGGAGAGCCACTGCTCTGTTCAAACCTGTCAGACAGAGTCGTTTGAGTCTGCAGAGGTTTCTGCTGCTTTGTTGTTGTTGTTGTTGTTGTTGTTTACCTGTGCCCTGTCCCCACAGGTGGAGTCTACACAGACAGGCAGGCCTCTTTGAGCTGCTGTGAGCTCCACCCAGTTGGAGCTTCTCAGAGTCTTTGTTTACCTACTTAAGCCTCAGCAATGGCGGGTGCCCCTCCCCCAGCCTGCCTGCTGTCTTGCCGTTAGATCGCAGACTGCTGTGCTAGCAATGAGGGAGGCTCCGTGGGTGCGGGGCCCTCCAGGCCAGGTGTGGGATATAATCTCCTGATGTGCCCGTTTGCTAAGACCCTTGGTAAAGCACAGTATTGGGGTGGGAGTTACCCAATTTTCCAGCTGTTGTGTGTCTCAGTTCCCCTGGCTAGGAAAAGGGATTCCCTTCCCCCTTGCACTTCCCAGGTGAGGCGATGCCTCGTCCTGCTTCAGCTCTCGCTGGTTGGGCTGCAGCAGCTGACCAGCACCAATTGTCCAGCACTCCCTAGTGAGATGTACCCAGTACCTCAGTTGAAAATGCAGAAATCACCTGTCTTCTGTGTCGCTCGTGCTGGGAGCTGGAGACTGGAGCTCTTCCTATTCAGCCATCTTGCTCCGCCCTCGAAAATTCTTTTCTTTAAGAATGTTGTATATTGGCCCCCACTCTCTTCTGGCTTATAGAGTTTCTGCTGACAGATCTGCTGTTAGTCTGATGGGCTTCCCTTTGTGGGTAACCCAACCTTTCTCTCTGGCTGCCCTTAAGATTTTTTCCTTCATTTCAACTTCAGTGAATCTGACAATTATGTGTCTTGGAGTTGCTCTTCTCAAGGAGTATCTTTGTGGCATTCTCTGTATTTCCTGAATTGGAAGTTGGCCTGCCTTACTTGATTGGGGAAGTTCTCCTGGATGATATCCCGAAGAGTGTTTTCCAACTTGGTTCCATTTTCGCCCTCACTTTCAGGCACCCCAATCAGACGTAGATTTGGTCTTTTACATAATCCCATAGTTCTTGCAGGCTTTGTTCATTTTTTTTTCTTCTTTTTTCTTTAGGTTTCTCTTCTTGCTTTATTTCATTCATTTGATCCTCCATCGCTGATACTCTTTCTTCTAGTTGATCGAGTCAGTTACTGAAGCTTGTGCATTTGTCACTTAGTTCTCATGTTATGGTTTTCATCTCTATCAGTTCTTTTAATTACTTCTGTACATTGGTTATTCTAGTTAGTCATTCGTCAAATCTTTTTTCAAGGTTTTTAGTTTCTTTGTGCTGGTTACATACTTTGTCCTTTAGCTCTGAGAAATTTGATCAACTGAAGCCTTCTTCTCTCAACTCGTCAAAGTCATTCACTGTCCAGTTTTGTTCCATTGCTGGCGATGAGCTGCATTCCTTTGTAGGGGGAGATGCGCTCTGATTTTTTTTAATTTCCAGCTTTTCTGCACTGCTTTTTCCCCATCTTTATGTTTTTATCTGCCTTTGGTCTTTGATGATGGTGATATACTGATGGGATTTTCGTTGGGTGTCCTTTCTGTTTGTTAGTTTTCCTTCTAACAGTCAGGACCCTCAGCTGCAGGTCTGTTGGAGTTTGCTAGAGGTCCACTCCGGACCCTGTTTGCCTGGGTATCAGCAGCAGAGGCTGAAGAAGATAGAATATTGCTGAACAGCGAGTGTTGCTGTCTGATTCTTGCTCTGGAAGCTTCGTCTCAGGGGCGTCCCTGGCTGTGTGAGGTGTGAGGTGTCAGTCTGCATCTAAAGGGGGATATCTCCCAGTTAGGCTACTCAGGGGTCAGGGACCCACTTGAGCAGGCAGTCTGTCCGTTCTCAGATCTCAACCTCTGTGCTGGGAGATCCACTGCTCTCTTCAAAGCGATCATACAGGGGCATTTACCTCTGCTGAGGTTTCTGCTGCTTTTTGTTTAGCTATGCCCTGTCCCCAGAGGTGTAGTCTGCAGAGGCAGGCAGGCCTCCTTGAGCTGTGGTGGGCTCCACCCAATTCCAGCTTCCCAGCGGCTTTGTTTACCTACTTAAGCCTCAGCAATGGTGGGTGCCCCTCCCCCAGTCTCACTGCTGCCTTGCAGTTAGATCTCAGACTGCTGTGATAGCAACGAGGGAGGCTCTGTGGGCATGGGACCCTCCAGGCCAGGTGTGGGATATAATCTCCTGGTGTGCCGTTTGCTAAGACCTTTGGTAAAGTGCAGTATTAGGGTGGGAGTTACCCGATTTTCCAGGTGTTGTGTGTTGTGTCTCATTTTCCTTTGGCTAGGAAAAGGAATTCCATTCCCCCTTGTGCTTCCCAGGTGAGGCGATGCCTTGCCCTGCTTCAGCTCTGGCTGGTTGGGCTGCACCCACGGACCAGTACCAACTGTCCAACATGCCCCAGTGAGATGAACCTGGTACCTCAGTTGAAAATGCAGAAATCACCTGTCTTCTGTGTCACTCACACTGGGAGCTGGAGGCTGGAGCTGTTCTTATTCGGCCATCTTGAGAAAAATTTTATAGTCAATCAATAAATGTTTAATATTCATAGATGTAAGTTTGAGGAATGGTATAAATTTATTCTAGGATACACTTTTAGGCTTTAGGGGCACTAAAATATTTGGAAAGAATATCAATTGCTAATGATTTATTTTTTATAAAATGAATTTTTTAAAAAATGAGATGTTGGGGGAATAAAGTATTTTCCTGGGCCTATTCTTACTAAATTATACTAAGTATATTTTAGACAAATGACAGTCACACTCAGGGCACTGAAATCAGTATTTTAATTTTATTCATCATCACTGGGAAAATGCCAAGTTCCTGAGCTTTGCTAATGTCATAGGACTTTCAACTTTGGTTATTTTGGTTTCGTTACATATTCTATAGTGACTAGTGAAAAAACATATTGAATACTTACAATCTAGTTTGTGAAACAAGCAGGTGAAAGCAACAATCAATGTTTTCTTCTGTAGCTCATAACTCAACTTGATTCCTACGAGGCACTGCAGTTCCAGCAGAGCTCTGGTCATTGATTACAGACTCACCTGGTTTAACTTGAAAAATGATTTTGCCCAAGCCTCCTGTCTGAGAGGCCTAATTCAGTCCTTGTAGATATAAAATTATTACTGCCTCTTTAGCCACGAATGCCAACATTATTGGTGATAATCTTTGTTTAGTATGTTACTATATGTCAGAATAACAATACTGTGAAAACATGTTGGCAAATCAGTTCATCTGACTTTGTGAAATTATGTGAAGAAAAAGGTTTTGCATTTAATGTTTCCTGATTAAGTAAGTTTTGAATAGGCTATAAATGAATTATCTTGATTTATGAATGATGAATTTATTATAACTTAATAAACCTATAAAATATGTAATAAATTCTGTTATTTTGGCAGCCTTTACTGTAAAATTGGGAACACTAAATGGATTATTTCTCTGTTGACTACAGATCGTCCTTTTGACATAGCGAGTCAATTCACCATGAATCAGTTCTGATAATAGGTTATGCACCCATGACAAGTGACTAGAAATTGGTTATTCTCCATGTGACAAATGTAATCTAGAAATTGATTTTTTTGTAATATTTTTCCCATATAGATTTGTTTATGATTGGGAGTAAAGAGTGTTTACATAAAACCTTCCACATTCATATATAGACCACACACACACGCGCACACACACACACACACACACACACAGACACCGTTAACACACTCCTACACACAGGAAGAGAGAGAACCAGAGAAAGCGAGAAGACTGGCTCCCATTAATCATAATTAATATAAGTAACAGCCATGAGCTTGAGTAGCATTTCATATTTTTAACATTTGAAACATTGTGTCAATTTTGGAATTGAGAGGTCTGAACATTTTATAGTATCATTTCTTATTTTTGGAGCAATGATTTTCAGTTTTTACATGCATCAGAATCACCTGCATGTAGACACACAGATTTCTGGGCCCCACCCTTAGAGTTCCTGGGCTGGGGCCTCAGAATTTGGATTTCTAACTAATTTTCAAGTGATGCTGGTCTGAAGTTTACACTTTGTGTCCACACGTGTGTGGATTGTGTGTATGTGTAATTGACAGAATATTTGATGCTAGATTCTAGTTTTTCTCTCCTGTCCTCAAGGCTGTGTTTAGTACCCTTAAGATAGCATATTTGTAGTATTGGAAACAGTATAAACTATTTGGTTGAAATACTGGAGTAGAAGGAAGAAAGCATTCTAATGCATTACATTATCTGATTAATTCAAGATTACAATGACCAAAATTTTTGATTTCCTTCTTTGACATTGAAGATCTTTTTGATGTATATGTGATGCTTTCCTTTCTCAGTAAGTACACCATTCTGTGAAAATTTACTTTATCTTTTATAACTGAACATTTTGCAATGCTCCAAGGTTGTTACTTCAAGGTGGAATTTTATTGTGTACAATTTTAGGTTTAGTAGTGTAGATGGGTTAAAGAAAATGTGTTCAGATGTCTGGCAGTATTTTGTTGTGGCTGTTAATGATTTAGAGTAAAAAGTTTATTGTTATAAGAAAAAATAAAATTAAATAATGGTGTTAATAAACTAGAGCTGTTATTGTAATTGTATTATGCTGCAGTGGTGAATTGACTGTGCTATTTTTGTAGCTATGCACACAGAATAAATACTATTTAGTTGGCATGAATTAACTGGCCATTCATTGGAATAATTTTTTTCCAGGACTAGCATACATCAAGCAGATACTCAATAAATATTTGTTAAACAAATTAAATGCAGAGACCTGGTCTCTAGGGCTGTAGCTTATCAGTTTTATTCAGGAATGCTGGGTAAAGAGAGGGAGCTTTTTGCCTACTTATAATTTCAGCCTCTATACTTGGTTCATCAGAATGCATGGTGCTCATTCACTGATTTACAGGAGTGCTTCTTCATTACATATGGGCTGCACATACTCTGATACTCTAACAGCTGAGCCTTTCCAAATTGTATTTAATGGTATGGATTTGGGGTTGAAATTAGACTGGAATACACTAATACCTACCACTGCTGATACTGCATCATCCCTATTTTTTTTCCTTTCCTTTAGAGTAACAACAAACAACAATCAATTTGTCTTGGTAGAAGTGCTTATTTTTATAATGTGGCTTTTTTAAAAAAGAGCTGTACAATTCGACACATTAGTGGGAATACTGATGGTAATATATCCTGTATATGGCCTCATCAGACTGATGCTCCTGTAACTCACATTGCCTTTTCTTATTGAAAAATCTTTCCCTTTCAGGCAAGGGAGTGTTAAAGTCCTAAGTAGGAAGGGATCTGTTCTGCCCTCTATTTTGTCTCACAAAGATATCCCTTAACACTTTTTAAATCTGGAAACAGATAATCTAGAGAGTCAAAATAAGTAATAATGCTCCTTTATTTTGATATGCAGCATTTGTTACTGTATTAGTTATGAACAAGATAGATTCATCCACATCAAAGACCGAATTGTATGTTTTAAAAAAGAAAATAAAGTTTGCAAATGGACACATCTTCCCCAGCCCCATGCAGATAATAATCCATTTTATAAATTAATGGCTAATGAGATTTTTGTTCTTTTGACTGTATTCAGCATGCATTTAGTGTACTTTAGGTTACTATTACTAACATCATCATGTCTTCTAGGTCTTTCATAATTTATTTTTACTTTTATCCTATTGAAGACTTTGTATGTTATTGTCAATAGTTTTTGGATAAAGGGTAAAGACAAAGTTAAAAAATAAAATAATTAAAAAGACTTTTTTTTAAAAAAAGAATAATGTACATTTTCTTAAAAGGGTATATATACTATTCATAACAAGTGGCTTACTGCATTTAGGTTTTCATATGTAGAGTCTGCTTGCATATCCTTTCCCTTAGGAAAGACGCTGTCTATAGGCCTTATGTGGTCTCTTAATTGACAGTCTAGAACTCATCCTCATCCCAACTGAATCTCCCTTCTTCACGGTCTAGACTGGCATTCTAGGAAATTGCCGACAAGTTGGCCAAATCTGGCCCTCAGCTTTTTTTTTTTTTTCTCAGAATAATGTTGGCTAACAGCATGCCACCCAATTGAATTAGTTTCTAACATTTGAAAATTAGAGATTTCATATAAAAATTCAGATTTTTTACCTCACTAGAAAACCTGGAAGATATGGACCTATATTCCTGTTTAGCAACAGTTCTCAGGAGATCAGTGGTAGTTGTCCCTTTTAGATGGGAGAAGGGCTTACCTCAGTTTACACTGCTCTCTGTTGTTTTGTAGACATTGAGGCTGCTGGTCAATTGACATTAGCCCTTGCCTGTTTATTTTATCATGCCCAGTACTTGCTTGACCCTCTGAACACTTGAGGTTGTGAATGCATTTTTAGAACTTACGTGTACTGTGGCCAGCACCGCAGGGCACTGAAAGTTATCCTATACTGCTCAATATTGTGTTCCAAACATGATACTTTCAACTAAAATAGTTATCTTACAGCTATTATCTTAGAGGAATTAATCTAATGGCTAGGAGTTTCATGGTCTATGGAGGAGGTATATAGAGGCTAACCATCTCTTTGGATGCCATTGCCTCACCCATGCACTGGGTAATCTGCCATTACCATTTACAGTTTGACTGCCTTGATGCTCTCTCAAATTGTTTTTGTTCATGATTTATTCTGGTGTCTACCAGTGAGTACATGTCCAAAGCTTCTGTCATTTCCATACACTTTTTATAAAGCTGATAACTACAACAATGCTTACACTGAGACACTGTTAACAAGAATAGCCAAAATTTCATCCATCGGTTGGTCAGAAATAATCTGCAATATGGAAGATGGTTTCTATGTAACTTTATGACAGAACTGACCAGTTAGGAGAGTTCAGATCACTATTATTAGTTTAAAAATTTAGAACAGAGGAAGATTTAAGGTGTTATTCAAGGGAATGCTTTTATAAGGGTTTTGGAATCTTGCTCAGTGAATATCATCGGTATAGTAAAATTGAAAGAGATACAATGACAATATAGACATAGAATAAATTATTTCTGAAATAATTAGAATCCCAGTTCCTGTCTGAAACCTGGGAAGGGATAACTACCAGCAATAAGCATGCTTTATTCATACCTTAATGGTACAATATTTCAGCTCACCTTCACCAACATCAGTTCTTTCTCCATGTAGTAGAATAACAACTACAATGCAGTCTCTGTGTTTAGGAAAGACTTATGCATTACAAAACAGGATGACTTTTCTTTGTGCCATAAAGGAATCTCATCAGTCTGTATGTTCCTATAATATTCATCAAGAAAATGAGCAATAAACAAGATACATAGAGTAGGTGAGATGTTTTTCTTGGCTTTTCTCTTTTGTAACTCTCCTTGTCATGCAGGAGGGTGCACTGAAATATTGAGTCTTTTATTTTCTGGATAGTGCTCAATTTTCTTGACTACACCATTTGGGGATCAGAAATTTCTTTTCATTTCAGGGAGTTTTCAAATGCCACATAACTTCTTGTGAAATGCAAAGTATTTTAAGATTTTGAAACCATGATATAGAAGAGCATTAACAGTCATTCAGGATACTTTTTCTCCTTTTAACTTGTTATTTGACCTTGAAGAGTCTATGTGTATAATAAAATCAGTATATATATCTTGCTTCACCGAAGGAAGCTTATAGAGTCTAATGCTATGTAGTTTGGATAAGATGGTTGCTTTCCCCTGTAGTATAGAGTGATAACAATTTTTGATCAAACTAACAAGTCATTCACTTGATTCAGGGTAGAAATATAATACACAGTGGATTATGCAAGTAGAAAAAATAATTTCATAGTAATTGCCTGACATTTAAAAACTGGAATTCAGTAAAAGCTGATTAAATTTATTTAATCATTATAGACTCAATTTTGAGCAAAAAAGCAGATCTGACTTCTCTTTGTAATACAGCACAAAACTCTGCATTCCTCTTATGTGCTATTTCATAGTTTTAGGTCTGATTCAGATTTTCTGGTTTTGCCATGACAAATCTCTTTATCTAGAGCTAAGATATGGAAATGTTCTCATTTTATAAACACTATTTGGTTATTTTAGAATGCCCTGATTTGCAGTGGTGGATTCTGCCTGCCTTTTTGTCTGCCTGGGAAACCTAAGGCAGGAAATACTTGTGGTATTTCATAATCAAGGAACACTCTGAAATGTCCTTTAAAAATAAATATGATGTGTCACATACCTTAGAGTATGAGTTTTCTCCCCCTGAGATGGAATTAAATTTGCTGATGTTTAAAAATACCAGCATGATTGATAGACTATTTGCATTTGACCACCTGTTAATGAATTCTCATTCACTACTTCTTTCCCCTTGCTAAAATTATATTTAAATCACACTGCACAATAACCCATAGATACTAAAAGATTTACAAAGAAAAATTAACAGAATTGTCACACCTCTGATAAGTGAATTATTCTCCAAATTGTAATTATATTTTTTAAATAGATAATTCCAGACTTTCTGGTAAATCTCATTAGTAAGTATGTTTGAGGTTCTAAAGAGGTTCATTGTTTACTTAATTGCCCAAAGTTTGCTTTTCACTGGAAGTCTTTGGCTTTAATTAATGAGTTTTTGTGTGTGTATGTTTTTTCATCTCTGGTAGTAGTATGTCCAATGATGTAGAGAAAATGTATAGTTCAAACAATGGTTAAAGTCTAAGTTTCCTTTTAACACTGAGATTCTGAAAATCTGTGAATTCTTATGTGATCATGGGTATATTACTCTAGATGTTTACATCTGAAATTTCAGGTGGACATAAATAGAGAGTAGAGATGCTTTACCAAATCTTCCAAAAAAAAAAAAAATTCTCACTTTCATTACTTCACACGTATCTTCACACTGTCAGTGGATTTGCTGGTTGGTTATTTTGTAAAGCAAATATGAAAACAAATTGATGTTTTCATGAGTATTTGGCTTTACTCTAGTTATATTGGCCTACTTTCTTAGTCCCAAACAGTCAAGAAATCGTATTTTTCTCTAAAATCTGGAGAAGTATCTAAGTTCTATTTCCTATGAGAAAGTTTACATCATGGGTCTTAATATTTTCTCTGGTACAAGATAAATGGCAGCAGGAAATGATGCTTTGGTTAAAATTTTTATTATATATTTCTACATAAACAGTTCTGATTCTTATTAATTTTCATATATTTCAAATTATGTATAATTGATGACATTTATGTGTAGTTTATATGGACTAGGACTGAGAAATTCTTAGTTCATGAGAGGGGAGACATGGCTTTCTAAGCTCTTTTATAGGGCAGGCTCCAAATATTTTATTAATATCATTTTTAGTATATTACTACTATGCTTTAGATAAAATAGGCACTCAGAAAATATTTTGGAATGAATGAATTATAACTGAAATGATGCTACATTTAAGTGTTCTTTCTATGTACAGTAATCAACTTTGGGATAAGAGGAGGCTATAATACAGTTCATGCTATTATTAAATAGTGTTATGCCATCTTTCTTGTGAAAAGGGATGACTTTTAATTTTTCTCAAGCTTTGAGATCTTCAACATAAAAGTTAATATCAATGAAATCCTTTAGAACAGAGCAAAGCAGAAGTGAGAAGGGCATGTCCTTGTAAGTTTTATTCCTGCCTGAGAGGCATCTGGGAATGCCAGTGAATGGATATTGGAGAGGAATGGATGATAATGGAAAACTATTTAGAAAATCACCAGCTAAGACACCAGATAATCCTAGCATGTGGTTTGGGAAGCCACACTCTTCCCCACCAGTGCCATTCAATAGAGCAAGTCTCTGGTGTGTAGAAATTTTCAGCACAGTTATTGATTTAGATAATTCTTTTGCATTATTCTTTATTCCAACCTTTACTGAGTATGCTTTCTTTTCTAAAGTGCTATTTACTGGACAGATGTCTTAGATGTGCCCACTGTTGCCTGAAAGGCAATAACTATTTCAGTTAGCTATTAGCATACTAAGAAAACTTGGGTAATTCCACCCACTTCACATTAATTTGCTCTTGTTGATTATTTGCTGTAATGTGTTAAATAATTGCTCTTGAATCGGTCATGAAAAGCAGTCATTTACCCGTTTGATTGCTATATATATCTATGAAGTCATCCAAATGTGCTTCCATATTATTCAGAACTCTTCTAAGTCATTAATAAATATATTGAACACCTGTGCTAGCACTGATCCCTGAGGCACCTCATTATTAACCTAATTGCACAGCTTCATGGTATTTCATTTAACCTTGCTTTTACTATCAAACTTTGTTCAAACCAAGACATTTCAAATTAATAATAAAACTTTACCTTTTATCTCATGATCACCATGGCTTTATAATTGAATTTGCACATTTAAAAAACTCTGAATGAAATAGTTGGATGTTCATTTTTTTAAAAAGTTCAAACAAAATATTTATACACTTTTCTCCCAGCTATTTTCTGAAATTCAACTTGTTTACAGTCTTCTTTTCATTGTTTTTCTTCATCAGCTATTTTTAATATGTTAGGATGAAGAAACAATAATTCCATAGCCACAGTATTGTGGTTTTGGATACAATTCTTTTTGTGAGTCCCAGCTCCTCAATGCTATTTTATTGCTAGCTGGTACCTCCATCAAACTGGGGCAGGAAAGGGAAAAGGAGATGGAATGTTGGCCAACATTGCTATTCATCAGTGAAGCTATCGCAAATAAAGAATGAGGTTTGAACCTTCTGGTTTAAATCATACTTATGGAGTACAGTTGTTGTTGTGGTTTTTTTTTTTTTTTTTTTTTTTAAATATTGGAGCCAGAAGAGACTCTGAAGATCACATGGTTAAATTTCCCTTACTTTTCAGACAAAGAAGCAGAATCCCAAAGAAGTGAGCTGACATTGATGAAGGTCAAACTGATCAGGTCCAGGGCTCTTTTTCTCTGTTGTTCAACTCACGGCAGCCTGGCTTAGATTTTCATCATCTTTGTTTCTTACTACCAGTAATAAAAATTTTTGGTCTTATTTATTCTGATACTTTTGAGATGAATCACATTTAAGCCTCTTTTAGACCATCAGCTCTATCTAATTTATTTTTAAAATCTCTAATAGTGTCTTGAACATAGTAAGTTCTCAATAAATATTATTGAATGCATGAGTAAATCTAGAAGCACACTGTTTAGTAGACTCAACAATATATACATATATATGCATGTACATGTGTGTATACACATATTAAGTAATGGCTATAGAATTTTTAGTTTTTATTTTACTTATAGGTCTATATACATCACATAAACAAAATCATAAAGCATATTTTATATATTATATATTATTTCTTTTTTCAAAACTGGCTTCCAGATGGTTAGGTGCTACAATCCTTAGATTTATTTGAACTGGCTGTTCTAAATAAACTGAGTTGTTTTATGATGTAGACTGTTACCTTTATATAAACTTTATCTAATATCACTTGCTCTCAAACTCTCAAATTCAACCAAATTCCCTCATAGATACCTGAGCTATTTTGGAGAGTATAGGCAAAATTCTATACATATGAGAAGGGCCCTTCTATAAAAACTAAGGGCAGAGAAGCCAAGATTCTTATTGAAGTTGGTTCCCAGGCTCCCTACCTCCCAAGGGAGGCATTACTAGAGAAGCTTCTGTATTTACCTATTTTATATATTTACCTTACTTTATTTTTTTATTTTTTTATTTTTATTTTTTATCTTTTTTTTTTTTATACTTTAAGTTCTAGGGTACGTGTGCATAACGTGCAGGTTTGTTACATATGTATACTTGTGTCGTGTTGGTGTGCTGCACCCATCAACTCGTCAGCACCCATCAACTCGTCATTTACATCAGGTATAACTCCCAATGCAGTCCCTCCCCCCTCCCCACTCCCCATGATAGGCCCCGGTGTGTGATGTTCCCCTTCCCGAGTCCAAGTGATCTCATTGTTCAGTTCCCACATATGAGTGATTTTTGATAGTAACATTTCAAAATCATTGAAATGGTATTCATTGCTTTTGGAAGGTCACCACTCAAATCAAATGGTCAACATTCTGTCATCTGAATAAGTCACTCCTTAGAATTTTAAATGCCTTTGAGGTGCATTATGTATTTCAGGTTCATGATTCATCTGCTTTGGGGAAAAGTATTATTTCCTGGCACATGTTCAAATACTGTAATTTAAGACATTCATAGTAAATTATTATACCACTGTCACAAATGCAGTTGATATGACCCCAGGAATTATGCCTGGGGAATAGTTGACTCATCTAGTTGGATCTGGCTCATTGTTCTTTAACATGCTAAAGAAAAAGAAAAAAAAAAAAAAAACAAAGAAAAAATAACTCTTTAAATTTTTTTGTCAAATACCTATGAAACATAGGAATAGTGAGCTGAAATGTAAGTTAAAGAAATAATGTAAATGGCCAAGCAGAGAGGATCAAATTGCTAAACTTCTTTAGAGGTGTCTGTTTAAACATTTGGCCTAGGAAGTGTCGACGAAATGTTATTACAAAACAACTAAAGACCAGCTCTGACCTAAAAGAGAGCCCCTTTCTGCTTCTAGGTTCTGAAGACCCAACTTTTGCCCTCCTCTCCCCACCCTCTTAACCATTTCCTATCATAAAATTCTTTAAAAGTGTTGGTGTAAATCTGTTACTGAAAAACATAACGTCTACAGCATGCTTCCAGAATCTATCTCATTTTTATTTCCCTCATGGTCCTTTTCATGATCACCTGGGTGATTATAGTTGTCTTGTTTGCACTGTTGTTAGATTAATTGCTTCCATGAGGCTTTTGCATGAGGCATAGACAGTTAGTGTTAACATAATCTTGAAGTTAGTCAAATTTTGGCCCAGAGATGGAATCTGTGGTGTGTAGGGACCAAAGTGGCTCCAAGAGATGTGGTCTGAGCTTGTGAAAGAACTGTGGAGGTTCTGAGCTGACACAAATGGCATACGATAAGACAGGCTGTATAGGATTCTTAGATACATAATCCCATTTCTGGTGTATCCAAATTTAAATTTTCCCACACTCTTCCTGGGATCTCCTTAATCAGGGTTGACCCAAAGCTGCATTAGACTCTACATGACTCATGCTTCAGACCCAAGCCAAGATCTGAGATTTTTAAGAAAAGAGGTAATTGAATTATACCCTTTATGGCTACTTCTTAGCAGAGGAAAATCACAGAAGGTTGTATCCTTTCCAGGATACCTTCCCCACATGCTACACACACACACACACACACACACGCACGCACACACACACACACACACCTTTGAGAACCATCACCATGGTGATTTATTAATACTGTGTTATATCTTTAAGTACTTAGGATTAGATAAAAATTAAGAACTACTGATTAAAATTTCTTATTTAATTTTAGGTGTGTGCTGGTAGTTATGTAGGTACAGTTACATCCATATTTATAGTATAACAAAAGTTGATGGCAACAGGAAAAACAATGAAAAAATCTACAGAGACTCCAGAATAAATACATTTTGTATGGACTAGCTTTAATATTAATAAATCAATTAAATTAGATTTTTACTCATATTTTTATATTGCTTAGATTTGTAAATTAATTTCTCTCTATTAAGGAGACATCTCTGTTTTTACATCTCCATTTTACTCTTTGAACAGAATTGAAATATAATCCAGAACCTTGTCTAAGAATATTTTTAAAATGTAAATGTAGAGGCCTTATATTCCAAACTTTTAACTTATTAAATATACTGATTATAGATATATAAGTAGTACATTGGTACAAATTCAGTCTTTAATTTTCAAAGAAAGTTGTGACATAGGAATTATATAATAATTGGGAACAGAATTTAATATTTTGATATACATTAATTTTTTTTCTTTTCTTGCTTCTAATATTCTTTCTTGACATTTTTTTTGTATGTGTTCTCCTCCTGTCACCCAGATTGAGCTGCAGTGGTACGATCATAGCTCACTGGAGCCTCAAACTCCTGGGCTCCAGTGATCCTCTCACCTCAGCCACCTGAGTAGATTGGACTACAGGTGTGCACCACCTGCCCAGCTAATTGTTAAAAAACCTTTTTGTAGACATGGGGGTCTCACTATGTTGCTCAGGCTGGAAAAATTCTTTTTAAGTATTTTCTAGATGTAAGCTAAAAGTCTATAGGTTGTCATTAAATTATTTGTACCTTGTTTTATTAGCAAAGTTAGCCAAATTCTACCTTGTAAATAATAAACCATGATAGTTATGTCCATACATTTATTCTTCCACCTTTTCTGGTCATCTAAATCCCTTTTTCTGAACTGCCTGTCTGCCCCTCTAATCCCAGCCCAGTAAGCTATGATTGTACCACTGTACTCCAGCCTGGGTGGCAGAATAAGGCCCTTTCTCTTAAAAACAAAAATTGTTGAGAACTTCATTTCTAACCCTTGCTGACTCTTTTGAAAATAAACCTTGTTGGACTCTAATCGGTCACCTGAGAATATGTTTCTACTAGTGGAGAAAGTCTTGAAATGTATCTCTTATTTTGCTTAGTGATCTTTATGTCTGAACAACAGCATGAGAAGAGTAGCGTGCTGTGTGAGTGTGTATCTGTGGCTTTTTCCACATATCTTATATGTAAATTGCAAATAAAGGAACTAAAATTTTAAAGATGAGTCAAGGATGAGATAATGGTACGTGGGCATGATGTTAGGAAGAAAAAAATTAGCATCCTAAAGTTAAGATAATGCCACCATTTCAGTAAGAATAAAAATAATTCTTTTAAAGAATAGTATCTCTGGTTTATTTCCTCATTTCTACCTTTTACTTCTCTCTAAATAATTTCAGAGAACATATTATAAAAGATATACGATGTAGGATTAACAAAATAGGATTAGAAAAAGTATATAAAAAGTATTTACAAAGGAGAAAGCTGGGACACTCCATGGGAATTTTAACATGGTCACCATGATAGTGAATGTAACCCAGTTTTGGGTTTCTGAGCAAAGGTATAGAGAAGATAGGATGTGTTACAGGCCTCTAGTATTCACTGGGGATGAAGCATAACCGTTTCCCAAGGGAATCTTTTTTTCTAGACCTAGGTCTGAAGTACATTACTCACGTGTTTTTTTTAAAAATGATATTCCATAATGTGATGGATGTATTTCTCAAAAATAGTTTTGATTAAATATAGAAGAAAATCCCTGAAGGCTTTTTCTTATGTAAACCTGTAGTGCAGATTGAGGGCAGAATCCAGTGCATATACAGAGTGTTATGCAAAAAAACATACAAATTGTTGAATGTAACCCTGTAAAATTAATTACAGTGTTAGAATTGGAATATTCAAGGGAAATGTTCCTCTCTGCTCTGAAATTTAGAATAAAAAAAGAAAGAAAGACAAATGAAGTCTTCTTGCCTTGATTCTTAAGACCAAGATTTTTTTTCTCTGAAATACAAGCCAGCTTCTATTATCTTACTTTATCCATTCCGCTTACCTCTATCTCAGAAGGAAAACAAGGTAAACTTGACTAAATAAGTGCTGACAAGATTCACTTTAGAGTGATTATATAAATGTATTCTGTAGCTACTTAAAATTCATATTTCAGGCTCTAGTTACATACACTTAAGATATGGATAAATTCCACCAGGCAAAAAGACAGAAAATTGAAAGGAAAAAAAAGACAAGGGAACCAAGTCAGTAAAAGCATTTTAATTACACCCCAAGCCAAAGGAACATTAAAGTTAAGGGAAAGCCTAGAAAAGAAGACATTTTTATGGAAGCATATGATTTTAGATCCGGTATAAAATAAGACAGTTATAACATAACCATAATATATTGAAAAGGGTGGAACATGAAGGTGTATTATCATCACGACCAGTTATAACTAAATCTGTTGTTCATTATTTCCATTGAGAGAACAAACTGATGGCAACATCTATTCAACATGTGAATGATTCATTTAATAGCTTTTCATGCCTCATTTCTGACACTTTTTTGGGAGGCTAAAAATACTGAAGTGATTGGAATACACTGTGCTAGAGTGACTTGTACATAATTTGTTACTAACTGGTACTTTTATTTCTAAATGATTTTTTTCACTTCATAATGAAATAGCTTAAATGCTAGTTCTTCAGGATTTACTGTGGTGAGAAACTTACTATTGGAATTTCCTAATCAGTGACAGGTAAATTAGATGGATACTTGCATGTATTAAATTATAGTGGTATCCTGGGGAGACTGGTGTGTT
Source organism: Rhinopithecus roxellana (assembly GCF_007565055.1). NCBI lineage: Eukaryota > Metazoa > Chordata > Mammalia > Primates > Cercopithecidae > Rhinopithecus > Rhinopithecus roxellana. Next base: position 90,718,933 of record NC_044559.1, on the reverse strand, counting down.
GTCTGTGATGCCATGACTCTGGAGAGAAATGGAAATATCCTGTAGAGGATTTATTTTTATCTTGCCATCTATTATGATAATATTATGTTAAGTATATGGAATATACTCCAATAGATAACTTTCTAACACATATTGGTTTCACGAAAATAATCTTGAGATATTTTAATTTTTTAGCAATTGTCCTTAACAAGCTTCTGGACCTTTCATAGAATACCACACATAAACAGTCATTTAAAACCAAGACCTTCATTATTCAAAGGATTTGTGAAAGTCCTAAATTGAGCCACAGGCAAAGAGCTGTTTTTATGAAAAATGTCAAAGGATTTTTTAAAAGAGGAGTTTAGGCTTTATGTGAATTTTCTTAACCTCTGGTATATTCAATCTATTGAAAAAAAGAAAGACTTACTTTGGAATCTACGTTTGGTTATCAAGTCTGGCACTGAGTGAAATTTAATCTTATAATCTATAATATGGTATAATTGGACATTTCATTTTTCAAGATAAATTAATGTAAGCTTTTCCTCTTCCAGTCTTGTCACTCACATTGTGTTGGCACTTTGTGTATGTCATATGCTATATAAAACTCAAACTGAGAAGGAAATACTGAAGAAGACATAAACGTGAAGACGAGAGGAAGGGTAAAATAAGCAGAGTAATATATTATTCTCCCTGTGGTTGATTTAGGACCCTGAAACTATAACTGTTCTTCGCTTACTCCCTCAGCAAGTTCACCTGTGATCTGTCCTAATGGAATGGAGAAATTTAAGATGTATTTATTCCACTAATTCAAAGGAATGAAAACTTACTTAGGTTAAGTCTTCCCTCCTTAGAACTATCTCATTATAAATGTAAGACCCTAATTTTTTTAGTCTATTTCTTCCCTTTTCCTTATTTTCTTTTTTAAAATTATAACAGATATTTTCAAGGTAGGATTTTTTGAGTAATTGTAACAAATATGATATACACTGGGCAGTTCAACAAAAGTAATAAAATATGGCCTGTCGTCTTGTCATCACTAGCCTAAAATGTTTAGTTATGCAGATGTTTTAACTAAAAAATCGTCACAGGTTCTTGCAAAGTAGGTGGGGTACAAACCTGAAAAGAGAGGTAGAGATCATCTAAGGTTTGCATTTCAGCTATTGTATACCTTATGAACCTGGAATTTTCAATCAGCCGATGGAGATTTAATGGTATTTCTCAAGCCTTTCTGGAGACTGTTCAATTGTCCAATTACTTGCCATCATCATTCCATCCTGCTCCCCTTCTAGTCCACTCTGGAGTGTAAATGTCAGTATTTCACGCTAATCTTAACAGTCCCAGAGCCCCATGAAATAAAAAGCATATTGATTTTTTTTTGTAAACCAAGTGGAGTTTCCCAGACTAGATTTTGAGCCTCTTAATTGGAATACAGAACAATTGTGAAACTTAAAAAATCTAAAGGTTGTTATAATTTAATTTATAGTCACTAACAAATTATAGACTCTTCACATATAAAAGATAAATTCAAAACATTCACATTGAGGATGTTTTAGATATTTAATAGAAGTAGTTGTGGTCTAATGAGTTCAGTTTTACAGGCTCATTGACTACCACATAGCATGTACCACCCTGTAGAAAACTATCTAGAGTGAAAATTTATATTTTTGAGAAATAATTATTTGTATATAGTATACATTTTATATATTGGGGATTCTTATGGCTGCCTTTGCCATACTGCACACTTTTCATAATCCTCAAGAGTATTCTAGAATATTAGGCACAATTTCCTTGGCATTCATTAAAATAGCGTTATTCATGATGACTTTCTTCGAGTTAATACTGATATGTTCTGAAATTCCAAAATTAAAACACATTCATTTTCTTTCTTTCTTTTTCTTTTCTTTTTTTTTTTTGAGATGGAGTCTCACTCTGTCACCCAGGCTGGAGTGCAGTGGTGTGATCTCAGCTTACTGCAAGCTCTGCCTCCTGGGTTCATGCCATTCTCCTGCGTCAGCCTCCCCAGTAACTGGGACTATAGGCACCCGCCACCATGCCCGGCTAATTTTTGTATTTTTAGTAGAGACAGGTTTTCACCATGTTGGCCAGGATGGTCTGGATCTCTTGACCTTGTGATCTGCCCGCCTCTGACTCCCAAAGTGCTGGGATTACGGGCGTGAGCCACCATGCCCAGCCTTCATTTTCTTAAGTAGGAAGATCAGAGAACTATGCCTTAAACTGGTTGCTGAATTCACTAATACTACTTTGGTTCATCTTAATGCGAAGTGCATTCTTGAAAATTTAAATAAAAAAGTGCCATGAGCACAAAATAAACATTGGAATCCTTTGAGAGTAATGGTATTCTCATAAAAAGAAGTGTTTGTTAAGGAAATAAATACTTATTTAAAGACGCAAAGAGTCAATGGTACCAAGCAACTTCCAAAACAACTGTGCTTGTTGGTATATCAGGCAAATTCACCATCTTACTAATTCTTTCCTACTTTTAAATGAAACATTTTATAGTAATAGAACAAAAGACAAAAGAGTCTACATGAAACCTAATTCTCATTCATTTTCATATCAGTCTTATGCCATAACCTGTAGATGATAAAAATTTAAATTGCACAATATACCCTTTCTACATGTTTTCACATATTCCTGAAGTTGGAATTGTCTTATAGGCTTTTTAACCCACATAGGTAGCATTTTAATGGACATTTTACAAATGAAACAAAACAGAAAACTTCTGACCGTACATTACATTTATTTATTAATTACTCTAAGTTTATTCAATAAAATTGCATATTTTTTATTTATCATGGAATAGCTAAATTAAATCCTTTTCATCTGAGGATTAATTTGAAAAGGTTGTGGGAAGGGGTAATTTTTTCAAAATTTTATTTGACATATAGACTAGAAAAAACTGAGTAGCTATATGGGGAGAATATTAGATTCAGAAACTATTAGAGTCCCAGTTTTCCAGATGATAATACCCACAGACATCTAAAGACTTCTAAATTTTAGTTAGGAGCTGGATATGGAGCCTGTAGACAGACCTGGGTTTTATAAATGGCAAACCTAAAGTTTCTCAAATAGCATTTACTCTGTGAGGCCTTTTCTGATTTGCAGTAAACCCGATCATTTCACAGTATCATGTACAGACTTCATTTTTAGAAATATCACATTGAATCACAATAATTTATTCACTATAAGCATTCGATCACTGTGTCTCACATCACAGTAACTGGAATACCATAATACAAATGAATAAATGCTTATTTTATTGATTAGAATTAAAAATATCAAAATATCATTATATAATGTAAAATATATAGAAGACAAGACACATTGAACAAATACTCAGGAATGAAAATTGTACCTCCCAAATAAACACAGAGATAATTGTAAATTAATAGTCCAAGTGATGAGCAGAGTTTGATGAAGAGAATATTTTTCCACTTGAAAAATTCAAAAAACTAAAGTAGCTTCTTATGCATCATGTTTCAGATTAGAAATATATATATTTGACTGTATTTTTAAAATGACAACTTTACTGACAATTATTTGTACTTTCAAGGCAGAAATAATTCTGCATATTCCTAAATGTCAGTGCATTCATAAACTAAAAATACTTCACTCTAGTGAAAAATAATTCTAAGTAAATGTACATTCTAGTACTGGTCTGTTTGCTATTGTTGCAGGACTTTTCCTTATTTCAGCTAAAGATAGGCCTCTTGTCCCATGGCCATGAAAATTCAGGTTCACAGACAATTTGAATGGTGAGTAAGACAGGGTTTTATTGGTTGAAAAGAGAGAAAAGGGGGAAACAGCGATTCTCCGCAAGGCCAGAGTCCCTGCCAGAGCACTTCCTGCTTAGCCACTTGAATCCCAGGTTTCACACAGGAAGAGGAGGGGCCAGGCTCTTCCTTGCTGCAGATGGACTAGAACCTGTGTGTAAGTCCACCCAAGTGCACATTTCCGGTGTGCAGACTGGTTGGAGCTTTGTCAGGGACCCCTCACACCTGGCTGTCTCAATGTCAACTAAATGATTTTGATCATCGTCTTTAATAATATTCTACTGTAGTTTGTTTGTAAAATATAGCAATCAAAAATGATTTTTATTTTTACTCTTTGAAAAAAAAATTCTGGTTAATATTCACCAGTACTGACATAAAGACTAAAAAGGTTGAAAAAAAGAAAGTCAATCAATCTAAAGGACATGTTTTCATTTGTGCCAAACAGTAGTTTGACGGAGGATGTTACAATTACTAGCTTTTAAAAAGTTGTTTGATTTAATTCACATAATTATTTGAAATTAATGCCATTTCCTGGATCAGTCTTCAAAATGGTTTATGAACATTTTATTGAAACTGACATAACATTTTAAACAAAGGATTAATATGCTTTTCCCCCACCCCAAATAAGAAAAAATAGAAATGTGAAGAGAATAAGAGTTCAGAAAAATTTGGGAAATATTTATTCCTGCCTAGAAAGGCCAAGAGATTTATTGTGGTGAGAGTAAAATTTGGCTCTGAACTTTTAGGCAATCAGGACAAAAATTTAGCCTGGTCTTTCTCTTCCAGAGAAGCATGAATCTAACAAATCCTATTGGAATAATAGATGTCAGCAAATAAAAATACAATATTCTCCCTTCACTGCCCTCCCATCTTTGTCTTGCCCGTCTGAATTCTGCTAGTTTTAAGTTCTATGTCATTTATCACTTTTGCCTTGAGATATTCCCAACAACCTTATTAACTTTGATTTTGTCTTATCCTAACTGCTGTTTACAATTGCAGGTATTAAACTTAGTTCTTGAATTTTATTTCTGTTGAATATGGATGTCTTTTCTCTTTGCTAAGACTGTAAGTCCATTGGGGACAGGGACTGTATCATACACTCATGTATCTCTAAAATTTTCTTACCTTCCAATAGGCATATATTAAGTATGTAAAAAACACATCAATTATATTGAAAAAAAAAGTCTCAGTGATAGTCTTAAACAGGTAGAACTTAACATTGGGGTCCATAGAGTGGTCCTTAAATGAGCAGTTAGAGGGGTCAGTTTTTCAATAGATCAGTCAACTGGATTTGAATCCTTGTTGCACAATTTACTAGCTATGTGTTATATAATTGCTCTGTGCATCAGTTTCTTATCTTCCTCAGGGAAAAACAACAGTATCTACTTCATAGGATTTTTATTAATTGTTTGTCATATTAATATTGACTGACTGAATGAATACACATAAAATGCTTAGAAAAGTAAACATTCAATAAGTGTTAGTTGTTATGTTGTCTTAAAGTGCTTGGCACTAAGCCATTCTTTCTGAAAATAAATAGTCATTCTTTGTGGTAATTACAGAACACAATCAGTTGTCTGAACTCTGTCCTCAGAAAGCGAAAGTATATGACAACAAAACCATGTTTTCATTACAGACAATAATATTTATATTATCAGTGGCAGGAAAGCATGCAGTTATCTGAAAATTATATCAGATTATTAAGTTAAAAAGAAGTGGCCCCAAACTGCATTTCGGTTTTATATTACATAAAATGTTTGTATGTTAGAAACTCTTCTTCCAATCCACCTGTGGTAGTACCAATGTGCCACATCAAGTTCACATGTTTTATCCCATAACTGGATCCAAAGGCAAGGGAAAAGCTGATAAGGGCTACAACTCCAATTATGTAATTCTTCCACAAAATGATGAAGTGTAACGAGGGTTCATTGTTAAATAGCAGTGTGTTAAAGCCAATGTTGGCTCAAGAAACTCAGATTTGAAGTTTGTTAAAGAGGAAACTGGCAGGGAGTTTTGAAGGATGTCCAATACACTGAACTTAAGTTTCCATCGCATCCAAAGGCAAAAAAATGTTGACATCACAAGGATCTCAAGCTTTTCTCCAGATAGCATGTAAGTTCAGAGATGTTCAGCGTCTTTCCCTAGACCTCTCTGGTGTTAAGTGTAGTCAGACTAGAGCTGGTATGGGCTTTCAGGCTTTTGCCTCAAGGCAATACTTTTCTTATTTTATAAATTTATGTAAAATAAGACCTATAGAGACGACTTTAAAGATAATATTTCCAGCTCCCCACTGTGGTGGTCATTCCACTCTGATAATTGCCTTATGATAGAACAGAGAAACAGCGGTGACCAATCTTTCACCACATTTTCATCAGACTGTTTAGGGTATTGTATTTATGGATCTGTAATTGAAAGCAAATATATCATTGATATAAAACAGCAAGGACAGATGGAGTAAATTTAAAATTACAATTCATTTCTCAACATCAGATTTTGACTAGGTGTATGTGAATTAATGTAATTACTCATATGGTTGAAGCAGCAATTCAGAGTTTATAGTTTTGGACTATTTCAAATTTGACCTTGGAAAGATCATGTAGCATTTAGTTTAAATCTTTTTCTCTATCTATTCAGTTTCTCTCTACAGAAATAATAGAAATAGTTCTTGGACTAATTTTTATTCTTAATAGTCTCTCTTTTGGTAGAATTAATTCCATCTATCTATCTATCTATCTATCTATCTATCTATTATCTAATATGTATTGCCATCACAAATACCACATTTCTCTTATATCCCCAATATCCACATTAGCCTTTATGATGACACTTGTTGGCATAAATGTTATTGTAAATTTTAATAATGGGTCTTAGTTTTTAAAATTACTTGCATATTATTTAATAATAAATCACATTCCCTTCACTTACCTTGGTATGTGTAATTTTTGTCTTCTTTGTTGCCTTTCACCACATCTTCAACCCAGATACCAGGAACATCTTTGTTGTCCGCAATCAGAATTATTCTACATATTTCAGATAACATTTCTGTATGGTGGTAATGGTGCCAGAATGAGAAGACACAATGATATGAGATCCAGGGTGCTAAAGAATTTCTTTCTTTGCTGGATTTATTGCTTTAAACTTATAGCCTAATTTTTATCACAGTTATAGATGTGATCATTTTTAGTAGGAGGCGTGACTTACAGAGTCCTTTACGGCTCTTGAATGCTGTATATATTATGCAAGTATGTTTTTCATGGATGCTACATGTTCAGATCCTGTGATGGAGTAAAATGCTAATGTAATTAAACCAATGAGATTACTTGCACTTGTGGAGTTCAGGGAGAGATAGAAGAGATAACTCAGTGGTTTAATAAAAAGCCTCTGAGGCACTAATGGAGTCGAGAGACTATTTAAGAATCATTTGTGAATAGCTGAGACTGAGGAAGATGTTTTTCAAGATGTGAGTTTAAAAATAAATTTCAACAAATAATTTTATTTGTCCATCTCCACATAGTAATGAAACAAGGAAATGATATTTATTTTATATTTAAACTACCTATTACATTCTGAGTAGGACAAGTAGACCCTGCCTTGTTATAAAGGTTATCTTTCAGCCTCCTTTGATGTAATATGCTTCCAGATCCCATATCATCTGTGTAAGTTATAATACTCCTATAAGGAGTATTGCCATTTAAAATAATTCACAGGAAATGTTCTGTAGCCCAAGTCGTATCATTGCCAGTTACAGTTTGTGACTGTAGATGATTGGTGTTTTTCTCCACTTTGTCATTTGCAGTTGGTGACTTTATTGACCATATAGTTTTGGCTAAAATTTGCAACCTCCCCTCTTTTTCTTTTTGGCCGGTTGAAGGTTATATTATTGATATTTCTTTATCATATTTTGGCTGTAAATTTATAAAGAGCTAAGGTGATTGGAAATAAAAATATGACATCAATATTCAGGGGTATTTATGTTTTGAAGAATTTTTTTTTCAAATGTCTACTCTTTTTAGGAAACCATGTATAAAACTTAAAGAAAATATTGGGTGTTTTTTTCCATTAGGCTGCTGGTTTAGGATATTGAAGGAAGTCTCTACACAGTGTAAGATAATTTTTCTATTTGGAAATAGAAAGGCAAATTCTTTTTCTGCTGTGTTCAACACCCCCCCATTAAAATATATAAGCCTCGTTATATTGATTATAATCTCTTCTCACTTTTGAAAATGTGCTATGGGGGGTAGGAGCACATCCTTAGAGCCTAACAAATCTAAATCTGAATCTCCAACTCCACTGTGTGAGCCTTGGCAAGTTATTTAATTACTATGTGCCTTATTTTCCTTTCTTTAAAATAGTGGTTATACTTCTTTGCTAAAATGCTTTAAAAATGAGACAAGGAGGGCATAGTGCCTGATACATCATAAATGACTTCCTGCCTCTCCCCATATCCAGCTTTTCAGTTGTTATATTCATGGGTGCAACTGACAAGTAACTAACCCAGCTGCCTTAAGACTGTTTTCAGATATGCCTCTTGAAAGAGTTAATGGGGAATAAAATCTATAAACAACAGTCTGTCAGGAAGCAACCTGAGCATTTTTTGTATAGTTGTCTTTTGGTATGCTTTCCTCAGTCAAGAAAAATGTTCAGTCAGGCTTAGAAAACTAGATTCACATTGATATGGGAAAGCACAAGAATTCACAATTTTATATTAGAATAGAAAGCAACTGAATGCCTTGGGAAAAGTAAATTCATTTGAGCAATATTTTTCAAAACTTAGCATGCATTAGTATCACCTCAGCCATGTCTTAATGCATATTTTGGGATCCATCCCAGTGATTCTGATTCAGTAAATCTAGTATTGACACAAGGGATTTGGAGTCATCTTGACCTCTTACTAGTAACTTCAAGGATATAATAGGTGGCAAAGTTTAAACAAATAAAATTATTTGTCAACTTTATCCATCCATGTTGTCTTACTACTATTTTCCACATTATCCAAGTCAGTAAGTGGAAATGACTGAAACTGCTCATATCGACCAACTCAAAACCTGGAGTCAGACCGCCATTTCCTATAGGCTGAGGCAAAGACTTTCTTGCAGAACCTTTAAACCATGCAGTACAAGTGTGCTGCATTATAATAACACAAGGCATATGGAAATCAATTTTAAGAAGATAAATTAGTGGGTAACATTTTAGATTAGAAAACAATTTCAAGGTTCCTTTATCACAAGGTCTCTTGATACATTTGAAATATTATTTGATTTACACAAAACAAATTTTCACTCACCTTTTCAGAATGACAAATATCATATAACACAAATTTATAAATGAGAGCTAGGAGGAAGAAATGTAGTAGCCTAAGTCCTAGATGGCTGAGACACTCTGCTGCTGTAAGATCACTGTCCTTCATAGAATAAAAAAATCAACAGTGGACCTTTTAAAACATGAATTTTACCCTAAAGAAATTAAATATAAGTTGCCTCCCATCTCACAATAAAACTATAATACAAGTTATGAGAGACCTTCAAAAAAGACCCACCACCACTTTGATGTGTGTGTGTGTTTGCTTGGTTTTAAATTTTCAAACGTTTCTTTCTCATTAATATTGATGATAAAATGAAGCCCAATTTTGATTGTCCAGGTACCCTACCTTTGGGACAAATCAGAATTTTGAAAGCATTGCTCCTGGGTCCTTTGCACTTGGCACCTCCCTATTTAGGGACAGTTGGGGAAAATTAGGAAGGTCATGAGGGGAGTTGGAAGCTCTTGCTTATTGCAAGACCAATTCATCTGCACCTTGAGACTTTTTGATGAATTAGGAGATTGTTATATTACCCAGCATTATAAACTGTTAAGAGCTGTGCCAATATAAGATGTTACTGTATCTATTCTGGAAATTTTTCACCTTTTCTCCTGAGACGAAATACTTGCCAGTCCCATAACCTCTTCTTTTGCATGCTCTGACATACCCAGAACATCTGCATTTCTTTCATACAGCTTAATAACAACAATTCACATCAGGTATTGGTTTTCATGCATTCAGTTTCTTATTTTGAATGTTTAGTTTGAGAGATGATATCTGTCTTCCAGTCAGGAACAATCAAAAACAAATATATTTTTACTCTCATATACAATAGTTTTATTTTAGAAAATATTTTTGCAAAAAGATTTTACTATTTCTAAGCAGTCTATGGAGTCAGAGAGATCTGAGTTCAAATTAGGAAATTATGTGATTAGTCTTGAGTGTTAAATTTGGAAATGTTTTCTTTCCTTGTAAAAATGTAATTTGTATTAAAAATCTGTATAGTTTCATGGTTTTCTAAAACATTCAGGAGGGACTAGAAATAGAGACTTGACAAAAATGAGTTGATCAGTAAAATATATTATTTGCAAGTTAGCATATGTTTTAGGTTCTATACATCAATTTGGATAAATTATATTTTATTTTTCTTATAAGGAGAATAGAGAAAATTGTTCTCTATTATTACAAGTTAAAAAAAATTCATGGTTTAAGAAGAAATCTTGCCAAAAGCAGAAAAGAAAAAGAATTTTATATGTCTTCCCAATTAGCTCCGAATTGAACATGTGTTCAGTTGACAAAGTATTGAGCATGTGTTCAACCCTGTACTATGGATCTCTTTTATACTTATGCAGTCTCAATTTAGAAGGTCTTTAGGTTTTTCCTTGGGGTTTCTTTCCTTGTGCTTCCTTGATTTTATGTCTGTACCTTGAGGCCTACATGCATCTACATCTTGGGAGCATCTGTTCTGCACATTTACAAACGAACTTGTATGTTAAGAAATATGTGACTTGTTAAACTTCTTAACAGAGTTTTAATGTGAGAGCCCATAGTAGAACACAGAAATAATTCAGCTAGCTAATATTTTACAGATGGAGAATGGAATTAGAGTAGGGATTACTAAACAACATGTCAAAAAAAAAAAAAAAACATATATATATGTCCGTTATCTCTGGAAGTTCTCTGGCTCTGATCAGAGAAAGAAAGCTTTTAGTATAGTGGAAAGACTAACTGCCTGTAAATTTTGAGAATAATTCAACTGCACCAATTATTAGCCCTGTGTTTTAGGGTGAGGGCTCAACTTCTTTGAGATTAATGTGTCTTCATAGGGTTGTTATGAAGACAAAATGAGATAATTTATGTAAAATGTGATTTGTAAACTTCAAAACACTGCATAACTTTATGGTTTGCTGCAGCTGCTGGTTGTTATTGTAACCATGCTGGGTCAACCTCTCCATTTTTCAACTCCAAGCATAAGTAAACATTTCAGTTGTTTAAATCGGTGAGGAATAGACAGGAAGGGAGACATAGGAATGGGGGGTAGAAGGAGGAAATGGAAGATTATTGAATGCTGGAAAAGATAGATTAGAAATGCAAGTTTTAGACAAAACCTGAAATAAATTGGAAATATGTGATAAAGATTCCAGACACAATCTTTCTATCAGATTGTCACCACCCTCACCCTTAACCTGGACATGGCAGAATAAAAATTAAGCAAAAATAATAATAATAATCCAGCATTTTTGTCTTGTTAAATACCCTTTTGGTTGAATTTAAAGATGAGAAGTCTCAAAATTCCTGGCTTATTTGGTGTAGCTTAGGGCCTTGGTTGCACAGAGCTGTGGTTCCAAGGATTGCTTCTATTTATAGTGTTTCACTTTAGATGAACGTAAAATATTTAAGAAAGAAAGTGGTTTCCTTCAGGAAATCAAGGGCATACACTTGTAAGACTCCTTGGAACCTTAACATTTCTAACAATCATTATCAATTTGAATGTTTCTAGAAATAGGTTTATTAGTAGATAAACCTATTTATTAACAAATATGTTAATTTGTGCTTGTTTACACAAATTAATTCTTCCTTTTCTATCTTTGCAAGGACAACTTCTAATGAGAAAGCTTGCAAATGACATTTTGGTTTACATAATAAATAAAATTTTGCATTTGATTTTAGACTCACAAATCATAGCTTTATAACCCTTTATAAATTTGCTAACGACGTAAAGCCAAATTTCAATGTAGAAAATTAAGAACACTCTAAGAATAATACATTGCAAGGAAATTAGAAAATGGAAAACATAAAGATTAAAATTAGATTTAAAATGACAAAATTTTTGAATAGCAAATAATTTATGCAAAATATGTTACAAAATCTGGGATGCTAAATAGTTGACACAAGTACTGTGTTTGACATTTAGTTTCATTTGAATTAGTAATAGAATTTGCTTCTTCCAACATTTACATCTTTTTATCTTTCTGACTTTATATATTTTCAACAAAGCTTTGCTCCACAGTTTCTGAGTTCATTCTTCTTGAAGCTGCTTTTAAATTTGCTGTGACAAACCTGCATAAAACTAGATTTTATAGATATAATTTCTTTGGAAGAGATAAAAATTTAAAAGTTTGACATTGTTTTCAGTTATTCTTTTCTTCATTGTTTTGATTGACCCCTGTTAGATTGATATGTCAATCTACTTTTGATGGCATGAATATAAAATGACAACATAAAAGCACTTCTAGTGCAACAGTAATTGAAACTTGCAGTTTTCCATTAAAAAAAAACACAAGAATGCATGATTACTATTGATAAAGTAACAATATTTTCAAACAATAACCTATGTCAAGCAAACAGCACAAACAAGTTGATTATTTCAGCTTCTCAAAACTCAGGTTTTCTTAATTTGATTTGAGTTAACTTTATAATACAATTGTATAATCAGTGTGTGATCTGGGCTGGTGTCAAATTACTCTGAGTTATTTCTTTGATAATTTGGAGGTGACTCCCATTATGGATAGCAATATAAACAATTTAGAACATACTAAGGATGTTTACAGTCTACTTGAGTGATAAAGTTCTGCACCGTGGCTCATATCAATATTGAATGAGCTGTACATGTTTAAAATTCTTCCTCAGGAGAGAAATGATATAGTGCACAATGCAAAAAAAAATTCATATGTTTCCTTTGAAATGTTTCCAAAATACTGGTCTCATGGTTCTAAATAAAAAGTTGTCTTAAGAACCAGGCACATTTTGCACTGACTGATGGTTACTTTTAGGCAAATGGCTATGGGTTAATTAGGAGAAAAATTGCTACTGTACAATTATTATGCACTATACTCCCACCTTGGCCTGAAAATAATGAGATGTAACAAAAGTTTTTATTTGTCACTGGTAGCTGCACCTTTTAACTGTATCACAAAGTCTGTTGCTGTGGTTACAGCCTTTGTTTCCAGTGATGTTTTGTCCATGCTTCCCCCCAACCCTTAACAATGGTTACTCAAAAGAATGAAATAATGAGTCATTCATTCGGAAATATGTTAAAATATCCCTCTTTATCATTACATTTCACTGCTTAGAAACTAGGCTGTAATTCAAGGCAACAGTTAAGTCTGAGAACTGTTAAAAAAATCTTTGATTTTTTGTTTTTTCATTTTTAAGAAAAACCTGTCTATGTAATTGAAGAACCTCTTACAAGTCTGAACAATTAAATCCTTTTTGGTTAATGTATTATTTCTGGAACAAGTAGATAAAATTCTACGCAGTAAGCATAATAAAAATCGTGCATGTTTCGCACAGCACAGAATTTTAGAGTCAAGGTTTCTGGGCACAAAAGCAGTAACAAAACAGTCCCTACAAAACTGAGTAACTCTGAATAACACAAGAAATAATTTTTGTTAATTTAAAATTTTAGAAACTGAAATGTGTAAAGTTTTTAAAGTAAAATGTAATTAAATTATGGTACTGTACATACCAGTTGTTTCTACAATTGAAATTTTACAATATGAAAAATACATTAGCTTTGTACAGTTTTTACAGGTAGGTAGGATGAGTTTTGAAAAAAAGATTCTTTTATTTTTCAGGGTCATACTCTGTTTAAGTCAAAAAATACTGCACAACTTAGCTAATTACAAAGTGTAGACTTAAAACAATTAATGTCTTCTTTATTTCATGAATCAATCTTGGATTTTTTGTTCATTTCAACAGGGGATTTTGTGTTTGCTTTGTTTTTAGAGTCCACAATGAACACATCTTCCTCATTTTGTCCTTGAGGTTACAAAGTTTGGTAGCAACCCCTGGCTACCAGTGATCTCAGTTAAGCTAGCTGCTGTTTATGGTCACTGATTCGGCCAGCTGTTGTGATTGTGCTCAGGTCCAGCTCAGTCTCTAGGTGTGTTTCCATCGTATCTTCCTGTGCATTCGTTTCAAAGGACTTATGGGAGAGAAGTTCATGATGCACCCCACAGTAACTTATTGTGGGCTGGTCGTATGCCAGAAAGGTTGACACATTCATTGATAAAGGTATCTGGGGAAAAATGACATGAGAAAAGTCAGTTATATGACAGAGAAAAGATAGACAACTTTAGGGGAAAGATTTAGAGACTGAAGTGCTGACCTGACTAACCTCCATGGTTGTATCTGTGGCCCTGTGGCCCAGGTGTCCCTACATTATTCCGCTAATGACCCCATTCTCATATAGTGAGATCAGTGCGACAGTTTTAAATCCTGGGATGAAACTGCTTAATTCTTTACTAGAAGATTCAGATAAATAGTAGCCTACATGGTTCTAAAAATGATAAAAGATTTATTGGAACAGCCAGAAAGTTGCTTTCCCTAACTGGAAAAAATTGTGTTTTTAGAATTGAGAAACACTATTATTATTGTTATTATTAGTGTTAATTATCCTATCATTTGGTTAGGATACGATAGAACAAGAGTGATTCTCAAACTTTAGCATTCATGAAAATCACCACCCACTTCTTTTACTAGTCAACCCCCTGCCACCCAAGATTCTCATCCAGTAGATCTGGGATAGGTCCTGGAATCTGCATTTCTTTCAAGTTCCTTTATGATGCTGGACTATTAATCCACACACCACGTTTCAATAACCATTGCAGAAGAGAATTATCTAGACAAGCCATTCTGGCTATTCTTACCCATAATATTTAATAATTTATTTTACCATAAAATTCCTTAAAATATTAATGTCTGTAGTTTGGTCCATGTATCTAAAATTTAGATGAGTTTAGACAATTCCCAGGAAAAATCTGTGGTTCCTATGAGGGTCTAAAAAGCATCAAAGGATGATGCTAGTTTGAAGGAACCACCTGTATCCATGAGGAAGGGAGTCCCTTGCCAATTAAAGAAAGCAAGTTCTAAAGGTGAGGGAAAAAGCAAGCATGACTATGGTGAGAAGAAGGGAAACATACATCTTACAGACAAAGGGGAGCCTAAAATGTAATCAGATGTCAAAGTCTAGAGATATTTCCCATTTTTTTTTTCAATAAGATAAAACCTTGTCCTAAAAAGTAGCCAGATTTCAGGAACCTTCAGTCTTGATCTTGGTTTAATATCCTAATTACTAATTCATGCTGTTTAATTCTCTGGAGGATAAAAGCTTCTGCCATTCTTGTTTGGTGAACAGATAGAATGTATATTTGTTTGAGCACATCAAACTAATTCCTTTCTGATCTCAGCTGAGATTAGAGCCCAAAGCTAAGAAAAATAGAAGGCCTAGGTATTATTTTTTTATTAACTGTATCTTTACATTTTCCCCCTCCTCTCCATACATTAGAACCATCTTTGCCACTTCTATTTCCATCCCTACAGTTCTACTTACATTTATTTCTGCTTCAGTGAAAATTCCTGGAGCAAATATTACCTTTTATCTCTTTAATAGAAGTAATCAAAAAATAAAAAATAAAACTAATCACTTCTTTCAAGATTATTTGCTTATAATATGAATATTTCAGCGTATCAAATATATGGAGCTTAGTTCTTAGAGAGAGAAATATAATCCAGTTTATTAAATGAAATTCCTGAGTAACTCTTCCTATTTATGTGGATTTTTAAGATTAAAAACGTGAAGTTATCTGATGCAGGAATGAAAGATATCATATACTTTTAAAAATGGTCAAGGTGACTGAAAAATCATAAAGAAAATGCTTAAGAGTAAAATAGGATACTTCCATTTAAAATAAATAAGAATCTTGTTGTCACAGATGAAATAGCCCAGATAACTAAAATATATTTTTATATAAAAGTAAATGTGCAGCATGAATAGATTTGAGTTATCGAAGAGAACAAAAATAGAACTGTTACTACGTACATGAGTTTTACATTTTCCTCTGGGAAATCACTGCTCTGTAATGTGTTATGGGTCATATATCTGTAGGATTTTATATACTTGTTCTTATTTGTCACGGAAACTTATGCCTCATATATGCAGAATCATTTCTGGCTTACTTGGAATTAACTCTACTGTGAATAATTTGTAATTTCTATGGTCATGATTTATGAAAAATAGTAAACCATGATACATTTATTCTGTGTGTGTGTGTTTGTGTGTGCACACACAATTTCCTGCTTGATTTAACATATAGAGGCTACTGGTATACAGAGTGCAAGTCCTAATTTGAACCATTATCAATTAAATAGTTAGCTCCGATTATCTGTTTTAAAAATCCCACATATTATTTTCTTTAGTGAGTTTCTTACTATTGGATATGTCTTATTTTGAAATACCTTATACTGTGATTATACTGTTTCAATGTAAATACGTATTTTCTCACATTTTAATATTTCTGAAATTAGGATGGAACTTATAAGCAATGTGAATGTTTAACATATATCATTTCCCTGTAATTGACAGTGCATTTTAAAGTTGATTCTATCTTATTAACAATAAAATAACATAGTAAGATGTATCAGTAAGTACAATGTAACAGCTAGCCATATCTGAATACAGCATCACAGTAGATTTTTCCCAGGTTGACTTAAATGATTTTGAAAATCTAAGACAGTTAGCATTGGATATATACCCATGTGTATATATAGGGGTACACACATACAGATATATATATAATATATAAACATGTATGTATATACACATGTAAAAACTTATAACCAATTATGGTTTCAAAATCATTTAAACCAGATATGGAAAATGCAGATTTTGGTGACACATTGGTTTTGGACCACTTTTACATACTCATGACATCTATATAAGATTCATGTAAATATAGTATACATACCTATGGATATATACATGATATGGTATATGTATGCACATGTGTGTACATTTACTCATAAATTTTTCAATTGTGTTCAGGTAAGTCTATTGAATTACAAATATTTTGCATTGACAATTTTATTGGAATGGCAAGTAAGATAATTTTTAAATATATAAAATATTTGGTTAAATTTAAGTCATTTCTTTCTCAATTTTTAATTTCTAAGTATTTTATACAGATATGGTACAAGATATATTTATTCTTTTGTGGCTAATCAGATGGATAAAGATTATTAAAGCTGTATGATATATGAGGCACCATGCTTGACAATATGAAGAACCTAAATATCAGTGGAAGGACCAAGTGATTTAGGTATAGAATATGGTCAGTAATTTTCTTTTTAATTATGTACTGTTCCCAGCAGTTACTATATAATTCACTAGATATTTACATTAAATACAATTGCTATCATGTATTTTAAAATATGTAGTATAAAAATAAATTTTACTTAAATTTAAGAGACCTAGTTCACTGTTTAATGAGATGACGCTAAAAGGCTATGCTATCTGGAAATACTTATTTCATTAGAATATCCATGTAGCACAGAAATTGTGTGTAATTTTTAAGCAATATATAGTTTGTTTTTATAACATCGATTGCACAAAATATAATGATTCCTAAATGTAATAAAAATAAATAGTCTTTATTATCTAAATTTGTATGAGAGGGATATTTTTGCTTCTAATTATTAATAATGAGAAAATTACTTCTTTGTCAAAGCAAGGCTTCCTCATGAAAAATATTACATATGTTGTTTGTAATATCTTTTCTTCTCTATATCAACATCATATGTTGATTACTTTCTCAGTGTAGGGTATTAGATTTTTACATGTTAATTCAAGTAGGAAGTCAGATGCTAAGTGTGCAACACATTTTCTCCTCGAGTAGCAGTGCACTACATGCTGCCTGACATCATGGTATTGCCTTAAGAGTATTCTTTGGTTCTTCCATGAAGAGATTATTTGTCCCTTTCAAATTATAGTCAGTTGTTTGAGAATATGACAAATGACAATTTGTGATAGTGCCATAATTTGAAAAAGGAGTGTGACTAGGATGAAACCTATTTGTGTTTCAAGTAAACTAAATCTACAATGATAATAAATTAAAATCATGGTATTTTTCACACCAGGGCAAATACTTGATGCAGAGGTTTGGGCAACAACTGTGAATTCAGCAATCTTTTGTGGGGGGAGTTTCAGTTTTGTTGGGAGGGTATGTCCTTGCACCAAAAAATGACTGGTGGCTGGGTACTAATGGAGAGGCTACCAGCTGGCATTAAAAAAACAAATCTGTTTGACTCAAACATGTAGATCCCTTCCTGTCACTAACTCACAGTAAATTCCATTCTCTTCACATAACCATCAAGTGACCTTGGGTCCTTTTTTCTTTTCTGTTTTTCACATTGACCTTCTCTCTCTCTCTCTCTCTCTCTCTCTCTCTCTCCCCCTCTCTTTCTCCATTTTTACCCCATTTTTATTAACATGCTCCCTCCTGCGATTAGGGTGTTCAACAGTACAGTCTCCATTTATGCTTATCATCCCATTTTGACAATAAATGACTCAGTCAACCTACCTGAACAATGTACCCAAATACATTATTTCATAAAATAAACAGTTACCCTAGGTGTCTGAACTAGCTAGTTGGAATAGGCTCACGGAAGGGCAATAGGAGATTTAAATCTAATAAGGCATTGGCTTTCCAAGATAGTTTGTTAGAAGGCTCTATTTAAAGTGTCCATAAAATCTTCTTGTTATATCTTTCTGAGAGTTAAGTTTCTTTCAGTGTATTTTAACCTGCTAAACTCCTATTTATCATTACTTCTGGTTTCTTTTAATCATCTAAATCACTGTTTTCCAAGAAAGGTAATTATTCTTAAGGCTATGAATTGTGGAGATTCAGGGATATAAAATCTTACTGTCTAGAAAGCATTACCATGTATACTCTGAGCTAAGAAAATCATTATATGCTATTGTAATAATAAGCGGTAGTAGCTAATCCATTATTTAGGAAATTCCCTCAGGAAAAATTTCGATTGTGGTAAACTAGTAGTGTCTTGACATCAATGATATTTGCCCTAGCAGCAATTTCCCAGTGATGTGTGTCCGGGCTCATATCACTGTCTCATATCAACATCAATGCTATGTACCTTTCACATAAAAAGTATAAAGTTAGATGATTAAAAATAACTAATTACTAATGGTCTTTTCCCCATTCATATGTAATATTTGAGTTTGTGATTATAAAGGGTAAGAATAGCTTTTTAAAGTTTCTAATTTGTGATTAAGTAAAAATAATGTTTACCACATATTAACTATATAAGTAATATCTAGGTATAGTACAAGTATCGGTGTATATATATGAACATTCATATGAATTTCTCATAATTAGTTGGTTGAGGTCACTCAAGAATCTCTTCTGTTTGAAAAGATTATTTTAAGTAAAAAATACTCCGAAGAACAGAAAATGACAGTCTACTTTTGTGAAGGAATAACAAAAAGTCTATTTTTTTCCCTCTCTAGAATTCTCTCTCTAGTTTGCTTGGCAGGTGTTATTTCTGAATAGAGATTTTAGTACTTATAAATGTTTCTACACATTGTCTTGAAATAATGCTCACGCTTTCCTCATGTATCACAGAGGAAATCTTCCAATTTTTATAAGGCTGAATGTTATCTAGCAAGTTTTCTACCTCTCTAGGTTGTTGAAAAGATGATACTTTAGGGTTTTTGTAAATATTGTTTTTGATCATCTGCATATAGTGAAAGAAAGAAACTTCTTAATGGAGGAATTCCGTTTTTTAGATGTAGCTCTTATCACTATCAAGATGTTTTTCTCCATTTTGTCTTGGAATTCAGAGACCTATTATCTTACTTTTGTTTTTCATCTACTAAAGGGGTTTTCAGCTGAGTTTATTTCTACCTACTAACATATATAATAAGAAATGGGTATTTCAGTCTTTTTCTAGTTAATATTTTTCTAATTTGTCTTTAAATTTGTTTCAAACTGAGCTCATTATCTCTGAATACAAACGGGTTCTTCTTCCCCTGGTCCCTACTTTGTTCTAGGGAACACTTACTAGATTAAGTCAGCTTAATCTACGTATTACCCATCTACTTTGACTCCCTGTCTCTTGTTCCAAATGTCCCATGATTTGCCAGTTACTTTCTTGATATCAGTGACAGGCACACACTTCTCTCATCTCTGTTGCCACTATCTGGGCTTAAAGTATCATTACCATTTTCACCTTAGTGACTACTACTGTCTCCCTAATCAGTAGAATTGCCAATGAAACTGGATATTTACAAATTTATTCTGGAGGAAATTAGCTATATTTTTTATTTAAATTTAAGCAATATGTAGAAAATAGTAAATACTTTCTTCTTTTGTTTTCCTTTTTGGGAGGCAGTCACATCTGAAGCAAGAAGTGGGATTTAAAATATACTTTATTCTGGGAAATTAACATCCTTAAATATTTACTTATATTCCTTAAATATATACATGTATATATTTATACATGTATGTTTGTGTATATCACACTGTCTCTAAATTCTCAATTTACTTAAAGAAATGTTTTAATTTCTAAAAAATACACTTGCGTATGACTTTATTCTTGTTCATTTTGATGCCTCTACTTTCTGTTTCATTTACATAAGCTGATTTTCATAACTAGCTTTAGGTTTTGCTAGGGTATACACAATTTGATGTGTGTTTGGAGATAGGCTAGCAACATTTATTTTGTCCTATCAAGCTTGACCTTTATGTACAGGCTGGTAGTTTTACTTAGAGTCAAAATAGAAAGCTGTCCCTTTGGTATTATTTGAGTAATATTAAGAAACTCTTGATTGAAAAGACCTTTTCTACCGGCTTGACTCCCAGCTTGACAATTTTGTTGCTAATCACTATTTTGGTTTCTAAGTGTTGAGGCAGTTGATAAAATGTAAGTGCTATATGAGAGAAATAGTGTAAACAATTATCACACTGCAGCTTGGGTCCCTGGCAGAGTGTCAGGGATGGCCCAGATGTTACCTCAGGTTCTACCTTAGTTTCTTTAGGATTTCTGCAGCTGTGACTCTGCCTAGCCACCTGAAGAAGCTGTGGGCTTTTGTTGCATCTGTCAGTTGATGCATGACCTGGATACATCTCTAATATCCTCTTCATTATTTTCACTATCATTCATTAAGCATTTACTATGTAGCACAGGTACTATAGTACATGCTGGACAGAGGTTGCCTATTGTAAGCTTTCTAAGACTACTAACAGTTGAGAAAAGGAAGACTTAGATAGTTTAAATCATTTGTATAAAATCACTCATCTAGTGAGTTGTCTGAGTAGTTGCCTGCCTTCTTAACCACTGCATTTTGTTGCCTATCACTCTATCTAATGCTTACTAGCCTTAGAACCTAGAGAGGTGAACACAATATAAGCATCTGATTCTCTGTAACACTAATTCTCAACATTTGGGTCTTATTTCCATTGGTGTGAACATTAAGATTTCCTAGGTTTATACTGTAGTTTTATGATGCTTCTTTGCACATTGGGTCTTCAGGAAAGAAATGTAGTTTATGATGGATTTAAGATGTGGGTAAGGTAGTGACAGCTGAAAGTCAGAGTTCTCTGCTTCTTACAACACTCATACTGACCAATACAAGGCATAGAGAAAAGAGTCCAATCTTGAAAACACTCAAGACTGGACAGGAACCTTAAGTATACTCCTGGATACATATATGTGTAAAAATGTTCAGGGAGAGACCTTGGGATTTTTAAAGTTGGATCCCTGTGTTGACTTAGAAATTGGTTTTCCAATTAAAATAGGTTAGCTTTTCTTTTAGCAAAATGTTCAAAAAGAAACTTGAATTAATATGTAGTTTGATTATTTTGTTTCATATGAGACTATACTTGTCTTGATTTTTTTTCTTTATGTAAAACATTTCTAGACAGGTGCTGCAGAAGTACAGAACTAGGAAATGGAGAACAAACATGATGAAGACACAATTTCTGCTCTCTGGCAAAATTATAGGCTTGTGGAAAAGATAGACAAATAGCGCAAGAGAGTAAAGGAAGACAATGGATGCGGGCCTAGGAGACAAGATACAGTGTATGTGTTTCTGTCTACACACACACACACTATATATATATATATATATATATATACACACACACACACACACACACATACAGACACACACACACACACACATATATATGTATGTGTATATATATATACTCTGATTGGCTGATTTGACTAACTATATCATTCTTCCTTTGTGTGTGCCAAATGAGGTAGCCATCTTTTTTTCTTTGAAAATAATGTTGTTTTTGTGATTTATTGGCAAGAGTCCATATTGCTGAGAAGTGATTTAATATTTACTTTATGGACTCTCCTACAGAGATAATATACTTTACTTTGAAACTGATTTATTTGTTCAAAGAGCAATCTATCTCCTGGAACTATTTAGCATTCCAATGGTTAATTGGTGTGAGTACAACAGGCTGTTGGATCTTAATTTTAATTATCTTGATTCTACTAGTAAATTATTTTTTAAGAAAGCACTTTCAAGAAGCACATAATTAAGAGCCTGAATTTATGTTGTCTATCTTTAAATTTAAAAACCTAACATTTGAAAATATCTTTACAATTCTTAAATGTAATCCAGGCCCTGGTACTTAATTTTTGTATTTTCTTAAGAGCTAAATTGCCAACTAAAGTAACAATTACTATTCTGAGGTCACAAGTACAGTCCTCCCTCAGTATCCATGGGGGACTGGCTCTAGGACCCCTGATAGCAAAACCTATGGGGGGGTCCTTTAGGTTTATATAAGTTCCTTATATAAAATGGTGTGTAGTACTTACATGTAACCTACACATATCCTCCCATATATTTAAAATCACCTGTAGATTACTCATAATATCTAATACAATGTATATGCTATCTAAGTAGTCATTATACTGTATTGTTCTATTTGTATTATTTTTAATTGTATTGTTATTTTTTATTGTTTGTTTTTCTTTATTTTCAATTTGTAGTTACTTGAGTTTATGGATGTAGAACCTATGGATATGGAGGGCTGATAGTATAGGATAATAAGGCAGAAACTCAATATAAATTTGCAAATTTTCAAGTGTCTGTAACTTGAGAATAATGAGAGACAAAAATATTGTTTGCAGAAGAATAATAATTTTTTAGTGGTATTTGTGCAAAAACTTCATTATAGTGAAATCCTGCAGAGTTAAAATATAAAGTTAAAAAAATAAGAGTTCTATTTGAAAGATCACAGTTCTTGCATCAAAATGTATTTAGAGTAAGAAAAAAAAACATTCTGAATTTTGGTAGCTTTATGGGTGTCTTGCAAATTTGTCTTTCAGTAATGCCCTAGTCCATCTAAGTAACAGGTAGAGTCTTACATAATGCAGGCACCTATTATCTTTGCAATAAAAAATCTTAACTATTTAAATGATGTGGCCACTTTTGAATATATTTTGTGTTTTATAAAGCATTTTGTTTCAGTTTTGTAAGAAAAAAATAAATATGGATTGGCTATATGCATTGTTTTTATAAATTCAAATGCTAGTGTCTACAAAACCAAAGAGAAATGTTCATTCATTAATTTTTTCATTTATTTCTTCAATGAAGGTTTGCTGAATGCCTTCTCTGGGCCATATGCCAAGTTCTTGTCCTCCAGGGTTCTGGATGGAACATTCATCATTCCAATACATGCCTAGCAAGTGGAAGAGAGAGGATTCCATGTAGGAAAATCATTTATTATCTTCCCAAAATTGTCTCTCAATTTTTCACTCATTCACTCACTCACTCTCTCACTCTTGTTCTTGCTTTCTTTCTCTTTAAATTATCGTATTTCCACATGATATTATTGTGTGTCTGTTTTTAGATTATGTCTTTATTTGCACAGATATTTTATCTCATAT
Source organism: Rhinopithecus roxellana (assembly GCF_007565055.1). NCBI lineage: Eukaryota > Metazoa > Chordata > Mammalia > Primates > Cercopithecidae > Rhinopithecus > Rhinopithecus roxellana. Next base: position 90,695,152 of record NC_044559.1, on the reverse strand, counting down.
TAGACCATAACCTTTTTGAGCACAAGAATCTATGACTAATCATATTTCTCCATGCCTTACATTGTCTCACATGATTTCTTAAACTTATTAAGCACTGTATGTGTATTTATTGAATGAACAAATGAATACTTGAATGAATGAAATAAAAGAGTAAAGATTAGTTAATATAGTCTGAGAAGAAATCACAAACCTCCATCCCCCAGTGGCTGGACTTCATAGGAACTATATGACTGAGATAATGTATTAAAATAGAATTATGTCGGGATCCAGGCCATTATGACATTAGCTTAGAGACAGAGGGCTAAAATGAGTGAGCAGAAATCCACACTAATGATGAGGCACGTAGAACGGCGTTATGATGTTTGAGACCCACTTTATTTTTTATTTGATTTTAATTATTTAAAAATCCTTTATTATTTTTATTTAAAACTTTATTTTATTTTAAAATTATTTTAATATATTTATGTTATAGGAGGTATGAATTTTATATCTAAATATATAAAACTTTTAAAAAGAATATTAAAAATAAGACAATCATCCCTTAATTTGGTGATTTTCCCCCTATAAATTGCAAAATGTTATGTCTGCACTTTATCATCTAATAACTTCCACAATATCTATGTTTTTCAAACTCTTTAGTGCTTCCTAGAAGCACTGATCATGTTCTCTAGGAGTTTGATGCACCTGCCAAATTAGCTTTTCCAGTAATGGACTCTGCCCTGGACCTTCTTTGTTAGCCTCTGTTTTATTTTTGTAGTGCTAATGAAAAGTGATGTTTCTCTTTTACTGAGGCAGAGCAAAATGCCCCAAAGTGTGTTCATTTACATGTAAATCTTTCTGCACAGCCCAGTGCCTGCTAAAATGGTACTATTGCCAGGTAAAATGATGAGACCTAAATTGAGACTATGGCCCTCACTAAACTTGGTGCTGTGTTTCCAAATCTGTTTCTTCATAGTGCTGTGCAATGAGGTGCAGTTGCTAATCAGTTTGAAAACATCTCATTCTTCTTTTCCTTTTTTTATCCTCTTGGAAACTGTAGTCACAACAGTCCACTGGAGGGTCTTATAATAACACTACATCAGTTAATGTTTTTGGTCTAGGTTTATATAAGTATGGCAGAATGAAAATTACATTATATTAAAAATTATAAAGCAAACATATAACAGATACTAGTGTTTGGAATTGTTATAGAAGCAACTGGTGGAAAGAACTGTTCTTATCTATGGCTAATAGGGTATTTTGGCCTCATAGGGAGGTTCTATATGTGATTTCCCTGAACATTGGCATTTATGTTTGTGTGTGTGTCTCATGACTTCTAACAGTCCACTTGCTTTCCAACTGGCATTTTCTTCCTTACTATATTAATGTAGTCTCTACATTCTTTATAAAATAGACTATGTTTTTGACATGCCTAATCTAAAAATAGTTTATCCTGCTTTGGCGGACTTGGATATTGCAGAGGAGCATTTCAGGATTTGCCAAACCCAAGCAGCTGACATCCAAACTGACTTTCAAATGATGTGATTACTTATTGATAAGCATTGAATTTCTCTTCAACTTCATTACTAAATTAATTGAGACTTTGGTTGAGATTATCTCCCAACTAAATGAAGTGATATTCTGTATGCCTCTGCCAGGTTGCATAAAAATCTTGCACCTGTTTTAGTTCAAGTAACATTTTTTAAAGAAAATCCTTTAGCTGAGTTTCATTTTATAGGGATGAGGTCTTGCTATGAATTTCTTCAAAGTTTATATTTATATCCACATAAGTATGAAAAAATATATGCTATTTCTTCCACCCATTCATCCATTTATCCATCCATCTATCCACTCATTCACTTATCCGTATCGTATCCATCCATCATTATTGAATATCCTAGAGATCTCGGGTGAATGAAACTAATTCCCTGATTTTACAAGCAAGCCATTTTAAACACCATGTTCCTAGGGTGGAATTATGTGTAGGACATGATGGGAATGGAGGGAAAGATCTTCTGCTGTTACTGTGAGGCTTTATATAGATAAGTCATATTTAAGCTGGCCAGGTTGGTCTTATTTATATATTGCTGTTATTTCATTGACATTAACATCATCTATCTCTCTAGATTGTAAATTCAATAGAGAATAAAGACTTCTCAGGGCTTGTGCAGGCTTGCATATTAGTAAATGTTTGAAAATTCTTGAGAATGGAAAGACCAGCAGGGAACTGAACTGATTATAACAAAGTTTATGTATTTACATTTGTAATGAAAATATTATAATAAGGGATGAGCTAATACATAAAGGTAAACTAATTCATTATTTCAAATGTTTATATGACATAAACACAAACTTTAAAAAGTAAGTCTGACAATATAGCTCTTATTATTATGCAATAAAATACTTCTTGTTGATATTTTAATAAAGATCGACTTCTAAATTTTATTTGCACATATAGATTATATGAGGGTGACTAACGTTGAACTGATTGAAGGTGATGTTGGAGGGTGATGTGGTGAGTAGCTCTTCTCAGTGTCTTACCTATGTTATTTAATTTTAGTTCCTCTCATTTTTTTCACAGTTACATCTAGCATTTACAAATTAGTGTTCATTTTGTTTTACCTTATTGCATAGGATGCAGTATTTCTTTTGTTTCTTACAATAATAAACAAGAAAACTGGTTGTATTTTTGATTAGTATTATGTGATAAATCACATATATATGCAGATAATTTTCTTTCAACTATGGCTTTGATCAAAACAAGTTAAAAAATAAACTACACAAAAAATGTGAGGTGTTATTCTTGATAGTGTATCTTGTCTCATTAACAATGTAATTATTTGGTTTTAACTCACATTTCAAAGTAGGTATCAAAAGCAATTAAAAATTAAAAATAATTCAGACCATATTTGGACAGTAAATCTGAAGCTCAAGGTTAAAATCTTCAGTATCATTAGGATACCCTACTTAGAGAATATGTTTTAACTCCTTTGACATGTCTTGATATTTATAACCTACAAGGAACAAGTATAACATAATATGAAGGAGTTTTATGTAATTATTTAAACTAGTTTTCTTATTACTAGATCCTATCATTTATACTGCTAATGTATAACCTGAATGATATAAAATCAGCAATGAAGGAAAGGATGAACTTTAATTTATAAACATATCTAGGCAGATTATTTTTATGCGATACAGGCTTCTCTATGAAAAAGCTTAATCTTATGCTTTTATGAATAATAGCAACAATATATTATTTCTCATTCTATTTACTCTGTTATTTAAGTATCTATTGTAAAAGTTATGAAAGTATCTGTTATCCAAGTAGTAATATTGGAAAGGAAGGACTGATCATGAATCTTGTAAAAATATATGGTTAAGGATCTAATGTAGGATCAGGAAATTTTCTAGTTTAAAGGGTGAAAATGATTTTTTCTCATGACTAAGGATGTTCTCCTGTGAATGAAATTTAGAGTAGAATTATAAACAATATTTAAATTAATATATATTTTAATATTTGGTTCTCCACTTCAGATTTAGCTTTAAAATGTATTCATGGTGTTGTGATAGTCAATTCGATAATATAAAAATTTTTAACTTGGTAATGGTTAGTGACTATTTCCCAATAGGAGCATCTTTTGTATTTTCTTCCTATTATTTTTCCTTCTCTGTGTTTGTGGAATTCTCACTCCAGGTGTAGATTTTTGTCAACCATTTGAGGATAACTCAAGGAACAATACATATGAGGGTAGATTGTTAATTCTCTGAGCTTCCATTATTATTCCAAATATATGAATACCAAGTTAAAAGTGATAAGGGAATTTGATATTAGTTATAAATATAGGTGTTTTAATATATCATATTTTGTGCTTATTTAGAAGGAAACACTGGAGCTCCTGATCCTACCTTCTCCCTGAAAAGTGTTGTCAAAGCAAAGCACCTCTTCTTTGAACTGACATTGACCTTGGAAACCATTATATTTCCAGCTGAATTGACTGTGTCTCTCTCCCTTCCTAATAGAGAACTGATTAGATTTTTCTTCCCTTTATTTTTATTCTCTTCATATGCTTTTTAATTTTGCTTTGATTACTTACATTTTAATAAAATATTTTGTAGCTTTTGTAAGTAAATCAAACTCTTAAAAAAGTATGTAATGGGAACCATCCTGATGTCTATGGGGAGAACTAATGCATTTTGAATGCCTTGGCTGTTTATTTTAGTGATTTCTTAATTATTTATTAAGGGATGTGAAACTGAGACATATATGTATCATTGATAGGGTAGAGGGAAAGCCACGTGGTTGCTTAATAAATGCACAGGTTCTTATTGTGCAGCTGCTATCACTGTCTAGTACCTGAATAATTCTTAGCTTCTTCTCAAGGAAAATTAAAATATACAAATTAAGAACACACAAATTCTAAAAACTAAAAACAATTCACATATTACTCAAATGTAGTTAAAATTACGACATTGTTGAAATGTGTTGAGGTAGACAGTGAAACACAACACAGTGAGATCGGGTTATTCTGCTTTAGTGGGGGCGGCCAGGAAAATACGACTATACTTTTTTTGTACTGAGACAAATTTCCTAGATGGTAGCCCCAAGAAAGAACATTGAATAACTTACTGGAACTGTTTCCTAGTCGTTATATTGATTGTTTGGTCTTCATAGTGTACTCACTGAAAAGGCAGCTATTTGGCTTATATTTGTATTATGGTGCTAAGCCTGCACTTTAGACACTTTCTTTTTACTTGAGGACATTAGCAATTTGGTTTCGAAGAAAGGAAGTTGTTTTTTTTTTTTTTTTTCAAATTAGGTAGACCTGTGGATATTTAAAGGGATTCAAAGTTTAAAAGGCTGAGTAATGAAGGTCTTTATACCAGGATGCTTAGTGGTCCCCTGATCACACTTGCCCCTCCTGACCCTTAGGTGAACACCTGTTTTATTGTGAGAACACACAGGTGGCTTCTGGTAGAACTCATGACTATAGCAGAAATGCCTGTCTGGTTCAGCAATCCAGTTAATGCCTCATGAGCACTTAATTTCATTGATGTCGTGCTTCTAGTCAACAAAATCTGGTTAATTGCTTGAGTCATAATATTGTGGTCCATCCCCTGGACTACCCAGTTTACAGCATGCCTCCAACAGGTTCATGACTGGTATCTAATCCTTAGGATCTCTTTTAACACTCACATTCAGAAATCCTCTTCTCTGTGCTGATGTAGAAGTACTTTATTTTATCTTTAGAAAAAAGGATGTATCTTTGGGAGAAAGGGCTCTTCTTGGAAATAACATATTCCTATCTAATTCCTGCAGGGTTTCCCTTTTTCTCCTGTGGTCCAGTTGAGTTATTCAAAGATCTTAGTGCTTTCCTAAGAGGCTTGTGAAGTAATTGAGAATTTGGTAGGAAAGAAAGTGATTCTCAACTTCTTACTGTAGTAAATGCATTTCTGGAGACTATAGCCTTAAGTATAGCCCTTTTCAAAATCTGCTTGGGGGTTTAGGGTTTTAAACTTATGCCAGGAGTAATACTGATTAAGCATTTTCTGCCTTGTCCATTAGCTCTTCCTTCTGCTCAGTGCTAGTGAAATCAGGATTTGTGCCATGAAAATCACCAAGGCAATAAATCTAGCACTTATGACTTCAATGCATTATTGAGAAGAAAGCGCAGATGGACTACAAGGGAGCAAGCAGTGGTTAAAACCAACTAATATATTTGATAATTAATAAATGTAACAGGGGAAATGAACAGCAAATGAAGGAGTAGCGGATCCAATTTTTAACTAAAATGTAATATAAAAATTCTCTGTTTTTTAATTTTAAAAAATACTCTCTATAGCATTGAAAGAAAATTGTTTGGTTCTTGAGAATGCTGACTGTAATCTGCAATCAACTTTGGGTCCAGCTTAAACTTCTAACAAAGGTAGCCTAGGTACTCCTATTTTGTGAACATTAGCTAAGTTTTAGGAACTGTGTTATGTGTTGGTAATTCAAAGATAAAGCATGAATACGAATACTGTTTTCAAGGAGCTCTAAGTCTTTAATAGGGATCCATGCATATAAACATAACTAGTGAGTAAACTAGTGAATGAACAGGGTTATATACTGGCCCCAGAGGAGGGCATGATCACCTCTGCCAGGCTAGGATCAGGAAAGACCTCAGAGGGGAGATTCTTGAGCTAAGCCTTGAAGGAAGATAAGGAATTCATTCAAAGAAGGAAGACTGTTCTAGGCAGAAGCACAGAGGCATGAGACAGCATAGCTGGTCCAGGAGACTAGAACTACTCAAAATGTCAGGAGCAAAGAATGCATATTGAGCAACAGTCACAGGTATACATATGAGAATACAGGCATAGCAGAATGGTAGGTGAAAGATGAGAGCCTGAAGTCAGATACTAGCAATGGGGATGGAAAGAATGGGTCAATTTACATCATTTATTAGATTGGTGACCTTGGACAAGTTAACCTCTCTGAGCCACAATATTGACGCTGTTAAATGTATATAATAATCTGCATCTTACAGTTTTGTTATTAGTACTAGAGAAAATATATTTGTGTTTCCTGAAATAGTTAAGTTCTCAATAAGTGAAAGAGATTGTTATATTACTACTGATTGATTGAAACACTCCTCATGTCCTGTCTTCTTTTTCTACATATTTCACTGCTTGTCACTCTCATATCACTGTTCAATATATAGCTGAAGTGAGCTTAGAGAATTAAGCATTTTAAATGCCCTGCCAACAGTCATTTCTCCAATAATTATTACTGTTACCACATTAATCTATATTTGAGATGCAGTCAAATTGAAGTACTCAAAAATTTATAAGCTCTGTTAGTCAGAACTGAAGGAAGAAGAGAGAAACATTTAGACATTATTAAAATTGTTGGCTTATTAGTGGAAGGCATCATAGTTTAAGTGCCAAATATCCAACTAGGGTAAATATAAGGGACTGAGGATTCTGATATAGGATGCTGATTTATTGTTTAGCTTTAGGTGAGTTACTCCACTTTTTCTATGCACATCTATAATATGACAAAGATGATGCCTATTGAATAAATACCAATAAGCAAGCTTAAGCATAGGAATGATAAATAATAAAACATAAATTTTCTCTCTGTGGAGAAAAAAAAAATCTCATGTCAGTAAATGTATTGTGATGCTGGGACTTAACACGCTAAGCAGGAATTATATGCAGAGTTCAGTTTTTTCATTAACATCAGTTTACTTAAATGTGTCCCTGACTTCCATAATTTTGTTCCATACTTCGGTAGTTTTGTTTTACATTGTAAACAGCAGATTCTCTGTGAAAGGTAGAAATTAACCTGCTGATGCTTCTCTTTCCACCCCCATAAGATGCTGTAAAATAAATGGAAAAATACCAGTTCAAAACCTAATCCAGCAGAAAATGGCTCTAACCTGCAAAACAATCCACAAGTTCATGTAAAAGGAATAATTTTCTTCCTTGAGAAAAGGGAACTTTTTAAAAGAAATACAAGCACTTGGGGCTGTCACCCCTTCTGGTTCTTCTTGCCATGCCCTCCCTGCCTCTCTGGATCCCAGCAAGAGGCAGGTTAAATTCTGTGTACTGTAGGAAGAAGGCTTTGGAGAAAACAAAACCAAACCAAAACCTTATACAACCACCGTCCTCTGAACTACAGCAATTTTTTATTTTACTCCTCTCTTGACACTTCTTACATGCTGCTGTGTGTTAGTGACTATCTTTTTTTTTTTTTTTTTTTTTTTTTTTTTTTTTTGAGCTAGAGTCTTGCTGTGCCACCCAGGTTGGAGTGCAGTAGTGTGATCTCAGCTCACTGCAACCTCTGCCTTCTGGGTTCAAGTGATTCTCCTGCCTCAGCCTCCCAAGTAGCTGGGACTGTAGGGACCCGCCACCACGCCTGGCTAATTTTTGTATTTTTAGTAGAGATAGGGTTTCACTATACTGGCCAGGCTGGTCTTGAACTCCTGACCTTGTGATCCACCCACCTTGGCCTCCCATCATGCTGGAATTACAGGCATGAGCCACTGTGCTGGGCCGTGACTATCTTATTGTTTTGTTTTATCTTCCTAATTATAACACGGATGCTTGATTATAGCACTTTGCCTTTTCTGTTTCCTCTGATCCTCGGGAGATATTTGTGAATTTATTGGCTTCACTGGAGTTTTCCAAACCTAGATATAAATGTTTTACCTAGATTGCTCATCTCTTAGATCTTCCATCTAGGCACTGCCCTATCCCTGTGCTCCTTCTCCAACTGTGGCAGAGAATTGGCAGCCAGCCAAGCCATGACTTACACGGCCTTGAAATCTGTATTTATGATGGTTTCCTAAATTCTTAGGACTCTTCCCCTTACTCTGTAACACGGAGTTTCTTGTGCACAGCATGTGCTCATAAGTTAACCTTGCACACATCCCCACACAAAAAATACAGCCAGCAGAACATCAGAGAAACCAAAAGGGGAATGCAAATCTGGTCTCTGAAACTTATAAATATGGATTATTCCTTGTCCTCCCAGATATTATGAATTATTGGTGGCTTGAAATTCATAGTGCACATTCTGGTTGAAGTGGATTAAGAGTGTCTTAGAAATTGTACCAAAATTTCAGAAAACTCTTAATGGTAGCCAAATTATGCCAGTGTTCTAAGTCCCATAATCAAATGAGGTGGTCTACTGCATTGCATTGGCATCTTCTGTCTCTCTCTGTTTTTGCATTGTCAAAATTACATGTGTCCTGCTAGCCTTGCTCTGAATTTTGAGAATTGTGATGTTAAGAAGACATCAGAGGCCAGGCGCGGTGGCTCACACCTGTAATCTCAGCACTTTGGGAGGCTGAGGTGGGCAGATCACAAGGTCAGGAGATCGAGACCATCCTGGCTAACATGGTGAAACCCCGTCTCTACTAAAAATGCAACGAATTAGCCGGGCGTGGTGGTGGGTGCCAGCAGTCCCAGCTACTTGGGAGGCTGAGGCAGGAAAATTGCTTGAACCCAGGAGGTGGAGGCTGCAGTGAACTGAGATCACACCACTGCACCCCAGCCTGGGTGACGGAGCAAAACTCCATCTCAAAAAAAAAAAATATATATATATATATCAGAAAAAAATTTACAAATCATAATAATTGCCATGACTTTGTTTTCCTAAATAATTTAAGGGGAGTAACATTTTGTTGGTCTCTCTCTCAAATACTTTTCTTTCTGATCATCTTCTTTCTCACCTCCTTACAGAACAAATATTCACAAACACAAACTTCGGAGAATTGTGCTTTCAGGCTTTTGACGCTTCCCTATACCTTGGCCAGTTAGTAGGCACTATAGTGGTAGAGTCTTGGAAGTACACATATGTCTTTCCAAAACTTGAACTGGGGGAATGTCACTCTTCATGCCCATTTGAGGATGTTTACTGAGATCAAGCAAAGAACCTAAAAGTGGTGTTCTTTTAATTGGAAACTTTCAGAATACCTTTGTTAGAGGTTGTTACTCCTGAGGGAGAGCTGTTAAGCTGACTGAAGTTTGGATAACTGGGATTGACTTGGTCCAAGTATGACCCTGGTCTGTGGTCTATTATGTATCCTACTAGTTCAGAATTATCCAAAGTAACAGACAGTTATACATAAAATGGAACTTTCTTTTTTTTTTTTTTTTTTTTTTTTTATTATACTTTAAGTTCTAGGGTACATGTGCATAACGTGCAGGTTTGTTACATAAAATGGAACTTTCTAAGCTCTTGGTGAGATTTGTCTTATAAATCACTCATATTCTCTCTCTCTCCCCCTTCCTTCCTCCTCTATTAATCTAGAAATCTAGATAAAAAGATTTCCATGTTTTCTTTATTAATTTTATCTCTTCATAGTAATTTTCTGTTTTTCTTTATTAATTCATCCATTTAATAAATGATCATTGAGTATGTATAATATGCCAGTTACTGTCTTAGTGAGATGAGTGAATAAATAGAAATAGATATTATCATAAGGGGATACACATTAGACAATAGTTATACAAATACATGATTATAAATTTTCATGTTGGTTACAGAGGAAAAATATAGGGAACTAGTCTTTCAGGGACTTGCATCATAGAAGATTTTCCAAAGAAAGTTTCACAAGATTTGAGATGAATGAATAGAGTAGAAAGTGGGAGAAAGCATGCTTCAAGCCAAGGTAACGCTGTGGGAGTATGAGAGGCAGGCAGGGGACAGAGAGTCCAGAATGGTTGGACTGGAGACTACAGGGATAGGGCAGGATCGGGGAGTGGGGCAAAGGGACTGAGTCAGGTGGGACTCAAAAAGCCATCAGGGCCACTAGTCCTTGTAGGTCATTTTGTAAATTTTTAGGGATTTTGAAGGATTTAGACTTTATCATAAAGCCAGTGGAAGCCAATGAAGGATTTTAAGCAGGAGAGTGATATGAATTGATTTGCACTGACAAAAGTTCATTCTGGAGAGGAGGGACAACTAAGGGCCAGAACGAACATGTGCAAAGCTGTTAAAAGGCTACTGGAAGATCCATGAGAGAAGCAAGACGGCAGTGTGGATGCAGGCAGTGGCCACAGAGATGGAGGAAATTTAGCAGATTTCAGGAGTGATTGAGGTAGAGGGTCAGGATTTGCTGAAGGGATTAGGAGGAATGTTGGGGGCATTCCCTGAAATCAGAGACAATGCAAGTTGCTTTGGTGGTGAGTTTGGTGTTAGACATGATAAAGATGAGGAGATTCTGACATAGTCTAATGGAGTTGTCATAGAGGTATTTTGTTCAATTCTGGAGCTCAAGAGAGAGGTTTGGGTTAGAGGAATTAGTATGACAAACAGAGGATATGTCAACTGATTTTATTTCAGTAGAGCATTTTTCTTTTTCTTTTTTTTTTTTGAGACGGAGTCTCGCTCTGTTGCCCAGGCTGGAGTGCAGTGGCCAGATCTCAGCTCACTGCAAGCTCCACCTCCCGGGTTCACGCCATTCTCCTGCCTCAGCCTCCTGAGTAGCTGGGACTACAGGTGCCCGCCACCTCGCCCGGCTAGTTTTTTGTATTTTTTGGTAGAGAAGGGGTTTCACTATGTTAGCCAGGATGGTCTCGATCTGCTGACCTCGTGATCTGCCCGTCTCGGCCTCCCAAAGTGCTGGGATTACAGGCTTGAGCCACCGCGCCCGGCCTCAGTAGAGCATTTTTCTAAAGGTAAGTTGAACATTCCTTTTGAAAGTTTCTCTTAGTTTATGTTGCAGTATTTTTATTTTCTCCCTTACCTAAATTACAAATTCAGTTCCCTGTACTGTGTTTGGTTACCTGGGATTTCATTCTACCCAATATTATTTTCATGCCTAATTTATCTTTGGTTTGAATGTAATACAACAGTGAAACCTGTTATTTGTATTCCATTTTTAAAGAAACACTTTTAGATCTTAAAAGTCAGACTTCTCTGTGTCCTCAAATGAATCTGACTTACTTTACAGGAAGAAGGCCTTGGCATTCTGACGGAGTCCTGGAAATAGATTATTGGAGATATAGCTATGTGCTGGTCTTCCTACATTTGTCTCTATAATTGTGGATTATGATGCAGGTGGACTTTGCTCCTTTCCTCTGCACTATCCAGCAAAGTGACCTTGAGCAAGCTGCCAGCCCTACTGGATCATCATTACTCATATTTTGAGGAGAGGATTGCAGTAACATGATCTCTGAGGTTCACTTTAGCCTTAAGATTCTATGAAAAGTTAGCATTAATCCTAGGAAATAGTTAGAGATAAGGATTGTGGAGTGCAGTTATTTTAAGTGCTGGAAAAGTTGTAACTCTCTGGAGGAATTGAATCTTCTGAAATTATTCAGTTTTTAATACAGGGGAGCTTAAAAGGTCCACCCTCCCATCTTTCTACATATATTTAAAGGCAGTTAAATTGCTGCTAAAAATGTGAAATGGAGGTGTGAACATTTCTAGAGGCAATTAAGTAGTTCTGCATTTTACTGGTAAATTCTATCATTCTTAAAAAAAGACAGAGAGAGGTTTATCTAAAAATGCAGAAAAAGGAAATTGCATGTGCAGATGTAAAATACCATCTGTGCTTCTGGATTTATTCCATGCTCCACACCTTCGTTGAAAGAAATTGTTGATTGAAAGCTCCGATTTTGCTGGCTAGTTATAAAAGCTTCCTGTGTTGCTTATCGTGCATTTTAAAAATAGATGGCTTTGAATGTGTGAGTTAATTTTTAGCCTCATTTGCCGATGCCTCCTAACTCAAGAAGCATGCTTTTAGTCAACCCACAGTTCATTTCATATTCAATGCAATTAATAGTAGTGGACACTTACAAGGTGCCAAACTTCAGAATGTCATAGCTTCCTTTTCCTCCTAGTGGTAGGTTGGGTCCATCTGATTTTCTAGACTGGAGAACTTCGTCTATATCTTACTTTGAGAAAATATTAAACATTGGCAGAACTGCAAGTATGTAGTCTCATGATGTTGGAGAATCTTGTCTTAAGTATTTCCAACTTCACCTTTTTTTTTATCTCTTTTCCATCTTAATAGTGGCAGGTGTCCTACTTGTGCCCAGACCCAAGTCAACTTTGCTTTCATTTACCTCTTACAATGAATTTAAGTAAAGCTGGCATCTCTCTCAGGGTAACTCTTTTCCTAATCTCATTTCTAACAGTGGAATGAAATACTTGTTCTTGTTAATAGAGTTTTAAATTTAACCATTACTTTCCCTACTTACAGATAAAGTAGGCTTTGATTTTTTTTAAAAAATTTAAGATTTCTGACCATTATATTTTTCTTTAAAATTGTTCAGTTAAGAGCATTTTAAATGGTATTTCGTGTGTGTGTGTGTGTGTGTGTGTGTGCAGAAATCCTCAGAACCAACACAAAACAACCAAATTTGTATCCCTCTTTTCTGAGCCTTAGTAACTACAAATATATCTGAATTGTTTAGGTACCAAACAGCTATAGGAAACAAACTTACTATTAGAAGCTCAAGATCGCTATCTCAAGTGCCAAATGCATTTTTAAGTACCTAAAGAGACAGAATCAATTACACAGATATTGCTTAATATACAGAAGAGAGGTAGAGAGCTACCCATTTTCAGCATGAAGTCTGTATGTTAAATATAGACCATTTTAATAGGTAGCTTAATTCTCAAATGTGTGCTTTTCATACATAAATGAATTATAATCATAATATACATTCATACATAAATGAATTATGTTATGTTCGTAATATTAAGAAGGTATTTTGGGGTTTTATATACATGTCTTTAGCTGGCATAAGACAGAACCTACACACGTTTCTCTTTCAATAATAGAAATGTCTGTTTTTAGAAGGACATTTTCTCTAGATAAATTTTTATGATAAGAGTTAAAGTGGCAGCCGTTCATGGTAGCTCATGCCTGTAACCTCAGCACTTTGCGGGGGCCAAGGTGGGTGGATCACGAGGTTGAGAAATCAAGACCATCCTGGCCAAATGGTGAAACCCTGTTTCTACTAAAAATACACAAATTAGCTGAGCATGGTTGCATACGCCTATAGTCCCAGCTACTCGGGAGGCCTTTGAGGCAGGAGAACGTCTTCCACTCAGGAGGCAGTGGTTGCACTGAGCCGAGACTGCGCCACTGCACTCCAGCCTGGCGACAGAGCGAGACTCCATTTCAAAAAAAAAAAAAAAAAAAAAAAAAAAAGAGTTAAAGTGGCTACTAGGCATTATTTTGATAATTCAGTAGATCTGAGTGGAGCTGTGCAAAATAAATATCTGCATCCAAACCTAGAAATGCTGCCATTAATTACATTTTGTTATTGGTCAAAAGTTACTTACATTTTCCGAGTTAGCTCATGAGTAAAATGTGATTGAATTGTGAGAATGAATTCAAGTAATTGTGAAACAAACACTTAGAAAAGAACAAAATGTTCTTTTCATTATGCTTAGCATTTTTCGTGAGCTTTTATTAATTTTGGAAGCTTTCATTTCATTTTTTATCTCTATTTTGTGTAGTTGCTTATCTGTCTTTGATTTTTTTTTTATCTTTTGTTCATGTGCTTCTAAAAACACCTCACCAGATAACTTCTTTTGTATCTCTACTATTTTTTGTGTGATTCTCTCATTTTTTCTCTTTATTTTATATCTCTATTTTTTTATATGATGCTCTCATTTTTTTCTCTTTATTGGGCTTAATCATAGCATCTAGGATTTTTGTTCATACTTGTTTAAGAAGGATGTTGACAAACCAGAGTTTTTACTGAAGATGATAATCAGGATGGCAAAGGATTTAAATATAAAATATAAATTTAGAATTTGGTGATATTTAGACTGAAGGAAAAAATATTTAAGGGAGATAATTTTAAATAGATGAAAAAAAGCCAAATGGATGAATGTAAAATATTGTTCCAGATTTCAAAATTTAGACAATTAGTGGAAAATATGGGAGAGTCAATTTTGTGTCAATAGAAGGAGTTTTAAAAACTGATTAGAGCTATTAAAATGTAATAACTTTGATTTTCAAGTAGGTCATAGGACCAGTTTTTCCGTACAAAACAAATAAATTAGATATAGTTCCTGGAGCTGTGGAAGCAACAAGGACTAAAAGAACTGAAATTTTAGAAGGGAAAATTATTCCAAGGCACGCATGTATTTATTTCCCTGAGGGCATTTGCTGATTCTGAGTGTGGTCTGAGGACTCGACTTGGCCTAGGCAGAAGGTGTCTTTCGGGAGTAAGAAAAGTTAGCAAAACTTTTAGTGATAGTGCGAGGCTGGGACAAACTGGAGACTTGAGGGATCTAAAACACACAGCTTTCTCCATGGGATATTTGCTGTGTTCTGAGGCTGCACAGGAAGCAAAGGCTAGGCTAAATGCTTCTAAAAGGCAGAGATGCCAAAAGGCAGTAGAATTTTAGTAGGAAATAAACAAAAAAAAAAGGACTTGGCAGCCTGGAGACACCAAACTCAAACACACCGTTGAACTCTGAAGATATTTACCAAATTTTGTAGCTGTTTGGGCCCTAGGATAAAGAAATGAGCTAAAAACTCCTGAAAGAGAACTTTTTCAGGGCCCAGAAGATAAAGATCTACCGGGCTTTCAATCAAAATCCAGGGAGTGTCATTGCTTACAAATATAGATAAATAAGGGGAAGACTACATTCCACTAAAACTGCAACCTAGTCCCAACCCAGCTGAGTCCTTGGTTGGCTTGAGACGTCCAGCCTGTCTCTCTTCTGCTTAATATTGAAAGTGAGAAACCTGTTCTGGTGGAAGATACCATTTGGAATTCTGCAATTCTTCTATAACTAATTTCTGTCATATAATAAAAGAGTAAGTAGACATACAAATAAGGTGAACCTACGTGACAAATAATCAAAAGAAAAAGTGTACATTTGTATCAGATAAATAGATGATCCAGATATTACAGGTAACTGGCAAGGACTTAAAAGGTGGACTAAAAAAAAAAAGTGAAGGAATAGAAAATTCCATTAGAGAAGTGGGACACATAGAAAATAATCAGACAGGTTGGGCATGGTGACTTATACCTATAATCCCAGACTTTGGGAGGTTAAGGTGGAAGGATCACTTGAGGCCAGCAGTTCAAGACCAGCCTGGCCAACATAGCAAAAAGCCATGTCTACTAAAAATACAAAAAATTAGCTGGGTTTGGTGGTGCATGTGTGTAATCCCAGCTACTCAGGAGGCTGAAGCATGAGAATCACTTGAACCTGGGAGGCAGAGATTGCAGTGAGCTGAGATCGTGCCCTGCACTCCAG
Organism: Rhinopithecus roxellana; assembly: GCF_007565055.1. Classification (NCBI taxonomy): domain Eukaryota; kingdom Metazoa; phylum Chordata; class Mammalia; order Primates; family Cercopithecidae; genus Rhinopithecus; species Rhinopithecus roxellana. Next base: position 90,679,446 of record NC_044559.1, on the reverse strand, counting down.
CCAACAGAATGAGACTCTGTCTCAAAAAAAATTAATAAAAATAATAATCAAACACATATTCTTGAACTGAAACAAAAAAAAAGCCCTACCTCTATCTGAAATGAAGAGTTTGCTAGAGACATGTGATAAATTGGGCACAGTATAAGTTTAGTGAACTAAAAAAATACTCAAAGTATAGAAAGAAAAAGAGAAAAATTAGATCCTGTGTAAATGGTATTTGTGTTATGCTAATTTTTTACAAACATATGTAAAAATGAAGTCCCAAAGGAGAAGAGAGAATACAGGTGGAGATGCATTTTTGGAGGAGTTAAGGCCAGGAATTTTCTAAAATTTTGGAAAGACTGCCACACACAGATTCAAGAAGTTTAGCAAAATTGAAGCAGGATAAATACAATAAAAACATTCATAGGGACAGTTTGGTAAAACTGCTGAAAACCAGATAACAATATCTTGAAGTCAAAGAAACAAAACAAACTTTAAAGAGCTCTAAATACAAGATTGAGAATTGACCTAACGAAAGAAGTGAGAACATAGATGGAATGTAGTGTTGAGAGAAGGTAACTGCCAACCTACAATGCTGTAACTAATACAAATATATCTATGCACAATATGGAAAGAAAGACATTTTCTAACCAAAAAAAAAAAAAAAAAAAAACAAAACAAAAACAAAAACAAAAAAACTCAAAATACAAAAACAGAGAATTAATCAGTATGAGGCCTGCACTAAAAAGGAATACCAAAGGGAATTGTTGTAAGTAGAAGAATGACCCTAAATAGAACCTTGGAAATGTCTGAGTGATTGAAGAATGCTGGAGAGTATAAATACATTTTATACAAATGAACGTGAACTATATTGAACAATAAGAGTGATGCTTTGTGTAGTTTAAAATACATACAGAATGTGACATCAATACCATTAAAAAAGTAAGAAGTGATAAATGAAGTTTAAAACTTCTAGGTTTAGCAATTCTGTGAAGATAATAAAAGTAATAATTATGTAGAACCAACTCAAGAATGCATGTTATAATTCCTCAGGTAAACACTAAAAGAACAGTAAAAGAAAGTATAGCTAACATGTTACTACAAACAAATAAATGGATGTTTGATTAATGCAGAGAAAAGTTATGAGAAAAAAATATATAGTAAACAAGGGCAATTAGATAGGAAATAGAGGAAAACATAGCAGAAAAATCTTTGCAACCTTGGAGTAGGCAAGGATTTCTTCTTCTTTTCTTTTCTTTTCTTTTTGAGAGGAGTCTTCTTCTGTTGCCAGGCTGGAGTGCAGTGGCACAACCTCAGCTCCCTGTAATCTCTGCCTCCGGGGTTCAAGCGATTCCCCTGCCTCAGCCTCCCAAGCAGATGGGAATACAGGCATGCGCCACCATGCCCATCTAATTTTCTGTATTTTACTACAGATGGGGTTTCACCATGTTGGCCAAGATGTTCTTGATCTCCTGACCTTGTTATCCGCCCACCCTGGCCTCCCAAAGTGCTGGGATTACAGGCATGAGCCACCGCTCCCGGACGCAAGGATTTCTTAATCAGGACACAAACATAAAAGAAAAAATATATAGAGAGGTTGGTTTATATTAAAACTAAGAACGTTTGTTCATCAAAACATACCATCAAGAGAATGAAAAGGCATTCACAGAGTGGGAGAAGATATTCTTAATACATACATCTGACAAATGACTCATTCAGATTACATAATGAACTCCTACAAATAAAAAAGATAAAGACAAAAGACAATCCAACAAAAAATTGAGTAAAAGTCTTGAACAGACACTTCACATAAGAGGATGTCCAAATTGTCAATATATATGTGAAAAAGAACTTGGTCAGTCATTATACTAATGCAAATTAAATCAAAATGCGATAATACCACACACTGACAAGAATGACTAAAATGGAAAAGGCAGAAAATATGTGTTGGGCAACGATGTAGAGCAATGGAAATTCTCATGGTCTGCTGGTGGGTGTATAAATGGAAACATCTTTGGAAAAATTTTGAGGGCATCTACAATGCATATCCCATGACCCAGTAGAAATTCTACTTCTAGATATACATGCAGGAGAAATATGTACACATGTTAACCAAAAGATGTACAAAAATGTTCATAGCAGCCTTTTTGTAATAGTGCCAAAACAGAAATGCTCATCAATGGAACCTTAGGTAAAAAGAAATTTGAATATTCATATAGTAGAAATATACAGTTATGAGAGTGAATGAATATCAGCTATGTATCACAATGAGTAAATCTCGTAAACATAATGTTGAGTGAGACACAACATTCAGACACAACAGAGTATGTACTGAGTGATTCTATTCATAGACATTTCAAAAACAGACAGAACTAATCTATGTATTTATGTCAGAATAGAGGTAACTCTGGGTAGGGACTGGGTGGGGTGGGGCGGGGTGGGGCAGGCTTCTGTACTGCTTATAATATCTGTTTCTTAGTTTAGATATTGCTTACATAGATGTATTCAGTTTATGAATATTCACCATCATGATATGTGTGTGTATGTGTGTGTGTGTGTGTGTGTGTGTGTGTGTATATATGTATATATATATATATATATATATATATATACCTAAAATCTTATACTTCAAAAACAAGTTAATTACAATGAGCGTTTTTTGAGTTAATAAGCTTCCTATTCTTGGAAATATTCAAATAGAGTTGGATGATTACATGTAAGGGAGACTTTGGAAGCAATTTCTGCATTGGGGTAAAAGAAATGCACTGGATGATTATCCACACTCTTTTTAATTCTGATATTCTCTAATTGTTTTTTAAAAGGGTATACTTTGATCATTCATCTGTATATTTTTCTTTTTTCTTTACTAATCACGTTTGAGACTATAGCCTACTTTTACTGTTGCCAGTTTACCTCCCATGTCCTCTTATACTCATACCATTTCTTTTTTCTTCTTCTTTTTCTCTTTCTTTCATATATATATATATATTTTCCTGTCTTGCTTTGTCACCCAAAGTGGAGTCCAGTGGCCATCTGAGCTGCAACCTGCACCTCCCGAATTCAAGCGATTCTCCTGCCTCAGCCTCCCAAGTTGTTGGGATTACAGGTGCCTGCCACCAGGCCTAGCTAATTTCTGTATTTTTAGTAGAGACAGGGTTTCACCATGTTGGCCAGGCTAGTCTTGAACTCCTGACCTCAGGTGATCTCCCCGCCTCGGCCTTCAAAAGTGCTGGGATGACAGGCGTGAGCCACAATGCCTGGTCCAAACTCATACCATTTCTTAATCACTGACCACTCTAGGGACAAATTTGATGGATTATTTTAGTCTTTTTCTAACATATTTGCATCATTTGCTATTGAGAACTAATTTTCTTAAAACTCTCTCCCCTCAGTTTTTCTGATGTCACTCTCGTTTTCTCCTTGTCTTTTTTTTCTCTGATAATTACTAAAATATAAGAACTTTCCAAAGTTCTATTCTTGGCCTGATTCTCACACTATAAAATTCTTTGTGTGATTTTACCACTTTAAGACCTCACTGACTATTCACCTGTTGTTAAGTTTCAAATCTGTGAACTCTCCAGGGTTCTAGTCTTAAATATTCACCTGCTTAACAGACAGATCCATCTGAATGTCCCCCAACGTAACACATGCAAGACTGAATTCCTATCTTTCTCCCAAACCTTATCATCTTTTATTATTCCCTTTACCTGGAAATAGTGTCACCATCTATATCTGTTTTATGAAGCCTGGGAGCTATTTTGGACTCTCTGATCCCTCCCTTTCCTCTTTCCACATCCAGTCACTTCCCAGGTCCAATCCACCCTTCTTTTTAAATATTATATATCCTTCCCCCCTTCTCTTCTATTTTCCACTGACTCAGCTTAGTTTAGCTCTCATTATTTCTCTAAATAGTTTCCAAAAAGATTTGTCTTCTAATTTTATACTCAGCCAATACATTCTGCACAATGATCCCAGCATTGATTTCTCTTACTAGGATGTTCTTTAATTCTTCACTTGGTGATTGATTACCTACTCATTTGACACTTGGTTTAAATGTGGGTTTCCCTGTGAAGTCAGGACAAACCTTTACCCAACCTGTCAGGTTAAATTGACACCTCCTTCCTTTGTGTTCCCAATGCACCCTGTACATACTTTCAGCCAAGCATTTGTCATATTTCATTGCATGTATTCATGAGACTGGGAGTATGTCTTATTTATCCTGTTGTATCCAGCACACAGTGTGCCCAGATTGAATGAATAAAGTAATGAATGAATGACTATGATAATTGAGCTTAGTCTGAATCTATGTTTTCCAGTTTCTTATTTTGAATCACCTAAGAGCTTGTTAATAATAGTGACTCTTAGCTGTTACCTTGGATGTAGTCTAAGGAAAAAACTAGGAGATTCTTTTTATTAGATAAGTTTGGGGAACATTAGTCTAAATTATTATCTTAATTTGTTTACTTATCTTTCAAATAGCATTTTTATGCACATATTTCTGACCTGAAACCTGCCAAACTTTGTTGACTAATCACTGATCCTGAAATGAATTATGGAAATGTTATTATAGGGACAAAGTAATTATCTCTGCAGCATTAGATAAGGGAAAAAGTGAATATGAGTAAATCATTTTTGGTGGGGGAGGGTTAGTAACTTTTTGCTTAGTATATGGTTTATTGCTCAATGAATATTAAATGTGCAGTATTAAAGGGGTTACTGAATTATTCCATTTTTCATAAAATGATTCTAGCATGAACAGACAAATATATAAATATACACATACTTAAAAATTGTTTCACTTTTGTGGCATATTTCTCCATATAGTTTGCTAAGATTTATTATCATACTTGTGTCATATGTGGTTTTTATTCACATTTATGAATACATAATGACTTTCTGGGAAAAATATATCCAGATCACACAAATATACTCAAAGCATTTTTATTCAGCAGTGGTTGCCACTTTTAAATCTGAGATTCTCTGAATTGGCACATAATTGCCTATAAAAACATAAATTTCACTCTGTTAAATTAAGAGACAGGATTCACTTTTAAAGGGGTTTGTTATTCAACCAAATAAATATTGCTTCTGTCCAAACTTCCATATTAACTTATCATTACCCTTCATTTTAAAATTAAATGAAAGGCAGATTTTTAATACAGTATCACTATTTACATTTCCTTCTACTAGATGGTAAGCTAGAAGAGATGTATCTAAGTACTGCATATAGATCGAATATTTTAGTTCACAAACAAAAACTTTCCAAAATGAAGCATATAAAGAGTAGAAGGCAGAAAGGAAGATGGATGATATTTGTTTAACAATTATTCCAGATGAGAAAGCCACACTATGATTTTTTATTATTTAGTGATGTGGGGTTTCAGGGTAGCTGCAGAGGTTGTCAGTCTAGACTTGATATTTTGACTTCTGTAATGGTTGGTGTATATGTATATTTTTAGTTTTCAAGAACTGCATGACTAACTGTATCTTAAAAAGCAAGGGACTTGGCCAGGCGCAGTGGCTTACGCCTACAATTCCAGCACTTTGGGAGGCTGAGGCAGGTAGATCATGAGGTCAAGAGATCAAGATCATCCTGGCTAACATGGTAAAACCCTGTCTCTACTAAAATTACAAAAATTAGCTTGGTGTGGTGGTGCGCACCTGTAGTCCCAGCTACTTGGGAGGCTGAGGCAGGAGAATCTCTTGAACCTGGGAGGCGGAGGTTGCAGTGAGTTGAGATCACGCCACTGCACTCCAGCCTGGGTGACAGAGCAAGACTCTGTCTCAAAAAAAAAAAAAAAAAAAAAAAGAGCAAGTGACTTCAGCAAGCACAGCAGTGGGAAATGAGCACTGGTGATGGTGTTGAGAAAGTTAGATCTCGTCTCAGCTCCCTCATGATCCCCCAGATGATTGAGAGAACTAAAAGTTTCACACAAACCCTAAATAACCTCATGGATCATCAGTTCTCTAAAATGAGCAATCATTATTTCTAATAATATTTTGTCAAAATATGACAATCATAGTTGACATCTGTATTCTCAGTGGCATTTTTTTTTTTGAATGGCAGCCTGCTCGAGGGTGGTATTTCCTTTTCACGCTTAACTTGTCTATATCCCTCTTTTAGTTGAGGTCCTACTGAGTTATGTCAAAGACACACCCCAAAATCTTACTGGTTTAGCATAATTCGCACATGTGAAATTCAAAACTGGTGTTCCTGGTCAGAAAGAGGCTTTCCATTTGGTCATTCACATATATGCTTCCTTTATCTTGTGACTTAGGTTTTTATCTAGAACCTTGGAGTTCTCTTCCCATGGCCCATGCTTGGGGAAAGGGCATGGGGGACCAGGCGCTAGAGACTTTTATTGGCCAAGACTGGAAATATCCCACCACTTCCTTCATGTTAGAATGCAGTCACATTGCCATTTCTAACTGTAAAGAGAGTGAGAAGCTTCTACTTCCTGTGGGCCCAGGAAGAAGATGGAACAGATGTGCTGGGAAGCTGGCTAGTTTCTGTCATAATACTTTTCAATATTTATTTTATTTTCTCTGTCACAAGATTAGAATAATCTACTAATTTATGTAAATGGTTGAGAAAATAATCAATGCCTTTATACTTTTATTAATTATAAAGCCTCCTTATTTTCATAATATGTTTTTATTGTTATCACAACTCTGTGAATATAGGAATTTTTAACCTTGATTTTTAAATGATGAAGCAGAGACTCAAAGGAGTTGCCCAAGGCCACACAGCATGTGTATGGTCAACGTGGGATTTGAAACTGTGTCTCCTGACATGTGTCAAATACCCTTTTCTTCTAGGAAAAAATAAATAAATACAGTTTCTCAGGTGTGAGAGGGAACCATGGTGCCTTGAATTTCTTACCTCATATCATAGGATCATAGGCATTGTTCTGCTTTGGGGATGTCACATTTCTACTGAGGCTTTATGGGACTTGCTATGTAGGACCATAATTGTTGGTGGCATATGGAGGTTGTGGAAATTATATGGCTCATTTATAACTCCAAGGAGGGTCTGGGCAGTTACACACATTTTCTTTGCTGAAAGTTCTTCTTGCCTCATGTAACTTTTTTCTCCTCAGAACTAGCTTAAAGGTACTGCAAATATGTACATATAAATTTCCCAGAGAATTCATGTTTCCCTCTGACTGAAAAGAAGTTACCACATCTAATGTATGTGAAGTAAAAGTGAGATTGAAATTACTGTCATCTTCCATACTTAATTCAAGAATATTATACACTTAAATTTCAATTAATACCTCCCACAGTTCGTGTTAACTGAATTTCTGACTCTCTGTGTAACTTACCAAAACAAACCCTTAAGAAATATTTTTCTTTGCTTTCTGTGAATAACCTTATTGACATGGACAGAAATTAAAACACAAATGATGACTGAGGGAAAAAGTCAAAATTATTTGGTTCTAATTATAAATGTTATAGAGAAAGCTTGCTGGCTAATAATTCAGTGTCTATAGATGATGTAAAATTTATTGTAAACTTAAACATCCTTTAATTATTTTTATAATAATTTATTTTTACATACATAACTTTATGAAAATTCTATAGATTTTCATAATTTCAGTTATACTAGTACTAGCAATAAATGTGCTCTGCATATTTTTTGTGGAGTTTCAAGGGATAAACCATTACAGAAAATGAAATTAAATCTAACAAGAATGCTAATACATAGTGTAGCTTCAGACACAGGGCAGACTCAGTAACCCAAGACATCAGAGATTACAGGACACCATCATATTAAAATATGTGGAATTTTAACAATTCAGATGTTCTAATGATGTAAGATGAAGGATAACTAGTTATCATATTCATGAAAAAAACAAGTTGATAGGCTAACACATCTGGGAAGATGACTCAAGAGCTAAATAGAAATAAGTGCACTATTCAGTGAAGAGCTGAAGCATCAGGTATATTGTACCTGATTTTGCCAAAGCACACATGTGTAGAGGGAGATGACTCTAAAATTCCATCCAACTGACTGTGTTACTTTTGTTGTGTTGATTAGTTCACGAGTGTGTGTGCAGAAGGTAAATGCACCCATAAATATATCAAGTCAGTTACCTTCTAGAGGAGGCCAGAGAATTTGATTGATTGCTAGCATCATCCTTTTAGAATTTTCTACCTTTTTAAAGTCTTTGTGGGATTCAACAACTTAGAGATCTTCTCCAAGCCACCTCTCAATAGAAATTTCTACTGATAAGAGAGTATGTAAGAGTTTATATAAAGTACGAGTAACCCTCATTTGGCTCATGCCAATTATCTGTGTGACTTTATACATATCAGGTGTCAAAGTATTTATTCTTGAAAGAGCACTGGTCAGTGGGTAAAGCCATGTCATATGCATTATCTAAAACTAAAGCAGGTATTCATTGGTCCCAGTCCTTTAGTTGGTGCCACTTCATGTCTGACAGTGATAACCTCCCCATTTAAACCTGGTAGGTCCTCTATTACCTGCCTGTTCCTGCCAGCTGGAGTGATCTCTTGACCCTGCCTCACTGTTCGAACTTGGAGTACTCACAACCTTTTCTTTAATGAATTTAACTCCTTTATTGAGACCCCTAACTTTATGAAGGCATACATTTTTATCACATGCAGCTTTATCTAGTTTGCTTCTCAGTTTTGTCCTGTCTCAGGCTATATCGTTCCCCCAAATCATTTAATGCAACAAATGGGGACTAATACATCTTTTAAAAATTGGACATGTGATCTTGCATCAGAGTTATTATAAAGCACTTCTTACTAGGCATTGCTTTAAGGCTATCTCGAGCATCCACACTTGGTAACTGTTTTTCTTGTAAGCCTGTGTTAAAATAAGTTTTGCTGGTAGTCTGATAATGAGTTCTTATTGAGACCAATCTGCATTGGTCAGGGTTTGATTAGGAAAATAGAAGCCACACTTAATATTTCAAGTCAGAAGTAATTAACTTTAGGAAATTAGGTGCTTACATAGCACTGGAAAGCCTAAAAGACAATGATCAGAAAAAAAAAAAAAAAAAAAAAAACTATTAACTCTCAGCATATGAAAGAGCTGAAAAAACTGCAGGAAATTGTGGCTGATCTTGGCTACCTGGGTACTGAAGTTGGTGATTTTCAGAAGCCCACACAAACTTTAGGTCTGACACCTGCCTTCCAGCAGTTTTTAGAGGAATATTAATTTTTCTTTCTCATCTGCCTTCCAAATCTTTTGCAAGTGTACCTCATTAGCAGAATCAAATTTGGAACCATGCTGGTAAGAAATTCTGGAAGCATAGCTTCCAGGCAATGCATGGAAAAGTGTATAAAGGGGCAGAGATTATGTAGAATTGATAAGACAATTCAGAACATTGGCAAAGCAGAATGTTAGATAAATATTGAGGTCATCCAGATGTTTCCTCCACCCATTTTTATATTTTGTGTTCTAAGTTTGCCTGCCTTAATGCCCCATATCTACATGCAGACACACAGACACACACTTTCAACCAAAGAGAATGGCTAGAAAAATATTGATGTTGAAATACAATGAATGCACTTAATTTTTAAAGTTTATCACCTGCATACTTAAGAGATAATGCTAAAAGTATGAGTCATCATTGACATTTAGCATCACTAATTTTAAACCTATGCAGATTATTGCTTTGAGGAATAGCACTGCAGGCATGTACAGAAGAGAAGACATTTTTCAGTAAGTGATTTTCCTTATAGAAGCTTATATGCTGTAAGTTACAGTAAAGAATATGTCTTTTGATCACACTGAGTAAGGTTCAGCACTTAAGTGACTTTAAACAATTTACTTACCCTCTCTGAGTTTTAACCTTCTTATCTATAAAATGGGGATACAAATAGCATCCACCTGCCCCAAACTTTGTTATATGATCTGAGACATAATGTATATATATATAAAGTGGTTCATATTAGTGAGTTCTCAAAGATATTATTACCTCCCCTTCCTATCAGTTCTTCAATGTTCTTTCTAAGTGTTGAACTCTGGTTTTGGGGAAGTAGGTTGAAAAACGTGTGGGTTGCTATTTCCTAAGATTGATTTTTTTACAGTAAATGAGCTTTCTTATAATTTTTCTAATACTTTGCACTAATTCTATAAAACTCTGCATGAATTTAGAACATAACTTGATTCTTTATCAGTAATCTTAAATATTCTCCCTCTCATCTGCTTATCTGCCAGCGAGGAATTTGTTTTGTAATGAAGCTGTCCTTTCTTATTAAGGATTAAGCTAGAATGCATCAACTATTTAGAAACAAAGACACATATTAGAATATGCACACGACTGCTGAAATATCATTTGTCTTTCATCATCACTTTTATGTTGACCAAATGTGAGGACAGGTAAAAGGAATCACTTCCGCTGAACATCCTTTCTCTTCTGCTAAAACATTGCTACAATTCACAGGTAGCCTTCCTATTGGCCCTTATATTCATTATTGGATATACATGTTAAGGGACAAGGGAAGCGCAGACTCCACTCCAGCTGAAGGTGCAGAACAGAGATAAGAAGAGCTGAATGGTATGGAGAGAAGCAGGACAGAGAAAATTAAAAACCCAGGACAGAAGGAGTTAACAGTAAAGGAACTTTGGTATCACATCTAAAAATTACTTTGGTGATGAACCGAACTTTTCTGTTTTGTAAATAGTGGTGTCATCATGTAGATGACATACTGGTGTAGCAATATGTACCTAATGTAACTTCTTAGGGAGGCAAGGAAGGATGATAAGCTAATACTTGGGGAGACTAAAGGTAAAATGCTTTCATTCAGTTCAGCTTCTCTGAGTCTTGGTAGTTATTAATATGCCAGGTATCATAGAGGAAGCAAGTTGATAACTCTCTCAAAGCTCTGTTATTTTTCACTATTCTGCTTTTCCCCAAACCATTAACTTTTAGCCTTAGTTTTTAATTAATTTACTAGAAATAATGAATTTTTATTTCAAGTGTATTAAAATAAAATTTCATTGAGTCACTAAGGAAGGTTCCCATGAATCTTTGAGGTTATTTTGACAGGTCACTTCGGGATGCCTTTTTCTTCATTCACATGGCTTTAGTTTGTTGTACCAGTCAAGATAGGCTAGTCTATGCTGCACTATCAAAAACAATTTAAAAATACTAGTTAAAGTCATAGCTTAATAAAACAAAAGTGTATTGATTTTTCATGTCATCTATGTACAGAACCATTTGTACTGGGAGACCCACCTAGTTTTAAGGACCATAGTCACTTAGGAACCTAGGCTGACAGAGGCACTACAGTTTTCTATCTACATCATCTGGAATGATGGCCAGACTCCTCACTGGCCATGGTAGAAGAAGAGAGAGAGAGAGACTGGAATCCATGGTAAAGAAAGAGAAACTGGCCAACTGCACGTGAGATTTTTGGTACCTTAACCCAGAAGCAGCACACATCCTATCCACTAGTGCCCATGAGCTAGAATGTGTTATCTGGTGCTGCCTAAGTGCAAAGTTACTGGGATATTTAGAAAACTAACTGGAATATTTGATGAGCATGGCTATTTCTGCCACAATTGGAAGCGTTTACTTTTATGTACTTGAGTATAAAATAAAATTTCATGAAAGTGCTTCAATACTAGAACTTATTTTCATATACTATAGCATGTCTTTTGTTTAGTCACTTGGCAATTAATTGTATACATTTACAGAATTTATTTTTAAAGACTTTTTTTTGAGACAAGGTCTCTGTCACCCAGACTGGAGTACAGTAGCACAATCTCGGCTCACTGTAGCCTCTACCTCCCAGACCCAGCCTCCCACCTCAGCCTCCCAAGTAGCTGAGACTACAGGCGTGTGACATCACACTCAGCTAATTTTAGGTATTTTTTCTGGAGATGGGGTTTCTCCACGTTGCCCAGGTTGGTCTCAAAATCCTAGGAAAGTGATCCACCACCCTGGCCTCCCACAGTGCTGGGATTACAGGTGTGAATCATTGTGCCTGGCCTGAAAAAGACATTTTGATAATTGTGCCTTGCCTAAAACAGGCATTCTTATTAGTGCTAATTTTATCTCCCCCAACAGATTTGTAAAATCTCAGAAACAGAAACACTATCTTCTATTTCTTGGTGTTCCTGTAGCACCTAAAATATTTACATATCTTCATTGCAAAATGACTTAATAGCAAAATAAAGACATATATGCTATTATATATGCAAATATACATTAGTATAAAGAAAAGTCATGGACTCTTAATTTTGAGACAGTTTAACATAGCTAAACTGAAAAGTTCATTATGCATTTTCAGATTTTTCTCCATTCTGATTCTTTGTTCATGAAGACCAAGTTTGGATGTTCAGAGAAACCATCACTTGACCATCAGAAGATAGATTTACTTTCTCCAGGACAAACTGACCATGACAACTTTTAAAAAAAAGAGACAATCATTTAAAAATCCTTTAAGACTCAGTCATTTTCCAAATGGCACCAAATATACTTTTTCTTTGACCACATGTCATCCTTATCCAAATTTTTATATGGCTGAATTTCATGTTACCTTCGATCTAAATTCATTCTTGCCATCAAGTGTCTCTTACAATCTGTCTGTGCCCAAATATCCCTCCAGTTTTTGCAATTAATTAACAGTTTTCAATTCTTTATTTACCCCTCATTTTCTTAAACCTCATTGGTCTTAAAATATTATTTTGCTTTTCTCTGCTAAAATAGAAGACTCTACCATTTTTGACATCACTAACATGATGTCAATTCATTTAGCTAATTCAAGTCAAGGTTCTATATATTTACTTTTGGAAAATGGTGATCTGGTTCATTAATCTTATAATGTGACCAACTTGAGGGCATTTAGAAAGTGCATGTTATGTTACCTTGTTACTAGAACTCTGAAATTAGACTGCATGGAGACCAAGATAGTTATGACTAAATGATTAGATTCTCAAGACTAAGTGGACTCATTTGTGTGTGCAGATATTTATCAATCCTTTGTGAGAAATGTCCTTCTCAGAAGGCTGCGTTAGCAGAAATTAAAGACTAAAAGAGGGCAAACAAAATTTTCAGTGATGATAAAAATAATTTCTTGTGTTTGTATGGTGATTTATGGCTTAGAACGTCCTTGACGCCTGCCTAGAAGATAGGCAGGCCTGGTAGTACTAAGTATCTTCATTTTGTGATCTTAGAAATTGATATGTATCTGAAAATCATTAGAAAACAGCCTATAACTCAGATTTTCTGGTTTGTTGACACTCTATGAGGCAGACATTACAAGTCTAGTCACGATTCCTTAAATATACAACAGGTGACCCTTTCAAAAAGGGAAATAGCTTGCACTACTTGTATACTGTGGTTATCCTTCATGTTTCTACATCAGCATGTTCCCTAAAATTGTAGAAAGTGCTCTCTGTGCTTCTGGGCACAAGAAAAAAAAAGGAGGCCTTTCAGGGCAGTGGAGGATGTGAATGATACCTTGTGAGGAGGGATATAGTTCATGGACCAGTCACTCAGTTCTGAATATAGTGGAGAAAGGGCCAAAGAGATTTCTTTAAAAATGCAATAATTTACTTCAAATGTTGTTCACTGCTAATTTACTGCTGTTGTTTGGAAGTAGTGATTTACAGCCAGAAATTTTACCTGTGGTGGATTTTTAAAAAGAATAAGAATTATAAAATTTCTCTTGAAACCAATGTAATAGATAAAGAATAAGATATGGTATCTGACAAAAGCCTAGAACAAAGTTCTCTAGTGAGAGTGATGCAATAAAGATTAAATACAGTATCTGCATAATCCTGGAATACCTTTGTAAGTTGTTGTTGCAGTGCAGTGGGCGTGTTTCATGAGATGCTGTGATAAGAAATGTGATCACAAAATAATTTCCTAAGATTATAGGAACTGTAATTAGAGGTATAAAATATGTTAGTGCATTGGATATAATGGTGAAGAAACACCAGCATGCAAGAAAAGATTAGTTGAAAGACATGACAGGCCTTAGGGACACTGTAGTTTTCTAGGTTTGTCTATGATTTGGGGAACTTTGAGCAATCACGTATCTTTCCTGCTGATTGCCTATCATTCGGGAATTATAGGAAATCACTTCTGCAAAGTGATATCCTTGTGAGCATTACCTTCTTTGAAGTCTTCTTTGTAAGAACTGATTTGTGGGGTAGAGTATGAACTCTCACACTTGGGCTTGAATCTTTGGTGGTTGTTTTCCTCAAGGGATGGCAAGAGAGACTGAGACAGTGTGAAAGGATGAATAGCTGAGAAGACTGAGAGTGGGAGAGAGAGCCAGGAAGCTCATCGTGTTGTGGTGGTGGTGGTGGTAAAATGGTGATCAAGGACAGGGCTAAGGACCCAGTTCAGCAAACTTACAACTTTCCTGAGGACACTTCTTGAAGTAAACCAACTTCATGTTGCTGGGTCAGTATTCTCAGTCTTAAAAAACAAATATATCCTGCCATTTGAGACAACACGGATGAACCTAGAAGACATTAGACTAAGTGAAATAAGCCAGACACAGAAAGAAAACTACTGCCTGGTCCCACTTACATGTGCAATCTAAGAAATTGAATACACAGAGGCCGGGCGCGGTGGCTCAAGCCTGTAATACCAGCACTTTGGGAGGCCGAGACGGGCAGATCACAAGGTCAGGAGATCGAGACCATCCTGGCAAATACGGTGAAACCCCGTCTCTACTAAAGAATACAAAAAACTAGCAGGGCGACGAGGCGGGCGCCTGTAGTCCCAGCTACTTGGGAGGCGGAGGCAGGAGAATGGCGTAAACCTGGGAGGCGGAGGTTGCAGTGAGCTGAGATCCGGCCACCGCACTCCAGCCTGGGCGACAGAGCCAGACTCCGTCTCAAAAAAAAAAAAAAAAAAAAAAAAAAAAAAAAAAAAAAAGAAATTGAATACACAGAAGCAGAGAGTAGAAGGGTAGGTGGTAGGGGTCTGAGGGTGAGAGAAATGGAGAGATGATGGTCAATGGGTACCAACTAGTAGTTATGAATAAGCTCTGGAGACCATGCACAGCATGGCGACTATAGTTAGTAATAACTTAGTGTATACTTGAAATATGCTAAGAAAGTGGAACCTAAGTATTATCAGCACACACACACACACAGTATGTGACATAATAGATACATTAATTAACTTGATTGTGGCAATCATTTCACAATTTATATGTATATCAAAACATCACATTGTATGCCTTGAATATAAACTCTATTTGTCAATTATATGTCAATAAAAGTGAAAAAGAAGATTTCCTGAAATTGAAAGACAATATTTAGATCAGCTAACTTTTCCAACCAATTAGACTAGAGAAGAAGTCAATTCAAGAGGAGGCAGAATTGCTAATGTAGTGCTTAGTGACTGTAACTAATTAGAGAACTTAATTAAGCTGTCAAGAAGGAATAAAGATAATCACTCTCAGTCAGTTCCCACTCTTTTGCACCCAGGAGCATGAGCAAATTCACTTTCTCCCAGGTCACCACATAATCCTTGCTCTCTCACTTGATATTGATGTAACCTCATATGCACCTTCCTGAGGTGATGCAGGTTATACAAGTAAATGACACACTTTGTCTTTTGTTTCATCCTGCTCTAGCAGATTTATTCATATCATAGTTGTCATATAAAATATTTGAACTTGCTACTTTAATTATAGCTCTTGAGATCATGGTGATTGAAAGTTATTGTATAATGTAATTTTGTGGGTGGAGGACTGTTAGGTTTTTGTTTATTTTTCTGTCACCACTTAATTTGGAATGCCCTTATTGTTATCCTTAGGAATGTGGATGTTTTAGAAAGTTTGTGAGTGTCCTTTGATGCTATTCAAACCTGTCCTTTGATGCTTAAGAAGTACAGTGTTTACAGTTGCAGATCAGGAGTGGATCCTGATTTCACAAGCCTGAAGCTTATGCAATTTGAGAGCCCCTCATGAAGAAAAATAATGCAAAATTGTGAACATAAAATTAGATGCAAAAATGGGTAATAGGAGCATTCTTGTAACCCAATCCTACATTGGGAAGACTAACAATGGCCAACTATGCATAGAAGTAACTGCAAGTCAGAGAAATACTGCCTCACCCAAACCAAAGGAATCCCCAAATATATTTTCCTTAACCAGGTCCTAGTGGGTCCACAGGCACTCCAGTTCTTAAGTTAGAACTTGTATACCAACTACATTTTATTAAAGCTCAGTTAATCAACTCTTATGTGATATAAATTCCATGAATGGGAGACAGTATATATTTTAGGTTGTTGGTAGACTACCCTTTTATTTTCTCAGAGGACATAAAAATATGACATTGTTCTTTCCAATACTCTACAAGCATTCTTCATCTCCACCTCAATAATATAATACACATTTATTATATGTGGCAATAGAACATAAGAGGTGAGGAGAGAGTACAGTATTATGCTCATGAGGAAACACATTATCATCAGTGTAAATAAAATCTGAAAATATTCCTCCTTGATCAGAATTCCCAGGCAATAACTAAATCTATATTCATGATGGATTATACAACAGCCATTTACAATGGCAGTTTATCATTAGAGATATGGAGGTTGTTGGAGAAATTTAAGACACCCCTGATATCCTTATGGCTTTTAAGGACCTTTGAGGTACATCTTTTATCCCCTGCCCACTGTTAGCTCTGAGGTCTGAAATTCTCAAGCCTCGCTCCCACAAAAATACCAGCAAATTCTTACAAAGAACAAAGCCCATGGTAAGTGATATCCTATTCATCTTTTCTGAAGCATTGTCTGCCTTAAAAATATTGTATTGATTATATTTTGGGTCATGTTAAGTTTTTATTGCTTAGAAAATTTTCCATAACTTTCTAGCCTGCAAATGGCATTGTCTTCTTTCCAGAGCTGCAGTTTTCCTTTTTCGTTATCTTAGTCTTTTAGTTAAAACAACACCTACCTATTTGTTTTGTTAATTATCCCTTTGGAGCAGGAACTGTGCAAAGTTCTGTTGTGAATCTCTGTCTGTGACTGCTTTCTGTGTCTATAGTTTGACTGCTCTCTTTGTACTCTATCCTCATAAAATCTTTCCTTAATGAGTTTTTTCCAATAATATGAAACCTCAATGGGAAATTATGAGAAGTTTTAATACCTGTACTAATGGTGACACCTATGGAAGGGATAAAAAACAAACTTATGTTTCATGTGAGGTGCCACATTTTATGTGGAAAGTTGAGACTCTAAGAGCTTATGCAGCTGTCTCAAAGATACATAGGTAGGAAGTAGTAGAGGTGGAATTTGGACCCAGGATATGCTGGCTCTAAAACATGTCATCTTTCATTTTCACTATTTCTATTTGATAAAATAAAAACTGTAATGTCCTGGTTAATGAGTCTCTTTATAACGAAGGCAACTATGTTTTATTTTTTAATTAAGATTTTTGGAGGAAAGTTATTTTGTAAACTCAGGGGATTGGCATATATGTTAGATTTAACATTATAATGACAGTCATTTGTAAAACATTCCCTATAGTTGCTATAGTGTACTAACAGGATCTCTTGGGAAATGTTGGACTCCCTATCTCACAACTACTCAAAAGAAGTACTGGTGAACAGTTTGGGTTGCTGAGTTGGTACCATTAAGAAAGATAAGATCTCTCCCCAAAGACATCTGGAACATTGAGAAGTGTTGTACTTCGGTTGTACAGAAACAAGGGTAACAAAGGTGGTGCCAGATCTCATTCTTAGCACCTCTCCCACTTTGTGACATTGTTTCTCTCTCCCACCATTGGGAATACTGCATTATATTGAACCTGGAAGGAAGAGTGGTAAGAAAGGAATCATATGAGCATTGCCCTTTTCTATTAGGGAACCAACAAGACATTAATAGCCAAGCATTTACTTTAAAAAGTCACCATTGTTGAACCTATATTAGTGTATTTTGGGGGAACTTCATGCTATAATGAAGCATTAGGCCAGAGATTGAAGAAGCTCAGATTGACTTGGTGGATCAATGGTGTGATCCTGTTGTCCTCCTTGGTCTCTTAGCTTTGTGTAACATGAGAGCTTACCCTTAAAGGAACCTATAGGTCACATCTCTGCTTTTGTTCCATTTCAGTACCTTTATTCTACGTATTTCTTCCTGATGTTCTGGGGTAAATTTTTATATCTCCACATTGTTGACAAATTTATATTATTGGGGTATAGTCTTTTTATATATAAAGTTTTTTTTTTTTTTTTTTTTTTTTTTGTAACCAGGAGGCACTTACTGATCTTGAAGTACTTCCTGAATTATCACTGCCTTCTTATGCGAATATGTGGAATTACAAAGGAGCCATGGATACTAAGCTGCTTACTTTTGAAACCGTAAATACTAAGTGTTTGTAATCTACAAAGATGGACAGAATTAAGGAAACTGGTCAGTGAGCTCTTTTAGAGATATCATGTAGGGGTGGGAGTTACTTTTCCTAAGATATGTGGATGACATCATGTCATTAGGGAAGGTTAGCCAGAGTCTCATTGACCATTTGGGAGGCAATCATGACAATAGAGCCCTTTCTAGCACAAATCATAGATAGACAAGTCGTGCTCATTTACATCTGGGGTCGTTGGATTTTGTTTTGGCTTTAAAAGATTAATCTCAATGGGAAAATGAGTCATTTCCAACTTGCAATTCCTGGAGCAGAATTCTTTTCATACTTTTCTCCATTGCCTACCACCATTTATTTTTTCATTTGTTTTTGCTCTTCAAGGACTATTATCTAGTTCCTCAAAGATACTGACTGGTAGCATTTCCAGGAAATTTACAATTTAGAAAAGGATCCTCAAAGAACAAAAAGTGCTTCAGATGAAAACAAATGAATTTATGCTGTTTGTGTGATAGATAATGGAGAAACTATTTTTAATGCTAGCTCTATTTCAAGCTTCTCCAAATGATATGCATATAGATACTGACTGATGGGCAGCCTGGCAAATATAATCTAAAATTCTTAGTATTTGGTTTTGAGTACATAATAAAAATGTTCTGTAAGTCTGCCAGAAAATAAGAATTACTAGAGATACTCTTAAAAAATTCCAGCTTCTTCTATCTCACCTCAGATCAATGGAATCAGTTTTTTCCAGTAATGTCCTGTGAATTTGTGTTTGTATAGCATTCTAAGATTAGCATATTTGGAAAACACTGCATCCTCCTTATTTTCTCATGCTCATACTAAAGTTAATTATGTGAAGGTTGACCAAGCCTTAATATTCTAAAAGATGGTTGGTTCCCCGAAAATAGAACACTTGTTTCTGTTTCTGATAAAGTAATTATATTACCATTACAAAGCAGTATCACAAAGTTCTTCATGTTTTAGGGGATGGTATACTCTAGCTTTTGTATGTGTTGTAGACTAAATTTCTATACCTGCTCTTTAATGTTATTTTTCTTTACAACTTAAACACATAGTCAATGTAAGTACAATGAACATCCTTTGAGATAAACACTTTGGCACTTTAGGTGTGCAATGAGTACTATTATTGCTTCAGCTGTATTATATTTAGAATTTGTGAAACTTACACTTAGGAGTAATATAAACATTTATTTTTTGTTTTTTGTTTTCATTCAGCAGAATCAATAAAACTTTAAAAAAATATGAGAAAGAATTTGTAAGCTGTTTTTGTTTGTTTGTTTGTTTGTTTGTTTGTTTGTTTTTGTAGTGAAACTTGTTGACTGGCAGAATGTACCATTATGTAAAAACTTACCATTTAGTTGTTAGCATCTTCTCCCTCCTCCTTTCTCCTCATCCTCTTAATAGAGATGCCCTAAGCATATTTTAGAACCTTTAATGGGGCAGTTTGGGACAATTCCACAGACTGGCAGAATGGGATCTGTTAGCAGAAGAAATGTGAATATTTGTGATAATGCTGTTTTTCTTGATCCCCATGTGCTCTCTGCTGTGGTATTTTGCACTGTGAGACTTGGGGAAATATTATTTGGATTAGAGTAATTTCTATTTGTGAAGCCCATTTTGTTCTAGGCCTAAGAGGGGACAGCCTAGTGAAGCCCATGGAATAGACAATAAGGCATTGGCTGCTTAGTGCTTTTAATGAGAGAGAGAAAGAGTGATGAGTGGGTGTGAAGGATTCTTCTGTGTTATCCCACCTTGATCATCTGTACTGAATAGAAAGAGGCAGTGGTTTGCAGTCAAAATTTTCTCGGAGTTAAAAATAATTGACTTTTTGGCTGATACCACAGATAAGGTATAGGACCTAGCAGGGAAAGAAACCCCAATGCTTGTAACTATGTAAGCTGGTTTCTTTATCTAAAAAAAAATAGACTCTCAGTGACCCCTCCAAACAAAATGCCATTTAAAAATTTGTACGTTAGGCCAGGCGTGGTGGTTTCCGCCTATAATCCCAGCACTTTGGGAGGCTGAGGTGGGCGGGTCACCTGAGTTCAGGAGTTTGAGACCAGCCTGGCCAACATGGTGAAACTCCATCTCTACTAAAACGACAAAAAATTAGCTGGGTGTGGTGGTGCATGCCTGTAGTACCAGCTATGTGGGAGGCTGAGGCAGGAGAATCTCTTGAACCCAGGAGGCGGAGGTTACAGTGAGCCGAGATGGTGCCACTGCACTCCAGCCTGGGAGAGAGAGTGACTCCATTTCAATAATAATAATAATAATAATAATAATAATAATAATAATAATTGTAGGATAGACTACAATGTGTATAACTTCACTCCTCTTGTATAAAGATGTGTGGGCCGAGTGCAGTGACTCACGCCTATAATCCCAACACTTTGGGAGGCCGAGGTGGGCAGATCATGAGGTCAGAAGATCGAGACCATCTCAGGTCATGAGGTCAAAAGATCGAGACCATCTCCTGATCGACACAGGAGAATTGCTTGAACCTGGAAGACGGAGGTTGCAGTGAACCGAGATCACGCCACTGCACTCTAGCCTGGGTGACAGAGTGAGACTCCGTCTCAAAAAAAGAAAAAAGAAAAAAGAAAAAAAGAAAAAAAGATAACTAAAGAAATTGGATGGCATTTCTTGGTTTATTAACTGTTAAAATGTCTAAGGGAAAATACATCAATTGAACTATTTTTTTGGTGGCTACTAACTTCCCTTTCCCTTAGATTGCCATAGATAAGACATAGAGTACAATTGTGAAGGCATTTAAGGTTAGGTGTAGGAGAATTCATATTACAATTTTAAGACTGGGCCAGGCGCGGTGGCTCACGCCTGTAAACCCAGCACTTTGGGAGGCTGAGGCTGATGGATCACGAGGTCAGGAGATCGAGACCATCCTGGCTAACATGGTGAAACCCCATCTCTACTAAAAATGCAAAAAATTAGCTGGGCTTGGTGGCGAGCGCCTGTAATCCCAGCTACTCGGGAGGCTGAGGCAGGAGAATGGTGTGAACCCAGGAGGCGGAGCTTGCAGTGAGCCGAAATCTTGCCACTGCACTCCAGTCTGGGCGACTGAGCGAGACTCCGTCTCAAAAAAAAAAAAAAAAAAAAAAAAAATTAAGACTGTTGAATTGGGAGAAAATTTAGAAGTAATTTAGTTCACGTCTTCATTTTTCAGAGACAGACTAAGAACTAGCAGAATAATAAGTCACCCAGGTAATGAGATCTCATTCCTGCCAGGGCAGAATCTCCATTATGATTTTGGCTTTGTGGCATTGCTTGTATCTCTGTCTTTATTTTATTGGTTAATTCGTATCTGTAAATATTTTATCTTCCCATACTGTAAGGTTCTTGAAAACAGAAACTGTGTCTTATATTTCTTTGTAACTGTTCCAAGAGTTCAATAAATAAATGTTTGTTGTTGTGGGGGCTGATCTGTGGGACTCCCCAACCTCTGCAAATAATGTGATTTGTGCTGTCACCATGGCAAAAAAAGAATAATTTTTGCTATGTAAGTAATCCAAACAAAACTTTGCATAAATATTTTAAGAAACTGAAATATAATAGATGAGCCGTTGAATAAAAATCAACATCAGTCACAACCTACCTCATTTTAAATAAGCTACAAATCGAAATAAGTAATTTGATGCGAGTGGTCATTTCTGCTTTCAGTCTGAGAGGAAGTCAATAAATTCCTTTTGCTGTTACAAAAGTAGTTTAAATTCCATGCAGGACACGAGTCTGGGCAATCACATCAGCCTCAGCGTACCAAAGAGCCTAGAGAGACAGCAGAACAATGTCTCCCTGCTCGAGCTACAGAGGGAAGGTGGTCTTAGGTTTTGCTGCAGTAACTGGAAGGTTAAATTTAATTTTCAGTCAGAGCCTGCTGTTTAAGCTCCCTGTCTGTTCTGCAATCTAAGCTGAACGTGTACTTTTTTTTTTTCTTTTCTAATATTCTTAAGTCATTTGGAGAAATCTAATACTTATATTTTCAAATTACATCAGCTTAGCTAAAGATATATTTTCCTCTCTATAAAATTCAGTTGCAAAAAGAAAAGGTAGACTGAACGCTCAAGAAATGGAGAGCAGGAGGCCTAGAATATGTAAATTGTTTGATATTTGACAAATCAGTTACTGTGTGTGGCATGATATGCAAATTAAGAACAATGCTTTCCTCTTATCTGCATTGCAGATTTTTCAGGGCATGTTCTACATGTATTCTGCATGCAGTATGTGCAACACAGCATCAAAGTTTAGTGCAAGAAATCCAGGCAATGGAAGTCAGAGAAAGGAAATGTATATTAGTTTTATATCTTTATGTGAAATTTGTGCATGCCTAGCCACAGTCAATGAATTGGTGAGATCAGCGTCTACTAACTTATAAATGGATACTGCATTAAATAATACATTTAAAGATGTTATGAATAATACATCTCTTAGTTCTGAACACATTTAGGGATTTCTAATGTGAAACACAGGATATGCTAAGACTAATGCTTAGAATAACATACACTAATACAAAATATGTATGTGTATATTACTATATTTATAATATGTATAAAACACATGCACATACCTACATTTAATCTTTGACCTTTGTTCTATTTGTACTACTGCACAGAATCTGTGCGGTAGTAAATTTTGTGTATAGATTGAGGCTGAATAGGCAGTTTTCTATGTAGAAAATTTGTACTTGTCAGGGACGGTTTTCTCCTAAAATTCTACACCTGAAAATTCAGGTCTGTTGGTTCAATGGTTGTTTTAGTTTTATTGTTTATTTTCCCTTTTTTGTTCAAGTTAAGCACAAAGCAACCTGGTGAAATAAACCTTTGAAGTTTTATCATCTCAACCTTGGTGGAATTAATTATCAGTAAACTGGGTGACTGAATTTCTGTAGTAGGAAATATATATGTTCTTAGAGTCAAGGATATATTTTGATTATAGAATAATTATACTGATAGCTGTATGTGGCTTAGAAATTCAGTTTACATTTTGTATGTAGTTCATAAAGAGCTGCTTATTAGATATTGGGGTTTGAAATTTAATGCTTTTTCCCTGACACTGGAGTTCTGTTGAGCTTTCATCATTAGTTAAATTAGTTGATTAATAATAGACCTCTTGGCCGGGTGCAGTGACTCACGCCTGTAATCCCAGCACTTTGGGAGGCCAAGGCGGGCGGATCACAAGGTCAGGAGATCGAGACCATCCTGGCTAATGGGGTGAAACCCTGTCTCTACTAAAAATACAAAAACTTAGCCGGGCATGGTGGCAGGCGCCTGTAGTCCCAGCTACTTGGGAGGCCGAGGGAGAAGAATGGCGTGAACCCAGGAGACGGAGCTTGCAGTGAGCCGAGATCATGCCATTGCACTCCAGCCTGGGTGACAGAGCGAGATGCCGTCTCAAAAAAAAAAAAAAAAAAAATAATAATAATAATAATAGATCTCTTGCCTTATCAGGCATAGTCTACATAATCAATATGGAAATAACTGACCCTGCCTCCTGTTTCTACCATCATCATCTTTTCTTGTCCTCTTTTCCTCTAAATGATGCTATCTTACTTAGTATACTAACACTATTCTACATGGAATAATTACTGATTTTGTTCCACAGACCACAAGTTATAAATGTCATTTTTTTCTGACTGGTGTTTTTAAGATAAGAAGGGAACAAAAAATCCAGTTATCATCATAAATTTTTGCTATAAAATAACTATGTTAAAAGAAAATAAAATTAAGGAATAACTAAGAATAACTAAGGAATAATTAAGTATAAAATTAAGGAATAACTAGTTGTATGAGTGAAACTTCAGCAGGATAATAAAGTTGTGTAAAAAGGAAGAGAACTGCTTTAGAATATGCGATGAGCTGGGAACTACAGTGAGACATCATGTTACGATTATGAGATATAATACTTGGAAATTAATATTTTCAGTTATTGTCATTTTGGCATTTTCTGTTGTCTACTCCACTTTGCTTGTTTTATCATGTACCTGTTTTTGAACTTCGATCATGGAAATTTACTGTGAGAGCTATGTAGTGCCTCATAGGGTTTTCTGCAGCTCTCAAAATAAAAAGTATCCCAATTCTCAAAGGAATGAGTGATTTTCATTCTTTGAGTGTTGTGATTACGTATATAATAGTCCTTAAGATATTTTAATATTTTTCCCCTTAGCAACTTGCAGTATATTGGGGGAACTATGCAATATTTTCTGTATTTGCATTTTGCATATATTATTGCTTTTGTACCTCATAATGGATGAAAATCATCATTCTTTGTATTTATGTTAGGTGGAAGAACAATAAGAGATTTCCTTGGTGTTGATCATCATGTAAGGAATTTATCTATATACTGGCTTTGTTTTCTCAAGGACATTATTAATTACTAAAGCCATGCAAAATCACAAACTGGCTTTTAAATACATTTATCAGTATTCCTTGATATGCTAGAATGTGGGCAGAATTTTCTTCCTTGTTTATATAAATGATTTTTCATGAGTAGGGTCTTCCTGGTTAATCCTACTGTTATTTTTGTTTGTACCCCATGAACATGGCAGGGGATGAACAGAGGTAGGAAAGGGAGGACAACCGTGAAGGGAAGATGTTTCTTTTTATAAAATAAATTATTTTATTTTTTGTTCTAGACTATTTAGAGAGGTGGTCACTTCTGATAGCAAATTTCTAAAGTTTTTCATTCTTAGGAAGAGCATGTGTTACTTTTCTTGACAATTAAATATTTCCCTTGCTCAATATCACTTGCCCACTTCAGACAGCTCATCTGATAATCCAAGATTATCTTTTAACACCCAGTAGGTGTTAGGGTCATTTCTACTTTGTTTTTTGTTTTTAGGATGACATTGAACTAAGAACAGGAAAACTGATTGAAACTTTTATTTTTAGAAGGGTATGTTACCATGGAATAAGCAATAAGGGGAAAGCCACCTGTTAATGCCAGAAAATGAAATCTTAATTTAATTTAATTAAATGTAATGGCTTTTAGACTAACTATTTTAGTATGTGAAAGCTGATGGGTGTTTATTTCATAAATATTTGTGAATTTATTTCGTAAATATATAGTAGCAACTTGCTGAATCTTTGACACCATTTGTTGCCTATACGAGAGGCTGAAACGAAGAAGGTAAAGGTAGAAGAACTGGATTTGGTAGGTAAGTGGTCAGACAAGAAGCACACATGTTTCTGCCTCTTTTCTCCTTGTGACAGGCTGGTTTAAATATAAAGCAGTAACACTTTTACTTTCCCTCAAACTCCTTTCCTTAATGTTTTTCTTTCACACATAGCACTATCCTTTCATGGTTCTCTTTTGCTTTTGATCTTCCCTCCTGGTGTTAACATTATCTAACAGACACAGTCTCCTCCTAGGGGCACAGGGAATTTCTGGGAAGAAGAGGAGCATATTTGTCTTTAATCTCACCGGTCAATACTTTTTCCAATAAGCATTCTTCATTGGCATTTTACACATCCAGAGCCTCCAGCATTTCAATAAGGCTCCACAAAAATGTTAAAACAATTTTGGCAGGAAGGATTGAAGCGTTGTACTAGAGATTCTATATATTGGGATGGGAGAAGGTAATTGTACTGTCTGAGTACTGTCTTCATTGTCATCTGTCCTAAACTCATCTCTGGATAAGTAGAAGCAAGGAATCAGATACAGGCAGTGCTCCTGGACCCTGAATATATGTTCCAAACATGTTACACACATTAGACTATTTCTTTTCTACCCTCTGTACCCTCTTTCTCAATTGGTAATTATTTCTTCTTTACCCACTACTGACTTCTCTTCTTCTTCAAGTCATCAATATCAAAGGAAGGCAGCGCCCAAATTTTCTTTGGGCCCTTAATTCCTATGTACTCACCCAAAAAGTCCTATTGAAAGCTTCGATTATGGGCCATGCATTCAGGGCATGATATCCTACCAGAATCTGAGTCCCTGCTTTTATTTATTCAGAACTGGATTTTAGAGAGAAGGATAATGGTAACAGAATGCTCAGTCAATACATTTATCTTCTCCTATCCCAACGTACAGTATCCCTAGTACCATGCTTCCCATCTTTTTTGCTGAAATTACATTTTTTTCCTGAAGTCTCATTAGGCTGGTGAAGATTATAGATTATAAAATGTCAATAATTGATCCTGAGAAAAAAGTATTGACCAGTGGGATGAAAGACAGATAGATTCCTTTTCTTTCCAGGAATCCCCTTGTTCCTCTAGGAAGATACTGTGGCAGTGTCTATTAGCTTGCAGTTAATCAAGGTCAGCTTGGATTAGAAGTCCTATGTGTTGAGAGTCCCTGTTTCAGTTACTCTGGTAGAGATAACTGAGTGATCAAAAGCTGTCTGCTCACATCTATGCTCATATGCTGAAACTTGGAACCTGGCATATTTGATTTATGGTAGCAACAAGGCTCCGAGATAAGACTTCTGTAAACATAAGGTAAATTAAGGAGAAAAATAGGGCAGATGATAGGCTAATAAAATGACACGGGTTCTTTAAATTGAAACCCCATTAACTATGTTATAATTATACATTCTAATATGAAATGGACAATAGAGGTAGTTATGTGGATAACCGAGGCCAGGATGCCTTTTCTGGGATTAGCCATGTGAACATTTAAGCATAGCTGTTGTATTTCATAAGGCAATCTGAAATTTGTTGTATTTCTTTTTCAATTTTATTTTATGTAATGATACACTACCATTACAGAAATTCAATGGATCAAACATGACGTGATTATACTTAAGAGAGAAAAAAAGAAATCTGACCTACTCAAGAAGTTCCTGTGCATTTTTCTTCCAGTAAATTTTTTACAGCTTATTATTTGGGGGACCAGGTTAAAGGAAAAGTCACTATATTAGGAGTCAGGAAGGTTTCACTGGAGCTGCCACTAACTAGCAATGCGGTATAGAGTAATTCATTGAAAACTTTCTCCTGTTCAGTTTCTCCTCTTTAAAAAAAAAAAGAAGGGAGCCTCAGGTGGTCTCCGATACCGGACTCCTGCCATCCCCGCCTGCGGGCCACCCCACCCTGCGCCAGGACCCGGGTCCGGTGCGGAGTGACCCCAGTCCTGGGAAATGGGGTGCGGCCGGAAAGGTGGCCTCCCCCTCGCCTGTCACGCAACGCACGTTTGTAGCACTACACCATTCCTAGGCCACCTACTTCTGGGTCGGGGTTTCCTACCTAGCAGAACAGCTCCCTTGCTGCGATCTATTGAAAGTCAGCCCTCGCGACACAAGGGTTTGTAAAAATACATACATACATACATATAAATGAGGTTTTTTTTTTTTTTTTTTTTTTTTTTTTTTTTAAAGGAGGTATTTGATGATCTCCAGGGTTTCTGGCAATTTCAGTCTCCTGTGGTTCTTTAAATGTATATCATGGACTCCTTGGGAGTAAAGATGCTTTCTTATCTGTGTTTATACTCTACTGTCACAAAACAGGTGTTTCATAAATGTTTGTAGAATAATCTCAAGAACTAAGAATTACCACCACAAGTCTGGGAAAAAAATACAAAACATTTTGTATTTTTTTGTATGTTTCAGTATTTACTATACATCAGCATTAACTAGGTAGCATCAGGTATCTGGTATCTGGTAGTCTTTAATATGTATTTATTTCTTTGATATTTGGCATCTATAAATTTGTTCAAAAGCTATGCTATTGGGAACATGGGGGGATTAACATTTATTGGGCTTCTTCGAGATGTGGTCAGGCATTAGACAAGGTTTTAAATATCAAATCTTATTTACTTTTGACAGCTTGCTAGTGAGGTAAGTCCAATTATCGCTGTTTTTCCAGGGGGAAATAGAGGGGCTAAGAAGGGAAGAAATTTGTCTGAGGTCATAAAGCTAGAAAGCGCCAGAGCTGAGGTTACTCAGATTTGGATTCAGTTTTTTCTTGGCTCCAAAGACCATGATCTTTTCACTGTGCTATGCTGAATCATGCTTTTTGCTGAGCAAAATATCTATTATGTTACTTTATCCTTGTAACATCCCTAAGAGTTCTTTTTAAAAAAAGGTGCAAGTCACTAAAATCAGAAGTTGTCTTAGCTTTTGTATTCATTTCACAAACTTAATATAATATAAGCTGTGTCAATCAGAATAAGACAAAGCCTGTCTCTGGGCCAGAGGGATAGCTATAACTTCTTACAATGAGCACTCACATAGATTAGCTCAATGGGGAATCTGGGAAACTTTCCAGATAGCATCAAACATGATCTTTCTAACATTGCATTTTACTTTTAGACAATCCATTTTGACTCCCTTTGTCCTCTTCTTAAAAGCAAGTTTTTATTAATTTTTGACAAGTTAATGCTACTCTCTATTTCCATATTGTAGTGCTAGGTAATTTTAAAATCCTATGAGGAATAAACATTAGTTAAATGTTTTTGAAATATCCCCTTCCCTCGTTAAATTGTTAAATAAAATAATAAATTATTTGGATTAGGCTATAATCAACTGTATTTCTGATCTCCTTGCAAATGAATTTTGCCTACTATGTTGCAGCCATATTTTTTCTTTAATTTTACATGTTCTCACTTATAAGTGAGAGCTAACCATGGGGTACGTATGAACATAACAATGGGAACAGTAGACACTGGCGACTAGTAGAGGGGAAAGAAGGAGGAGGGAAGGGCTGAAAAACTGCTTTTGGGTACTATGCTCACTACCCGGGTAATGGGATCATTTGTGTCCCCAAACCTCAGCATCACACAGTATACCAGTGTAACAAACTTGTCCATGTACCCCCTGAATCTAAAATAGAAGTTGAAATTTTTGACAGTTTTTTAAAAGAGATTCTTTTTGCATTAAAATTCTCCCATTATCAAATTGCCTACAAAACAGAATGTTGGGCATCATAGAAGTAAACAGAAAAAAAGTCATCTTCACTGTATCATAATTATCCCGTGCTGTTGAGCTGGTGTGCATAAAACCTAATCAGATTGAAACTGTCAAAGAACAAAGCACAAATACCAATGATAGATGAAAAGACGTATAAAGATGGATGATTCCTTTTTAGGAGCAGTGAGAGATGAAAGGGTAGGCATTACTGAAAGAATTGGTGTTAACTGTTCTTTAAAAAAAATCATTGTTAATGATCTGGCAGACTGAACAATCAGCACATCAATGACTGAGGAAAGATGTGAGATCCAGAGTGTTACAGCATCACATTAGGCAGAGAAATCATTGAAATAAGCCCTATGCTAGAAGAAATTGGAAGAGCTAAATGACATGCAGATTAGGAGGAAAACTTACTCCCTCAGAAAAGATTTTCTTAGATCATTTCTTTCTGTGGAACACGTAAAGGGTTTCAGTAGCATGTTTTGGCTAATTGAGGAGACCACCATTGTTGCTGTGGTTCTGTAATCATTTTGCTAGAGAACATAGGAGAATAAATCTCTAGTGATCAGAGACTATATGAATGATGTAGAACCCTCAGACCATTTTCATACCATTCATCATCTGTGGGATGTTGCTGTATCTGGTGTTCTTGGCACACTTCAAGTATATGAGCTATAGGGAGAAAAGTTGGAAGTGGATCCAGATCTTATTGCACAGAAAAAAAAAAAAAAAAAAAAAAGTGAGACTTGAGGCATTAAATCTCCCAAGAATTAGTCCTCACACCTACAGGTAATTTATATCTGTATTTTCTGACTTGCTTCCTACTATTTAACGCTGCTGCTTCTACTTTGCTTTTGTACTATTCAGCTGGTTGCTGATTCCTCTGGTATGGAGACCTAGCTGCTCAATTTTCACTTATTTGGCTCATTTTTTATAGTGTTTGAATATATTCAAATTTGTTACAGGAAACATAGTTAAACCCTCCCGTCTATTACCCTTTACCTACTAGTCCTCACATTCCCACTGGAACTAAATTAACTTCCATTGACTATCTAATCATTGACTGCTGATATCATGGACTCCTTTGTTTTGAATCCAGCAAACACTTTCGCTCCTACTCTTCCTTCCTTTTTCTATGGCAATCAAACTTGCTGACCACCTCTTTTTTTCCTCTAATAGTTTTCCCATTCTTACCTTTCCTCAGCCTACTTGACTTTTCCTCCTTTCCTTCTCCTCCATGACTTTCTTTCTCCTCCCAGCTTCTGACAGTGCTGTGTATTCATCAAGCCCTTTTCTTACCTCATATGTTCTTGCCTAGGTTATTTTATCCACTGCCACACTCTAACCATGTCTTATACATATATGACTCCAAATCTGTCTCCTGAGATCCAGATCTAAAAATCTACATGCTTAGAAGACATGGAAAACTCAACTTAAATAATGTGATACTTTTGTTATTTCCCAGTGATATCATTATCCAACTGCTTACCCAAACCAGAAACTTGGGAGTCAAATCCTGTTTTTATTCATGTTTCATATCCAACTGATAGTCAGCTCTGTCTGTCCTGCATCTCCAATGTCATTCTTCTATGACTCTTTATCACAGGGCTGCCCATTTGGGTTCAGGCTTCCATTGCTCATCACCTGCACTACTGAAATTACCCTCAAATTGGCCTTCTAACATCCAGGTTTGTTCTTTTTAATGTATACATAAAACACATTTTAGAATTTCTGTCCAAAAATCCTCTTCTTTCATAGTTTTCTCCTGTTTATTAAAAAGTCTAAATTCTTAATTTACCACATAGGCCTTTTTCTGTCTCTCAGCCTCAGCTCTGATCACATCTTTTACCCCTTCACATGTACTTTAAGGTCACTTCAATTATATCAAACTACTGTATTTGCCCAATGTGTCCTTCTGTTTGAACCTCACAAACTTTTTGATACCCCGGCACAATCTCTTTTATGAATGTGATCCCAATGCCATGGGGGAGAATGAATCATTACACCCTTATTTCCTATTGTAACCTGAATATATCAGCTACAGCACTTTATTGTCATCCTTTCCTTACTGAATTCTAAGCAACTGGAGGATAGAATATTATCTTGTTTATCTATGAGTCATCAAGGCCTAGCTCATGATAAAAGCTCAATTTTATTGAGTTGAATGAAAGAATTGATGAATGAATTAATAGACACACGCAAATTTTAATGCGTGCTTTAGAGGTATGAGGTAGCCAAAAAGTATGAGTTTGAAAATGGCAATACAGCTAGAATTTAATTTCCATAGCTTTTATAAGTGGGTAAATTACTATGCTTGTTTTCCAAACTGTGTCTGAAAACTATTTCATGAAAGGAGAAAAAGAGGGTCGGAAGAAAGCTTTGGGAATATAAGAATTGATGGTGATTACCTTTCCAATATTTCTTCTGGTGATATTTGCAACATAAGTATAAAATTAATACTAATGAATGTTCAGATCACTTTTGGCATTCACTAAGTAGTCTCTATTATTTATAGTAACAAAACAGGTATCATGAAGGCTCCTTGGGCAGCTTGGTGAGCCTTAACTCTCCATAAGGCTGGAAGCATAGTTCAACATTCAAGCACTAGTTGGTTCACATTCTGACACTAGCTCATCACATCTCAGAAAATCTGTTCTGACAAGTTTGATTCTCTTCAGTACTATTTGCTCTGGCAGAACATGATCAGGAACCATTTTTGGCTGAATTCCCTAGTTCTCAGTGAGATGACTGACATACCCTAGTGTCTCTATGGACCAAATAACACTAATCTTATCAGTATAATTCTAAGTGTTTGTGTGTATAAAAAGATCTGCTCTTTCTCCTACTGTAATATTTCTAAATAAAAAAAAAAGGATAAAATGCTTATATCACCTTATTAGTGGCATAAATGTTTGCCACTTAAAAAGGATTGCAAGCTCCTTGGAGGGTCAGTTAAGGTCTTTTTTATCTTTGTCTCTTTGGTGTATGTCATAGTTGTGCAATGAATGTTTGCTAGGTTGAACTGATGTGTGCTTGTAATTTAATATCATGTGGTATAATTTTAAAAATACAACAGAGAATGGATTCTACTTTTATGTTGATATTTCAGGATACATTTTTTCTTGACATCTTGTTTAACCTTTTAATTACTGCATCTAGTGAAGATTCTCAGGAGTCTTAATTTGCGTCACCATCAATGTCATCATCTTAATAATGTCACCATTGCATACTGTTTAAAAATTATAGACACATATTTTCTCTAATCCATCTAGAAAAAATTCCATCTGATATTTTCAAGAGAATCCATAAGAACTAAGGGAGAGGGGGTAAGAGAGAGTAAATGTCACTGTGGAGTAGAAGCAGTGTGCTGGCTCATCATTTTCATGGCACTCTCAAATCCAATTTGTGATGACAAGTTGGATACTTTGCATCCAAATTGTTTGACCTTTGTGCAGTGGCTCCCATTATCAACGGGGGAATCAGCACAATCTTTACCTAGTTACTACTGAGGATGTTCTTTCTCCATCACATAATTTCATGCTATTTATCTATGAGAAAATGCCTGAGGGCTTTCACACAGTAAAGCATCTTATCTGGAACCCTTAGGATGAGATATAGACCAAGCAAATGTCAAGTTCACAAAGAACACCTGTGTCTTCAGAACATTAAAGAGCACCATTAGAGCTTGTTTCTCTTCACTTAACATGCACAATGTTGGCATAAGTTGGAGCTGAATAATGTTGTCATAGCAAATACTGCTAGAATGATTGCTGTACTCATTACACTGCCAAAAAAAAGAGAGAGAGATGAATTGGTGTGGAGTGTCGCTAACCCTCCTCATGACCAGCACATAGAGAGGACAGGACAGGGTGACATTCCTGAGGAACTGGCAACCCCCAGACAGCTTGTATGCTTTATGACAGATTGGTGGGTTAGCTATCTTCAAAGCTTCTAAGACATAGAGATTCAGGTTGAGGTCACAGGTATTCAGATTAATCTGTAATGTCTTGGAAGATTATTATATAACATAGCAATCAATAATTATCTTTGAAACAAAACCGTGCTGATTTCTGAAGCAGTGAACTAAGCAAGTAGATCTAAACAATCTACTTGCTTGTTTCGATTTTGCAGGTACATTTTTGGGATAGTTCTTAATCTTGATTTACTTAACTGTTTACATAACACTGGTGTTCTGTCATGATTTTTAATTTTTCTGGTCCCTTTACTAATTTTCGCCTCTAACCTCTAGATATTAGTTCTCTATGATGCTGAGCTAGTTATCTAATAATTATTTTTTAAACAAAAAATAATGTATCAACAACTCTCTCATCACCCTCAGGTAAATAGAAGCATAATTTTAAAATTATTATATACTTGGATTAACTGACAACATATGCTTCATTTGAAGTTCTGAACATTCAAACGTACTTGTAAGAGCAGGCTTTTCTAATACTAGGCTTTATCTGCTGCACAGGGAAATGTTTGTCTCTAGAAAAAAATTCTTAGAATAAGTAACTTACTTTAGCATTTATGTTAACTGGAAATATAATTTCATAAGGTATAATATTCAGGATTTCTAACAGCTGCTACAGTTCTATACATCTGCTACACTTGGTATAACCTGTAATTTTCCTCGAGTTACAATTTGTGAAGTTGTAATTTTGGTTATGATGTTAAATATGGTAACAGTATAGCTTATGGTTTCATAATAACCCCAGTGTGAGGCATTTGTTCATGTATTATTATAGAGCAAATGACAGGTAGAAACTCTGTAAAAATAAAGGAGAACATATCTGCTGATATAGCAACCTCTTAAGTCCTTTCTAACCAGAATTTTCTAGTCTTTGGATTCCAATTCTTGATTATGCCTAACAAATTAATATCTATTGTGAAATCTTCTCAAAAGACTATTTTATATATGCTATGAGTTATCTGGGTTTTATAGGTAATTTGTTCCTTTCTACTAAATTTATATGTGTTATTATAGCATAATATATAAAGACATATATTGATGTTTTCATTTTATGTATTTACTTTTAAAGATTTTAAGTATCAGACAATATAAAGAGAAGCATTTAAAAAATACCTCATATTGAACTCCTGGTTCTGCCAATGACCTGACTAATGATTTTGGACAGCTAATCCTGTTAACTGTTTCACCTTAGGAAATAATAGGAAAATTTTGTAAGCAATTCTAGGTTGACAAGTACTTGGATGAAAAACCAGATAACAAAAATATACTAACTGCTATTATGCAGATTTAATGTGTTCTTCAAAGCATTGAGCTTCCACTCATTTTATAATCCATTGAAATTTCCATGATATCAGAATATATATCAACCTTATTTTCATAAATGAGTTGTCCTTTTCCCGAGCTCACGCAGTAGCCTAGGATTTTCTAATTACTGGACATATATTTGCATCTTCTTATAATACATATTTTTGTTTCTTTGTAGCACTGCTATTTCTCCCATAAATGATATTAATTGACATACAGTGACTTAAGTAAGGTAAAATATTAAAAGCATATTGAAGTGACTACATTTGAAGGACTGAAGGAAATAATTTTACAATGTATTTTTATTTTAGGAGGATAAATTTTTTTAGGATGGCTAATCAACAACAGCAATAAAATAATACAATGTATTTTAAATTCAGGAGGATTATATAACTGAATCTCAGATAATCTTTATAAATTTAATAATTTGCTCTGAAATGCTTACTCTATAATACTCATATAAACAGTATTACTAAATTAAAATAAATAATCACATCAAGTTTGTCACTACAGGTGGACACAGTCAACAATATTACTAGATGTAAAATCTCTCATCTCCTATGGCTTACATGAATTTTTTTTTCTGTTTATTCATTTTAATCCCCTTAATGAACAATTCTTTCTCTGCCTCCGTTTGAATGTTGGTATTCCTGGGTTTCTGTCCTGGACCTTCTTTTAAATCTGTCAACTTCTTTGGGTTTCTGTAACATCAACTATCAGCTAATCATAATTTACCAATACATCCCAAATTGTCCTAAGCTGAACTCAGACTGTAACCACCATCCATGTATTTGTTCAACTTAGAAAATTGGGAGATATTCTTGATTCCTCCTCCTCTCACACCACCTACACCTATTTAGTCATAAAGTCCTGTCAATACTCCATTCTAAAAATGGATTGTAACTTTCTACTTAGTTCCTCACCCTCTGTTAGTGTCTTAGTTCAGGTTTTCGTCATTTTTCACAGCTTTCTAATTCACCTCCCTGCATCCAGTCATGCTTCATTCAAATCTCTTCTACATGTTAATCTACCTGAAATGCAGATATGATGATCACTCCTCTACCTAAACATCTTACATAGTTTCCCTTACCTAAAAGCTAAAGAAAAGATATTTTAATACTTAATACTTATCTCTCCCACTTGAGAGACATTTCTTTGAAGTTTGGAATTATGTTTTTTTTTCTTTTTATATATTTTTTTAGATTTCCATTGTTGCCACATAGTGTTGCTACATAGTAACTGCTGAATATGATTTTGCTGAGTACATGAAAGAATAGAAAGGATGGCATTAAACTACATGATTGCATCTCTAAAGTAACAATTTTTGCTGATGCTTACTGGCACATTACTTACAAGTAAACATCATTTAAAAATTACCTATTACTATTAGTTGAGATGTGTGAACATCTCTCTACTTGTTTAATGAGTCAAATGTGAAGTCCTTACAATAAACTCCAAGATCGTCACCCAGTCAACCACCTCTCTTCCTTGCTCACTTCACTCCAACCATTTGGTCTCTAGGTAGCCCCAGAACACCCAAGCCCTCAGTACTTAATGACTAGATTGCCTGCATCTCAAATAGATAATGAGTCACTCCTTTTGGGTTGTTAATCAAATGTCATCTCCTCCTATTTAAAATAACTACCCTTTCCTTCCTCTTTTACGAATTATTATTTTTTCTGTTACACAATTTTTATCCAATGTTTTATATATTTTGCTTTTATCCTACTTTAATATTCATTTCCCAGAGCTAGAATTATATGTGTTTTGAGGGAAGAAACTTTTGTTTGTGCTCACTGTTGTATCTCTAGAATTGAAAAAAGATAATGTTTGTTGCATAAATAAACGAATGGGCACAGCCTCTATATTTATCCTTTAAAAAGTATACTCTTAAAAATAAAACCCCTGGCCAGGTGCAGTGGCTCCCAGCACTTTGGGAGGTCAGGGTGAAATGATAACTTCAGCTTAAGATTTTGACACCAGCCTGGGCAACACAGAGACCTTGTCTCTATCAAAAAATTTTTAAAAATCTGCCACCAAGCCCAGCTAATTTTTGTATTTTTAGTAGAGATGGGGTTTCACCATGTTGGCCAGGCTGATCTTGAACTCCTGACCTCATGATTTGCCTGCCTCAGCCTCCCAAAGTGCTGGGGTTACAGGTGTCGCTACTCGGGAGGCTGAGGCAGGAGAATTGCTTGAAACTGAAGGCAGAGGTTGCAGTGAGCCGAGATCGCGCCACTGCACTGTAGCCTGGGCAACAAGAGCAAAACTCTGTCTCAAAAATAAAAAAGAAGCCTGGGTGTGGCGGAGGATCTCTTGAGCCCAGGAGGTTGAGGATGCAGTGAGCCATGGTCATGCCACTGTACTCCAGCCTGGGTAACAGAGAGAGACTCTGTCTCAAAATAAGATAAAATAAAATAAACCCCCAAATTATGCAAATGCAATTTATAATAGAGACTATCTCTACTAAGGTCTAATATCTCCAATAAAAATAAGGTCATACCTAAAGAGGTTAGAAGATGCAAATTCAGTAGCCGTACTGTTAATATAATTGCTGTAATTCTGTATCCATGTTTTATTTAAGTGTTGGTTTTGTCAAAAAAGAAAAGCAAGAAAAGTTGTCTAGTTCTAGTTTTCAGAAAGGAGAAAGTGAAGGCATAACTTTAATTAAAACTTTAATGTTGGCTATTAAATAGGGAATATAGAATAATGTACTGGACAGTTTCTTTGTAAAATGCAGATGCATGCTTCAGCTATGGATTTTTTTAAAGCAAACGTTGATAAAAGCTGTAAGAATAACATTAAAGCTCAATACAGTGAAAGCATTTCTGTGATATACTCAACTGATGTGGTTCAGGTCTATTGCCTAATTTGATTGAAAGATTGAATTTTAAGTACTGAGGGAGGCAAACTGATAGCATATCTTGGGCTTTTAAAATTTTCCTTATATTCCTGCTTCTCTTATCAAAGCTTCTGAAAGGATTTTTGGAATTGTGTGTCAAAAAGTTCTCCGAGTTAGAATTTACTGATTCACATTAAAAAACAAACTGTCTCCTGTATTCTTTACTTTCTCCCTGATCCCCAACTTCAAAAAAAAAAAAAAAAAAAAAAAAAAAAAAAACCAAACCAAAACAAAAAAACCAACATCTACAAGAGCAACAACTTCAAAAGAACTTAACTTTAAATAAAGCATATAAATATAAAGTCATTCCAAACTCCTCAGCTTCAGTTTTGGTCCCTTCTGAACCATTCTCAACATTATATTCTGACAACAGCAAATATGATAATGTTATACGCAATTCTTAAGAAATCTAGTGACTTGCAGCATATTTTTTGTTATAGTTTTACTTATTTTGACAATATTTAATATATACTCTATGTGCAGAGCACTATGCTATACATATCTATATATTCACGTGGGTAAGGAAATTGTAGCGGCTATCAGCAAGGAATACGACAGTCTAGCAGGGATAATATACACGGATAACTCAATACAGGTGAATATTAGATTGGGCTATGAAGAGCTATCAGTATTCAGAAAATACAATGAGCACTTCTAACTGGTGACCTCAATAAGGGCTTCTTGAAATAAGTGACTTCTGAACCGGGCCTTCCAAGATTTCCTAGTATAGACATAGGTGGGCATATTTCAGGCAGTGAGAAGGCCAGGAGAAATAGCATTGCCAAGAGATATGTCAGCATGATCAAGTGGTAAGCAGGGAACTGCAAATAGATATATTTTATTAGACTGGAGTGCATCTGAAGCAAATGGTAGGAGGCAAGACTGATCTGGTAGGTTGGGGGTCAAATTGCAAATAGTATTTAATATTACATGAAGGAGATTTAGTTATTATACAGCCACTAGAGAGTCAGTTTTTGTGTCTGAGTAGGAGGGTGGTGATCTGGTTAAATAAGTTCATTTGAGAAAGATTAGGTGCAAGGAGAATAGAACACATGGCCATTCTCGTAATTTATTTGTAGGTAAAGACTTGAGTTTGGATGATGGCATTAAAGGAGTGGAAAGGATAATATAAACATGTTAATGGAAGG
Organism: Rhinopithecus roxellana; assembly: GCF_007565055.1. Lineage (NCBI taxonomy): Eukaryota > Metazoa > Chordata > Mammalia > Primates > Cercopithecidae > Rhinopithecus > Rhinopithecus roxellana. Next base: position 90,640,942 of record NC_044559.1, on the reverse strand, counting down.
CAGGAGATTGAAATGATGCCTATACCCAGGAACCAGAAAGGTAGAGCCTAAGACACTAGAGAGCATAGGCAATGGACACTAGAAGATGTGATAGATCATAAACCAACATAGAAGTATTGCAAGGAATATCATCAGCTCCTTGAGGGCAACCAGAACATTTTATTGGGCATTATAACCTCATCACTTACAAGTGTGAGGCACATAAAAGGCACTTGATTTGTGCTTGTTGAATGACTGAATACATAATTGCTTGGCAAATGATTACATAGAATAAGCTCCAGTGTGGTTAAAGAAAGTGATCTTGGTTGCCCTGGAGTTGACTTTCCAGGCAAAGGATAGTACAGGATGGTAAAGGATAAGAAACTAGTCCATTGCCACTAGCTGGGTAATTAAAAGTACTGGTTTGGCTGCAGTTCTAACAGTGTGTCAGCTTATTTTTCCTTTTAAGAAGCAGTATAGGCCAGGCGCGGTGGCTCACGCCTGTAATCTCAGCACTTTGGGAGGCCGAGGCAGGTGGATCACTTGAGGTAAGGAATTTGAGACCAGCCTGGCCAATATGGTGAAACCCCGTCTCTATTAAAAATACAAAAATTAGCCAGGCGTGGAAGCGCAAGCCTCTAATCTCAGCTATTAGGGAGGCCGAGTGAGGCAGAATTGCTTGAACCCGGGAGGCGGAGGTTGCAGTGAGCCACTGAGATCGCACCACTGCACTCCAGCCTGGGCGACAGAGTGATACTCTGTCAACAACAACAACAACAACAACAACAACAAAACAAAACAAAAAAAAAAAAACCATATACAGTAAAAGTTACTTATGCAGATTCTAGAAGTGGGCAACTTAGGTTTGAATCTCAGCTCCAGCATTTAGGATCTGTTTGTACCTCAGTGTTCTTCTCTTTAAAATGGGGAAAATAATAGTACTAACTTCATAGGGTTGTTGTGAGGATTAAATGAGTTACAATATGTCGTTAGTAGTTAGAACAGTGCTCGGCACATATTAGGCACTATGTGTGTTATAAGTAGTAGAAGTGAGCTATGTCTACTGCACTCAACTTTTATTTACATCGTGTATTGGTACAGTATACAGTAATGGTTTTCGGGTGAACTTTTTCTAACCAAGTATTGATGCATATATAATAATCTGATTTGGGGAACTCTTCAAAAATTTCCTCAAAAATTGATGGGAGAGAAGCATCGAGATTTGTGTTGCATAACTGTGCTATGAGCCACAGTTCGATGGAAGATGTGTGCATGTGGAAATATGGTTAAGACTGAGACATAATGCTTTTGAATGCTGGAAAGCACCCTCACATAACACTTTGAATGCCTCAGAGAGAAAGCCCTATACAAATAGAACTTGATTTCAAAATAGCTCAAAATTCAAGAGGACTTGAAGATCATATATTTGAAAGAAATGGTCTTTAAGATTAAAATCAGTCTGTTTCCTTCAATTTATTTTTGTTAAAATAGTTCTTTTAAAAAATTCAAGTTTCCATAAGCCTCCTGGAAAAAAAAAATAGCTGTTATCTTTGTTCCTTTAGGCATTGATAAAAGTACTGTAAAATAATTCAAGTAAAAATGAAGGTGCTCTAGTTCAAAGGAATTTCAAAAGCCAGCCATTCGGAATCACTTAAATTCCATAGTGCGCTGAAAATTAAATAGAAAATGTCATTATGCAGTACCAATACCTTAGTTGTTTTAATATACAGCTGAAAAGCTTGTATGTTAGTAACTGAGAGCCAAGGATTCAGTGTGGTCTGATAGGGAAGCTAATTGAACTGAGAATACATAAAAAAAGGAAAATTGCTTTTGTTGGTTATACACATCGAAGACATTTTGTTATTTGGCTTCTTTAACACAGGATATTATATAATGAAGCTAGAAGCCTTAAACATTATACAGATTCAATTCGAATAATGGTCTATTAACTCTACCTTTGAATTTCATGTGAAAAATTGTAACTGTAGGTAAAACATCAATAACATCTGTCTGATGCTTAATACCTGGCAATATGTGAGGCAAACGTAAAAGAAATCTGTAGAGAGTATTTTTACCTGATTTGTGATATCTTCTCATTAACTATAGGAGAACCTCCACAAATCCCACCCATATTCTTTTTTTCCTCCTCTTAAATTTTGTAAAATGAACTCATACTTTGGAAATCAACCCCTTAAATATGATTTTATTGGAGGCTGAAATGGGCTATTGAGGAAAGTAGGCAAATTTACTTTACTTGTTCTCTTTCTAAGGATAGCTTCCATATGTCAGTTACTTCTGCATAGATAACCCTTGTTCCAGAAACAAAAAAGAAAAGCAATGAAATGCAATGTAAAAAATGTCAGTTCTGGAGTCAAAGTAGAGGACTTAAATCTTGGCTGATAACCAGTTGCTAGTTGTGTGTCCATGGGCAAGTTGTATATTTTGTCTAGGCCTCAGGTTCTCACACATAAAATGAAAATAAACCTTGTGAGAAAATGGTGAGGATTTCATGAGCTAAAATATGAAATGTACATGACCTACCTCGTTTTACTGGAAACGAAGGTGGACAAATTATGCATGGCTATAAACCATTTTATATAAATCATATGTTTTTATTAGAACTCAGAATTCTAGAATTCCAAGATTAAAAAGTAATTGCTAAAGTTATTGTTACTATTGATAAAGACTGGAATTAGAATGCCATTATTGCATGGGGATAAGTATGTTTTGTGGCCCGATAAAAGAGGCTGCTCAAAATGACTTCTAATCTGTCTTCTTGATTCAGGATTTTATGATCTTGTGACTTTGCAGAACTCTAAGAACAGAGTAATTCACACTCATTTCTTAGATCTTTAACACAGGAGTTACATTATCTTTGAGCGGAAACTAAGGTCCTAGTCTTCTCAAAGTGCATATTTCCATTTGCTAATTCTGACAGTTTTGTTACCAGGTTGACAGACATATTTCAAACCTCCAACACTTAAGTTCCAATATCTTGACTTCTGTAAAAGTGCTGTTACATTATGTCCTCTTCAAGGTCCTAAGTAGTCCCTGTCAGTCTTTTAGTGACATTACTTAGCAGTATTCCTTTTTAATTACCAAGAAAATGATAAATTTTCTTGAAAATCTTTGAAGTGAGTGCATGTTAATTCAATACATTAGTGATAAGCACAATGTATAGTAGAAGGGGGTAATGTAGCCAGAAGTGAAGATGAAGAATGATGTTCTTAGATCTGACACTGATTTTTTCTATCATCTGCAAAGCACTTGACTTCATGCATTTTTTCCCTTCTCTGTTACTGAAAAATTTAAAACCTGTGAATTTCTACCTCATTTGATGTTGGACAGTTTTACTAGGAAAGGACCTAGACAAATATGTTGTTATATATAGACATATATATCAATTTATAGCAATCAGAGGGTTTTATTTATACCTGGAATAATAAAACTTTATTAAGTAAAGGTTACTTTTGAAGTCATCTAGTTTAAACTCTTTACAAATATGTGAAAACAGAAGTCGAGTATGACGGGGTCAAATGTGTGCTCAGAGGTTGTGTGTGACACAACTAAGTTGTTGTTGTTTTTTGGGGGGGGTAGTTTCGCTCTTGTTGCCCAGGCTGGAGGGCAGTGATGCAATCTCGGCTCACTGCAACCTCCACCTCCCGGGTTCAAGCAATTCTCCTGCCTCAGCCACCCGAGTAACTGGGATTACAGGCACCCACCACCACACCTGGCTAATTTTTGTATTTTTAGTAGAGACAAGGTTTCACAATGTTGGCAAGGATGGTCTCAAACTCTTGACCTCATGATCTGCCCACCTTGGCCTCTCAAAGTGCTGGGATTACAGGTATGAGCCACCGCACCTGGCTGGTATTTTTTTGATATTCTGGATTAAATTGTCTTTTCTACCTCAGCTTCATTATCTCTATGGAGAAATAATAATGGTGATAAATATATCGATCTATAAAATATATTCATAAAAATATGCAAAATAATTCAGATATTTATCTTCATAAAAATATATAAAATTATTATAAACAATATGTAAAATAACTCCTTTGGGGCCCTTCAGTATTAATTTATGTATGCACATATTTTTTGTGTGGGTGTGAATATATTATATACACATAATACATAAATATGGTTCAAGATTAATTCCTTAATTCACAACAGGCCTACATTTTTAACTGGTGAGCTATTTAAATATTTCATTAATTTTATAATTGAGAGGGATTTTAAAAGTGCTTCAAAAGTTTATAAATTAAATGATAGCATATGCAGATTACTTTAGAACTCAACTTCAAACGTTTCTTAACTTTAAACATTGTTTACCAGAGCACCATTATGTAGAGCAGAATGCTTTAAAGTGAAGCTGCTAAGTGTAAAAATGCAATAAATGAATGCTTGTAAACCATCCAATTGGTGCATTAGCACAAGCTTATTTGTTATTAATTTAGCTAAACTTTGAAAACATTATTTTGATGATTAAAATATACCTATATGATTATTACGAGATTGTTTTTTTAGAAAAAAATTAATTTTATTTACCCATCAGGGTGTTTGAAATATAGGGCATAGATATCTTAATGCGTTTATGAAGGATTTGGAATATGTTTGGATAGGTCAGTGTTGTCCAACAGAACTTTTGCCAACCATGGGGTTGTGCTATATCTGGATTGACCAATGCAGTGTCCAGTAGCCACACCTGGCTATTTAGAATGGTTTTTAGTGTCAGTGAGGAACTGCGTCTTTAATTTTAATTAAAGTTAAATAGGTACATAAGGTTAGTGGCTACCCTATTGGACATCACAGGTATTGATTGGTTTTTGATATAGAATCACAGAGTTATAAGTTAATTTGTAAAAATATATTTTGCTTCATGCTTTAGTAGAGCCACACTTAAGTCTTTTGGGAAAATTAAAATTTATTTTTAATAGCAACGAGAAAAAGCCATCCCAAACCTCTCTTTTGTAACCTACATAAGTTTTAAATAATACAATATTAAAACTCATTTGTGACATTCAAAATCTTAAGTGCTATAGCTTAAATAACGTTTGTGTTTGTGTGTATACTTGACTCAAGTAGATGAATACCCACTGGCCATCATGCTTTTCCTGGGAGAGTAATTAAACCAACCTCCAACCATGACCAAATGCTGAATGCTTTAACCTCTCTTTATAGGTCTTTCCCGTTTATCAATCAACCTGCTCTGAACCAGCTCCAAAATATCCATGACCCTATTTGCTTACAAATCTGCTTAATATCCTCCAAATGGATTTGAGATTTGTTTTAATTATTTAGTTGAAACCTCTTATTTCAACTGTATATTCGTGTTTTATTTATGAATACTTGGTACATTAGTGAACTTTTTCAAACAGCTGCTAATATTTAGCTTATGGAGTAATGGGCTGGATGGAAGTCATCAGCTAATAAAAGAGGTGATTACACTGAACAGTAGAGAGATATTAAGAAAGATCAGTGATCAGCAAAGCACACCTTTTGAACTCACTGTAGTGTGCTCTTACATTCACATATACTCCTGGGCTAGTCTAATGTTATAATGGAAAGCACAGAGAAAACACTTACTGGGGAGTTGCGACATGATTGCTCTGATTTTTGAGGCACTCTAATTTCTAAGTATGTGGTAGAATAAAAAGTTGAGTTTTGCCTTATGCTTGCACCAAAATTTTAAAATGACTCATTAATTTTGATATTTTAATACTAAACTGCTAACAGTCTACTTAGGGATTTCCTGTCTTCCTAATGTAACTACTTGTAGAATGCTTGGGAGGAAACCTCAAAAATGCTAAAATTACTTCACTAGCCTGTTCCATTTTTCCTAGAAGACCTTAATCGTTTTAGATTTTAAATGTTCTAAATAGTTTGCTAAATATTAAGGGAAAATAAACTCCAAGAATTTTTTTTGAAAAAAAAAAAAGTAGAACTTGCTTGTTATATCAGTTATCTCTGACTTTCTTCTTGAACTGGAAAATTCTCATACCACATGCTGTTTGACACAACTACATTCTATTTTCAAAATGTCTGCTCGATTTCATTGACTACTTGCCTAAAGTCTTTACTTCCTAGTTTGCCAGATGCCATCCACTCTCAAGTGCTACCTTCTAGATTTTTTTAAAAAATAAAGACTGATTGTCAAACTCCAAATTTTTAGGTTGAGAAATGTCAAATACTGGAAGTCATGCAAGCTGTGGATGATAAGTACTCTTCAAATCTACTGAGTAGCTTCTGAGTCAATCCATAAAATTATTGCCATAAACACAAAATTTAATTTATCTGCCTGTGCCATTACATTAAATAACAAAACGAAACAAAACAACAACAACAAACAATGACAAACCACAAAACTGAAGAAATAAGAGTGGATAGGAAACTCTATTGAAAAGAAAAGGTTGGGCTCCACATAAAGTTGTCCAGCACAGTGCAGCATACACTCATCAACAGAGAAAAGCAAAATGTCTCAGGATCAGAAGAATCAGCAAATATAGCAGTGTGACCTTGAATAGTTCCCTCTGCACTTCAGTTGGTCTTTTTCACATATGAAATACAGTTAATACCAACTACCTTATTTGCTTCACAGGGTCATTTTGAGGGTCAAGTGAGAAAACAGGTGGAGGCTTTATAAACAAAAAAAGTACTATACAAAAATAAAGTGATACCATTATCATTATGACATTAAGAGCCTATCATTTAGAAGCAAGCAGCAAATATCTATCAGTGTAAATTCTAAACTTTTAAAAGGAAAAATTGAATGTACTCTTTGTAGGTACTCTGGTGAACATGTTATATGTCCTAGGCAATCTCAGTGAGAAATACCTATGGACAATTATATGAAAATGTCAGCCGGGCATGTTGGCTCATGCCTGTAATCCCAGCACTTTGGGAAGTGGGCGGAGCAAAAGGTCAAGAGATTAAGACCATCCTGGCCAACATGGTGAAACCCTGTCTCTACTAAAAATACAAAAAAATTAGCTGGGCATGGTAGCGCACACCTGTAGTCCCGGCTACTCGGAAGGCTGAGAAAGGAGAATCGCTTGAACCCGGGAGGCAGAGGTTGCTGTGAGCCAAGATCAGCCCATTGCACTCCAGCCTGGGCGACAGAGCGAGACTCTGTCTCAAAAAAAAAAAAAAAAAAAAAAAAAAAAAGCCGTAGAAGAAAAAAAAAACAAGTCATTATCATTGACAGAAATATATGTATTTAATATTTTCTAAGTGAGTCATTAAAGTAATCCAGGAATACCAATTTTAGAAGAATGTCAGTTGAATGTCAGATGTAAAACTTTCAGTGAGTTCCATGAGGGGAATTAAAAAGATCTAGGTGACTCATTCAGCTCTATCCTCCTTTTCCTCCTCTCACCCTTCCTTTCCTCATCTCTCCTCCTTTTGTTTTCTTCCTTTACTTCCTACGCTCCTTTCCCTCTTCTGTCTTCTCACCTTATCGGGCGCTGACTCTATCAGCAGATTTCTAGAGATGCTATAAGGGATATAAAAGTAGAAGGCAAAAATCTACGCTCTCAGGGAGTTTTCAGATTTGGCTGAGTCCTTTGAAATTGTGAATTGGTTAAAGGAGATGTTTTATTATCATTTATTTTCTGAGAACCCAGAATTAACTGTCTCTTATACATAACAATAAAGAAAGTATGATCCCTCTTCTAAATGGTTTCTTTTTTAATGTGATCTTAAATTACAACCTCCCAGAGTTAAGGAGATATATGAAGAAAATAAGCTTTGTAGATTTTAGGTTTCTGAACTGTTTTAATTAACACATGAGAAGAGTTTGTTTCATTTTTCATACATCTCTCCTTATGTCAATCAACTCTTTGAACAACTAAGAACTAGACAGAAGAGGTTTTAAATGAACGTTAATGATACTTTTTCTTCACTGGTTGCTCAAACTGAAAGAGACACTTTATGAATAAATTGGTTTCCTACCAGGGTTTAAGCTCCCTTTCCTTAAATATGAATGTTTAGAAGACTATTCTTTCTTGAGCGATAATTTTGACTAACATATAAAGAGCTATGTGAAGGCATCTTCCTCTTGATGTCTTCCCTCTTAGCTTTATGAAGGTTTAAAACTTTTTCGTATTACTTATATAACACTGCTTTATTTCTTTTTTGTTTTGTTATATTATTTTGTGTTTTATTTTAAATAGTATTTAATAGAATACATTAGTTCTATTGATAGCATATGTATTTACAAAATGTTTCAAAAACATTAATTCACCTTCTTAAAACTACTTGAATCTGGCTTGCCAGACGGTCATTGGTATTTGAATAAAAATTAAGAACATAAGTTAACAGGCATTATAACTTGTCTGAACTTTCAAAATGTAACTAAGAACAATACTTGTTGTTGTTGTGTAATGATATATTACTTCTATAGTACTTTAGAGAGGATTTCAACTTGCTATATAGATTTTTAAAATATTCTTCCTCCAGGGGTTAAAGAAAAAAGTCAGAAACCGAACTACTCTCAGTAACATTACAAATAACAAGATGCAAAATATATTTTCACCCTTGTAATAAACTTGCTTTTATTATTATATAGGAAGTCTGGAATTTCTGAGTTATTAGTAATCTATGATCTTATTTTCCTAAGCATTGTACTTAGGAGAGAACAAGTATATTAAAAAACTCTATGGGTAGGTAAAAAGTTTGATATGTGACCTTTATAAAACCACTTTTTTAGTTTGGGGAGGGGAGATTTTTTTTTTTTTTTTTTTTTTTTTTTTTTTTTTTTTTTTTTTTGCGTGGGCTTACAAAATAGGCTTATGAGCTAATCAAACAACTTAAAAATGAAAATATACCAGAATTTAGTTAACTGAATGAGTCTTTGGTAACACTTTCAGTGCCAATTGATGGGTGATACTGAAAAATATTTCTTGCAGTTTCTTTTCATTCATTCCTTCCTTCCTTCATTCATTCATTCATTCAACAGAGTTTTGCTCTTGTTGCCCAGGCTGTAGTATGCAATGGCGCGATCTCAGCTCACCGCAACCTCCGCCTCCTGGGTTCAAGTGATTCTTCGGTCTCAGCCTCCCAAGTAGCTGAGATTACAGGCATGCTCCACCATGCCTGGCTAATTTTGTATTTTTAGTAGAGACGGGGTTTATTCTTGTTGGTCAGGCTGGTCTCAAACTCCCAACCTCAGGTGATCCGCCCGCCTTGGCCTCCCAAAGTGCTGGGATTACAGGTGTGAGCCACCCTACCTGGCTTCTTGTGGTTTCTTTTAAAATTCATTAATATTGGTTATAAATAACTTTTGAGCAAGTTAGAATATTTAAAGCAACATCAATGACATGCCAAAGAATATTTACTAGGCTCTGAAGGTCCTTCCAAATAAATAATGTATCAATATCTGAGCAATAATAAGATCAATGAACCAATTATCTATTTTTCTAAGGTAACTTTTTGCTAGTTACAACCAATTTGCATTGGCTCATTTTGTTGTTTCTTTCAAAGTTAGGAAAATGATTTTATAGAATAACTCCAAAACATAATGACTTTGAAGCATATATTAATGTGGTCTTATGGAAGGCCAAATAATGCCTTCCACCCACCAAAGGTGTTTACTTCCTAATCACCAGAACCTGCAACTGTGTTACCTTACACAGCAAAAGAGATTTTGCAGAATGATTAAGGATTTTGAGATAGGGAAATGATACTGGATTATCCAAGTGGGCTCAATGATGTACTTGCAAAGGTCCTTATAAGAGGGAGGCAGGAAGATCATGGTAAGAGAGAAAAAATATAAAGACAGAAGCAGTAAAGTCAGACTCCAAGAGAACACAATGAGATGACTGAAGCAGCTAGAGAGGAGAAAAATTTGAAGATGCCACATTGCTGGCTTTGAAGATGGAGGAAGGATCCAGGAGCCAAGGAGTATAGTCGTCTTTAGAAACTAGAGAGGTAAGGAAACATATTTTTCCCTAGAACCTCTGGAGGGAACACAGTCCTGCTGACTTGACCTTAGCTTATCTCAGTGAGGCTGATTTTGGACTTCTGACCTCCAGAAGATAATAAACTTGTGTTGTTTTAAACCACTAAATTTGTGGTAATATGTTATAGTAGTAAGAGGAAACTAATATAGACTCTGAGGTTTAGAAGTTGAGTAATAACCCAAAATAAGCATATAAATTATCTAGCCCAACTTCTTACCTATGAATTTCATAGTAACACAATCCAAGTATTGAGTGTGATTCTACGTAAAGTCACACAATCTGTAGTAAAACTGTAAAACTCATGTATCCTAACCTTGCAGACTTATATGCTTTCTTGTATATTGTGTTATGTAAAATCCTATTCATGATTCAGCAATTTATATTCTATGTAATTTTTCCCTGATGTCTTTCTAGGAAGATTAATAGTTCTGAAATAGATCAATACATATTGACCCAATTTTTCTCCATAGATTCTAATGATAGCATAGAGACAGGAATTAGTATTCCCACTTTAGGTCTTTCCAAGCTGAGGATCATCGCCTTGTCTGACAGCATTAGACCTTCGCTTGGGTATGAGAAGTGGAAAACTCATATGTTATCGTAGATCCCTTAAATTAGAGCTATTCTATTAAATAATCATTTCTAGGGGTAGATTTTAGTCATCATTATCTATAGAAGATCCATGGATAAGCCTGGTGGATTGTCAGGAGTTGGAATTATTGCTGAAGTTTGATGCTTCTTTTCTGAAGTTCTTGACTTCAGGAAGCATGAAGAGTCATGAGGAAACTTTTCATGGAGGAAGGTCTTATTCTACTCTACGTAGAACCTTTTTGGCAGTTTCACATTCCCTGGATCTCTATCTTCAGTGGCTTATTCACTGTAGATTATCTAGTCTTGATCTTGATACTATCTTAAGTTTACCATACCATCTTTTCCTTTATTTGACTCTTCTGGGTTCTTCGTATTTCCACATAAATATTAGAATCTACTTGTTAATTTCTTAAAAAAGTCTGCCTGGATTTTGATTGGCATTGAATTAGATACATAGCTCATTGGGGAAAAGTCACATTAGAAAATACTGAGTATTCCAATCACTGACCGTATTGTACCTCCCCATTTATTTCGATCTTTTTAAATTTCACTCAGAGAATTTTGTTGTCAGTGTATTCTTTTTTTGTTTTGTTTTTGAGACAGAGTCTCACTCTCTTGCCCAGGCTGGAGTTTGCAGTGGCTCACTCACGATCTCGACTCACTGCAACCTCCACCTCCCAGGTTCAAGCCATTTGTCTGCCTCAGCCTCCTGAGTAGCTGGGATTACAGGCATGCGCCACCATGCCTGACTAATTTTTTTTGTAATTTTAGTAGAGACAGGGTTTCACTGTGTTAGCCAGGATGGTCTTGATCTCCTGACCCCGTGATCTGCCCGCCTTGGCCTCCCAAAGTGCTGGTATTAAAGGTGTGAGCCACCGTGCCCAGCCTGTATATTTCAAATTTTTCATTATTTGTGGTTGGTAAAAAATAGTATACTTACCTTTGTATATTGATTTTGTACAATACAACCTTCCTAAATTCATTTTATTGAAGGCATAGTTAAAATTCACCACCTTCCTGCTATTGCCTTTGTCATCTTTGAAAATTTTCTTCTTATTAGTCTGTGAAAACTACTTTTCTAGGGTGATCTTGTAGTAGCCAACTTCTATGATCTCTTTTCCCAGTTTTCCTTTTCTACTTCTCTGTAATATGTGAATAACTTGTTCCTTTGTAGAAAACACACACACACACAGACACACATATGCACGTGTGTACAGAAAGCTTTTTCTCAGTTACCATGACAGTATTGCTAACATGGATCTCTAACACTGACTATTCATTTCCAGAGTGCTTCTGTAGCTCTTTTGAATTTCCTATCTTTTATGTTGGAAGTGTTACTCCATGTTCTTTCCAAAGTTGTCTTCTCTTCTTGTTCTACATCCTTAAATTTGATGTATTTTTTTCCCACTGCTTTGGCTTCAAATACGAGCTACTTCAGGGAAAGTCCAAGTTCCTGTCTTAGCACTGATATTTCTTCAGAAATACACTTCGTATTTCCAAATGCGTAGGAAAGGTCTATTGCAACTTAACAATTAGAGCAGAACTTGTTTGCTTTAACTGGCATGAATAAACATTTTTAGTTTACTTAAATTCTCTGACTATTCTACCAGGCTCTCAGCCTGTAAGTCTGCATCCTTCCTTTCATTCATTCCTTCAAACTCCTAGTACTTCACTCTTGTTTATCTCTACCATGTTTTCCTTTATAGTACTTCCTTTCATTTGGATTGCCATTGTCCTCATTCAGCATCTCATTAACGCTTTAAATTATTTATCATGCACATTTTAAGAAGTCCAGAAATCTTAACAGGAAATTTTTTAGTATCTCAACTTTTAATTTTATATGCACTTTTGCCATTTTTTTCACAATATATATTTACATTTTAATTGCAATTATAGTATAGATACAATTTTATTCCATTTTTACATGTTTCTCATATCACTACATAACTTTCATGATTATAATTTTGATAGCTACATAACAACCCATCAAATTTTTATTATAATTTTTCTTAGACATCTAGGGTGTTTTAATGTTTTTTCTATCACAAATAATACGACAGTGACTCTTTGTATGAACGGTATTTAAAATTTTATATTATCTGTAAAATATATGTAAGTTTCATGTGACTTTTAAAATATCAAATTTCTTTCCAAAAGTATTATTTACTGATTTATTCACTGATTATATACAAGTACTTCTTACATTTTTAACTTCACAATTATTGTTTACATTTTTGGCTAATTTTAAAGGTGTGAAATGGTACTATGTTCTGTATATGTCTTTGCTTAATAATTGACAAGGTTGAGCTTTTTTTTTTTTCCAGTATTGTGTTGGATAATTGAACTTATTTTCTGATCTTGATACTTCTGCCTCAATTACTTTCAGTAGCCTGATTGGCCTTCCTCTTCCATCACATTTTATCTCCTCCTGTCAGAGTAATAGTTACAAAATGTATGTAATCAACCCACTGCAAAAACAAAACAAAGAAAAGTTTTAATACCTGTTAACTCTCAGGTAAGGGCAAACGCTTCAGTTGGTATCTCAGACTTTCCATAGTCAAGGTTTACCTAGCCTTCTAGCCTTTTCTCACACTATCTTCCAGATAGTCTAAGTGTTAGCCACAGTGTCATACTCCTATTCCTGAGGCCCCTTATCTTCCTCTTCCATGCATTAGTCACTCTCATCTCTTCATCTGAAGCCTCTCTGTTCAAACCCTACTAATTAGGAAACCATCAAATACTACCATCTTTCTGAAACTTACATGGTCATTCCATTAGAATTAATCTAGTTTGTATTTTCATTATGCCTTATTAAAACCCAGGTTTTAGTGCTTACTCTTCCCTTAAATAACTTTTGATATCCAGTTCTGAATTTTCCTTTCCCTTTTAAGTTCATTGAAGTAAGGGTCTGTCCTTAAGCAATCTTTGATTCTCTATAGTGCCCAATACAGTGGATAAGACATAACAAAATTTAGTAAATATTTGTTGAATTGTTTGAATTCAATAAACTTAGGGCTATTGTGAAACTTATAGAGGGGATAAATTGTTAAACCCCATAAGTGAACAGAGATGAACCCTACATAGCCTTACTTACAATTGAGATAAGTTACAATATCCCTGCTGCCATCCATTCATAAGAGAAGATAATAAAAGCTCAGAAGGGACATATTATTAAGAATGGTTATGAATATAAAGAAGCACTTGTGCTCTTAATAATAAAATGTGAGGCTGTATATTTGAGCTCTTGTCAACCCCTTGCTTCCCCTCCCACATAACATTTCTTTACTTATTTGCTTCATTTGTTAGGATGATATTTTAAAGAATGGCTTAGATCGAGGTGGCTCAGCCATTTAATTTCATTAAGCTATGATTATAAAAAATACTATAATTCTGTCCATTCATTGATTTTCACAACATGTTTTTTATTGTAAGGCAATTTGGGACTGAGCTGCAAGAGAAGGTGACCCTGGTAGAATCTAAACTACTGTACTTGACACAGTGAGGGAAAGCAGTGATACTGGTATTAGCACAATGATGTTGTTAAATGCATCACAGGTGAGGTATTTAAAGCAAATTAAACAAGTGACGTTCTTATTTCATAAATGCATTTAATCTCATGCTTGGCTGTTTTCATGACAGAATTACAGCAATGGAGAAAATTAGGCAAGAACGGAAGAGGAACAGATTTTTTCATAAACAGATGCTTAGAATTTGAACTTAAAGTGAGTAAGGAGCATCAGAAGTCAAATAGGACAAACGGGAGATGGTATTCATGGAGACAAAGGATTAACTGAGGTTATTTTAAGATTATTTATATGGAGGGAATGACATTACATAGGGAGACCTCGACAGGAGTCCTGACTTTGAGCCCTAGCTATATCAATGACTCACACTGTGTAACCTGGAACAAATTACTCAACCTCTTTGTACTCCATATTTCTTATTTATAAAGTTTAAATAATTATATATACTATAAAGTGCTTGTGAGAATCAATTAGAAAAGAGGCAAGAGGCCAGGTGCGGTGGCTCAGGCCTGTAATCTCAGCACTTTAGGAGGCCGACACAGGGGGATCACCTGAGGTCAGGAGTTTGTGACTAGCCTGACCAACATGGAGAAACCCCATCTCTACTAAAAATACAAAATTATCCAGGCGTGGTGGCATGTGCCTGTAATCCCAGCTACTCGGGAGGCTGAGGCAGGAGAATCAAGTGGACCTGGAAGGTGGAGATTATGGTGAGCCGAGATCACACCATTGCACTCCAGCCTGGGCAACAGAATGAGACCACGTCTCAAAACAAAATAATAATAAAATTAAAAAACTAAGGCAAGAAAATTTTTAAATGTGAAGTAACCCATATTTATGGGGTAGTATTGATATCATGTTGTAAAAACCTTATCATCCTACCATATTTGAACTTGATTCATTAATAAACTCAGAAAATATTTAGTAAGTGCAGGCATTGTATTCCTTAGATATGTAATAGTGAATGGAACAGAAGATCTAATTCCTGCTCTCAAGATACTTATGATCTAATAAGTGTCACTAGTTAACAAACTAATATTGAAAATTAGGGTTTGTCTTAATAGCTTCCGTTTAACCCACTTGCCAGATTAGCTAGTGTTTTCCATTCCATCTGCAAAACACATTGACTAGCGTCTCTTGTATACTGAATGCCTGGATAGTAATAATATCTAATATTTATACACAACACTTAACACCTTCCATGAACTGTTTTAAGTGCTTTGCTCAAATTAATTCCTTTAATCTTCACAAGAAAACCTTAATGTCATTCTCATTTTGCATATGCGGAAACTGAGGCACAGAGAGGTTAAGTGACTTGTCCATGGTTAAAAAGGCTAGTAAGTAATGGATCAGGATTCACACCCAGGCATTCTGGCTCCGGATCCCATAGAACTTAATCACTAGGTAACAGCACTAGCAGGTCGGCCTATTACTGCTCTCACCAGTTGAGATGAAACCTTATTCAAAGGTCAGCTGTATTTGTTCCCAAAAATGTTTATAACAGTAGTACTAGTTTTTGTTATTTAATTTAATCAAATACCATGTAACATACTAGAAATGCAAAATACAAATATGGTTTTATACATTTATAACAAATTTGAATATATTGATAAGACTTAAGGGGAGTTGCCTTTAAAAAGTTGGGTGAAAAAAAATCAGGAATCAGGAATCAAATCAGAAATGGGTGAAAGCTAAGAGTAAAGTACCTCATAAAACATAGATGTTTACTGTAGTTGGCCTCATATGCCTTTATGCTCTCATTTTAAGTAAAAAATAAATGAAAGTGGAAAATACAGAAAAGTACATATTTACAGTGAGTGAATCATTACTAAAATACAAAGCCTCGGTCCTACTATAAACACTTGGAAAATGAATTAATTAATATTTATAAATTTTAAGTTAAAATATATGTTTAATATATATCCACAGGTCAGGCATGGTGGCTCACGCCTGTAATCCCAGTACTTTGGGAGGCCAAGGTAGGAAGATCACTTGAGGTCAGGTGTTTGAGACCAGCCTTGCCAACATGGTGAAACCCCATCTCAACTGAAAAAATACAAAAATTAGCCAGGCGAGGTGGCACACACCTGTATTCCTGGCTACTTGGGAAGCTGAGGCAGGACAATCGCTTGAACCCTAGAGATGGAGGTTGCAGTGAGCCAAGATCACACCACTACACTCCAGCCTGGGTGACAGAGTGAGACTCTACCTCAAAATAAAATTATATATATATGTGTGTGTATATATACACACACACACACATACATATAGATGATTTTTGTGATATAATATTTTGTCAACTTTTTTGATTAACCTACTAACTGTCCTGTAAGAAAGAAATATTTTCAAACACGTCCACATCCAAACATTAGAACAGTGACTGGTGTTGTAGGTAGAGCCATATGAGTTTCTGTTACTGCAAGAGGGTGAATCACAGTGTATTTATTAAAGACCAAACCATAGAGCATGGATTGTGGATCCCAGAGTGGTACACAAAAGATAGATTGTGGATGCCAGCATGGTACGTGGAGGACTAATCGTGGCTCACAGAATAGATTTCTTTTTGTTCCACATGATCACCTCAGTTCTTCTTTCCAGGGCAACAGGATGTGGTAGAAAGAATCCTAGATTCCAATCAGAAAACAGTCTTTCTCTATGTCAATGTGTTCTTGGTAACTAACCTAACTTCACTGTGTTTTTGGGATCTAACCTAACCTCTTTCAGCCTAGTTTATTTGAAGTTGGCAATTTCAGTAATGTTTTTAGATCTAACATAGCCCCCAATGAATATTCGTTAAATGGACCTGAAAACACTTTGGAAATCACAAAATATTAAATCCCATATTTTCATACTATGAATATATTGTTCACTCAGTTATTGTTACATCTATTTTATTATACAATGATTAGCTATAAATCTGTGAGCTCCGTGAAATTCCAAATCTTGGCTCATTAATTTTTGTACAGACACCTGTGCCTAGCCAAGTGTCTAGGTTCTTCTTGTATGTAGGAGGTATTCAGTAGATACAATTTATGTCAACTAATTAGAAATCCCCTATTTTGAACCACACATATTGATGGCAAAATATATTTTGATATGATATAAAATATTTGTATCATTCCAGTTTTAGATGCTGTTATAGAGGTGTTTTTCTTTTTACTTCCTCAAAGCCTACTAAAAATATCAAAGAAGATATCAAAATATCAAAGAAGATATCAAAATATCAAAAAGAGGGAAAATATTGTCATCTCCAAGAAAGCAAGGAAGCCCTCACAACTGCAATGATATAAATTACGAGGTCCATATGCTAAATATTGAAATAGATAATCAAACCCACTAAGAGATGTTGACTCAGGCAATATCAATAGGTGCCTTTCCCCAAAAAATATTTGGTAGTTTTTGATTAAAGAGAGCTTAGTTTCTGGGTGATACATAAGAAAAAGAGAGAATAACCATGTAGGAATCCTACCTGAGACTCTAGAATGGTAGGGGAGGGAAGCCTCAGAGGGACTTTCTGCCAACAACCTCATTCTATTCTCTACCACTTTGTCTTTCAGCCCAGGCAGTCTGTCAAAAAAGGTGGAAGAAGTAGGTGGTACACTGCTGTAGGAAAACTTGCTGTGATCTATGCAGACTCCTTAAATTAATTAAAAAAAAGAAAAACTTGAGGGAAGAACTACTTTCAATGTTAAGGAAATAAAATATTTGGAAAGAAGGTGCTTGAGTCCATAAGCTGAACTAGTGGCTGCCAACTTCCTCAGTACATTTCCAGCTATTCCCTTCCTCTTCCCCTCCCCATTGTACTACTTGGTCGGTTGCTATCTCATTCAAAGAGGAGTAGTGATCAGAAAGGGACCAGTGGATAAATTCAGGCATAAAACTACCATTTTCTGTTTCAGACATGGAGAGGAAAACCAGCAAATAAATGGCACAAGTATATATCACAACAAATACGTATTCTAAAAATAGGGTTCAGAAAGGAGGCAGATGAATTCAAAGAAGAGAGTGTACAGCAATAAAAGCAGTGAAAACAGAATAAGAGTTCAGTAAAAAATGAAAATGGAAATAAAAAAATGACAGAAATAAAACAGACACTGGAAGCAACACAAATAAACTTGATTGAAAACAAAGTCAGAAGCATAGATACTAGGTTTGAAAAAAATCTGACAAAATGAAATGTGTATGAACAGTGTGAAGTTTTTATAATGAAGAGAGATATGGAAGACAGGGAAAAGAGAGACAACATGTATATAATTGGTGATCCTGAGAACAGGGAACAGAAAAAAATGAATCGATAAAAATACAAAAATAAAAAGAAAATTGTTACAAAGATTTGAATCTTCAAATTGAAGTTCATACTCTGTTCTAGGACAATTTTAGATAGAACAATGAATACTAAGAGATATTTTAAACTGTTTCCTGAACTCCAGGGATAAATAAAGATTCAACCAGATGAACATTTATGGAAAAGATACCAGCTACATGTAAGGGGAATAAAGGTTAGCTTTCAATTTCCACATAATATGAGAAGCCAGAGAAGCAATTTCTACACAGTTCTGAAGGAGGGGAAGTATGACTCAAGTTTTATTTTCAGTCAAATATAATATCAACAGAAAGACATTCTGAAACAAAACCTAGACAATATAGAACCCTGGAGCTCTTCTTTAAACACATGTGCGTGCACATACATGATGAGTCAACATCAGTAGCTCAAGAATGGAGGAACTCTGATTTAAGATGGTTAGCATCAAATCTATCTATGGATAAAAAAATAACAGCTTTAGAAATTACAATTGGAGAATAGCATATAAACTGTGATAATGAAAGCATGTTAATGAAAATGATTAGTATGTGAAAAGGTAATGTTGGAAGAGGTATCAGTTAATTTCCTTAACTACATAGCATGGGGTTAATAGCTAATTTTGAAATAGACAGAGGATTCTAACCTAAAGATTTTCCATTTTTTACCTCAACTTTGGAGTGCCCTTGTAGAAAAGAAAACATGTTTTGGGTTTCAAAAACATTTACCTGAATTTCAATTTTTAGTTCAAATTTTCTTTGGTCAAATTAAAGGAAAAGAAAATATAACATTTAAATGTTAAACTGTCATATATCATTTGATTCAATTTTTTCAAAATTACGGCTTATGTATGCATACATCTCTCTGATCATTTTTCTACTTTAGTAAACATTTGACTATGTCTGGAATGATGTTTACTTCATGGTAGAGATGGCTTTTTTTCTGATAAATGGAATTTGGATTACTTAAAGTGAAACTTTCTAAAACTTCTATTACTTGAAGTTTTTATATAGGACGTGTATCATCTCGGTGAAACAATAGTCATTATTTTAAAAAATTGCAGGCTTACCACCATCTCTTCTTTATAATTTTTCCATTAGCTACTAAAGAAAGTCTTTGGCCAATACATTATAAATTTTGGAATTGAAATACAAAAGATATTATAGGAACAGTATCTTCCCCAATATTTTAATCTAAAAACTAATTTTGTCTAGAAGAATATATTTCAAGAATGTGTATGTTACAAATAGGCACCACCTGGAGTTCCCAGATAAAGGTATTTCTTAATTTGTATATTCCATAACCTCACAGGTTATACAATTAGGAAGTATACAGTAGTTAATTAAAGCTGTAAATAGAAGCCAAGATTCTCTTCAACAAAACAATATGACATACATTATAATTTTTGTGTAAACCTATTACCACTGCTGCATCAATTTTGTAAGGGATCTATGTAAGCCTACTGTGGTTATAATTTAAGAAAATTACTTGTACACCTGTAAAGCAATGAAGCGTGCATGGTGAAGAATGACAGGAAAAGAAATACTTTTTCTAGTGAAACGAGTAGTGTACAATAGTGATCGACTTCTACAATGAACCAGAATACAAACTAATCTTGATTCTTTGCTTTAAGGGGGAAAAAGATATTTTTTACACACCCCCTTTTGTCTCTGTCCTTCATCACTTGTTTTTAGACACAAATTCTCTGGAGTGTTTATAAAACAGCAGTCCTGGGAAAGCCTGAGTTAGTGGGTTTTTAGACCTTAGGGCTCTGGGGTACCTTTTCACACCCCAGATGGCATACTGGGAAGGCTAGATATCAGAGATCAATCTACATCCTTTTAAGAGTGAGCCTGTATCCTTTCTGTATTCACCAGTAATGACTTTAAAATTCATGCAAATCAAAAGTGCACATCTGGAAAAAAAACGATTTCAGGATATTATATCAGAGTAACTGTCAGCCTCTTTAAAGGAAAATTTTGTTTATACTGAGCTGCTTTACCTGCCTATTACCTTCCTTGAAATTAATTATTCCTCAGATTTAACTGTATGGTATTAATACTTCTAATACTTTTGTATCAAGAAAAGGAAGTAATCTGTACTCATAGTCATTGACAAGTATAACTGTGCTTTTAGAAGTGAGTATGCTGTACTGTGTTCCCTGAGGTCATGGTATAGTTCAGTATAAAGTATTTTAGTGTGACTTTTTGCACAGCACGTGAATGGACTTTGAAACGGCATTGCATGTCTGATAATTCTGTCTCTTTAAATTATCTGCTTTGCTTATTGGAAATAACAATGATTGTTTAAAGGCATTATATTTTTTTAGTTTTAACAAATCCTAATAAAGGAAAACATATCTATTAAAAACTGAAATAACTACTCCCTGAAGTAAACAGCAAACATTACAGATATACAACTTTAATTTTGAATGGTAGAGAATTGTACTAAACTAAAGGAGGCAACTTAATAGAGTATTAAGGACAGACACCAGATGCAGAAGACAGATCTGAATTTGAGTCAGGTTCTTACACCCATTAGCATTTTTGACTTTGGTCTTTTCACCTAACTTCTCTGAGCCTTAATTTCTCCATGTAGAAAATGAAAGATGATGTCTTTCCTATCTCATTTAGGATTTTAGGATTTAGGATTGCTATAATACAATAATATGTATAACAGTATTGCTTAAAGAATATTACTTAGTGACCATTGCAGTGCATAAGAACTGGTAAGATGCCTTACCTGGAAAATATAAGGGAAAAGTGTTGGTCTTTTAAATCATGAAAATATAAGATTGAAAATGGCATGTCTTTGCTACTAATTAATGATTGCTTTATGTTCGTGGAGCTATAACATTTTTCCCACCTGCAGAACATATTATAGTAAGCTCTAGTTATATTTTCTGGGATGACTTTTAAAAGTTTAACAAACATTCATGAATCCCAACCAAAAATCTTGATCACTTTACAGAAGTATATATCCACAACCACGGTGAAGCTGGAAATACGTCAAAGACGTGATTACATTTGTCCAAGTTAAGAGAACAACAAATGAGGGCAGATGCACAATGGACAGGGTTCTTTAGGGATGCTGGGTATAAATGGTGATAATTTTTATCTTCCTAGGGTTCCTGAAGACAAGAAAGTAGATTTTATGTTTTCGAAGATGAAAAAGAACAATGATACTTTTTGAAATAAAGCTTTGGAGAAAGTCTGCAGAATAACGAAGGTTTTCATCATCCTAAAATGATAAAGGCAAATATTTATAATTTCCTCATAATTGTAAGCTATAACAATTTATATTATATCTAATAATTTTTAAAAGAAAAATCAACCTAAAGGGAAAAGGAGAGAAGATACTACAGAGAGGACTGAACTGTAGGTGGGCATCTGGGAGATCTGGCACTGAGGTGGTGGCGTTTCTCTTCTCTCTGGGTTTCAGTTCTCTACCCATAAAATAAATGGGTTGGACTAGATGATCCCTTTCAGCTCCAAAATTCCGTGACCTTGTGACATTCTTCATACTCTGTGACATGGGAAGTGCATCACACACTGTAGGGTTCCCCCTTCTGTCAGTCAGTACAGTGCACTGCACAGTGGATAAGAATGTAGACTCCAGAGCCAGAGAGAGAGTTGCGTTTGAGTTGTATCTATGGAGCTTGTGATTTTTGGCAAGTTACTATAACTTCTTTAAGTTTCTGTTTCCTCATATATCAAACTTAAAGATAATGCCTATAGAGTTCTTGAAATGACAGAGGAGGTAATATTGATCGAAACCACGGATGGGTACCCCTGGGAATCCATAGTGGATTTTAAGGGCAAGTGTTTAAGAGCCCACGTTCTGGGACCTGATGGTCTGGGACTGAATTCCACCTCTGCACATGCAACATTTAGGTCCTTGGGCAAATTACTTCCTCAAGTTCTGCTTCCATTTTCTCTTCTGTTTGTGTGGTTGATGATGATACCTACCTCCTAGGGTTGTTATGAGGATTAAATAAGTTCATGCATATAAAGTGCTTAGGAAAGTACCTGGTACATGTAAGCACTCTATATATTTGCTATCATCATCATTATCATCATCATTATTAAAGTTGCACATAGCCTAGGGTGAACTTGGTGCATCATCTTCAAGTTTTAATTCTACTAAAAATTTTAGGGAAAAAATACTTGTTTATATTATCACTGACATGTATATGTTATGGAATAGAATGAAAGTTTCCATAAATATTGACAATAAAGTTTTAATTTTAACTCCAAAAACACAGTGCAACACTGTAAAGCACTTTCTGGCATACTAATTGCACTCTACAGGTAAATTTCTTTTTTTTTTTTCACTAGCAGTTGTGTATTCTACTGATTTTGTAACCTTTTGAATAATTTATTATTAAAAACAACAGGCTAGCTTTTTTTTTTTTTTTTTTTTTTTTTTTTTAGACAGACTCTTGCTCTGTTGTCAGGCTGGAGTGCAAAGGCATGATCTCGGCTCACTGCAACCTCCGCCTGCCGGGTTCAAGCAATTCTCCTGCCTCAACCTCCTGAGTAGCTGGGACTACAGGCGCCCGCCACCACGCCTGGCTAATTTATTTATTTATTTTTGTATTTTTAGTAGAGACAGGGTTTCACTGTGTTAGCCAGGATGATCTCGATCTCTTGACTTTGTGATCTGCCCACCTTGGCCTCCCAAAGTGCTGGGATTACAGGTGTGAGCCACCACGCCTGGCCTGTATTGACATAATTTGACAAATAATCTTAATTTCAGTTTAATAATAGTGAGATTTTATAGATTTATATTGTAGATTATTATAGTTTTCTAAGATTCATGGTAAATGTGTTTTTGAAAATGTTAATTCAATTATTAGGTTTAGAAGAAATAATGTTAACCATAAAGGAGTATAATTTGACAAATATTTAATTAGTATCTACAAATATGTCATACTCTGCTGAGAACTGGGCATACAAAGATGGATATGCTGAAATCCTTTGTGTTGAGGAGTTCTCAGCATTTGGGGTATGGCAAACATTGTTGGTTGGCTGAAT
The DNA here is from genome assembly GCF_007565055.1 of Rhinopithecus roxellana. Lineage (NCBI taxonomy): Eukaryota > Metazoa > Chordata > Mammalia > Primates > Cercopithecidae > Rhinopithecus > Rhinopithecus roxellana. The sequence goes on along the minus strand of NC_044559.1, from coordinate 90,617,553 downwards.
CGAAACTCTTGCTAACACTCTTTCTTGCATGGCTATACAAAAGCATTGGAAAATTCCTAGCAGCTACTGAGATGCGAGCAGAAACTTGCTGGAAGTGATAGTGGTGGCGAGGGTGGTAAAGATGCTTCTGTCTTCTTATCAAAAGAGGAAGATTGTGGCTAGTGCTCCCCCAACTCTTCTTCTTACCTTGAGCACAAATCTAGTACCTGCAGGGTAGCAGCCATCACTATGAGGTGATAAGCCAAAAATAATTGGAGAGATATTAGGCCTCGCATCATTAAGTCAGCAACCCAACATTAGGTGCCACTACTTCCTGACTTTTTATTTTCAAAGATAAATGATAAACCCTTTTATATTTTAAAACATTGTTGGATTCTCTGTTACTGTATCCAAAGATTATTCTAACTAATGTGGGAGGGAGGTATATTTGCCTATGTAGAATTATGAGACATGTTAGTTGCTATACCTATAATAATAACTTTTCTAAAGAACAATATGTATTTATAAATGACATGTGTAATCTTCTGCTCTAGTGCATGTGCTTGTGTGTGTGTGTTTATTTTCCTTTTAATGCCGTAGTAGTAGTTAGAGTACGATAAATAGTTCTCCAAAAGCAAGAGTCAAATTTCAAAGGGTCAAAAGAGCCCTGACTCGGAAGGAAGATATATATAGTAACGGAAGGTCATAGGAACAAGTTTGAATCCCTAAAGCCTCCAGGAGAGGTATCTGAAGAATAATCTATATTAGAATGACCGGGTTCTTACTTAGATCCAAGTTTCAGAACCAGAGAATGCCAGAGATGAAGAGGAGTGAAGAAGGAGGAAGAGACAGTATGTACAAACCATAACATAGAAAGTCTCTGATGTAAAAGGATTTGTTTTTAGCCACACACTCCAGATGGAGAGGTGTGACCTGGGAAAAGGAAATAAGAGATTTGGTGACAGAGTAATGGAGTAAAAAAGTCTAGCAAGAGAAACAAGAGACTGTAAAATGTTCCTGTTTTTTCTCTCAATCTGCAACCATCAAATAGAAAGGAGATTAAAGAGATAATAACACAACAAAGAGTTGTATAAAAAAATCACAAGAGAAATTTGCCAAAAAACATTGGAAGATTAGGATAAAAATTACCTGTTCGCTCAACTAGACATGATACAGGCAAGTAAACAATCAAACAAACAAAAAGCCTGAAAAAATATCTATGGAAATCAAAGTAGAGGTTCAATGAAAACGAGATGAAAGAGGTTACGTATATCAGGAGAAAAATGGAAGAGAAACATGAAAACTTTCATAGACAAAAATATTAGAAGCAATCACAACAAGTGGAATAAACATGACTGAAAACCAAGTTAGGAATATGGAGAAAAGCTTTGAAAAATCCCATAAAATGTAATTCAAATGCACGAAAACACAACATTTATTATGGGAAGATGAAGGGTGTGGAAAGGAAAAAAAAGGGGATCCAATATAAATATAATTTTAATGGCATTTTGTATCATGGTAAGGTTAATAAACATTAAAGATAATGAACAAAGTTATGCATTTATTCAGCATGAATACCAAGTCACATGGAAGGAAGCAAAATGAGGTTAGTTTTCCCACAGGTTTATTAAATACCAAAATCCTATAGAATTACGTGTAAAAATTCGGAGTACAAGAAAGTATAACCCAAGGTTTTATACCCACCCAAGTTATCTTTTAAATATGAATTCAAATGTACAAACGTTTTCAAGCCCATAAGAAGTTACATAAAATAGTATAAACCCTCATTAAGGAAAATTAAAACAAGAAAACACTGAATCACAATAAGGTAAACAAAGCCTTAAAAAGATTCTTATGCATTGGGGCCTTCTTATTTTGCTCTTTTGAATCCGGAGGCTACCACCTGTGAATATGCCTGAGCTAGTCTACTGGAGGATGAAAGACTACATGGAGCAGGGATGTGCTGTCCTAGCTGAGGCTCCTAAATCCAACAAGCTTATAAGAGCCAGACAAATGAATGGGGCTCTCCTAGACCATCAAGCCCCTACAGAACTGACAGATGACCTCAGAGATGTGCCAGGTCAGCCCAGATGAGAATTGCCTTGCTAACTCACACAATTATGAACAAATAAACTATTGTTCTTATGAGTAAAAAAAAATTGAATAGCCACCCTGTAAAAACAAAACAAAACAAACAAAAAAGCTACAGTAAACTTCAGCCTGCTAAGAAGTGAATCAAGACAAAGAATTCAGGAATGGAGGGATTCCAACTAAAAAACCAAATATAAATCTTTAATCAATGTAAATTCAGAACTAAAATTAAAAACCACAGGCACCGTGGTTATTGAATAAAATAGAAAATATGTAATAATAAAAATCAAACTGATGGAAGAATGAATATTTATTCAGCTTTTGTACCAAATAATGGTCCCAACTTTTTAATGCATAAGTTTTTCCTGAACTCATCAATATTTTATTGCTTAATATATTTTGAGGTGTTAAGAAACATTTATCTTTACTGTAGGATAAAGATGGGCATTAAAAAAAATAAGAAAAAAGAAACGTTTATCTCATTTTTAGTAAATTCATTAATTTCATTTAAAGTTCTTATACTGTGATTAATTCAAGTATAGCTATATTTAATATGGTACATATATTTAATATAGTGTGGGTAGCTTGAGTCCATTTAAATAAAACTGCTCTTCACTTCCCATCCACATTACCTATTGGCCTTTCTCCTCTGTAGCTTCCTTTGTATATATTTTTATCAAAATATCTTAAATAATGGCTATTTTGAGGTGAATGGTTTTTACGTTATGTATACCTTTTGAGTTCACAATTTTTTGAAGATTTTTTTAAAAAATACTATTTTTATCAATATATTCATTATGGAATAGAACCTTTCTACTATACTTATTTGTAATAAATTATGGATTTTAAAATTGTAGGAAATGTTGAGTGTTCTTTGAAAGTTGTAACATTTACAGGGAAACACTGGCAAGGGTTTCAGCAAAAAGCCTTTGCCTTATGTTGTCAGGTTTCCTCTTTCACCAGATACCATTTTAAGATTTTAGATTCCAAGTTTGACCTAATTAAAGTTTCAGTGGCAGTTGAAGTTCCTAAAGTGTGAAAGTCCTGCTTGTCAAATATTTTATCTCTGATTTTAGAAATGAAAAAAAAACATGAAACATGTACATTTAAGGGCTATTTTATGTTAAAAAAAAAAAAGTCAGATTGAAGCCAATAAGAAGTTGGTCAAGAATAATTTAAAAATCAAGAAATTCTTTTAACGTTAGCTACTTTAATTTCAATATCCAAATAGATCCAAATAGTGGGAGAGGGAAAAAAGCCGATTTGTTAATTCCTTGGAAATACATGGTGAGTCACATTCTAATTTCATTCAGTGTGTTGATGCTAAACGGGAACTGACACCCAAGAATTTGAAGGTAAAATCTGGTTTAGGAGTCACACAGACATAATTGACAATGCTTTTGAACCTACAGTGAAGAACCAATAAGCAATACATAATTTTTAAGACTGTAAGCCGGGCATGGTGGCTCACGCCTGTAATCCCAGCACTTTGGGAGGCCGAGGAGGGTGGATCATTTGAGATCAGAAGTTCAAGACCAGCCTGACCAACATGGTGAAACCCCATCTGTACTAAAATACAAAAAAATTAGCCGGGCGTGGTGGTGCATGACTGTAATCCCAGCTACTTGTGAGGCTGAGGCTGGAGGATGGCTTGAACCCGGGAAGTGGAGGTTGCAGTGAGCTGAGATTTTGCCACTGCACTCCAGCCTGGGTGACAGAGTGAGACTCTGTCTCAAGAGAAAAAAAGAATTTAAGACTGTAATTATGAAGAAATAAAGAGAACAAATAAATCAAACCGAATTTGAACATTCAAAGATATTTATTTTAAATAGTTCACCATTAAAATGTTTACATCTTATAGTGTGCTGATGGCATCATAATTACTCGTTTTAAATGAATTTAAACTTTTATTATGTAATTTCTAAACTTTGTAATACATAATTATGAATCTCCTAAATAATTTAGAGTTCTACTTTAGTGGGTAGAGGTTGAAGTTATAAGAGAATAGAAAATATCTGGGGGATTTGTCCCAGGAAAAAGCTAAGTTTTTGGAAATAGAAGTTGAATAAACTACAAAGTAAATGAAGATAAAATTACTCTTTTCAAGATGTAGAGTAGTATATACATAGCACAGAAAGAGGGAGAAAGAGAAGGGGCGGTGGGGGAGAGATTTTAGCTTCTACTTTTGCAAAGTGTATTATCAAGTTGGTAAGACAGATATTTTAAGAAACTTAAGCATACCTCTTAACTATTAAGTGGTGTGATAAAGAGAAGAGAGTACAGCTTTGGAATCAGGCAGAAGTAAGCTTAAATCCTGACTCTGCCACTTCCTGTCTCTGTGACTTTGTGACTTCACTTTATGCAACTCAGTTTCCCTGCATGAAACAGGCACAGGAGTGCTTACCTTGCAAGATAGTTGCAAAAAGTTGTTTGTAAAGTACCTGGCACTGTACTGTTCAACAGGTGGTAGATAATTACTGTAATAATAGAATAATGAGAAAAGATGCCAAATAATTTCAAAATAAATAATCAACATAAAAACATGGAGTAGGCTGGGTGTGGTGGCTCACACCTGTAATCCCAGCACTTTGGGAGGCCAAGGTGGGCAGATCACCTGAGGTCAGGAGTTTGAGACCAGCCTGGCCAACATGGTGAAACCCTGCCTCTACTAAAAATAGAAAAATTGGCATGCACCTGTGGTGGCATGCATCTGTAATCCCAGTTACTTGGGAGGCTGAGGCAGGAGAATCACTTGAACTTGGGAGGCGGAGGTTGCAGTGAGTCGAGATCACTCCATTGCACTCCAGGCTGGGGAACAGAGCAGGACTCCGTCTCAAAAAAAAAAAAAAAAAAAAAAAAAAGATGGAGTAAAATAAACAAAAGCATTACTTTTACTTTTGCTTGTTACCTTTAGAGATTAATTGCAATTTGAGACCACGTACCTTTTTTTCTGATTCTTCAGATACATTCACCTTTGCCCCCTCTTCCCGTAACTATTCCTTTCTTGAGCAGTAACACTGGGAAGTCACTAGGTCTACAAAGTTCCCTCCCATATAAAACCTATGGCCTATGTGATCACAGGCACAATGAACAGGTGAAGGAAGAAGTAATTTTGAATTGAAGTATCTTGACTTATTGGGAAATATAAGGAAGGAAATGAATGAACTAGGAACTGAGATAGAGAATGTCTGCTTGGGGGAAGTGATTTAGATAAAGTGCATTTAGATCAAGCATTGTTTCCCCTTTATGCCACTTCCACATTGATTAGGAGGTTGGTAAACATGTGAAAATTAGTAAGGGGCAGGGTTTTAATCAAAGGTCATCATTTTTCTATTGAACAGCATCATTGTCTGGCTTTGGAAATCATTTTCTTTAAATGGAATGAAAAAAAATCAGTAAAATGTCAAGAAACCACTTTTTAATTTATTATCCAGATAAAATATTAGCATTTGTCTCCACTGGAAAAAGTAATCCATAGGAAAAGGAGCTTGCAGGAAAACAACAATACCACATTGTGTGCTATTTCCTGTTTTTGTGATTATCTCTGTAAAAGTACCTTGAGGCTTTGGTGAGTAAATAGTAACAAATTCAGTCTTCCTAATTTTGTCCTTTTCTTTGGGGGTGATACAGCCTAACAACAAAATCTGTTCTTAAAATATTGTGTTGTACTAGAGCTATTTCCCTTTTTGACTGGAGGAAGTGCTGGCTTTGTCAGACTGAACGTAGTTCTATATGTTTAAACAAAGAATCAGAAACGAGAAACCTGCAGAGTTCCCCAAAAGCAGCAAATATTTTGTAAAGATAAGAAGTAGCGAATAATTGACGTGATAAAAAGGCATTTATCGGTGAGTATACTAGTCTTTTGAAAGCAGTATTTTGTTAGACTAAGGATTTCAACTACCTGCCAATGCCATCAGTTATCTTGACGTATTGTAGGATTAGCTCAGTAGTCCTCTATTAGAATGGATCAAGGTTACAGGCAATAATGATGATTTCCACTGAAAAAAATGCCACAAATATCTTGTGTTTCAAAATTTCTGTGATCAGCATTTTTGAGGGAAGAAGCATTATGGGAAGAAAAAGCTGACAGAGATGAAGTATCAGACACCATGCTGCGGGGCTGTCCTTACATGTGTAGTCATTTTAACAGGGAAGCAAGATGTATTTCTCACCTTTTCTCATCATTGTAGAAATCAAAATTCAGGCCTTCTTCTCAATTCAATGACCCTGTTAATTAAGTATTTGTCACTACTCAAATACATGGTTGATACATAGCCATAGCTCCACAGCCAGATCTTGGCAGGTGGCTTTTTTTTTTTTTTAACATCAAAAGGCAGGTAAGTTATTTATGTTATGTGAGAAAACTGGTTTGATTCAATGTCTACAAATATTACCTCCACTCAATATTTGTAATCATTGTTTCAGAATATAAGCCCTTTGAGTATAGAAATTCCAGACCTGATATAGTATTTACTTATGCAATAAGAAACATGTGCAAGGTACAGTCTCGCATTTTATTCTCTTTCATTTTATGCTGCACTTTGGCTGATGCATTGCAAATGTATGTTAAAATCAACCACCCTCTGCTGGAGGTAATACATGAATCTATTAACAAAATTAACCCCTCAATTTTTATTGATTTCTCCAGTTAACTGGCCAGAATCTAACTAGTCTCTAGAGGAATAGGACCTGGGCAGTCAAATTCTGCATGAAGACAGGGACATCCAAATATTCGCCACTAGTTATATGTTAATAAGACTCACTTGAAAAAGTAATATGAAATAGATTTCATGGTTAAGTAAATTTTGCGATTGCACAAGTTAAATGTAGATAAAATATTTCTTTACTTCAGGACTTATAAGGGACTTCAATATATGAATAGATTAGGAGAAGCCTAAGGATTGGGAATATAGTATGCAAAGTTTCCCAAAAGTATTGGATCTTGGAACCTCTCTGCACTCTGATGTTTTTGAGAAATATCCCCTAAGACTGAAATACTTGGAATATACTTTGGGAAATATTGGTGTGGGGCTTGAAGACTTTGTACAGTATGTGAAGCTCTTTTTATGCAAGAAATAGTTCAAGATCACTCAGTATTAGGGTTAAAGCAGAAGACACCAAAGAAAGGAGATTGACCAAAATGGTCAGGAAGTCATGGACCTTAATTTTGTTTATTTCCCAATAGTATTAGTCATAAGCATAGGCACTGTGGCTGACTAATTGGGGCAGCCTGATTCAGCAAGCATCCTGGTAAGGAATGAAGTCACTGTGGCAGGATGCATAGAATATTTCAATGGAAAGGGGCATTGTCATTATGTTTGAGTGTTGTAGCTGAAAGACTGCGTATGTTAGTGGCCTATGAACACAACCGTGGCATTATAAATAGTATCATAATTACTGTGAAAGCAATACTGCATCTGATGAATGTATTTTATTCAGCAACCACAAGTCTTATGAAGAGTATATTTTAGGTAATGAAAACTTGAGCCTTTGGTATGTTTAGGATAATAATGATATTAAGTTTTTATCCTTTCCTAGTCTAGTTTATAAAAAAAGTTTTTATTTATATGAAGACATTAATAATCAAATACATGCTAAATAAAACCTAATTGTGTTTATTTAACCCAGCAATTATATATGAAATATGGCCAGTGACTCCGGAATAAAAAGAAAAAATCTGCTTGGTAACTTAGTATATTAGCCTGAATTTGGAAACAAGTTTTACAAACAAGTAGTCATCCTGAAATAAATGGCCTAGTACTCTGCTAGCCATTAGATCTATTAAACACAGCTCTGAGATAATTTACCTGTGTTCATTGTGTCAAAGGAGTAATGTTAGACTGTCATAAATAACCACTTTCAAAGGAATTTTTTTTCTTTTTGTTTCTGCTCCTGAACCATAAATACCAGTTAAATTAAAGTGGCTCCTATCTATGGCTTGGATTTAGATTCAACCTTGTAGAAAGCATTACTTTTCCTATCATTAAATTGTTTCTCACTTTAATGAGAAATGTTTCTCACATTGAAAACATTTCTCACTTTTACAGAAAGGCTTTCCATAAGTTTAGAATGTAAACAATCATCCTAGATGACTTGCACTACTCTGAGAGTTAGTAGTTGTTTGAAGTTATTTGTCCACTGAGGCCTTTGGCAAAGGCGAGGGCAGTTTGATATATAAGTAGAATATTATAGATAAGAAATAATTACTTATTGTTTTGAAAAAGCTTCCTATTCGACTCTGTTTAAGAGAATATGAGGAAAATTCAAAGAGGGGAAATTAGTGGATTGAATCCATTTCAAGTCAGAGAGCTTAGAGATCATTGAATCCACCATCTAATTTTTTTAGGTGAAGAAACTGAGCTCCTGAGTTAATAAGGCTTGAGTATCATCAGTCAACCAGACGGTGACTCCCTCGGAACCTAGGTCTTCAGACTCTGAGACTCATACCCATTTCTGCACCCTCTGCTTCCTCAATGTCTATTTCCCAGCCATGGTGAAGCCCTGATTGGAAGAGAAATGCCTGGTTGTAGCAAATGTAGTTTTAGGAATGAGCAAGTTTCTTAAGCTCCCTGGTAATGATGACAAGGCTAAACAGAAAGAAAAGGAAGAGATACAGTCAGTAGAAATGGGTGGGTTTCTTTTCCTAGAGCCCCCTTGTTTTTCAAGTGCTTTGAGATAGTGTGAGTGTGCCTTTTGTGTCCTGGATGTGTGCCTGACAGGGTGTATGTAAATCACAGTTTTGTAAATTGAATTGTGAATACAATTAGGATCCACTGAAGTTGTCCTGTGGTAACTTTCTTTATAAAATTATTCTTTTTGAGTATTAAATACTAAATTTATCTGTTGGTAATTCTACATAGTAATGATAGAAGGTTTGTAAAAGTAATTAGAAAGTTTTACTTCAAACTGGTGAAAAACTGTATTTCTCTAAATTTTTCACCTGTCTGTGCCCCACATACACATTTCCCCATCCTTCTGTCCCCCACCCGTCTTCAGCTCCTACTTCACTTTTTGGTTTTAGGTAAATTTCCATGAGTACCTACCATTCTAGAAGTGAACTCACAGCCCAAATTTTATGATTTTATTATGAGGGTATCAGTTTATTTAATTATTACTATTATTATTATTTATTATTATTTTTTGAGACAGAGTCTCGCTCTGTCACCAGGCGGGAGTGCAGTGGCTCCATCTTGGCTCACTGCAACCTCTGAGTACCTGGTTCAAGCGATTCTCCTGTCTCACCTTCCTGAGTAGCTGGGATTGCATGCACGCGCCACCACTCCTAGTTAATTTTTGTATTTTTGTAGAGACAGGGTTTCAACATATTGGCCAGGATGGTCTCGATCTCCTGACCTCGTGATCCACCTGCCTCGGCTTCCCAAAGTGCTGGGATTACAGGCGTGAGCCACTGCGCCTGGCCTATTTAATTTTTATAGTCCTTTCTTGGACTGTTCTTTCCTATCTTCTCTCTCTACTTTCACATTTTATTTTTTAAACTCAACAGAAGAGTTTGAAAGCTGCTGAGTCAGCCCTTGGTCACTTTCCAGCCTGTTGTGCATGAGTAATTGACTTTGGCTAGACATACCAAAATTAAATTCTCAGATTGCCTTAGCTTTTACAGAATTGCACTGGCATTCTTCTCTACTCTTCATAATGCACTCCCCATAGAATTTTATTGTAATTGTCAGGTGGGGGATGAGGGAGGACTTGTATTCATACTAATTGACTTTACATCAAGATTTCTTCTATTGAATTCATATATCTAATTCAGTTTAATTCAATGTAAAGACTCCTGTAATAGTCTTATATTTTTACAATAAGGCCTTCCAGAGTTGTTAGAAATGTGGAGAAAATGCTATCATGATAATTTCCATGTATATTAAAGCTTCAGTAGTTTTAATTGTGAAAAACAGCTATCCCATAAATTGAAGTGCTAATAAGACAAAGGTATGCATTATATTAAAGCTGACAGAGCAGTGACTGGGAAAATCTAGTCACTGATCTAAAGCCAAGACAACAAATGAGATGACCTTCAATGACTTTTAATTACAATTTGTGAATACATTTCTGTTATTAGAAAAATATTTTAGGAAAATAAGACTAGAATTAATATACAAATCAGAAAAATTGATGGTCAAGTAATCTCTTTGTCAGTGGTGTAAAATTCAGCTAAGGTAAATTAATAAAATACAGTAAAATTGGCAATTGTTTTTTGCATTGACTTATGAAATGTACATTATTCGTTTCTACTTTCTAAGTTAAGGCCTATTTCATCCCAAACTAACCCAGATCTAGTTCATTATGTTTCCAGAAGCACCATTTATAGGTCGGCATTTAATAGTATTTGTTTTGTGACCTAAAAGGGATGCATGCTGTCTGATCACCTCTATAGTTAGATAAGAGAGACAATAGTGATTGAAGCTTCAAGCTAAAAATTGAAGGATTTTATGGCATAATCATGTTCTGATCCATACAAGATGACAACAGCCCAGTTTTCTGTGTAGTACGAATTGATGATATTAATTTAATTATTAGATGCTTACCTATCCAAATACCTTGATTATATATTATTTTTCAGGAATCCCAAGTTTTTTCTTGAAAATGTTAGCCAGAAGGCCTGTGATAATTTCAACTTCCAGTGTCAATTTAGCAATGCCTGTTATTAATTAACCGATTTACATTGTAGTTCAGTCACAGGTCTTTTAACAGATACATTTTAAAGCATAAAATCATGTTTAAATTATTGAAATAACTGAAATCTTAATGAAATATCTGAGTGCAAACCATCAATTGAAAATGATAAATAAAAGTAGTACAAATATCTTTAATTTTGAGATATGGAGGGTTTTCTGTGTTTCTATAGTGTTCCAATTTTATTAACTTTTGCCCCATGTTCTGTTTTCTTTACAACTAAAATAGTAAAATAAAATTTCTAATTTAATTGTCTTATATTGACAGAAGTTCTGAGTGATACTGAATTTTTGGTGTTGATTGAGATTTGCTTTATGTATATGTTCAGTTTTAAAGTTTATTATATATTTAAGTAGAATATGTGTTCTCTAATTGTAGGGTCCATGGTTTTACATATATCCATTGGAACAAACTGTTTAGTTGTGTTATTTATATCTCCTACAATCCACTAATGTCTTTTGCTGCCTGATGTATCAGTTATAAGAAAAGTATATTGAAATCTCCCATTATTGTTGATCTGTGACAATTGCTCTTTCTAATCTCAATTTTACTTTGTATATTCTGGACAATGTTATTACTCACATATGAGTTTGGAATTACTATATTTTTTGCTTATTCCTTCTTTATTGTTTCACAGAAACTTCTTTATTTCCAGTGTGCCTTTTTTGCCTCTCTACAAGTGTCTCACTTTCTTTTGTTCATTGTCATTCTTCATCTTTTTATTTTCAACTTTTCTGTGTCATTGTATTTTATTTGTGTGTCTTGCAAAAAGCATAAAAATGTAATTTGCAATATCTGTCCTTTACTCGACAAATTTAGTCCCTTTGTAATTATTGGGTCATTGATATATTTTGATTTATGTCTACATTTTATTTTGTGCTATGCTTTTACATTAACTATGCTTCTTGTGCTTTAAAAAAATACTGTTCTCTCTTCTATTTTGAATTTTATTCCCGCAACTAGTACTAAAACAACAGTGAATGCTAAGTAAACATAGAGTAAGGAGGCACTTATTTCTGCTTATAGAAAAAGAATTGTAGCATTGGAGTATATGGGAAGATAGATGAGACATAAATCTGGTGAGATATGCAAAGGCTGTGCTAAAATGCCGTGCCAGGAATTTGGTTTGCATCTTATTTATGTAGGGAAATGGCATCGGCCATTTCATTTTAGAATTATAATTACAATTGTTGGAGAAGAATGAACTGGAATGGGGAGAAATGAGGGGATAAAACTGAGGCTGGTGGGCACGGAGGCCAATTAGAAAATCATTACAATAATCCAAGTGATGAATGATGATGCAGTGGTAGTGAACTTGAAGAGAAACAAATAGATTTGCAATATATTCAGGAGGAAGAGTCAATAGGTCTTAATCACCAATTAGGAATGTGGGGATGAAGTGGAATGGATGACTGTAGGCTTTTGGCTTGGGTGATTTTGTGCATAGCTGAGCCACTAACTAAGAAAAGAATAGGAAATAGCAACAAATTTGAGGACTTCATCTGCCTGGGGAACATTTCTCTTATAGATTGTTTTGACAGAATAAGGTATAAGATTATTTAATGAGGTATTTAGATGACAAACTTGCTTGGGAAGAAATATGATAGAACAGAGAGATGATTTCCTAATAAAGAGGGAAAGAATATTCAGAACCCTAAATTTAGGAAAACAGTGTATAGGAGTATTTAGTTATATGAATACATATTAAGAGAGAGGTTTACTAAATAGCATGGACCTAAAGGTTTTGCCAGAGCTTATGAACAGACAAGAATTTGGTTGAACTGTTCTAGATATGTCTTTGAAATGTTATTGTTTTATCAGTTATGAGATGATACATCATGCTTAAAGTGCTGGTTTTAAAATCAAATCTAATTGAAATAATTTAACACAGGTAAATTAATTTTTACAAACAAAAAAGAATTTGTGGTCATTTGGTAATAAACAACTATTTTCTGCTCAGATTGTATCTCAGTCACATTCATTTTTATAAGACTTCTGCCTATGAATAGGATATGTGAGTCACAACTATGGAAAATTAGGCCTCTGAAATGCTGAAATAACACAAAGGGTTGTTTTGCCAAACACTTGACACTAAGCAAGGATGAAAAAGCTGCTTGATGTGCACATCATCTTCTGCTCTTATTCTTGCCACCGTATCTAACAGTTTTGGGAACTGATGATTCTCTCTTAGTATTAATATCAACAGATCTATAGCTGATATCCAGGCAGCTAAATGTCTGTCTTATTCTTGATTGTCTTTTGCATTCAATCCAAGATAAAATATTAAACCTCTTGATTTAATGTCACAAACCAGTAGTACTCACAAAGCTGAATTACAGACTGTCGGCAGGTGGATAATTGCTGAACATTTACAGATGTTAGTTCACATGGAATTGTTTAGAATTACTATGTTTAACAGTGTAAATGTAGAGCAAAATTTCAAATGCTACTTTAGACAATATTTTTGCACATAACCTTAGAAATTTTTTTTTCCATAAGTTGAGCAAGCGGAAAACTACATAAGCTCTAATTAACTTAAATAAACACATAAGTGATTGACACAAACATGCATTTTTTTTTTTTTTTTTTTTTTTTTTTTGTAGAGACGGAGTCTTGCTCTGTCACCCAGGCTGAGTACAGTGGTGCGATCTTGACTCACTGCAACCTCTGCCTCCCAGGTTCAAGCAATTATCCTGCCTTAGCCTCCTGAGTAGCAGGGACTACAGGTGCATGCCACCACGCCCGGCTAATTTCTTGTGTATTTTAGTAGAGACAGGGTTTCACCATATTGCCCAGGCTGGTCTCAAACTCCTGAGCTCAGGCAATCTGCCCGTCTCGGCCTCCCAAAGTGCTAGGATTACAGGCGTGCGCCTTTGCGCCCAGTCCAAACATGCATTATTAAATAAGCTTATCTTTGAGATATATTAATAGCACTCTTGCTCTTTTTACTTTGTTGCACAGCTGCTAAGTTGGATAGATAACTGCTTTGATTCAGGATGCATTAAAATTTTTAATGCATTTGATAACATCTCTAATTATATAATATCAGTCTCCTTGAAACCATTAAACTTCATTTATCAACAGAACTTTGAGATCTACTTGTGCAATGAAGTAGCTTAGGCAATAGAGAGTAAGATGAAACACAGTTCAGTCCTGAGTAGTTTTCAGTCTGGTAGGAGAATATTAAAAAATACATAAATAAGTAGGCAAAATAAAGCATACTAAGTTAATTTACAAGTGCTGTGTTGGATATATTAGTAAGGTAATGTGAAAATAATTTATAAGTTTATAGGATACAATAATGTAATAAACCACTGAATACAATGTCTAATGCAATATCAGTACTCCATAAATATTAGTTCTTATTAGATTTATGAAACAAAGATGGGAGTGTATAATTTCCTGTGTGGATTTCAGGAAGTTTTGTAGCAGCAGTAATGCTTGCATTAGACCCTAAGAATGATTATAAGTTCATCAGGTTAAAGGTGAGTGGGGGAGAGGATTTGAAGATCTTGTAAGCAGAAGGAGCAGTGTGAGCAAAGCTACAAATTAGTGAGACTCAGTCTGAGTGTTAGTAGTCTGGCATGGATAGGTAGCAGATGAGGAAAGAACCTGAACTTAATAAAAAATATAGAGATCTAGACAAGAGCCAGGTAATAATGTTAAGGATTTGTAATTTATCCTGTAAGAATTTTGGTAACCTTTGAAAGGTATTAAACAGGAAGATGTGGGTAATTTTATCTGCTTTGTGTTTTAAAAAGATCACTTGGTGAATGTTTGGAGAATGGATTAAAAGAGGTACATCTAGAAGCAGGGGGTCCGGCTAGCTGACTGCTACCAAGGGTCATGTAGGAGATGACGAGGACTTGAACCAAGGCTATGGCAGTGGGCATGAAGAAGAGGAAACTGGTCAATGTGACATAAAAGGATGAGATCCTGTGTAATTCCCAGGACTTGGTAATCAATTTTATATGAGAAGTAAGAGAGAGGAAAAAGTGTCTTCAATGACACCCAAGGTTCTGTCACAGAGGCCTGGGTGGATGGTGGTTCTATTCACTGAGAGAGAAATACAAAGGAGGAGAGTATGGAAATCATGGGTTATATTTGAGATTATGGAGTATGCAGTATTTCTGTGTCATTCAAGCAATGACACCCAGAGGAATTGGAAACGTGGCTCTGTTGCTCAAGTGACACATCTTGGGTTAGAGATCTAGATTTAGGAGTATTTAGCATATACTAATGAGAAGGAATGAACTCTGGGAAACAGCAGGACAGAAGTAGCAGGAAGATACACCTTGTGGAGAGTTCCATCTTGGCAGTGTGTTGTGGTATTAGCTGAGCCCATGTTTTCCACTTGTTGCATTATGGTTTCCTAGTTTTACATTTCATATTGTAACATTTGGCAGATTTTAAATAACTTGAACAATGTATGGAAATTCTCAAAGGATTGATGTTTTGTAAAACTTCTTTACAATAATTCTTAGATATACAAAGGCCTGCAGCTGTATTCTATAAATAGTATTGTATATAGTGAAATAGTCCTCAGGCTATTCTTTATCTTTTCATAACTTGAAATGTTGAAAATTCTGTTTGGTGGCAAGTCATGATTTTGTCAGCAATTTTCACAGTGTCAGATCTGCCCATCTTGAGAGTAAAGAATTGAAATAATGAATCTTAGGTATCCTTGGTACTTAATGCTATTTTTGTATCATTTGCTATTGTAATATTACTTCAACTGCTTTTTTCGTACTTTAGAAGTTCAGCATGATGTGAAACTAGGAATTGCAGATATTTGGTAATTGAGGGATGAAATAGGAATGTTCTTGTGTTTTTAAAGAGACTCACACTGAGCTTCATTCCATTTATTAAGTGACTTAATTTTTTCCACACTGTACCTAACTTAGAAGCAAATTTTGAAGTTATTAGCTAAAGGTGTGATTAACAAATCCTAAAGGTGTGATTAGGCAAATCCCTTTTTAACTACGTTAAGTGTCTGTATAAAGCTTGGAGAGCGTTTTCCTTTCTTCTTTCTTCTTTCTTTTCATCTTTTCCTTTTAACCACTGGAGTACCTGGGTAGTTGCTCCTTTACATTACTTACTGGCTTTTATACAAGGGACCTGCTATAAGAATATAGTGATGGCAACTCAATTACTACCTGAATGCTACTTATTTCTAGGAGTTTAGCTTGGTTAAGATAGTTTGACCTGGCATGATTAATATTTACAAATGGAGAATTACCTTTTACTTCAGTTTTTATTCAGTCTGTTCACCAAGTTTACATTGTCCTGCTATATCTGGCAATGTACTTGGTGCTATCTGAAGACACACAAAATTAAAACTTTTGCCCAAAGAGCGTAGTCTAAATATTGGGAGAAAGAAGACAAAAATTTGTCTAAGAATAAATCAGATAAGAGTGGTACTATAAAAATTTACCAGAAGAAATTATAAAGCTTAGATGAAGGACATAAAGAAGACCTAACCAAATTTGTGAAACAAAATATATTTATTAGAACACCAGAAGTCATAAATATTTTTATTTTCCCCACATAGTCTAAAATACAGGCTCAATAAAAGATTGAGGTTTTGTCTGTTTTTGTCATTTATGTATCATTAGTGCAAGAGCATAATAGGTGCTCAATAAACATTTGTTGAAGAATGTTATTTGAAAGTTCACTCAAAAATCACATTATAAAACTTGAATGGAACCAGACAAGTTAACTCTAAAATTCGTAGATTCATAGTTGGAAGGAAAAGGGTCCAAAATGATGTTGAAGAAGCCTAATGAAATGACAAGCCTTGTCCTGCCAGAATGCAATAGATTGTTATTTCCAAATAGGATCACAATACTATTTTCCTTCCCAGGTACTTTTTAGCAATGTGACATTGCCACTCCTCCATCAAGAGGTGCAGTCTACTTTACCTTCTTTTAGTCTATTTGTAGGAATAGAATAAGGCAGAGGTGGCTTTGAGTGATGTCTGAGGCTAGACTTTAAGACATCTGAAATTTCTGCCTTTATTTTTTGAAATATTTCTTCTTGTATTCCATCTGTCATGCTTTCCAAAGCTCAAATAGCCACATAGAGATACCCACATGGAGAAAAACAAGGCTTTAGTTGAAAACCCCAGCTGATTTCCCATTTGTCAGCTAGCACTGTGGTAGTCAACCATGCGATTGAGGCTATTTTGGACCTTATGATTGTCTCAGTGCCTGGACTGATATCCTGGGAAACGGAATTTTATGGTTGCCCATAAAATCATGGAAAATAATGATTTTTTTAAGAAAACCTCCACTGTTTTGTTTTGCAGCGATAAATAACTGAAACATCAATGCAAAAAACTTATAAAGCTATAACAATTAAAGCAGTATAATAATGGTACAGGGATGTAAAAATGATCAAATTGAAGATGATAGAAAGCCTCAAAGTAATCCTCACTCATAAGAGCCTTGTTGTATCACTAAAAAGGCATTAAAATTGAGAAGAAGGAAGGACTAGTGGATTAATTAATAAATGAGAAGTATCCATAAGGAAAAATTAAAATTAGATTCTTGCTTCACATTATGAAAAAATACAAACAACAGATTGATTACAGACTTAAATGTGATCAACAAAATGTTAAAACTGTGATAAGAACATTTAAGAAAATAGTTCTATCACTCTGGGATAAAACATTTTCATCCAAGGCATTAAGCATTAAATGAAAAGACTGATATATTTATTCACTAGAATTTAAATTTCTGTTGCCATTAAAAAAAAGTAAAGGACAAGTCACAAACTGGAAGAATATATTTGTAATGCATAGAACTAGAACTGGCAAGGAATTTTTATTCAGATAAACTAAGAACTCCTAGGAAGAAGAAGGAGGAAGAGGAGTGGAGGAGGAGGAGGAGGAAGAATAATAGGAAAAGGAGAAGGAAGGAGAAGCTCAAAGGAACAACAAATAGGCAAAGGATATAAACAGTTGATTTACAGAAGTGCAAAACCAAAGGACAAATAAACAGGTAAAAAGATGCTTAGCTTCATCGGTGATTAGGGAAATAAAAATTAAATCAATAATAAGATTGCATCTCACAGCCATTAGATGATAAAATTAAAGCATGACAATACATATGTCTAGGAGGTACAGAAACTGAAACTTTCATTCACTGCTGGCTGGAATGTAAATTGACATTAGTTTTTTGGAGAGCAATTTTGGCAACA
Source organism: Rhinopithecus roxellana (assembly GCF_007565055.1). Classification (NCBI taxonomy): domain Eukaryota; kingdom Metazoa; phylum Chordata; class Mammalia; order Primates; family Cercopithecidae; genus Rhinopithecus; species Rhinopithecus roxellana. Next base: position 90,599,592 of record NC_044559.1, on the reverse strand, counting down.
TCTGGTAAGGCTGAGGAAGTCCATATCCTAATTGTTGACGTTCACGAAGATACGTACAAGGATATTTGCTGCAGAGTGACTGGATCAAATCCACCCTGAGACTTATACGGTGAAAGAAGATCCAAGACAGAACACTGAGTGGGGAGGTATGAAGGTTAATGGCCAACAGGAGTGGTGAATAGATGGCAGTCTTTTCTAGAATGAGGTTTCTTTGGTATAAAATAATCATAACTGATTAAATGAAAGTATTTGATAATATTCTGGCATATATACAGAAGAGATTAGAAAACTAGAAAGTATCTTACATGTGATATACTATATGAAGTTTAAACAGCACAGAGTTCTGGCAAATGTTACTAATGATGAATACAATATTTTATTTTCTGGTGCATGCCTGTAATACCACACACTCAGGAGGCTGCGATAGGAGAATCGCTTGAACCCGGGAGGCGGAGGTTGCAGTGAGCTGAGATCGCGCCATTGCACTCCATCCTGGGCAACAAGAGCGAAACTCTGTCTCAATAAATAAATAAATAAAATAAATAAATAAATAAATAAATAAATATGTTTTCACTGAGTCTACAAAATGTTTTTACTTGTTAGTGTTACTTTATAATGTTCAAATATACCCTTTTAAATTACTTCAAAAATCAAAATAAATAGAGATAAAACATGATGGTGTTACCTGTGATTTAGTGTTAATATAATTTTCTGAGATAGGCTATTCATGTTGATAAAATATCCTTTAATTTTAAAAAGGATTATTTTAAATATTATTTCAGAAGAGCAAACTAATTCCTGGACGTTGGCACTCAGAAATATATGTCTTGATAAGTAATGTGCAGATCATTTAAATACCTTCCCTCAAATTATACTAATTTGAAATACGAAAATTTAGAAAACCTGGCATAATTACATTTTTACTTCCCTGAATGTTTGAAAAGTTGGAAAAACTCCAAAGGCTGCTCATGTACAAAACCCCTGTGTTGTGTGTTTTTAGAATATCTGTTCTTCAAGGTCAGAGGTTATTTTCTGAAGGTTCTTCTGCAGGGTATCTTGTAAGACTTGTACCACTAGCAAATACATTTCCATCATTAGCAGATACTTGTATCACCAAAATGTTCAATACATGCCATCACGATTACTCAAAAAGTGTTAAGTGTTCATAGGAATAATGATGCTTTGCTTGCCCTACCATTCAAACGAAATTAACTAGAGTTCTACTTGGGCTACTGAAACTGATATGGTAAAGATGCCCATGATACTAGTGAAATTTTACTTCCTTGAATAGGATATCTGTATTGGTAAAGGACAGCTTTTTGTTACATAATTCAGTTTATGAACATTATCATAAGTGAGACATAAAATTCCAGATTATCCAAATGAATCTCAACAGGTTCAATGTTAGCTTTGCTATAAACATCCATTATCCACGTGGTGTAGAGAAAAGGACACTTATCTGGTCCACACTGGCTCGTAACTTGCTGAGTCATCTTGAGCAATATTTGACCTCTTTATTTCTCAGTTACCTTGAATGCTGAATGTGGGTATTAGACTAGAACTAGATGATTTCTACTTTTTTCCGTGATTCTGTAGGCATCCATGTACCAAAAAAATCTAAATAGGTTCCATCTGCAAACATTCCTGGAATAATATGGTGGTTAGAAATTCCATATGCAAAATATGTTCAATAATGGGTGGGTTGAGCCTCTGTGCATCTTTCTTACTTAAATGGAAACAAGGATGTGGTTAATTCAGAATAGAGAAGAACTGTGGTAGCTTCAATGGATAGTACTACAGTTTCAGAGTCTCTTCACCTGTCCAAAGCACTACAGTGTTGGGTGGCTGCTGTGGATATTGGGAGCAATGGGACACATTGGCCCCACTTCATTACTTTTGCCATGGAAGAGAACCGGACTTGGTTCATGAAGCAGATTCAACGGAGCAAGAGAAGGAATCTGATAACAGCTTACTGATGTCTACTGACAAGCTTGAGTATAAACTCTTAAAGAAAATGAAGACTTCTCCAACCCATCTCATAGTGGGAAGAGCTTCTTATCTGTTTTATGCAAGGATTGTTGTTGCATTTTTCTTTGTATAATATATATGTGCCTGAAAATGTGTGTATAAACTAAGATATTGAGGTGGCTACCTTACATTTTTAATGAAGTTCAATAAATATTTCTTGAACACTAAATGCCAGGAACTGTGTTAAGTCCTACTGCCACTAAATAATCATAGAGTAACTTCCGTTCTTTGAGATCTTCTACTCTAGTGGATGACAAAAGCACTCACGTGTATTTCCTGGATGAGCTCAGACCAGCAGCCGAGTATGATAATCCTCTGTGCCATGAAAATGGATTTTCTGAGGAAATTCACTCAAAAACCAATCTAGAGGTAAATTCTTTTAACATTTAAATAAGTAGTCTTGTTATGTAAAGACTGTTATGTTAGGTAAGCTATTCACTCATATATAGAAAAAAATCTTTCAGTATGTATATACACATCTCTTTACCCACTCCTTTTGTTTGTTAGCTAACATGGATATTTGAGTCCATACATGTATCAGGCTAATCCCACATGACCAATCATATATGACAACCAAACCATAGTATGGCATCTGCAGCACTCATTTCATTCCACAATGAAATAAAAATGAATTCAGCTATTAAAGTAGTCTAATTTTGTTATACATACAAATACAATCAAGAAGCAAGATTTTGGAACAATATTTTTCAATAAATTTTCCTCTACTACAATGCTTGTTTCTGTGGACTTTTAGGGAATAAGTTGACATATATTAAATATATGAGAACTTTATGCTGTATTCTAAAATAACAGTTGATTAATTCAAGAGTTAAATATTGATCCCTAGGAGGGCCCTCTGCTACAGTCAATGGGAGAAAGAAGAGGAATAAGGTATTGGCATTACCTTCAAAGAGATTTTACTCCAAATTGGATTCTTCATTTCTTGCTGCTAGACGAGAGCCATCCAAGTAAAACAGATACAATTTCCAGGAAATTCAGGAAATTAAAAAAACACATTTTCTTGCTATGAGAGGTAACGAGACTGATAAAGGAGAGGTAGTAAAGGGAATTTTTTTTTAAGTGAGAGGAAACATTGAGGACCAAAGCCCAGGAAGCACCTGGATGTGTAAGTAAGTGAAGAGGAAGATGATCCTTCAGTGAGTAGTGGAGCAAATAGGGGAACCCTGTATATTTAAGTGTGTGTGTGTTGGGGGGGGGTTGGTGGAGAGAAACAGGGAGGAGGGCAGTTTCAGGAGAGAGGTTTATAATGATCTATTGATTGTAGGTATTATTATTAGGAAACAAGAATAAGTAGGAAAAAAATTGCACCCATCTCCTTTCTTCTTAGCTGTGGCCTCATTTTAGTTTCTAGTATTGAGAGGTAACCTAATCAGACTGCAGAATGTTCTGAAAGGTTGTAAACATGAACTGTTGGTTTTGGCAATCAGAAGCACTGACATAACATAGTATATCATAACGAAAATATCAGCTTCTTTACCATGCTATATAAAATACTACATGCTGGTCTAAAAACAGATTTACATTCAGAATAAAATTGTCAAAATGACTGCCAAATAAAAACATACAATACCCAGAAGTTGGAGCTTTTCAATTCAGTAAGAATGACAGAGTTTGTGGAATGTCAGTAAAAGATATATGCTTTAACTTTAGATGAGTATTTGTGTAATAGCTGGAAAATCATTGTATTGGCTTAAATTTTGCTTTGATGGATTTCTACCAAAATCATAATCTCTGTTAAATTAGTAAATTCCAAATGAGGTAAATTCAAACAAACAGAAAACTTAATATAATCTTCTTAATGATCTTATGAGGTAGTATTATTTTGGGGATCCTTTTTAAATCAATGAAGATACTTGAGTTTGAAGATTAGGAAACCTGATCCAAGTTTATGATGCCAGCAAGTTACAAAGGAATTGGAAATCTGAGTTTAGTGTCTGTCTTCAAAGCCTGTGTTCCTTCATGATACTACATAGTCTCTGCCATCCTAAAGAATAATAAATTAATGACAAAAAGACTAAATTATATTAAATAAAGTTTTGATACTAGAGCATATGATTATATTCTAATTACTTATAATTTGGCAACCCACATTTGTTATGATAGAAATGTTTTTAAAAGGCCATTTGAAAAATATGAAAACCTGATTTTTTAAAACCTTCTGCATAAAAAGGAGTTCCTTTAATTCATTGTAAACTAACTTAAATTGTAAAGCCACTACTTAAATCTTAAATCTGGATCAAAATCCATCTTCATAAAATTTATCCAAATGTAGTTATCATGAGCTAAATTCACAGAAATGAAGTAGTTCATATTTTTTATTTTGCCAGCATCTTACCTTATGTTCATATTCTATGTTTAAAGTGTAATGATAAGTCTTTGAATGGAAAAATGGTGTTCCAAAGTTACCTACACAAAGTTTAAGGACCAGACATTTCCTCAGTGATTCATGGCAATGAGACAGTAGTAAGTGGATGAATTTTCATGGCAATGAGGTAAATAACAAACGGATGAGCCTCTCTTTTTCAGAGTCAACTGGAAAACAAATCAAACAAACAAATAACAAAATCTTTCTGAGCATCTTTGATGGTAAGACCCCAAACCTCAGCATCTCTTGACTCCTGATTCTTTAGCCCTACATTGTATAATCAAGAAATTGTTTCACCTCTACCTTCAAATATTAAGTCCACAGACTGTGATCATGTCTCCCATCTCTCATCTGAATCAATGTGATACTCTTTTAGCTGTCTCTCTAATTCTCTCTTGCTCCACTGTTTCACCATGTTGACCAAGCTGTCTCGAACTCCTGGCCTCAAGTGATCTGCCTGCCTCGGCCTCCCAAAGTGTTGGGATTACAGGCATGAGCCACCACGCCCAGCAGTCTTGCTATTTTAATTAATCCAGCAAGTATTTATATCTAACATATACAGACACTGGTTTAATCTCTGGGACATACTGATTAGCTGGACAGGCAAATCTGGAATTTACAGTTAGTTAAACAGATGCACAAACTAAAAAGAAAATATTGCAATAGTAAGTACAATGCAAATAATTAAATGAAGGAATGTGGGGCCGGGCGTGGTGGCTCACTCCTGTAATCCCAGCACTTTAGGAGGCTGAGGCTGGAGGATCATGAGGTCAGGAGATCGAGACTATCCTGGCTAACACGGTGAAACCCCGTCTCTACTAAAAATACAAAAATTAGCTGGGTGTGGTGGTGGGCACCTGTAATCCCAGCTATTGGGGAGGCTGAGGCACGAGAATCACTTGAACCCAGGAGGCGGAGGTTGCAGTGACCTGAGCTCACAGTACTGCACTCCAGCATGGTGATAGAGTGAGACTATGTCTCAACAAACAAACAAACAAACAAACAACAGAAGGAATGTGGGGAATGTGGTAGGAAGTGACTGGGGCAACGCGATTGGGTGCTTGCTGATCATTTCCACCTGCCCCTCCTGGTCTCTTTGCCCTTCTGCACTCTGCTTTCCACTCCAGAAGCCCAAACTTTATGGACTGTGTCGTTGGTCTGCCTTACTACTGGCCTCTGGGTGTGTTTGACCAATGGGAACCATCTGCAGAAGATTAGAGAACTAGGGGAGAAGGAGGGCTAGGTATGCTTTCCCCTGGATCCTCCCTGCCAGCTCCACACTGATTGGCAGTATTTTTCTTTATCTAAGGCCAAGTTCTTTTTGGGCAACCTTCTCCTATATTTTCATGTTCTGAGCTGCAGGAACTGTTTCTTCCTTTATTCTTTCATCCTTGGTAAGCAGTCCTCCCTGGTTCTTGTAGTACAGAATTCTGCATTATATCTGCTATCATATTATTAAACTTCATAATAATAAATAATCACTATATTACTATAAATCACCCCTTTACTAAATAAACTATATGAGTACATTATTTGATTTTTACTCACCCATGTTGATAAAGGTGGTAGGAAATACCTCTGTGAAGTATTAGATAATGTTAGTCTCACAGAAGGTAGCCATAAGGAAGATATCTAGGAAGGAACATTCTAGATAATGGAAAAATCTGAGACAAAGCAACAAAGGCAGGGATGAGCTCTGTATGTTTGTAGAACTGAAATATTTTGGCTCAACAGTAGTGAAGAAGGGAGAGGATTGTAGGAAATGAGGGTGGGATCTAAGCAGGTGCCTACCTTGAATTCATGTTCTTGTTGTACTTAAAAAAAGAAAGCATCAAAACAGAGAAAGAAATGTGTATCAGTAAAAAGCAAGATTTTGTGTGGCATGTCTTTACCTAATTCTGTTTATTTGTGAGTTTTGTGAAGGTAAAGGAAAATTACCAAAAATAAATTATTTAAATTTTCATTTTCCTTTATTTGTAGCACTTTTTCTTAAGTCATTTAAGTATGACTTTAGTCATCAAGTACATACAAGAAAAAAAGCATAAAAGAATGAATAATTAAGAGGATAAAATTTCTGCAGGCTATATTTACTATTTACCCCAATAATATTAAAAGGAATCATGAACGCATTGAGAAGTATTTTGAAGATCAAGTTTATGTATCAGTTTATTTTTTAATCTATCCTCATGGCTTTGTTGTGTTTGTGAGACAAAATGACTTCCTAAGAAACACAGATTTTATTTCCTTAGTGTTCCTTTTAGTAATCACCCTTTCTCTCATATTTACATTTGGTCAATTTTATCTGCTTTTTCTATGCAAGAAAACATTAACTTCTTAGACTTTTAACCTTACTTCTTCTTCTCCCATTTGTTGTATTCACATATTCAGAGTAATGTTTGGTATTCTCTTAGTTTCCCTTTAGCCAGTTTATCAACTATCTTCTGGATTTCTGGTTCTCAATCCTGACAATAAGTGAAATCACATTCTGAAAGAAAGTCATCATTCGCTGAAATATTTTCATTTCTGGTAAATACATTATCTTGACTTAAAAAGTGATTTTTTTCATAGCGGAATAGTGCCTGGCATGTGTTAGGTGCTCAATAACTATTTACTGATGGAATGACCAGGGGCTCTAGTGTAAACAGATGAGACTTCGCAATGTCACTTACCACATGGCACTCAGGAGATATTTAGCCTTAGCCTCGATTATCATCAACTATAAAATGGAGATAATAATAGTATCTTCGTTTACGGTTGTTCTAAGAATTCAATGGCATAGTGCATGCAAAGGACTTAGCATAGAGCCTATCACCTAGCAAGTGCTAAAACATTAGCTATTATTTTTAACATTAATTATTTTACAACCCTACAATGGTACATTTTTAACAGGTTGTAAATTTTAACAGTAAAATTTTAGCAGAATGCATTTATCCCCCACTTTGCATTTTTTCCTAAAAACTATATCATGGGATAATTTATTTTGCTGTGGAGAAAGACTAAACTATCAATGCTTCCCTTCACCTGAAGTCATTTCTGATGCTGTTGGCATTGGGCCAGAGGTTGAGTGGCAGAACAAACTCCTTATCAGTTTTCTTATTTTTGGTGTTGTACAAAATAAACAACTCATTAAAAACTCCAGTTTAGATGTTACCATGGTTGGGAAGAAGAGGGCAGTGACTACCTATCAAGAACCACAATCACAAATGCAGTCCTTCTGTATTTTATATCCTTTGTCAGGTGGGTTTCTCGTTCCTTTCCTTGTTTGCTCCATCCGGAGATGCCTGGGCAACCGTACAAAACTCACTAGTGCCTAAACACAGACACATTAATTGGGGCTGCCCCTGCTTCAGATACCAGGGAGAGATTTGTTGGCATAATGCACCAGTGTCTTATGCCAGCTCCTGATTCTTTGCTGATGCTGAGATGAGGAACATGGCTGGGAGGGGGCTAGGATGGAATGAAATCTGCGGCAGCCAAAGCCTCCATTTGTCTTTCTGCCAAGTTTGCTAAGCTGTAGACACTGCAGTGTTTTCAAAAATAATAAAAAAATATTTTGCTCATTAACTTTTTAAGTCCTGCTGACTTTGTGAAATCAACTATAGCACATTGTAATTGATTTATGAAATAAAAAAACCCCTGCTTGACCAGGAAGTTTGGCAGTCGCTGCTCTCAGCACCCTGCCCTTCTGCTCATTAGTGCACTTCCTTTAGTGCTGCGTGAGCCAAGGGTGCCTTCAGAGCTGGAAGGCTCAAGCCCTCTGCAGACAGTCTGCTTAAGATGTAGCTTGCATTGTCTCCTTGCGGTCTTACGCTTTCTCCCTTTCTTCCTACCAGGTCAGCTGAAAGACTTCAGCTTCTCTCTTAGTGTCCCTAATTTCCTCATAATATCTTATTGGAAAGGCAAGACTCCATTCATACCTGTTTTTGACATTTTAATCTATTTGCTACTTTTCTCTCACCTTTTATTCTTCCTTAACTTGTCTTATTACGTAGCTTATCTTTTGCCATCCAACCTTAACTATTCATTGATCTCTTTTATTCTATTTTATATAACCTCACAAGGTGAACAATTTTTTCTATTTCAATTGTCTTTTCTAATTTCAGTACTTGCTCTTTTATTCTTAAGATAATATTGTATACTTCTTCCTTCCAAAGCCTGCTATAATTATGTTTGTATGCCACCTTTAAAAAACTGAAGTAACTGCTATACACTAGACATTGTCCTGGGTGCTTTACATCAAATTATCTTCTCAAGAAGTGTGTAAGGAATGCATTATCCTTGGTTAGAGGTGAAAAAACTGAGATATAGAGAAGTTAGATAACTTGCTTGAGTCACCCAGCTACTGAGGGGCAGGGCTGGTATTTGAAACTAATTCTGTTTGACTCCACAGCCTGCGTTTCTTTTTTCCAGTACAAAATGATTCCAATTGGCCTCTGTTTTCCTTTAAATGCTTAACTAGCAAAATCTAGCTCTTGGCTGCCCTTAAAGGGGCTTACTGTCTTTAGTGCCATTCTTCCAAATAACTCTGCTGTTCAAACTGCCAGAATGCAAATGTATTTATTTTAAGATCTTGGTCTATGCTAGTATATTGGATGACTTATACTTTTTCACGGAATTCTCATCTATCTAATGTTATGTGTATGGATCCCCTTGCCTCGTCATTACAGGTGACAGAAGTGTTCTCATATTGTCAAAAGTCACCAAGAGCAGTCTCATAACCTAGAAAAATGGACAGATAGTGGAGCCAAATAGGCAGCCTTTGGTAGCTTCCTGTGGATTTCATTTTCTCTTTGTTCTTTTGATGCAACTTTGGGAGCAAGTAAGTGGGAAAATTATAGCACACTGCAGCAGCAGGAAGGTGATGCAATGTGCTCACTTCTTAAGTCGTTGAAGGAACCTGTAGTTTCTCCATACAGGTACTGTATGTTTCAGGTAAGTGCTATGCCATTTTCATAATGCATGAGTTTGCAATGAGTTAATAGGTTCCATCCATTTGAAGTCTCACATAATATTGCAGTAGCATTGGGCATTACTGCCGTTCAATATGTGCAATATTGTACTAAAAATTAACCACAGATGCCATATTAAAACAGCTGCAGATTTAGATTTAGCTACAGAAGGAAGAAAATGTGCTATGGAAGTTGGCCAGAAGCGCAATGGAGATATGCTGTAAATGAGGAGGAGGAGAAAGATATTGAGGTCAAAGTGCCAAAAAAATAGATAGAAATGGAAACAGGAATGGGTAAGTCATATGGTCAGTGGCAATTCAAAGGGACTCAAAATCCAGAATATTGCAGAATGCAGGGTGACTTATGCCTGAGTGAGTTGATGAAGTTTTAAAGTAGGAAGTCTAATCAGAACAATACTTAGAGATATAGATGAAGGTATAAAGAAAACAGCTATAAATGTAATCGTTCACTTTTAGGATTCTTAACTGTAGTCAGGATATTGATTTAGGAATAAACTACTAGAAAAACTGGGTGCAGCTGGGCGCGGTGGCTCATATCTGTAATCCCAGCACTTTGGGAGGCCAAGGCAGGAGGATCACATGAGGTCAGGAGTTTGAGACCAGCCTGACCAACATGGAGAAACCTCTCTCTAGTGAAAATACAAAATTAGCCAGGCATGGTGGAGCATGCCTGTAATCCCTACTCCAGAGGCTGAGGCAAGCGAATCGCTTGAACCCGGGAGGTGAAGGTTGGGGTGAGCTGAGATCACACCATTGCACTCCAGCCTGGGCAACAAGAGTGAAACTCTAATAAATAAATAAATAAAAAGGAAAAAAGAAAAACTGTGGATGCTTGAAGTGATCAATGTGTGACAAGAAAGTTCTGGTATACAGGGAGTCATAGCAATTCCAGACCATTACAAAATTCAAGATTATCTCGAACACTCTTGTACATGAAGGCTGTCCTCTGACAATGGACCCTTGTGAGATTGACGATTCCCATTTTGGAGAAAAGTGTTGGAGGGTTCAGTTGGCACAATTTTGTACTGAAAACTGAAGTGACAAGATTTTATTTCAACAGAATTGTGGGCTTGCAAGAATCTCATTAACTCTAGGGCCATCTGCCTCGTTGCTACTCATTTGGCTCATTTAATCACAGGTGGGTAGGAAGGTCTCAACAGTTTTGGTTCCCATTCAATTCTGATTTTTGCTTGGGAAACAGAAAAGGCCACTGACAGCTGTGGCAATGCCAGGGTTCTCTTTGCTTTGTGTGAGCCAGAACGTGCCTTCCCTATGTAGTTTGCTGCTAACAGAGCAAGCAGACAGCAATCATTTCCTCGCCCTAGTTATTTTTGTTGACTTGTGGTATACTTGTCTTAGGAGAAGAGACAAGGAACACAGTGGTCTCTAAATTAGTAATTGACTTCATCAGGAGAGGAAAGACTGGTTATTGACTACCATAGGTCAGTTAAAGCACCTGACCTTTACCTATAACTTGTATCTGCCTTCCTGGCTCAGAAATGAAATATAAATGAATTTGATTAGTAACCAGGAAATACAGTTGGTGCTTTACAAGTTATTAGGTACATTCTAGGCCTCTAAACACTTTAGGGAAAAAAGTGTCTCCAGTGCCAATGCATAACCTTGTTTTCCTTCCTCTTCTTTTGAACACAAAAGAATAAAAACGTGATGGAACCACCTGGTGTTCCAACAGTACTTTAGGAAAGCAAAGCAAAGCAAAACAAAACAAAACACAAAACCAGGCTTTTTCTGTTGTGTTTTACTTTGTTTTTCAGTCTAGTATTTCAAATCCAGGAAATGTCACTTCTTTCAAAGGACCTTTTCTCCATAGAATTAAATTTTGGGAAATTTTGAAAATGCTGTAGTTCTATTATGATAGTGATAAAGTAGATTATAGTTAACATTTATTGGGCACTCAATGTGTGCACAACAGTACTCTGTGTTTTACCTATACAATCTTATTCATCCCCACAAACATCTGTGTTATAAGTTCTGTTTATACTCCCCATTTTACTGATTTGGCAACTGAGGGATAGAATAGTTAACAAATTCTTCCAGGTCGCGTGACCAGAAGTGTGGCAGAGTCATTATCAAGGCCCCCAAGTTAGTACCTGAGTCTGCATCCTGAGCTGAAATTTTCCAGCTTCTGTGATACAGAATTTTATGCCAGAAACTCTTACATTACTAAATTTTTCATTCTTTCTTTTTAATATAAAGAGATATAAAAATGAGGAAAAGTTCCATAGCTGTGTTCTAATACTGTGAGCAAATTAAAACCCAATTGAATGCTATTTTCACAAATACATATATGCATATCTCACTTTAGAATGAACCAATTCTAAAAGTCGTATTTAAGAAATAGTTATGGCCAGGCACAGCAGCTCATGCCTGTAATCCCAGGACTTTGGGGGGCCTAGGCGGGCAGATAACTTGAGGTCAGGAGTTTGAGACCAGCCTGGCCAACATGGTGAAACTCTGTCTCTACTAAAAACAAAAATTAAATTAGCCAGGTGTGGTGATGGGTGCCTGTAATCCCGGCTACTCAGGAGGCTAAGACAGGAGAATCACTTGAGCCCAGGAAGTAGAGGTTGCAGCGAGCCAAGATCGCACCACTGCACTCCAGCCTGGGTGGCAGAGCGAGACTATCTCAAAAAAAAAAAAAAAAAAAAAAAAAAAAAGGAAATAGGTATGTGACGAGTGGCTGTTTAACAAGGGATTTGTTGGTAGTCAAGATTTATTAATGGCTTCCTTCAAATAATAGGCTTTGTAAAATTTACATAAAATGCAGTTCATAATAATTCAGGGTAAGCAATAATTTTAGGACCATATTTGTTGCATATGTCAAGCCTTGCTTTCATGCTACTTTTTATTTAATTAAATAAAAATCCTTTATAAAATAACGTGACAGGTTTAGTAAATGTATTCACTGGAACTTTATGAATTGCAAATTTTTATTTGCTATTTAGAGTTTCTTTCAGCTCAATTTTTTTCTCTCTTTTTGAAAACTGTGGTAAGAACACTTAACATAAGATCTACTCCCTTAAAAATATTGAGAACACAATACTATATATATATATATATATATATATATATATATATATATATTTTTTTTTTTTTTTTTTTTTTTTTTTTTTTTTTGAGATGGAGTCTCACTCTGTCGTCCAGGCTGGAGTGCAGTGACGTGATCTCGGCTCACTGCAACCTCCGCCTCCCAGGTTCAAGTGATCCTCTTGCCTCAGCCTCCTGAGTAGCTGGGACTACAGGTGCCCAGAACCACATGCAGCTAATTTTTTGTATTTTTAGTAGAGACGGGGTTTCACCATGTTGGCCAGGATGGTCTCGATCTCTTGACTTTGTGATCCACCTGCCTCGGCTTCCCAAAGTGCTAGGATTACAGGCGTAAGCCACCGTGCCCAGCCGACTTTTATATATTCTATCCACTATAGGTCCTTTAAACAAATCTTGCCATTTCAAGCCTTCATCTATTTCCTCATTGATTTATATTAGGTGATTATTTTAGACAATGGAACTATCAACCATTGGCTAATTCTCCTGGAAGCATTTGGACATATAAAATTACATTGATTTTCACCTGAAATTCCCAATAAACTCTCCCATACTAGAAATTTAAATTTTTATTCATTTCAGTAACCAGATGATAAACACATCAAAGTAGTTCTTTGGAAAGCAGTCACTGCCTTTAAACAAAAGGAAGAGCAAAATGAAAACAGAGGCCTGTGATTTGTTATAAATTTTGCTATTAAAATCATCATTTACATGAAATTTAAAGACTTTAGATGAAATGAATAAGGAGAGAAAGGCACTGAGTTCAGAGAGTAAAATTGTATTGATGAAGAAAGTAGATAGATCAGTGGGGCAGAAAAGTCATGAAAATAAGATAAGAAAAGCAAGTTTGATTAGCATTGAAAAGGGCCAAAAATGCCAAACTTGGGAATGTGACCATTTTTCTTTAGGGAAGTCACTGTAGATTTTTAGGAAGAGATGATGTCATTATAGTTATATTATATGAAGACATCTTTCAACACTTTGTAGGGTAGGCTAGTAATGAGGATATTGGAGTAATCTATAGAAAAAGAGATGAAGGCAAGAATAGAAGTGGTGGTGAGAAAAATGGAAAGGTCATGTGGCTTCCAGAGTTGGGAGGATGTTTGACACGTTTTTGTTTATCTGAAATGTTCTCTACTTTTTCTGCCTTGCCAGTTCCTTAATTTCAGGTCTCAGCTGAAATATCCCTTTTATAAGGGTATCATCCCTGATTCCATATATTAATGCCGCCATTCCATTTCTATGCTCTCCAACACTGTTTCTCACCTTGCAGTATTAGAAATACTTATAATTATTTCATGAGTTATGTTAAATTATTTTTAAAGTCATTCTTACCGGACTTTATGTTTTACAAGGGCAGGGACAATGTTTGTTTTATTAATACAACACTACTAGCACCTCACAGTAAGTATTCAACAAAATTTTGTGGACTAACTGACCTATTATTGGGCCTTTGCTGACTTGTTCAATATACAGGGAAATTACAGAGGGCAAGTTGGTAGAAAAGAGTCAACTCTGGTTTTTAACTGCAGTAGCATGTTAAGCAGTTATTGGTCTATAATTTATGCTTTTGAATAAATGATTTTTATATATTTTCCTATAAGGAGGTATTGATATACTGATTGAAGAAGACCAAGATTTTTGGTCAGATAGAAAATGACAAGTCTTAATGGAGTCTAAAATACCAAAATATCATGTGTTAACTTAGAAAAACAGACAGAGAGGAGTACTAAATACAGGAAACAGACAAGAATAAAGAGCAGAAATACTGTGTCCATTCTGCAGATAGGGCAAACCAGATAAACTTGCGGATGAATCAGCTCAATGCCACGACTAATCCTGAAAAGTTATACACAAACCACTAAACCAAGCATGACAATCATAGACTCATAGAATTGGATAGTGTGAGAGAAGTCAAACACAGACCGCTTCCCAACTCTCAATCTGATTTGCAATATCCAGCCAAATAGTTGCCAAGCTTTTCTTGAAATCCTCAGGAAAGGGAAACCTTTCCAGCTTCTTTTTACTTACACCAATAGCTGCTGATTCAGAAGCCAATCTGAACAGGGAACATTTAATCAAATCTTAACTAAGTCAAGTACATCCTTACCTATAATGCTTAGGCATCTACTTTAATACTTTTCAAAAGACAGCAGTATGCATGTTGTTCATACTACTCACGGATAGTACTTATTACTACTAATTATATGTGAATACCTTCATTAGAAAATAGGAGAGCTGTGTATTTTCTAAGTGTTCCTTCTTATCAAATAAATCAGTTCTTGAGCTAGCTATCAATTGCAGAATCACGTCATAATTTTCTTAGATTGAAGCAGGCTTTTTGAAATGATGAAATGCCGGTTTTAAATGGGACTAAAGAACAACCCTTTTGGTCAGCTACAAAATGGCAAGTCTTAATGGAGTCTAAAATACCAGATTACTCATCTCCTCTTCATCAAGAGCTACCTTTGATTCCAGGCCTATTGTTTCAGAATTGCATTTGTGGATTTTAGACCTATTCTTGACTCAGAACTTGTCCTGACCTGGACTGGAATACTTTTTTTCCTTAAAAAAAAGTATTATTAAGAATGCTTAGAATTCAATATGAAGAAAAACAACTCAATTAAATATAGATAAAAGTCTTCAACAGACACTTCAGAAAAAAATACACAAATGGTTGGTAAGCACATGAAAAGATGCACAATGTCATTAGTCATTAAGGAAATTAAAAATAAAACCACAATGAGAATATGACTTCCTGATCATTAAAATGACAAAACATAAACAAAACATCACATATTAAATGTTGTATTAGTAGATAATATGAACCAATGAAACTCTTATACATTACTGATGGGAATGTGAAATGGAACAACCACATTGAAGAACAGTTTAGGAGATTCTTTAAAAAGGTAAGCATTTATCTACACTACGAACCAGCAATTGCAATTCTACATATTTACCTAGGAGAAATAAAAACATATGTTGGTGAATGACTTGTATATAAATGTTTACATCAGCTTAATTCACAGCTGGAGGCAACCTAAATGTCCATCAACACCAACAGGTGAATGTGTAAAGTGTGCTGTATAGGAATACACAGGGGAGTATTACTCAGCAATTAAAATGAATGAACTGCTAAGAAGTACTTTTTTTAGATTACTCCTTTCTTCTTAAGAAACAATGTATTCTCCAGCCTATGTGACTAGAAGCTCTGCGTCAGAAGTAGGACTAAACTTTTATTGAGCAAAAGAAAGCAAGAAACAAAAACCTACATTGAATGATTTCATTTGTATCAAGCTCGAAATCAGGCAAAATTGTGGTAATAAAGACAAATCAGTGGCTATCTGGTAGGGCATAAGGAGATTGACTACAGAGAGACGCAGGGCAACTTTTTTGGTGATAGAAATTTTCTTATACTTGATTTGTGTGGTGGTTATACTGGTGTATGTATACAGTTGTTAAAACCTATTAAACCATATACTTTAAGTCTGTGCATTTTGTTTTATGAAAATTATACTTCAATAACTTTGATTAAAATTAAAGAAATAAGGCTGGGCATGGTGGTTCACGCCTGTAATCCCAGCACTTTGGGAGGCCGCAGGGGGTAAATCATGATATCAGGAGTTCAAAACCAACTGGGCCGACATGGTGAAACCCCGCCTCTACTAAAAATACAAGAAATTAGCTGGATGTGGTGGTGGGCACCTGTAATCCCACCTACTCAGGAGGCTGAGGCAGCAGAATCACTTGAACCCGAGAGGCAGAGGTTGCAGTGAGCTGAGATTGCGCCACTGCACTCCAGCCTGGGTGACAGTGCGAGACTCCATCTCGAAAGAAATAAGTAATTTAATAGTCTAACAAAATTATTTGAGAGTATATTTAATTTACACAAGAGAATTTAGCACTTTAAAATATAAATTATATGTTGCTAATTATAAATGAGAATGTTACTAAAACAAACTTAGAAGAGCAGACTTAAAAGGCTTCTATATAGCATTACTTGGTTACCAACAATTTAGTTACTATGAAATTAATGCTTCCAAGCTTACAGATACTTTATTGTTCAATTTAGTTCAGATTGTTCTTGTCATTTGTTAATAAAAATTATTGAGAATTCATTGTAATATTGATGTCAGCATCATATAAAAAATGTAGAAAGTCCTAGTACAATGAATATTATGAAATTTTCTTCTAATTGTCAATTTTCTTTTTCAAAACTTACACATTATAATCTTTACTCAATACTGTTTTACTTCAATTGGAAACTGACATTTTTGATATTTATAAGAGATTTTAAGTTATTTTTCATAAATACATAGATTACCAGAATATGAAATCAGTTTGAACAATTAGAAAAAGAACTATTCACTTGATCTTAGCCAAAAGGCTGAGAAGCAATAAAAAAGAACCATCTTTAACCCTCCTCAAATATATTACTAGTATAGCATATTTTGTAAACGTGATTTAAAACTGCTTGTGGTTGACTTAGTTTTTAATACTGACATTTCTGAAATGTTATTTCTCTCTACTGTATTTATTTTTCCTACTTTTTCATCTGTGAAACATGTCAATTTGGTGAAACCCCATCTCTATTAAAAATACAAAAAAATAGCTGTGTGTGGTGGTGAGCACCTGTAATTCCAGCTACTTAGGAGGCTGAGGTACAAGAATCGCTTGAACCCAGGAGATGGAGGTTGCAGTGAGCCAAGATCGCACCACTGCACTCCAGCCTGGGTGACAGAGCCAGACTACCTTTCAAAAAAAAAAAAAAATTCTGTTTGACAGAACCTTTAAACTGTATCTATATAAAGCTTTTAATATTATGGGTTTGCTTATGTTCATGTCTTACTTAGAAAAAGCAATTTATGAAATAAGTTTTTATCAACTGAAGTAATAAAAGAATCTGGATGGCCCTGTTAATGCCAAAGTTAACTATTCTCTGAAAGCAAATGGACCAAAAATACCATTTATGCTGAAGTAAGGGGAAAATAATGATTTTTTAAGTTAATAAAATGTATTCTGCAGGGCACAGTGGTGCGTGCCTTAGGCCCGGCTACTCAAGAGGCTGAGGCAGGAGGACTGCTTGAGCCCAGGAGTTTGAGGCAAGCCTGGGCAACATAGAAAAACCTCATTTCATCTCTAAAAAAATGTATTCTATGATGCTGTATATAGTATAATAAATTTTGAGTTGATCATGTCATGTGGTTAAAGGAGTTGAACTCTGAAGCCGAGTAATGAAAAAGGGAGAAAAGTTTACCCTATGAGAGAAAGAAATGTTTGTTCATTATGGTGGAACTGGAAAACCACACTAAATTGACTATATGTTGTTAATTTGAGAAGGCAATATTCTATCATAAGGAGTAGGTGTGCAATGGCAACAGTGAACGAAGTTTAAAAGCTCAGTTGAGTGTAGAGTTCAAGATATTATAAAGACTGTTAAAGATCATAGATTCAAGGATAATGAGGAAAATTTTCAAGAGTCTTGGTAGTTAAATAGAGAAAATTTAATTTTCATTTCCTGAAACAAATATTACAGAATGGAATATACTGAAGTACATTAGCATGTTTCAGAAAAAAGAATATGCTTTGACCTTCTTGGAAAAAAATGATTTTGGCTGAGAAATGAGAAATATTAAAGAGAAAAACCGATTGTTAATTTATAATAATAGTAGAGATGACAGGGTCTCTTGTAATTAAAATAAATTATGTTTATGGTATATTTTCTCTTTGTTGGGCACTATTGCCAGGAATTACTTGCAAATTCAGTGAGGTGGAAGTGGTTTATACCCTTACCTGTTCTTACCAACACAGTTAGAATGATGACATTTGTCATTTATTGAGTGCTTACTCTAAGTGGGCACTCTACTAGGTGCATTACATAAAGTAATTCTCACAGTAAAGGAACGAATTACACTCCTGGTTTTATAGGCTTAAAGAAGATGAAAACTGGCACAAAGCCATACAAATTATAAAGAGTACAAATGGGATTTAAGCACAATCTTATGCTTATTCTGAGTACAATTGGGATTTAAGCACAGTCTTATGCTTATTCCAACACCATTTATTTATGTATTTATTTATGTATGTATGTATGTATGTATGTATGTATGTATTTATTTTGAGATGGAGTCTCACTCTATTGCCCAGGCAGGAGTGCAGTGGCATGATCTCGGCTCACTGCATCCTCTGCCTCCCAGGTTCAAGCAATTCTCCTGCCTCAGCCTCCTGAGTAGCTGGGATTACAGGCGTGCACCAGCATGCCCAGCTAATTTTTATATTTTCAGTAAAGAAGGGGTTTCACCATGCTGGTCAGGCTGGTCTGAAACTCCTGACCTCGTGATCCGCCTGCCTCAGTCTCCCAAAGTGCTGGGATTACAGGCGTGAGCCACCGTACCCAGCCTTTTTTTTTTTAACTTCACTATCCTACCTCATTGCTGCCCAATGTAATTAAAGTCCAAATTGATACATTTTCATTTTTTTTTCCCTTAAGATGATGGAAAGGGGAAAAAGCAAATAATGCAAATACTCATAGAAAGGCAAATAAACTTGAAAAGAAGAAAGGAAAGGAAACAACTGAAATCCTGGTTTGATTAATAGATATCTTTCTGTTTCACTCGGTTGAGGGAATTTTCTGGCTTGAACATTGAGAATTCTTGAGATCTGTATTATCTTGAAAAACAGAAGGACTATCAAGAGGAAATAATACACAGAGGATGGTGTTACCATGTATATACTGTCTCTTTTTTGGTAGAATTCAAATATCATTTGGGCAATCATTTGTTATCTTTTGAGATAGTTCTGCCTGGAGATAAGGAAAGGAAAGATTTTTGGCTTTCTAAGATATCATTTTGGGGCTTTGTGAAAATAGTGTCATTATGTAGATGCAGATTTTCTGGTTATGTTTCATGGATATTTGAGGTCACAGTCATCTGTTAATTTCTATACCTCCCTCTTTGAAATGTATTTTCTTGGCATTATTTGAATTTATGTAAAAATAAGTAGATGATAAAAATTTCCCTAATAGAAGAGTTGTTTCCCTGCCCCCAAGAATATAGACCTTTTGTGGAGTATTTCTGGCTACCAGTTACCTCACTGAACTCAAATGTAATATTACCATGACTGTCTAGGAAGGAAAGAATAATTGTTACATATCTGCTGTATATAGAGAAGCAGTTGACTCATGTGTGCAGGAAATATATGGATGACTTCCTAAGAGATAGTGCTGTGAAAACCAAAGCAAAAACTCATAAAATACAACAGAGTAACTGTAAAGAAATCCCAATAGCCATCCTTATGACTGACAGACTATAAACTTTTGTGGATGCTTGAATCTAATACCTACTTACAACATCTGACCCTGCTTTAGTTTAGAGCTCCTAACTTTCATGTAATCAAAGTGTCTGTATTTTTGTGTGGGTTTAAAGATGTGGCTGTCCATGAATGCCCCAGGAATTATTACAGGTAACAATGATTTTGCAGTTGTTGAGATAGGTGCCACTCATTAAACCTATGGAAGTAGCCTTGACTCCAAGTCAGTTCTAGCCTTATAGTATTTTGTAATAATACTGTGGGAGAAATCTTTGAGTTAGGTCAGTACTGTTACTGTCATGTTCATGTAGTAATCTTGAGGTTCATAAACTTTCATGCTGTTTCACTAAGATGTTTCTGATAGGAGTTACAGATGCTATCCATGGTGTGGAAATATAGAGGGTCTCTAGGGTCAGGAAGCCTTATGAATGTTGTGAGAGGCAGCTTTTCTCCTCTAATGTGAGACAGCTCACACGAAAGAAATACAAATAGTTAATAAACAATAAAAATATATTCAGTCTCACCAGCAATCAAGTTTGAATTCTATCAGCTTTGACCTATCAAATTGTAAAAGAGATCTAAAATTTCTAGTTCGAAGTATCATGGAATAAAAATCTTCATAACCACTGGGAGCAGTTACAATACAAATTATCATGAAAACAGTGTGGCGTTATGGATCAAAAATGCTAAATCTGTCCTTTGGATGCATCAATTTGGCATATAAAAATGTATCCCTAGGAAATAATCCAAGATACCATCCAAATTTTATGGATAAAGCTGCTTAAAATTTTCTCCCGAACTTTTTGGTATTATACATTATTCAAATGTGCATCATTGATAGCATAATAATTCAATTATTGCACATTCATTTTATGGAATAATATGAAGCCATTAAAACTCATGATTTTGAAGAAGTTTTAATGACATGGAAATGCTCACAATGTAATGATAAGTTATAAAAATAAGACATAAAATTGATATACAGTATCATTTCACATTTGTAAATATCATTGCCTGTGCATAGATGTATGAATGTTTGCTGGTGGTTTTATCTGTCTATTAATGTTATGTTACATTTTCTTATAATACTTGATTTTTAAAAATATTCTGCAATGATTATATTTGCTTTTGCAGTCAGAAAATAAAGCGATGGATGTTATTTTAAAATAAATAGCTCACAAAGTAAATATATATATTTATATATAATATATATAACAATATTTATTTATTTGTTTATTTTGAGATGGTGTCTCACTCTGTTGCCCAGGCTGGAGTGCAGTAGTGTGTTCTCAGCTCACTGGAACCTCCACTTCCTGGGTTCAAGATATTCTCCTGCCTCAGTCTCCCCAGTAGCTAGGATTACAGGCACATGCCACCACACCTGGCTAATTTTTGTATTTTTAGTAGAGATTGGGTTTCACCATGTTGGCCACACTCGTCTTGAACTCCTGACCTCAAGTGATCTGCCCACCTTGGCCTCCCAAAGTGCTGGGATTACAGGTGTAAGCCACCATGCTCAGCCAAAAATATTTATTTAAATTTAACCTATTAAAAATGAACTTTTAGACTCAATATGGTGCTGTATACCCAGTTTCATAGTCACTTATTTATTCTTCTTTTAATGAATGTGTATTGTCTTTTCTGTGTTAGGTGCTATTTTAGGCACTGAGGAGACAACCTTTTTGTTTGCGGAAACTCCTGAATCCAATATCGCTTCTAACCACATTTTTTTTCAGATGTATCAACTTTCTTCATATCCATATTCTTCACTTTGTCTTTCCTAAATGTGGTTCTGGAATTGCATTTTCTCTAGTTTATATTCATTTTGTCTCTTTTTCTTAGTTTCTTTCCCTAAATGTCAAACTAATATGTATACATATCTATTTTCGATGTATCATATATATAGATATATCATATTCATTTCTATATATACTGTAAAACAGTGTCTGATATTCCTTACTTGCCATACTGTAGAATCAAACTGCCTCTTGGTATTGTTCTGGAAACTGTTTTAAAAAAATAAAACTACACCAAAATCCACAGCCAGCAACATACTCTTATTTGATGATGGTAGAGATGGTATTTTGATCTAGAGTAATTCTAATAAATTCCATGGATTTTGTTGGCAAGTTTTTTCTAGAAACAGATTGGATCTTTCAAGCTCAGCAGTCATAGGGCAAAGAACTGCTTCCAAGTGGTAACTTCATGCTCAGAGTATAAATTTCTTTGCCTTTAGTATAGACTTACACTTTTATATAAAGAGGACAAATCGAATTCAGTAGCTGTTAAAAAACCCATTCATCAAAAAGCATTCCTAAATGTTTGAAACACACTGAATCCTAAATTTTATTACTATTCAATAGTACAATGACTTCCTCCCTTCTAAGAACCTATTAACTACTCATTGTTGTAGAATTGAACCTTTCGAGGGGGTATATTATTTTTTAACAGGATTTTGTGAAATGTAATGATAAATTAAATCTACTAAACAGATTATTTTTCTCACTGGCACTCTTATCTTTATGTTTCACACCTCAGAATATTCTCAAGGCTTCATGTTTAGAATCTTGATTTTTAAAAATTCTCAATAAATGTTAGAAAATGTGTCAGTTTTTATTTGATCTGGGAAAATTATTTTAATGGACTGTTTTACATAGTCCTGCCTCATAGGGTTGTATCATTGGTATACTGCTTAAAGGTGTGTCCAGGGTGCAGATGTAAGTAGTGGTTGAAATCTTATAGTACTGAGGGAAAGATGTCATTTTCCAATGCAGTTAACCAGATGGGACCATTATTGATTAATTCACTGTAATTCATATGCATGCTATGTGTATATATATATTCATGTGTGTATATATATGTATATACACACATGTAGGTATATGTATATCTACATGTATCTACATATATATCTATATATCTGTCTATATCTATATCCATATGTATATCTATACCTATATCTATATCTATCTACTAGCAGATGACCTGGTGTTATATAAGACAATGTTTTAATTGTTAACAAATGGAAGGTCATGGTTTCTGTCAAGGCTAATGTATACTTGTATGTGCATGTACACATAAGAAAAATCTCACATTTCCAGAAAAATAATCTATTTTGTGCTATAACCATTGTTTCATTAGCAGAACTATCAACGTTTCTAATGGAGTGTTAATAATCACCTGCTTACAGTGGTACCATATTCTATGTTATACTTAATATTTCTTTTTGCTCTATGAACTTATATTTTAAGAAAATTGCAGTAGCATATATAAAATGTAAGACAGGCCATGACATCCAAATACAAAAATTTCTCTTCTAATATTCCCGTTTAGTTGAATATGAAAAGGGGAATGAATTCAGGAAAGTATAGGAAAAGCTACTAAACATGCCTTAAATAAGCTATAGTTCTGTGTTGGGTAACACAGTGATGTGGAGATGTGAGAGCACACTGATTCAGGTTGTTTTTTTCCATATTTATTTTCTTTTTACATATTTAGAACCCTGCTAAGTTCTAAATATGATTTGCCTATCAGTGATCACCCCAAAACTTGTGGTTTTTATTCTTATGTGAATGTTTGTAGAAGAACATCTTTTTTGGTTAATTGTAACCCCTGCTTCCCTCCCAGTAAATTAGGTGTATGATCTATTAAATTTTTAACACTAAAACTGAACCACAGCTGGCTATGTTAAAAAGCTTCTTTGAATCCGATAGCTCATTTTAAGCTATTTCTTTGAATAATCTGAAAGGTATTTCCTGAAAAAAAAATATATTACATAGCTGAGTTAATCTAGCCGCATGTTAATTCTTTAAAACAATAAATAATTATATGACATTTGGTTATTTTAAAAAGTAATGACATCAAATAAATTAATTTTTCATTTCATTATACAAAGTCTTTTAGGATTAGTTAGATGATGCTAAAATTCTGTACATCAAAAATGAGAAAAAGACTTATTTACTTAAAAGATTAATTAAATTGGCTACACATAATTTAAAAGGAACTTATTTTTCCTAAATTCTGACAAAAATAGGTAAAATTGTTTTCATTTACTAATGCCAATGGTTAAAATATGTAACATTTATTGTAGTCTGTCAGAAGCTTCACTTTTTCTCAAAACGGCACTGTAAAATAATAACTATTGCTATCCCAATTTTACAAATTAGGAAACTGAGGTACAGGCCTCTCAAGTAATATGTCAAAGTGAAGGAAACAAAAGACTTAAATCTTAAGTCCTGACTGCAGTTCTATACTCTGCCTTTACAGTACTGAGCTACATTAATTTCAGGCCCCTCTCCAGACTTACATAGTGCTTATAGAGCAAACAACAGGCTTTGGAAATTGCCAAGGAGGATGGATTTCTCTCAAAATTGTTTTATAACCATAAGAAGGCACATTTCAGGAAATTGTTATTTTCACTTAACATAGAAAAAAAATCTGCATGCTGAAAGTACTGTTCTGCCCTCCTGTATCAAGTATCCTTTGAAACATACGCAGCCTTTGACTGAGCAAAGAAATAAAAGATGGAAGGAAGAGAGAAAAATTCAGGGAAAGGCTTTGTTACAGTTTTGCTTTGGGACAACCAGTAACCCTTTTCTCTACATGGAAGTTCGTTAGACATTTTGGGAACTGTTTTTTTGTTTTTTGTTTTGTTTTGAGACGGAGTCTCACTCTGTCATCAGGCTGGAGTGCAGTGGTGCGATCTCAGCTCACTGCAACCTCCACCTCCCCGGTTCAAGCGATTCCCCTGCCTCAGCCTCCCGCGTAGCTGGGATTACAGGCGCGTGCCACCACGCCCGGCTAATTTTTGTATTTTTAGTAGAGACAGGGTTTCACCATGTTGGCCAAGATGGTCTTGATCTCTTGACCTCATAATCCACCCACCTTGGCCTCCCAAAGTGTTGAGATTACAGGCATGAGCCACCATGCCCAACTAAAAACAACAACAACAACAACAACAACAACAACAACAACAACAACAACAAAAGAACAGCTTTTTAAACACAACCCAGAGGAGACTAGTACCTAAATCCAGGGCATTGTCTGCCTCGCACCGTGGCTCCCAGCTGTCTTTTTGACATGGGACAAAGAACAGGGCTTGACCCACGGTTGACACTCACAGAGTGGAAGCCAGCAGAGTGAAGGCAGGAAGTTTTAGAAGGGAAATATTTGCTTGTTTGCTTTAATTCAAGAGTGGAATGTGGCAATCTTATTGCAGAATTCATCTTATTTTATTTCTTTTTAATAGTTTTAAATTTTCTATTATTCCAAAATGTAACCTTTGTGTAAAATGTTTCTAAACACAGGTTTTTTTACATTAGTCAGGTTTAATTTTGAGCTGTGACTTGAACTTGACTTTTCTGTGAGCGGTGAAGCTCAGCCCTTGCAAAGCTGGATGGGTTTGCGGTCTACATCTCATCTGCTTTATCTCCTCCCTTTTCCCTCCTACTCCCATGCTGCCTTATCAGTTTTAGGGAAGGATCATGAATTCTATAAGAGAAGAAAACCAAGTGCAGGCTATAGGGATAATTGGTGACTCAGTCCTGTGATGGTCATCAAAGGGGTCAGTTCCTCCGAAGTGAATCAACCATCACCTGACAGACACATTTAATATTTAAGTGTAATGATGAAAGTGCCCAAGAGCCCCACTGGGTCTAAAGTGAGGTTTCTCCCAGACTGAGCACATTCCTTAGGAAATAGGAATCCTGGTCCCCAATTTATGAATATTTACAATTGCTATCAGCTGATGAACATTTTATCTATTTTCTTGCCTTCTCCCAAGACAAGACTTTTGTGCCAGTTTAAAAATATATATAATTTTAAAGTATGAGAGAAACAAGGTAGAGTGATTTATGAAAAAGCACACTGCTTCTGAGTCTATCTTCCCTACGAGTTTAAACATCTAGATTGAAATGCAGAAAGAAAGAAAAAAAAAGACCTGCTCTTCAATGTAGAATTCTCATACTTTAAATGTCTAAAGAAAGAGAAGAATGTTTGTGCTGAATTCCAAAGCGGTGTGACAAAGTTTTTCCTACAAAGTTACTGTGGACAGAAATTGATGTCTGGCTGGGTGCAGTGGCTCACGCCTGTAATCCCAGCACTTTGAGAGGCTGAGGTGGGCGGATCATGAGGTCAGGAGATCGAGACCATCCTGGTCAACATGGTGAAACTCCATCGCTACTAAAAATAAAATACAAAAATTAGCTGGGCATGGTGGTGCATGCCTGTAAACCCAGGCACTCGGGAGGCTGAGACAGAATTGCTTGTTTGAACCCGGGAGTTGGAGGTTGCAGTGAATCGAGATTGCGCCACTGTACTCCAGCCTGGCCACAGAGCGAGACTCCATCTAAAAAAAAAAAAAAAAAAAAAAAAAAAAAAAAAAAAAAAAAAAAAAAAAAATTGATGTCTATGCACTGATAAAAACAACAAATCCTTGAGAATGGGGCAATGCAACTTTCTAGCCCAAATTTTGCTCAGCTTTGTCACCTTCCATTTCAGATGATAATGTCTCACCCTGCTCTTTCTCGTGAATAGAGTCTTGGTCTCCTTCTGTTTTGGAACCTGTTTTCTAGATGCCATCTATACCTTACCCTGAAAAGGGATCTAAATATCACTTTTGTGGGAACTGTCAGGGTTAGGGTGAACCCAGTAAACCTCTCTACCCAAACTACCACTGCAGCTGACTGCAGTTCATCTGATCACACTCTTTCCGATCCTGTTCTTATATTTGACCATTTTTAAGTAACTATTATTTGCCCACATCTACTTGGAAAGTAATCGGCTTATCAAGAGGAATAATGAAAGGAACATCTTTTTCAAGTGCCTAGGAACTTTGTGCATATAATTTCATTTAAGATGCATTAATCATATAATCACATTTTCCATACTACAAACAAATAACTGAAGCTTCTAGAGGTAAATAATTTCCCAGTGCTACACAGCTCACAAGTTGCAGAGGTGGAGTTCAAAGCTAAGTCTGTTTGTGTCAAAGTGCTTGCTCTTCCCTGGCATAACGAAGTACCTCTTAGTGGATGCACTGTCCCATGTGGTTGTCAGCCACTAGTTAGTTTTTACAGTATATCTATAGCAAATACTGTAAGCACTAGCTTTGTTTTATTTCAAGCATCACATTTAAAATAATTTTGGTTAATTTACAGAGTGTGATATGATTTTGGCAAATAGAAGTATGTGTGAGTTTTACTGCAATGGATAAATGTGATAGACTACCCGGAAGATGAGATTCCAAAGAACCCCTTCATTCATTCATTCATTCAGTCAGTCAGTCGACAACTACTTATTGAATTCCTGCCTTATGCCAGACACTGCGGAGAGATCTGTGAACATACCAGACAAAAATCTCAGCCTTTATGGTATGTATTGTTGGGCAAGACAGATAAACAAATAAATAAAATAAGTACTATATTATATGGCAATAATTGTTTTGGAGAACAATAAAACAAGGAGAAGAAATTTTAAAAGCCGTTTTAAGTAGGGGGTATCATGAAGGCCTTACTGAAGGGACATTTGAATAAAGACTTAGAGGAGGTGGGCCAGGGACGGTGGCTCATGCCTATAATCCCAGCACTTTGGGAGGCCAAGGCAGGCAGATCACAAGATCAGGAGATCGAGACATCCTGGCCAACATGGTGAAACCCCATATGTACTAAAAATAGAATAAAAATTAGCTGGGTGTGGTGGCACATGCCTGTAATCCCAGCTACTCAGGAGGCTGAGGCAGGAGAATCACTTGAACCCGGGAGATGGAGATTGCAGTGAGCAGAGATCACACCACTGCACTGCAGCCTGGTAACAGAGTCAGACTCCATCTCAAAAACAAAAACAAAAACAAAAACAAAAAGACAAAACAAAAAAAAAACTTAGAGGAGGCGAGGAGGCAGACATTTGGGGAGAGAGTATTGTAGGCAGAAGGAGTGCAAGTATGGAGACCATGAGGAAGTTCTCTTCCTGTAATAAGCCAAAGAGAGACTAGTGGGTGATAAGGTCAGTGAGAAAATGTACATTGTATGAAATTCTGTTAGGCCTTGAGGCATTGTAATTACTTTGCCTTTCATGATGAAGCAATGGGGGAAGCCATTAGAGGGTTTTGAACAGGAAAGTGACTGCTATGAGTTATGTTTTAAATGATCACTCTAGCCCACATTTTGAGATGATGTGAAGGTGGAAGCCTTACTTCAATAAACCAAGACAGGAATAATGGTGGCTTAAACCAGAGTGGTGTAATATGGTTAGTAAAATGAGAGACTCAAGTTATATTTAGAGTGTGGAGTCTTCTAATCATAGAATCTAGTGATGAGTTGGAAGTGGCTTTGAGAGAGAAGGAAAAGCATCAAGAATGACTTCAAACATTTGGCCTCCATATACCATTAAATGGACTGGAGAATATTACAGGAGGAAAAGATTTAGTGAGGAGAGAGTAGAGATGAAGATCAAGATAATCACTTTGCATGTATTAAGTTTGAAATGTCTATTATCCCTTTGAAATGTCCTTGAGGAGTAATAGACATTTCAAACGTAATATATGCAAAATTGTATAGATAATAGGATATACAAATCTAGAATTCAGGGGAGAGGTCAAAGCTATGGATATAAATCCAGAGTCATCTTCATTTGTCTGTATCAATAGTATTGATGAAATCACTAAAGGAGTAAATTTATATACAAAAGAGAAGGTTCAAGGACTAACCTGGGACATCCCAACATTAAGAGGTTAGTAAGATGAAATGGAAAAGAGAACTTCACAAGAGAGTCCCAGTGAGGTCAGAAGAAAATCACCAGTGAGTGGCATGCTTGAATGTAATGAAGATGGTAGGTTAAGAAGGAGAGTGTGATCAACTGTGTTAAATAGTGCTGACAGTTCAAGTAAGAGGAGGATGGAGAACTGACATTAGACTGAGCAATGTGGAGTTTGTTGATGGCCTTAAGGGGAGCACTTTTGGTAGAATTGTGGAGCAAAACTTTTGGAGTGAGTTAGAGAGAGAATGAGATGAACTGGAGATCAGAGAGAATACACAATGTTAGAAATAACAAATATTATATACTACAGGTATTGTAGCTAGCTTTAAAGATAATTTTTATGTTCATCGCTTTTTTTGACATGATGGCAGTTTCTAGACTTGCTAGAAGACCTTGCTATTGAACATTTTATGAATTAGCATACATATTACTGTATCAGTAATTTGTGTTTTTAATATTGTGATAACTATGTCAAGTTAATTGAAGTTATAGTCCTGTATTTTCATTTATGCATTTAAAAACATTGTTCTCAGAAGGGATCCTTGTGATTAACTAGTAGTCCTTAGCAAAAGACTACTAGTTTTAGGGTCACTCTCAAGATTTCTATAGATCCTCTCCATCTCCTTCTATCCTTTATCAACACTGTCACTATTCTTAAACCTACCCTCCCCCCTTTTCTAAGGGCACCCACAAAATGAAATTAAAACCGAAGTTACTATCCACCATAGATCCTATACCATTCTGTTCTGTTCTGTATTTCCCCCTTAAAATTTTATTTTGGAATATTATGCTATGAAGAGATGCTTGCAAATTTAAATGAACCTTCCAATAACTTTCAGAATGTCAAAGATGGAATATGTTCACAATATTTGATTCAATTAACAAATGCCTTCTGTTTTTCTCTTGTAGTCATTTATGAATAATTAACTTGTATTTTCATGCTACATACTATCTGAGAAAAGATCATTGTAATTAGTAATTAGTTCTCTAAAACTTTTTGAAGTTCTTAACTACTTCTGTTTTGCTGTAGGGTTTCAAATGAGGCAAATTGAAAAATTCAATCAGACTTAGCTGGTATTTTCTATACAACATCTGGTTTGACAGCTAGATCTGTAGTCAAGCTTATAAATCAAAATGAAGCTGACTTGGAAGTGATATAGAAATGCAAAAATGCTCCATGATTTTTGTAGGAGATTTGTGATCGTTTTTTATGTTAATGTAATTGAACTAGAAATGAACTGCTGTAATTTAAATTCTACACATTTTCATTGTGAAAATGGTTTTATTATAATCGCTTTATGAAAAATAAAGTTATCTGCAAAGAGATAAGGCAGAGAGCTTGAGGAAAGAGGAGAGGAAGAAATATTTTTAGGGAGTCTGCTAGAGATGAAAAAAAAATGTTTCAAATAGCTATGAAGGTCAACACGGGAAACTTACATACCTGGCTTGAAGAGACTTCTGAAAGGAAACAATTATAAACTCAGTACAGACTAGCCTTGTAGCAGGATCTGTTGTTTGAGATGTTGCCGAGTCATGCTTAGAAACTTAGACATAGGAGTATAGATGTGGGGGGAGTCTTGAGATTGGAGACTTTGCCAAACGGCTTTGGTAGAAGAAGATGGGGCTAAGAAAGAGAAAAGAAAGATAGCAGTTTGTGTCACCAAAGTTTCTTACTTTTGAGCTTCTGGTAGGATAGAGAGAAAATTAAAGCTAGGAAAGGAAAGAAAGGTGTGCTAAGAAATTAGGATGAGCTCAAGAAATTAGAGATTGCAATGAGGGACAAGTAAGTTCAGTTGCACTAAGAGTAGAATGGGGGCATTGGCACAAATGAGGTTGTGGAATGTTAGACCTGAAAGTAGTTGTAGAAATCATCTACTTTCACCGCTTCATTTTCCAGATTTCCCAGAGAGGTTAATTCTCTTTCCCAAGCTCATGGAAATAACCAGGGGCAAAGCCCTTAGAACTCAGGGGACTCTCAACCTTTGCATGTTAGAGTTAGAACTCTCAACCTTTGCATGTTTTTGTTCTCTTGACCCAATTGCTGCAGAAGTGGAAAGAATGATAATCCTGACTCCTCTTAATAACATAAATGATTTAAAGAAACATCCCATTATTTTTATTGGGCATGAGGATTGAAACAGGAATAAAAATAGAAATCCTGTCTTGGTTTCTAGCTCAAAGAGTTCCCCGATCATCAAGTTGGATGCTCTGGAAGTTTTCCCTGAGAATGCTACCATTATCACTGAAGATTTGAGAACATGAAATTCTGTAGAGAGGAAGAGGTTTTGAAAAGAATAAAAGATTGTCAAAAAGTTAAATCTACTGCATTAGGACACTAAGCCAACTTGTACTGTAAGCTTTTGCCCTGAGTCTGAGGGTGTAAAATAGCAGCAGACTGAAGTTGGTAATTATAACTTTTTTTCAACGTCTACCCTGTGGATACCAGTGCTTGGCAGGACCTATGCAATAGGGATGTGTATAATTAAGAGAGAAGGGTCTGTAGCAAGGCTGTGGGGAGGAGATAATTCATTTACACTCTCTGTCCCTATGTCCAAACAGAAGCATAACTGCCTGGATAAGTTAAATGATATCTGACCTATAAAGGGAGCTTTCATGAACCTCCCATTTATCATGTATCTTGAAAGTGCATTTTAAACCTCAAACCTTAGCTCTCCCCATTTTAATTCCCTTCTTTCTTCTTTGAACAGCCATGTTTGGAGGATCTCAAAATGCAAGAGTGTGAGAATCAAAATTAGGATAGTTTTCCCCAGGAGTAGTAGGATAGAGAGAGTTCCTTTGTCAAATTTGGCTCTGGTGCTGGAATTTTAACATGTGTTATTGGCTCCGGGGATTATGTTCTGTTTCCGGCTGAGTGAAAGCTTGCTTTGCTTTTGTTTTCTGTAAGTATTTAATAAAATGGCAAGATTCGCTTACTTGCTTATTGAATTCTTTTGCCTGGAAAACATGCAAATTCTGAACCCAGCTACACATTTGTGACGAAGAGATAGCTAATAATCTGAGCTATATGCCATTTTTTTAAAAAAAGCTTTTTTTATTTTTCTAAAAGGGCAGAACTATAGTACACAAAGTTAAGCCTTTTAGAAACTGAGTTTAAATCTGCTTTCTATTAATAGCTTTCAAGAGGTTTTCTAAATAACCTTCAGTGTTTTTTTTTGTTTGTTTGTTTTTTATGTGTGTGTTTTTTTTTAACAAGAAAGCAGGTGGAGGAAAAAAAGACCTGTGGTTTGTTAACCAGTAAATGCTAAGTTGCTAAATCTGCCTGTTTCAAATAAATCAGTTGGGTCAATTAGAATATTTATTTTCTTCCTTTCTCTATTATTCAATATTCGCAAATGATACTAGAGATGGGTTAAACTTCTGAGACTATCTGGCTCAGATTCTTAATGTTCTGGAAGCTGGTACTGAAGGCCAGAAAGGATAAATGATCAAAATTGCATAGTTTGTGTGTTCAATAACTGCTTTTGGCCCCTCTAGTTCTATATACCCTTCCTCTGTACGCTGCTCCAGGCCACAGAGGCTCACCTTTATGAAATGCTTCAGAGGGTTCTCTTATTGCTTCTGGTTGCATTTGGCCATATGTAGAGTTCATATGCATAAGTCCAGGTGGCAGAAGGAGAGAGAAAGGAGAACTCTAATTTCTCTGGCTTCCTCTATGCCTAGCTTAGTAGTGGCTGCAGTGCTGGCGACCATCTCTTCTAAGCACACTTTTCAGCAGTTCTAGCAAATTTTATCCCTTGTCTTCTGCCTTAGGATGGTGGTAGCATCCTGCTGATGCTCTCCTCATGTTTCACCATCCTTGCCAGCTCCCTCTATGTCTGCCTACATTTTTGCAAAGGTTTGCTGGGTTAACTTTCTTGAGTCACTCCTTTTGAGTGTATCATCTGTTTCCTGACAGAATCCAGACTGGCACAGCTCTGGTAAGCACCAGTGCGGGGACTGGGACCCAGGACTCTTTACCCTATTCTAACATCCTTCCCACTATGCCCAAGACTATAAGAAAACTTTGTAATCTTCCTTCAGGATCATATATATATATATATATATTCACATATATATGCACACACACATATATATACACACATACACACACACACATATATTCTGGATATATTTCTTCTAAAGTATTTTTTTACTTGTCTCTCATTTCTACTGTGGAAGAAATGTATTCTTTCATTTTAATAAATGAGCAAATAGTAAATTTAGGATAAAATGATAATAAAGGATTACATCTCACTTCTTTTGATTTACTTGGTGAAGCCAGACTGTGGGAAATATCTTTGAAAAAGTTGGTCCTATTGACCAAGAAAGAAAACATTACACTAAAGGCTTCACATAACCTGTTTATTCTCTGTTTCCCACCAGGAGATGGTGTGTCAGGAAATGTGTGATAGATACATGTCATGAATTTAATTTAGACAGAGCTAGGTAGCATTATGGCTGTTTGTCCACTTTTTCCTTTTGAATTATCTTCTATGTTCCTTGGTTTTATTACCACTACTTTTCTTTCCCCAAAGCAAAACCATTAGACATTTTTTTTTGCTGTGCGCTTATTACATAATTTCCTCAAAAAACTTCTAAACTCTTTTTGTCCTGTAGGAGGATGGAGCCCTTGCCTGATCTCCTAAGAGTTAGGATTAAACGGGAGATTGGTTACTGTTGAGCCTGTCACTGCGTCAGTTTTCTGGCTTCTCTTAGAGAGTGATTTGCCAAATTCAGTTGAAGTCAGTTAAGCAACCACTTTGGAAAAATACAGATGCATTTTAAACACAGCCAGAGTACTGAGATTTACTCTGCAGGAAAACAGAGCAACAGGTAAAAATAATAAGAGGACTTAATTTCACTCTGAAATGACAGCATTATGCCTTTTGACTATTGACTTTTTGCAGAGAACATTTCACTGGAGGGAAATGACAGCTCTTACCAGCTGCCTGCAAAGCTTGCCTCCTCCTTGCTGAGGAGTAGAAATAATGTAATTATTGTTTATTGCCTGGATGACAATAACTTGCAAAGATTCTCAGCCCAAACTCTGCAAGCCAGTTAACTCTGGATATCAGTTGGTTTTATAGGGTCAGTACATTAACACGATAGCAAGCAATGCCTACTCATTAAGGCTCAATTTACTCTCACTTCCCTTGGGAAGAATCCCCTCTGCTCCCAAAACTCTTATCAGTGGTTTTTCAAACCTTAGTAAGCTTGAGAATCATCTGCTGGGTCTGGCTTATTGAAACACATCCTAGAGTTGCACAAGACAGCCACTGGCCTATCCATTGCCTTTGTGTTAATTAGAAAAGGAGGAAGTCTGGGCAGATGCAGCTCCCACATGTAGGAAATAAGAAGGCTAACAAGCAAGAAGGTTGTTCTTCCTTGGGCAGTCAGGTACCTTTGCAAAATGCACAAGAGCAAAACCAAATGCCATAGCTCTGGGGTCTTAATATTTTTGTCAGCTTCTGCAGAATTCCCTTAGTGGCTCTGCGAGTTAGATTTGAGCACCCCTTTCCGGCAGGGCACTACTGCATGACCAGAATGACTAAATTCTGCGTAAGCAAATTTCCAAATGCCATGTTGTAGAGCCACTAGAGAAAGATACTCTCCCGTCAGATCTTGGTGATGAAGGTGAGACACAATGGGCTCCAAGAATTTGAAATCCCTCATCTGTGGAGGCAGAAATACTAGGAGAATGGGTGAGGTTTATACCATCAATGAAGAAACTCTTGTAACCTAGGGTTTTCAAATTACAGAAGAGGAAGAACAATGGAGGCTGATCTCCAATTTGTGACAGAGTCTAGCGAGGTGGCCTCAGTGTTGCTCTTATAAATTCTAATTCCCAGAAGCCATGCAGTTATATGTCTATCCACATATCCATTCATCCACCAATATGTATTGAGTGTCTACTCTGTGCCAGCTGTTATGAGAAGCAATGAGGAAAACTGGAATTAATGTAGGCTTTGGAACCAAACAGATATGCGCCTAAATTCTGACTCCCTCAAATTCTTAGATGCATACTTTCATGCAAGATTATGAACTTTACTGAATTGGCATTGTCATTTGGAATGTATTTTATCACCTACATCATAGGGTGATTGTGAGAACAAGATATTATACATTTCTATAGTACCTACTGGGCTTGGTACATGGTAAATAATCAATAATTGATGGATATTATTCAGAGGCATGATACAATGATACCACAAAGTAATCATTGTCTTTTTTTCCCTATTCTCTATTGATGATCTATGTATATAACATCCATTTTCCTGTCATATATTGTACATGACTCAGAATAAAATGGATCTTTTCAGGGAAACAATACTCAGAGTAAGATTTGAAAATACTAAAGGCATCTAGGAAAAGTGTCTTACTTTTCAGAGGTTAGAGGAAGTCTTCCTAATATTTTGTTGTTTACCATGTATTATATGATAAGAAATTTGGAAAGACTTTGATAATGCTATATATGTTAATGTGCTCCAATGTTTTCCAAAGGATGTTTACATCTAGTTTCTTGGTACTTTTTCTGATTGAGATCTGGGCTTATTACTTCCATTTCGTATATGAGAAAACGGCACAAAATTATATTACAAGCCAATGACAGTGCTTAGGCCAGAATCCACAGCTCCCGATCTAGTCCAGTAATTTGTCTACTCTTAGCGCAAGGCCTATAATAATCAGCCTTTTGTGGGAAGGCCTTGAATAATTCAGCAATTAAAAAAACAAAAAGTAGCAGTCAATTCTGCCAAGGAAGGGTATACCTGGGCTGTGATCGTTTCTCAGGAAATCAGTTAACATTTTGAGGGCTGCTAGCACATTGAATTTTAATTCAAATTTATCTAAAACTAATTTTCAATTGACTTTAAACCTCATTTTCCTTCTGTTGACAATTTGACATAATTTTAACTGAAGCTAATTTTATGTATTCATATTCATCCACTGGGCATGACCAGTGCCTACAGTTTGCCCTAAGAGGTCAGCATTAATATTGTAATCCATGTGAATGATACCTTGCAGGACTGTGTAGTACGCAACATGCTCTCCTATACGTGGTAGCCTTGCCTTTGCCTGAATGTGGTCACTCACATTATTTTAGCTATTTTAAGGGTTTTTATTTCTCCTCTGCAGTCACTGAGGAGCTCTGCAAAAGGAACTGAAGAAGCAGCAACCTTGATTTTTAAATTAGTTTAACTAGACATAGAACAAATTTAAGATAAGTTTCAAATATATTGTTTACAACATGCTTCACATTTATCTCTCAAATACTATATGGTTACACTCAATTTATAAATACAGATACTGAAATGTATTAAGAAAAATCTATATTTTTCAAATTTCATACTAGAAACTTTATTTTAAATAAATATCTTATGTTTAGGAGAGGCTGGATTTATTGACTGGTAGAGGCATAAATTTTATTTTTGACCAGCATTTTAAGTTAGGAATTATGATGTATATATCCAGAATGGAAATTACAGCTAGTATTTGCAAGCACTTACTATGCACCAGCTTTGTTCTAATTATTTTGTATTTCAAAATTTCTGTGATAGTCTTAACAACCTTTTGAAATAGATTTTATTATTATCCTGATTTTATAGCAGAGGAAATGAAGGTTCAGAATGGATGGGTTATTTTTCCAAGGCCACACAGCTCTTCTGGTTGAGATTTGAACTGACGAGTGTCTGTAGATCCTGGCCTACAAAGCCTTGGGCTAATTTTTTAAAAAATAAAACCTATATCATCTAATATTATCTTAGGAGGACAATATCCACACGTCATAAAACATGTCAGAAATACAACCTGGATGATATCTATTTTAAGTTTCAAAAATAAAATTATTATGTAGGAAACAGATGAAATTCTCTAAGCAAATATTTATTTATTTTATTATTTTCATGAGGTAATGTATCTTTGAAGTTTATATCTATCTTAGAAAAAAACAAAAACCCATGAGTCATAACTAACTATGGTGTGCCAGTAAGACTGTTTTAAGAAAAGAGTCTTTCTGGAAGAACATGATGGTATGACTTATTCTTTGTTGGGAAAGTACAGAAAAAAAAATATAATGTAATCATCACCATTTGATCAAAATATGGAAAATCTTAAAATAAACCTCCTTGATTCATGTATTCATTTTCAACTCTCTCATTTCAGACAACTGGCAGCAAGCATTTACTAGGGAAGATTTTTGTCTTTAATAACTTGAATTATTGGTGGGTACATGCAAAGACAATTAGTGATTTCCTTCTTCCTAAGAATTACTTTTCTGTGATATCAGAAATGATATACTGGATTGATTTGTGTGTTGCTTATACAAAAGTCAGAAAGATCTTGAGAGAACTAAGTTATCAGCCCATCAGCGAGGCTCAACTGGGTCAAGTTTATGATTAAGATAACAGAGGTCAGACCTGAATAGAAACTTCTACTTGTTTTTGCTGATTGGTTTCTCTGTACACTAGAGTTGTTTCTCAGTAGGCTCTGTTTTCCTCAGTGGAAGGTAAAGAACATAGTGGGAATCATATTAATAGTTCCAGTTTTTTGAAAACTACCTGGAGGTCTTCTGTGAAAGCATTTCAAAGGATACCATGCATTCTGAATGGCTGGATCACTCCTGTGCTGGCTTTTGACTCTTAAGTTAACTAACCAGGGAAGAACCTGTTTTTGTATCAGGCTTATCTTCAAATTGTTGAAATTATATAATAAATTACAAGCAGGGCTAATTTTCAAAATATTTAACAACTAGTAGGACATAAGCACTAACCAAGCAGAAGAGTCCTTGGCTGTAAATAATGGATACACTTATAATAATTGCAAGTCAGGTTATAAAGGAAAATGGATTTTCAGAGAGATCCTCAATTTACCTGACTGTGGCAATATCATCTTAGAATTAATTGATTTATCTACTATGATGGCCTATATTGCTTAAGTAGTACATAACCATGATGCACATGCATGTGTGCATGCGTTCATGCACACACACACACAAACACACACACACAAGCACACACAAATATGCACACAGTTAATTTTTCCAATGGATATGATATCCTGATGTCATCAAAAGAAAAACAAAAGAGCATACCCTGAATCATCTCTAAGGCCCTTTGTAGCTTAAAAAATTTACTTTCTGGCTGCTACAGATGTGTTGCTTATGTCTTTTGTCTCTGAAGATTTGATTTTACCTCCTCATAAGCATGAAATGTGGTAGCTCTTAGCTTGAGTATAAAAGTGACACCTGTCCCTTTTCAAAGCTTCAGAACTTTTATATGCATCTGGGAAGCTTTGTCCCCTGCATAGTTTCAATTACAATGAGTATTCTTTTCATTTTGGATCTTAGCAAAGACTTTTGCCACTGTGTGGCGGTTTGACATCTGCTGTACACCCCTCCGGTGGTGTCTGACGTGATTTCTACACCTGTCTTATGCTTAAAAATATTGGGGGGAGGAAATGGAACCAGCATGCTGGAAAATATTGACTTGTTTCCCATATTATGCTTAGCTGCTAAAAGTCACGGATCTGGAATGAGAGGAAAGCCAGCCAATTCATCAGCGTCACTAGCTCCTTCCCTGAAATGTGCTCTGTTTATCTAAACAGTTCTGAGACAAGGTCTTATGTCCATTAAAGATGAAGGTTCACTGTTATTTTAGGGCTGGACTTGGAGATGGGCTCTCTGAAAAATGTAAACAACTTCATCAGGCCAGGTGAGATGAGTCTATCTTTGTATGCATCCCCTACCTCTACTTTCTGTCCTCTAGATGCCTTTCAGTGTAGTATTAAATGTTTCACATGGTAAAATAAATATTCCGAACAAAGAGCAGGTCAAGTAATCCAGTTTCCTTTTTGGGAAAAAAATAAATCACATTCAGGATTAATGGAGAAGAACAAAAGCCAATAGCGTGGTTAAGAACGTGGATTCAGGAGCAAGAAAGACTTGGGTTCACATTCCATTTCCTGCCCTATCTCTGTGATCTTCAATATATTACTTAAAATTTCTGTGGCTCAGTTTCCCTATCTGGAATATGAGTAAACAGTACCTATCTCATAGATTTGTCCTAAGAATTCAATACGTTAAGGGACACATTATTGCAATGCCTCAAACATAGTAAGCCATTTAAAAGATATGGTGTTGGCTGGGCATGGAGGTTCACGCCTGTAATCCCAGCACTTTGGGAGGCAGAGGCAGATGGATCATCTGAGGTCAGGAGTTCGAGACCAGCCTGACTAACATGGTGAAACCCTGTCTCTACTAAAAATACAAAAATTAGCCGAGGGTGGTGGCGCGTGCCTATAATCCCAGCTACTCAGGAGGCTGAGGCAGGAGAATCACTTAAACCTGGGAGGCAGAAGTTGCAGTGAGCCGAGATCATGCCACTCCAGCACTCCAGCCTGGGCGACAGAGTGAGACTCTGTCTTAAAAAAAAAAAAAAAAGAAAAGAAAGAAAGAAAAAGGATGACCAGGCATGGTGGCTTATGCCTGTAATCCCAGCTCTTTGGGAGGCCAAGGTGGGCAGATCACGAGGTCAGGAGTTTGAGACCAGCCTGACTAACATGGTGAAAAAAATTAGCCAGGCCCAGTGGCGTGCGCCTGTAATCCCAGGCACTCAGGAGGCTGAGAAAGGAGAATCGCTTGAGCCTGGGAGGCAGAGATTGCAGTGAGCTGAGATAGCGCTACTGCACTCCAACCTGGGCGACAGAGCAAGACTCCATCTCAAAAAACAAA
The DNA here is from genome assembly GCF_007565055.1 of Rhinopithecus roxellana. Classification (NCBI taxonomy): domain Eukaryota; kingdom Metazoa; phylum Chordata; class Mammalia; order Primates; family Cercopithecidae; genus Rhinopithecus; species Rhinopithecus roxellana. Next base: position 90,560,352 of record NC_044559.1, on the reverse strand, counting down.
ACAAAAAACAAACAAAAAAGGGACGGTGTGTGTGTGTGTGTGTGTATATTTAACATTATGGAAAAAGCTGGCAATAGGCTTGTGATATATACTGCACAGCAAGGCAAAATGATTTGTCTTGTATTTAAATAAGCATACCATCTATTCAGAGGAAATCTAGCATTCAGAGGGAGTTTCTGCACAGTGACAAGAGAGGTGCTGAATCCAACAGATCAGAATTCAAATTCTGTCTCATATGATTACACCTCAATTCCTTTGCCTATAAAATGGGTTAAAAGACCAACCTCCCTGCACTGTGCAAAGCCTCTAAAAGCTCTCTCTCTGACCCTGACACAGTGTGGCCCTTATATGAACTCATAATTTTTTGTTTTTGTAAGGATTAAATGGTTGCAGCTGAGTAAATGTTTTGCATGTAGCTACTAAGGTTGCTTATAATTCAGAGTAATTTTATACTTCATAGGATGATGCTTTTATATTTCTAATGGTTCTTTTGCTGTATGGAGCCATTTGCATAACTGAAAATGGTAACCATTTATTAAAAATATTTGAAATATATTAAGTGCAATGTTTTATGATATGAACTAAATCTCAAATCTCATACATTTTTTGACAAGGATAGAGAAATAAGGATCTTTTGTTTAATATACTAGAGTCTTATGGGACTCTCACAAGTGTGACATTCATGTATTCACATATGATTCTTTAAACAGACATTTATTAAACATATAGTATATCTCAAAGCCTGCCTTAAGCATGTTTAGGATACAAAAAAAAATGTAAGATGTTTTTCCTTCCTATAAAATTTCCCTGAAAGGAAGATAATTATAGATATAAGTAAATATAATTCAAGTTAGAAAATTTTAATGACTGTAGAAGTAAAATAATAATAATATACAATTAAAGTTGAATGGGGAAGAAAAATGCTGTTGGTTGTGTCAGAAAATAGTTTATGTAAAAGTTAAATTTGGTTATAAAATATAATTTGTCAAAAAGAAATGTTCCAGGCAGAAGAAACAATTTGAGCAAATTAGAGATAGACTCTGAAGGAGACGTTCAAAGAATGACAAATTGTGGTTTTGTTGGAGCATATTGGTATTAAGAGTAATTGCATAGAGAAACAGAAGGACTAGGTTGAGCCCAGATTGTGTTAAGTCATGGGGAGATGTTAGGAGTTTCTGAGCTGTGAAGTGACAAGTTTTCTATTCAATGTCTGGCTTTGGGCCCATGAGTCTGAACCACTCAGAAATCTAGTAAAATGCTTTCGCATTTCATAGTTACAATATCCATTCCTCTCTGCACACATTGTTAGAATCACAAAACATGTGAGAAAGCTATCCTTTTATGTGTGCATTGGGCACACAAGCCCTGTGAAGTTGGAGGCTGCTGCCCCTATCTAGCAAGTCTGCTGGTATTTGCCAAGCATAAGCAAATGGACTTTAATTTGCACATACTATGAGCATTTGAAACATACATAGTGGTACTCAAATCACATTTAATCCTATACTCACTGCAGAATGGACGTTTTCAACCTACTAGGTCCTAATTTTCATATTGGCCATAGTGATTTTTTTTTTTTTTTTTTTTTTTTTTTTTTTTTGAGATGGAGTTTCGTTCTTGTTGCCCAGGATGGAGTTCAATGGCGCAATCTTGGCTCACTGCAACCTCCGCCTCACGGGTTCAAGCAATTCTCCTGCCTCAGCCTCCCAAGTAGCTGGGATTACAGGCATGTGCCAACACGCCTGGCTAATTCTGTATTTTTTTAGTAGAGACAAGTTTTCTCCATGTTGGTCAGGCTGGTCTCCAACTCCTGACCTCAGGTGATCTGCCTGCCTTGGCCTCCCAGAGTGCTGGGATTACAGGCGGGAGCCACCACACCTGGTCTGGCCATAGTGATTTTTAAAGGGGATGTTTATCATAATATTTCCACAACTAATAGTTTCTCAGTAAATTTATTACTGATTTGGCAAAATATGTATTTGAATAAATACAAATCAGAAATTTGACTGCATTCTTTCATATTACTGAATGGTTCCATTGAACACCTTAGGAATGTTATCAATTCGGATTATAAATATTTGCTAATCTTTGACAATAAATTTGCTATATTTGTTTGCAGGATTACATGCTTTTTCCAGAGTCTCATAATCAAATAGCTTTAACAGCAAAGAAAAAAAGGACACAATTATAATTTATCTGATCTGGAATTATATCTTTGATCTCAAAATTAATACAAAGCCTGATTAAGAGATCCACACTTGACACCTTCTCCTCCTCTCTTTTACTGAGAAGAACATTTCACTGAAGTATTGTATTGAACTGCTTTATGTTATGATTTATGGGTTCTCATTGAGTTTCTGGGATTTTTTTAACTTCATTTTTAATAGCAGGATCATAGAAATGAAGGGCACAAATATCAGATTTTTATCATTTAATATGTTCAATTTCATCAGTTTGTGTGATTGCATATGTGGGTTACCAGTCCAGGATGGAACACCCCCATCTCATTGTAGTATTCTTCCTGAAGGTATAAATTTTATAAAGAAAATGAGCCATGCTATATCTTATGGTTAAGCTCCATAAATCAATGACTCTTAGATAAGTAATACATTAATTGAATCTTCCCAAGTAGATCTTTAATTGAGAGCATTGAAAATAAGAATCGGCCAGTAGTCACAAAGTATCACATAACACATGTAGTAACAGGTCTGCTCTCTTAAAAACGCATCTCCATGTTGTTGCACAAGTGCATTTATCTTTTATCCTATCCTTGATCTAGATATTTCCTAGACATTCTCCCATTCTGTCCATTTTGCTTGTTGGAAAATATCTTTGGTCAATGCATTCAGAAAGGCTTTATTAAAACATTCTTTGTACATGGTACTACGTTATACGATGCCTCAAGTACCAGGTTTTTCAGTCTATCGGATCACAGTTCACCAAGGGGGCATAATGTGAGAACTATAAGAAGAACCCTCTCCCTAAAATATACAGTCATGCGCCACATAACAATGTTTTGGCCAAGGAGAGACTACATATATGATAGTGATCCCATAGGTAATAATATTGTATTTTTATCCTACTTTTTCTATGTTTAAATATGTGTAGATACATAAATACTTACCATTGTGTTATAAATGCCTACAGTATTCTGTACAGTAACAAGCTATACAGTAAGTTCCTAGCCTAAGAGCAATAGCCTATACCATATAGCCTAGGTGTGTAGTAGACTATGTCGTCTGGGTTTATGTAAGTACACTCTGTGATGTTCACACAATGACAAAATTGCCTAATGATGCATTTCTCAGAACCTATTCCTGTCGCTAAGCGCCACATGACTGCATATTCCTTCCTTGGCCAGTCTGACTTAGTGCCAGTAATTAAAATTTTTTCTTTAACAAATAGTGTATTTCACTGAATTAATCTATATTTTTCCTAAATTTATCAGGATTAGAAAAAGAAAAAGAAATATTTGAAAACAGAACAAAAGAAAAAGTATGTGAAACCAAGGGTGAGAAAGGTAGGCCAAAAATACAAATTATAAAGTCCTAGAAAATTAGTCTCTGGAAACTTATTAGTGTTTGTCTCTGATACTTTTTGATATTTTCGGCAGGGGAGGGGGAGACAGAGTGAGAGAGGGTGGGAGAGACAAAGAGGGCAGGCTCAGTTGCTTAAATAACATATTTTAAAATAGTTATGTAGAAGAAGTAGAACCATTCCCCTTTCCCCATGGACCCTCATAAAGAAAATACCTTGTGATATAGTGAAATGGTAATTTCACTAATGTTCTAATAGTGAAACCAGCATTGAGTGTGATAGCTCTGTTTCTGAGAGTCGTTTAATACAGTGGGACCTCATAACAACTCAATAAATGCATCTGTACAGGAGACCCCATCAGAGAGTAATCAGAGAGTAATTGGTCCTCCAAGTTACAACACTGTCCTGGGGCCATACGTTGGAAAGATAAAGATTTAGGCATGAACACCTTGGTGTAAAGTAATTTATCCAAGTGCTTTTTTAATACAATCTTTAGGGCTGGCTTTCTAAGTTGAAGGCCAGAGACAGAAGGCTCCCCTGGAGAGATTAAGTAAAAGTCAGGGATTTGGGGCTGAAAACAAGGGCAACTTAAAAAGATGAGCTGGACATTTGTCCATCAGTGGCAGACTGGACTAAGAAAATTTGGCACATATACACCATGGAATACTATGCAGCCATAAAAAAGGATGAGTTTGCATCCTTTGTAGGGACATGGATGCAGCTAGAAACCATCATTCTTAGCAAACTATCACAAGATCAGAAAACCAAACACCGCATGTTCTCACTCATAGGTGGGAACTGAACAATGAGATCACTTGGACTCGGGAAGGGGAACATCACAAACCGGGGCCTATCATGGGGAGGGGGGAGGGGGGAGGGATTGCATTGGGAGTTATACCTGATATAAATGACGAATTGATGGGTGCTGACGAGTTGATGGGTGCAGCACACCAACATGGCACAAGTATACATATGTAACAAACCTGCATGTTATGCACATGTACCCTAGAACTTAAAGTATAAAAAAAAAAAAAAAGATTCGATTTACAGAGAAAAAAAAAAAAAAAAGATGAGCCGGTTGTGTACATAGCTAGATTTAAAAGGTGCAAAATATTCTAAGATTAAGATTTACTAGCGCCAAGAAAAAAGACTGTAGGAAATTTTTCATTAGCAATTCCTGAGTCATTCATGCTATGGAATACATGAGACAAGAAGTTTATTAACAACTTCCAAGTACATATATAGATCCATCATTTGAATAAAAGAGGGATTAATTCTATGTATGTGCATGGGTATGGTGGGGAGAGAAAATGGGGAGGGACAGAGATGAGAAATGTGTAGTTCTACAACTACACTCAAGAATATAGATGAATCTTATAAAACACGATGTCGAATGAGAAAAAAGTGAGACTCAAAGGTACATGCTTTAGGATTGCATTTATGTAAAGTACCCAAACAGATAAAGCTACCCTGTGCTGTTACAGGTAACAGTAGTGGTTACCTTGGGGATAGGAATAGTGATTGGAAGAACTAGAGGGGGCTTTGAAGCACTGCTGATGTGTTCTGTTTCTTAATCTGTGTCGGAGAACATGAGTGTGCTCAGTTATTCTTCGAGCTGTACATTGACCATAGGTGCACTTTTCTCTATATATATTACATGTCAACAAAAAGTTTTTGTTTATACAAACATCTGTCACATATTAAAATATTGCTAACTTAATTATGCTTCTGCTATCCTTTCTCAACTTTCCAGCATGCAGGTGAAAATGTGATCACTATTTCCAGAGAACAAGATCATTATCATTGGATTTCAATGCTTTCCCTCTCTACTTTCTCACAGAATTAATTATCCAACAGAGTGCAGGCACACCTCATTTTATTGTACTGCATTTTATTGCACTTTGCAGATATTACAATTTTTACAAACTAAAGTTTTGTGGCAACCCTGTTTCAAGCAAGTCTATGAGCTCCATTTTTCAACTACATGTGCTCAATTCATGTCTCTGTGTTACATTTTGTTAATTATTGCCACGTCTTTAAACATTTGCATTATTATTATATCTATTATGGTGATCTGTGATCCGTGATGTTTGATGTTACTACTGTAATTGTTTTGGGGTCCTGCAAACTGCAACCATAGAAGATGACAAACTTAATCAATAAATATGTCCTGACTACTTCACTGACCAGCCATCCTCTAATTCTCTCCCTTACTGTAGGCCTCCCTATTCCCTGAGACACATCAAAGTTGAAATTCCACCCATTAATAACCCTACAGTGGTCTCTAAGTGTTCAAGTAAAAGAAAGTCACATTTATCCCACTTGAAATCAAAAGATAAAAATGATAAAGCTTAATGAGGAAGGCATGTTGAAAGCTGAAATAGGTTGAAAGCTAGACCTCTTGTGCCAAACAGTTAGCCAAGTTGTTAATGCAAATGAAAAGTTCTTGAAGAAAATGGAAAGTGCTACTCCAGTGAACACATGAATGATAAGAAACCAAAACAGACTTATTGCTGATACGGAGAAAATTTTAGTGGTCTGGAGAGAAGATCAAACCATCCACAATATTCCCTTTAAGTCAAAGCCTAATCCAGTGTAAAACCCTAGCTCCTTTCAACTCCACAAAGTCTGAAAGAAGGGAGGAAGCTGTAGAAGAAAAGGTTGAAGGTAGAAGAGGTTGGTTTATGAGGTTTACAGAAAGAAGCCATTTTCATAACATAAAAGTGCAAAGTAAAACAGCACAACACTTGAAGTGCAAGTGATGACGTAAAAGCTGCAGCAAGTTATTCAGAAGATCTAGCTAAGATAATTGATGAAGGTGGCTACACTAAACCACAGAACTTTAACTTACACTAAATTATCTTCTAGTGGAAAAAGATGCCATCTAGGACTCTCATAGCTAGAGAGGAGAAGTCAATGCTTGGCCTCAAAGCTCCAAAGAACAAGCTGAGTCTCTTGTTAGAGGCTAGTGCAGCTGGTGACTTTAAGCTGAAGCCAGTGCTCATTACCATTCTGAAAATCCTAGGGCCCTTAAGAATGGTGCTAAATCGACTCTGCCTGTGCTATGTAAATGGAACAGCAAAGCCTGTGTGATAGCACATGTGTTTATAGCATGCTTTACTGGACATTTTAAGCCTTCTGCTGAGTTCTAGTGCTAAAAAAAGATCCCTTTCAAAGTATTACTGCTCATTGATAATGCATCTGGTTACCCAAGAGCTCTGATGGACATGTACATGGAGATTAATGTTGTTTTCAGGACTACTAACAAAGCATCCATTCTGCAGCCTATGAATCAAGGAATAATTTTGACTTTCAAATTATATTATTTAAGAAATACCTTTTATAAGTCTCTTGCTGCCTTGGATAATAATTCCTTTGATGGATCTGGGCAAAGTAAATTGAAAAGCTTTAAGGTTGCCATTCTAACTGGTGTGAGATGGTATCTCATTGTGGTTTTGATTTGCATTTCTCTGATGGCCAGTGATGATGAGCATTTTTTCATGTGTCTGTTGGCTGTATGAATATCTTCTTTTGAGAAATGTCTGTTCATATCCTTTCCCCACTTTTTGATGGGGTTGTTTGCTTTTTTCTCATATATTTGTTTGAGTTCTTTGTAGATTCTGGATATTAGCCCTTTGTCAGATGAGTAGGTGTTGGAGAGGATGTGGAGAAATAGGAACACTTTTACACTGTTGGTGGGATTGTAAACTAGTTCAACCATTATGGAAAAGAGTATGGCAATTCCTCAAGGATCTAGAACTAGATGTACCATATGACCCAGCCATCCCACTACTGGGTATATACCCAAAGGATTATAAATTAGTCTACTACAAAGACACATGTACACGTATGTTTATTGCGGCACTATTCACAATAGCAAAGACTTGGAATCAACCCAAATGTCCATCTGTGACAGACTGGATTAAGAAAATGTGGCACATATACACCATGGAATACTATGCAGCCATAAAAAAGGATGAGTTTGCGTCCTTTGTAGGGACATGGATGCAGCTGGAAACCATCATTCTTAGCAAACTATCACAAGAAGAGAAAACCAAACACCGCATGTTCTCACTCATAGGTGGGAACTGAACAATGAGATCACTTGGACTCGGGAAGGGGAACATCACACACTGGGGTCTATCATGGGGAGGGGGGAGGGGGGAGGAGGGAGGGATTGCATTGGGGAGTTATACATGATATAAATGATGAATTGATGGGTGCTGACGAGTTGATGGGTGCAGCACACCAACATGGCATAAGTATACATATGTAACAAACCTGCACGTTATGCACATGTACCCTAGAACTTAAAGTATAATAAAAAAAAAAAAACAAAACAAAACAAAAAAAATAACATTTAAAAAAAAAAAAAAAAAAAAAAAAAAAAAAAAAAGAAAAGCTTTAAGGTAAGAGTCACCATTCTAAATGTTGCTAAGAACATTAGTGATTCATGAGAGGAGGTCAAAACATCAACATTAAGAGGAGTTAGGAAGAAGTTGATTCCAACCCTCATGGATGACTTTGAGAGGTTCAAGACTTCAGTGGAGGAAGTAACAGAAGATGTGGTGGAAATAGCAGGGGAACTAGAGATGGAGTGTGAAGATGGAATGGAATTGCTGCAACCTCATAATCAAACTTGAATGGATGAGGAGTTGCTACTTATGGATGGATAGAGAACGTAGTCTCTTGAGATAAAATCTCCTCCCTGTTGTGAACATTGTTGAAATACTAACAAATGATTTAAGATATTCCGTAAACTTATAAACTTATTTGATAAAGCAGTGGCAGAGTTTGAGAGGATTGACTTCAATTTTGAAAGAAGTTCTACTGTGAGTAAAATGCTATCAAATGACACCACGTCATTTACAGAAATCTTTCATGGAAGAGTCAATCAATGCAGCAGACGTCCTTGTTATCTTATTTTCAGAAATTGCCACAGGTACCTCAACTTTCAGCAACCACCACCCTGATCTGTCTGCAGCCATCAACATCAAGGAAAGACCCTATACCAGCAAAAAGTTTACAACTCTCTAAAGGATCGAATGATCATGAACACTTTTTAGCAATAAAGTATTTTTAAATTATAAGCACATTGTTTCTTTGACTTAGTGCTATTGCACACTTAATAGACTACAATACAGCATAAACACAGCTTTTATATTCACTAGGAAACCAAAAAATTTGTGTGACTCATTGTGATATGCACTTTATGGTGGGGTTCTGGAACCAAACCTGAAATATCTCTGAGGTATGCCTGTATTTGTTTTCCCCTGCTGTACAAAAGTATAAAACTGTGTTTAAGTAGCATGTTTAATTCTTGATGCCATTATTACCACATAGCATCTTTATGTTGTTATACAAAATACCTTGCCCTGAGGGTTTCTCAAGGCTGTGCTTAGTGTTAACTGGAAGCCAATGCTAATACTGAAAAGAAAAGGGGCAGTGAATTTGGGATCAAGGTCTAGATAGGCTTCCCAGGATTTCAGAAAAAAAAATTAGAACAGGAAAGAGCATCTTGAAGATATACCATAAAAAGATGGTATTTTTGAGTGGTATAGTCAGTTTCTAATTTAAGAGTAATTTCTCTCTCACATGTGTTAAAGTGTAAAAAAACAATCTAATAAGATTTAACACTTCAAAGTCATTAACTAATTAATTAATGAATCCACACAACAGTTCTATGAGGTTTGTGTTAAATATCTTCCATTTCACAGATCTGTGTTATTTAGAAACTCTTCTAGCTTTTTTCGTCTCTGCTCTTTTCAAAGTCTTTAAAAAGAATGAATTATTTTCATGTCTTCAGTGAAGGACATGTATCAAATCTGTCTCTTGAGAAAATTCAATACTTTGTGAAGTAAATTTCCAAAACCAGTCAAATAACTCAGTGATTTTCCTGCTAATATGACTCCAAATTTCTGATATCCTTTGCCTTCTATTTTATTTTGTTTGCCCTGAGAAGAAAGAAAAATCAACATATGTGCCTGCACATAATAGATGCTCAATAAATGCCCATTGGAATTCTTCCTTTGTAACTCTTTGAATAATTTGCTTTTGCTTAATTTAGCCATCATTTCACAGACTGTATTGGAAGTTTTAAAAACATAAATGTTGATACTGTGTTTTCTTCCTTCAAATGCCTAAATTATTTCACACTAGAAATGTATTAGTTACTAAGTTATCAGGCCATTTTAGTTTACTGTAATAACATTAGCATGCTCTCTTGAGTGCTGAGTATGGGAAGGTGTGATATGTCCATGTTTGGGATAGAGAAAGGAAAGAGAGAATGAGAAAGTGAAGAGGGAGAAAAAAGGGAAAGAGAGACACACCTGCACACACACGGACACACACACACACACACACACACAGAAAGACAGACATTATGGCAATGTTTTAAAGAGAGATTTGTAGGATAATGCAACCAATTCCTCAAGTAATGTTTATGAAATGGAAATGATGTTAAATTACTAGAAAAAACACAATACTAACAACAGCATTTTTCTGTTGTGTTGCTGAACAACATTGTTACAGAGGAATACTTAATACAGCAAGTCCGTTAAAGGATATTAATAGAGGGCTTTCAAATTGCTGGTAGATCCTTTTCAGATTTGATTTAATAATGATTGGTAAGTGTCAAGGACATTTAATCATTTTTGATGTATTGCAAACTTGGCAATTTATGTGTTTAATGTGAGAATGTCCACTTCACCACTTGAATCAACTTGCTGCATTGTGAAAATATCTAGCAAACGACAGGAGAAAACTAACATTTATTGAGCATCTGCTGTGCCTGCAAGCATATCTTATCTCAGTTTATCCTCAGAATTGTGCTGGGACATGAAGCATTGTTCCCATTTTACAGATGAGGAAACTGATGCCATGCCGTGCTACCAGGCTAACCACAACTGCATCCCAGGTTTATTTAACTTCAGGTCTAGTCGATTCAAAGTCTGCTATCTCCCTCCTATACCATGAAATGAAAGTAAGTCTTCCACGAACAGACCTAATTTGAATACCTTTAAAACTGTGATGGTGCATCTATCTTAAAGTGGTTTTTCAGGTATTCATATGTATATGCTGATGTACTGATATAATAAGAAACTTGGATATAAGAACCTCTTTTGTCATTTTTTGCTTTTGTCTTCTAAAATGTCATTTGTGTGCTCTCTCTTTCAGCCACACTCAGCTCACGCGGCTTGAATTCTGGCTGGCACGGGCAGTGCGGTCAAGGCTGCAGCTGTTAGCATCCCCTCCTCCCATACTCATCATGAGTTCTGCAAATGAGCCCTGCAGACTGATATTGCGTTCTGCAGTTTATTTGACAGATAGCTTTTGTGGCCTTTGATTTTTTTCAGATCACTTATAAATTCTAGCAACAGACAGGTTGTTTGTCAGATTCAAATTCCATACATTTGAAAGGAAAGAGGTGAAGATTCCTGCGTTCAAAGTGGACTCTAACCTTAAGATTTATTTGTAAATTTTTCTTAAAACTACCTTGAGAGGAACCCAAGATATTCTCCTGGCAGTGCCTAGTTGCAAATTATTTCTATCCTTATGTCATAAATCTTGATAATATGTCTTTTAAAATGCACTCGAGAAATGTATTTTGTGTTTTTAGTGCTGGATTTTAGTGAGTCAAATTGTGCTCAGGCAGTATGTTTGCCTCTTCACGTTCTGTGTGACGCTGGAGTAAAATGGAGACTTGGGTCATTCAGCTGCAGGCTCTAAGAAAGTCTGTTGTAACTGTGCATTTTAATTAACCGACTCAGCTGAGGAAATATTGTCTCTCTACTGTGGTGTAGCTGTCTGCCTTGTAAAGTACCTCCCTGGATAAACAGAGGACTTTTATTTCTTAAACTGCCTTTCCCCCCATCGTCTTTAAGAGTATGTTGGGCTTTCTCTTTTTTATTAAATTACAGGTAGAGAAGGTTTAATTAACTCTAAAATGATTCTTCAGCAAACTTAGTTGCATTTTTTTACAACACTTTGAGCTATGATCTAGTTACTGCAGGCTGCATACCGTTATTGGAGCGCACAGAAACATTTAGAAACCTAAATCTGTTTTGTCATATTACCAGAGATGGCATCTGAGCTTGGGTACAGTTGAAATACAAATTGAAGATCAGATAGGTTTTTTTTTTTTTTTTTTTTTTTTTTTTTTTTTTTTTTTTTTTTTTTAACCAATTAGTGTGCCACTGTGAACTGAGCTAACAAAATGGGAATAATTTAACCATTGATTACTTTTGTACAACACACTGCTGGATCTTATAACTGAATTGAATATTAGGACATAGTCATAGTTCAAGGAGTTATATGCAAATTTGACCTCTGGAAATATAATTTGTGGGTCTCATATTTAAAGTTGCTGAACACATTTTGTCAGAAACTTCTTGCTTCTGTGATTAGTTATAGATTAGTTAACCACTGGGCTTCTTTTATTCAGTCATCATGAGACACTCTATACTATATATATGTGTGTGTGTGTGTGTGTATATATATATATATATATATATATATGTTTTTTTTTTTTTTAAGAGACATGATCTTGCTCTGTTGCTCAGGCTGGAGTGCAGTGGTGCAATCATAGCTCACTGTTATCTTCCCTGGGCTTAAGCAATCCTCCCACCTCATCTTCCAAGCATGTGCTATTACACCCAGGTTTTCATTTTTTTGTAGAGATTAGGCCTTGCTATGTTTCCAGACTGGTCTTGAGAGCTCAAGTGATCCTCCTTGCCTTGGTCTCCCAAAGTGCTGGGACTATAGGCATGAGCCACCCACCACACCCAGCCTATGTGGAATTTTTGAATCTAAAGTAGATTAATGAAAATTGCAGAAGAATGGTTTTCCATCTTTTCAAACTATGTCCTATGGAGTCCAGGATTCTCTACCTAAGTTGGACCAAGCAGATTCCAGTACTGAAAGCAAAAACAAATACAAAACCTAACTACCTATTTTAGTTGTTCCTCTTTAAAAAGAATGAAAACAAAGAAGAATTGAAACAAAATTAAGTAACCACTGGGCGTATCTTAAGCAAGAGGGATGGATATAGGGGTAAGAGATGATGCAGTGACCACAATGAAACCATAGAATGGATAACAAAGAGAGAACCTGAGGATTGCAGTTCTTGTAAGATTGTTACAAGTACAATGACATTCATTTGAAATTTCAAATAGAAGGTAAAAAAAAAAATGGACTGCAAGGTTCTCAAAAGTCCTTATGACTACAAGTTTTTATAATTAAAGAGAAGTTTTATTTCAATTTGCTTATTACATATGTTGCAAAAAGGAATCCACTCTGTGGATGACAAAGGTTACCGTGGTCCAGAGGCTGACAAATACTTCATATGAAAAGGGATATGGATGGTCTATAAGTCTGTCCTACCTTACAAATCCTAATTAAAATGCAACTTAAAATATATTATGGAGGAGGTCATTTTTATTTCTAAAATTAAACTATAATTTACAAAATTATAGTTCTTCATTTATAGGCCCAAACAAGAGTCGAATAGAAATAGAATTTTTCCTTCTTTTACATTAAATTATAGACAGTGTCATTTTAATTATTGCTTTCATGAGAGATAAAACTATTAGTATTTTCCTTTTAACTCAGTCTGAAGGTATATATCCAAGTTGTATAGATTGACTTATAAATAAAAGTTGGATAGAAAGAAAAATTGAAAGAAATTTTAAGTGGAGATGAGAAAGAAAAAAGAAATTTAGTGCAAAGGAGTAAAGGAATGAACAGGAGGGAGGAAGGAGAAACTCAGAAAAGGGAAGATGCTTCAGTTCTGTATGATCTAATATGCCTTCTTCATGATCAGTGTTTAGGAGGTAAAAAAGATGAACATTACTACTTGTCAGCTTCTGAGTGCTGGAGGCCTCTAGTAAAGTAGTTACTTTGGAAATGTGTAAAATCAGAGGACAAAGACCTAGTTTCTGTCGTAGTGTAGGGTGTTCCCTTGGTGTGGATAAGAGAGGAGAGGCCTCAGAATGCGTCTAAAGCCGAATCCTTGCAAACCTGGGATTGAGATAAGGAGACATCCAAGCTAAAGAGCAAAGGACCTTTCTCAGGAGGAGGTGGACAGGGAGAGATTACAAATGTATGGCTTTTAAACAAATGTTGACTACCCAGCCACTACAAAAATGAAGGTGTATTCACAGCTAGATTTAAATATTATTTCTTTGTCTCAATTTTTGTTAGCTCTTATTCCCTTTAACATATCCCTCCAAATGTTCATAGCTTTGGTAACTATCACAGGAAAGAAAAGGTTGGTAGAGTATTCACAACATGCAAGCAATTTAAATCAGAACATGATCCTTTAAAATCGTATTTTCCTAAGAATACAATTAACCTTTGAACAATACGGGTTTGAGCTGCATGAGTCTACTTACACACGGATTATCTTCCAACTCTGCCGCACTGAGACAGCAAGACCAACCCCTTCTCAATCTCCTCCCCCTCAGCCTACTCAACATGAAGATGCCAAGGATGAAGACCTTTAGAATTATCCATTTCACTTAATGAATAATAAATATATTTTCTTTTCCTTATGATTTTCTTAATAATATTTTCATTTTTCTAGCTTACCTTATAAAATACAGAATAAGATACATATAACATATAAAATATGGGTTAACTGACTTTATATTATCAGTAAGGCTTCTAGTCAACAATATGTTATTAGTAGTTCTGGGGGAGTAAAATATTATATATGGATTTTTGACTGTATGGGAGGGTTTGTTCCCTTAACCCTCACATTGTTTAGTGGTCACCTATAATTTTTGAAGCCCATTCAATGGTAAATGAGAAGAGTGTATATAGTGAAAAAGTGTATATTAAATTAAAACTTTAAAAAGCTTATATTGACTACGTAAGGAAATATGAGGTTGATACAATTAAGTTTCCATAGAGTTGAAATATTTACTATAGATTATTTGCAACAATAACTTTATAATAATGACCAGAAAATCAATTCAACAACATCTGTCATGCATAAAAGACTGTATCAATCACCACTGGAAGAAGAAAGAAAAGAAGAGATTATCCATTTCCTCAAAATGTGATGCAAACTCATTAATAACTCTAACATAAGGTAGACTGTGATGCAGTCTCCGGGAGAGGTAAAAAAAAAAAAAAAAAAGCCAAACCAGAAAAGAGGGACGGACAAGATAAGATTAATAAGACATCTGGGGTGAGTAGAATTTGATCTATTCTGGAAAGGCTCAGAAATTGACAGGAGGACTTGGGAGGGAGGAAAGGCATTTCTCACAAAGGAAATTGCTTGATCGAAAGCACAGAGATAGGGAAGCATGGGCTACTTTGAGAACCTGCCAGTGGCAGAGCATGGGAAAGGGTAGGGCAATAAAGGTGGATGTAGCTGGGCTTTGTTGGGAGGCTGAGGACATTGGTTTTATGTACCACCATCACTCTTCAGTATTAACTACGTGCCCAGGTGCCCTTGAGCTTATGGAAATTTAGATTCTATTTCCTGAAAGTCCACCAGGAGTCTGTTATTCAAAATAAAAGTAGGTAGTGTAATATGACTATTAAAGCACATTGTGATACTGAGATTTTTAGCAGTTGGAGCTAATGAAGGGAAGGAGAAAGTATTATGTGCCAACTTTCTATTAAATGTTTTTATCTACATCATCTCATTGAATCTTCATAAGATCTTTGTATTATATATGAAATGTACTTGGAAAAATTTTTAACAAATGCTGATTCTTTGCTTTTTTGAAACAATCCCATGATAACTAAATTTTTACACATTTTTATTAGGATGATGATGTTGAGACTCAAGGTTTCAGTTATTAAAATCCCAGAAACAGAATTCAAACTAGTTCTTCCTGGATCCATAGTCCAAGTTCTTTCTAGTATACAATGTTGTCTCTCCGTGAAAAAAAATCTGAGGAGAAAGACTTTGTATAATGGCAATTCACTGAAAAAAAAAATTCTCAAATACAGTTTACTGAATGAAACATGGATTATTTACCCTGCCTTGGCTCCTTTGGAAAGGCCCAAACTCATGTTTGAGAAAAATACCGAGGAATCTATACAGGATGATTTCAGAGCGCTTTGCAAAAGTCTTTGCCTCCAGAAGCACTTTCCCCAACCCTGCTGGCTATGCCTGCTCTTAATATATAATTTCCTTACCTTTAGCTGAAGGCTTTTATCTCTATTTAAAGGTGAGTGCCCTTGGAAGGGACAGTAATCCTGCTCTCGCTCTGGGAGCAGACATTTGATAAGGCATAAGAAACTAAGAAAGCTCTGGGCACCACTGGATGGAGGAATTTCAATATGGATACTACTTCTAAATAGAGAAAATACATGGAAATGGGAGGCTGAGAAGACACAAGGCAGATATCTCAGACTTGACTAGATTGCACTGTACAGTTAAATCTAGTCCATCTGTCCGACGACTCCAACCATGAAACTGACCCTGTAACTTTCTGACAGGATCAACATTTGATTGGGAATTCTAGAAAAACAGGCAAGGCAGTGCACTCAAAGAATTGAGAAAAGATCTGCAGGCAGAAAACAATACAAAACCAAAACAAAACAACAACAAATGAAAAACAAAGCACCAGGAAAACCTATTAGAAATGGCAAAATAGAAGGAACATCAGGCTTAAATTTAAGAATGTGATGGCAAACTTGGAGAAGGGTAAATTAGCTTTCAAGAAAGTGAATTACAGGATCGTCATCATTTGGGTTTTATTTTATTTTTTGTCTTAACATCAAGAAATGTATAATGTGAGCTTTTGGCTATTTTGAAATCTACCCTGACTTTCTCTTTTCATCTATATCTAGCTGAATGCTCTTGCATTTTAGTGTAAACTAATAAAGACCCCACACATCTCTGTGTGTTAGACCATAAAAGTGACCAGAGTAGAGCCCATAAAAATATATGTAGATTTTTACATTTTATTACTTAGTCCTCCCTGTAAAAGTCCAAAAGACTAAACACCTGCTGCTTTTTAATGAATGACATGAAATGGGCTGGAGTGGGTGCCACAGGCTGGAAGGAACACTATACTGGCAGATTTGACTTTAACTAGCAGAGGGATGTTCTAATGGTAAATCATTGGAAATTATTTCCTAAAGGGATCTGGAGATGTATGATTTGGCTTTGAGAAGCCTTCGTGGGTGGGGTATTAATTATAGGGCAGTCCTATAAAGAAGTGAAAATGTATAGGATTAATGAGTGAAACTTATAGGAAGACAGACTCAATATAAAGGGCTCTGTTCTTATATTTTAAGGAAAACTATCTGAGTTTACTAAAGGCATAAAAGGCGTTTTATCAAATCGTTAGGTAATATATACAAATTCCTGGTACATAATAAGGACTCAATTATACCCAAATATTTCACCTTATAGGAAAAGTATTCACCTAATGGGAAAAATATATTTTTTCTAGGCATGTAAAACATGTCTACCTTGGTGGAAATACAAATACTTATGTAATATTTCCTCTGCCATATTAGAAAGATCTTTAAATATTCCATTTTAATAATAATTCAGTGATGTTACCTAACCCTCTATTGGAGGCAGTACACAAACCAACTATTTATACCTTTCATGTTAAAATTTTGTATACATTGGGCAAAATCCCTTTCATAAATTGACAAGTACATGCCAACACTAATCTCAAAGTCCTTAGTTTTAAACTTCTTGGAGAGTTTTCAACTATGGTAAACTTCCTAGAGTTTTCACTGTTATAACTATTTTCACTGTTGTAACTCAGAGAGTTTTCACTGTTGTAATCTTATCACGTTTGTCAGAATTTTAAAAGCTACTCTACTTCTTCAATATCAACATGATGCATTCTACAAGTTTCCTTTAAAGCTCTTATGAGATTCTGGTTGAACGCATCAAAGATTAATGAGGGAACTTATAGGAAGACAGTCAATATAAGGGCTATGTTGGTAAGCATATTCTTTCTTTTAGAAAGTACATAGATCTGTATTCATGACAAAGAGCACTTTTTTAGCTACATGAGGACCACCCAGTTGAACCTATGAACACCACTCAATGTAGCGTAGCCTCATGATACTGTAGCTTCACTGTCTGATGGCATTTTCTTTCTACTCCCACTTCATTAATAAGCTTTAGCACCAAGAATGCTGAATAAGGATTTACATTTAATTGAAGCCATTTCCTCCTTACCGACAAAATGTATTTTCCACCCTGCATAGGTGTAATTGATATGATGAAATGTCAACAAAATTGCCTTTGCTAAATGTAGTATTTACCTTATTATTTTATATGCCAGACCATAAAACTATATTTTACCCTTGTGAAGACAAAATACTGATTATTGAAAAGAGTGTTTCTGATTGGTGAAATACAGTTGAGTACTCCCATACATAAAGTCCTGTACTTTGTTTTCTAGGAGTTAGCTAATTAAGAGGAAAACAGTAAGCTTTAATAATTTGTAAGACTGTAATTCAACTATAGATCCTATTTCTTCAATTGAAAATCAGAACATACTGTGGAGGTGTTTTATAGATTGTAGAGGAAAGAGAAGTGTCAGCCAGCTTTAAATTTGTTTTGTGTCCTAATATTTAATGCAAGTGTGTAACTTTTCTTTTGGAGATAATGCTGCCCATTTGAGCAGAATGACTGAATTGTGTTGGTTTATAAAGGTAGACATTTTTTGGTTATATAGGAATTAGAGACTCTCCTTTCAAATAAGGAGAACAACAATTTAAGAGTGGGAGAAAGGAATAAAGGAGAATCCTGCTTGGGAGAAGTGGGGGCCCTTAAAAATAAAAAGAAAACACGGAGAATTGTTAATAAAGTTATTAATTATCATAACAACATTTGCTGGAAATGATAAGATAGAAGCTCTTTTTTTCTTTTTTTTCCCCCAATAAAATGGATTATTGTTGCTTGTGGAAGTTCTGTTGTTAGAAAGTATAATTGTAAAATACATTGTACTTGCTTAGTCTTATACCATGTCTCACATATTCCTGTTCTCTCTGTGTTTCTGGAATTTTGGTCACATGTTCAGGAGCCCTAACTCAAGAGCATCCATTCATGACCCTATGAAGTTAAAATGGCATAAAATTCACAACTGCTTCCCCACCTGGAAAACCATCATCCTCTCTCTGATCTTTAGCTATGCCATAGGAACTCAGTTGTCAAAGAGGAACAGTCTGTGTCTTGCTAAATTCCAAAAATTTTGAGAATACATGTGCTACTTCATATTGGTAAGAGCAGCTATATCCAGCAGAGGAAGCTTTTGGTCATTCTTTGATGAATTAATGATGTAATTTTGCATAAGCAATGACATATAAAAGAATGTCCCTGTACATTTATGCCCCTTTTTATCCAGTGATTTTTCAATAATTATAATTTATAAAGTCAATAGTAATTTCAATACTAAGAGGAGATCTTGGGCACAGTCTTCCACTGGAGTGCCCAGGGAAGAAACATCAGAGCAGATATCATGTGACCGATACCTGGAATGCGTGCTAATCCTACAGTAACATGTTATATGCAATTACTTTTTGCTCC